>NC_083707.1:40384285-41751428 GCF_033118175.1 Dama dama | reverse complement strand
TCAAGTGTCTCCAATTTCACCTAGTCTTCAACATGACAACCAGAAAAGGGCTCTTCTTTATTGTGATGTCCCCTCTTAGAAAGCAGTGGCCCCTTTCCGAGCAGCAGCCAACCTCACCTGCTGCACCTCCTGTGAACCTCATCCCTAGACTCATACTTCCTGCACTGGTTCTGTGGAATTCAGACAATGAGGAAGTCTGCCACCTGTCTCTGACTGTTGAAGGGCAGCAGCAAAATCCACTGGGAACAAAAAGCGCTTGTTATTGTCGACATACGGGAAATGAGTGTCTAAGACAGCACCCCGGTGAGGAATTTCAGCACAGAATTTAAATGATCTTGTTCCGAAACACCACCAACCTATTCTTGAAGGTCTGGCCAACTTTTGAGCACAACCCAGAACAGTAGTAATGCACAGATAAAATATCATGTTACACTCCTGGGTGGTCACTGAAGGAGATGTGTTTAATGTCTCCACACACAAAACTTAAAACATTTGCGAATCTAGTGCCTGGTTGAATACGCTCCTGGAGCGTGCTTCTGACAGAACACACACAAGCTATGTCCAAACACGTTCAAAATTCCTTATAAACATTCAAGTCAAAGCACAAAGTCAGCGGCAGCGTGAGCCTTACAAATCTCTTTTGCACAAATATTATCTTCTCAACAGAATCCAGACACACACAATCCCAGTGCTGAAGGGGTGTGCGTGGAGCATGAACAGGCACAGTCACGTGTCCACATACACTTGCTCAGCTTCGGGTCCAGTGCGCAGAGGACCGCGCATCCTCCCCCACAGTGGAGGCCTTGGAGGTACAGTGGCGGTGAGCATGCGCAATGAGCGCTGTGCTGCGGCGCCCTTACCCTCCCCAGTAACTGTCTCCAGATGCCCGTCCAATAAACACATCAACATACAAACAAAAGGCAGCTCCGCAGGCCTTGACCCCAGCAAAGCCAAACGTGCTCATCTTGTGACTTCCTGAAATAAATTAAGTTCTACTGGCAAGTAGCTCACTGTAATGAAGAAAAAGCACTCTAATAAACCAAAAACTGCCTCCAGCCAGATGGATAAATCTGATTATAATTGCAATGCATTCAAAAAGCACGTCAATAATCTGGCTAACAGCTCCTCCCACGCTGAGAAAAAGTTTTCTCAGGCCTATGGCAGAGCAGCGACCCTCTGGATGCATGCATTCGGGGCCCAGGTTTTGCAACCCCAAGGAAGAGCTGGTCCATTCTGCAGTCCCTCCCTGCTCTCCACTCGATTGACAGGAAGAAAGAAACTTCCTTCCTGGCGCAGCCAGCCTGGCAGCAGCACACACACACCAAGCTCTGTCTGCCCAGCCCCCGGAGAGCAGCAGGTGGGGCCCCGCCCCGGGGCTGGGCTCTGTCCAGGCTGTACCGGCCTTGGCAGTCACACACAGCCAACCAGCTGACAACTTTAATATTCCCTGGATTAATAGCATCAAATTCAAACTATAATTTTATGTTAGCCCAGACCTTCCCTTGGAGCAAAGCTTTACCTCATTTAACTGTCAGGACAAACTTAGGTACTAGTTTATTTTACAACTGTACCTGCTTAAGTCCTAATAGTTAAGAAACCTGCCCGAGACGCAGGGTTAGGAAGTGACAAGGGAAGGATGGCTGACTCTGGCTCCCTGGCACTGAGGGCCAAGGCCCGGTGCCACCACCAGCGGGAAGTACTGTACCGTGGGTTTTAGCAGGTGGCACATCCTTTTTGAGCTCAGACCCATCACCACCACACCTGCCTTGGTCCAGGCTGTTGTTTCCTGTTTAGACTGTTGCAGCAGCCTCCAAACTGGCCTGTCTCTTCTGGCTTCACTCGCCTGCCAGTCATCTCCCAAAGATGCAATTCTGATCATGTCATTCCCCTTTTAAATCCCTCCTGGGGCGCGCCACTGCCTTCCCGAACAACATTCAACATGCTAAGCCTAGACACAGGATTCATGTGGTCTGCCCTTGACCAGCTCGATCCAACCATGCCACACCCTGTGCTTGGGGTGGTCATACCGCGTGGCCTGAGGTCCCACCAGGCAGGCTGACCCCTTCATTCAGTCAGTATGTGCTGCTCTGAAACAGCTCCATTACTGCCCAGGCTGGAAGCCGGGCAGCTGCAGCCCTGAGCAGCTGTGGTTCTCTAATTGCTTTTTGATGCCTTTATGGCATGAGTTTGGGGACACTGCACAGGGAAGGAGCCTCAGAAATCAAAAATGCTGCAGCGTAGTCAAAAACCCCACCTTTCACTGCTGCCAAAGGGAAGTGGCCAACTGTCTCCTGAGGTCACCCAAGGCTAGCCCAGGGCCTCCATTTATAACAGGACTAAAAGTAGAGATGAGGCCTGATACGGTAAGGGTGGCGTCACACACTGGTGGTGCCAACAGAGAACAGTGCCTTTGTCCCTGTGCAGAAGAAAGAGCTTTGGAAGGACGGAACCTCTTACGTCCTTGATGGCCCCCAAAAAGCAGCCTGACCACCTATGACCTCGGGCTGTAAGACGAAAGGAATGGTGTCCCCAGATTACAGATGACGTGGCTCCCTCACCAATGGATAGCCCAGTGATTCCACCCAGAGGACAGAAGCGGCTGACCCTGACCTAACATAGAAGGATATTCTGAAGAATCTGAATGTATCAATTTCCACAGTTCTAACAGAAATTCATGTTATATATATTATATATATACATATATATCTTATATGTATGGTATATATCTCATACCCTAGCATCTGAAAATATGCATCAGTGCCATTTTTCTGTAGCTCTGCATTTTCATTCAATCTCAGTTATAAGTTGCCATCAACTTATACCTTATTTTAGTTTAGTAAAAATAATAAAAGTTCTTTTAGTTTTCTTCCTCTTGGTTATAAATATCTGATTTTGTTAAGGTTGTTGAAATTTTTGCATACTATTTTCTTCAAATGGGAGTTTACCTTGCTCATGTACCAAAGTCAAAACATTTCACTCACTGTCAATAAAAAGCAGAAACATGGGGAGTTTTAACGGCCTTGAGTAGAAATGTTTATAGTTTAAAAAAATTATTTTTTTTATCAACTTTGTATGTTGGAGCCAACAGCTAGTCTAGTGGTGATGTAGGAAGGTCCGGCATTCCCAATGAGGGCGGGAGAGGAGCCCTGACCTGCCTGCCTGTGGATGCGGGTGCCAGGGGCCCTCACTTTCGATGTGAGTGGTCTCGGCTTTAGTTCGCACAGATATTTGTTCATTTATTCAGTCATTTGAGTTCTACTATATATTAAATAAATTCCACTGTGATGGAGATAAAAATAAGTAAGACAGTGCCTGCCTTCAAGGAGCTTAGGGTCCAGCAGAGATGTTGAGACCCGCAACCAAATGAAATGGAGAGGGGGCAGAGAGCCAGTGATGCGTGCTGGAGCTCCAGGCGGGGGGCACTCACTTCCAGCCGGCCCTTCCGGGATCTGGGACCCTCCACTCTAGCGCCTGGAGGGGGACAGGGCTTTGCGGGGGAGTGGACCAGGGAGTCCAGCCCAGGGGCAGGAGCAGGAGGCTGTGTGGCACGTAGCCTGTCCCCAGGGCTCCCGAGGCTCGGGTGGAAGACAAGGGTGGCAGGGGCTTGGGCCGAGAGGGGCCTGATGCCAGGCTATGCGGTTTCTTTCTTCCATGGGAAAGTCAGTCCCCAGTGAGCAGAGCTAGTTGGAGGGCGGGGCCACAGTGGGGTGGGGCGGGGCCACAGTGGGGTGGGGCGGGGCCACAGTGGGGGTAGGGCGGGGCCAAGGCAGGGGCGGGGCGGAGCAGGCTCCTCCAACAGCTGTGCCAGCGAGAGGCTGGGAGGCTAGAGCGGAAGTGGCAGGATCCGAAGACCCGGCGGTGGAGGAAGAGATGGCAGCCGAGGGCAGTTCTGAGGGTTTGGCTTTGGGAACTGAACATCAGTGGACCCACCACAACGGAAGTGAGGAAGGGGAGTTGGGTGATGTCCAGTCTGCTCTCCTGACCCCCATGGGAGGCCTCTCTTGGGGGACCCCAGCATAGGGGACCCAGGAGAAGCGCTGAGGACAGACCTGGGGCCCAGGCAGCGCTGCTCACCCTACCCCTCCAGTGTAAGAAAAGTACCATAAAATGAACTACCAAGAAAAGAAATAGACACACAGGCCCACTGACCCTGCATGTGGATGTCTCGTTCCTACAAGGGTTTCGCAGGGCTTTCCTCCTATCTCTGCAGGCGCCCAGTGCGGTGGGGTGAACGGTGTCCTGGCGAAGATCTGTTCAATTCTAGCCCCCAGGATCTGTGCACTGCCTTACTTGGAAATGAGGTCTTCATAGATGTCATTAAGTAAGATGTGGTCACCTGGAGGAGGGTGGGCCCTAATCCATGGCGGGTGGGAGACAGCATGTGAGGGATGTGTGCACACACAAGGGAAGATGTCTTTGTGAAGACGGAGGCAGAGACCGCAGTGAGGCAGCTGCAGCCAGGGGCCCAGGAACAGCAGAAAGGCACAGAGGCCTGGACAGACCACCCCTGCAGAGCCTGCAGAAATGGCTCGGCCCTGAAACACCATGATCCTAGACTCCAGAACTGCAAGAGACTCAACTTCTGGCTTTTAAGCCAGCATTCAGTTTGTGCCACTTTGTGATGGTACCACCTGGGGACCCACCAGGTAAGGCCTCGGGTTGTGGACCTGGTCACTCCAGAGAGGTGACCACCTTCTCTGATTTCTGCTGGGAGGAGCCAGCCCCTCACAGGACACTTTGGAAGAAGGACCCCTGTGACTATCACCAGGCCCCAGGCAACAAGGCCCAGTTGACAGAAGAGAACCTGCAGGTCCAGATTCCCAGGCTAAACTTTCAACTGGCTCCCCGTCCATTCAGCTGCTGTGGTTTCCTCTGAGAACAGAAAACCCCTTTTCTTGCGTGTACAGTGAATGGACCCTGGCATTTTAAGTCTCTTAAGTACAGTGTTTTCCCATGGGAAATCCAGAGCAGTCAGCCCAGTTAAAAGAAAAAAAACCCATTGAAGGCACACCTGATCCTCAGGTATTTATTCATTATGACCAGACATAATGAGAGAATTACCTGTTTAATCATCCGGCATCAACAACCCACACCCATCACTTCTGGGGCTTGGGGCTCGGCCATAGTGAGGACTCAGCTCTCTGGGGGGTTAGTAATTGTAGCGGCAGAGGGGTTGGGGGTGGACAGCAGGGTCTGTAGTCCCTAACAGACCTCAGGAGAGAGGCCGCCTCACAAGAAGGAAGACCACCAACTTACCCCCAACCTTATTTTACTCCAAAGAGGACAAGGAACCATATGGGGGGCACTTTAGCATCTCCAGGGTTTAGTGGGTTAGAACTGCATGGGACGCTCCCCCCACCCCACCTACAATCACTTTCCTCACCCCACCCCAACCCAGGATAACAACACTGATCACAGCAGTGATTGCACTGGCTGTATCCTAGGCAACCAGACATGCCTCCCAAGTCCTCACAATCACCTGCCCAGGGAGAGGGGTAGGCATGACCCCGGTTAAAAAGAAAATGCTGGCTCCCTCCAGGAAGTATCGTCTCTAGGAAGGACATGGGGGGAGCAGGTCAAGAAGACCCTGCCGGGTGGGAACACCAGCACCATCAACCCTCTATCCACGTGCAGTGTGCTGCTCCCTTAGATCCACCTCATGTCATCTGTGATAAACCTGTCCATCAACCTCTTCACTTCTTCAGAACATGGACATGTAAGAGTATATAACACAAGATCAGGTTCTGGGTCCCACCCTGAGAGGGTGGCCAGGCAGCTGTGAGCAGAACTGAAGACACGTGACTAACAGAACGTTGTACTAATGTGCTGCAGCAGCCCATCAACAGGGGAGACAGTCTCCTGGTAGCGGCAGGGGTCCACTGGGTGTTTCTTCACATACACACACACACACACACACACGAATTCAGGATTCACTTGTCAGAATGGAGGAAGGAGGGTACCGTTTGCAGAAGCTCCCTGATCATCGGCTAATACATCCAGCTCCAGCTGAGAGTGCCTGCTCTAAGAATCGATTCCTCAGGTCATCCCTGTGGGGCAACGAGCAAAGCGCCACTCACACCCTACCTCACAGGTAACCCTGTCTGGGTTAAGAACCCAACCCTGAAAGTTGGTAAACCTATAAAAAATTATAGGAAAATGTGTTCATGACTTGGGCACCATAAAATAAAAGACTGATAAATTTAACCATGATAAAATTTAAACTTTTGGTCATCAAAAGATATTACCCCCCAAATGAGAAAGATACATCACAAACCAGAAGATGACACTTTACAGCATCTGCAAGTTAAAACCATAAGGATCCACCATTTTGTTTGGCAGACTGGCAAAAATTCAAAGTCTGACCATTCAACAGTTGGCACAAACATGGACTCAATGGAATTTTCATAAATTGCTGGTTACCCATAAGCTGTTACAACTACTTTGATAAACCACTTGGCATTTCTTAGTAAAATGAAACATATGCAAAGGACTTAACTAGACACTTGTCCAAAGGAGATAAAAAGATGACCATCAGACATATGAAAATATGTGCAACATCACTAGTCATTAAGGAAATGCAGGTCAAAACCACCCTGAGGGAGGTGGGAGGGAAGCTCAAGAGGGAGGGGACATATGTATCCCTGTGGCTGACTCATGTTGATGTTTGGCAGAAACCAGCACAATACTGTAAAGCAATTACCCTCCAATTAAAAATTTTAAAAATAAAACAAACCACAAGAGACTTTTTTGCACCCATTCGAACGAATGCCATGAAAAACCTAAAAAGTGATGTGTTGGTGAGGATGTGGATAAACGAACCCCTTGTGCATAGTTGATGGGATGTGAAAGAGTACAGCCCTGTGCATCAAAACATGAAGAAATAGAGTTGCCACCTGATCCAGCAATTCCACCTCTGGGTATACACCCCAAAAGAACTGAAAGTGGGTCCTGAAGAGAGATTTGTACACCTGTGTTCACAGCAGTTTTATCCACAAGAGCTAAGAAGTAAAAGCAAACCAAGGGTCGGATGGATTAATGGGTGAGCCGAATGTGGTCAATACACACACTGGAGTATCATTCAGCTTTAAGACAGAAATTTCAACACATGCTATAACATGCATGAACCTCGAGGACATAATGCTAAGAGAAATAAGCCAGTCAGGAAAGAGCAGACACTGTATGATTGCACTTATGTGAGGTGCCCAGAGTAGCCAAATTCATAAACACAGAAAGCAGAATGGTGGCTGCTAGGGGCTGGAAGGAGGGATGATAGGAGATTATGGTTTAATGGGTACTGAGTTTCAGTTTTGCAAGATGAAAACATGCTCTGGAGATGGATGGTGGTGATGGCAGCAAAACAATGTGAATGAACTTTACGCCATTAAACCAGACACCAAACAATGGTCAAAGTGGGAAATTTTATGTTATGTATATTTTACCACAATTTAAAAATTAAGAAAAATTAAATATATGCACACCCTATAGCCCAGCACACCTTTTAGGAATACGTGCTGAAGAAGTCACGGCACACGGGAACCAGGCATACTTTTATAACATGGTTACGTAATAACCAGAAACATGGTTTTATAATAAGAAGCAGCAACCAAACAACCCAGAAAACAAGAGAGGAGACCCAGACAGTGCCCATAATGAAGAACAGTAACCATGAATAAACTATGGCGACCTGCATCAGCACAGTTCAGTTCAGTTGCTCAGTCATGTCCAACTCTTTGCCACCCCGTGGACTGCAGCATGCCAGGCTTCCCTGTCCATCACCAACTCCTGGAGCTTGCTCAAACTCATGTCCATCAAGTCAGTGATGCCATCCATCCTCTGTTGTCCCCTTTTCCTCCTGCCTTCAGTCTTTCCCAGCATCAGGGTTTTGATGACCCTGAATTTGACCATGAATAAACTACAGTGACCAGCATCAGCACCGACAAATATCAAAAATGTACCCTCGAGCAATATGATATGTCACAGAAGAACATCTAGAGCATGACTCCATCTCACTGCTTATTCAAAAGTAAGCAAAACTAAACAGTATACTTCTTTGGGACACACAATTAGAAAACTACAAAGGAAGGCAAGAAAAAAATGAATAGAAATCACAATAACGCTGACCTGAGGGTGAGAGACGGTCATACATGGATTTTCAAACCAACTGCCTAAGATGGGTATTTTTTTACTTTTCTTCTTTAAGTTATACATACATATATACACACACATATGTATACATATTTTAAAAATATTATTTTTGTATATAATATAGTTTGTATCTTTTTTTTAAAATAGCTTTTGGGTTTCCCTGGTGGCTCAGTGGTAAAGCTTCTGTCAGCCAATTCAGGGGATATGGGTTTGATCCCTGATCAAAGATCCCACATGCTGAGAAGCAGCTAAGCCCATGTGCCAAGACTGTTGAGCCTGTGCCCTAGAGCCTGTGGTCCACAACTAGAGAAGCCACTGCAGTGAGAAGCCCACGCACCACAGCTAGAGTGTAGCCCCCACACCCCACAACTAGAGAAAAAGCCTGAGTAGCCCAAAGCTTTATGAAGAATAAAAAGAACAGAAAACAAGATGTGAGGGCCCAAGTCTTGACAAAGGGCTGCTGCAACCTTTCCCAGAATCTGACAGATATCACACTAGGGTTCAAACGGGACATACACACATCGGAGTTCACACACTTTTTTTTTTTTTTTAAACAAGTATCCAAGCCTGGGTCGGGAAGATCCCCTGGAGAAGGGCATGGCAACCCACTCCAGCATTCTTGCCTGGAGAATCCCATGGACAGAGGAGCATGGCGGGACACAGTCCACGGGGTTGCAAAGAGTAGGACACGACAGAGTGACTAACACACACAAGCTTGTTAAAGGGAAAACCGCAACAGACAGAAGGAATGTGCCAAAGACAAAAAGAAAGTGATAGGAGATTCAGTCCTAAGCAGCAGGGGGCAGGGAGAGGAATGGGCACAAGCTGAAGTTTCTGTCTTAGAATTTCCACGTAAATCTTCTAATGTGTTTGGACTGAGTGATTCCCGCCCCCCCCCCCCAAAAAAAATCATGCTCCGAGGGGATGAGAAAAACATGGTGCCCCTTGGAGAAGACAAGGAGTTATAAAAGTTTAAAAGGCTTGAAACTACCGATGACACTGCAACCTTCCTTCAAAAAGGAACTTCTGGAAAATGCATTATTGCTCCCGTCACTGGAGGAAGATGTGAGCGGGCAGAAGGAACACCAGACAGGAAGCCGGAGGTCTGTCAGGGAGCCATACCCACCCAGCAGGCGAGCGGAAGGGCAGGGATGGGCCCTCAGACAGCTGTGGGGTGAGAGGCCCAGCTCTGTCACTTACGGGTGCCTGACACAGAGCAGGCTCCTATTAAATGCTATGCCCCAAGTCTCGACTTCCCAACTATGCAGTTGCAAGAAGGAGTAAATGAGCTCGAGTCTCACTAGCTCTAAAATTGCTTCCCTGCTGTGGAAGGCAGAACAATTGCCTCCTCCCCCGAGCACCCACTTCCTTAAGCCATGGAAGCCATGAGCGCATGAGGTCATGTGTGTGTGTTCAGTTGCTGCTGTGTCTGACTCTTGTGACCCCATGGACTGTAGCCCGCCAGGCTCCTCTGTCCATGGGATTCTCCAGGCAAGAAAACTGGAGTGGGTTGCCATTTCCCCCTCCAGGGGATCTTCCTGACCCAAGGACTGAACCTGTACCTCCTGTGTCTCTTGGCAGGCAGATACTTTACCACTGAGCCACCTGGGAAGCCCCCTTCAGGGCAGACTGAGTTTTTAAATCTAGAGGGAATGCCTTACATACCCATGGGCACCCATGCTTTTATTGAATGACTGATTTAAAAAAATATCATTTTTCCCTTTGAGTGTAGTAGTGAAAAAGAGAAATAAAAGCAGCATGATGCCATATACCAAAGGGTAGTTACAGTTGCTAATCAGCTGACCTTGAAATAGGGGGACTCTCCGGAGTTTTCCTGGTGGCCTCCATGTAAACGGGGTCCTTGGGGATGGAAGTGGGAGGCAGGAGAGAGAATCCTGCCACTGCTGGATTTGAAGATGGAGAGAGAGGACTTGAACCCAGAAATGAGGATGTGTTTGGGGGGGGGGCTGGAAAGTACAAGGAAGTGGATTCTTCCCTCAGAGCCCCCCAAAAGGAACAGAGTCCTGTAAAACCTTGATCGTAGCCAGTGAGGCCCAGCTCAGCCTTCTGAACCACATGTGCTATGAGATAATAAATCTGCCTTGTTTTAAGCCACTAAGTCTGATCATTTGTTACAGCAGCGCAGGAACCTAATACAACTCTGTGTGGTGCTAAGACCTGCTATGGTTGGAACTGAACCCAAACTGCATTGGGGAGGGAGAGCCAGGAAAAAGAGAGAGAGAGAGAGAAAAACTATTCTAAAACACTAACCAACCAGTAATGTAACATGTGATTATCACTTCATTTACAAAAGCTATCTATTTGCACACAGCTTCCCTGATGGCTCAATGTAGGAGACGAGGGTTTGATCCCTGGGTTGGGAAGATTCTCTGCAGAAGGAAATGGCAACCTGCTCCAGTACTCTTGCCAAGAGAATCCCATGGACAAAGGAGCCTGGCCACAAAGAGTCAAACATGACTAAGCAACTAAACAAGAACAACAAGCTTTACTAACCTTCGAGAACATTCTATACTAAAGAACAGTAAAAGATTTATGGTCTAGAACATTCCATGGAACAGATTCCATGGAACAGATTCCCTGGCCTGTCCACACCCTGGGCCTGTCCACCTCTGGCTCCAAAGGAAAATTTTCCCAAATACTTAAAGTGACTCATGCAAGGAATTCCAGTAGTTAAATCTAAGTTTTCACTGCAGGGGGCCAGGGTTCGATCCCTGGTTGGGGAATTAAAATCCCAAGAGCTGTGTGGCCAAAAAAAAATTAAGAAAAAAAAGTAACTCATGCAAATCCCCCAAATGGTTTTAAATCAAGCAGGCGATGTAGCTTTAACTATGATAAACAGAAAAATAATACGAATAACTTCTCTCACCAGCCCCCAAGGCCAAGTCTGAGGCATACAGGTGAGTGACTAGCATCCACACCTGGAAAACCCGTGGCATCACAGTGGTGTACCTATTCCTTGTAAAGTCCAGGTCCATGGGCTTTGTCAAGGGAAACTGCATGAACTATGGCCACCTTCAGTTTGTGATTACATGCTCTACATTTTCCGTTTGCCTAAAAATACTCAACATAAAGGAAGGAAGAGCAGGAATACCACAGAAGGGAAGATTAAAGAGAGTGGCAAAATGCAGATCAAGGCCGAGGATGTGAAGGTTCACTATCTCATCCCCACAAATGCTCAAAACTTTCCATCATTTAAAAAATGCTGTCTTCGGGTGTGCTCCCCACCCGCCAGTATACTCCCACCAAGCTGGGCCCGCAAGTCCTGCCGGGAGGTGGTTTTCTACTCCTGGAGACTCTGGGCTTGGTCCAGCAGCAGGGTCTTCTGTCCTGGAGCAAACAGCCCCCGCCTCCACCCCAGGGGGAAGCCAGACAGGGCGATGCAAACAGCTCAAAGCAGGAACGAGGGGGCCTTATCAGCTCCCCTGACCCTGAGCCTTCCCAGAGAGCTCGACCCAGCCCAGGACACAAGCCCCGGCTCCCAGCAACTCCAGTCAGCTTGTTTCAAGAGCCGTTTAACTCCCCATTAACCTGGTGGGATGAGCACGGAGAAATGAACTCCCAGCAGCAAGTGCTGGGCAATTTACCGCCTCCATTAACTGATGCATGGTTCCCACTGTGGGGCCGGGAGTAAATCATGTTTGCTTACTCCCCCTGCGCGCTTCCTGGATCCTGTGTGCACTGGCCCGTCCCTCTCTTCTCTCTTTAGCTGTTACTCCCCTGACGTTTCCACCCCGCAGTCTTGTCTCAGTTGTGTGGTATGCTGTCACAACCCATCTGATTTTTGCAGCCCTGACCAAGGTTTTACAGCAAAAATGCTACAACCCTGCAAACTTCCACTCATCCCACTTTGAAACGCTCATTGAATAAGGTTACTGGCCTTCGTCTCCTTGGGCTTGGGGGTACCTGGCCCATGCGAGTGATGAGACAGTTCACCTCACAGGGGCTAAAGGGTGCAAATTAACCCAAAGCATGAAGCACTACCTCAAAATGGTCATTACTGTGTTTCTCAGGGATTTCTCATACTTGGGTAGGTTTCTGCTTCCCTGAATGCAGTAAAAGCTCTGAAGATTGGACTTTGGTTAACAGATGAACAAGCCAGATGAAGGCAAGTAAGAGCAATATACAATCATTTCTTTACTAACCAATTACTATGACATATTCATCTCCAAACTCGCTCAGCAGAACAGGCTGTGGGAGATACTGATATGTTTTCCGAGGAGAGGGCTGTTTTTATAACCCAGAGACAAGCAGTGTTATCTTCTCCTCTTTACAATCACAGATGTCAGGGGGATCTGTCCAGCACATCCACACACCCCTCTCGGACCAGAGACCTGTGATCAGACCTCACGAAGCTGATACTCTGCCTCACCCTTGTGAATTACTCTGACCTCTGACAAATGCTGGGATTCCCTGGTAGTGCAGATGGTCAAGAGTCTGCCTGCAATGTGGGAGACCCAGGTTCGACCCCTGGGTCAGGAAGACCCACTGGAGAAGGAAACGGAAACCCACTCTAGTATTCTGGCCTGGAGAATCCCATGGACAGGGGAGCCTGGTGGGCTACAGTCCACGGGGTCTCGAAGAGTCATATATGATTGAAATGACTAAGCGTGCATGCCCTGACAGATGCTAGCATGCATCTCTGAAACGTTCATCCTTTATAATAAGGGGAAAGACATCTCGGGTATCGTGGGATCTCTTACAAACACCACAGATGCACACAAGAATTTCTACAGGAAGGCACATCCATGCTCCTGGCAGACAGCTCTCGGTTACTGCCCCTCCCCCACTGTGCACACCCTCCAATCCTGCCAGAGGACCTGCTTCCTGGGGGAGCAGCCCCCAGCCTGCTCCTTTCTGCTGTACCTACTGCTTAGCTCCCACATTTCAGGGATCTGGGGGGATGAGCATGACATGTGCTAGAACCCACCAGTTCCAGGCTTCTGTGCTGTCTTCCACAGGTTAGTTGGACCCTCCCTCCAATACAGCACCTGCTGCTGAGGTCTTCATCTGACTTCTCACTCAACTGAGCCTGCTTTGTGGATGTGTTGTAGCCATGACCAAGCCATGCAGGGTGGAAATTGGCCAAGAAGGGCTCAGTGAGCCTGGCTCCCAGCTCTCAAAGCACCAGGTTCTACATGCTCATGGGCTGGGTCAGTCCAACCTGACTTGAAAAGGCAGAGTTGTGTCCTGTGTGTTGGGGGGGTGGGGCAGGGAGGGGAGGGGAGGGTGGGCAGGCTCACAAGCAACAGCTCTAGTTCCCATTTCGAAAGCAAACAACATCCCGTGCCTTCAGTTTCAGTTCAGCCGCTCAGTTGTGTCCAGCTCTTTGCGACTCCATGGACTGCAGCACGCCAGGCCTCCCTGCCTATCACCAATTCCCAGAGTCCACCCAAACTCATGTCCATTGAGTCAGTGATGCCATCCAACCATCTCATCTTCTGTCGTCCCCTTCTCTGCATGCCCTCGATCTTTCCCAGCATCAGGGTCTTTTCAAATGAGTCAGCTCTTCACATCAGGAGGTCAAAGTATTGGAGTTTCAGCATCAACATCAGTCCTTCCAATGAACACCGAGAACTGATCTCATTTAGGATGGACTGGTTGGATCTCCTTGCAGTCCAAGGGACTCTCAAGAGTCCTCTCCAACACCACAGTTCAAAAGCATCCGTGCCTTCATTCTCTGCCAAAGGTCAGCGAGACTTCCAGACTCTCCCCCAAGGTAGTTTTCTAGTTATTTGTGCTTATTGGCCAACAAGTCTCAAAATATTGAAGACTAGCTACCTCAAAAATCATGCTACCAACCCAGAGGGCTTCACATTACAAGTATCTCTAGTGCTGGGAAAACTGGACAGTTACACATAAAAGAATGAAATTAGAACACTCCCTAAACACCCCATACAAAAATAAACTCAGGAAAGATTAAAGACCTAAATGTAAGACTGGACACTATAAAACTTCTAGAGGAAAACATAGGCAGAACACACTGACGTAAATCTCAGCAATAGCTTTTTAGATATGCCTTCCAGAGGAAAGGAAATAAAACCAAAAATAAACAAATGGGACCTAAACTTAAAAGCTTTTGCACAGCAAAGGAAACCATGAAGATAATGAAAAGACAACCCTCAGAATGGGAGAAAATATTTGTAAATGATATCAACAAGGGATTAATCCCCAAAATATGCAAACAGTTTATACATATCTATATCAAAAAACAAAGAATCCAATAAAAAAAAAGAAAACCTAAATAGACATTTCTCCAAAGAAGACATACAGATGGTCAGCAGGCACAGAAAAATGCTCAACACTGCTAACTATTAGAGAAATGCAAGTCCAAGCTACAGTGAGGTGCCACCTCACACTGGTCAGAATGGCCATCATTGAAAGGTCTATATATAAAAATGCTGGAGAGTGTGGAGAGAAGAGAACCCTCCTATACAGTGGTGGGAATGCAAATTGGTTCAGCCATTATGGAGAACAGCATGGAGGTTCCTAAAAAAAGTAAAAGTAGAGCTACCATATGATCCAGCAATCCCACTCCTGGGGATATATCTGGAGAAAACCATACTTTAAAAAGATATACACGCCCCTATGTTCACTGCAGCACTATTTACAATAGTCAAGATGTGGAAGCAATCTAAATGTCCATTGACAGATGAATGGGTTAAAAAGACGTGGTATACCATGGCTGATTCATGTGAATGTATGGCAAAAACCACCACAATATTGTAATTAGCCTCCAATTAAAAATAAAAAATAAAATAAAAAAACCTGCAGGTTAAAAAAAACAAGATGTGGTATATAGATACAATACAATGGAATATAATTCAGTCATAAAAAAGAATGAAATAGGGGCCTGGGAGGAAAAAAAAAAAAAGAATGAAATAAAGCCATCTGTAGCAACATGGATGACCTTAGAGATTATCATACTGAGTGAAGTGTTAGACAAACAATCATATGACATCACTTATATGTGGAATCTTTAAAAAGTGATACAAATGAACTTATACACAAAATAGAAACACATACACAGACATAGAAAGTGAAAGTCACTCAGCCATGTCCAACTCTTTGTGACCCTGTGGACCCTGTGGATACAGTCCATGGAATTCTCCAGGCCAGAATAGCTGTTCCCTTCTTCAAAGATCAAACCCAGGTCTCCCACATTGCAGATAGATTCTTTACCATCTGAGCCCCCAGGGAAGACCACACAGACATAAAGAACAAACTTATTGTTACCAAAGGGAAAAGGGGGGCAGGGAGGGATAAATTAGGAGGTTGGGATTAGCAGAGAGCATACTACTATATATAAACTAGATAACCAACAAGGACCTACTTATAGCACAGGAAACTACATTCAATATTTTGTAATAACATATTACAAGGGAAAAGAATCTGAAACATATATATATATATATACATATATATATATACACATATATATATAAATGAATCACTGTTCCATACATCTGAAATTACCACATTGCAAATCAACTATACTTCAATTAAAAAACCAAGCACCTATAAAAAATAATTTTGCAAGAGAAAAACAAAATCGCCTATTCACTCATTCTTTGAGTTTCCTCCTTTAAACTGGGGACAAAGTTTACATCTGTAAAGATGTGGTACATATAGCCAAGGGAATATTACTCAGCCATTAAAAAGAATGAAATAATGCCATTTGCAGCAACATGGATGGACCTAGAGTGAAGTCAGTCAGTCAGCAAAGGATAAATATTTATGACATCCCTTACATGTGGAATCAAAAAAGAAATTATACAAATGAACTTACTTACAAAACAGAAAGAAACCCAAAGACTTAGAGAATGAACTTATGGTAGCCAGGTTGGGGAGAGGATGGGGGAAAGGGATAGTTAGGGAACTTGGGATGGACATGTACACACTGCTGTATTTAAAATGGATAACCAATAAGGTCCTACTATATAATAGCACATGGAACTCTGCTCAATGTTATATGGCAGTCTAGATGGGAGGCGAGTTTGGGGGAGAACTGGATACGTATATATGTATGGCTGAGTCCTCTTGCTGTTCACTTGAAACTATCACATTGTTAATTCACTATTCCCCAACACAAAACAAAGTTTTTGTTTTTTAAAAAAAAAAGAAAGGAAAAAATATATCTGTAAAATCCACAAAGGTAAAGATTTATTATTGGTGTACCAGGTAACTTAACAAGAATAACAATATTGCCCTATAGCAAATGGTTAATGCATAAAATTCTCTTTTAAAAACTGCACTAGTAAGCTCAGAGCGAGGGTCCCCAAGCTTTCCAGTCAGATGGCTGCAGCATCACTGCACAGTTACAGAGAGAAAGGAAAGTCGTCTGGCACAAGAATTGGAGACCAGGCCAAACGTTTCTGGAGGGAAATGCTGTTGACCATGATCATTGATTGAACTGACTGTTTCTTAAATCATTGGCTGTTTCTTCAAGAGTATTAATGATAAAATTAAAAAAGTGAAAAATACATTTATTCTTTTAGACCAGTGCATTGCAGTGATTTACGTGGTGGCCACCTTGGAAAGCCTGTACTTTGTGGACACAGATCTCAACTTGTAGAAGCTCTGACTAAAATCTTCTACCAGTCTCTGCATCACTAGCTATGCCTGCCAGACACTGCCAGGCAATGGGCCCCAAACATCAGCAAACATCCCTGAGCTAACAGGCTGGGGCCACCACAGTCAATAAGAAGTGAGGAAAACACCCTGCAAGTCCCAAGGGGGATAAAGAAGAAGAAAGCCACATCTTATACACGGAAGTTGTTAAGAGTAAATTCTAAGAGTTCTCATTACAAGAAAAAAAAATTTTTTTTTAATTTCCTTAATTTTGCAACTGTGTGAGGTGATGAGTATTTTACTGTGCTAATCATTTAATGATGTAGGTCAAATCATTATTCTGCACATGTTAAACTTACACAGTGCTGCATGTCAATAACATCTCATTAAAACTGAAAAAAAGTTACCAAAAAAAATCCACATCAAGACAAATCACAGTGAAACTGCAACGGTAACAAGAAAACCTTAAAGGGAGCCATGGGGAAAGTGAGATTATCAGCAAAGATAGACAATTAGGCAGATGGTTGCTGCAATGACAACAGATACCAAAAGGTAATGACGTTGTTATCTTTAGAAGTACTGAGGAAGACAGCTGTTTCTCAAAGTTCTCTACCAATTAAATTACCATTTGAGAGTAAGTCATTCTTTAAATATACAAAGGCTTCTGTGTAGAGATTACTTCCACCTTATACCTACTAAAATAACATGGAATGTATCCCATCAAGAAACAGAACCCAGAAGGAAAGCGGTACCAAAGTTGGTGAACTTAAATTTAAACGGCGAATCAGCATAAGTACTTACAATTAAAAGAAAATAAAATGGACACTTCAAACGGGGTACTGGTGATTCGACACTAAATGACTGTCAGCAAGTCAGGGTGTCAGAAGCAGCTTGTGTCCTTTAGAAGAATGGTAAATACGATCCTAAGTGTGCTTGTTAAAATTTGCAAAGGCGATCCATGAAAGAACAGAGATATAAACTTTAAACCCATGGAGAGAATTAAAAACAAGCCGAGTATTTCTGATGGAATGCAGGTAGGTTAAAAAAGAAGAAGAAGAAGAAAATAAAAACATGGTAGCAGGAAAAATAACAGCAGAACAGATCCAACTCTGAGTGCAATCACAATAACTCTAAGGAACAAACTCACTAAGATAAACATGGATTACCTCTCACACACACTCAGCCTTCAACTGCTTAAAACATGACACAGAGAAGTTGAAAACAAAAAAGCAGAAAAATTAAACCAGCAAAAAAATGCTTCAAAAAAGCTGATGTAGCAAAATCAGTACAATATGATACTAACAGCAGCATCAGACTACATTGTAATACAAGGCAAAAGCATTAACAGGGATAATGAGTTTAATAATAGAACCACCAGGACTCCCCTGGTGGTCCAGGGGTTAAGAATCTGCCTTCCAATGCAGGGGATGTAGTTCAATCCCTAGTCAGGGCACTAAGATCCCATGTGCCCTGGGACAACTGAACCTTTGTGCTCTAGAGTCCATGGGCCACATGGAGGAGCCCACATAGCCAGCCTATGACGATCATCAAATTTTATGCACCCGATAGTGAAGTAGCAAACACTTTCCCAAACCAAATTCACTTCATTCTGCTGAAATGGTCCCCCAAAGCAAGAGACAAGAAAAGTCAGCCCATTGGTCAGACCAGCCCACTGGGGGGACATACCATGGCCTTGAGTGAGTTTATTATTTTTTAAAAAATCATTATTTTAATTACAGAAATGATATGATTTGGGGGAGTTAAAAGTGAACAGAAGGTGGTCTGGCGGGTAAGAATCCACCTGCCAATGCAGGAGACATGGGTTCGATCCCTGATCCAGGAAGATTCCACACACCATGGGGCAACTAAACCCGTGCACCACAGCTAGTGAAGTCCATGCACCTAAAACAAGAGTCCATGCCCTGAAACAAGAGAAGCCACTGCAATGAGAAGCCCGTGCACTACAACTAGAGAGTAGCCCCTGCCCAATGCAATCAGAGAAAGCCCGCATGCAGCAACAAAGACCCAGTGCAGCCAAAAATAAATTTTAAAAAATATATGCTGATAAATAAAAGTGAACAAGAAGGTCACGTGCTATTCAAGAGTGACAAAAGAAATCATGGATCTAGATTTCATTCAAAAAACATGGACGGACTAGACCCACAGAATAAATTAGAATTCGCCCACTGTGGGAAAAATCAGCTATTTTATGTTTTCACCTGATTGATTCCCATTTGTTTAATGTAAAAATCATAGTTTTATATACACTCAATTCAGGAGTGCCCTTTTCCCCTCCCCCCCCCCTTTTTTTTTTTGGCTGTGCCACACAGCATGTGGGATCCTAGTTCCCTGACCAGGGATTGAACTCACGCTCCCTATACTGGACCACCAGGAAAGTCTCAAGAGTGTCCTTTTACTGACAGTGTGTTCAGTTGATTAAAACAAAGTCCCAGGGCTCAGGTGGATGGCTTCAAAGGCCCAGGAGAGGCTCAGAGGCCCCCAGGAGGACAGGAGAGGCTGAGCACATGGCCACCCTGCCCTCTAATGCGGGTTCCCGTCCCGCTGGTCACCTGGGATAGCAGAGTCATTCATAAACAACACAATCCACAACAGCCAGAAGAGTGCGCACTGCAGGTGAGCAAAGGGGGCGAGGTCAGGCAAGGGGAAAGGAAATCAAAGGGGCAAAGAGGGGTGGGGTGAGTGTGCTGAGGGGCAGGATCCAGTGAACCTGAGACAGATGAAGGCCCCTGTCATGGGAAGGCTAGAATCTGGCCTCTGATGTGTTTCAGGAAAACTATCATTAGTGGCCAGGAAGCCACAGTCACGGCCCTTGATGGCTGCTGTGGTCATAAATTCACACCTGAGGCAGGGCACCGACTCGCCCCCGAGGGCAGTTACCTGGCTGCTCATTCGTCTGGGGCCTCCGCTTTGATGGGAAGCGGTCGGTCCAAGGCCTTGTCTTCCCCCAACGCCTGTCCTGCAAACTCTGACTTCACCCCTCATTAACCTGAGCCACCCTCAGCATCAGTCCTGGGTGGGAACTACTTAGCTATGTTTATGGAGCTTCTCCAGACACCGTCCTCTCACGGCAGTGACTGTGGCTGATCTGAAAGCACAAGGAAGTTTCACAAAACACAGATGCCAGAGAAACGGAGCAAAACAAAACCCTCAGACGCCTGGGTCCCACCTGCAGAGGTTCCAATGTAATGGGCCAGGGGGTGCCCCAGGCATCGGGATTCATAAGCACCCCCTGGAGAGTCTACCAGGCGGCTGGAACAGCATCACTGGCTTGAGGGCTTGGTCCTCCACAAGCATTTATATGACCCCTTTCACCACCTGATAAAAGCCAGGGAGCAGGGCGCACCTTATCCCCTGCTCTGGGCACTGCTGGTCTCTAACCCTCCCGCAAAGAAAGACCCAAACATCTCCCCCTATTTCACAGGGCTCCTTGGAGAAGTTCTGCAAGAGGCCGAGAGCAGGGGCAAATGTACAGCGCCTGCGGTCTGCCCGCCTTGTCGCCAGCCTGTCCCTGGGGAAAACTAATGATGAGTCAAGCTCAGACAGTGCTGTGAGACTGAGGACAGAGGAGTGAGATGTGAGATAGGAGACAAGGAGCTTTCCGAACGTATCAGAATCACCTGCGCAGCCCGTCACGATCACATCACACACACACACTCCCTTGAGAGGAAGAACTGGACTCTCGTCAAGGTCAGGGTCTTGTGGACAGCATGACACACCCTCCGGATCAGCTCGTCCGCTTCCCTCCAAAGCTCCAGGGTCTGGGGCGGTGGGTGGAAGGACAGGGAGACGTCCAGCCAGCCTGTGCATCTGGTGTCTCTTCAAGCCAGTGGAGCTCAACTAGGGGTGACCTACCCTCCACCCCAAGGACACTTGGCTTTGCGCACAGATACAAGCACAAATGGTGGGCCGGCACTGCATTCAGTGGGCAGAGGCCAGAGATGCTGTTACATGTCCAACAGGGCACAGGATGGTCCCCAAGACACCACTGAGCTGAGGCCAACAACCCTCCTGAGCAGACCACAATCTCAGCACACGCTGTAATAGACGATGGGAGGTTATGCGGAACCCGGGCCCCTCACTCAGTGACCCTGTGAGTAACCTGGTTTAAAATAAATCCAAACAAATCCAAAAACCCTACACCAGAGAACCCCTGGAAACAAGACTCTCCCAGCGACACTTTGAAGTTGAAAAGGAAGTGAGCTGCCCGACCATGGACTCAGCTGGCCAGAAGGAAGGCGTCTGTTTCAGAGGGGTTCCTAAGGCTCCTCCAGGAGAACTGTGTAAAGCCCTCCATCATTAAAATGTTTGAAACACACACATTAGAACAAAACAGACCGGCATGTCTTGCATAAAATCATATCATCTTTAAGCTATCTTGTTTCCTAGGATTCACAGGAAGTAATAAATGGAGGATTTTTCGGAAGTGACTTTGTTTCACTCATGGAAGAGAATTGTTGCTAATCCCCAAGAATAAGCACAGAGGATGAAACTTTCACAAGCCTCCTTGCAGCCCCCCTCCCAGTGCCTCATGCATCAGTCCTGTGGGTGTGCCTGGTGCCCCAATGTCCCATCATTTCCCCCTCCCGTTCCCAGCCCTGCTCAGATTTCAAGAGACCTCCAGCCCAAGAGAAGAGGCCATGTGTGATGGGCGGATCACCGACTGGGGGCTCCTTGAGGTCCTCAGGGTGAGATCAATCACACAAGTGCAGGCCTGATGAGCAAGCGTGGTCTTGCCTGGGTGCCCGGCTCCTGTCTGCATCCACAGACAGAGAGCATCTGTGCCCACGTGCTAGCCATCTGATGAGTGCTCCCACGTTTTGGACATTCCCTCATCCCGGCCATCCTGCTGTGGGTCACAGGAGAGAGCATCTGCGATGCTGGGGAAAAATCAGAACCGAGCCTCCCACACAAGCCTTCTCTCTGCACAAAAACTGACCAACCCAAGGGGAAGTGCCCTGGGAGCTCAGGCCTCCCACTCCTTTCTCAGAGGCTCATCTTAAGTCAGAGATTCAAACCCTGGCGATCAACTGCTCAACAAGAAGACACTCTGCACAGATGCATAAATACACATATAACTTGGCGCCTTCTCGACGCTGAATAATTTCTGACAACTAAAGGGAAAAAAATGAAAGTGGCTTCTTTGGCTCATAATCACACCACTCAACACTTGATGGTTCTCACTTGAGTTAGAGAAATGCCAAGAAAGTGTACTTAAGAAACAACCACACCAACCAGTCAGCATCCTCTAAGTATTTCTGCTTCTCTGACTCTTGATTCCTCATTTGAGGACAAAAGTTACCCCAGTCATACTATGTCACTAACAACACATATGGCATATGAATTTGACAGACCCCCACATCAAATGTAAATTTTAAAGAGAGAAATATTTGTTATCTATTCCTCTAGCACCTTGTGGCTCAGATGGTAAAGAATCTGCCTGCAATGCAGGAGACCTGGCTTCTATCCCTGGGCTGGGAAGATCCCCTGGAGAAGGAAATGGCAACCTACTCCAGTATTCTTGCCTGGGAAATCTCATGGACATAGGAACCTGGCAGGCTACAGTCTAGGGGGCCACAAAGAGTCGGACACAACTGAGCAACGAAAACTTTTACACTTTTCCATTCCCATAGCACAAGCTGGATGCACTTAACCACCTAGAGGCATTAAAATTATCCAGAAATATGTGCTCTCGCTACATTTGCATTATTTAAGAAAAATGTGAATGGTGTCCATTTCACTGAAATTCACAAACTCCCTTCATCGACAGCAAGTGACAGGCAGACAGCTGCCCTCCAAGTTCTGAAAGACTCCCATGTGCCAGGAAATCTGTGCTGAGAGCCGAGGAGGGGCAGGGGTCTCACCTCTCTGGGGGAGTGAGTGTGGCCTGACGCTGATGGCCACTCACACAGCATCACTGCTTCTCACATACCGCAGTATGCAAGGCCACCTGAATGCCCACAGGGACACAGGTAACAGGCTAAGAGGAGGCCCTGCTCACAGGGACAATGTGTGTGGCACAACCATGGGGAGGGATGGATCCCTGAGCCTGGCTCAAGGTCCCTCATCACTGACCCAACAGGTGATCAGACGGCCCATGGTCATCGTCCAAGTACTTGACCTCGAGTGGAACCACAGGTCTATACGCACTGCCCCGAGGTGCTCATTTACAGTCAGAAATTCCTTGCCAAGGGATTTTAAGACTGTTCTAGCTTTTTCTCAAGGAAAAGATAAAGGTGATAAAACCGTCACTCACTCAACAAATATTTAGTGAGTGCTTGACAAGGGCAAGGACACATGTATATATTCAGTAAATCAGAAATGCCATGGAGGGATCCTGCAAGACTCTCAAACTGCTGGTTGGAGGAGTGGACACCCACCAAGAAAGCACTTTTAAGATCTATAGGCTCAGTGGTCAAGGCTGTGTGGACAGAGACCAAGGGAATAGCACCACATCTAGAAATAGACCTACACACTTATGTCCCCTGATTTCTGACAAAGGTACAAAAGTAATTCAACAGAGCAAAGACAGCCTTTCCAAGAAATGGTGCCAAAAAAATGGAGGCTCATAGACGAAAAAAAAAAAAAAAGGACCTTGACCCAAGTCTCACACCTTATACAAAAAAGAACTCAAAATGGACACCATGGATTAAAATGTAAAACGTAACACTTGCAGAAAAAAAAAAAAAAACCCACAAGGAGAAAATATTCAGAATCCAGGGCTAAGCAAAGAGCTCTGGAATTGATACCATAAAAGGAAATATTTATAAATTGAACTTCATAAAAATTAAAAACACTTGCCCTGGGGAAGCCCCTGCTGAAAGGAAGAAAGACAAATGGCAGAGTGGGAGAAAATATTTGTAAACCATATAGCCAACCAAGGGCTAGTATCTAGAACTCTCAAAACTCAACAGTTTAAAAAAAAAAAAATCACACACACAGTAGAATAACCAAGGTAATCTAATTAGAAAAAGGGCAAAAACTATGAAGACAAAGAGGACATGCAGATGGCGAATACGACATGAGAAGATACCAATGTCATTAGCCACTAGGGAAATGCACATTAAAACCACAATGATATATTACCTATGAGAATGGACAAAATAAAACAGTGACAATGCCAAATACTGATGAGGATGCAGAACAAGGGAGCACTCCTGCAAGGTGGTGCAACCACTTTGGAAAATAGCAAAACAGCTGGGAAAGTTCTTTAAAAAAACGAAAACAAACAAAATATGCAACTCCTATATGGCCCAGGAACCAAGCAACTGTATTCATACAGCCCCGAACTGGAAACAACCCAGATGTCCTTCAACTAGTGACTGGTTAAGCCCCTGTGATGCATGGTCACCGTGGATCACCCCGCAGCTATACAAAGGCACAGACCATGGATGTGTACACCATCTGGGTGATCTCTAGAGACTGATGCTGAGTGAAAAAGCTAATCCTCAGAGGTTACATGCTGTGTGTCTCCATTCATGTCATAGTCTTGAAATGACAAGACTATGGAAACAGAGACCCAGCCATGGGTGCCAGTGATGTGTGATGGGGGCAGGGACAGGAGGGAAAGTGGGCGTGGTCATGAAGAGAAGTGGGTGTGGCCATAGAGGAAAGTAGGCGTGGCCATAAAAGGTCCACATGAGGGACCCCAATGGTCAGGAAACCTGAAACCCTCTGTAGCTTGATTGCATCAACCTGACACCCTAGTTTCAAGATCATACCAGAGTCTGAACTGGATAAAGGATACATGGGACCTTGCTGAATTATTTCTTACAAACTGCAGGAGAATCTGCAAGGGCCTCAGGAAAGAGTTCAGAGAAAGGGTCCTGGGAAGGCTTCAAGGAGGAGGTGGCACTTCTGGGAGGATCTTCAAGGTGGGGCCCCGTGTCACTAGTAAAGGCGAGACTTAGGTACAGCCTGGAGGGGTGCAGGGGGAGGGGCATGCCCTCTCTCATCAAAGGTGAACTCTGCCCTCCTTCTTCCTATAATTTTCTCAGCAGAGAAGCAGCACAATGGATACTTCCAGAAGCAGAAATTCACTTTATAGAGAAGCATTATGAGTCCCTTTCCTCGTGGACCCCCTGCTCCTCCAGCGGCTGCCCCAATGGCACCCCGGCCTGGGGGCTGCACAGAGCTTCCTTCCAGGGCATACCTGGCCACCAGCCTCTTCCTTGCATGTACATAGCGAAGGAGGCGGCCAGGTTCCAGCTAAGGTCCAGAGGACAGAGGAGAGAAGAGGGCTGCTGGGTCAGAGGCCTGGGTCAGTCCGGCCTGGACAGGAGTGTGGTGAGGGGGTCACTGACCTTCACTTGCCTCATAGAAAACAGGCAATGTAATTCCCGTCCTGATTTCCACAAGAAATCGCTCCACAGCTGGGCCCAGGGACCAGCACAGCCCCCAACAGGCCCTCACCCAGCCCTTCCAGCAACAGTGAATCAGCCATTAGCACTATTTATGGTTGTTTAACTGCACACACACCTCCTTTCTTCCCAGACACCAAAACGGTGCCATTTACAGCTGAAGCCTTCAAAGCATCTCCTGCCAAAGCTCCGTGCGTCTGCTGCTGCTGCTGACCCTCTGGCCCCGGAACTCTGTGTCCCCCGCCTGGGGCCCGCGCCCTTGTTGATGGGGCTCTCGGGTGCGGGCGGGACACAGGAAGACTGTTTCCCAGATCCCTGTGCAGACACTGTACGCACATGCACACACACACACATATGCCCTAACCCTAACCCACGCACGCACCCCAGGCTCTTCTCAGGTCTCCCATTTGGGAAGAAGACCTAACCAGACAACCTGATTCACCCTGCTCCTCTCTCTCACCCCATGTCATCTCGTTATTAAGGTAGCAGGCACGTAACCGGGGTCACTCAGGACACCAGACTGCTCTCCTGTCCTGCTGTTCAGCTTGTTATCCTCTCCCCGAACTCAGCAAAGGACAGCAGGTGCTGTGTGTTCCCTGAGACATCCACAGAGGACGGCTGCCTCGTCCACACAGCCTGCTCCTCTCCTCCCATCCACTGCTGACCGGCCAGGGCTGAGGCCTGAGTGACGCCACGGAGGCTGATAACCCGGCCAGGGTCTGGGTGGCACCCTGGCACGAGGACTCTGCCCAGAGATGCTTCACACAGCCTCACCCACGCACATCTTTTGCTTACAAGGGGGACCGTGAACTCTGAAACTACAGACAATGCTATTTCATTAAAGCATACCATGAGAGCAATAAAACCATTTATTATGTTCGTACACCTTTGTTTCTGACTTTATGGCTGCCTGAGTTTATTATGACACACAGAGAAAAGTCCTCACCCCTTGGTGAGAAAAAACGAGGAAGACCATCACAGTCCATTCGGGCTGCTCTGACAAACACCAAAACTGGGGGGGATCTTTGAGAACAGATGTTACTTCTTACAGTCCTGGAGGCTGGGAGATCTAAGATCCAGGTGCTGCCAGGTTTGATTCTGATGGGGACCCACTTCCTAATTCATAAGACAGCCGGGTCCCCCTGTGTCCTCACATGATGGACAGGAGAGGGCCCCTGGACGAAGTCCCTCTGATGAGGACTCTGATCCTCGGAAAGTGGGTGGGGCTCCGCTCTCATGACCCAGTCACCTCCTGAAGGCTCCACCTCCTCATAGCATCAGATTGGAGTTTAGGATTTAACATGAGTCTGGGGGTGACATAGACATTCAGCCTACAGCAGACACCCCAAGAGAAGGCAGTGAGGAGGAGGCAAGACCTGGAGAAGCTATTGCTAAGGAAAGGTTCTGAGGTCAGCGGGGGTTGGGGAGCCACAGAAAGAGGCCTGGATGCAAGTGATGGGTCAGGAGACGGAGGACACAAGGGGTCATTCTGGGGCCCCAGGGCTGCAACCCGGGTGCTTCCGCTGAACCCGAAGGGTCACATCCTGTTTTGGCAACACGGCACAGGGAGCGATCGTGAGCCCTGCCCCCCAGTAAACAGCTCAGAATGCTGGAGAAAATGTAACAAGCAAACATTTTTGCACAGCTGAACTCACACACACAAAGAAGATTCCCCAGTGTCCACAATGCCCAAGGGATAACCAGAGCATGAGCACAGGGTGTGTATTAAGGGAGGAGGAGGGGAGGCTGAGAGTTACCAGAAATAGGCCAGGGGCCTGAGAAGAGGCTTTGATCAACGCGCCCAAGCAACCCACGGCAGAGACGCACCCTTCCTGAAAGGAAACTAAAAATCACCCGGGGATGGGGACAGTAAGCTTCTGCTCAAGACACTGGATGGGGGGGGGGGGGGGGTGGGAATCTCCTTTGAAATATGAAAATACCCTAGGTCTATGCCACATGCAAGTTCAATGTTCAACTGACACACCCATTTGGCACACAGATCCATGAGGCCAAAATTAAGAGTTGTATTTGGACCAGTGACACCACCAAGGCCTCCAAAAAAGATCGACGTCAAAACTCACTAGGAGGACATGTCAACAGACTTCACGGAATTCCCACTCAGAAGGGCTCATGATCCACTGTAAGAGTCATCAGATCTAAACTGAACACTTAGTAACACCAAGAGCTCAAGACAAACAGAGTAAACGGAAAAAGACTATGACTTTAAAATGTCTAAAGATTTAAAGCAAGAACTATGTGTATGTGTGTGTTCAGTCGTGTCTGACTCTTTGCAATCCCATGGACTGTAGCCTGGTAGGCTCCTCTGTCCATGAAATTTTTCCAGGCAAGAATACTGGAATGGGTTGCTATTTCCTTCTCCAGGGGATCTTTCTGACCCAGGGATTGGACTTGCATCTCCCACATCTGCATTGCAGGCGAATTCTTTACCACTGACCCACCTGGAAGTCCAAGAACTATGAGATTACGAGAAAAAGATAATATATGAAAAAGATCAAGCTTTTTTAAACTTCTGGAATGTAAACTCACTGAAATGAAAAGTTAGTGGGTGAATAAAACTAATTATTATGTAAAGAAGAGAATTAATAATCTGGATAAGAAATGAAGAAATTATCCAGAATGTACCATACAGAGATAAAAATGCCTTAAAAAAAGTACAGGTGGGTAAGACGGAGGCTGGAGTAAGAATGGCCATCGTAAGAAAGTCCCACAAAGATGAACAGGAAGGAATTCTAGAAGAAAACACAAAGAATGGGAGAGAAACATGACTCAAAGAGACAGTTTCATCATAGAACACTATTAAAAGAGTGAGAATTTTTCAGATTTTATGAAAGCCACACACTCAGACTGACAAAGAATGCTGAGCAAAATAAATCGAGATACATCTGATTCAAACTGCAGAATATCAAACACAAAGAGAATAGCATAAAAGTAATCAGGAAGCAAAGACAGGTTATCTACCAAAATGAGAATATCTGACAGCAGATCTCTTGATAGCAAAATAGAGTCAAAAGATAATAAAAATATTATCTTCAAAGTGTTAGAATTCTATACCCAATTAAGTAGCTTTCAAGACTGAGTATGAAATAAAAGCATATTAGACAATATCGTTTACTGAAAAAGGAATGACTAAACGATATATTAATAGATCAGTGAGAAGGAAACTGAATTTAGAAGTAAGAAGCAACACTCAAGAAGCAATGATAGCACGTTGGAAAATGTCCAAATGAATCTAAATAACAGCATGAGTTATTAGTCAACTTGGGTGGGAACTGATTTTAAAGAGATGAAACCAGAATGCTACTAGATAACAATTGTATGAAAGATAGGAGTTGACTGGAGTTGAAGCTTTCTAAGATGCTTGTATTATTCAGGAAAAGAATACGGATAGTGATTAGTTTGGGATATTAAGACAAACATGCATGTTAAAAATATAAGTATCATCAAAAGAGTAATATAATGTATGGTTTCCTAACCAAGAGAGAGAACATGAGAATTGCAAATTTAATTACAGAGAAATCAATATGAAAAATAGAAAAAAAGATGGTGAGCAGCCGTTCCCTGCTCCGCCACCACTCAGGCTTCCCTAGTCCGTCCCTGCCCTCCAACCCCTGAGAGCAGCTGGGATGGGGTCCCCTGGGTCTTCCCTACCCCTCCCCTTTCTTTCTGCTCACTGTTGTTGCAGCTGGCTGTAAAGCTTTTTAATAAAAATGTTTTTAAAAAGAGTAAAAAAATAGAATAAAGAAAAGGCATGGAAGATAGAGAGCATAAAATACAATGACAGAAATAAGTTCAAACACATTAATAGCCACAAAAAATGTAACTGGATTAAATTCACAAGTTTTGAAAAAAGAGATTCCGAGATTCCAGTTTTTAAAAGGTAGCTATAGTCCATTCACAAAAAATACATCTAAAACATAGTGGTGCAGAAATAATAGAAGAGAATCACCAAAAAGTCTGTATGAGGCAAATACTAACTAAAAGAAATTTGGCATGGATGATAAAAGCAGATAAAGCAGGCTTAACAGGAAAAAGCAAGACATTAGAATAAAGAGGTCATTATGAAATGATAAAGGGAACAATTCATTACCAAATAAAGGTTCTAAATCTTTATGAATTCATATTCAAAAATCAACAAAGTTTGACAGAATATAAGAAAATTTAAATGTAAAATTATAATGGGTGATTTTAATATATCTTTAACCTAAAGAGATATTTAACAGACAAAACTACAAAGGACATAGAAAATTTGAATAACACAATTAACAAGTGATCTGATACACATTTTTTCCCCAAATTGTGGCAATCTAGTAATGGATTTGAACTTACAAACGCCATTAAAAAAAAAGAACAGAATTGAAAATACCAGAATACATCCCATATGGCAAGAAATAAGCATTACTTTGTAAAAACTTTTGACCTGTATACTGAGTGATGACATAAAATGTCCTTTCTGCTGTAAGTATCCTTCAAGTTGGAAAGTCTTCAATCTAATGGATTCAAAGCCTTCATCCCAAAATCGGAGCATACATATTCCTCTCAAGCACTCACAAAACAGTTACAAGGACTTTGCTGGTGGTTCAGTGGATAGGAGTCTGCCTACCGAGGCAGGGAACACGGGTTCAATCCCTGATCCGGGAAGATTCAACATGCTGCAGAGCAACTGAGCCCATGGGCCACAGCTACTGAGCCCACCGGCCCTAGAGCTGGCACTCCACAACAGGAGAAGCCACTGTGATGACAAGCTTGTGCACCGCAACAGAGGAGCCCCCACTCACCGCAGCTAGAGAAAGCCCAGGCACAGCAGCAAAGACCCCGTGCAACTAAAACAGACTAATTTCAAAACAGGAAGTTATAAAATCTGATCATTTATTTGGCACAAAGGAGTCTCAGCCAAACCCAGAGAATCAATATCATGTCCTGAATAGTGATGAAGGATGTCCCACAAGAGCGATCTGACAGCTAGTTGGTTCCCTGTGGCTCCATCCACCAACCCTAGTTCCCTGTTAGGATCCAGAACTTGCCCCTCTCTCTCTTGAAAGTGCCGATTAACTGGCCAGTTATTATTTGTGTCTAGCGTGTATTTAAGAAACTTTCTGGTAGAAAGAAATACAGTGAAAGCACTTGGGCAATCTTTATGAAGCTCAAAGTCAACTAAGGTTAACCGTTTCAACCTTTTTGAGATATTCTACCAGAGAGAGACTACTAGAAGAAATGTACCCAAAAGGGGGGGGGGGGGGTCGGTCAAAAAATTAGAGTTTTGCACAAGTGAAGAGGTATATGGGAGTTTAGGTGCATGGACATGATGTGAACAGTACAGGAAGTCAGCAAGCTGGCTGACCAGAAGGGACAATTCCAGGGGGTTAATCCTGCCAGCCCTCTTTAAGCATCTCATCTATCCATGGAGAAAGTGACACAGCTCGCGGAGTTCGAGGCCCAGAGGGCATGTCTCTTCTCATCCTTCTCAGCTGCCTTTCAGTTCTCTGCAGGGTTTAGTGCCTTGGGGTGGGAAACCGGGATTGACCAGTCAGGAAAGGACCTGTGTCCTGCTAAAGGGCTAGACAATTGGGGTCAAGGCAAGTGTGTCTGTTTAAGCCATGCTCAAATTGTCGGACTGGGGGGATACAGAAGGTAAAATAGCACAGGGGGCAGTTAAAAGTGCTGCATCCCTCAATGTGGTGACTGGAGTGTCAGCCCTCAAAATATTCATTGGAGAGATGGGTGAAAGGACAGATAGAAGACAGTCACAAAGTTTAATTGAGGTTAAAATGAACTGCTTTAAAGTGTACAGTCCAGTGGCCTTTGTACATTCACAATGTGCAAACCACCTCCACCCAGTTCCAAAACTTTGTCATCGCCCAAGAGGAAACCCAAGTCAGTCTCCCTCCTCCCCAGCCCTAATCTGTTGTCTATGGATTTACCTATCTGAACGTTTCTGATAAATGTACTCATACAACATCTGGCTTCTTTCACGTGGTATAATTTTGAGCTTCAACTCCGTAGCATGTACCAATGAGAAAGAATTACTAAGACCGAGAACTCGGAGTGGCAGGCTACTGAGAGTGGGGAGCAGGAAGGGTAAAGATAACTGCCAGCCATTAAGCCTGGGAGACTTAAAGGACAGTGGCACCTTAACACAGCTGGGAAGACAAGAGCGTGGTGCAGGAGTGCGTTTGCAGAGCGAGGAGACACCCACTCTGGAGGAGTCCCCCAGACGCTGAAAGCACGGTCTGCAGAGACATGCCGCAGCCGCAGAGCCGAGGGGAGCAGAGATCCGCCATCTCGCCGCCCTCCGAGGCCGGGGCACAGACACATCCGCACCCAGGCCTGTGGTGGAGACGCACAAACCGCCCTGGACCTTCTCAGAATGTGGCTCGTCGTTCATTTACCAGCCCTCAGGGGTGAACGATCACCAGTATCCTCCCTCTAGAGTGAAACCCACGGCTAAGTCTGTTCTGGCTTTAGTACAAAGGAGCCATTCACAGAGACCCCGGCTCGAATGTTCCGATAAGCATCTCCCGCCTCACCTCTGAATCGGTGCACCCTGCTGCATCCAGAACGGCCCACCAGCCCCCGACCCTCCTCAGACTCTCAGTCTCGTGACTCCTTGAGCATTTCGGTGTCAGAATGCAGCCCCACCAGTCTGACTGCCACTCTGGATGTAAGAGCACAGTGATTGTGTTCCAGTGGAGGGACCCCTCTGAGTAACTTTAAGCCGTAAAGAAAGGGAGGCGCTGACCCCCCACCCCCTCCTCACGACCAGCTTGAGCCTCCAACATCAGTGGTCATTCCTCTCCCCGGAGAGCTATTTGTGACTTGATGTGAGGTCCTTCACAAATCCATTTCAGTTGGGGATAAAGAATCCCTGCCTGCTTTAAATACACATATTGACTTATGTATATAATTTATATATTTATACACAAACATTGCTGTTGTTTAGTCACTAAGTCATGTTTGACTCTCTTGCAACACCTGGACTGTAGCCCATGAGGCTCCTCTGTCCACGGGATTCTCCAGGCAAGAAAACTGGAGTGGGTTGCCGTTTCTTCCTCCAGCAGATTTTCCCAACCCAGGGATTGAACCTGCATCTCCTATATTGGCAGGCAGATTCTTTATCACTGAGCGACTAGGGAAGTCCATACATAAAACATACATGTGTATAAAACTTACAAAATATACTTCAAAGTTGTCTTTTGTACCCTCAAGGTCAGGCTCAAACTGGAAATCTCAGGAAAAGAAACCATTACAGCCTGCCTCCTAGCAAACTCAGACCAAAGGGAAAAGAGGGAAGAAAGTTATTAGGATGCATAAGTGTAGAGGGGAGTGGTCACAGCCAGAGGAGGGTCATCAACCAGGACAGAACCCAGGCTCCCCATCTCCTCTGTGAAGATCTCACCTGCATCCTGCACTCACCCAGAAAGTCCCTGACAACCCTTGGGATCCAGGCCCATGTGGGCACCCCCACGGTGACCCAGACAGACAGAATCTGGCCCATAGAGCCCAAGTCCCTTGGGGCCATTCGCGAAGGGGAACAGTGACAAGACAAAGAAATAGAACATGCAGTGTTTTCATGGAAGTAGCAACATACACAGAATTTACACAAATCCATAACATGTTGGCTCAGTAAACACCTTGAAGGCAAGGCATCTGCCTCCCCAGGGCCCAGTCCAGGGTCTGAGTGACATGTGGGTGGAGCAGTAGATGGCTTAGCAGCTGAATCATGAAGTGAATCCAAAGGAACCATGAAGTGCTAAGTGTTGGCACGTAATATGCTGGCTTTTTAGCCATCATCTCAAACCATTTGTACCTTCATCAATATGCAGGATATTTTCCAAGAGGACATTCAGCTTTAATCTTATACTGGATGTCAACAACAAAACGAGATTTGCATTACCGTTGCAAATGAAAAAAAAAGTATCCATTGTCTAGACCTCTCTGCTAGAACACACTCCCTAAAATGTAAAAGAAATCTATATTTAAATCATATTGGCTGCATAACACACACAGGCAGCACACGCCCACATCTGTTGACACAGATAATGGACAAGCATAACATATTTTCCAGCTCATTGGAAGAGAAGGCTCTCGAGAAAAAAGAGACTGCCTAATTTTGTATTCTAGTAATAATACACCCCACATGGACCCATAAAGAGAACTAACAGCCAGCTCACTGGAATGGAAATTAGAAAAAAAATAGCTTGAGACCAGGGTTCAACAAGCCTTTTCCGTAAAGGGTCAGAGAGCAGATATTTCAGGCTTTGCAAGCAACACAGCCTCTATCACATCATCTTTGCTTATTCAGGTTGGTTTTGTACTTTTTCCCCAAGTCTATGAAAAATGTAAAAACCATCCTTAGTTTCCAGGCCATACAAACAGTAGCTGGCCGTCCCCTGCCTTAAACCACGAGTAAGACCAGGACACTTGGAAGCCACAGAGCAACTGAGTTCACATGCCCCAACTACTGAGCCGGAGCTCTCGAGCCTGCATGCTGAAACTACTGAAATTTGCTGGCCTGGAGCCTGTGCTCAGCAATGAGAGAAGCTACTGCAGTGAGAAGCCCATGTACTTCAACTAGAGAATAGCCCCTGCTCGCCACAACTAGAGAAAGCCCACGCGCAGCAATGAAGACCCAGTGCAACCAAAATAAAAATACATTAATTAAATTAAAAAAAAAAAAAAGAATAGGACACTTGGGAGTCCCATGTTCGCAAGGGGCAAGCCCCCATCCACCTGACTCACCTCCTTCAGTCTCTCCAGCTCGTTCTGCAGGGCCTGCTTGGATATCTCCACTTCGATCATCTGCTGTCGGAGAGTTTCATTCTCGTCTTCCGCTTTAGCTCTCTTTTCCTCCACGGTTTCAAGTTCATGGTGCAATCGGACCGACACGTCTTTGGCCACCTGCATCAACCCACAGACACAGTCATCTGATGGGAAGCCTTCTGTGTGCTAAGGGCACCTCCAAACCACTTCAGAGGCAGAATCACTAAGGAATATTGTGTTGCACCAAAGAGCAAAGATCCTGGCAATATTAACAAGCCTACATTTCAAGGAAGGGGTATTAGTTTAAAACATGAAATCCACATTAAGGGGAAGTATGACTTTCATCTGGATTAAAAGGCCACTTTGCCACAGCCCTACTCCTTCTGGAATATTGCTTAGAATGCCAAGTCTTCTCAGGAGCACATGCTTTAAATGATCAATTAAAAATGATCATTGGACTTGCCTGGTGGTCGGTCCACTGGTCAAGAATTTGCCCGCCAAGCCAGGGGACATAGGTTCAATCCCTGGTCTGGGAAGATTCCATCTGCCTCGGGGCAACTAAGCCCATGCATCACAACTACTGAGCCTGTGCTCTAGAGCCTACGAGCTGCAGGCAAGCTAACATGCCACAATTACTGAGGCCTGTGCACCAAGAAACTGTACTCTGCAACAAGAGAAGCCCACACTGCATGCTGGATCGAAGAGTAGCCTCTGCTCTCTACAACCAGAGAAACCTACGTGCAGCAGAGAAGTCCCAGCGCAGCCATAAATGAATAAATAAATAAAATGAATAACAAATAATTTTTAAAAAGATCATCAAACATTTCTGTTTCTCAAAATAATTTTTAAAGAACCCTACTTGCTTAAAAAAATAATTCTGTATTCAGTAGATACTTAATATAGTCAGGTTTTAAGTTGCCTACTCTGGTAAAAACATTCGAATACTATAAAGGCAGTTCAACATTTTCACTGTCTAAAAGGAACTAAGGAGATTTTGTAACAGAAATATAAATCACCTTTACATCACACTGAATGACATCTTGTTATTGGTTTATAAATCTGAGTTACAAAGAGTCTTTTCCTGTTATTGTAATGAAAGGCTAAATGAGATTTCATAGGGACTCCGATAATAAGGACATTATACATAATTCATCTCTAGATAAATGATTTGATAACTGGGGCAGGAGAGAGGCCACAGTGGAAAGGACAAATGGAAGAAAGTCTGGGGTATTTTCACCTTATTCCCACTTCTGCCAATGATTCTCAAAGACACTTTAAACAGTTATGACCCTATTTCTCTTTAAGTCACCATTACAAGTCTTACTTGGGTTATGGTAACTTCAGCATTTCTGCACCCTAGAAACTTAAAATAACAAAAAATGTTAAGTGACTAGGGTAAACTTTTAAAAGTGGTCTTTGACTAAAACTGAACTGATAATCAATCAATTTTTTAAAATATTCCAGATCTTTAGGAGTTTCTGCATAATTTCTAAAGAATGATCAGACCAGTGGGGGCAGGTATTAAATCTTTTTTTTTTAATTGAAGATCTATGATTTATTTATTTATTCTTTTGGCAGGGGTGGTTTAAGATTCCAGTTTATATGGGGGATTTAAATCTTGGTCTATCAAAGCCATATGACTACACATACCCTACAAGCCATCAAATGACAAAGAATGTTTAAGCTAAAATCTGTTGAAAGAGAGAAACACTTAGCAGAACATCAAGAGCATGTGTAAGCAGACTTCCCTGGTAGTCCAGGGGTTAGCATCCTTGCATTGCAGGGGATATGGGTTCCATCCCTGGTCTGTAAACTAAGATCCCACATGCCCTGGCAATAACTAGAGATTTCATGTGAGTGAATGAGTGAAAGTCACTCAGTCGTGTCTGACTCTTTGCCACCCCATGGACTACAGAGTCAATGGAATTCTCCAGGCCAGAATACTGGAGTGGGTAGCCTTTCCCTTGTCTAGGGGATCTCCCCCACTCAGGGATCGAACTCAGGTTTCCTGCACTGCAGGCAGATTCTTTACCAGCTGAGCCACAAGGGAAGCCCAAGAGATTATGAAGATTATCTCGAGTGAGAGTGAAGATCTCATGTGCCACAACTAAGTGTCATCACAGCCAAATAAATTAATTAAAAAAAATAAAAAAAGACCACGTGTAATGGGTCCTGAGGGCTGCACTTCAGCTCTTACAGCCTTCTCAGCATTTATCCCGCTCCCAATCTTTCCTACGGAATCATCATCATAAATGATGCCATCTCTGCAGGCAATCAAACTTTAGATTCAAACCAAACGCTGACCTAAACTGGATCTCTAAGACACCTTCGAGGCAAACCTGTAAAATTGTACGGAAACCCAACACCCCCCGCCCCGCCCCCCCACTTCTCTGGGGAAGGCATGTCCCCCCCACTGTCTGCCTTGCTCTCACCTTCAGGTCCTGCTCCAGACTCCTGATAAGCTCCCCGTCCACCTGCCCGGTCTCTGCCACCTTCAGCCTCTTCTGCTCGGCCTTCCGGAGGCGGTACTGCAGGATTCGGCAGTTCTTGTTGGCGCGGTCCAGCTCCCGCCGCAGCTCCTGCAGCTGGTAAACCTCCTCCTCCAAGTAACTGTCTCTCATCTCTTCCATTTCCGCTCGGAGTTCATCCAACTCATCCTACACAAGCCAGACAGAGGGCACTGAGAAGCCAGGTCTATGGGACAGGACGAAGTCGCCCGTCCACCCCTGCCCTGCAGTACTGTGAACTTTCTGCAGTCACCTGTGGACTTCCGGAAACACGTGTGCATACAGCCCGGGGACTCCGGAAATTCTCACACAAGACAGCATCACCAGATGTCTGTTCAGGTCTCGTGGATCCAGAAACCAAAAACGAGCATGGCTTAGTCATCGCAGCCTCTCAGCATTTATCCTGCTCCCAATCTTCCCTTACAGAATCCTCATCATAAATGATGCCATCTCTGCAGGTAATCAAACCCTAGATTCAAACCAAACGCTGACCTAAACTTGTGTCTCTAAGACACAAGCTAGGCAGTAAGATGAGTCAGACATTGCCTGCAAAGAACAAACTTCAGGGGGCTCATCCCTATGAATTGCCCGGGAATTATAACACACCCGCAAATGTCCTTAAAATGCTGTCCCGCCACACCAATCTTGGAACTACGTGACTCATGATTCTAAAGATAAAACCTTGTGTGCTATTTCAAATACACATCGGTTTGGTTTTTTCCATTCCCCTGCCCTTCATCTCCCATCTCTACTCCACTCTGGGATCAACATGAAGACACTGGGATACAGAAGAAACCCACGAGTTATTCCTGGCTCCCTCCCTTCCCTCCCAGCCCAGCCAACGCAGTGCTGTCAGTTCAATATCCAACCTTTGGGGCTCTCTCCCCAGGGCTCCACCCACCACGCTCATCCCACCTCCATCCTTCTTTAGGGAGCCACAGCTGCCCCCTCCCTCAGCACCAGCCTGCCCTCTCCCAGGGTCCAGGCGCAGGAGGCAGGTGACCTGTGATGGTTTCTCCTTAAAGAGCTCCTCCCCAGCTCCTGGCCAAGCTCACAGTAGGTAGATGGGTCAGAAGGCACACAATGCCCCTTACCTCCACCGTCTCTAGCCCCAGGCCCTGCCCCTCCAATCTGCGTTTGCTAAGTCGCTTCAGTCATGTCCGACTCTGCAACCCTATGGAGTATAGCCTGCCAGGTTCCTCTGTCCATGGGATTTCTCCCAGCCAAGAATACCGGGATGGGTTCCCTTTTCCTTCTCCAGGGGATCTTCCTGACCCTAGGGATCGAACCCTCCTCTCTATCTCCTGCATGGCAGGCAAGTTCTTTACCACGAGCGCCACTTTAAAGCCCCTCCGAGCTCCTACCACCATCTAATATTATGTTTCTTCCTACTGTTCATCCGTCACCCACACGGGAAGGTAAGCACCAGGAAAGCAGACACCTGGAGTCTCCCAGTGTCCAGAGCAGCATGAGCCACACAGCAGGCCCTCAATGCATGTCTGTGGAATGAATACACTTGAACCTTGGTCACCACCTAGAAAGACCAGCTCCTAAACACGATGCAAACTGGACATCACCTCACATTGCTTTGTTCCAGTCTTGTAGCCTGATCATGAACAACTCTTCCCAAACCCACAGACACGGCAGTAGCATGAAGGGTATATTTTCTATAATAAAGGCTTCAGCGAGGAACAACTTAAAAAAGTGGGAGGTTAAGAAAAACATACTAGGAATTGTCTTGATTAGTTTCATACCTGATGGCGTAAATGCCTCCACACTAGGATACTCTTGGTCATCTTTTCTTTTTTTTTGGCTATGTCACGTGGCTTGTTTGATCTTAGTCCCCAACCAGGGATAGAACCCAGGCCCTCGGCAGTGAAAGCAGAGTTCTAACCACTGGACCACCAGGGAAGTCTTCATTCCCATTTATTTTGTTCAACTAACACTGAGGCTCAAAGGAAAAAACACTCCCAAACACGGACACCCTAACTTATCAGCTCTCATTCTATTCAGTTTGTTCCTGGAGCCTGGCCACCCTCGCTAATCCTGCATTTATTCTTAAAAACCAGGGATTTACTTACAATAAAGAAAAGAGTTTCCGAACATCAGAGCCTCAGGTAGACAAGAAATTGACTAGTAGTAAACCTCCTGCAGATTATTTTATCCTTTATAAGATCACATAGGAGATGTGTACCAAATGAACTGGGAACCCTTGTGGAAAAATAACAAATTGGCACAAACAGGGTGAAAACTACTGTCCAGCCAACCCCACCCGTGTGCAGCCCGCACCTGTAGGGGAAAGGCACATGTGAGGCATCTGATTCTCCCAAAGGCTGCCTGCAGGTTCTCCCACTCTGTCCATACCACCTGACCAAGAACACAACCCACTCAGCTGACCATGGCTCCAAGTGGGGCCCCTTTCAATTGCCCATCACGGGGAGCAGATGTTAAAACTGAAAGCTTTACCAACTTCCTAGTAGTCAAACAAATAAAACGTTTTTGTCTGCTAAAGATTCTTACAGAATTTCTGCAGCAGTGGCGACAATCTCATTAAAAATAAAAGATGTTTGGGAATTCCCTGATGGTCCAGTGGTTAAGACTCTGTGTTTCCAATGCAGAGGGCATGGATTCGATTCCTGGTTAGAAAACTAAGATCCCAAGCAGTGGGGCCAAAAAAAAAAAATTACATAAAAAAAAAATAAGATGTTCTTATGTGTCTTAAGAAAGGTAAATCTTAGGGAATTGCCTCCAGTAGTTAAGACTCTGCCTTCCAATGCAGGTGGTGTGGGTTTGATCCCTAGTTGGGGAGAAAGAGCTAAGATCCCATGTGCTTTGAGGCCAAAAAAACCAAAACGTAAAGCAGATGCAATATTATAACACATAGAGACTTTAAAAATGATCCACATTAAAAAATCTTTTAAAAAAGGTAAATCTTAATGTTGAAAATGTTATGACACATAAGCGAGTTTCATTGCCTTTTTTTTTTTTTCTTCATGGAGGACCCTTCCTATAAATCTTGTTCCAGTAGGGAAGTTTGCTGGAATTGGGGTTTACTGGGTGGAACACAGAGGCCAGACAGTGGACAGAATGGACAGGCTGGGCTCTTCAGGGGCCTGGAGAACACACCAACTTCAGGAAGAGCCTTTCAACCTGCAGCAAAGAGGTGGTTTCTGACGCCGAATCCCCACACTGAGCCATGAGAGCCTTGCCCTTAACCCAACCCACGCCAGAGGGGACCAGCCACCACAGCCTACAAGCTTTCAAACAGGCCTATGCATGCCATCCTCCTATAAAGAGTAGAGAGTTAGTCCTGAATCTTCAAAATCAGAGTCAAGCTTCTCAGGTCCCTTCTGCAAATCTGATTTGACTTTGAGAAAAAGCTTCATCTATGTAGAGGTGTCTGAATACAGTTAGTTAATTATTACACTGGGTAACTAATAAAAATAGTTCAACAAAAGCAATAATCACTATACATATCCAGGGGTACCCACAAATATCCAATGGTGTTGGGCATTCTGTTTATGAAGGCACTGTGCAAATGCTTTTCCTTCCATTGAAAGTGTTAGTCTCTTAGTTGTGTCCGACTCTGTGTGACTGCATGGATGGTAGCCCGCCAGGTTTCTCAGTCCATGGGATTCTCTGTGCAAGAATACAGGAGTGGGTAGCCATTCCCTTCTCCAAGGGATCCTGCCAGCCCAGGGATCAAACCTGGGTCTCCTGCATTACAGGCACATTCTTTACCATTTGAGCCACCAGGGCCGCCCTTTCCTTCCAGAAAGCTTGTCAAGTCATTAATGCTGAAAATTACCTATTACTCAAACATGAATTTTTAAAATGTGACATAGACATAAAAAAACATACGGTAGGACTTCCAGATAAAAAAATGTTCTCTGGCTTTTCAGATTTTGTAATGGGGGGCTCTTCATCAGCCCTACCATTAAATGCTGGTTATGCTCTACACACACCTGCACCCCCACTGTGGACTGAAAAAGCCTGTTCCAGGGCTGGATGTACCCACACCTCCAGATCACCCAGCAGGCCAGATGTAAACAGCTAATAGTTCTTGGCATAAATAACCACTAACATTAGCTGCTTTGAAAAGAAAATTAGGAAGATTGTAATTGCATGTATTTGAATCACTGCTTTTATAACTCATATTTTATCTAAATTTGTGGACCAGCAAACACCCTTTCTCAAGCACTTCGCCTTTGTTACTAAGCCTACAATAAGCCTGCAGGGACACACAGCCCCCACAAGATGGACAAAGAGGCCAAACCCACACTGGTGAACACACCCAAAGTCTCTCGGCTGATAACTGGAAGCCCAGCTACAAACCCAGGCTCTCTGGCTCCACACACATACTCTTTCCAGTAAATGGGAGAAATTATCAGCAACCACCAGGACACGTGAAACAAGAAGCTTTAAATCACACTTGCAAAAAGCCTGTCAGCGTAAAATAATAACAGCAAGCTAACATTTACATCTTGACATTGTCAACGTGCAGGTATATTCATTTTCGCAACTGGTCCTCACCAAAGCACTGCAGTATGCAGAAAAGGTATTAATACCCTCCATTTTTAAAATGAGCATACCGAAACCCTAAAAGTTTAAATGGCTTCCCAACACTGTTACAGAGACAGGACAAGGACAGGGTTTCAACTCTTTTCAAAGAGCCTTGAAAAAAGCAATTTTCAGGTTCAGTGAAAAGAAGTTATAAGAAAGGCAAATTACAAACCATGTAGGCAGGAAGCAGACATTTGAAAAGCAAAAACTGTGATTATTCAGATTAGGGTCATGATGGGAGAGTGATTTTTCAAACGAACATCACATTAATTTTCTGACAACATGCTCTAATCTAGAAAACATTATATCAAAGAACCTTAAAGATGTCTGCCATTTAAATGCTTAACAAACCCAATCAAGCAGAACATATAATGTTTCTGGTAGACTAAATTTACACACGGTAAGCAAGAGCAGAAAACTGTTGGTTTTTAATACAGATAATAAGGAGAAAATTTCCCTTAATCAAGTTTTATATTGAATTAACAACAGGTCTGTCAGATACTCAAATGTTAGATCATTATCTCATTAAAAAGCTAATTTAGCTTTAACTAAATATACTTTTCAAATTCTGTATAGCATGAAACCTTGAAGTACTAGCGAGCTCCCCAACTATTCCCCTTCACCTGCAGATAACAAATCAAGCTTTATGTTATACTCATGAGTGTGTATATGTGTGCTCAGGAGCATTCGACTCTCTATGGCCTCATGGACTGGAGCCCACCAGGCTCCTCTGCCCGTGGAATTTTCCAGGCAAAAATACTGGGTACCATTTCCTTCTTCAGGGGATCTTCCCGACCCAGGGATTAAACCTGTCTCTTGCATCTCCCTACACTGGCAGGCAGATTCTTTTACTACTAGTGCTGTCTGGGAAGTCCCGTGTGTGTGTGTCATATATATATATAAAATCAGATTTAAGAAATAATGAGGTTCCATGTGTGCACTAGAATAAACCGAGATTAAAATGTCAAAGAAAATCTCTTTGAGGATAGTTTATCCACAAATATAAAAACCAAATCCCTGGTTTCATAGTAAAAGTGATGAAAACCCTTGATCATACTGATGATCTTATCAGACCTTAATTCCCTTTAAACAACTTAAAATCAATAACTAGTCCTACTTTAATCACTCCCTCTTTAAACAGACTCAATTTAGACAGTGAGCAGTCAGCTGGCTACTGTTGCAATAATTCCCTCCTCTGGGAGTTGCAGACCCTTAACTATTGTCTACTGTAATATACAAATAATCCACCTCCTTTCCCTCCCGTCAATGGAAATGTGCTCCGCAGGGTCCCAGCTGAGGCTCAGAAGGCACAGGGGGGCTCAGCCATTGTTTACAAGTGCCAGTTCATCCAGCAGCCATGGCCCCCCTGTGCCCTGGTCCACATTATCTCGCCACCTAAGATGATTACAGCCGCTTGTTTGCAGGCTGAATAAAGAATGGGTGTGGAAAGCAGAAGGTCAGGAAAGAATAGGGACACTGTCTGCTTCAACCTTCCAGAAGGGAGGGGTGTCGGCAGGGAGGAGCTGAAGCACTTTATGCTCAGAACTGTTTATTCTTGCCTCAGTGTCCACCCCACCCCCACCCCTTCCTGGCCATTCAGAGCGCCTGGAATCTGCATGGCCGGATTTAACCAAATCATTGCAGATCCTGAAACTCCCAAGACCCCAAGAGAGAGGCAGGATGTCGAGGCCGGGCCAGTGCTGAGGCAGTGCAACCACTCCACCGGAATGGCCTCCCCAGGAGCCCGCTCGAGAACTCACTGCTCTTCCACATTCCCGTGGTGTCTGCTCTGAGCTAGCAGGCACTTTGCTTATTTTCACCAAAAAATAATTCTTAGGAGGTAACCGAAAGTGCAGAGCAAACTCAGCAGCCCTCCCCAGGCTGATCTTGGAGCCCCCCAGGACTGGGGCACTTTGGGGTACACTACTTGGGAGTGGGGGGAGGGGTGTCATGCTAGCATCCCCCGCCAACGTGAGAAGCATTTTCGAAATAGGCCAATAAATGCAAAGCAATTAAACCCTCCTGAAAAGCCTGTGGAAACAGAACATAATTAATATGTTCACAATGAGCTCCAGGGCTTGTCTGATTGTCTCTGAGCGCTGGAGCAAAACACAGTGATGGTGGGCAGGCAAAGACCACGATGGCCAGCATTTCTCAGACAGCCTGGTCACTAAGATGGACCCGAGTCTGGTCTGAGAAAGAAGCAAAGCTCTTTGGACAACTGACCTCAATCTCGCATCTTCACTCCTGAAGCCTTCCAAATTACATGCAAGTTCATTTGCAGTCAAGGGCCAACAGAGCTTTTCTGACTGCTTTCATGCAAAAAGCCAACTACCCGGACTGAGTACTTACTCATCATCTAGTCACCCTGCTTCCCTGGTGGCTAAGTGGTAAAAAATCTGCCTGCCAATGCAGGAGATTACTGGTTCGATCCCTGGGTTGGGAAGATACCCTGGAGGAGGAAATGGCAACCCACTCCAATATTCTCGCCTGGAAAACTCCTTGGACAGAGAAGCCTGGCGGGCTAGAGTCCACGGGCTTGCAAAGCATCAGAGACGACTTAGTGACTAAACAACAACATCTAGTCACCCTGGTGCCTTGTGATGACAGTATGACTCAAGGATGGCCCCATTCAGCTCCACACAACAGAAGGCGGCGCTTCTCTGTTGACAGCTGATTTTTGGAAAACTACAGCAGTCTGGCTAAAAAACAAAATTCCACTCGAATTTCCCAATCAGTAACACATCATCCTTAGTTTTCTGATGATTACTCTCAGTTCATTCTTCTCAGTAACTTGCTGTTGCTGCTAAGTCGCTTCAGTCGTGTCCGACTCTGTGCGACCCCATAGACGGCAGCCCACCAGGCTCCTCTGTCCCTGGGATTCTCCAGACAAGAACACTGGACTTGAGGTTTTATACAATAATGGTGATAGAACTGACCCAGGAAATCTTGTAATACTTGTGGTCACCATCCTCCAGAATATATCAAAGTGAAATTTCTGGGTGGAGTCTCCTACTTCTCATCTCCAGAGTCCTATGCAACATCCCCTAAAGGAGGAGTAGGTCAGGGACTAATTTATCTGCCATCTGAAAAAAAAAAAAACCCACTGATGCACACTCTAAAACCCGTGTGCAAAAGCAGGCTTACAGCAAAGGTCATTGCTCTGTGAGGTCAGGGATACTCCCAGCCTGATTCCACACACATGGGCAGGCTCACTGACCTTTAGAAAAGTCTAGCAGGACTGTTGTCTTTCGTCCCCAAATTGAATGACTCTCACTTAAGCTACTGAAGAGCCAACCATGTAACTCACACATGTGTTTGTGATCAGCCTGATGTCCCAGCCTCCCCAGACTGCCTCTGCCTCTTCTCTCCTGCTGTCAGAGGAGTCGCTGGGAGATGGACTCGGGTCGGAAACGTTTGGCCATGACCTTTCTCCGCAGGAAATGGCAACTGACATTTCCCACAAATTAAACACTGCCAGTGGGGTCTGTGGGACCCCAAACAGTCCAGTGGAGAGGTGCTCACTGTGGCCCTTTCACCTAAAAAGAGAGGTTCCCCAGAAAAGCTAAATGCTGGGTATGGCCCAACCTAATACGACAATTCTAAGGCAGGCGTGGCTCTTCTCAGTCTTGATGGAAACAAGGATGTAGCCTGGAGCCTGGAGAGAACAGAGGTCTGGAGGCCAGGAAAATACCAGCTGCATCACTTACTAGCTGGGTGACCTTGGACAAGTAGGTACGTATGTCTTCTTGGATCTCAGCAACCTTGTCAGTGAAATTAGGGTTGTGATAAATACAACAAAGATACCCTGTGTTGTGAGATTCACTGAAATATCAAACACACCAGAGCAGACTCCAGGGTCAGACACCTACTTCCTTCACTGAGAATCCAACGATGTGGGGGGGAAAAAAAAAAAAAAGCAAATTACCAGCCGCCTCAGAGTGAGCCCTGAAATGATGCCGAACTGCCTGCCTTAAGATCAGATGTCATGAGAAACATCTTTTGGACCGAGGCTACAAAACTCAAAGATGGTCTTTCTCACCCTCAGGGAGCTTACCTCCAGGGCAGATTTACAAAAGCCCTGGTTTCACAACAGAGTAACGCTAACACCTGGCCCTTTCTCTTCCATACTCTCGCTGTTACATAAGAGTCGGTGACCAGAGCAAACGTACTACTGGAAACATTTCATTCGGAGTCCCCATCTGCTCTCTTTTCCCACCACGATCCTCCTCTGCCTCTTTGAACAGGGTAAAATCACCATGGGGGCTCTGTGGATTAGAGCAGCCTCTGCAGCTTGGGTGTAGGAACACTCCTCATCCACTGTTCTGACCCCAGCTTAACTACACAGATCACCTCCATGTACCTTAAAAGCCCACATCGTTGTCCCACCAGCCACCCGGGAACCTCCATGAGGGAGAGTCAGCCTTTGCAGAGAAAATGGGGAGAATCACAAAACGCACTGACGGAGGAGGGCCGCTGCATTTGGGAGGAAATATATATTTAACCATCTTAACAGGAGGAGATTTACATGGTGGAGCTGTTGACTAACCTGAGCATCACAATAAATTAAGACGGATGCATTCAGTACCACCCTCCTTGCTTTGGAGTCACCCGGCGTGCCCTGACCTCCCCACCCCACACGGTCTAAATCCTCTTTTCTGCAGCTCCTGCTCTCCTCCTCCTCCTGGAAAACATGGAGTCAGACTTGTGCCCCAAAGCTACCAAGACCCAGAAGCCACTCAGAGGAGGCCGCGCCGCAAAGCGCTCGATGGACCCAGAGGCTGCGAGTCCCTCGAAAGAGCGGGCACGAGTGGCCTCTCCTGACACGGAAAAACCGGCTGGTGGACGCGTACGAAGGCCCAGCCAGCAAGACAGCGTGGTCTCTCCACCCAGGCCGCGCTCAAGGGACTCCTGAGCTGTAGGTTTATCACTGACCCGGCTGTCTGCACCCGGGGGAGACTCGGAGAGCACCCGGCCTTCTTAACTGCAGGAGAAGGGGAAGACAAGGCTGCACCCTCCGAGGCCTGCACTCGGCCCACGGGCTCCCGCTGAGATTCTCGGCTGGGGACAATCCGCGCCCACAGGTGAGGGGGCAGGGGGTCGACTGCTTCTCCAAAAAGCGGTCACAGCCGCCTCTCTAGTTAACGCAGCATCAACTGGGGCAGAGGCATCCGCGCCACGCGAGACTTTCTAGAAACAAGCTAAGGGGGTGGAGAAGCGGCTGGACCCACAGGTCTCGCTGCTCCTTCCACAAGTTTGGCTCAAGTTCCCAGCGCCCGGCGTGTCGGGCGCAGGAAAGTGACTGGCACCGGGAGGAAGCGCTTTCGGGGGCCCCGCCCGCACCCAGACCTGGGGCCGCCGCCGGGACACCTGCAGCGGGGCAGGCTGCACACCTTGAGATAGTCGTTCTCCGAGCGCAGCTCCTCCATTTCCCGCAGCAGCTCCTCCTCCTCCGCCGCCGGAACCAGCCGGTACCGCTCGCCCGGCCCGTGCTCCCTGGGGGTCCCAGGGCCCGTTCGCTCCGGCGGCGCGCGCCCCGTGACATCCTCCACCACGCCGGGCCCCGGGGACGCCGAGGGGACCCCGCTGGGGCTGCTCCGACCCCCAAGGCAGGCGGCGGGGGTCACGGCGAGGAGTCCCGGGGGCTCGGGGCTGCCCGGCGGCGCCCCCCGAGCTGGGGGGCTGGTCGTGGGGGCTCCTCGCAGAGGTTCCCGATCGCTGGAGCCCGTGCCGGACTCGGCGTCGCTACTGGCTGCGGGGAGCAGGCGCTGCTCGTCGGACAGAGGGTCGGAGGGGCAGTCGGAGAGATCGGAGCTGCTGTCTGTGTGGCTAATGCGCGAGCCGGGGGCCGGGGAACCGGCCGCGGAACTCACGGCGAGGATCACGGCGGGGACCGCGACGGCGGGGACCCGGGGCCCGGCGGCGCGGGCGGGGACCGTTCCGGAGGCGCGTTTGGCTCTGCGGCCCTTGGAAGCGGCGGGCGGCGGCTCGGCCCCGGGCGGCGGCTTCCCTACCCGGGGCAGCGGCTCGGCGGGTGCCGCGCGTGCCACCCTCCTGGGGCCCGGAGCGGCCTTAGCGCCGCCCGCTGCCCTGGCCCCGGCGCCCGGCGGCGGCTTGTCCTTCGCGCCGGGGGCGCCGCCGCTCCGCCGGGAGAGGCGGCCGGGCGCGGCCGGGGGCCCCGGCGAAGGCGGCGCCTTGCCCGCGAGGCTGGGAGAACGCGGGGCGGCGGGCGCCGGGGCTCGGCCCGAGGAGGGGGCGGCCGGGCCGGGGGCCGCGGGCCGACCGTGCAGGTCCTTGAGAAACGGTCTGGCTGGCGAGGGCGCGCGGTGCAGCCGTCTCCGCTCCGCCAGCGGGTGGAGATGGTGGTGGTGGCGGTGGTGCTGGCCGGGCGGCTGCGGCTTCGCGTCCTGGGCGCCGCCGCCCGCGGGGCCGTTCAGCGTCTCCATGGCCGGGGCCCGGGCCGCGAGCAGCAGCTCGGGCGGCGGATGCTCCGGGCGGCGGCGGCGGCGGCGTGCAGCCTCCCCGCGCGCCCGCTCATCACTGTCCGCCAGCCCCGCCCGGTCTGCGCCCCGCGCTCCTGCGCCGCCGCCGGCCCCGCACCCCGGCCCCGAAGATCCCTGCGGGGTTCGCCGCCGTCTCCGGCTCTCCTCGGGCCGAGGTCACCGGTGCTCGCGTTCTCCCGGCGCGGCGGCTCCCAGCCTCTCGCATCCCCGGCAAGCGGCGCGCCAGGCTCGCACACCCGCCCGAGTCCGGCGGCGGCGCTGGCTGCGCGCTCCCCGCTCCAGCGCCCTGCTCCCCGCCCACGGCCCGCCCTGCTCCCCGCCCGCCCGGGCCCGCGCCCCCCCGCCCTCCGCCGCCCGGTGCGCATGTCCCGCGTCCCGCCAGCCGGCGCGGCGGTGGGGGCGGGGCTGCGCTCCTGGGCGGCGCGCGGTCTGCGGGCCCCGAACCTCTCCCCTCTCCGCCTGGGACCCTCGTGCTTGTGGGGGCTCATGAGACAGTGCAGGAGCTGGGGGAGGGAGGAAGGGGGCAGGCGCAGAGGCGAGGTGGGGGTGGGAGGAGGCTGGAGGCGGGGGAGGCAGCCGGTGTGCCCTCTGAGGGGTGCGCCTCGGGGTGCCGACGTGGAACAATGCCCCCCCCACAGGCCCCTGCATCCAGCCCGGCCTCCCAGGGCCCCCGAGTTCCGCCCCGCCAGAGCTGGGCTGAAGTCCACACTGGTTTGAGGACTGGTGTGACCACCCCCCCCGCCCCCCCCCCCCCAGCCCCGCAGCGCCCCATCGCGTCTGAAGGCTCACGGGGCTCCAAAGTTGGCACCCAGAGGCCTCTGAAGCTCCAGGAAAGAGCCGCTGTCTGACACAGCTCGCCGAGCTCCGGGTCAGTAAGGGAACTCACATGTAGTGTCGGCAGCGAGCCAGGCCCTAGTAGACGCCCCACAGGCATTGTTTCATTTCACCCTCGGAACAAGCCAGACTCTGAACTCCTTCTGTCTTGTTGAAGGACGAGGCGTGGGCGCGGGAGGTGAAGTCAGTGCAGTGGCCCGTGCACGCTGGCCCGGACTCACACCAGGGCTTGTGCAATCCTCCGTCCTACACGCCCACCCCTCGCAGAATGAGGCTGGTAGACCACTGGAGAGTCTTAACGTGGGCCACTGACCTTTTCAAACCTCTGTTCCCGCCCCTGTACAATTAGAAAGTACCTCCACCTGAGTGTGGGGTCTGATCAAGGATGAGAAAACCCTGTGTCAACTGTTAAGTGCTTTTCAATATCAGTGAGATTTGTCCCAGGTGTTGGATTGTAATAGAGAAAAACCTTCCTGTTCTGTTACAAGTTAATCACTAAAGGCATGCTGCTATAAGCTTAAGTTATAATGGCTTGCCCATCTCTGGGAACCCCACCTGCCAGGGAATGGGCTTCAGGCTCCAACACCTTTGTTAATCTCCCAGAAGATTCCCTGACCAGGCCTCACCTGTGAATGGCTGCTGGAAGGAAGAAATTAACAGACCCCCTCCAGAGCTGGGCCAGAAACCAGTCTCTATTCCCTCCCCCTTTTAGTATAAAAGAAGCCTGAATCCTAACTTGGGGGAGATGGCTCTTTGGGACAGTAGGCCATCATCTTCTGGGGCTGCTAGCTTTTCACTATTCCTTGTGCCAACAGCTTATCTCTGGACTTACTGGCTTGTCAGGCGGTGAGCAGAGCGAGCTGGGACTCAGTAACAGGATGGTGGGTGGGTAAATATCCAGGGAATAAGGGTCAGTCTGCCAGTCTAGCTGGAGGCAAAGGCAGGCAGTGCTTACAAGTTGCTGGGGTGGCCAGGGACCCTGAGCCTGGGTGAGTGCCCAGGATGTGTAGGTGAGTGCCCAGGATGTGTGCAGGGCAGAGGTTGTAGGTAAGACGACCCTTAGGGTGGATGGGACCAACTGTCCCAAGGGGAATTTGGATGTTATTCTCAAGGCGGGGAGCTGCTGGAAGATGCTGAAAGTGAAAGAAAGAGAAAGTGTTGATTGCTCAGTCATGTCTGACTCTTGTGACCCCGTGGACCTAGCCCTCCAGGCTCCCCTGTCCATGGAATTCTCCAGGCAAGAATACTGGAGTGGGCAGCTATTCCCTTCTCCAGGGGATCTTCCTGACCCAGGGATCAAACCTGGGTCTCCTACATTGTAGACAGATTCTTTAGCATTTTAGCCACTGGGGGAATGTCTGCTTAGAAGGATCCCAGCAGCCAGGAGAGGGAGGTGGGTGACAGGGAATAGTTAGTGGCTGGGGCCCAAAGTATAGATGAGGGCAGTGGTAGTAGGAATAGAGAAAAAAGGGGACAGAACTGTGATGAGAAAGGAAAAACAGAACCAGTAAGGGAGAAGAATCTGAAAAAGAATCTGTCTGTCTAACTGAATTTCTGTGATGTACACCTGAAACTAACATGACATTGTACATCAACTATGCTCCAATGATATAGATACATTAAAAACAAAATGAAAAAAAAAAAAAGGAAAACTAGAGTCCAAAGTCTGTGATCTTAACCTTAAATCACCCTACTTAGCCACCTCCTTCAAAAAATGCAGGATAAAGTCATCACTGATGCAATAGCTATGAAGACCACAGACATCTATCATGGGGTATTTGCAGAAAAAGGACACAGGTGGTGACAACACTGCAGAAGGGCTGACGGCGCCCTGCCCCCACGCCGGTCCCGCCAGCGGTCCCTAGAGGGCGCTGTAACGCTCCCGGCTGCAGGTGGTTTGATCATCACAAAGTGGCTGCTGGCTGTCAGACCTCCCGGAGCTCAGCCACCTTGAACTAGGGGACCTTCTCCTCCACCTTCTTGCAGAACCCAGACGTCTCCGACACCCTCATTTTTCTCGAGAGTTATATCCAGGACTCAGCGCAAGCTTGCCAGCTCCTCACACCACATCTAATCTTGCTAAGGGCCAGCTCAAAATGTTGCAGTCAGCTAGTTTTCCAAAAATATCAGCCAGCTTTGTCGCCTGCTTCCTTTCCCTCAGGTAATAAGTCAAACAAACTTCGTCCTCTGAACGATGAGCCTGGCGACTGTTTCCACTGGACACTGGAGAGGAGGAACGCTGTCTCTGTTCCCAGCAGGCAGTGCGTTACAGGTGTACACCTGCTTGCATCATGAATATTTTTAAAGTCACGGGTGATTTCGAAATAATGTTTTGTTCTTCTTAATCAAGTTAGTCTAAAGGCATTAGGGGTTTGCTATTTAAAGGAGCCTTTAAAGCACTTTGTTGTGGAATGAATGCTCAGTCACTCAGTTGTGTCCGCCTCTTTTCGACCTCACAGACTGTAGCCCACCAGGCTCCTCCGCCTGTGGGGTTCTCCAGGCAAGAACACTGGAGTGCCATGCCATTTCCTTCTCCAGGGGCTCTTTCTGACCCAGGGAAGGAACCTGCATCTCCTGCATTGGCTGGCAGATTTTTTTACCACCTGAGCCACCAATATCAGTGGAATAATCTCCAATACCTTGAAATGCAAGCAAAGCAAACTTGGAGGGAGAGAATTCTAGTCTGTTTGCAGAGTTATATAAAGTGGAATAAATTTTTTTGGTTTGACTCACAGAGGGGAAAACATACGACTGCCTGTGGCTGACAGTCACCCGAAGAACATCTGTAGCCTCAAAACCTTGACCACAGCACTTAACTCTTTTCTAGTTTTTCCCTCTTATTTTAACACAAAGGCACATTCAGAATATGAATTCGTCTGATCTAAGTCAGAAGAAGTTGCCTCTTTAAAAAGAGTGGGAAAAAAAGAGACTTAACAGAGGGGGCTATTTTTTGGTGTTTCAGGAATGGTGGGGTTGAAAAGGGACAATGGGAAGTCAGGGGGCCCACTTGGGGATCCCGGTGCATCCCAGCTGCCCCTGCAGGGTTACAGCCAAAATGCCACGTGGGGCTTCATGCGGGCCAGCCCTACAGGGGCTCTCAGACCCCTTCACCTGACCAGACTGGCCCCTGTGTGTGGCGTGGTGGTTCCTGATGACTTCCAAGGCCCATAAACCCTGAGGACATCAGAGCCTCCTGGGGAGTTTGTTATAAATGCAGGTTCCGTGGCCACAGGCCTGGGAGCTCTGATTGAGAAGGTGGAGACTGGGATCCAAACTTTTAACAAATTCCTTTGATGCAGATGACCCTCTGACCACACCTGAGAAGCCCTGAGTTAGTTTCGAACACAGCTCCAAGCGTCACACACTTGTCAATTGCACTTCCTCCTGGTTCTGGTTGGAAGTCGTTCTGTAGCTGGTGGGAGATTCTGGCTGATAAGAGATGCAAAGACCATGATTAAGGCTTAGCCAGTTAAGCTCCAACTATAGACAATGTGCAGTGTCCAGGCCTGTCCTAGAGCCAGTCTTGAGTGGCAGGCGTTCCTCTGATCTGAGAACCCAGAGTGAGGAGCTACATGTGGGGGGAAGGAGGCTCTTTGCTCCTGAGCAGTGGTTCTTCATGAGGAGGGAGTTCCCTGGTGGAGTATCTGGGAAGTTTGTTGTGGTATTTTTTGTTGTTGCAAAAATTGGATAGGGAGCACCAGTTGAATTTCTGAGGCGAGTCAGGATGCTGTGTGTTTTGCAATATTCCCAGAGAACTGCCCCCCTCCCCCAACCATTACTGCACAACTTCCCAAAGTCCTCCTGAAACATTCACAAAGGTTAAAAAATCTGCTTACTATCATCTGAGCCGAGGGCCTAACTACTTGTCTTAGTCCAGGCGGGCTGCTGTGACAGAATTTCACAGACTAGGGGCTTGTAAGTAACAGACATTTACTTCTCACTTTTTGTATGTTGCAAGTCTGAGCTCAAGATGCTAGCCAGGTCAAGTTCTGGGGAGAGCCCATCATCTTTTCCAGCCCTCACCTGGAGAAGGGGCAAGGGATCTCTCTGGGGGCTCGTCTATAAGGACCCTAATCCCTACCCTGCAGGCTCCACCATCTTGAGCTAATCACCTCCCAAAGGCCCCACCTCCTAACACCATCCACCTGGGGTACTAGAATTTGACATGAGGTTTTGGGGGGACCTGGGCTTCCCTGAGAGCTCAGTTGGTAAAGAATCTGCCTGCAACGCAGGGGACCCTGGTTCAATTCCTGGGTTGGGAAGATCCTCTGGAGAAGGGATAAGCTTCCCAGTCCAGTATTCTTGGGCTTCCCTTGTGGCTCAACTAGTAAAGAATCCGCCTGCAATGTGGGAAACCTGGGTTCGATCCCTGGGTTGGGAGGATCCCCTGGAGAAGGGAAAAGGCTACCCACTCCAAGTATTCTGGCCTGGAGTATTCTGGACTGTATAGTCCATGGGGTCACGAAGAGTCGGGTACAACTGAGCGACTTTCACTTTCACTTTGAGGGGACCCAACATTCAACCTATAGCACTGCTTCACACCTAAACACAACACTTTCACATATAAGGCAGTATTTTTAGTGTTGTTTTAGTATTCATGTATACCTTTTAAAAATAATTTTAACTATTTATTTTTGGCTGCACTGGGTCTTTGCTGCATGCAGGCTTCTCATGGCAGTGGCTTCTTGTTGTGGAGCACATGCTCTAGGGTGTGCAGGCTTCAGTAGTTGTTACTCACGGGCTCACTAGCTGTAGTGTGAAGGCTTAGTTGCCCCACTGCATGTGGAATCTTCCTGGACCAGGGATCGAACCGGTGTTCCCTGCATTGCAAGGTGGATTCTTAACTACTGGAGCACCAGGGAAGCCCCAATACATACTCCCCCCCCCCCCCCCCCCCGCAAAGGCATGCGGCTGCAATAGAAATCAAGACTAGACTTCATTTTATTTGGAAGTTTTCAATGAGGTTTTCATCTTTGATCATTTCATCAGCAATGGCAGGGCCACTCAAATTATTTGAATCATCAATATAACACACCTGTATTTGCACTTTAGCAGTTGTCTCTATGCATAAGATTTAAGTACTTCATTGTCTATATTTTCTAGTGTATTTGTAACCTTTATATGTTGAACACCTGAAGCTTAAGACAAAAAGCAGTATTTACTTCAAATCATAAATTCATAAAAAGTTTTGACATCTTATATCAGAAAATGTCTATGACATTACTTTTCAATGGTACTATTTCCCTTAGCATTCATTCTCAATTTTAGAATGTGGAATAATCACCTAGCAAGTTTGTTTAAAGGCTTCCCTGGTGGCTCAGTGGTAAAGAATCTGCCTGCAATGCAGGAGATGCAGGTTCAATCCCTGGGATAGGAAGATACTCTGGAGGAGGAAATGGCTACCCACTCCAGTATTCTTACCTGGAGAATCCCATGGACAGAGGAGACTGGCAGGCTATAGTCCATGGGGTTGCAAAGAATTGGACACGACTTCACAACTGAACAACAACAACAGCAGCATATGTTGAAATACATATTTTAAATAACTTTCTTATTTCTCTTTTATATTACTATAGTGAATTATATTGATTTTTAAAAATTCATGTTTCCGGAAGAGATTCCACACTGATTCTCCTTTCACAAAAGTAAAGGGCATTTGTAAGAACAAGCTGGGCAACGTGCTGCCCTAGTTGGGAACCGCAACTCCTAAAAAGAGCTGAGCTATGGTGGAGGGTTGGGAAGATCCCCTGGAGAAGGAAATGGCAATCCACTCCAGTATCCTTGCCTGGAAAATCTCATGGACAGAGGAGCCTGGTGGACTGCAGTCCATGCGGTGGCAAAGAGTTGGGCACGACTGAGCGATGAACACTTACTTATTGTGGAGGGTGCCCCCTCGTGGTGAGTTCTGGGATGGCACACCTTCCCCACAGGAAGAAAATTGCAGAATCTAGGTGTCCCCTCCAAGCAGAGAGGAAGAGGAGTTTGGTGATTCTAAGACATGTCCTTTCAATAAAGGAAGCAGTGTTCCCTTATGCATGCTTGCTAAACTTGAAATAAAAAATTCTGACTCCTTTCCTCTTACAACATAACTACTAAAATTTGTAAAATTATTTTTTTAATGATTGTGAGATTCTCAGCTTGATGTATGTTGAAAATATATTGCTGAAAAAAAGGAAAGCTCAGAACTTCCCTGGCAACCCAGTGGTTAAGACTCTGCACTTCCAATACAGGGACATGGGTTCAATCCTTGGCCGGGAACTAAGGTCCTGCATGCCACATGGTGCCACCAAAATAATAATAATAATAATAATGAATAAGTAAATGAAAACTCATCAAAGGATCTTTCCTGATTGGGGAAATTACTGACTTACATTGTAACCCCTTTAGTTTAGAATGTCGCTCATTTCCTCATGCAGATTTTGAAATGTAAGGCATATCTTGTTTTATTGTAAGTAACCATTGTTTATTTGCCTACATAGAGAGTTACAATCTTTTAGAACAGAAATGGAGATATGATGCTAATAATGACTTTCCTCTTGCTGACTTGGGCATTTCAGCCCAATTTCAATGCTCGTCTTTTCATACAAAATAAGAACAGTTTCACATGGAAAGCAGAAATAGAACAGGCATTTGTAGGTTTCATAGCAGAGTGTACTTATGGGATAAATTTCCTGACTAATCCAGGAGACAGACACTGTGCAAGATCACACATGCAAGGTACTTCCCTGGCTGTCCAGCGGTTAGGACTCTGAACTTTCACTGCCAGTGGCCCAGGTTCAGCCCCTGGTTGTAGAACTAACAGTGCACATGGCGGAAAAAAAAAAAAAAAAAAAACACCACACATACAAGGTATATTTTTTGTTTTTTGGCCATACTACACAGCCTGTGGGATCTTATTTTCCCAACCAGGGATCCCTGCATTGGAACTGTGGAGTCTTAACCATTGGACCACCACGGAAGTCCCCAAAATACATTTTAATGATTAATTCTATATAAAATTACTGTCAAGCACATTTTAGGAATGAGGATATAGAATGTTGTGGGTTTGCCTGGTCACAGTGGTTTTTTTTCAGTTACTTTGGACAAAAGAACTCAGTCTTCCTGAGCTTTTGAGACATAATCTATAAAATTAGGGAGTTGAACTGAAGCTTTACGTATGTATCTAAGGACTGGGGTAAACTTTTCAGTGCCATTTTAATTATCAACATAGGATTATCCATAGGAAACTGTAAGTCACCTCTGTTCATTCTCAGATAAAATATACTCAAAGAATATGAACTAATTTTCATAGAAGAATAATATAATTAAAGGAGGTAAATAGGATGGAATAAATATGACAAATGTCAGACATGTTCCTGATTACCCTACTGCAGCAGTATTTAAGCGGAGAAGGCAATGGCAACCCACTCCAGCACTCTCGCCTGGAAAATCCCATGGACGGAGGAGCCTGGTGGGCTGCCATCTATGGTTGCACAGAGTCGGACATGACTGAGTGACGTCACTTTCACTTTTCGCTTTCATGCATTGGAGAAGGAAATGGCAACCCACTGCAGTGTTCTTGCCTGGAGAATCCCAGGGACGGGGGAGCCTGATGGGCTGCCATCTATGGTTGCACAGAGTCGGACACGACTGAAGCGACTTAGCAGCAGCAGCAGCAGTGTCTAAGAGATTCATAGTGTTATTCCTTAGGCCAAGTCCATTTCATATTTGCCTCTTTAAAATTTTAAATGTCAGGATTTAGGAATTTGAGGGCTTCCCTGATGGTTCAGTGGTAAAGAATCCGCCTGCAATTCAGGAGATGCGGGTTTGATCCCTGAGTCAGGAAGATTTCCTGAAGAAAGGAATGACAACCCACTCCAGTATTCTTGCCTGGGAAATAACATGGACAGAGGAGCCTGGCGGGCCACAGTCCATGGGGTCACAAAGAGTTGGACAAGACTTAACGACTAAACAACAACAAACAAGGAATTTGCGCTCAGAGAGAGATCTTAGGAAGCACTGCGATCCTCTTGCTCATCAGTCACTATCTAGAAATCCCCATGCCTGGTATCCACTGGCTGCAGTTCCAAAGAAGGCCTCCTTTCCATAGTTACGAGGTTCATGACTATAGTTATGGTGATCATATAATTTATCATCCAAAGCGTAGAATATTTGACAATGAATGGGGACATTTATTAATTACGTGAGGCAACGGGCATGAACTAGACCCAGGCAGGTGGCTCAGGCTGTAGAGTTGCCTGTGGTTAAAATCCATTCCTCAAGGAAAGAATGTCTCCAGATTGGATCAGGCTAACTCATGTTTACATCTGATGCTAAGACAGGGGTCTAACTCTTTTCACATTGTTTATCTCTTTTTTAAAAGATAATCGGGAGAGAAGCCCACTCAAGAATATGCATAGCAGGCCCATCCACTCACTCATGTATATACTCAATCATTCAGAGATTACGAAGATTGGCACAACACTGTAAATCAACCATAATTCAATTTAAAAATAAAAACAAAGATTGTCATTGACCACCTTCTAAAATGCTAGGCTATATATAGATACTGGGAATCATAGGGATGAAAATCTGCCTTTATGGGGCTCAGCATCTCATATAGAGAATGTTACGAGGAAGAGGAAAGCCATCCGGGTATCAGAGCCAGCCTCTAGATCACCTCGGCCTCCAGCTTCCTAGGATCTGGCCTGACTCTCAAAGCCAAGCCCTGTCATCTCCTGTTAAACACAAAGAGTATCACAGAATCTCGGCATCAGACAAGACCACTCTGGGACCGAGATGGATCAAGACATGATCACTCTGTAGTCTGTCTGAACATAGATGAAAGCATCAACATTTCCTAAACCATGGAAATGACCAAATACCCCTTTCTCTCAACTATATGACCTGCTGCTTCTTACCAGTTACAGCCTCTGTCCTGCTCAAGTGGTCCCTACTTTCAGGTAAGATTTATTAATATACACAATTGTAGAATTGCCCCCACTTCCTGACAGCATCTGATCCACAGCAAAGCCCCGCCTTGTTGGACCCTCCCCAAGTCATCCAATAAGGGTCAGCATCCATATCCTACTGAGGACTCCCCACGGTGCCCACCCCTCCACCGCCTTGAGTGATAAACCCCATGATAAACCAGCCAGGGTATGTAAGCTCCTGGTGAGTTGATAATTATGACTGTCTGCACAAGGCAGGGAATCCTGATGAAACTGAACATACCACCCGTTCTCTGTTTTTGCAAATACATCAACGTGTGAAACAGTTTTTGTGATTTAATGGGTCTTGTCTCTCCTTGGAAAAGACTGCATGCATATAGAAAAAAACATTATCGATATATATAAAGGCTATACACCTTCTGAGCAGCTAAATCTGCTTACTCATTGCCTAGATTGAAGCCTATTTTGGAGATGAAGAGAAAGTCTTTTAGCTCCACATGTCTTTTGAGAATGTCTTTTGTTCCACAGGGAAGCAAGGATGTCATCTTTGGCACCAATGTGATGCCATTTTATAATCTAGGTCCGTGATTTCATGAACTTCCAAGTCCTCTCTGCTGTGCACTGAAGTTGTGTTTATTAATTTCTATTTTCTCTGCAGGAGGCTTCTCAAATAGAATTTGAAGGCTCTAATTGCTTTCGTCCCTACAAAGATAAGTGAAAGGACTTCCCTGGTGGTACAGTGGATAAGAATCCACCTGCCAATGCAGGGGACACAGGTTCCATCCCTGGTCCGGGAGGATTCCACGTGCTGCAGAGCAACTGAACCTGTGCTCTGCAACAAGAGAAGCAGCCTCTATAGTGGGGAGTAGCCCCCGCTCCCTGCAACTAGAGAAAGCCCCCACGTGGCAACGAGGACCTAGCACAGCCAAAAACCAGTCAGTCAATTAATCACGTTTATACGTAGAAAGATAAGTGAAATAGGGCTGCCTCCAGAAGTACAACTGCATGGTCTCTGGAAGGACGCTGTCTAGATGGGGTCACCTTTCAAGGATGCTGTAGAGGAAATTCTTATCTGGGCAGAGGGTTTGCATTCAGTGCTGTGGTTACATTCAGACTTCTCCCATAGGCTGTAACCTTATGTAGTGCAGAGCCACGGGGTAGTACAGAAATCTGCACACAATAGATGGTTGGTTAATGGGTCTTTGCCTGTTATAATAACTGATTTAACTCCCCAGGGGAAAAAGTACTGGGTTGGCCAAAATGTTCATCTGAGTTGTTTTTTTTTTTTAATGGAGAAACCCAAACAAACTTTTTGGACAATCCAATATGTACAATCATAAAAGTTGCCTTTCTTCTCTTTCCTTCTCCTACGATTCTTTTTTATTTTTTTAATGAATCCTTTTCTTTTTTTCCTAGCTCATACCCTTAAAAGTTTCTACAACCGTATCAAGTTTAAGGGACTTACTACTTGAAACAACTTAGAATTGTCCTCTGCTTCTAATTAGTCTCCTTCCAAATTAGTCACCCTATAAGATTCTAGAATCTTAGACTCTATTCTATTCTCATAGAACATTCTGGGTTTCATTTGTGCTTTAATCACTAAAAATGATGGCAACCAAAGCTTTCGTCTGCATCATTTCTGTACATATTTCCAGGGAGAGAAGATGGACCACAAACTTGGTTATCTTATAGCTTTTCCATATAGAGACTCATTTTAATTCCAATTAATAAAGTGTAGAGAAATAAAAATCAAACGCATCAGCAGTTACTACCTCCTCTAGGCCTGGAACTGTTCCAACATGAACCACAAAGCAGATTCATACCCTTTAAAGAATTTGTAAATTCAGAAATGCTGGGAGCAGGCTTTTTTTTTTTTTTTTGAGAGGTTTGAAAGGTACAGAGAGTCCCTGTGTGTAATTTTTGCCTGGATTTTGGGCCTTGTACCTCCTGAAATAGACATACAGTGGACTGAAAGGTGCCACTGAGGGACAGCTTTCTTCACTAAACTACAGCTGGTATTTTCACAGCACTTGGCCCTTCCTGCAGAGCTTCAAGATGCCAGAACCCTTTCATCCAACTGGAATCCACCAACCCCAGCTTTCTTCTCGGGAAAACAACATGTAAGAAACAGACAAAAACAAAAATTCAGCCAAGTTAAGATAACCAAACCATTTAAAATTGACAGAAGCTGTCTGACATGGAAAATACAAATACTGAACTCGCTTGTTTATGAATGTGACTGACAGCTAACCACGTTAGTGTGGAGACTCAGTGACAGGCTCTTGGCTTTGTTCCTTGTCTCTGAGGATGGTTGATCAGGAAAACAACACAGAGGTGCTCTGTGACCCATTCTGTAAATATTTGTTACCTTCATTCATTTCTACACACTGTTCATTTATTCTTTCAAAAGATGTTACAACAGGCATTGAATTTACCTAAAAGATGAAAAGAACTGAGCCCTGCTCTTGAGAAGGTCATGAAGAGAAAGACATTTTAAATATTAAAATAGTGGAAGAATGGTACTATGCCAGCAGAACCCAGGGTCAGCTGCAGAATTTAAACAGGAATCCTTGTTCAAAAAGCAGGGGAAAGTGCCATGAAGGTTCTAAAAAAAAAACAGCTTTTCCTTTCATCCACTATTTCTCCCTCTCTCAACGTGTTATGGTGTTTTTATTTGCTATTATATATCAAACTGCCTGCAGGCAATGGATATGCTGGATAGTACCTTCCTCATTGGAAAATAATAAATAGCTATTCTGGTTTTCAAATTTGATAAACAAGAATAGAAACATAGAGGAAGTAATTAGGTCTGGTGAGGCTTTCTAATGGAGGAAGCAAATGAACCTTATCAAGAGGAATAATGGGTCCTAGACATGCTTGCTCTAAGCTTTGCAGATGAAGAAACAAAAGCACAGAGAAAAGAGGTAATTCAGGGACTTCCCTTGTGGTCCAGTGGCTGAGACTCTGTGCTCCCAATGCAGGGGACCCTGGTTCAATCCCTGGTCAGGGAACTAGACCCCACCTGCCACGACTAACAGCCTTCATACCGCAACTAAGACTGGCATTCGTGAGTGCTAGGTCACTTCAGTTGTGTCCAACTCTTTGCAACACTATGGACTGTAGCCCACTGCAGCCAAATAAATGTTCTCCTTCTGCGTCCCCCAAAACTTCAATGAGCATTTTCTGTATACCAGGCTCAGACATTCTCTCTCCTTCTGTGTCCCCAGGGCAGGCTCTTGGCTCCACTCTGCAACCTTTGAATGAAAAATACTGCTGGCATATCAGTACACAAAAGATGCTGTAGCCAGCAAGCAATTGCATTATAGCCACCCGACATCAAGCCCTGAGGGAACTCAGGATGGAAACAGGATGCCCGCTCTTAGGGCCTCCGCCAAAAGCACAGCGAGTAAGGAGGCAATTTAGATGAGAAAGGAATGGGTCTTGGAGCTCTTGAGCCCCTGGAGGTCTGGCCAACCCCCTGGGATCTAATGAAATCCTATGACTCACAAGGTGAAACAAACAGCATTGTAACAAGTTTAAAGTAAATCTAGAGCTGCATTTTTGCACACAAATCGGTAACTGATGATAATAGTCTGAATGTAGGTCGACCCAATTTGGTGATGTATGTGCTGTTAACTTTTCTCTAATGTTATTATTTCTCTTTTTTAAAAATGATTGTATGTTGAAATTAAGCCAAATAATCCTCTAGTAAATATTGAAATTGTTTATTGTGTGTGACGACTGGTTTCTTTTGTTAACGAATCCTTCAAAACTAAAACAAAAGTAAATCTTTCAGCAAAACATTTTCTCAACTTTTAGGTTGAGTAGTTTCTTTTTCAGTTGACAACCCCATTCAGCTCTCTTCAGGCCTCTGGGCAATGACTGCCTCCTGCTTCCATTCCTTAGCTGGCTGGCTCGGACGGGGAATGCCTGGACTTGTGATATGTGAATGGTTTTCCTTTATTCCTATATTTATCCTGCATGAAAAACCAGGACTGGGACCAGGACCAGGGAGGGTGCAAATTTCAGGGTAAGTCTAAGAGATGCCCTGCTAGTCGCTGAAAAATGTCTTGATTGAAGGAGAAATGTGTTGATTTATTTATCCATGCATTTATGTTTTTACTACCTTTGCTATACAAAAGTATAAGGACCCCTCTCCAAATATGTAGATGTGAATGTTCACCTTTTTAATTTTTAAAAGGACAGAGAATATGTCACATCAATCCCGACTGAATACACTGCAAATCTCAAATGAAGGGGGAAATAGAAAAAACATACACAGCTTTTGCTCCTGATTTGTAATATTAATAAGACCTTTGTTGCTAATTAGCTTTTGAATGGGATGAAATACAAATATCTTGTTGGTAGTAAATTTGTTCAGGAACTAACTGGAAGGCTAACTTGAATTTATAGAAAATATAGATTCTTTTTCTTCTGGCTTAAGAAACCAGATTTAATGTATATGAATAATGGAAACTAGGCACCATATGTTCTTTGCTTTTTCGAGAATTGGGACACCCAAGCTTAGCTCTGTCCTGTAAGGAAAGATGGACCTCAGCTGAAATCTCAGAGGACCACACTGGATCTCTCACTCACTACCCATGGCTTTCCTCCATCAACAGCATGATGCTAAGAGTGCTGAAATACCATTCAAAAGTCATTACAGGATTAAATGAGATGTTGTATATAGGACCTTGCACGCATTTGAAACACACAGAAAATTTCCAATTAATTAGGCCTGTCTGTGACCTTCGGGCAAGTCATCCTCACTGGGTTTCAGTTCTCTCCAATTGTAAATTCTCTTTGCAAACAGCCTACAGAGATTAGAGAGAGTTGTAATTAGCATATCAAGTGCCAGCCTAATTCTGCCAGCTCTGACTCTCACTGCAATTACACTGTTTATATGTAAACGGCACTGCCAGTCCCTGGGTGGTAACTTGGAACTCAACTGAGAATGCAATATCCCGTTTACTGACCCTCCTCCCTTCCTTAGCAAATTCACTTCGCTGGGAACACAACAGTCTATGTCTGACCAGCCCCTAAGGAACTGACCAGATTAACATGATGCAGCTTGAATTCTCAAAATTTTTCTTTGCTTCAGTGATGCGGACAGGAATGACTCTACATGTGAGTAGTAGCCACTTATGGTCTAGAGGGAAGGCAGAGGAAGCTAATTATACTTGGATGGAGTGTAGCAATTACCTATGACAGCCTCTTGAAGCTTTTGGAGGCTAAAGGAATTTTAACTGACCTGGAACTACCATCAAGATGTGTGTGTGTGTCAGCTGGTGGAAATGTAAATTGCTGCAGCCATTATGGAGTATAGAGGTTTCTTAAAAAACTAAAAACAGAACTACCATATGATCCAGCAACCCCACTTCTGGGCATAAACCCAGACAAAGCTATAATTTGAAAAGATACATGCACTCCTATTCATAGGAGTTCATAGCAGCACTGTGTACAATAGCCAAGACATGGAAGCAACCCAGATGTCCATCAACAGAGGGATGGATAAAGAAGATATGGTATATATATACAATGGAATATTACTCAGCCATTAAAAGCACAAAATAACGCCATTTGCAGCTACATGGGTGAACATAGAGATTATCATACTAAGTGAAGTAAGTTAGAGAAAGACAAATGTCATATGATATTGTTTATATGTGGAATCTAAAAAAATGATACAAATGAACTTATTTACAGTAACAGACTCACAGACATGGAAAACAAACCTATCTGTGGTTACCAAAGGGGAAAACGAGGGTTGGGGGGGGAATAAATTAGAAGTTTGGGATTAACATATACACACTACTATATATTAAATAGATTACCTACTGCATAGCACAGGGAACTATATTCAGTATCTTGTAATAACCTATAATGAAAAAGACTGAAAAATAATATTTGTATATATAAGTGAATCACTTTGCTGTACACTCGAAACTAATGCATTGTAAATCAACTAGACTTCAATTTTAAAAGAAGAAGTGCTTGTATGTGTGTATGTGAATGTGTGTGTGCGCTTGCACACACGCGCATGCTGATTCCAAGAGGAAACTGTATTTGGGAAGCTTTGCCGAAACGTGTCTCAGACCTGCTGGCTGGCTCCATTTTCCAACCAAATAGCTGAATCAGCCCTAGTTAAGCCTCATTCACTCAGCAAATACATTTTGCCAAGCACAGGGAACACAAAGATGACTAATTATTGCTTTGGCCTCAAAGACTCTTGCTAAGGAGCCTGCGTATCAGCCAGGTGGACGTGATACCCCGTGTCAGGGAAGGGGTGCTGTTGGGCACAGAGGAAAGGGTGAACGGCTTTCGCTGGTAAAGGGGGAGGGGCTGGGGAAGGATGGTCTAGAAAGGAGGTGACCCCTTCTGTCTTTTCCAAATTTGCATTCCCTACATCAAGTCCCTTTCCTGCTCCTCGTTCCAAAGAAAAATGTTAGCTTTTGCCACCTGCCAAGTTTGAGCTTCCTGACAGGGGAGTGTGACAATGTGTGTGTGCTCAGTTGCCCAGTCATGTGTGACTCTGTGACCCCATGGGCTGTAGCCCGCCACGCTCCTCTGTCTTGGGATTCCCCAGGCAGGAATACTGGAGTGAGTTGCCATGCCCTCCTCCAGGGAATCTTCCTGACCCAGGGATTGAACCCACATTGGCAGGTGGGTTCTTTTATTTTTTTTTTACACTGAATTGTATTTTATTTTATTTTTTATTGTTTGAAGTATGGCTTTAACTGATTTAATCCAAATCTATTTTTCTTGTCATACATTGACCTGAATCAGCCATGGATTTACATGTGTTCCCCATCCCGTTCCCCCCTCCCACCTCCCTCTCCACCCGGTTCCTCTGGGTCTTCCCAGTGCACCAGGCCCGAGCACTTGTCTCATGCATCCAGCCTGGGCTGATGATCTGTTTCACCCTAGATAATACACATATTTCGATGCTGTTCTCTCGAAACATCCCACCCTCGCCTTCTCCCACAGAGTCCAAAAGTCTGTTCTGTACATCTGTGTCTCTTTTTCTGTTTTGCATATAGGGTTATTGTTACCATCTTTCTAAATTCCATATATATGTGTTAGTATACTGTATTGGTCTTTCTCTTTCTGGCTTACTTCACTCTGTATAATGGGCTCCAGTTTCATCCATCTCATTAGAACTGATTCAAATGAATTCTTTTTAATGGCTGAGTAATATTCCATGGTGTATATGTACCACAGCTTCCTTATCCATTCATCTGCTGATGGGCATCTAGGTTGTTTCCATGTCCTGGCTATTATAAACAGTGCTGCGATGAACATTGGGGTGCACGTGTCTCTTTCAGTTTTGGTAGAATTCAGCTGTGAAGCCATCTGGTCCTGGGCTGTTGTTTGCTGGAAGATTTCTGATTACAGTTTCGATTTCTGTGCTTGTGATGGGTCTGTTAAGATCTTCTATTTCTTTCTGGTTCAGTTTTGGAAAGTTATACTTTTCTAAGAATTTGTCCATTTCTTCCAAGTTGTCCATTTTATTGGCATAGAGCTGCTGGTAGTAATCTCTTATGATCCTTTGTATTTCAGTGTTGTCTGTTGTGATCTCTCCATTTTCATTTCTAATTTTGTTAATTTGGTTCTTCTCCCTTTGTTTCTTAATGAGTCTTGCTAACGGTTTGTCAATTTTATTTTTTCAAAAAAAAACAGCTTTTAGCTTTGTTGATTTTTGCTATGGTCTCTTTGGTTTCTTTTGCATTTATTTCTGCCCTGATTTTTAAGATTTCTTTCCTTCTGCTAACCCTGGGGTTCTTCATTTCTTCCTTCTCTAGTTGCTTTAGGTGTAGACTTAGGTTATTTATTTGACTTTTTTCTTATTTCTTGACATAAGCCTGTAATGCTATGAATCTTCCCCTTAGCACTGCTTTTACAGTGTCCCATAGGTTTTGGGTTGTTGTGTTTTCATTTTCATTTGTTTCTATGCATATTTTTATTTCTTTTTTGATTTCTTTTATGATTTGTTGGTTATTCAGAAGCGTGTTATTTAGCCTCCATATGTTTGAATTTTTAATAATTTTTTTTCCTGTAATTGAGATCTAATCGTACTGCACTGTGGTCAGAAAAGATGACTGGAATGATTTCAATTTTTTTTAATTTACCAAGGCTAGATTTATGGCCCAGGATGTGATCTATTCTGGAGAAGGTTCCGTGTGCACTTGAGAAAAAGGTGAAGTTGATTGTTTTGGGGTGAAATGTCCTATAGATATCAATTAGGTCTAGCTGGTCCATTGTGTCATTTAAAGTTTGTGTTTCCTTGTTAATTTTCTGTTTAGTTGATCTATCCATAGTTGTGAGTGGGGTATTAAAGTCTTCCACTATTATTGTGTTACTATGAATTTCCTCTTTCATACTCGTTAGCGTTTGTGGCAGGCGGGTTCTTTACCACTTCACCACCTGGGAAGACCTGGGGATGTGACATTATCCCCAGGCTAAAGGTGTTGGAGCACTTGGGGTGGGGTGGGTGGGGGGAGGTGTTGCAAGGCTGAGAACTGCCAGCAGATTGGAGCCCTGCTGACTTGCTGGGGCCTGTTCCCCACCAGGAGGTCTCTGCAGGCTGCTTGTTAACCTCCTCCTCCAAGTGGGGAACCAGCTTGGGGTTACCACGGGGTGGCTGCTCCCTGAACACATCTGCCGGCTAAGTGTGAACTGCAGGCCAGCTTTTCACTGGGTCCCTGTCCGGGCCTCTTTCAGTGGGAGAATTTATCCAGGAGACCGAGGCCTCTCTGGGTCAAGAAGAATATGGAATCGTGGTTTATGGATGGGTGTCTCCACTTTTACACAACCTGCCCAGTGACACACCTGGGAGGCACCCGGCAGCCAGGTTTATAAGCGCGAGTCCTCGGGGCGGCATCGCCCGGAGGCCCATTCCTGGCCCGGTCGTGGGCCTACAGATGTTGCCGTTGTTCAGTTGCGCAGTCGGTTCCGACTCTTCGCGATCCCGTGGACTGCAGCACGCCAGGCTTCCCTGTCCTTCACCGTTTCCCGGTGAAGGCCTGCGATGGGCCTGGAGACTCTGTCTCCCAGGTGAGAAGGAGGTGGACCATGGCCACCTCAGCGCAAGATGGATCCCTGTGCCTAAACAAGCTCTGCAGATGGTCACCGTCAGAGTTAGAGATTTAGTGCAATTCACTCTTGCCTGGGATGTTTCATAGGAAAAGGAAAAGGTTATTGAATGATGCTTGTTCAACCAGATATGAGAAGAAAAGTGCTGTTTAATCAAACACTTTTGTGTTAAAGATCACTTTTGTTACTGGGTGGGTGGGTTTAGGGAACCCAGGAAGAGCCTTCTGGTTAAGCCTGCGGGGAGGATGGTGGGGGTAGGAGGGTCTTCAGAGCCCCGATCCGCCCCCTCAAAGCCACACCACCTGTGTCAGGGCTGGGCGTGTCCGCAGCCCCGGCTCCTCAGGGAGCAGGTTTGCCAGCTCAGGGCACCAGGGAAGAGCCACACATCTCTCTTCCTCACAATTTGTCAAAGACTTTTTTTTTTTTATTTTGCAGAAAAGGTGACAGAAAACTTATGACTGTGTAAAATTATACCTTGCTCTCAAGGGTCTAAACCATATCGTTAACTGTGATCCAAATGCTGACTGAAGGTGTGGAATTCATAGCATGAGTGTCATTTTGGGCCAATTTAAGGGGGAAAAAAACAAACAGAGACAGTGGCTTATAAAAATCAGCATGGTGCTCGCTTCGGCAGCACATATACTAAGGTTGGAACGATACAGAGAAGATCTAGCATGGCCCCTGCGCAAGGATGACACGCAAATTCGTGAAGCGTTCCATATTTTTAATGAAAAAAAAATGAAAAAAAAAACCAGCATGAGGAGTTGGCATGCATTCTCCTGAGGAGGACTCCTTTCCTTTTTCCCTACCCCCCCACCCCACCCCCGCAGCATCCTGAGTCCTCTTGGGACTTTGTACAGGGGTTGGGGGTGGGTTTGGAAGGGGGAGGGCTCTGGAGAGGAGGAGCAGGGGCCTCAAACCTGATGTCTTAAAAAAGAGGGAAAATACTTTATATGTAAATCCCTCTTTCAGTCATCTACAAACACTCTCACTGACTTATAGGAAAAAAATAAAGATTTTGTGCGTCATAATTAGAAATGAAAGTATACAAAGCATATGAGGGTTTTAACTATGCATCAGCCTCCTGTATCTCCTTATCTCTGTACAATTTCCTTTCCACCAGACCTTGCCAGCCCCCATTTATTTGTAAATGCAAGTTCACCCCTCACATTGAAAATTCTCTCTAGGAGAACAGCACTGAAACAAGTATACTATCAAGGGTGAAACAGATCACCAGCCCAGGTTGGATGCATGAGACAAGTGCTCAGGGCTGGTGCACTGGGAAGACCCAGAGGGATGATGGGATGGGGAGAGGGGATCGGGATGGGGAAAACATGTAAATCCGTGGCTGATTCATGTCAGTGTATGGCAAAAACCACTGCAATGTTGTAAAGTAATTAGCCTCCAACTAATAAAAATAAATGAAAAAAAAAAAAAAAAAGAAAATTCTCTCTAGGGACTTCCTGGGTGGTACAATGGTTAAGACTGTACTTCCACTGCAGGAGGCGTGGGCTCAAGCCCCAGTAAGGGAACTAAGATCCTGCATGCTGTATGGTGCAGCAAAATTTAAAAAAAGCACTGAGAAATTCTTGAAGGAAAAAAGGAAGCAACAGCTATTGCATCCCACCTACGTTGCTACTTGTGGCCATAACTCCATAACTCCAGGTGAGAATTTCAAGGGATGATGAAATGCATAGGTTTGACGTCCAAGATTGAAACACTTTTGTAAGTTACCTCATCTCTTTTATAAAGGGAAGATGGCAATTTTGTAAAGGAAGGTCTAACTAATTCATAAGTTAAAACCTTTCCTTAACCTAAGGAAGTTTAGTCAACCACTGATTTAGGGAAGCAATTCCCTGGTGGCTCAGCGGTAACGAATCCGCCTGCAATGCAGGGGCCACAGGAGACTCGAGTTTGATCCCTGGGTCGGGAAGATCCCCTGGAGAAGGAAATGGCAACCCACTCCAGTATTCTTGCCTGGAAAATCCCATGGACAGAGGAGCCTGGTGGGCTACAGTCCATGGCATTGCAGAGTCAGACATGACTGAAGCAACTCAGCATGCATAATTTAGGGAAACATGTCACATTTTATGGGCTTCCCTGGTAGCTCAGTGGTAAAGAATCTGCCTGCTGTGCAGTAGACATAATGAGACAAATGAGGGTTCATAGGAGACTCAGGTTCCATCCCTGGGTGGGGAAGATCCCTGGAAGAGGAAATGGCAACCCAATCCAGTATTTTTGCCTAGAGAATCCCATGGACAGAGGAGCCTGGCAGGCTACAGTCCATGGGGTTGCAAAGAGTCAGACATGACTTAGCACACATGTGCTGGGAAGGTGAGCCCCTGGGGCAGGAATCCCAGTGGCCATCTTCTTAGAGCATCACCTGGCTCAGAGCTGCTCCTAAAATGCCTGTTAGACTCATTGATTCCGTCACTGTTCTCCTTGTATAAGACACACATACAGCTCTATTTTTATTTTTTATAATTTATTTATTTGGCTATGGCGGGTCTTAGTTGCGGCAAGTGGGATGTTCCTTGAGGCACATGGGGTCCTGAGCAGGTGGGCTTCAGCTCACATTGCGGCTTGAGGTTTAGTTGCCCCGTGACATGTAGCATCTTAGTTGCCTTACCAGGAATCGATCCCGCGTGCCCTTTGCAGCAAGGTGGATTCTTAACCGCCGGACCACCAGGCAGTCCTCAGCCTCTCTTTAGACAAGGACGGGGTGACTTCTCCTGGGATCCAGACGGTCCTCCAGGAAGCACCGGCCTTGGTCGTGCTCAGGACTGGGAGTGCCAAACAGGGCGGTGCGGCAGTTCTGGGTCCAGACCTGGCTGGTCACCCTCGATGGCAGGGGACAGATGGGTCGACAGCGAGTGAGGATGGAGGAGCCACCTGGAGGGAGCTGGACGCTTCCCACTGGGCCCACCTCCCACGAGGGCAGCCTGGCAGACTGGGAGCTTGTGGTCCCAAGTCTGAAATCAGAGCACAAACACGGCCCACCCTTGGCTGTCCTCAGAGTGAAGACTTTTCACCAGCTGGAGGGCTTAGAACAGCACCAGTAGCCGCAGGTGCTGGCTGCCTTTGTTACGGAAAGGAGGGGAGGGCTAAGGGCGGGGGGACGCAGCGACCAGGGGCCGGCCCCTCCCGGAGCCCCGGGGCGCACTTTGCATACAGCTGGAGCTCGGCTCTGTCCTCAGCCACCGCCGCCAAAGGCCGCAGAATAAAGACAGCCGCAGACAGCGCCGTCTGGCCCCACCGTGAGGGGCTCACCCCGTCTTTCCTCTCAATTAACATAACTAAAGTGGGACCCAAGGCCTTTGTCCTCAGCTCACCCAGCCTCAAGTTCGTGGCTAACCTGGGACCGGTGATTAGGAAGGCAGTCAAGGTTAGAGGTCCAGGGCCTTGCAAGTCAGGACCCAGGACATCAGGCTGCTTTCTCCTTTCTGTTCGGAACAAAACCACTCTGTGGCCTGCTTCTTAAGAGGAGAGACCGGCATGTTCATAGCTTAAACAGGCAGATCCCGCCAACAGCCCAGCCCTCTGGAGGCCAGGTGGGTAGGGCTGGGCATCAAGAGAATTATTTTCTGTCTGGTCACTGGAGCCCAGCTGCAAATGTGAATTTGTAATGCGACCTGGTAGGGGGTTACCCATCTCCAGCTGCCAGGGTGACAGCCAGTTTCCTGGGTGACAGGCAGGGCTATTTCCCTGGGTAAAGTCACAGGGAGGAGAAGAAGGTAAAAGTTGAAAATAAAAATGAGCGGGTGTGCTGGGCTGACCTCTTAATGAGTAAAGGCTGACCTCCAGCCATCACTGAGGATCGTGGGCCTTAATCCTTCTCCCAGCTAATACTATCGATGGCAAGTGTTCTTTTAAGTAAGTGACATGCAGGTTTATTTATTTCGATGTATTTATTTAAAAAATTTATTTGGCTGCACCAGATCTTAGTTGCCATTTTAGTTAATGGCAAGTTTGATTATTCGCCATTATGCACTTTGCATTCACAGGTCAAAACAGTGCAACAGTGCAATTTGTGTTTCCGCGAGTGAGTTACATTTGCTTTCTGTGTTAAAGATAAATTCTCAAGTTACAATATGACGTGAAGCTTGTGTGAGTGTAAAGACTTCTGTCTCTGCAGGAAAAAGAAAGAGCATTTCTTCAAGGACTTTGCAGGGCTGTGGTTTATGAGTGTCTGGGTATCCATCCACATGCGTACAGAACTGCTCCAGCTCTGCACAGGCCCTGCTCGCTCTTCTTCCTCCTTTTCTCCCTCGCTCCCTGCTCCCGCCCCTACTTTCGTTTTTTTCTGGCCAGACACATTTATTGTCAGGGTCACTGAATGTCTGCTCCGGGTCAGAGACATTTACAGAAACTGAAACTGCCCTTGCTCTCAAGTGCTTTGCAATTTTTTTTTTTCCTTTTTAGATTTTTAAATTTTTAATGTGGACCATTTTTTAAAAGTCTTTATTGAATGTTACAATATTGCTTCTGTCTTATGTTCTGGATTTTTGGCCTTGAGGCATGTGGGATCTTAGCTCTCCGGCCAGAGATCAAACCTGCACCCTCTGCATTGAAAGGTGAAGTCTTAACCACTGGACTACCTTGGATTTTCACATACGGATTTGCTTTGAGTCCACAGGTCTGATAACACCCAAGAGACCCACCCAGGAAGCCACGTCAAATCTGAGGCACCCAGAAGTCAGCTCAGGGCCACCGGAGTGGCCACAGTCCCCGCTGGGCTGTGTTCCATTCTCACCAGGCATTCTGTCCAAAGTTTTTTTTTTTTTTAATTGTTTTAAGGCTTCTCTTTCCGGAAGCTGGTCCTGTCTGAACCTGCAGGCAGTCAGGCTCCAGGAGCGAGGAGCTCACCAGCCTCCAACTCCAGAGCGGATGGTAAGGTATGCTGCATTTTCTAAATGTCCACCAAGAGCACACCTGGCGAGTCCAGTGGTATGATGTTCAGAAACCGCATAGCTGGTCTGCGGTGGCAGGGGTCAGAGAGGGACAAGTCGTCCAAGACAGAGCGTGAGAAATGCCTTTCCAGTAAAGCTGAGCGCGGAGACCAGCCCAGGGCTGAGAAACACCGCCGGCGATGAGGGAATGCGGGAGCCAGGGTGGAGGACATTCATCTGAGCTGCCAGGCAAGGAGCAAGCAAGCTTCCCGCCACAGGAGCAGGGGGAGCCTGGGCCTCTGTCACCACTCGGCCCCCGGACCACCCTGAGAGTCCTCCTCTGTGCCATGGGCTAGGATGCCTGCCTGTGCCATGGGCACATGTAGGGCTCTCCTGACTGCGGGTGGCAAGGAGTGTCACAGAGGGACCAGGGGACCCTGAGCATGCTCACAGCTGGGCCTCAGAGAACCTGAGGCAGAGCGCGGGCCAGGGAGGCCGGGCGGCCAAATCCAGGCCTGGCAATGGCACTCACCTGATTCCCAGAGACTCACCCTCTTTTCAGCCCCAGATGCGGTGGGATACGTACCCTCCCAGCCTGTGTTTGTCTCTGGCAGGCCCCTGCGTGTATGATCTTGAAGTGAAAATGAAAGTTGCTTCAGTCGTGTCTGACTCTTTGTGATCCCACGGACTGTAGCCTGCCTGGCTCCTCTGTCCATGGGATTCTCCAGGCACAAATACCGGAGCTGGTTGCATTTCCTTCTCCAGGGGATCTTCCTGACACAGGGATCAAGCCCATGTCTCTTGTGTCCCTTACATTGGCAGGCGGCTTCTTTACCACCAGTGTCACCTGTCATCCTTATAATCTCCTTTAATAGAGAGTAAATCGACATTTTGGGGAACTGGGTGAATTTTCCAAATTCATGGTTCCTGAGTGGCTAGAACTACCACCAAACCCTATCGAGTCCAGGGCCTTTCCCTGATTAGTCGGTGGACGCGCTGGGCTGGGCTGGCTTTGCCCGTCCCCGAGCTGCGCCAGCCCCAGCCACCCTGTCTCCAGCCGCCCCTGCTTCCCTCTGCAGCCTGGGAGGAAATTGAGTTTCAGTCTGAGGCTGGCTATTAATCTCAGCATTGTTAGCAGCAAAGTCACATGAGGTGAAGTGTAAGGCCTTTTGCTTCCTGATCTATAAGTGCCCAGACAGCTGTCGATCAATAGCGATTTTATCTTCAGGTCAGAGCGTCAGCTTCTGCCTCTGGGGTGGCACAGGACAGCCCGTCCTGGCAAAGGCGACCTCCCTCCCTCACTGCTCCCCCAGCAGCCTCTGGAGTGTCCCCAGTGACCAGCGCCTGTGAACTTACAAAGTAACAAAGTGGCTTATATATGATCCATCCGTGTTGTGTTCAAGGTGGTTGATAAGAAGCATTCAAGAGCGACATTGCAAGGGAGACAGACGGGCCCCAGGCCAGGCAGCTGGGGTTTCCTCCCATGGACAGAAACTCCCAAAGAGCAGGAGCAGCGAGAAGCCTTGTCCTGCCCAGATAAGCGACAGAAACCATGCATTCCTCACTGTCCAAGTCAAGGAGACCTCCCCACATGCACAGCGAGTCTCCTTGGAGGTTGAAGGAGGGGGCACCACCCCATAGGAGGTGATGTCAACTGCCCATAGGCCTCTTCACTGGCATCCACCTTGGTTGAGAAATGCACACACACCGGGGAGGACCCTGAGCTAAACCGAACATAGGCTCAGAGCCCGGTGGGGAGAGATGACTGGCCAAAGGGTACCCGGAAGAAATGCCCCATAAAAGTGATTTAAACCATCACGAGGGTGCAATGCTCTCTGAGCCCGCCCGGGGGTGTCTATCCACAGGTACCCTTCTTCCTCCTAATAAACACTGCACTTGTTTCACTACATTCCGTCTCCTTGTGGGAATTCATTTCTGCAAAGCTGAAGGGCCAGGGCCTTGTCACTGACCACTGGTCTAATGGGCTAGGATTCTGAGCTCTCATTGCCGCCGCCGGACCCGGCTGGGAACTGAAGCTCTGCTTCAAGCTGCTGTAGACTGAGGCCATCTGAGATCAAAACTACTATGGCTTAAGGATGGCAAGATGTCAAAACATAATAAAAACTGCCCCTGCAAATGAGGCATAAGATCTGTCCAGTTTTTCCCCTCTACCTTCTGAGAGTCCTTCTCTCCTCTCCACCCTCCCCCATCCCCCACCCCACCTCCAACATCAGGACCAAGTGGTGACCATCATGGCTGCTTAAGGCTTTCCTTCTTTTGGATAAACTTACTCTGAGGACAGAGTGCTGACCGATTCCCTGCAGAGAAAAGACTCATCACTTTCTGCGGACCCTTGCCCGGCCATGGGCTTCACCCTGACAAGGAGCTGCCACGCCCAGTGCGCACAGAGCTGGCAGATCCTACCAGGACTTGGGGGGACTGAACGGGGATGATTCCGGTAACGCCGAGGAGGGTCCCCAGGCTGGGCCAGTGCCCCAGGCCTGAGCAGGCACACCCTGAGCTAGCTGACTGGCAGGCTGTTGGTTGTCATGGCAATGCAACCCCTGCCAAGGGTGGGGTCCTAGGATGAGGAAAGGGCCTGGCAGCTGCTAAGCAGAGGGGCAGGGGTAGGGGAAAGGTGAAGGGCATGGTGGGCTTATCAGTCCCAAATGAGCTTCAAGTATCTGTAAGACTTCCAACCTTTTTTTTTCCTTAAGAAGGAAAAATTCATAAAATAGTGATGATGAAAAATATTGCATGAATGGTGAAGAAAAGGAGAGGTAAGAGAAAAATTTGAAAGGGACCAGGTGCTAGGCATTAAAAATGAAGGTGTGGGACAGTGAGAAAACCTCAGGGCACAATTTAAATCCCTACCCAAGGAGCAAAGGCAAAGGAAAAAAGGAACTTGGGTCTTTGGAGCCAAAGGCAAAAGGAAATGACAGAGTCTGAGGCAGCTTGCTCAGCCTGCAGCCTAGGGCAGCCTGTGACCGCGAGGACTGACCTTGGCGCTGACAAAGCCAGGCCTGTGACAGACATGAAAGCGCTGTGGCCCCCCTGCACCCAGGGACTCACCAGCTGCTTTGTACCACCGCGGGTGATGCCTGGGGATTCTGCACTGCCTTCAACTTAAAGTATTCTTATGAACTCAGACTTTTCTTGCAATGTGAAAATGGCTTCAGTTTAAATGACAGCTTTAAACAGTCATCACAAATTATGCCAGGGTCAAAACGCATAAAAAGTGTCAGGCTGGTTTTGAGCAGTTTTGCTTTATTGTTAGATGAGGCCAAACCTGCAGGGGTTCCTGCCTTTTATCAAGTCTGTTCTCCAAGCGACTGCTCGTATTCTCTAGGAGCCGGTCAGGTGGGTGAGTGCCTGTCACTGTGGAAGGAAGAGGACCCCCGGCAGCCTGCTGGACGCTGCAGACACCGGCTCTATAGCCCGAGCCTGAGGGCACCCCTGAGAGTCTCCAGCCCTCCTGAGCCCAGCAGCTTAACCTGAAAGGCCTAACTCTGGAGTGACCCTGGCCAGCATGTATACATGTATACATTCATGCTTCCCCAACAGTGAAGCGAGGCCTGGATTCTGCTTAGTGTCAGGTAGGGCTCATTCTAAAGCAAGTCATCAGCCAGACATGAAACTTGCTTGCTTTGCCCACAGATCACATGGACTTCCAAGGTGGCACTAGTGGTAAAGAACCTGCCTGCCAACCTGGAGACACGAGAGACACGGGTTTGATCCCTGGGTCGGGAAGATCCCCTGGAGGAAGAAATGGCAACCCGCTCCAGTGTTCTCGCCTAGAGAATTCCATGGACAGAGGTGCCTGGCGGGCTATAGCCCACGGGGTCTTGAAGAGTCAGACACGACTGAATGACTGAGTATGCACAAACATGTGGACCATACCCTGAAGGTTGCCTCCTTCCACAGCTTGCTCTCAAACACAGTGACTGTCTTTGGAAGACACAACAACAACAAAAAAAGCTGTCCAGTAAGTAACAGACTCGCGTGTCCCTTTGGGTTGAGTTCAACTTATGCCCACGTTTCCCGGAAGTGACCCTACAGTGGTGTTGGCACCTGCAACTTCTGCACCAGTTCCGGGAAGTCCAGCTGCTGCCAAGGCAGAGCTCACCATCTACAATTTTCTCCTTGAGGCTCTGTCTGCTCCAAAACGCTGGTTTCTCTGTATTGTGAATTCACATTTATATGTCTGTAAGAATATTTCAGGGGACTCTGATCAGTTGCTCAATTGTGTTCAACTCTTTGAGACTCCACGGACTGTAGACCACCAGGTTCCTCTGTCCGTGGCATTCTCCAGGCAAGAATACTGAAGCAGGTTGCCATTTCTTCCTCCAGGGGATCTTCCCAACCCAGGGATCGAACCCGCATCTACTGTGTCAGCAGGAGGATTCTTTACCACTGAGCCACCATCCCCTCAGCGGAGTATGCAGGATCAGTAAGCAAAAGGTAGTCAACTCAATTAAAAAAAAAAAAAAAAAAAAAGGCAAAAGAAGTGAAAAAAACCCATGAAAACCACAATACACCCATCAGAACAGATAAAATGAAGAAACACAGGCAATTTCAAGTTGTGGGGCTGCACCCCACAGGCTTGAAAGGCCTGTGCTTGCCCAGCTTCAAGACCAAAGAAAGAGCCTGGAGTCGGAAACAGAGACATCGACAGTTTAACTGATGAGGAGCCAACATGTCAGAAGCAGGGCGAAATTAAAAGTTACAGAGGAACTGACGTCAGGTGTGCTCATTAGTTACCAGGGAAACCAGCAGAGGCTCATGCCCCTCGCTGCTCCTTTGATAAGAACGAGCACCAGCTGGGGCCTGGGCCAAGGGCATAGGAAGGTCAGTCTCATGCACAGGATGCAGGTGAAGCAGGCACTGCTCGGACAAGGGATGGGCAGAGAGCAAGAGGGCAGCCATCCTGAATGGCTTGACCATACACAAGTTGTTAAGAGATTATACTAATAAAATTATCATGAATGATTATTTAATCATTTGAATATTTATCTGATTACTTGAATAATCATAGCATTTTGTTATAAAGTAATAAATTTAACATGCCAGTAGCTTGATTATAGAGCTGCCGGTTTTGAAACAAGTCCTCATGTCCTCAGCTGCCTTTTGTCTGTAGAAAAACTTTAGTCAGAGAATAAGTTTAATCAGAGAAGTGAGAAAATGAAGAAACAAAAGGAAAACAGTCCAACAGAACAAACAGTCGTTGAGTCACTAAGTGCAGTCAAAGACCTTTAGTTCCTCCTCCAGGGCTACAGATAATACTCTGAGCCATCTCCTGTGAGCTGTCTGAAAAACCCCACCAGGTGGAAGAAGTTAATCACACGATGACTGGACTGTGGCCATGACACACACTGCCACAATTCTGAGACCTGGCCTCAAGCAAATGGGAGCCCTGGAACTGAAGACTTAACGGTACTTAAAACAATTAAGAGGATGATCAGACCACCGGTGACCAGTTTCAAGATGACTGTCAGAGCCGCTGTAGCCCCCTCCCTCCATCTATACATCCTTGAAACTCCCCTCTAAAAGCCCTTGTCCATTGAAGTCGGGGAGTGTTGGCCACTAGACAGGATTCCACCCTCCCCTCTGGTTGTCCACCTCCAAAATAAAGCAAACTTTCCTTTCCACTAACCTGGACTCTTTATTGACTTTTGGGTGGTGAGCAGCCAGACCCCACTTCCAGTTATAGAACACACAGACACTAAATCGTCCCAGCCCTGTGGGAAATGTCTTGGTTGGTACCTATAAGTATAAAGCACACCCTAGGGCCCAGCAGCCACCTCCAGCGTACCCAACAGGGGTGCACACCTATGTTCCCCAAAAGAAAGAGCAAGAATGATGTCTGTGTCAACCCTGCACTGAGCAACCCCAAGCCATCCAAGTGTCCTGCACAGAGTGGATGAGTCGTGGTTGGTTCACACGATGAATCACTGTGCACTGCGAGCATGAACGTGCCCAACCGACTGCAACGACACGGAGCTCACACTGCCTCCAAGCGGAGGAGGCCCGCACAGCAGAGCGCCTGACACATGACTTGTTTCTGCAAAGTTCAACAGAAGGCAGTCTGGGGCCTGGTGTTCGCGGGTAGGACGGTGTGGGGAGGGGTGTGGGGGGGAGGGGTGTGGGGGGGGCGGGGTGGGTCCTGAGGCTACTCTTGCTTGTCTATTTTATCCTCTGTACAACTTACGATTTGTGTCCTTTCTTTATTAGCTATATGGCATGCAGGATCTTAGTTCCCTGACCAGGGATCAAACACGCCCCCTTGGAGCTCAGAGTCTTAACCACTGGACTGACAGGGAAGTCCCTTGTGTCCTTTTCTGTATGTGATTCTGCCATAGAAACAACTGAATATAAAACAGAACCATGTAAAGAACAGACTTTTAGACTCTGTGGGAGAAGGCGAGGGTGGGATGATGTGAGAGAATAGCATTGAAACATGTATATTACCCTATGTGAAACAGATCGCCAGTCCAGGTTTGATGCATGAGACAGGGTGCTCAGGGCTGGTGCACCGGGATGACCCTGAGTAATGGGATGGGGAGGGAGGTGGGAGGCAGGGTCAGGATGGGGGACACATGTTCACCCATGGCTGATTCATGTCAATGTATGGCAAAACCCACTACAATATTGTAAAGTAATCAGCCTCCAACTAATAAAAATAAAAGGAAAAAAAAAAAGAAAAAAAAGGAAAAAAAAAGACCAAATAACCCCCCCGCCCCCCTCACAAAAGAAACAAAACAGAACCAAACAGAAAGCCTCCAGGAGAGCCTGCCAGCTAAGAAGCCAGTTCTGCCCAGTCCACAGGACCCCCGTCCCCCTGAAGCTCCCCCATCCCTGGCCACTTGCTGATGACGCCCTGCCTTCTAAGAGACCAGCAGATGATGACCTTTCCTTAGCACTTGCCATTTCTTTCCTTTCTCCTTTTTGCCTTGCCAAGCACTCTGTCTGTCTAAACCCAACTGCGGAGGACAGAAACCAGAGCAAAGTTCTCCTCTTCCCACCGCCTAAATTGACTCATCACCAAACGCGAGTCTAGCCAGAATTCTGTTCCACCTCCCAAGGGTGTAAGTTAGAGCACAACCCTCCAACCTTGCCTAGGTCACATACTTACAAAATTCACGCTGGCATCCAGGCGAGTTCGACCTCTCTTTTTCCTCCAAGGAGAAGGCTTTGTGCTTCCAGCCTCTTTGCTCCTGACACTGACGTGTCCTCTTTAAACGCTCTCCCCGGGCTCACGGGGACTCTGACACTTTGCGGAAACCGGCCCCTTGCTGCCCTCCTTCAGGAGTTTGTGAAGTCCAGACCCAGCACCTTCTCTGTGTCCACCCCCGCCTTTCCTTAAGGCCCTTCAATAAATGCCCACAGCTGTGAGTCCTAATCTCTGAGCCTGGTCCGTGGCTACAACTTAAAAAGCAAATGCAGGTAGATTTAGTAACTAAAATACAGTTTTGTCTTCCTTCAGTGACATATAAAAAGTTAGCAATACATTTTACCGAAAGAATTACCTTCAAAACTCTTGCTGTACTGTTTGCCTCTAACATTTTTTTAGGCCTAAAAAACTTCAGTCTTTGATTTAGAAAAATTCCCCTGATTTCAAACCAAGTTCATTAGGTCCGGTCAAAGTACTGCTAAAAAGGAGGGCATTAAGTTTTAAGATTTACATTCCTCTCCTAAATTATACCATACATTCAAATGTTATTTTTAAATTACATATGCCTTATATATATATATAGTGGAAAATGTGAAAACAGTAAACACTCTAATTTAGAAACAATTGTGCAATTTGTAAGGGATGTTATTTTTAAACATGCAGTAATTTTTCCATTCGTACTCTGGCTCCCCCTACTGGGTAGTTTGCATCATTGCAGAAGCCCTTCCAAGATTATCCTGGGACCAGTGATACTTATATAGACCGTGTGGCTTTCCACGGGGCAGTGCGGGGGGTGGGGGTTGGGGGGAAGGATAAAAAGAAATTCACGCCAACAGTACACTCAACTACATCCTTTCACTGGAGGTAATGATGGATTCCCCGAGGTTTCCTGGGGTTGCCCAGGACATCAGAGTACAGTGAAGACAATTCCCCAGTCAAGACCACGGGTTCTTTATCCAGCTCTCCTTTGGGTCTTGACTTGGGGAACCGTATGAAGGAAGGGAACCGAACCTACGATTTGTCCCTTATGTGCCACATAATCTTTGATAAAGTTGAGCGGCAGATATTTCAACAGTGTGGTTAACAGCACAGCTGATGAAGAGCAGTCCATATGTTTAAAAGCACCAACAGATGGGAAGGGTACCTTCAATTCTGGTGGAAAATAAAAAGCCTGATAATGGGTGGCCCATTTGTCACCATTGTTGGCTTTCAGTTTAGGCACAATCACAGAATCTTCGTCAGCTTTTCTAAAACAGGCTGCAGTAAGTTACTTTTGGGTCAGTCCCAGGCGAGATGAAGGGAACTGACAAGGGGTGGAGGGGAGGGACAGCCACCTTCACTCTGTCATCTCATTTATTAGTTCTGATAGTTTGGTTGTAAATTCTTTGTGACTTCCTACATAGACAATCATGCCATCTGAGAACAGAGATTGTTCTAGTTACTTCTCTTTTTCATGCCCTATTGCAGGCTAGGATCTCTAATATGATGATGAAGAACAAATACCCTTGCCCTGTTCCTAATTTTAGAGGAAAAGTGATCAGTCTTTCACCACCAAGTACAGGTTAGTTGTTGGGTTTTATAGGTTACCCTTGGCAGGTTGAGAAAGTGCCATTTTTTTTTTTTTTTCATTCTGAAAACTTTGTATTTCAGAAAATACAAAAAGGTTTTTATTTTTAAGACTTGTCCATTTTATCTAGGCTGTTAAATGTATGGGCACAGAACATTTGTTGATGTTTCACTGTCATTCTTGATGTTGGAAGTGTCTGTAATGATGTCCCCCTTTTCAGTCCAGATACAGGTAACTTGTTCTCTCTATATTCCTGGTGAGCTTGGGTAAAGGTTTGTCAATTTTGCTCATCTTTTAAATAAAGATACTCTTTCCCCCCATATTTAACTTTTTTATTGTGGTAAAATATACATGACATAAAACTTACCAGTTCAACCATTTGTAAGGGCACAGCTCAGCAGCATCAAATACATTATTTGTATACAAATACAGTTACTGTGCAACTACCACCCCAACCATTGCCAGAATTTTCATCTTCTCAAACTGAAACTTCCCAAACTCTGCACTTCTTAAATGCTAACTCCCCACCCCCATCCCCTGGTCTCTGCTCACCACCATCTCACTTTCTGTTGCTGGGAATCGGACCACTCTAGGCCCCTCATCTAAGTGGAATCATACAGTATCTGTCAGTCAGCTTTTGTGACTTATTTCACTTACCACAATGTCCTCAAGGTTCATCCATTCTGTAGCGCATGTCAGAAATTTCCTTACTTTTTAAGTCTGAGTAATATTTCATTGTATTTATATATCACAGAATACATTGTTTATCCATCAATAGGCATGTGGGTTCCTTCCAATTTCTCGTTATTCTGAAATATGCTTCTGTGAACATGGATGTACAAGTATCTGTTGACTCTCTACTTTCACTTCTTTGGGGCATATACCCTGAAGCAGAATTATTGGATCACATGGTATTTCTGTTTGATATTTTGAAGAACTGCATACCATTTTCCACAGTGGCCGCACCATTTTACATTCCCACTGGCAGGGCATACAGGTGGCAATTTTTCCACAACCCTGCCAATGCTTGTTTTGTTCTTTGGGTAACAGCCATCCTCAAGGGTGTGAAGACATCTCAGTGTGGCATTTCCCTAATGATCACTTTCTACCCATTTAAAAGGTTTTTTTTTTTTTGTTGTTGTTGTATGGAAACAATTTTTGGTCTATTACCTTTATTATCTTTATGAAGTCTTCTGTTTCAAATTATGGAGTGAAGAGCTGTTTTCAGGGCTGAAGCGCATTTCAACAAGTTGGGGCAGATCCTTAATGGGCTGAGAGCCCCCAAGCTAACCATGGGCTTCAGTGTCTGACTCTATAGGTAGAGCTGATGACCCGTGGGCCTGCTGAGTCTGAGACACACCCTGAGTCTCTCCCAGAGGCTTCAGCATCTGGGGATGGGAGAGCACCCCGACCTGCCTTTCAGATAATGAATTTTTTCATATAATGAAATCCCCCTCGTTATAACCACAAGCATTTGTGAAGCTGTATTTAGAAAGGTCTGGTGGGTTTTCAAAGAAAGACATCTAGCAGAATTTCAGGGTCCTACTGCTGGCCTTGCCCACTGAGCCATAATCCCCAGTTCCTCCTCGCTGCCCTGGGGCCCTGCTGTCTCTCTTGGAGGAAGCTCCCCCCGCTGGGCATGTGCGGTGGGTCTTTATCAACAGTGGGTGGACTGGGGCTGGTTCATCTTGTTCTCAGCCTGTCAAAAAGGATTATCACTTAAGCCTACGGAACGGAGTGGACCTGTTGGCAAACTCACTAAACGCATCAGCTCCCAGAGGCAGGTTTCAGAACCCTTCTCAGTAGTGACTGTCCCATTATAGGAACGAGACTCGCTTCAGGTTTTGCGTGCAGACGGTTCACTACATTTCCGGAGCACTGCCTGGTCTCCAGCACAAGAACATCACCCATTTCCAAGGAGCGGCCAGGTGTTCAAAAGCCATAACCCAGGAGGACGGCAGTGCATGCTGTACTACAAGGTCTACTTTTTCCAGAGGTTCCAGTTTGACAGCCTGTGGACACACTGTCCTTCTAGTCTGTGCTGCCACTGGCCGGGACGCGGCTCCTTCCTGAAGGCCGAGGAAGAGCCCCCACCTCTGCCTGGGCTCCCCAGCTCTGCACCCACCCTTCCATATAAGAAGTTCTGCCCTGCACTCCCGGGAGGGGTCTGTCTGGGGCACCTGATGGTTATCCTTAAAGGCGGAGACTGTCTAGGGTCTCTTGGTCACACCCCCACAGCTCCAAGCACAGGGCCGGCCTTACAGCAACCACCTGTGATCACCAAAGCATCACAGCGTCAACACCAGCCTGCATGTCACGTCCTGACCCACCCTCAGCTGCAGTCTGTGGTCTACTTACAAGTTCTAGGCAATGAATAATCTGTACGGCAAGCACTTTCTCCCTGCTAACGCAGGCCGCTTGTGGAGGAAAAAACAACTTTAGGTGGTTTTACAGCTTGAGGAAAGCAAGACAAGAATTTCTTGTTTTGTTGCAACCTCAACTAATATGCATGCCTCTGAGTTTTTATTTTTTTAAATCTTTTGGCTGAGCTGCTTGGCATGTGGGACCTGAGTTCCTGACCAGGGACTGAACCCTGTGATGGAAGTGGGGAGCCTTAACCCCTGGACTGCCGGGAAGTGTCACCTGTCAGTTCCACATTCAAAACTTCAAACCGTGAGTTAAACAAAACCACCTACCGATTTGACCCGGCACTTCAGGGATCCAGGAAGGAGAACAAGAAGACTTGCAGGGAGCGGTGTAACCACTGGTGCCTGCGGTGAGGCTGAGCTGAGGGTCCTCGAGGAGCTGCAGCAGCCAGTCCGAGGTCACTGCAGGGGCCCGAGGGGAGCGGGAATGCAGGTCCCGTATCCACTCCTCCCAGCCCCTAGAGCCCCTCCCAGTAGCAGGTCTAAGGGGAAGGGCAGGTGTCCTCCAGAGGAGGGCAAGAGCACCAGAAGGTGACGTGGAGTGAGACAGCAGGTGAGTAATCGACATGATCCACGCCTAGTTGTCCGATGGTAAAGGGCACAGACGTTACAAAGAACATTTTCATGACGACGCTATCTGCAAACACACACATATTTCACCATGTAAAGTGTGCAGCCCAGTGACACTAAGTACATGCACATGGGTGTACAACTATCACGACCATCCTTCATGATGTTCTCATCTTCCAAAGGCAAACTCTGTCCAGGTAAACACTCACCCCCTGCCCCTGGCACCCACCAGGCTGCGTCTCTGGCCTTGACTGTTCCAGGCCCCTTGGTGAGTGACCCTGTACTGGGTCTGTCCTTCTGTGCCTGGCTTATCTCACTCAGCATGATGTCCTCAAGGTTCATCCATGCTGTCCATTCTCCTGCCGATGGACACTTGGGATGCTTCGTTTGGCTACTGTGAATAAAGTCGTGAACATTAATGTACAGCATCTGTTTGTGCCCCAACTTTCAACTTTTGGAGGTGTGCACTCAGGACTGGAATTGCTGGGTCATACTGCAGTTCTATGTCTAAATCTTTTGAGAAAGTATTGAAATGTTTTCCATGGTGAAGGAGGCTACATTTTCCTTATCAAAAACACTCAAAAGATTAAGATGTGGAGTTCTGGAAGAATATCATCAGATACGTAATTTATGATTGCACAAATAAGTGTAGCAACTCAACTGTCATTCATAAATACAAAATTTTATTTGCACTTCATTAGTGTAGAAGGACCACAATGCTTCTCATATCACAACACTCAAGACACGCCAAGTTATTCAAATACATAATGACTTATTTACCTTGACTAAACAAACAGTGCAGTTTAATAAAAGATATACCAAAGATAAGAGTTCACAAATTCATTATCAGACCAGGGGGGAAAAAAAAACACCGTCTAGGCTTAATAGGAATAAGCTTCACCGTCGAGGGGAAAGGTTTTATCATTACAAAGGTATATAGAATGTTTAGGCAAATATGTGTAGGTTCTTTGATATAGTAAAATGCATCTCTTTAAAATTCCTTTAAACAGGATTTGTGTAGGACAGCAGCGTTCTTTTAAAATCTTCTATAGTTTCAAAAACATTTCTTTTATTGAATCTTTGTAGTTCTTAAAAGCACAGAGTGCGTTCATTAGGAAACCAGAGAGATTCCGAGGCCTCAGGACCAATTCAAGTCCTACATTCTAACTAGTTATGTTCTATCATTGTGAATAAATAACCTTCAAGACCTTTAAGCAAGCATGGAGCTCGCTTTGTGGGAAACACTCCAATACTTCAAAGATGCTACAGCTGGGAGAAATGTAAATAAAGAAAAAGCATTCAAGGTCGTTTTTCTTCCCCCAAAGTCTTTAGTTTTACAAATTTTCTTTAAAACAGTAAGCAAAGCACCATGGTCTTTCTTTTTATCAGAATATCTCCATCCTCATAATATAGTTAACAAGGACAACTATATTATGTATTTCCAGAAACATTATAGCTCTCATTTCTCCTGTTCTTTGTATCAGAAGTACGGCGTTCCCCAGTGTACACACACTAGGCATTGGGATGATGAATGAAATATAATAATTTGGAGGGAAATATGTCATTTATAACCCAAACTTACCCAGGATTGCATATCTGCATATTTACAAGTTAGTGTATAGCTCTGACGTGGATTACAAAGTGCGAGAGGAAATTGTCAAAATGATTGTAGTGCAGAATGCGACCGTCCCCCTGTCCAGGAATCGCGCCCACTTCGCCTCCAAAGCGGCGAGTCAACAGCATCGCACGTGTGGTCTGGGCGGGGGCAGCTCTGGGGGGATCTCGGGCTCGGGTTGTAACGAGAGGATGCTGTTGGACAGCTCGTTCCTGAGCATGTCCAGGGGCATCTTGGGGATAAAGGAAAAGACAAACGCATTGTAACTCGACAATGTAAAGACTCTGCAGACTATACAATTACTGAAGACCAAAGTGTTTTTTTACAGGAAACTCTCTAATCATCAGAGTTCAGTTATACATTCAGCCAGAACCTAAGAACCAGGTTCAGGGAGCTTCAACCATCACACAAAGGCTGTGCAGCCCATCTCACACCCTTTGGCGGAGAGAGCAGACGGACCTCATCAACATTTACTTTCACAGCCCAGGGTGATGGAAACTTAAGTATCAAAAAAACAAAAAAATGGTTCTGTGTTCTCAGGGGGCATACCATTACTAAAGGAAGAAGTACCTTCTCTTGGCAGCTATAAGACAGCCATTGTATTAGACGCTTCTGAATTACATTGCACCGAGGCGATTATGTGTAATAATAATATAAAAACACTTAACGATCTCTGGATATAAGCCCAAAGATGCTTAACAATGTGCTGTTGTCCAATGAGGTCATCTTCCTGGTCTGGCGCCATGAAAGGCCGCAACAGACAGGAAGAGCCTCGATGGGAGGCAAGACCCTCACTGTCTGCACCTAACAGGGTTCTTGTGAGAAAACTCGAACAGGAGAGGAGCGAATGTCAAACAAACACAGCCCAGTCTCCCTTGGGCTTCCCCGGTGGCTCAGTAGTACAGAATCCGCCTGCCGATGCAGGAGACACAGGTTCGATCCCTGGATTTGGAACATCCTCTGGAAGAGGGAATGACAACCCACTCTAGTATTCTTGCCTGGGAAATCCCATGGACAGAGGAGCCTGATGAGCTACAGTCCACGGGGTCACAAAGAGTTGGACGTGACTGAGCAACTAAAAAACAACAAATGGTCACAGCCACTGCACCTGTGTGCCAGGCTGAGTGAGGACGTGGAACGTGGCCCTGAGGATGTGGTGAGAGGCTGCTGTTGCGGGGGGCTGAGTCCTCAGGCTGGGTCTGCACCCCCAGGTCTCCAGCCTGACCACCGCTGGGGTTTGCTTTCTATAGGAGAGGTTCCCAACCACAAACAGCAAAGAGAATGATGAAGAGGTTCCAGGTTATGTGCTGTCAGGACACAGGATTCTTTTTTTTTTTTTTTTTTTACCTTTTTCAGGATGTCATCGACAAGCTTCAGGAAGATCTCGTCTACGTTGAAGTTATCCTTGGCGCTCGCTTCACAGAACCGCATCCCGGCTATCTGCTGTGCAAACTGAGAGCACACGTTATTGTTGTGCGTGTGTGTGTGTGTGTGTGTGTGTGTGTGTGTGTGTGTGTGTTGGGGGGGGGAGGAGGGGACAACACGTGTCTAGCATAAGCACAGGGTCCATAACTGGGAGGGGGAACAGTTCTCAGGCTTTGGCGTTCAGACAAAGGCTGGGATGAAAGGTCTGGAAAGTCCTGTTTATCCTCAAACATAAAGCTCATTTACATTTGAACTTTAATGTAGGAAAGTGCAGCAACTTCCTACATGATGAGAAATCAACAAAACACAGGCTGTGAGGTGACACCAGGACCCTCAAGTAAAATTACGTGCACAAGTGTTTAAACTGTACTGTACCCGACATTTAAAATGTATCCAAAAAAGTAAAATGCGAGTGTCATCGATTTTCTGAGGAAGGTTAGCATTAGAATAGGAAAACATCATGAATGCAATGACATGGGTTAAAAGAACATTTCTCTGTATAAGATGTCAGGTAGGACAATAAACAATGCCGTGTATTTTCATGTGTCTTTTCTCCTCCATTTGAAAAATGAATTTAACGGAGCAGGAAGTTAACCAAAGCAAACGAAAGACGAAGGATGTGACTGACTGCACTTTTCTCAATTCTGAACCGTAAAGTAATTTATTAGAAGGGAAAGCACGCAGGGGGCTCACTGCACGGACACGGGTCCCGCCCCACTGCCCACTCTCCTCACCTTTTCACCCTGCTGTCTGCTGATCTCTCTGTCAGTTTCACAGTCCAACTTATTTCCAACTAAGAGAAGCTCCGCATCTTCTGAAGCATACTGTGGGATCGCAACAACAGGAGCGAAATCTCAAAGCCGGCACGTCACACACGAGGGAGACACAGCCCCAGGCCACACCTCTCACCCCTCTGAGCACCTGCTCTGACCTAGAGGGGGCTCCCGCTGGGCGCATGGCAATGTGGTCATAGGCACGAGGAACCACGGATGCTCTCAGCTCTTGACCCATGACTCCCAGGAATCTACCTTAAGGACTGACTCGAAATACAGGCAAAGCTTTGTACTCGGTCAAAAAAAACCTAAAGATCCCCCAAAGTGGGTGAATAATGAAATAAGTTAAGGTACATAAAAGAGTGAAGCCATAAAAAACCAGAAAACATGCTCTGGAAGAACAGGAAGGTGACACAGGAAGCCACCCAGGATAGAATATTTAGTGAAATAACCATGACCTGAAACGACATGCAGTACAGACGCAATCTGGGTTTTCTGGGTGACAGCTACAGACTGTTTCAATTTGCTTTTGTGCTTTTACTTGGTTCTCTAAATCTTCTATACTGACAAGGTACTGTTAATTTTATGGTCAGGAAAAGTTAACCTGCATTTCTAAGTTTTAAAAAAACATGCAGGTACAGTAGAATCTCTCTCTTTAAAAAGGTCAAAGCTGTCTCAAGTAACTCCCTGAGTTCACATGATGGGAGACGGACTTCCACAATGGGTACCCGAGTGGTGACCTCGGGCCAGGTTAACCAGGGAGCTCTGTCTCCTTGCCAGTAATGGGGTGACAGTTAACAGTGCCCCCAACGGGGCTGGTAAGGGGAAGAAACGGGAGCACAGCTGCACAGAGCGAGAAGCGAGAGCCGGGGATCAGACGGAGGAGGGCAGGTTCCCCAACAGAGGTACCCTTCACACCGAGGCCACTGCCTCTCGGTAGCTACGTCACTTGGTTCTGAGCCGGCAGCGAGGATGCCCCTGTCTGGGGTCCTTGGGAACACACCCTGCAGCCCCAGAATCCCAGAGTACAGACCCAACCCTGGTTCTGACATCTCCGTAACCCTGGCAGCCAGGGTCTCCAACACACTTTAAAGAGACACACATTGAAAATGCGCTCGGTAAGACCTGCAAAGGAACATTCTCCACCATCATCTAACAGATGGGTTTAATACAATCTGTAAATGAAATCAGATTTATAATATATGAAGTGTGCTTGTTATGCAAAAGAGCTAAACCTCAAATTACTAAACGAGGGGGAAACAACTCTCAAATGTGGCCACTGTTTATACACATCTCACCCTCAACGGCTTTGTCTACTCATTTCTTAGTGGGGGACCCACAGGTTATATAAACTCAGTTTATTTCTACATAGTCAACTGTGATCCAAAGGATAAAATCTTTAGTTCAAAATGAGGGGGTGAAGGCCGTCTCTAGTTTTGCGGGCAGAGGTCCAGTGGGTGACCGAGGCCTCAGCATGCCCCCAGGCACAGTGGAGATGGCAGGCCCTGGGAGGCTGTCACTTTGAGGACACACGCAAAGCGAGCGCTCACGTGAACTTTCTGCAGAAATAATAAAATCTGTCCTGTATCTGATTCCATGGAAGCAGCTTGCCCCCGTGGGATGACCATGTGTGGGCTTTGATGTCAGACAGCCCAGGGGCCAGAACACCAATCCAGGCTTCCCCACGTACAAGCTGATCCTGAAGACATTCCAGCTCTTCTCTGCCTCACCTGTGATGCAGGACTATGCACCTACTTTGAATGCAGTCTGGATTAAGTGACGTTCGGATGGAAAAGCACGCTCCACGACTGTTTCCCTTCTTCCTGTTGTCACTATTAACACCCACAGCAGAGAGTTCACATCTGGGAGAGAAACGCCAACACCTACCTTATCGATCATCTTCATCCATTTTGGCAAATCATCGAATGTCTCCTTCTTAGTGATGTCGTAGACTAATATGATCCCCTTGGCACTTCTGTAATAAGCTGAGGTAATGCTGTTGAATCTCTCCTGACCTGCCGTGTCCCTGAGAAACAGCAGCAAAAGTCAGTCCCCGAACAGGGCGGACAGGGAAGACTCAGCCCAACCGTGACAACTCCCCACAGGTCTGTGCACGTTCGGTATTACTGGGGGCAGCTTCTCTGAGCTAGGTGCGTTCAAAAATCATAAGGAAGTCCCAATTTCTCCCACACCAAGATTCTGAAAAGAAGTAAATGTCGTGTATAACAGTGCAAAGTGCAACACCCCATAACTTGATGGTTATCAATGACAAAATGTACGGGTGACATTTAATTTAAACAATTTAAGCCTAGCAATCTCTATTAACCAACCTCAATGGTGAGTATCTTATCTGATTTTGCTGATAAGACGACCAACAGTCCCCACTAACGAAAAGTGCTATAGTCTTGTCATTTTCTTGGTCCTTCAAACAGGTAAAGGAGGAAGAGGACCCCCAAACTTTGCAAACACAGTCAGGTTGACTACTCTCTGACCGTGACCTTGATATCTAAAGCTTTCTCTCTTCTCCAGGAAAAGCTGATGTTTCCACAGGAAGACATACACGTATTAACAGTGCACACAAGCTGGCCGGGACCCACTTTCTCCACCTAGGAAGCTGAGAAACTGCGTGAGAACTATCACAAATGTACAAATGAGGCTCAAGAGAGCAGGCCTTCTGACCAGTAAAATGATTTCTTTTAAGCTGATCTGTAATTTAGCTTTTCCCAAAGAACCCTAACTCTCAGCACACTCCGGGAGCCCCGTGACACAGGTGGCTTGTGGTGGAGAAAGCAAGGGGCAGCGGGGGACACAGAAAACGAGGTTCTTCCTTGCAAGATGCTCACAGACTCTCACAGGACAGCGCTGAGCTTCCGAAAGGGGGAGACACTGAAACCTCTTCCAAGTGCATTGGATGGGGTGAACCTTGTGGGGTCGTGTCCCTAATGTCCCTAACACACACATCGCAAAGGTACTATAGTTTACGCCTTTGTTCCAGGCTAGACTCGCCACCAAATTAGCTCCCCTTAGGGATGTGTCATCATGCCAAACAATGAAGCCTGTCCGCAAATTCCTTTTCACATAAAGCAACGCCGACACTTTGCCCCAGGGGATGTAAGACTCCCCTGTGCTCTTCCAAGGCTGGAAGGCCCAGGGGCTTAGGCTGGTCTGCTTTGTCCACCAGGGTCCAGGGGGCCTGGCCTACCACAGGCCCTCCATCTACATACGCAAAACAAAAGGCAAAACAAAAGGCTACATGTCCAAAATGCAGAAAGTGGATGCCAATTCAAGGCAATATTTTTTGACTCAAAACTGCCCCCAAACTGGATTCCTGAAGAATTCAGGACAAAATAAAACCAACTTGCAGACACTAAAAGGCACCTTCCAATCAGGTGAGAAGGAACTGACTCAGATACTGTTTCATTCACAGGAGGAATCAGTGAATAAAATTATTCCCAGGACCCTGGGCATTTAGGGGCATAATTAATACTTTCAAAAAAAAGTATCTTCCTGACTGTGGTTTCTCTTCCTATCACAGTGCTGGCTTGTTCAATTTAGGGTTTGATAACACAGCTCTCACTTCTTTAAAAAGCAAAAATAACGTTTTTCCACTCTGAAGTCTGGGGTTATTAGCACATTATAGCTGCAGCACAAATTTAAAACAGCAACTGGGTATAAGGTCTTCACCGATCATTTGGGGAATTATGTGCTCTCGTGAGTATAGATGGTTAAGTAGTTTCATGATGGCTTTTAGCGTAAATCAGTTTCACATTTGTTTCTCTAAACATTCACTCAGTTAGGATTCAGAAATTGGAGGCTGAAGAACAGAGACGTTAGACATAATACAAGCTTTTGGAAAATCATTTCGAGGCTGCTGTGGTAAGAACACTTAACATGAGGTCTGACCTCAGAAGCAGGAACAACATAGCTCCGCTACCCACAAGCATGACATTGCACAGCAGATCCCTGGGAGAGGTTTTAATAAAAACCCAACAATCAAAGAGTTGGGATAGTAATAGGCATTTCTGATATTAAGATTCTGTGGAAAATGAAACGGCAGCCCAGTCCAGTATTCTTACCTGGGAAGTCCCATGGACAGAGAAGCCTGGCAGGGGGCTAGTCCTGTCCAGGGGGTTGCAAAGAGTCGGACACAACTGAAGCGACTCAACAACAACAAACGGTTAGCGTACAAGACGCCAGCAAGGAAACATCAAGGCCATTCCCTAAACTCCATCTCTGTGACCAGTTCTTGACTGTGTGAGGCAGAAAAGCATCTCCACTGAAGAGAATAATCCATATTTCCAAAATATCTGGGTTGCCAGAGTTTTAATTTTCTATTCCTCTCCAAGGCTCCTTTGTTTGATCATTTCCCCACTGAATTATCTGCTCTCACAGATGGTCAGAGAGCAAGGTAAATAGAATCCAATTCAGTTCAGCAAGTATTTATTAAATTCCTACTCTGAGCCAGGACCGCAAAAATTCCACCCCAGTCTCCACGTCTCACACAGCTGGACAGTAATACAATACCAATGCCCCGGTCGGGCTTTTACCTATCCAACGAGATGTAGAATCCTCATATTCCCACCTTTATCTCAAAGAACCTTAGTTTCCACTGTAATGACCGAGAGCTGACTTTCAGAGATTTACAGTTTATTACCATCAGCCAAATCATCATTTATTGTGGGTGGAATATGATATTATTATTATTATGTCTCTCTCTGCTTTGGGGGCAAATTGAAAACTTCCTGCCATCCTTTCCCCCCAGTTTGGTACTACAATCATGCTTTGAAAAACCATCATTTTTCTGTATTTACTCTATTTGGTGAAATGACACAATTCTTAATTTGCAGGAATCAATGTCAGTGTATGAAAGTTCCACCTCTTCAAGCAGAGAATGAAAGGAAACAAGCTTGATGTCAACACAGGGACTCCAGTGGAAACCAAATTCGCCAACAGTGAGCACTGGACCGAACAGGAGACCTTCCTATGGAGCACCTTGTTTTTGGGGGTGGGGGGCATGCCATGCAGCACGTGGGATTTTAGCTTCCCAACCAGGGATCAAACCCACACCCGCTGCTTTGGATGCTCTGTAGGGGGAACTTCCACTGGACTGCCAAGGAAGTCCCCCATACGGAGCATCTTAATTATGTGTTCGTCTTGAGGCAGGAGGCCAGTTTCTCAGCTTCAAGTCCATCTCAACACAACAGCTGGAAGCCTCTGTGAGTAATTTCCAGGATAGGTGCTGCTGCTGCTGTTAGGTCACTCAACTGTGTCTGACTCTTTGTGACCCCAAGGACTATAGCCTGCCAGGCTCCTTGTCCATGGGATTTCCCAGGCAAGAAAACTAATGGGGTGCTATTTCCTTCTTTCCTTCCTTTCCTTCTGCAGGGGATCTTCCCGACCCAGGGATCGAACCCACGTCTCCCACACTGGCAGGCGGATTCTTTACCACTGAGCCACCATGTGGATGTAAATTCATGAATCTACATTCGGGTTGACGTCTTATTTTAGCTATACTTACACCAAGTTCTATATACATACACGTAGACACACTTCAAGCAGAGATGGGAAAATGGTCCTTTTTCTAACCACAGATGATCAAGGAACTTCCCAAAGACACAAAAAACAAAAACACAAGACAACAAAGCAACCCCCGTCACCCCCAGTCCTTCAGGCGGGTGGAACAGTCAGCGATGACCCACAGGACGTTACCTGACAGCCGGCAGGCACCCCACTCGGGGGCACGGGTGGGGGTGAGACATGGCACTAACACGGAAGCACTAGGTGGCGATGGAGCCGCCGGCGCGGCAGCAATGAACACGATGGAAGCGACACACACACGGCGGACAGACAGAGCTGAGGTCCACCTGCGAGAGGAGTTAGTGGCTGAGGCGAGACGGTGTTAGCGACAAGGGCGGCCCAGACGCCACTCCCTGCTCCAGAGGGGCTCCTCCCGGGTCCCCAAGGAAGGGTGGCTGAGTGGCCCCCGCACGGCTGGGTTAGTCTCTCACATGCTCCTGGGGTGCGGGGAGGGGGCTCTGGGCTCCCCGCACAGGGCACAGAGGAGCTCAGGGCACGCGTGTCCCACCGAGGACACGCCCGAGGGGGACATGCCCAAGATGTGGGGGCCGGGCAGGAGGGAGCACGCTGGCCTTTCTCCGGGTGCTTGCAGAGTAAGTAACTCTGAACACGTGTAGACGAGCACTGGAGGGACCGGCTCAGCGATCACGGTTTGTCGGATGACGTCAAACTAGAGACTAAAGGCTCCAAGCCAGACACCGTGGAAGTATCACAACAGTCTCTCCACGACCCCCGTGGCAATCGGGGCTGAGCTACACAGGCTCTTTCCTGAATGCTCTCTAGAAGGAAGCTCCGTTCACTTCCCTTGAAGGAGAGCGGAGGAGAGGAAATGCAGGAGAGACAGACCAGCTCCGACGGTTAACTGTATTAGACAAGCGTGTGGACTGCTGAACACACACGGTGATAACCGGGTGCAGGGCCCCACTTACCAGATCTGTAGCCTAATTTTCTTTCCTCTTAGCTCTACGGTTTTGATCTTAAAGTCAACACCTGTAAATAAAATGGACGAAGATGAAGCAAAAACAAGGCAATCTGTCAGAAAAGCAGTACTATTTGTATGCCGTTGGAAAAACCAAAAAACTGACCACACTGAATTCCAAAATGGGAGAGAAGAAATCTGCTGGTTCCCGAGTCGAGTACACTCTGTGCTTCTCTGCACAATGCATTAGCGTATGTTAGGTTCTACCCCGAACTGGAGATGAAGCACTTGCTATTTGTAATCGAGTTTAACACTACTAGAGGTGCAGCTTAAAATCCACTTAAAAATCACAATGAATCATTACACAAACAAACAATGGCTTTATACACATGCTATCTTGGGGGGAAATTCTTAACGTGGAGCACTGGAAACTCAATCTTGATTTCAAACAGCCACAGTCTGAATTAAGAAATTATTGTAATAAATTCTTTAGCATTCACAAAAGTGACTTTATTATATCGCCAACAGTGTGGAAGAGGAATTCTTTTTGAAAAATTTTACTCATACACATTAATTTTATTTTTAAAATTACTTAAATAGTAGCAAGCAAACCATGACAAATCTCCATCCTTCTCCAGTTCAGCCCTTAAGGCTTCAGATAATTTTTTAGAGCAAATTTTCACCTGTGGATATTTCCTTATCTACTTGTCAGTTACAGAAAACTTCAATACTTTTTAAATACAAATTTCACAATATTTGTGAAATTATAAAACAGTATTTTTTACACAATTCTCACAACTAAGAAAAAAAAAATAACCAGCTAAAAAAAATAACGCCAGCTAAATGTGGGAAGTGGAAACCTAATCTCTATGGGAACTATTAATATTTTTTGGCTGCTTTATGGATCCAGGGTCCCGATGCTGCGAGGTGGAGGATGAAGGGGGCACGGCATAGCTCTTCAAAGTCAGATGATGTTCCTGAGGTGACGGGCAAGGCGTGTGACTGACTTTTATAATTAGCAACATGCTGCAGACATCAATGCAACCAGAAGATGTGTTTACAAGCCTGGGTGGGACTGAGGTCTGTACAACAGAGAAACGTGGCGGGAATATAAAAGTCATGGCTGGAGAAGAGGCTAAGGCACCTCGCACCCTGGTTCTTACTCGCTCCCCTAGCCCTGATCTCAAAGCTCATGCAAATGCTGGGGAAGCCAATTTCACTTTCAGTTCTGGAACAGCTTTGCTTTTCCGAGTCAGATGACTCTCAGACAGCCTTGGAACGGGAAGTGTGTCTGTACACGACCAACATCCTCAAGCAGAGACCAAGCGGAATCCTTTGTGCTTCAACCACAGGGAAGCGCAGAGCCTAACGCGATACTCTACGAGTCACAGAAACCAGCCTACACCTATGTGCTATGGTCCGATTTTGAAAAGGCACAGCTCAGACAAAACCCCTTCTTCCTGATATCAGCATAAAGCTAGGGCCTCACCATGTTACTCTGTGAGGACGATTTACAAATCTAATTCACACCGTATCATGGCCACTATTCTGTTTTACTTTTGTTTCTAGGTTTTTTTTTTCCAGTTTTATTTAGGGGAGCTGGCCACTTTTGTCACAACTTGTTGCAGCGGCTGCCACATTTTACTGAAAAGAACTAGCAGATACTTCTCTTGTGAGCTCTGCTTCAAGTTAAGGACAAGAATTTCTAGAAACAGCACAAATAATTTTTGTTTTGATTAGGCTATTTTCTCTGCTAAGAACTGCTCTCAGTCTGATCATGTCAAGTCTTTTTTTTTTTTCAACCAACTTGAACAACTTTCTGACTTTAGCAGTCCTGCACTATATTTTGTAATCACAAAGTTTAATGAATAAAAATAAAGGAAAGGGTATTAATAGTCAAAAGTAGGAATAAGTGGTAATTTTATCATGTGATTATAAATACACTGCTAAGCAAAGATGAACGAACAGCAAACAGGATGAAGAACGTGTTTAGCCCAAACTACCTAGTTTTAGTGAGTAGATTAAAAACATTAACAACAACAATAGAAAAATATCCAGTGGCTAAATCTAAAATTCCACAAAAGGAAAAAGCTCATTAAAATAGTGCTTGCTCTTAAATGAAATTTCTTTTACCATATAAGAGCCACAAACTTACTCCAATCTATAGCTTAGAAACAAATCTTTACATCAAAGTATACAGCTACACATTTTTAAAAAGCTTTTTTACATTAGGTAAAAAATATCTCTTAGTGTCCATTGTTAACATTTGCAGGTCACAGAAATTATAATGATCCTGAATGAAAGGTAGAAAGTCACCAACCACCTCAAGGAGGGTATTAGTTTTGGGAAAAGTCGGCACAGAGTCTCCTGACTGAACAGGGGGGCCCAGGATCAATGTTTATAAACAGATAAGGGACCAAAAAAAGTCGTAGCTTTTATTGAAAACCCATTTCCTACAGTGTCCTGACCATCCGGGGAAGCAAGCAGCTACAACTCTGTTGGGTGGTAGAGGCAGTCCCATCCTGAAGACCTGAGTCATCCAGACCTAAACCGACAGGCACTTGGTGAAACAGAGCCCTCTGCTCTCCTCTCCCGGAGAACCTCCCCGTCTGCCCAGAAGCCTTCTCAGGCCCGGGGGTCCCCTTCTGCGCCTCCCGACGCCTCACCTCCCCCCTCCCTCCCAGTCCTGCCCGTCCAGCCCTGCCCCGTGGCTCCGCTGGTCTCCCCCAGGTGACAGAACAGGCGCCTTCTCAGGACAGTCACCTCTGGCGCCTAGCACGCTGCCTGGCACAGGGCAGCGGGCCAGTAAATCTGATGGAGACCCGCCCCTCTTCTCCATTGAACGCTGGGTGTGTGTTTAAATTGCAGGAAGGAAGTACGGATGCTCTGTCGTGAGCCTGTCTGGCGGGCAGAGCAGCAGGATTCAGGGTGCCTGGCACACACGCATCACCCTGGAACCTGAGCATTCCATTTCTCCTACAATCCCAGCTTGTGGTTGTTTAGTCCCTACGTTGTGTCTGACTGTCTTGCGACCCCATGGACTGTAGCCCACCAGGCTCTTCTGTCCACGGGATTTCCCAGGCGAGAATACTGGAATGGGTTGCCAGTTCGTCCTCAAGGGGATCTTCCCGACCCAGGGATTGAACCCGTGTCTCCTGAAGCAGCAGGTGGATTCTTCACCACTGAGCCCCCAGAGGAGCCCTCATAACTCCTGTTTCCGGTGGAACATCCTTATTGGAGGGGCAGTCTTCATATGCCCAGGTCCTCTCCCTAAACAGGCCACCCCCACCCGCCAGGGGATTATCACAGGAACCATTTACTCAGTCACTGAGACCGGAAGTGATCCACTAAGAGAATGTCCTGCTGGGTGATAGGGGTCTAAGTCTTCCTAAAAATATTTCCAACAGGAAGGACACAGGTCACAGGCTGTAATCTTTCTGTTGTATAGACACGACTATTCTATTCAAGTCTTTCTTGATCTTAATTCCCTTTAATAATGATGACAGTGTCTATCAGACCCCTGAGCCCGGCATGCAACATGTGGGCTCCCTCAGGAGCCCAGCAAGCTGGGCGCTACCCTAATAGAATAGAGGAGAGACCAAGGTCAGATCACTTCTGCTAGCTGAGTGGCAGAACCTAGGTTCAAATTTATAACACTGTCTACAACCAAAGGTTGTTATAGAAGTCAATCATGTGGAAACAGGGAAAGTGTGAAAATCTTCTGCAAGTGGCCCAGGTCACCATAACTGTTCTTGAAGCTCTTCAAGAACAGAGCTTCACCTGGCCCTGTCACCTCTGTACACTGCTGTTTCATAAATCTCAGCAAGAGCATAAAGAATTGTAAACAGTGCTGGTAAGATTTCGAGGCTCCCCGGCGGGCGAAACATATCCAAAAAAAATTACCGTGTTACTTTTTGCTGAGGCATAAAAAGTCACAAAAATGAAAATAGCAAAAATAAACAGAAGTTTCTTTCTTCACATCCCCTTCCAGCACAAAGTTTAATAAAAGCAGAAATGACCCAGTGGCCCATGCCTGGGATATAGCTGAGTGTTCGTCCCCCCTCACCCACCCCCCCCACAACAACAAGGACTTGGGGTTGGTGTGAGAGTATGATTTTAGTTGACTTCAGTTCAGATACTGCAGTCCATGGGGTTCCAAAAGAGTTGGACACCACTCAGCAAATAACCAACAACAAAACAGGTTCTGGAGGCTGTAGGATTTCACACTTTGAAATCAAGTCTCAGTTCAAGCAGTGGTGACAAATTGTTATTAACTGTTACTGCCAATTTATAAGAACTATCTTGGGATCACAGGCTGGCCTTTCTCCCAAGGACATATATCCTTCACAGTGTCACCCCATCCTGGATGTAATCTTTCCCCTGATGGAGGCTTCCCCGCATTTCCACTGAGTTGACAGTGAGAAAGTAAACTAAGAAATGTGTCAAGGTCACCCAGACGGAGGAACGTTTACTATCAGAAAGAGGTTTCTTGACCATGAGGCCAGCCTTCCACCTGACCACTGTCTTTTGGGAGAAAGCACAGACGCATCCCCCCAGGAAAGCACCCTACAAAGGGCAGGCAAGGCAGACGATCCTCCTGTACTGCCCCGGGGGGGGTCCCGAACCACAGTTTAATATCATGGGGCTTCTCCTACTTAAGCCGAGCTATGAGAACTCAACGGAACGAAGTAATGCAACTGTAAAATACTTGGATCGCCTCAGAAACAGGTGCTACTAGAATAGTTTAAATGATTGCATGTCATTAAAGAATGCTCACAGGCCTGAGGATATCCAGCGTCTGCCCTGAGTCTAACAAGACCCGCCTCCTCAGTCCAGACTGGGCGGTCTGTATCCCAGCAAACAAAGACCGTCCGTGTCCCTCACCTGCACACACACAGGAGATGGTCCTGCACCCGGCTGGAACAGACATGCCACACATGAACTTCACAGGCGGGCAGGGGGGTGGAGGCAGGGTAGTCGAGGTTACGGAGCACATGGACCCCGCTTTTCATCACGGCGTCTCCACCACTCGCCTCCCCTCCTGCAGGGACCAGCCAGGCAAGCAGGTGAGCTTCCAGCCCCCTGACGGCCGGTGGGTGGAGTCTCACCCAAGTACACACCGCCCCTCAGAAAACACTTGCTGAATGGTGTACAAGGCTATGTTTTCTTTGCAGATTCAAACAAATGCTTAATTAAAACGCTGCTCCTGGCACACAAGGCTGGAGAAAGCTTTGGCCCTACCACCAGTCTAAGGAACTCAGGCTGCCTTCTGAAGGCCGTCCCTGCACCCCACGGCTGCAGGGGAGGCAGACTTCAAGGTTCTGGGTCCCTCTCATCGTGCAGAGGCAGACCTTTCTTCTCCAGAGAGCGCTCCTTGGCGAAAGAAAGGCCGAATGCACGTAAGCCCGGTCTTTAAATAGATTTTTATCAGCCCCAACAACCCAATCGCCAACTTTCCACACTTTCTGGGGAAGATAGCTACTTTATTCCACAAATGCATTCTGCACAAGCCTATCAGCATGCTCTGAGTTCATTAAATAAGCCAAACCACATAACGCACAGCGCAGGCTGGCATGAAAACCGGCGCTCCTCGCCCACTCCCGTCTCCATGAGTCATCCTGTTACATCAGCCCAGCAGGGGAGGGGCTGACGCTGGAAGGTCTGGGCTCTGGAGTGGGAATTCGGGACAATTCTCCCTAATTCCCTTGTAAGTGAAATAGTCGAGCAGCTCAGCCATGGCTTCAAAGACTGCCCAGGATCACAGAGGAGCAACACAAAACGCACAGCTTAGCATTTTAATCCAGTATGAAATGTTCATTCTGGGTTTCCAAACAAAACTCACTGACCTAAATTTCCAGAATAAAGTACAAGCAATTTCCCTTGACAGTGGTTCCACTCACTGTGTGTAGGCAAAGCAGAGTAGACCCTAGTGGTGGGATCTCCTGCCTCCTGCCCGCTCACGTTCAAGGTCAGCCCACTGACAGCCACTCCTGCACCGGATTCATGGCCACCCGCACCTTGGACCACTGGTTCTGTTTCTGGCTCTACTACGGGGCCGGATGAATCCCAGTCACCTGCAACGCCAGGCTTCCCTGCCTTGGGAGCAGTGAACACAGGGCCTGAAGGGGTGGGCTTGAGAACAGAGACCCCGGCACATGACTGAATACAAACAGGGCTCCACCGAGCGCTCTCATCGTCTAAGACCGCTTATACTCAGGGCCAGGCTGTGAAGTTAAGTTACTGCTGCAAAATGAGGAAAACGTTGACAGTCATGAGGACCTCAAACTGAGTTCAAAGAACTTTTAAATTCTGATATTCTGTCTTTCATATTTTGGGGGTCTACTTCATGTTATCTTTTTTTTGTTTTTTTTGAAAAGTTGGTGACAGTGGATTGTTTAAAAAAATGTCCTTACGTGGCAAAATAATAAAAGAATTGGCAATCCTATGTTGGCCTCTGGCACTCTGGAAGAAACTTCACTGTTCAGGAAACTGATACTCTGGTCCAAATGGTCTCACTCCTCCTTTCCCTGTATTTAAATGTATTTTAGTAAATATTTTAAAAGTTTCAGATAGTTGAATGATTAAATATTTAGAAATGAACCCTTTAAAGCATCACTCCCAGAGGAAAGTGACAAATAATGGGGACACAGTTAAAGAGAATCAGTTTCAGTGATACCATTGATGGCATCACTCACCACCTTCACAGGGTTGACGCGGGGCCAAATTAGACAAGCAGGAAAGAGTCCCATCCACATTTTCAGAGTAAAGTGAACTTAAATCCCAAAGGAAGCTAAGGGACAGACAGACAGAAGGAACTCACTTGCAGGCCGGGCCCTGACCACTGCTCACCGCTGGGCCACTGTGGGTGAGCTGTCTACCCTCTGGGACTCTGCTTCCTCATCTGTAAAATGTGGAAACCTTCAGGATTGTTGTGAGATTTAGAAAGAGTGTAGTTTTGCTGGTATACAGTACGTGCTCAAGAAACTGTAGCTACTGCTAACAAAATGTAACCCTTTACACACAAAGACAAAATAAATTACTTATTCAAAGTCACAAGCTAGTTCATGGAAAAGCTTAAATCAAGAGCTGAGGTTTTTTAGAATGCTTTTCTAGAAATGTAAAGTTGCTGGGAGTGGCGTAAGGGGTGCTGCCTGGTAAAAACATTTTGATCCAAACAAAACGAACAGCAAGCTTCCAATAGTTATATAAGAAACACAGGTCGACATGGTATTTAGAGAGCTGTGAATTTCTACAGCCAACCAGTTTTTTTTTCTCCTGTTTCTCAAACTTTGAAAAGCTGTATCTGTCAAACCATGCTGGCCACATCAGACTAACTCAATTCCATGAATATGAAATCCCATTTCAAAGTAATACTTCACCTGGACAATTTTCACTAAATAGGTCAATTATTACAAGTCTTTTCAGTTTCATACCCTGGTGAGTTCCGCGTGTCTTTTAAACCAAAACAACTTCTGGTTTGATCAGTAATACAACAATAACAAAACCAACATTTTGTTCAGTTGTAATTTGGTAAAATAGGCTTATTATCTCAAATCCCTCAGGGTTTCTGCTATGCTTCTTTACAGAAAGTCTGGCGAGACTGCCTGGCTTTATCAAATGCTCCCTGGAGGTGCTGCTTCCAGTCTGAAGTCGGCTGGGGGCGTCACCTAAGCGACCCTCCTGGGTCCGCAGCGCCTGCACAAGAGGGGTGGTCTTTTCCAGACTCTGCAGCTGGACGGGGTGAGGCCGGCGGAACAGGATCTGTGCGGAGTCTGTGGAGGCGAAACTCAACCATGCACCTCAGAAGGACCCCGCGAGCCACCTGCTCAGGTGGGGGTATTCAGGTGAGGCAACCCCAGCTACACCACACCCAGCGCCGCACGTACACTTGCTTTTCTAAGGAACTCAAGGAATGAACTTATCTCTACAGCATTCCAGAGCAGCGGAAGGTCTTGACCAGCCCCTACTCCACCTGGACTGGGGGGCTTTCCCCGCACTCCCCAGACGGTCTGCAGACATCTCCACATTGCCCTAATTGCTCTGGGGCATCCCCAGGAACCCCCTTCCCCACCCCTCAGTCTGGACAGAGACTGTCCTCCTCACCACTGAGGCCCCCATGGGTAGCACAGCACCCGCACACAGTAGGTGCTCAACAAGTGATCCGATACGTGGAAGGGAAAAGCGACTCAGAGGCAGAGATAGAAGGGGGGTTTAGCTAACTTCCTCAAAGTGTTCTCACAGTCTGGGTCAGACCAGAAGTTATCATCTTTCTCTGAACTTCCCACAAATAAACACTTAGCAAGCCAAGGACTACAGGCTATGTATGGAGAAAATAAAAACAAGCAAGACAAAGTCAAAGGGCACAAGGGACCCCAGCGGCTGGGGCTGGGGAGGCGTGTATACATGTGCATTTATGTTTGTTTGTTAAGGGGACAAAGAAACTGACTGCCTGGCCCCCTCCTGATTCCCAAGTACCCGAAGAAACTGTCTCCCTGCCAGGGCTGTACCCAGAGGCCTCTATGGCTCCAGCTGATACAGAGGATCCACCCTCCATGCTTCATGGCAGCCCAGGTCTTCCAGCATTCATTCCCAATGTCCCCTAATGACTGTAGGGGTGCTGCTGCACTGTTGCCCCAGCTTAGGAAACCCTTCCCCACCTCTCCTCTGCTCTGTTCTACAGCACATCTTCACCCTCCGTCTCACTCTCCATGCACCAAACCCTATTATCCACCTAGCAGGCCTGTGCTGGTTTCTCTACATCACATTGTACAACTGTGTTATTCTTCATTTTTGTATATTTTTAAGTATCGAGCCATAAAAGATGGATAATTCTGAATTACTTTTAGTTCTATTTTACTTATGCCAGGTACAAAACTTAACAGCACAAACCATCTTCTGATGGTTGAATAACTTCATGTACTTTATATGATCCAAAATTGGATATTTGAAATAGGTCTAAGCTACACTACTGAACTTTAATCTCATGGTTTCAAGGCCAAGATCTTAACAACAAACAGGGTACAGAGAGCACAAATACATCCAAACTGATCTATTATTAAAAATTATGAAAGGAAACACGTTCTCACAAACAAAACAAAAAGATAATGTGAAAAGTGTAAGATTAGTCTTTCAATAAGCCATTTCAAATGGAGGGGTCTTCTGTAACATGACAAGGCCAATTAATCTCCCAATTGTATCACCTTGGAACTATCTAAATACACAAGTGGCGTGTGGAATGAATGTTTCAGTTCTGAATTTCATGATTATATACTATGTATTATTTCTTGGACCCTCCCCCCAGGGGAATCCCCCCCCCCCCCCACCCATTACAGAAGGTGATTGATCTTCCCCTCAAACAACTATCTCATCTGAGGGGTTCCCCTTTGACAGCTTTTAAGGGGTTTTCCAGAGAAACAACTGTTACACAGTGACCAGACAGACCTCAAAGCCAAGGCCTATACATGTGACTCCATCAGAAAACTTCCCTGCAGTTTCAATTTTACATTCTGAGGACAGGCCACTTCCAGGCCCAGGCGGTTCCTGTAATAACCTGGCTGCCCCCTTCACCCAACTGGCAGTGAGGCGGCGGGGGGGGGGGGGGGGCAGGGGGCGGGAGGTGCCCTTCCCACTTGGGGGTCCCCTGGGTTATTTGAAGTCACAGAAAACCACAGCTGAAGCCCTTTTGCCCACACTCATAGTTTAAAGAAGAAACTTCTTAGTCTTACTCCGAATATTATCCACAGACCCTCTTCCACAGGGGATTTAAAACTCCCATTATTTCAGCACAACATAAAATTGAGTTCAAAATTAGAAAAACAAGTCGCGTGGACAGTGGAAATGCCCCTCCTCCTAGGAAGGCAAAGCTAAAGCATCACAATTCCCCAGAGGGGACCACTCCGGCCATCCAGCCAGGGCACAGCTCGTGTCCACCACGCTGCCCGCCTGCCCCCCTTCTTCCTGATGAGGAGTTGGGGGGGGGGGTGTTCCCGTGGAAAGATGCTCACACCGTCCCAGGCCGGGGGCTCCGTCCAGTCCGGGGGATGCAGGGGCCCCCGGGGGCCCTCCCCCGGCCCGCCTTACCTACGGTGGACTTGCAGGCCTCGCAGAAAGTGTCGTCGGTGAAGCGCTCCATCAGGCTGGTCTTGCCCACGCCGCGGGAGCCGATGATGATGACCTGCAGCTTGAAGTCGGCCGGCCTGGGGGGCTGCTTGCGCCGGCGGGCCTGGCCGCCCGACAGCGCCGGGGAGCCCGTGCCCAACCCGCCGCCGCCCGCGGGCCGCCTGTGCAGCGCGGCGCCCGGATCCATGCACGCATGCGGCCCCCCGCGCCCCCGCGCCCCCTCGGCCTCCGCCAAGCGCCGCGACTCGGCCCCGGGCTGGGCGAGCGCGCACTCGAGCGGCCCCGGCGGCTCGCGGGCTCCGCGCTGCAGCTGCGCCGCCGGCCGGCCCCCAGCGTCCGCCCCACCGCCGCCGCTGCCGCCGGGGGAAGAGGAAGGGAAGCAGCTACTCCGCAGCAGCGGCAGCAGCATCCCGGGCGAGGCGGCGCGACGGCGCAGGCGCGGGCGGGCAGGCGGGCGGCGGGGCGGGGCAGGGACTCGCGCGCGCCCCCTGCAGGCTGGAGGACCGCCCGCGCGCGCCTCTAGCTGCCTGCTCGCGCTCCTTCCTTGGCCTCCGCTGCCCTCTGGCCCTATAGCCTTTCTTTCTGCGACTTTCACCTTCTTCCTCCCCTCCATCCACATCCCCTCCTTTCCTTCTTCCCTCCTGCTGTCATTGAGCGCAGCCCACAAACACTAGGCCCGTGCGATAGCCGTGTCCCCCAAACCTGTTGCATGCACTCTGAGATAGTTCCCCTCCCCACCCTGCTCCAGATCACCGCTGCAAACTCGCACTGACCGTCCCCGACCGGCCCCCGCGCCGACCCCCGCCCCCTGTCGGGGGGCGGGGGGTCCCCTGCACCCCCGCCCCAGCTCAGGCCCGGACCCACCTACCCCTCTTGGAAGGCAGACTGACCACGTCTGTCTCATATTTTCCATAGGAAACTCGCCGAAATCAGTTATTTTTAAGTCCTGATTGCTGCCTAATACAAAGTGCATACGTTTTCATTCCGTTTAACTTGTAAATAAAATAAATAGCCTGCTCCTTTGGGGAAGCCCGTGAGTTCAAACAGTAGTAAGGAACTCCAAGACAGACACTCCAGAAGTTTAGGGACTCTAAGCTCGGGCTGTGTGTTTGGCCATTTCTGTTTGGAAGGATTTAAGGATTCAGAAAATCACTGCTCTGATCCCTCGCCAGGGATCTGTTTAGCAAATTCCTCAGGGTGAACTTGAGCACCTCAGAACACAGGGTTCTAAATATGATAGGAGCTGGCACATTTGCCCAGCATGATCATGTAACTCACCAAATTTCAGCTTTATTTAGAACTAGGTTTAGTACCAGCTTAGTCCATGTGGGTATTACTCTACTAACCTGATTTGTGAAAGTGCAGCATTGCCCACAGGGTAAACTGGAAGCTTACACGTATAAGAGCATTCTTAGCTCTCCAAAAGCAATCACAATAGAAGTCTTTTCAGTGTTTCCAGTATTCTTGCCACGATAATCCCATGGACAGAGGAGCCTGGCAGGCCACCGTCCATGGGGTCGCAAAGGGTCGGACAGGACTGAGCAACTAACATACTTTCACTTAGAATGTTTAAAATATGATCAGATCTCTGTCGTTTTAAGCAGGGCTGCATCACCTAACAGTCAATGAGTCTCTCTGAGCTGTAGATTTCTCTCCCCTTCTATAGGAATGAGAGTGACTCCTCTTGCTATTCAGCGTTGTCAGGAGAACACCTACTGACAATCTATGCAGCGTTTGTTACAAACAATAACTCACTCCACTAATGTAAGGAATTAAAGAACCTGATTTACCCAAGGGTTTCCAGAGATATTTCAATTTCACAAAGCAAGACACATCTGCAAAGGTAATCTCTAGATTTTTAGTTTGGTCCATCCTGATTTGTAGCACTTCCTGTTCCAATAGGCAAAATTTTGTGGTGCGGGTTGTGTAGCCAAAGACCCTCTTGCCTGTAATATAGTATCTTCCTCATGAAGCAACTCTGTAATATTTCATCCACTGGGATACTTAATGGGTTAAGTGGCAGGGAGTTGGGTAGCACCCCCAGAGGGCCCAGTTAAAATCCTTAGTGTTGCTTTGCACTATCTATTATTACATAATGTTCCAGCACATAGAACCAGATACATAGTACAATTCAGTAGCTATTTGTAAAAGATTGAAGGACATTTCATAGTGATAAAGTTAGCGGTCTCTGTAGGCTGTCCTAAATCCAGATTGTGAAATAAAGGAGATACCCTGTCCATCTGCTTTTCCCTGGAAATTCCTCCCTATCATTTTATAAGACCCCCCTTCCTTCACTACCAGCTTAGTGCCATCATCACCACCTAAGACCAGAGAAGCTGTAACTTTTACAAAGGACCAGAACTGGAAGGGCATGGAAACTGGGTCACCAATCCCCAAAAGACAGGCAAAGGAAGAGAAGCCGAAGAACCTGGGGAAGGTGGGGGACAGGAGGACTCTGGAGATAGTGGGTCCTGGGGAGGGAGGGCTGTGGTTTACACAGGTAGGACTGATCACAAGAATCAAATCTTATAGACCAGTCACATCAAATTAGTACAGGTACTCCTCAATTTTTGTGGCACTGAGGCACCATAAGGATGATTGTGCAGATTCAAACACTTCAAAATGATCTTCATAATGAGTGGGAAAATTAGGATTGTTCCATGACCTTCACACATTTTTCTTGAGATATTAAAAACATCATCAGTTATAAGTATAAAGAAATGAAAGAAATAATGAAACTAGTGTTATTTAGGACAGTGTCACTGAACACATCAGAAATGCTGCTAAAGTGCTTTGTGTCTTCGTAGAAACCTTATCAAGAATAGCTTGAACAGTGCTCATCTTCTTGTCATGAGACTCAGGATAAGCCGTGGATGTCTTTCCATGGTGTGGTGAATTGTTGCAGTGCTTCCAAAGCTTGGATCAGCTTCCAGCATTTTGTTCTTTGAATGCTCAACATTATGAATTATCTCCAGTAGTTCACTAAATGTTAGGTTTTTTGCTGGCATTACTTCCTCTGGGCTGGCTTCATCTTTTTCATCACAACCATTTTCCTCTGTTGTGTCGATAAACCTGTCTTCCCTGAGCTCCTCTGTCAGCATGTCTGAAACTTCTTGAAAGGTGGCAGGGTCACTCATCCAGAGTCAGCTGTTTCTTTTTAGATTTCTTTTATTGAAATGAAGTTGATTTACAATGTTATGTGAATTTCTGCTGTACACCAAGGTGACTCAGTTACACATATATTACATTCCTTTTCATATTCTTTTCCATGATGGCTTATCACAAGATATTGAAGAGCTCCCTGTGCTATACAGTCAGACCTTGTTGTTTATCCATGCTATATGTGTAGTTTGCATCTGCTAATCCCAAACTCCCCGTCTATCCCTTACCTCAGCCCCTTCAGCCATTTCTTCTCTAACTTCACTCATACAGATTCAGTTTCACTTCCCATATGATCACTTTTTATTTCTGTGATATGCACCTTCCTTTTTGGTGACTGGTTTCCTCTTTCGACTGTCTGTTTTTGGGAAATGTCATGTGGATTTAGCGTGGGAGACAAGGAGGCAATACGATGACCCACTCTGCTGTCAAAGGAAGGCTGTCGTTGTTGTTCAGTCACTAAGTCGTGTCCGACTCGATGACCCCACAGCCTGCAGCACGCCAGGCTTCCCTGGCCTTCACCAGCTCCTGGAGTTTGCTCAAACTCACGTCCATTGAGTCGGTGTAGGGCACTGAATAACCCCACAGGGACCAGTCACCAACAGACTCTGAAAGAAGTGACATTGTCAAGGAGGCTCTGACTCCATTTTTTGATGTTTGACTACTGACGTCTTTTAAGCCTCACCCCTGCCTCCTGCCCTAGTGCCCCGTGTCCGGGCAAGTGATAAGAAAGCCTGGGCCCTCCCTCTTGTGGAGCTGGTGGGAGATTCAAACCATGCAAGTCCCTGCCACATGTAGGAAATGTCACCCTAGCCACTCTCCCTGACCCCTATTCCAGTACAACACCCCCCCCCCCCGCCCAGCGCATCTCCTTCCCCTGCTCTCAAGTCATTTTCAAACTATATAGCTTAGAAGACCCACCCTGTACTCCCTGGAATGCTCTGATTATGTCAACGTCAAGCATGCCCTCTTGGTGTGTGCATGGCATCACTGGTCTCGACATCCAACCCACGTTCTGGTGCAGTCCATCCCTGTTCCTTGGAGTGGCCACAGCAGATGTGATGGTCACTGGTTACTGTACACCCCTGGTGCTTATGTAGCGCCCTGAAGAGCTAGCTGTGAAGTTCGTGCATTTTGCAATCATGTGTAGTTAATATACCATGGTCATAGAAACTTGAATTGTAGGTGTTGGAGTTATTTAATAACTCCAGTTATTTAATAATTGGAGTTATTTAACTACATTGAGGTAACCAAAGTTCCTGCTTATCAGAATCACACAAAAGGGGCTGTCTGTTTTGAAAAGCTTTCATCACAGTGAGGGTGGGAATCAGATTGCGTTGTCCTTCTCCATTAACTGAACGTGGATTTTTGTCCATGGACTCACATTGTCTTGTGAACCCATCTGTTCCAGGTAAAGCTTATCCAAGCATCAGGATCTGGGGGGAATGTTGGTTTGTCTCAGTCACTCACTCAGATTCTGTTCTCCTTATCAGTAGGTAACTTCAGTTCAGTTCAGTTGCTCAGTTGTGTCCAACTGTTTGCGACCCCATGGACTGCAGAATGCCAGACCTCCCTGTCCGTCACCAACTCCTGGAGTTTACTCAAATTCATGTCCATTGAGTCGGTGATGCCATCCAACTATCTCATCCTCTGTCATCCCCTTCTCCTCCCGCCTTCAATTTTTCCCCGCAGCAGGGTCTTTTCAAATGAGTCAGCTGTTCGCATCAGGTGGCCAAAGTATTGGAGTTTCAGCGTCAACATCAGTTCTTCCAATGAATATTCAGGACTGATTTCCTTTAGGATTGACTGGTTGGATCTCCTTGCAGTCCAAGGGACTCTCAAGAGTCTTCTCCAGCACCACAGTGACATATGACCAATCTCTGGCCAAAGAGACATGCAGGGAAATCTTCAGGAAAATAGAGCATTTGGTTAAAAAGTACTTCAAGAAAAGACTCAAGGAAGAGATCACCCTGCAGATGAGAGGCCTTGAGGCTTAAGCTTCATGACTTACAATAAATCTGTAGCTGCAGAAATACCAGTGCTGCAATTTTATAATTTATTGTGTTAGTTGCTCAGTCATGTCCAACTCTTTGCAACCCCATGGACTGTAACCTGCCAAGATCCTCTATCCATGGGCTTCTCCAGGCAAGAATAGTGGAATAGGTTGCCATTTCCTTCTTCAGGGGATCTTCTCGACCCAGAGATCAAACCCACAGCTCCTGCAACTTCTGCTTTGGCAGGCAAATTCTTTACTGTCTGAGATACCAGGGAAGACTGCAATTTTATAACCAACCTCAAAGTAAGCTTTTCCTCTTCTTTACTCAATTAAGATGACTCAATAATTTAAATATGGATATATAAAATATGTATACTCTAAAAAGAATCTGTCTCATATTTGGGTATTCTGTAAAAGATTTTGACAAGAAAGAGTTTGAAATTTATTGTGGGAATAACTGATAGAGCAAAATCCTGGAAGCAATGGGAGGGCGTGGTCCCAGGGATGCAGGGCTCAACTCACCTCTCTGGCTGGAATGAGGTCACATGCACATTCTAATGCTAGTCCTGATGCCAGAAATGGTCCACCAGTGAGGGGACACGGTCAGTCTCCATGAATCTCTAGGGGAGGGCTGGACACCCAGATAAAATTGGGGCTTTGCCAGCAAGGAAGAAGGGAAAAATGGATGTTGGGTCACTCCCCAGCTGATTAGTTTCAGCCTCAGACTCAAAGCACATGGTCAGCCTCCTTCCACGCCTGTGTCCTTTCTGTCTGAGATCCACCCTGGCCAGCCCATCCTCTGAAAAGGCCCGGCCTGCATGACTGCCCACCTTCCTCCTGCTCCAGGTTTCCTCTTTCGCCGTCCCAGGTTCCTGGCTGGGACCTCTGACTCTGACCCCACAGTGATGTGGAAAAGAACAGCCGGAGTGGACAGTAAGGCCCCGACAAGATGCGGAGATGGAAGTGCTAACTCAGCATGTGTTCTGGGACCAGGGAGCAGGTTGGGAATTTTGGAAGAGGAGACACACTACAGAGCAGATAGACCGACCCACTTATTCAGTACACTTACGTCGAGCACCTGCTGTGGGCCTGCTGGTGTGCAAGGTCTGGGGGCCATGATCCTGGACAAGATGGCCATGCCAGTCACTGGGCAGACGTTCCCAGAGCCTTCTCCAGCCTTCCCTGCCATGCCCAGGAGGTGACCTGTTGGGGCAGCGTGTCAGCCCCTTCTCCCCCACCCCGCACCCCGCTCCCTTCCTGGTGGGTTTGACCCATTTGAGGCAACAGGAGGCGATCAGAGGAGGGAAGTGAGAGTGTGTTTTCATCCTTAAGTTCTGTCCCTGTTGGATTTCTGCAGGTCACCTCCCGCCCTCTTAATGACACGCTGTCTGCATATTTTATTATGTTGTATCAGAATGTCCATTTTTTCCACATGACAATATTTTCAGGTGAAACTTTTAGATGTTATCTTTCACTTGACTTGAATATTCTCACCTTTGTGAAATGGCTCAACAAAACAATATTCGTTTCCCTTTTATTACTTGATAACACATCACTGCAAGTTATGATGCCCAAGCAAGTGTCCCTTGGAATGCATATCTGTGGGGTGATGGTGTCTTATTCCTTCCTGACAAAAAGATGGGAAATCTAGACATCTGGGAAGTAACTGACACGGTGCAGTCTACATAAAAATCTTACACTCTGAATTATGAAAAGAAATGTGTTCACACACATGATGCTTTTAATGTATAGAGTTTCAAAGGAACCATCTTTGGGTCAAACGTTTAAACGTAAGTCTTTTTTCTTCAAAGGAGATAAATATAGATGATAGGAGAAGGGGGCGACAGAGGATGAGATGGTTGGAGAGCATCACAACTCGATGGACATGAGTTTGAGCAAACTCTAGGAGATGGTTATGGACAGGGAAGCCTGGCGTGCTGCAGTCCATGGGGTTACAAAGAGTCGGACATGACTGAACAACAGCAAAGTTCGTTGATAATGAAGTTCAGCTCCACCTAGGGAGTTTGCGGAATCAGAATTCATTCCGTCATTTAATTAGAATCTCCATAATACTTTGTTTTTCACCAATTACTGGCTTTTCTTTTTAAAAGAATGAAATGTGTATGACTCACCAACCTTCTTCCTTCTTTGCAGAATCCTCTGCCTCCTTGTTACAGGACTGAGCTACAGGAGGCCTTGGTATGTTGGCCCCAGGTTATTCATTTCTTCACAGCAGCTGAGATATGTTAGCTCAGAAACCTGCTGGAACCAAACTCAAATGTTTATACATCCAGTTGTTTTAAACATAGCCCCATATGTTTTAAACATAGTAAGCAGATTTTTAGCCATTTAGAGAGTACTTGCTTTGCATACCCTGAGAAACTGTGCTTAACATCTTCTCACTAGAGATAAGATAAAGCTTCCAGCAGCTATAAAGATCCCAAGCTGCTGTGCCCTTTGGAGTTCTCTGCCTGAATATGTCACCCACCATGTAAACCCTGTCTCCCTGGTGGAGTTTCCTCGCCTCCTCCTCTTCCGAGTTGTGGTCTCTGGCACAGGAGCCTCAGGGTGGTCCCAACCCCAGGGACTTCCCCGGTTCAGACCTGCCCAAGCAGAGTCTGTGTGGGCTAGTGCCCCCTGGTGGTCATGTCTATTTCCTTGGTCAACCCTGAAACCTCTTAGGCCTTACACGCCGCTGTCCAAAATGTATCCTCTATTTTTCCTTTAGAAAGTAAAAATTCGAACCAGGACAGCACATTCAAGGCCCCCAAATTCAGAAACTGAGACCTACAGGGTGACTTCCAAGAGTCTGTGCAGGTGGTCTTGGTGATGCAGGAATGCACAGGACAGCATTCTGGGCTTGGCGTCTCAGATGGGAGCCCGAAGGTAGATTTCAGCTGGAAGAAGATGCTTCAAAAAGTGTGAGGCTTAGCTCAAAATCAGAACCCAGAGAGTGGCTTGGAAGTTGTTGCTATTTAAATTCACAGATGAGGCAGCAGTCACACTCCTGGTCCTCTCATTCTGGAAAGCCCTTGCCCTGTGGGGCCCGCAGTCTCCTCTCCACGTCTTTGGCTCAGCTGCTTCATTCTCTGTGTCCACAGGCAGGTGTTTTTCTCTGCTGTGATATGCACGTGACACAGGTGGTCTCACCAGCTTGATTCTGGGCGGTACTCTCAGCTCCTACGCCTGAAACCAGCTTATCCGGAGTCTCCAAAAGGGGGCACCTGCCCCACCCAGCTGGGTCCAATGTCCAGGTGGTATAACAAGAGTTGCGGCTGGTGGTGAGGAGGGTCACATGTTCAGGGTGGGCCCTGTGGACCCTCCCCCTGATCCAGTGGAAATGCCCACGAGGAGGGACCCCCAGACCCAGGGGGAAGGCAGGCAGCCTGGGGAGTGAGCAACCCACAGAGATTCAGGTGTAAGGCAGACAAGGCCAGCGGGGCATGGCCCTCTGGGCCGGACCACACTTCCCATCCCCCCTCCTTGTGGCTGGCAAATGGACACGGAAAGGACACGGCTCCAGCAGCCTACCCCCAAAGCTGGACACCACTGGTCATAAAAGAAGTCGGTGATGACTTTAACCATCACCAGGGAGACAGCAGGACTGAGCTGCTCACACAAATACACACATGTACACAATGTGCACTATGCAACACACACATAAACACAACCACACACATGTACACAGAGGCAACACATGTGCACAATCACACATGTACACAAATCACACACATGCATGATATCACACATGCACACACATGTAAAAAACAGTCACACAGTACAGAAACCACACGACACATGATTATTCATATTTACACATGCACATAAAACACACATACACATAAAACACACGTGCACATAACCACACATGTACACAGGTTACACCAAAGCACACACATGCACACACATGTACACACAATCACATGTGCACACACATACACATATAGATATATGAACAAGCACACACATATGCACACATGAATGCATACATACATGCCCACACAGAGCCTCTCAGCTGTCATTTTTGTGATTCTTCTTCCCTTTTAAAATACAGTACCGTTATATTTACTTTTATTTTAAGCACAGATAAAATGCACACACATGGGTGCAGAATGGAAACCCGCAGTGTGCTTTTTCTGTGCCTCTAAGAGTGGATGCAGGTCCCACATGTAAATAGGGGACAGTCCTAGGTCCTCGGAAAATTTTACCTAAGCAAGTGTGCACGCCTGCATGTATGCTAAGTTGCGTCAGATGTATCTGACTCTGCAACCTCATGGACCGTGGCCTGCCAGGCTCCTCTATCCGTGGGATTCTCCAGGCAAGAATACTGGAATGGGTTGCCATGCTCTCCTCCAGGGGATCTTCCCTATCCAGGGATCAAACCCAGTTCTCTTGCGTCTCCTGCATTGGCAGGTGGGTTCTTCACCACTAGCGCCACCTGGGAAGCCCAAATGTATGTGCTTCTTTTCAGAAAAGGAAATAACAAGTTATTAAAAACAATGTAAAGTATTAACTACTGTACTGACTTTCAGATGACAGAACTGCCAAGCTTTGGTAAACAAGGGGAATTTAGTTTTAGGATGTGGGCCAGTCGCAGGGAAGCTCAGAAAGGCCACGTGGACCTTGGGGAGGCCTCCAATGCTGTCAGGCCCCCCCACCTCACCTAGGCCCCACTCTGGATGTTGGTTTCAGGGCTTATCTCTTATCTCGCTCTGTTCCCAGTTCCCAGAGGAGGAAGGGGCTGTTATCTGCTGCTCCCAGAAAGAAAGAGTATAAACTTACATCTCTTTGTTCCGTTGCCAAATTCACAGGGATGCCCTTGACTGTCTTGGCTCCTTGGGGCTCCATCTTTAGACCACGAAGAGGCACAGAGGACGCGGCATCACCAAGGAGCCCGGCGGCCGTGATTCACAGTTGGGGAGGCTGCTTCTCTGAAAGTGCGGACAGGTGGTTGAGTTGCCGGGGGCGGTGAGCTTGGGAGACAAAATTACAGCCCTCTGCTTCCACAAACAGGCAACACAGAGGGGAAAAACCTATAATCACACCATTAAAGATAATAGTTGGAACATTTGAATGCCATTTTTTTTTCTCATTGAGAAAGGGCACTTTCTATTCAGACTTTAAGAAATAGGGATAGGATAATGAGGGTATTTTAAAGTTTTTCCTTTTAAACATTTTTGTGTATTTTCTAAATTCTCAAGAGTTCACTTTTATAATCTAAAAAAATAACCTATATTTAAAAATAAGAGAGGTATTTCAAGAGACAGCAAAGGTTTCTGAACACTTGTCACTTGTGTTACCAGTTACATGAATCATGCATAGAACGTATGACTCATGAATTGCCATATGAAATAACTCTGTCATTGTTCTTTTAAATTTCTTCAGTGGAACTAGCTTTTCTCTGTGCCTGAGTAAAACCTGGGCTAGCTGAGCAGTGTTCTGACTTCTGGAAGTCACTTTAGTCATGCAAATCATCTCAATACAGAAATGAGCATTTCCAGTGGCCTGCAATTTTCTAAACTCAAGCTTGATATCATTGAGGTGTCTCTTCTCTAGCAGGTGGGAAGCATGCTGCTGGGGAAAGGGTGACAGTTTCTCACCACCAACCCTAAAGGTCAGCAGCCTTTGTCTGGAACCTCAAGTTGGCCTGTGTTCTTTCTCATAGTAGGGTCTCAGCCCAAACCCTCAATTTTATACTGTATTATACAGAACCCGCCTGCCAATGCAGGAGACTCAAGAGACATGGGTTCCATCTCTGGGTTGGGAAGATCCCCTGGAAATTGTGGAGTAGAAAATGTCAACCTGCTCCAGTGTTCTTGCTTGGAAAATCCCATGGACAGAGGAGCCTGGTTGGCTACAATCCATAGGGTTGCAGAGTCGGACACAATTGAGCGCACACACACACACACACACACACACACACACACACACACTTCAAATTGATCCTCCCCTTTTCTTTCTTTCTTTCTTCTCTCTTTCTCTTTCCTTCCCTCCTTCCTTTCCTTCCTGCTGGCTTGCGGGATCTTAGTTCCCTGAATAGGGAACAAACCCGTGCCCTCGGCAGTGTGTGGAGTCCTAACCACTGGGCTGTTACAGGATTCCCCCTTTTATTTCTTTAACTTTAAAAAGTAGATATAGATCCTCCCTTACAAGCTGCTTTTAATCTAGAAAAATGTTAAATGCAAACTGACTTTGTTGTTGGTTGGTTCATCCATCATTGAACATAGGACAGCTGAGGGTTGCATCCTGTCATGCTTCAAACTGGAAGGGAGGATGCCTATAATGTCTGCACTCTGGGATTTAAAAAGGAGTGCATCGAAACTGCTTATTCTACACGCAGCTGTTCAGAGTCAGAAGGCAGGAAAGGACTGCTGATGGCCTTATGAATAATGTATCCCTTTGCGTCCAGCGAGTAAGCAAGTGAGAAGGTACACAAAGGATTTAAAACTTTGGAAGACTGTACCTCAATTGAGATTATGTATAGTTTTCTTCTTTGTCTCAAATATTCTTTTACATGTACATATTGATGTTCATGCTTTAAAGAAAAAAAATCAGCTTTCTCTTTTCCTTTCTTGAAAGGAAGCATTCGAACTTGAAGGTTAAACTGGACAGTGCTCTGTGTTAACACTGCACGTGTTTGCTGGTGTCAGAGGTGTGGGCTGTCTGCTCTCCAGGTGGGGGTGGCCCCCAAGGACCAGCAGGGCGTCTGCAGGAAGGCCGGGTGCAGGACCCTCTGTCACCCAGACCACATGTGCTTCTACTGCTGCCCTACCTTCATTTCCCAAGGCTGAAGTCACTGCTTTCCATGGGGACTGGTCATCTCATCTGGAATAATGGCTTGTTAATGTGGAACTGGGGCTTTCTGCCACAAAAGTTAACTTTTTTGAATGCTTCCAAAACCGCACTCTCCCTACCTATTCGGAGGCTGGGCACAAACGCTCCTTGTAACCCATCTTGAACATGGGTATGCAGAGAATCCTGACCACTTGAGGCTGGGGCTGACGTGCAGAGAAGCCACAGATCCCAATGACTGCCGAGCGTGCTCTGAATCTGTGAGTTACACAAAATCAAGTGTGAATGGTGGCTGTGCCAGGTGGAACATGTTGACAGAAGAGAGGAATATTCAAGAGAGCTTTTTAGATGTTTTCAATTTGCTTGGCGTTAAATCTGGTCTCTGAATAAATTTAAATTGTGCTTATCCCAGCACGTCAGAATTCTCACCGAAAATGGTAAATAATGTTTAGTAGAAAATTGCTTTGCTTTGTGGGATTGCCTGTCTCACCCTAAATGAGGGGTAAATACTTTTCTAATTTAGGAAAAACAGTGAGAAGGTTTTCCTGCTCAAGAAAGGCAATTTCACCTCCACTCAAAGGAACTGGAGTGCCTTACAGAGAACATCTCAACAGAACACGGAGTTCAGAGAATTTCTGGAATGTCGATCAGGGCTACAAGGAGAGACTGGATTGGGCTGGACCTATAACTGTAAGGAAGAGGATGTGACTAAAAAGATGATGTCATTTACAGCTGCTTCCACTGTGCATGGAGATGTCCTGGGGTCAGCTCTCCCCCTGCAGGGATGGAGGGAGGGCTGTGACTGCCTGCACTGCTTTGGACCCCTGACAACTTCCCCTGGGTTCCCGAAGCATGCACCGGGGCCTTAGCCCATTTCCCCTGAGATGGTGAGAGCAGGTGGAACCACAGGCACATGTATCCCTGAAGCTCACAGCTCCGCAGAGAGCCCATGAGCGGAACCCAGTGGTTCTCTGAGGCGCACAACTTCAATAAGCCACATCCTCGAGGGGAAGGTAAATTAAGGATTCACAGATACACAGTACTCTGTATAACATAGATAAGCATATACTCAATGGAACATTACTCATTCATAAAAAGGAACGCATTTGAGTCAGTCCTGATGAGGTGGATGAACCTAGAACCTATTATACAGAGTGAAGTGAGTCAGAAAGAGAAAGAGAAAGATCGTATTCTGACGCATATATACAGAATCTAGAAAAATGGTACTGAAGAATTTACTTACAGGACAGCAGTGGAGAAACAGACATAGAGAAGGGGCTTATGGACATGGGGAGGAGAGGGTGAAATGTATGGAAAAAGTAACATGGAAACTTACATCGCCATATGTAAAATAGATGGCCTACAGGAATTTGCTGTATGGCTCAGGAGACTCAAACAGGGGCTCTGTAGCAACCTAGAGGGGTGGGATGGGGCAGGAGATGGGAGGGAGATTCAGAAGGGAGGGGATATATGTTTACCTATGACTGATTCTTGTTGAGGTTTGACAGAAAACAACAAAATTCTGTAAAGCAATTATCCTTCAATTAAAAATAAATAAATTAAAAAAACTGTAAACATTAAAAAAAAAAAACAAAACATAGATAAGCAACAAGGACCTCCTGAATAGCATAGGGGACCATAATCAATACCTTGTAAGTAACTATAGTAGAAAACAATCCAGAAGTAAGAATATGTATACCTGGATTACTGCTTACACCTGAAACTAACAGCATTGTAAATCAGCTATACCTCAGTTAAGGAAAAAAAGGAGTCAAATCCTTCCTCCCCCGTGTTCCCCGGAGGGACAGGTGACCACTGAACTTCCCAGACGGGCACCCTGGTGGGATTAACCAGGCCCAGCCGAGCCTTGCCTGTGATCACTGTTTACCAGGACTTCTGTGGTTCCCCTGGTGACAGCCCATTTACATAATGAGAGGGGCCCCTCGCCAGCTCCAGTTTAGATTCTGACTCATGGTGTTTCACTGAGTCAAACTCCCGTTGTGTCTGCTCCCGGCTGACCTCACCTTCGTGATCCCAAGAATGCAAGTCATTCCTGGTCCTTCCAGGTACCCCCCTGGCCTTGCTCCCACCTCTGCCACTTCCTCCCCCACCCAAACTGGCAACGATCCAGGCTTTCTGCTTCTGCTCCTCAGCCCTGGGACTTTTCCTTTCTTTCCAGAGTAGCTTTCCCTCCCATCCATACTGCCCAGGACCTTCTCCTCCACAGGGCTCGTGTACCTTTCTGATGTTTTTAATTCCCTATGAAAAAGCAACTGCTCTTTTGCCTGTTCATCCTGTTTCCCTTCTTTTGTGTCATTATTTTATTTTCTTCTCATGTTATTCTTTTTTTAAAAAACAATTTTCTGTATTTATTTTGGTTGTGCCTGGTCTTCATTGCTGCACAAGCTTTTCTCTAGTTGTGGCAAGTGGGAGCTGCTCTCTCGTTGCAGTGTGCAGCTGCTTATCGTGGTAACTTCTCTTGTTTCGGAGCACAGGCTCTAGGGTGCACAGCCTTCAGTAGTTGCACCTTCAGGGCTTTAAAGCCCAGGCTCAGTAGTTGTGGCACATGGGCTTAGATGCTCCTCGGCATGTGGGATCTTCCTGCATCAGGGGTCGAACCTGTGTCTCCTGCATTGGCAGACGGATTCTTTATCACTGAACCACCAGGGAAGCCTTCCTCGTGTTATTAGATACCATAAGAAAAAAATATTGATGCCTTCTGCTTTCATCTATACAAGTCAGAGGGCCTTCTCCTTTCCGCAGAGTGACTCAGGTCACAAGGCGCATACCTGATCAGAGCATTCAGACACTCTGCTTTGCCTGCCTCCACCAGTGCAGGGGCCAGAGTGGTCTGTGTGTGACCCCTCTATAGCACGATGTCAAGCCTGATGCCGAGAGACACCCAAAGCTTAGGAAGCCAGAGTAGACCATCCAGCAGCCCGAGCCAAGGTCTGCTTAGAGCAGACACTAGGGCCTAACCTCGGTCTCCACGCCCTCTGGTTCCATCAGCAGTTGTTGTGGGAAGATGGGCCCGTTGACAGGAGGTTGCTTTTTGCATGTGTGTCTGTCTTGCCTGGGAGAAGATGGTTGAGTTAAGATATAGGTAGATTATCCTGAATGACTAGGAACCAGAAAATTTCAGTTTCCTCCTGGCAGATGAAGTCTGGGAATCCTGGTATGTGGCAAAGAGGAGAAATGGGGAAGGGTTAGGAGGGCAGAAGGGTGCTATTGGCCAAAGGGGTTAGAGGTGGACTTGACCAATGGACTTTAAGAGCAATGATGTTTCTCGAGTAACATCACTGTTGTTAATATCTATAAGCTGTAAGTCACTTCTACATTAACATATATCATTGTTACTTTAACATTCTTATTTTTTAGATCTTTTCAAAAATAGTAACAATATAGCTTACACTTATATATTATTTTATTGATTTTTTTTAATTTTGTTTTTTGGTTGCATCAAAGGGCATGTGGGATCTTAGGTCCTCAACCTGGGATTGAACTTGCCCCCCCCTGCATTAGAAGCTCTGAGTCCCAATGACTGGACCACCAGGGAATTCCATGAGTATTACCTTTCAAATTTAACAGTCACTCACTTGCTTATTTCACTCTCAAAATAATTTCTTTTGTGAGAGCATCAGATGTGTTCCTGAGTTGAAGACAGTCTGGGCAATGATTTATTCTCACTGTGTGAATGATAACAAGGTCTGTGAGGTCACTGCTGGCGTCATGATTCCAAGTTACTAACCCTATCCAACACTCGGTAAACAGCTCAATTAAACTTCGACAAAGGGGGCAAGAATATACAATAGGGAAAAGACAGTTTCTTCAGCAAGTGGTGCTGGGAAAGCAGGACAGTCATATGTAAATCAATGAAGTCGGAACACCCCCTCACAGCAGACACAAAAAATAAACTCAAAATGGCTTAAAGACTTAACCATAAGACAGGGCACCATGAAACTCATGGAAGAGATGATAGACAAAGCGCTCTGAAATAAATTGTACCAATGTTTTCTTAGGTTGGTTCCTCAAGGCAAAAGAAATAAAAACGAAAATAAACAAATGGGACCTAATCAAACTATCAGGCTTTCGCACAGCAGAGGAAATCATAAACAAAACAAAAAGACAACTGGCAGAATGGGAGAAAATGTGGGCAAATGATGTGACTGACAAAGCCTTAATTTCCAAAATATACAAACAGCTCACACTACTCAACAACAACAAAACAAACAACCGGATTGAAATATGGGCAGAAGACGTATGTCCATAGAAACTTCTCCAAAGAAGACATACAGATAGCCAAAAGGCACACGAAAAAAATGCTCAACATTGCTCATTATTAGAGAAATGCAAATCAAAACTACAATGAAGTATCACCTCACTTCGACCAGAATGGCCATCATCAAAAAGTCTTCATGTAACAAATGCTAGAGACAGCGTTGAGATAAGGGATTCTCCTACATTGCTGGTGGAAATGAAAATTGGTGCGGCCATTATGGAAAACAGTATGAAGCTTCATCAGAAAAGTAAAAATAAAATAACCATATGACTCAGTAATCCCACTCCTGGGCATATATCTGGACAAAACCATAATTCAAAAAGATACATGCTCCCCTGTGTTTATAGCAGCAATGTTCACAATAGCCAAGACATGGAAACAACTTGAATGTCTGTCAGGGAATGTCTGACGGGAGGTTCCTACGTGCTGTCTCTCATGAGTCCTCTGTCCCTCTTCAAGTGGAACAGCACGCTGCTCCCAGGGACTGAGGTCATTGTGTGAGGCAGGCTTGGGTCTCCTTTAGTAAACATTCTCTTTAGGACAAAACTGCTTAGTCTTGTTCCCCTTTCTTGAGATATGGATTGTCTCCTGACCTTGGGACGAACATTACCCCTTGTTCCCTTGGTAACGGTTGCTGTACGTTTGGTTTTCTGATCTCTATCATTCCCGAAAGAAGTTTCTTGTACCACAGCCTATATATACTCATAGAAAAATCATTAAAGCACCTTTGCTCCATCAGAGCTTAGGTCCCCAGGTCTTTTTTTGTCTCTCTCTCTCTCTTTCTCTCTTTTACTTTCTTATCGTCAACTCCGTAGCACCAAGTTCTGGTCCATTAAAGGACCCCAACAAATGTCTTCCACAGGTGAATGAATAAAGTAGTTGTTGGGCATATATACAATGCCCATATATATACAATGGAATACTACTCAGTCATGAAAAGAATAAAATAATGCCATTTGTAGCAACAAATGGATACAACTAGAGATTATCATACTAAGTGAAGTAAGTCAGAAAGAGAAAGACAAATACCATATGATATTATTTATATGTGGAATGTAAAACATGATACAAATGAACATATCTGTAAAATAGAAACAGACTCACAGACATAGAGAGCAGCCTTGCGGTTGCTGAGGAGGGGGGTACAGGGGAGGGATGGAGTGGGAGGTTGGGGTTAGCAGGTGTCAGCTTTTATACACAGAGTGGATAAGCAACAAGGTCCTACTGTATAGCACAGGGTGCTATAGTCAGTATTCTATGATAAACCATAATGGAAGAGAATATTAAAAAAGAATAGATATATGTGTATAACTAAACAACTTTGCTATACAGCAGTAATTAACACAACACTGTAAATCAACTATACTTCCATTTAAAAAAAGCCTCCAACAATTTATAAGTGGATGTGATTATTTCTAGAATTAAGTTAAAAATTATTTCTATGAAAAATTGTTAAAGTAAACGTTGAAAAAGAAAAATAGATGTTTCTTATTTTAAAAAGGACATTTTAATTTAGATCAGCAAATTGTACAATAGTGTTGGAAAGCAGGAGCAGGTGGGGATCTATGTGGGTCTGCACCACCTTTGACCCCGGCGGGTCCTTGGAGGTTGAGACCCTGCCCTGTGCAAAGGGAGAGAATTGATCATCTCAATCTGAAAGAGAAACATGCACCCCAATGTTCATCACAGCACTGTTTATAATAGCCAGGACATGGAAGCAACCTAGATGCCCATCAGCAGACGAATGGATAAGAAAGCTGTGGTACATATACACCATGGAATATTACTCAGCCATTAAAAAGAATTCATTTGAAACAGTTCTAATGAGATGGATGAAACTGGAGCCCATTATACAGAGTGAAGTAAGCCAGAAAGATAAAGACCAATACAGTATACTAATGCATATACATGGAATTTAAAAAGATGGTAACAATAGCCCTATATGCAAAACAGAAAAAGAGACACAGATGTACAGAACAGACTTTTGGTCTCTGTGGGAGAAGGCGAGGGTGGGATGTTTTGAGAGAACAGCATTGAAACAAGTATACTATCAAGGGTGAAACAGATCTCCAGCCCAGGTTGGATGCATGAGGTAAGTGCTCGGGGCTGGTGCACTGGGAAGACCCAGAGGGATGGGGTGGGGAGGGAGGTGGGAGGGGGGATCGGGATGGGGAATATATGTAAATCCATGGCTGATTCATGTCAATGTATGGCAAAAACCACTACAATATTGTAAAGTAATTAGCCTCCAACTAATAAAAATAAATGAAAAAAAAAAAAGAAAGAAACTTCAAGTTAAGCAGCAGGGTACTCCCATAGCCAGATATGAAAGGGAAGAGATATTAATTCCATTCAGGAATCAATGCTAATATGCAACACCTCAAAGACGGTTCAGCTGCCTATAAAAGCCACCAAACGCAGCTTACTATCTTTGTAATAATAAGCATTTGCTCTGATTTCAAATGCATTATTTTCTGATACACTACACTTGAAACACAATATTGCAATTCTACTTAGATTTACATAGCTAGATCATATTCATTGTCAGTTCATTAAAAGAGCAAAAAATTTTTTTATAATTGCCCAGGTTAAATGGACATGAGTTTGAGCAAACTTCAGAAGACAGTGAAGGACAGGGAAGCCTGGCATACTGCAATCCATGGGGTCGCAAAAAGTCGGGACACAACTGAGCAACTGAACAACAATAAAGATTAAATTAGCCTAGTCAAGAAGAAGAAAAGAGGCATTTTCCTTTTTCCTTTCTCTAATAAAGCTGTAACTGATAAAAGGCATTAAATATGAATTTCCAAAAACCACTGTCTTGGAATGACAGACACATTGTCAGACTTCAAGATTTGATGTCTGTCTCTGTGTAGGTGATCTCTGTGTTTACTCAGCTACTTTTATTTCACAGGACCAATTTAGTAATCATGCTTATAATACCTAACAGTTGGTTAATTCAAAAGAAAAAACCCAGTCTCTCAATTACCTTATAGACAGACTACATTTTTATTACATTAACCCATTGTTTAAAAATAGGATGGTACAGTCTGTGTTCTGGTCCTAAAATAGCACAGCTGGTAACATGAGACAGGAAAAGGTGTTTGTTTGCATCACTGTTTTTAGCCATTTAACAGATAATTCCTCTATCCCTGGTCTTTTTTCACTGGAGGTTGGCACTAAGTTTGCCAGACGTGATCCCCCACGCCAAGTCCTCCTCCCTCCCCACACAGACTCCCGGGGAGCAGAGTCTAGGTTTAGCTCCAGCCACGAGGACACTGTCCAAGCAGAATGTACCAGCCAGTTGCTCTGGTGAGAAGCATCCAGAAGGATCCAGGACTTGTGGCAGACTTTAATCATTTGCCAAAAGTTAACATTAAGGAAAAAAGCGGGGACTTTCCTGGTGGTGCAGTGGCTAAGACTGCGCACTCCCAAGGCAGGGGCCTGGGTTTGATCCCTTATCGGGGAACTAGATCTCACATGCTGCAACTAAAGATCCCAAATGCCACAATGAAGATGAAAGGTTCTGCATGCAGCGACTAAGATCTGGTGCAGCCAAATTAATTAATTAATATTTTAAAGAAGATAGTGCCACTTTATGGGAGGGCAGGTTTGAGGATGGTAAGGTATGCGGCAGCTGAAGCCCATATGAGGAAGAGCATGGCTTACAGCTGTGAGCCAACTCAGTATTGCAAAGGAAATATCATGTACCTGCTTGATGAGAAATTCACTTTTATCTGGGTCCTACAATTAGGAGTAGATGTTGCTATATACAATAGCAACAATAAATTAAAAGGGGCTTAAAAAGTTAGAAGTTTATTTTTGTGCTGGAGTTAAATAACCTACACTAGCTAGAGTTAAACAACCTTCCTTTCACACGACTGAGCAACTTTCACTTAATCACTTAATTGGTAGGCGATCTAATTTTGGCATCTCATGAAATTTTCCCAAGAAAAGTTTGCTGTCCTCTCTCCATCTGAAGACGCAAAGGGAGGCAGTTAGCAGAACCCAGAGCAGGCAGCTCTGAGCTACTAGGGCTGCCTGGTGGGAGCTTTGTGTCCAGGGACTCAGCCAAGCAGAGCAATTTGGTGGAAATACACACACCTGTCCTTCTTCCCCTTGGCCCTCTGACCTGTGGTGACCTCCCTTTTGTGGCTGAACCTAATACAAAGCCAGACAACAGGGAGGGAGGTTGATGTTGGCTTCCAGGTCAGCCCCTGGGACACAGAACTGTGTGGAGGAGGTGTGGAGTGGGCTGCGGAGAAAGGAAAAGATACATCTCCTGCAGAGATGATCAGGTGATATGCTTGAAGCCAAGATAGGAAGGAGCAGACTTATGATTAAAAACTCAGGTCTTAACACTCAGTTAAATGCTCTTTCTGCTTCGCCATGGGGAGGAGTGAATAAGAGCTAATCAGAGTGTGAATGTGGCAGCAGAGATTTCTTGCTTCAGTTCACTATGAAGATGAAAATTACAACGCATTGCTAAGGCTACAGTTTTAGGAAGATCTCGACATGGTCATTTAAGCATCAGAATTTAAGCCTCTAAATGCAAAGTGGCTTTAGGCAAGTGATAAAAGGAACAAACACACATAGCACAATGAGCAGCTGGCTCTTCATCTTTCACTGTTTCCTGGTTTCCATTAAAAAAAGTTAAAATTTTAGAAGTAGTAGAAGGGAGTTTAACTGTACATGTGTGTGTGTGTTTTTAAATCATTTCTGATTTACTATAAAAGAACAGAAATTGCTGGTTTTCCATCACAACTAACTTTTTAACAGTCAAAGCACTGGATAACAGCCTTAGTACTGTAATTTGGAAGTTATGTGCTATTTACAAAATTGTCCTAAGATTTTATTTTGGAAATTATAATATACCCTAAGTGACATTAGTCAGTCAATTCTGAAGCCTTCAGTGACATCACTCTATTCTCTATTTTTTTAAAAATTGGAGTATAGTTGCTTTACAAGGCTTGTGTATGTTGTTTTTATGCACAGTGGAGGCAATAATCCTTTCTTAGATGGGTTTGCATAGAGGGCACACACTGACCCAGACCCCTGAGTCTCCCCACCCTGAGCATCCAAGGATGCAATGAAATCAAGGCCAGCTGCTACAATTTCTGCCTGAACTTGACTAGAGGGGAACTTACCTGCAAGCAGAGTGTTGAGAACATGACTAAATCGATCGATTTCTGAAAACTGAAGTTGAAGCCCATCCTTTTTAAAGGGATCCATATGTGTGTGTGTATATATATATATATTATATACATATATTATATATATAGGGATATTTATATCTATCTATCTATATATATAGGGACACTCTCAATTGTGTCTGACTCTTTGCGACCCCATAGCCTGTAGCCTGCCAGGCTCCTCTATCCATGGGATTCTCCAGGCAAGAATACTGAGGTGGATAGCCATTTGCTTCTCCAGGGGGTCAAACCCGGGTCTTCTGCACTTCAGGCAGATTCTTTACTATCTGAACCACCAGGAAAGCCCATAATATATTTATATGGTCACGTACTACAGATGACTTTGGGTGCAATTGTACCCAGTCAAGATTTCTCACTGCCCATGATTTTTAGGAATATCTTGGCAAGATCACTTAGACTCCTACAGAAGGTAAGAAGTTGAGAAGTGACACTTTCCTTAACAAGACTCAGAGAGTATCAACTTAGAGATAAAATTCACTGGAGAAAAATATGAGAAACTGGGAAACAGATGTGGGCTGTTGCTGCAGACTGGATCCATGGTTTTGGGGAGATGGCTGAGCCACTGGGTGGGTGGGAGGCAGAGAACAACATAAAACTCTGGGCTTGTTCTTCAGTCACTCAGTAGTGTCCACTCTTTGCATCCCGATGGACTACAGCATGCCTGGCTCCCCTGTCCTTCACTATCTCCCTCAGTTTGCACAGATTCATGTCCATTGAGTTGGTGATGCTATCTAACCATCTCATCCCTGCTGCCTCCTTCTCCTCCTGCCTTCAATCTTTCCCAGCATTAGGGCTTTTTCCAATGAGTTGGCTCTTTGCATCAGGGGGCCAAATATTGGAGCTTCAGCTTCAGTCCTTCCAATGAATATTAAGGGTTGATTTCCTTTAGGATTGACTGGTTTGATCTCCTTGCTGTCCAAGGAACTCTCTAGAGTCTTCCCTAGCACCACAGTTCGAAAGCATCAATTCTTTGGCACTCAACCTTCTTTGTGGTCCAACCCTCACATCTATACATGACTACTGGGAAAACCACAGCTTTGACTATACAGATGTTTGTTGGCAAACTGACATTTCTGCTTTTACTATGCTGTCTAGGTTTGTCATAGTTTTCCTTCCAGACCATCCATATACTCAGTCCATCACAACAGGACCCATGCAACCCCTATAGGGGGAACTCCTAGTGCCAATAGCTAAGCAGGTTGGGCTGAGTGCAGGGTCCCACTCTGGGGGTCCTTGGACACTCTACCTTTCAGCGTCTTCCCAGTTATAGCCTGGGAAGGGGGGCTGTATCGGAGGTCAGGTCTAGTGCACTGCTAGGAGGGGAACAGAAAAGCAGGCTTGTGGATTTAAGGTTTATGTGTGCTCTTCGACCCTCTCTCAGAGCGTGCCAATAGTTTAAGCCAAGATTTAAAAGGCTGGTTAAATGCAATAGTTTTATCTCTGCATGGCATTAATCTTCATCACGTTTTAAATAGTAAATATTATTTTTTGTAGTACAAATTATCACAGCCCCTAGGATGGAAGCATCTGAAGCTGGAGAACAGAGAAAAGGAGAAACTGTTCAGTAAGATCAGGAGGGCTTCGTGGGTGGCACAGTGGCAAAGAATCCACCTGCTAATGCAGGAGCCTTGGGCCCGATCTCTGGTCAGGAAGGATCCCGCATGACTCAGAGCAACTAAGCCCGTGCCCCACTGTTGATCCTGTGCGCTAGAGCCGGCGCTCCACAACGGGAGAGGAGCACCTGCTCGCTGCAACCAGAGTAAAGCCCTCGCAGCACCAAAGACCCAGCAGAGCCAAAAATAAGTGAAATAAAGAAATATTAGATTAGGAGGAGGAGACGAAATTTGATTTTAGATGCAGACGCAAACCCTCAAAGAGATGCTTGTGGAGTCTGTGGCGCTCAGGAAGCGCCGTGCAGGGGGTGGGTACCTCCTGATCCTGACGGCTCCTTCATCTGTGCTGTCAAGGACCAATCACTTCTACACTCATCACGGCCGGCATCATCACGACACAGAAGATGGAGCAGAATGAGGGCAGGAAATGGACGTAAGCTATTGAGACTCGGAGGAGTGAGGATTAGGGGGTACCTGGTATCATAATTAGTCCCAACACAGTCAGTAAACAAAGACGGAGCATATCAAAGCAAGGCTTCTACTGAAAATCCCATGATTAAAAATACTAAAATTCTTGTCCTACAATGAAGCTGAAATATTTTTTTTTTTTAAATAGACATTGCCTCCTGGAAGAGCTCTCTCAGCAAACTAACTTTTAATCCTGCTATAAATTCATGCCTAATATGATATTTCTTTTCTGCACGGGAGAATAAAATGATTCGGTCTGTGAGTAAATAGAAAAGTGAATTGGAGTTTGGCGTTGACGTGAAGTACAAATAAAGTCATAAAATTAATGTGCAGTGAGAGATTGGCCTTTATGACGGCATAGAGGAAAATGCACCAATAATAAATTTGCTCAAAGGATAAACTATTTTTTTCTGCTTGAAGCCCATCTGGCTGTCACCTTGAAATGAATATTTATTAAGGGAATAAAATAAAAGCATTTTAAATCCACTGAAGCAATGTGTTTAAATATATATGATGACAACAATAATAGATGATGAGATGGACTGGATTTTTAAAATAACAGAATAAATCACATGCTCCAGGAAAACTGTGTTAGGAATATGTCTTTGGCATCAAAGGCACAGGTCTTCAATCAAAATCGGAAGCCAGTGAGGGAAGAGAGGACCAGTTTTGGCAAATGGGGTCTGTGCTGGTACTTCAGAACAACCTCAGTCCATCAATTAGCCGGATGCCTGGGCTGGTACCCCAGCCGGATGATGTATTAGAAGCTCTCCAAACAACGCCCGACACACCTGCTCTGGGCCACATCCCCTCCCACACGGCCCGTGGCTCTGCTCCAAGCTGCTCTGCTCTAAGACACTCGCCTCACTCATGTGGCACCGTGCCATCTCCGAGGAGAACACAGGACCACTGACATGTCCTACACCGACACAGACGAGATCTTGGGCTTCCTTCCCACCAGCAGCTTCCACCTCCTGATGACGTCGATGGGCTCGACCTGGTCATCCTGGCCCACCTGGCACTGGCCTGGTGTCGGTGGTGGGGGTGCCTGGAGCGGATTTCATCCTCAGGACCTCGAGCCATACAAGTCTCTCTTTTCATCTGACCCTCCTCAAAGCCAGGCATGGATGACCTTTTCAATCCCTGGAACTTGGACTGACCTTGCAATTAGCCCCCAGTGGTGCCTTGTTACTCAACACTGACCTGCCTGGTCCTTTAGTTTCATCTTCTGTTGTTACCTTCATCTTCAATAATCAGATTATGGTCCCTGTAGTGGACACCTGTTTGCTGCCAGAACCTTCCCCCCACCCCCCCCGCCCCTTGCTCCCCCCGCCCCCACCCCGCCTGATGAGTATCAAGTTTTCATTTGTTTTGTTTGGGTATTTAAAACCAGCCCTTCCTCTGTTCTCAGCCATGGGGTTTGAGTGGGCCTGACTCCATCTTCCAGTCTAGGGGTCAATTTGAGTATTCCTGCCCCCCACTAGATCCCAGTGCCAGGGATGTAGCTCGAGGAGGGGCCAAGAGGTCCCCCTGTCATGCTGACTCACCCAGGGGTGGCCCAAAGTCTCAGCTTGCCTGATCATAGAGAACTCAGGCCCACTTTGGGGAACCTATGTGTTTCATTCTTGGGCTCAGGGGTGCAAGCATAGGAGGCTTGGAGCTGCTGTAGCCATAAGGTGGAGTGTCTGGAACTCCACTGGAGGTTCAGTGAAACCCTGAGAAGGTGCCTAGCCAGTGGATGCAGAGCTCAGAGATGGCTCCTGCTGACAGTAAGTCCTAGATCAAGCTATACCTGAAAGCATCCTCAGACTTTGCAGTTATGGGAATGAAAGACTGCCTTCTTTGGCCTAAGACAGTTAGACCAGAGCAGTTGTCAGTCACTCACAACCTAAAGAATCCTGACATTTCCTCCTTTTAGCCACTTTCACGATTATTTCTCTCAATCTTGTTTTTGGAAAGATTAATTCTCATCGTTCAGCTTTTCTGCCCTAACTTCTCACTTGACTGTGTTGTACCCCTTCAGCTGTGCTGCTCACACGTACATTTCTGCTATCTGTAAAGTGATTTATCCCCTAGTCCAAAGAGCCCCTCAAGTATTCCTTCCAATTGGAACTTTCATGGATCAAAGGATAGTCCCCAGTTTTATAAAACCATAATGCTCACACTCATATCCACAAAAATCCTAACAAATGAGAAAAATTGGGAGAAAGATTGCACTAAAAGGAATCCAGCAAATACCCAGCAGGTGTGCTCCTGTGCATCCCTATAGAGTCACAGCATGGACCATCCCATTTAGAGACCCCTGTCCACCATCTCTGAGTCCCTCCTTGCAGGCCAGGGGGCTGGGCACATGACCCAGGCTAGCCAGTCAGAGTAGTCCATTCCCTTTGGCCACAGTGGTTGATTCAGAGATGGACATGAGGTCCAAAGAGGCTCTTTCAAGTGTCTTCACTGGGATTTACTATCTAAACCACTAGAATTGTACACTATGGTAACATATGTTCATGACCCTACCAGAGATGCATAAAGAAAGTTATACACCATAGGAAGGAAAGAGGCCAATGCATAAAAGGAGGATGAAAAGCAGAGCCAATAAACAAGAGAGACAGAATTGAGACACAGCTTCTGGATTTAGATAAAACCACTATATTCTTCAACATGAGCCAGTGAATTCCCTTTTTTTCCCCTGCAAGTTCTGTTCATTTTCCTGGAAAGGAAAAGTAGTTTAAAAACCTTTCTGTCTCTAATTTAAAAATTTCATGTAATGGTGGTATGTCATTAGAGAATTAATGTGTAATTAATGGATATACATCAGAAAGTCCCACTAAAGATGGGAAATTAATTTAAGTGAATAAATACTTTGTAAAAACCAGGCATCTATTTACTCATGACTCCAGGTGAACATGGGTGTTAACATTTTGTCATATTCGCTTCAAATTATTATGTTTTTAAGACATGAACCATTACAGTGAATGTCCTTCTCCTCCTTCTCCAGGAGTTTCTTCTGGTGAATTCTCCTATCAAAGCTATTTTAAATTGGTTTTCTGTTATTTGCAACTGAAAGTTTTTACTAATAAATATGCTTCTTATCCCACTTAAGACAGCTCCAGAGCTGAGACTTGCTTGAATCTTCATCTCTGATGGTGTCTGACAAGCTGTTGGTGCATAACGAATATTAAATAACAGCAACAACTGTTGTTTAGCTATCTGCCAAGTCACAAGTTTGAAACAGCATAATATTCAGGAGTTTTTAGCTTAAAAAAACCAACTATATCTAGAAGAAAGATAAGAATGTCTTTTATCATAGCAGGAGATTTCCTCTTTGTTTAATTTCAAGGTAAGCTCTCTGTTTTTCTGGTTGAATTTTAAAAAGCAGTATTTCTTTCACCAAAATCACACATAGCAGAAGAAAAAAATAAGTAAATTGGACTTTTTCAAAAGTACAAATTTTGTACATCAAAGGATACTATCAAGAAAATGAAAAGACAAACATCTGAATGAGAGAAACTATTTGCAAATCGTGTATCTAACAAGGGAGTAATATCCAGAATATGTGAAGAACTCCTACAACTCAACAACATAAAACCAAGCAAACCAATTTGGAAATAGACAAAGAAACGAATAGACATTCCTCCAAAGAAAATATACAGATGGCCTATGAACACATGAAAAGATGTTCAACATCACTCATCTTAAGGAAAATGCAAATCAAAACCACAACGACCTACCACTTCACACTCATTAGGCTGGTGGAGACTCTGGGCTCCCAATGCAGGAGGCCCAGGTTTGATCCCTGGTCGGGGAACTAGAGCCTGCATGCTGCAACTAAGCATCCCATGTGCTGCAAGTAAGACCCAGCACAGCCAAATTAAAGAAAAAAAAAAAAGGTAAATTTCAATATGTATCAATTTATTCTACCATGGTAACAACAAATCAAAGGTTCTTAAGGAAACTTATAGAGACAGGCAGTAGATTAGTGGTTGCCTGGGGCAGGGGCTAGGAACAGGGATGAGCAGTCAATGGGCAGGAGAATTTGGTGGGGGTAGCGGGAGACAGAAATGCTCTAAAACTGATGTATGATCACACCGCTTCCACTTTCTAAACAGCATTGAATTGTATACTTGAAATGAGTGAATTATATGATCTGTAAAATATGCTTCAATAAGGTTGTATAAAAGAAGCAATGTTTCCAGCAATATTTCTCAGCAGGATCCTATTTCTACAAAGTGTGAAAAGGAGTTCTGCAGTCAACTGTGCATAGGGCAGACTGCAGCTATTTCCCACTGAGAGATCGGCAGGGTCCCCAGAAAGGCCTGAACCAGGGCACCTGCCCAGCCTGCCCTCCTCCCAGGACGTCCCGCATAATTGGAACCTGCTCCATCCTCCTCCCTCCATGGGGCTCTTGTTTTAGTCACCCACTGAGGAGGGTCTAAGGAGCACACTTCAGTGAGTGCTGATGGAAAGTGTATTAGAAACCCCTTCTGTTGGAGGCAGCTACTCAAGATCATCCCCATCATTCTGCCTGTGTCCTGGAGGTTGTCTCCCTGATGAGGCTGCCCCTGGACTGAGAGGGGAGGAATCCTCCCAGCTAGTGCAAAGAGCCAAGGTCACCAGGTCCTCCAGGGCCTGCAGCATGGTGGTGGGATGTCACCCACCACCCCCTCCCCGGGAAGGGGGAAGGAAGGGGCAGCATGAGCTTAGCCCAGGCTTGTGTCTCTTCCTGCACCAGCCTGGCTCTGCAACTAATATACCCTGACCGATGGCACCCGAGGTAAAAGCCTGCATGGAAAGTTTAAAGGGGCTTGTGAGACTCCAGGTGGTCCAGTGGTTAAGACTCTACACTCCCAATGCAGGGGGTCGGGGTTTGATCCCTGGTCAGGGAACTGAATCTCACATGCTGCAACTAAAGATCCTCCATGCTGCAACTAAGACCTGGAGCAGTCAAATAAATAAATATTAAAAAGGGGGGGGGGGCTGTAAAGCTAACTAGGAAGCAAAGAGCATTTATTAAGCACTTGCTGTATACTAGACATCACACCTGGTGAGTCCCTATGCCTCATTAAACCCCCTTGGCAGCCCCTGTGACAGGTACTGTTCCACCACTCTGAAGGAGAGGATCTCAGGGAGGGAGGCTAAGTGATGGTCACAGCTTGAGTCACACAGCCGGGCCTGGGTTCAAATCCAGCCCAGGGAACTAAACATCAAAATTCCAGGTGAATGGAACCCTAGAAGGTCACAGATAATGGAAAAGAAGGTGTAAAAGATAGTATGGACAGGATTTAATTTGGCAGAAGATCCTAGGCCCCCTCTCCGCCCCCGCCACCACACAGCTAACATTGTGACCAGGTGAGTGGCCTGGGATACAAAGAGACAGGAGGCTGGGAGCCCTGTAAGCACACAGCTGGGGTCCCAAGAGGCCCCGGTGGGGCGGGGTCACAGCAGCATGGCTGAGCCAGGGACACAGGCAGGAGGAGCAGGGAGAGGCTGTAATTCACAGGAGAAACAGACCGCCGGAACCCACCGGAAGGCAGCCCAGACTGACGTCAGCCGGCCTGTAATCAGGCCAAGCCAGCGAGAGGGTGGGGTTTCCTGCTCTATCCCAGCCAGACCGGGGCCCTGCTGCCCTGTGAGGCAGGAGGTCAGTCACTGCCTGCCCTCCCTCCAGAGATCAAGAGCAAAGTGACTCTGACCTGGGCCACATGGACCTTCCTGGCTCCTGGCGGTTGAGGTTACTGGGTTCACACCCCAAGACACTGGCCACTGGGGCCCTGGTTGAGCGCAGACTGTGATTGGAGCCGGGCCCCTGGAGGCGATCCCAGATGGCCATGTTATTGTCATCACTGCTGTGTAATGCTCCAGGAATAAAGCCATGAGCACATCACAGGAGCCACCTCATTTACTGCCAGCATCCCAACAACTCTGACACACCATTGCTCCACTTTATGGAAGCACAAACTGAACATGCAGAGGTTAAGAACGTGTCTGAGTCTCAGAGCTAATAAGTGCACCCAGGTCTCTGCTTGTCAACCCATGCTCTCCGCAACTTAAGAGACCAGGCCAGATGAGTCACCGTGCTTTACCTTCCCAGGATGTTGACACAAGATTGAAGCACTGAGATCCTAAATCAATTCTCATCCCATCATGAGAACAGCCGTCAGCTGTCTGCTTCAGCACTAGCTTTATGCTCTTTGTTTCAGCGGCTTGCATCTGAGATCCAGTCTACCCAGCTGGCTCATGTGGTTCTCTAGCTGGAGCCACTTCTCGGCCTGCTGAAAACCCAAAAGCCATGCTCACCACATGGTAATTGCTTCAGTACTTTGATTAAGTGTAATGGGCTCCCCAAGGCATCCTGGCAAAGGGACTGGAAGAAGTTCTAACCAAGAGGTTCTCACTAACCATCTCAGCTGCCTGTCCCTAGGTAATAGGAAACCACAGATGCCCCCAGTCCTGGGCCTGTCCAGCCTCTAGTCCCGTTTCCCCCATTTCTGCCTCCACAAGGGTTCCTGGGGGACCTCAGCTGGGATGCTGGTCCTTCACCATCAAGGGTCTTTAAAAAAAAAAAAAAATATATATATATATATATATACACACACATACACACACACACATACATACATGTAGGCTCTCTATCACTATCTTTTTCCTTACTGGAAAAATAATATATAATGTTCATTGTTGTGGATTTTTTAACCAAAAAAAAAAAAAAAAAAGGAAAAAGAGAGAAAAGTAAGCACAAAAAATATTAATTTCACCTTTGATACCATGATTGAATCATAATTAAGGCTAAAATTTGGCTACATGCTCTTAAGTGTTTTTTTCTTAAATATACATATGTATATTCAGAAATGAGCTCTTGTTTTGTAAACTTTCCCTTTTAAAATCTTTGTTTAAAAAAATGTGTCTAAATAGTGAACACTTTCTCAATGTGAAGTGTTTTTCTACAATATAATTTTTGAGGTCTGCCTGTATTTCACAATTCTATGTTATCTCTTACTGGTGGATGTTAGGTTGCTTTTAACTTTTTTATTATTATGGAAAATAATTTAAAGACGATTCAGATGATATGGCAGGGCATGGTCTTGGAGGGAACAACTTCAGCGGCAGAGGCAGCTATGCTGTGGTCCAGACCCAGGGAGGGCAAGCTGGGGACAGCTAAGAACAAGAAGGAGGCTCCCACAGGGAGGGCAGTGGGGAGGCCAGGAGGCAGGCAGGGCCAGAGACCACAGAGGCCTCTGAAGCTGGTTAAGAGAAATGGGACCATTGTCCCTTTTCCCAAGGAGAACAGAGAGTTACAGGCGGAACTTGGGCAGGAATATGGCGGGACCTGAGATACTCTTGTCAAAGATTATTCTGGATGCTCTGGAGGCTGTGGTGGGAGCGGATGATGCAGGAGGGAACCTGGGGGGAGCAGTCAGAGAATTGGTCCAGGTGAAGGGATGGACCGGATGGGGATGCAGGTGGGCTGGGTGGGCTTTGGAAGGTCAAATTTGCTGGTAAGCATTGATGTGGAGTGGGATGGGAGTGGGACAGGCATCCAGGGGTCCAGCAGGAGTGTAGAAAGCTCTCTGACCAGGGATTGAACCCGGGCCCTGGCTGTGAAAGCACCGAGTCCTAACCACTGGGCCACTGGGGAATTCCCCCAAGTGTAGTTTTAAGAAGCTCTAGGTGGGGGTGTAACTTATGAGAGAGGAGAGTCTGGGGAAGGAATGCATCATATTGGGGAAGAAATTTCCTGCTAGTCCAGGGAGATGAAGGCTTGATTTGGATTTCATTTCCTTTAAGAAAATAAGAAATGGCATTTCCGAGCCACCCTCCATGTCAGCTGTCTTCTTTCCTCTCCTTCCTCCCACCGTCCTTTGCAGCATTTATCACGTTCTAACTTTTCCTGCTGTTATTTTCTAAGACATGCCTCTTATATCCCAACTATCATTTTAAATTGGTTAAAAGCAGGTGCAGTTTTAGCTTTCCTTACGTCTCTGTATTTTCTTCACTACCTAACTCAGTAACTAGACTGTATTATTATACCTTAAATATTCAAACCACCTCACTTCAATTTGACAGATGGAATGTAAATATTATGTTACATGTGTCAAAAGAGTAATTGGTTGACATAAAGCAGGGGCAGGAAAAACACATTAACTCCTTACCAAGTACGTGCCAGGCATGTTCCCATACGTTAACTCTCTGATTTTGCAGAGAAGCACTATTATGCCATCTCAGTAAGTAAGAGGACAGATAACCCCGCCTCTTCCCCAAGATCACAGAGCCTACCTGCTAAGGGCAGTGTGAGAAGCTAGGTCTAACTCCAAGCCTCATACGTCCCAGCAACCATTATTATACACACTTAAGACAAAGTTGCACTTAGATGTTTCTCTGTGTAACAATTAGCAGTGTTTTCTATGCATTTGATAGTAGGCCGCTGAATTTGGTTTGATAGTACTTTGTGGAGAATTTTTGAAACAATGTTCGTAAGTAATATTGGTCTATGGTTTTCTTTCCTTGTAGTGTCTTTGTCTGGCTTTGGTATTAGAGTAATTCTAGCCTCAGAAAATGAATTAGGAAGTGTTTCTCTTCATATTTTTGGACAAGTTTCAGAAAGATTAATATTAGTTCTTCTTTAACTGTTTGGTAGAATTTGCCAGTAGAAGCCATAGGGTCCAGGGCTTTTCTTTATCAGGAGATTTTTGATGCAGTACTTATAGGTCTATTCAGATTTCCTATTTCTTTGTGATTTAATCTTGGTTGTTTTGTGTCTAGGAATCTGTCCATTTAATCTAGGTTATCCAATTTGTTGGCATACAATTGTTCATAGGACTCCCAGAATTTTTAAAAAAATTCCTATACAATTGGTAGTGATGTCCCTGCTTTCATTTCTAATTTTAGTAATTTGAGTCTTCTTTCTTTCTTAGTTCATATAGTGAAAGCTTTGTTAATTTTTTTTTTTTAAGAAGTGGCTTTGGGTTTCATTGATTTTCCCTGTTGTCCTCTGTTTCATTTCTTTCTGCATTAATCTTCATTATTTCCTTTCCTTCTGCCATCCTGGGTTTAGTTTGTTCTTTTTCTAGTTTCTTAAGTTGTAAAGTTAGGTTGTGGATGTCAGATCTTTTTTTTTTTTCTTCAGTTCAGTTCAGTTGCTCAGTTGTATCCGACTCTTTGTGATCCCATGGACTGCAGCACAGGAAGCCAGGCTTCCCTGTCCATTACCAGCTCCTGGAGCTTGCTCAAACTCTTGTCCATTGAGTCGGTGATGCCATCCAACCAGCTCATCCTCTGACGTCCCCTTCTCTTCCTGCCTTCAATCTTCCCAGCATCAGGGCCTTTTCCAATGAGTGAGTTCTTTGCATCAGGAGGCCAGGGTACTGGAGCTTCAACTTCAGCATCAGTCCTTCCAATGAATATTCGGGCTGATTTCCTTTCGGATGGACTGGTTGGATCTCCTTGCAGTCCAAGGGACTCTCAAGAGTCTTCTCCAGAACCATTGTTCAAAAGCATCAATTCTTTGGCGCTCAGCTTTCTCCATGGTCCAAAGCTCACATCCAAACATGACTACTGGAAAAACCATAGCTTTGATTAGATGGACTTTTCTTAGCAAAGTAATGTCTCTGCCTTTTAATATGCTGTCTAGGTTTTTCATATCTTTTCTTCCAAGGAGCAAGTGTCTTTTAATTTCACGGCTGCAGTCACCATCTGCAGTGATTTTGGAGCCCAAGAAAATAAAGTTTGTCACTGTTTCCATTGTTTCCCCATCTATTTGCCATGACGTGATGGGACCGGATGCCATGATTTTAGTTTTTTGAATGTTGAGTTTTAAGCCAGCTTTTTCACTCTCTTCTTTCATTTCCATCAAGAGGCTCCTCAGTTCCTCCTTGCTTCCTGCCACAAGGGTGGCGTCATCTGCACATTTGAGGCTACTGATATTTCTCGGTATCCTCAATTAAAAAAAAAATATATAACTATTTATAGCTATATTTTTTACCACAAATTTGACAACATAAAAATTAAAACTTCTGTATGTTAAAAAAATAAAATACCATCACTAAATATAGGAAGTAAAAGGTCATCCCTAAACTAGGAAAAAACATAGTTATGATGTACATGAAAATAGATAATAAAAATATTTCTTTTAAAGCAATAAAAAAGGTAACACAACTTTACAATAGGCAAAGGGCATGAGTGGGTATACAATTCAAATAACCAGTAACTATATGTACCACTAAAACTCATTAAAAAAATAAGATATCACCATTAAGCTATCAAATTGGCAAGGTTGCTTTTTTCTTATAATTCTTAGTACTATAAGAATTCAGGGACATAGAAACTATCATATATATTGGTAGAATATGAATTGGTCTACTCCTAGATAATTTTTAAATTGCCTTTAAAATATGTATAACTAGATGAACTTCTCCAGTGTCTCAATGGTAAAGAATCTGCCTGCAATGCAGGAAACCCAGGTTCAATCCCTGAGCTAGGAAGATCCCCCGGAGAAGAGAATGGCCACCCACTCCAATATTCTTGCTTGGAGAGTCCCATGGACAGAGGAGCCTGGAGAGCTACAGTCCATGGGGTTGCAAAGAGTTGGACACAATTGAAGTGACTTAGCACATTTACACACGATGTAATTCATTAGATGTGACAAATGTCCCATCTGGTGGGGGTGTGAATGATGAGGAAAGCTGTGCTTGGGCGGGGGCAGGAGGTGTGTGGGAGATTGCTGTACCTTCCTCTCAAGTTGCTGTGAACCTAAAACTGCCCTCGTCTTTTTAAAAAGCTTTTTTATTTTATATTGGAGGATAGTTGATTGACAATATTGTCTTAGGTTTAGGTGTACAAGGCAGTGATTCAGTTATACATATATATGTATCTATTCTTTTTCGAATTCTTTTCCCAATTAGGTTGTTACATAATATTGAAGAGTTCCCCTTGCTATACAGTAGTTGGAGAGTTTGGGATTGGCATGTACACTCTGTTATATTTAAAATGGATCACCAACAAGGACCTACTGTGGAACACAGGGAACTCTGATCAATGTTATGTGGCACCCTGGGTGGGAGAGGGGTTTGGAGAAAGGATACATGTATATGTATGGCTGAGTCCTTTCACTGTTTACCTGGAAACTATTACAATATTGTTAATCACCTGTACTCCAATACAAAAGAGCTTAAAGAAAAAAATAAGTGGATAACGGACAAGGACCTACCGTATAAAAAGTCTTTCAACAAAAAAATTTTTTTAACATGGGTAATGTTCTCTGATATAATTATTCTATATCTAGAAATTTATTCCAAGGAAGTCATCAGAGTTGTAAACAAAATTTTATATATACAGTGTCTTCATTGCACCATTATTTTTAACTGGAAAAATACACACCCCAGGTTCAACAATTTGGGCATGGCAAGTAGATGTTGTTATGGCTCTCTGATGGAATACTAAGTAGATATGAAAACTCATGAGCAGACCGTTAAGTGACAAATGAAGTGGTTCATGATCTATTAAGGCAGGGGGTCTCCAAACTCTGGGCTGTGGACTGGTACCTCTTGTTGGAGCAGCAGCAGCATTCAATTAGAAATAAAGTGCACAAAAAATGTAATGTGCTTGAATCATCCCCAAATTATTTCCCTCATTCCCAACCAATGGAAAAATTGTCTTCCATGAACTTGGTCCCTGGTGCCAAAAAGGTTAGGGACCACTGTATTAATGAAAGAAGATTTCAAGGAGTATTGACAATACGATTTAACTTTGTGTGCATGGGATGAAGTGTGCATGGGTGTGGAGTACATAATTACCTGCAGAGAAACAGATGGGAAGCACGCATCAGAAATGCTAACTGTAGCTATCTCTAGGTGATACCCTTGTAGGTGAACTGTATTTCCTTTTGTACTTTATTGTTTACATTTTAATTTACAATGATCCTGTAATATTCCTTTTCCCCAAACAATAAAGCTAGCCAAATTATTTTCCATTGTATTAGTCATTTTTATAGAACCTATGATATTCTAGTTTGCAGCAAACTAAAATAATGCCAGAAAAATGCTATGCTATAGAAGTTGGATATTAATCTTTTTCAAAAAGTATCTGAATTATTTGCATTAAAACTATACTCTTGGGATTTCCCTGGTGGGTCAGTGGTTAAAACTCTGCACCTCCATCGTAGGAGGCATGGGTTCAATCCCTGGTAGGGGAACTAGATCCCACATGTAACACAGCATGGCCAAAAAAAAGGATGTTCTTATTTTACTGACTTCTGATATATTTCTGGGAGGTCTGATACTCCTTGTTCTGGAGACAGAAACTATCGTTTTGGAGGACAGAATACCACTGAGGTTATTTTATAGCAAAGAATAGCAACAGTAGTACTTAGAGTCTGAAAAAATTCTCAATTAAAAAAAATCCCAATCATTTTCATAGTCACAAATGGTTAGCGGAGACTCCTAGTAAAAGGATTTTCCCGAGCTGGAAGTTACTGGTTGTGTTTTGTAGTAACCTGTAATTTGAAAATGAAAATGATCTTGTTCATTTTCGTTTAGGTAGCAGTTTCAGAAATTAAATTGTTCAAGATGAAAGTGCGTGAGTAAGCACCATGTCTTCTTTTTAATCCAACTGTAGTTTCTAAATTTACCTCTAATATATAAAGAAGCTAGAAATTAGCCTGATGCCCAATGGGGCAGAAAACTTACTTATCTTGATGAGAAAAAGAAAGATGCTGGGGAAGCCACCCAATTTTACATTAAAAAAATGACAGAATTGCTTACTGTATGAATGACTTAATTTGGATCTGTAGCCACTGTTGTTTGGACTTGCAGCTTTTCACTGTATGTGGACAAATTCACCATTAGCTTGTGTTTGGCGCCTCTTGAAGAATTACTGAGGCACAAACAACCTTTGGTGATTCCCTCCTTCAGAAACGATTATGTTTTCTATCATTAGCTGTTTGCTTATGCTGCATTAACACATTCCACCATGGAATCAGCTGTCAGGCTGTTTTAAATCATATCTTCAGTTTCCAGGGGTGTCAATAGGAACATCTTAGAAACAAAAAAAATCAAGCCTTTCCTTGGGGTCTGGTGCACCTCTGGGTTTAACCTGGTGCCTGGCCTCACAAGTAGAGGAATTTCTTGGTTATCACTCACAGCTAGAGGAAACAGTGAGCCACGTGCATTTTACTATGTTTTCTGTCACTTTGTCCACTTTCTTTTGGAGATGCTTGAAGAACGGCAATGACTAGGGGCCTCCTCTCTCCCTCACCACTCAACGTGGGCTTCTTTAGGGCTTGGCCCATCCTGAAACATATGGTCTCTTCTACACACACTTTCTTTCTGGATGAGCACACAGTCCAGTTCAGTCACTCAGTCGTGTCCGACTCTTTGTGACCCCATGGACTGCAGTACACCAGGCCTCCCTGTCCATCGCCAACTCCAGGAGCTTACTCAAAGTCAGGTCCATCGAGTCGGTAATGCTATCCAACCAACTCATCCTCTCGTCCCCTTCTCCTCCTGCCTTCAATCTTTCCCAGCATCAGGGTCTTTTCAAATGAGTCAGTTCTTTGCATCAGGTGGCCAAAGTATGCAAGTTTCAGCTTTAGCATCAGTCCTTCCAATGAATATTCAGGACTGATTTCCTTTCGGATGGACAGGTTGGATCTCCTTGTAGTCCAAGGGACTCTCAAGAGTCTTCTCCAACACCACAGTCCAAAAGCATCAATTCTTCGGATGAGCACATAAGTTCTCCTGAATTTAAGTCCCATTATTATGCCGCCATCTCCCCAGTGCATGTCGCACCCTGGACTTCTCCTCTGAGACAAAACCCAGTAAGTCCAGCTGTAACTTCCGCAGAGAGACACCATCCTCCACTGGAGAGCTGAGTTAAAGGCTGTTGGGGTGGGGGAGGGGCGATGGATTTTACCCCATCTTTTCATTTTCCAGAGTAGGAAGCTGAGACCAGAGAGGATTCAGACTGCTTGGCATCTTCAGAGAACCTCCAGTTATGCCTGTCTGAAACAGGGCAAAATTAACATGTCTTCAAAGTCTCTTGATTTCTCCCCCAAACCAGCTTGCACTCCCCAGCGGTGCCTGTGACAGCAAATGGCATCCTGGCTAGAAACCGGGCATCATACTGGGTTCCTCACTTGTGTGCGAATCCACCTGCCAGTCCCATCAGTTCTCCTGGCAAAACACATCTTGAGTTCGCTCCCTTCTCTCCACGGCCACTGTCTCTACGTCATCCGAGTTGCTATCTTCTAGTGCCTGGGCAACCACAGGAGCACCCTTAGAGTCTTGCAGGTACCAACCCTTTTGCCGAAAAGCTGCAAAACTGACCATCTGAACTGGAGTGGGTTGCCATTTCCCACTCCAGGAGAACTTCCTGACCCAGGGATTGAACCCTGGTCTGCTGCATTGTAGGCAGATGCTTTACCATCTGAGCCACCAGGGAAGTCATCTTAAAATGCCAATCAGAACCAAAGAAGTTTAACGAGATTGGCATCTCAAAGGCTCAGGGCAGCAAAGGTGATGGTGAGTCTGAAGGACCGAGGAGACCCAGGGCTGGTGGGAACAGGGTTGTAGCTGAGGGGGCCTGGCAGCTGTCCTGTCCTGAGGACGTGTGGTGTCCGGGCACCTGGGCAGTAAGGGCTGACCCTCTTCTGGGGGTGCTGATGTTGGGCGTTGCTGGTCATCACACTGTGTATGTTCCACTCACCACGGTGTCACTACCTGGTTATAGGAACCTGGACACAGTCCTGACCCCCGAGCTTGCAGTGGAAGGGTAGGTGAATGATGTTATGGTTCCTTCTAGCTCTGTCCCTCCGTCAACCCATGACCCAGGCAAGGCTGGGGCTGGGTCTGACTGCTCCACACCAGGGCCGTTCCTAGGAGCCAGAACACATGTGAATTCATGGTGAGTTTTACTGAGGCCCTGGCTGGCCCAATGCAAACTTTCGAAGAAACAGCTTTTCTTTTGGAAAACACCTTTACCAAATACTGAATTTTTAAAAGTTAATTAAAAAATCCAACCATCACCCTGTCTTTCTATTACAGTTACTGTGGATCTTGAGTTATTCCTCATATTCTCTGCTAGCAGTCTCAGGCTTATTCCAAGTGGTTTGAGAAGTTACCATGCGATTCCTTTTAAATAATTTGATAAAGGTTTTTATTAGGTTTTCTCCAGGCTCCACAGCAGTTGTAATTAACAAAGCAGCTGTCACTCAAATTGGAATCCCTCAGATCAGAAGGCTGGAGAGCACACTGGCCGGCAGTCTGCGTGTGTCCCCCCAAAAGCGAGATGATCCAGACCAAGCGAGGAACCTCTAAGGCCTGAGTCCCAGAGCCAGGATGGTGACCTGTGCTCCGGACAGAAACACAACAATGCCAGTGCATCCTACTGAAATTTCTTTTCCCAAAGGCAGCCAGGCCTCGGGCTCTGAGAACTGTTAAAAAAAAGTGCAAAGTCCTGTATCGACCGTCACAGCTTTCTTGTCTCACAGACAAGGCTAGGTGGCGTTTTCTCCCAGCCTCCCCCGTGTGTCAGTTAGGACCGGGAATAGAGCATCTCATTCCTCCAGCATTAGAGACGTCCCCAGGCTCAAGTTCTCATCGGCTCTTAAGCACCCTCATTCCACATTATCCATGCTCCCTTCCTCGGAAGCAGTCTGCAAACATGCAGCACTGTGTGGAGGGATGGATGTCATTGATTACAAACGGGGATTTGTCTCAGCTGCATTTGAGCAGGGCTGTGACAGAGGGGCTCTGTGCAGTCTCCTTGCCCTAATACTGCACGGCACCACGAGATGGCGCTGCAGCTACAGCGAAGGTTTTCTAGAGCCCAGGATGTCTCAGTCAGAGGCTGCCTGCGGGAGGCAGGCACTGGCCAGTTCTCTGTGTGGTGCTCTTGGGGCAAATGATGATGCTATCCATCCCAGTCTTGAGATAGCAGTGCTATTCTCTTTTCCTTGAAGGGTTTCTTCCCTTGTTACCAGGCAGCTTTACTCTATTAACCCTCAGGATACCAATGCTATACAAAAGCACCTCTGGAAATGGGTATCGTGTACCCAGCTGTTCTAGGCACCACCATTTTTTTAATTCTCTTACAAACTTTGTTTAAATGGAAAAAGAAGCTGTGCTTAAAATGAACAATTTTTGTCCTATAAATCCCCAAGAAGATATTTCTCATGGCAATTTTAAAAATGGGTTGGTTTCTGCTCTTAATAGGCAGGACACACGTAAGAGGTCAGCAACCCAAAGGCTCAGCGCAGCAAAGGTGATGGTGAATCTGGAGGACGGAGGGAACCCAGGGGCTGGTGGGGCACAGGGTTAGAGCCGAGGGGGCCTGGCAGCTGTCCTGCCTGGAGGGCTTGTGGGGTCAGGGTGCGTGGGCAGTAAGTGCTGCCCCTCTGCTGGGGACGCCGATGCTCGACATTGCTGGTCATCATACCATCTACATTCCAGTCACCACCATATCATTCCCTGGTTATGGGAACCTGGACACAGCCCTGACCCCTGAGCTTGCAGGAGAAGGGTGGGTAAATGATGCTATGGTTCCTTCCATCTCTGTCCCTCCATCAACCCACAACCCAGGCAAGGCTGAGCTGGGTCTGACTGTCCCCAGGGCCATTCCCAGGAACCAGAACACGTGTTTGAATTCACGTTTAGTTTTATTGAGGCCCTGGCTGGCCCAATGCAAACTTTTGAAGAAACAGTTTTTCTTTTGGAAAACACCTTTACCAAATACTGAATTTTTAAAAGTTAATAAAAAAATCCAACCATCACCGTATCTTTCTATCACAGTTACTATGGATCTCGAGTTATTCCTCATATTCTCTGCTAGCAGTCTCAGGCTTATTCTGAGTCACCCCCAACTCCATTCAAAGCTCTCTGCTCACAGCACCTGCCATGCGGTCTTCTTTATCACCTCCCTAGACGCCCCCCTTGCACCAAGGATCCAAACTCTGTTATTATTGTTCGGTCACTAAGTCGTGTCCAACTCTGTGACCCCATGGACTGTTGCATGCCAGGTTTCCCTGTCCTTCACTATCTCCTGGAGTTTGCTCAAACTCATGTCCAAACTCTGCACCTCTTGAAAGTCCCACATCACCTGAGTGAGCTCAGGTGGGAAGCGGGCGGTGGCGGGGGAAAGGAGGGATAAATTAGGAGTTTGGGATTAGCAGATACACAGTACTATATATAAAACAAATAAACAACAAGGACCTACTGTAGCGCACAGGGAACTCTACTTAATATCCTGTAATATCTTATAATGGAAAAGACTCTGAAAAAGAATATATATATACATATACATATGTGCATAACCAAACCACTTTGCTTTACACCTGGAACTAACAGCAATGCATATCAACTAGACTCGAATAAAAAAATTTTTTTTAAATAGTCCCACATCACCTGAATGAGCTCAGTCCACCATGACAGATCCCTGCCCCAGCATCCCTGTGCCACGAACCCCAGGGACCTGAGTCTTGATTCCACATCAGAGTCATCTTGGACCTAAGACCTGGCTGACCCAAGCTGGGAAGCTCTTAAAAGCCACTATTTTTCTCAGACCCCTTAAACCCATGGCTCTCAAACTCCAGGGGACATCAGGATCTCCTAGAGGACATGCTAAGACACAGCTGGCGGGGCCCCACCTGGAAGGGCTGGGATGCAGCTGCCGACTGTGCGTTTCTGAGAGGCAGGCAGGCGATGCTGATGCTCTGGATGTGGCTTGCCCTGAAGAAGCTCAGCTTTGGGGGCCTCTCAGCACCGACTGCAGATTCAAATCACCTGGGGAGCTTTAAAGCCCACAAGCCCAGGGCTCCATCTGAGCTTATACAGCCAGAATCTCTAGAGACGGGTGTTCCTGAGCTTTGAAAGTGCCCCAGGTGACTCTGCAGTGCAGGCAGGATGGAGATTGCTCCATCCTGACCCCACGTCTGTCCCCTCAGCTTCTGCCAAGGCAGCAAAACCCCAGCCCCAGATCGTCCAACTCTCTGTTTCCACTTTGAAACCTGATTGCTGAATGCACAGCATCACTGGGTTCCAGACCATTAGCATCACAGAGTCTCCAGTCCCCGCGGGGTGCTCAGTGCTATTCAGCCGTCCCCCAACGGCTCCCTGGTCGGCTCTCTCCCAGCTCCTGCCACAGAATTTTCTTCTCGAGCTCCTCGAGCTCTCTGCTCAGATGCCACCAATGTCCTCTGAGCCTCAGTGTCCCTATCTGTCAAAGGGTGATGGTAACTGCTCAGCAGAGGATGGTCAGAGGGTTAGAGACAAGGGGGCCATGCCAGGCGTGGGAGGGGGCTTGCTAACAGTCCAGTCATTGTTGGTCCTGATGGTCGCTGCTGTTCTCAGAAGATGGTCCCATCACCAGCTTCATAATAGCCACGGACCCCTCAGTTTCCTGTCTGTCTACTTCCACGTTTTTATCATCTCCACTTTATCATCTCCTCTTGTCTTTCCTGCCTGGGTCTATGAAATATGACATCTTGTCCTGGAAGCACTTGGATGTTGGGAAGAGCCTCTCCACCTTCTCTACTTCCTCACCTCCCGCCCCCTCTTCCACCTGCTTCCTCCCCAACCATCAGGTGAAGCTGCTTCCTCCAAGGCCACTGCTGGCCTCCTTGTCGCTTAACTTGGGGCTCATTTTTTAACCGTTCTCTTACTTATTGATTTGACAGCACTTGAAACCATTGACCAAACCGTCTGCTTCCTATAGCCGACTCCATTTCCTTCTCAGGTTTTCCTCCTGAGAACTGCTTGACCTCTGCTTCCCTGACCCCTGGGAATCCTCCCTTTCTTCTCGATGCCCATTGAGTGCTGGCGTCCCCTGGGGTGGCGTCTGTCCCCTCTGCTTCCCACCTTGCCCCCTTTCCTCATTCGAGCACAGCCTCTCCCATGGCCTGAGGGCACCCCCAGGGCCAGGATCACAGATTTAGCAGCTGGGGGTCCCAGAGGCACCTCAACCAAACTCAGAACTGACCTGCCAAATTCGGTCCCCACAGTCAACCCCAACAAGAGAGAGGGCCCTCAGCTCCGCCCCACTCCTACATCAGGGTAGGGGGGGCTCCAAGGCCTCATGGCCTCAAGGTCTCTGACCAGCTGTGCAGCCTCTTCCCCACCCACCCCCACTGGAGGCTTTGTGTCCCGGGGGACAACCCCCTGGGGCTCACCCGGCAGCCAGGGTGATCCCACCTACCCAGCCTGGCCCTTCCCATGCAACCTGCAGACTCGGCCACCAGCGTGTCCTCTGTGAAGCCTCCAGGGGCCCATCCTGGCTGGGGGGAGGTGCCCCTCACGTGTTCCCCGAACACCAGCTGTGTGTATACCCACAGAGGCCTGGGGCCTCTTGAGCTACACGGGACTCCTGCCTCCCAGCGCCTGGCACAGAGCAGAGGACTGAGTTTGGCCTCACAAATGACCAAATTTGGCCTCCCCTTGAGGGGCCTGAGCCCAGCTGGGAGGACCGCATGGTCCTGGCTCTGCAGCTTGGCTGGGGGTCTTCATGTTTGATTCCGTAGAGTGGGACAGTGGTTTTCACTGAGTCAGTGCTTGCCGAGAGGTGCACTGGTGGCTGGCAGTCAGCAAGCACTGTATGATGGGGTGTTGCCTGGGTTCTGAGAGTAGGGGTATGTTATCCAGCTGTGCAGGGAAGGGGGGAGGCGGCTCTGCTCAACGGGGCGGGCGGGGGGAGGGAGCACAGGGTGATCTCTGGGGAGATGGGGGATAACATATCTTTAACCATGATGCTAAAGCTGAAACTCCAATGCTTTGGCCACCTGATTTGAAAAACTGATTTATTTGAAAAGACCCTGATGCTGGGAAAGATTGAAGGTGGGAGGAGAAGGGGACGACAGAGGATGAGATGGTTGGATGGCATCACTGACTTCGTAGACTTTAGTTTGGGTAAACTCTGGGAGTTGGTGATGGACAGGGAGGCCTGAGGTGCTGCAGTCCATGGGGTGGCAGAGTTGGACATGACTGAGCAACTGAACTGAACCATGAAAAGAAAGAACACCCACTTCTTCCCAGTGCTGTCCTGGAGCATGCATGTGCATGTATGTGTACCTGTATGTGTGTGTGTGTTTGTGTGTGTGTGTGTGTGTGTTAATGACCCGGTTTGCACTCCAGGCTTTCTGACATCTGAAGTTTGGGCATAAGTCTGTAGAAGGATATAGCTTGTAATTTGACTGCTTTTAGCCCTAATTCCTCATTTATAAATCAGGGATTATAATGTTGCTTTTATAGAGACACTGCAAGAATTAAGTTACTATTTTCAAGATTTTCCTCAACCTCTTTTTGAAAGGTGTTAAGTAAGAATAGAGCATTAGAGTGATATTATCATGAGTCAAGCCTGTAAGCCTCAAACTCTGCATCTTGTTGAATTTTTTAAAATATATTTTAATCCTTTTCCCACTGGCTATCAAAGACGCTAGGAGAACACTACAGTATAATGAACAATGATAAAAGATGAATGGAATCTGAGTCAAACACTGAAACAATTGATAAGAAGTCATTATGGATGGCTCTATTATAAAATGGATCAAAGATATGTGGAAGGTAATTCATAAAGTGACCACTTGTGGATTATTTTTTTCAGATTAACACACTCCGAGTCCCTATAAGAGAAAAGAACCTGAAAAAGAATATAGATATGTGTATAACTGAATCGTCTTACTCTACACCTGAAACTAACACTGTAACAACTGTATGTCAATAAAAATAAATAGAACAACGAAAACACAGTACACTGACAAAAGTAAGAAAATTTCTTTCTCTTAGATTTGCTAGACTATCTTTCAAGACACCCTGACTGTTAGGGCCAAGGCACGTGTATGGAAACTGCTGATGCCACACTGGACTCACTTCCTTTTGCTTTACTAGGATGACCCTGAGACACATCACATTGTACCCCACCTTCCACGTGAAACCAGACCACAGCATTCCACAGGGTGGCTGGACTCATCCCACCTGAACAGGCAGGATTTGGGAAGCCAGACAACTCACCACCACCAGCAGCCATTCTGAAGTTTCTGAGATGAGACTGAGTCCTCACTCTTGTCAGTCCTGCTGTCAATCGAGATATTCAGTAGGAAGGTGACTCATGGTTTCTGACTCCTTAGCCTTCAAGGGACCATCAGGGGACAGTGATGCTTCTCTGGACTTCCTTCCTCAGCCACAGCGCCATCCTTGCTGAAAAGGAAGAGCAGATGGCAAGTGGGAGAATACGGAGAAGACTGACTTAACAGCACCAGCATGCAAGGAAATAGAGGGGAATAACCCCAAGAGCAGCCAGTGGGGGTGACTGGAGCTGCCTGTCTTAACTGGGACCTGGCCCCAAGAGGTGCATCCCATGAGGGATATGGGGACTCATGGGGCTTTGCCATCATTAACAATGTTGATCAACCATGAACTTACCGTCGAGGCTCGGGTCAATCCAGAGGCATTCACCATTCATCTGTTTACTCATTCATTCCTCAACATCCCTGAGTATCACCTCCTGCTGCTGCTGCTGCTGCTGCTAAGTCGCTTTAGTCGTGTCCGACTCTGTGCGACCCCATAGACGGCAGCCCACCAGGCTCCCCCATCCCTGGGATTCTCCAGGCAAGAATACTGGAGTGGGTTGTCATTTCCTTCTCCGTATCACCTCCTAGGGATTATCTAACCAAAAAATAAAGTAAAATTCAAACTCAATGGCTGTTCCAGATAAATCCAGATACATTCATTTTTCTTGGGGTCATTGGTATTTTTCCCCTGATGCTATGGCTCTCACCCTCATAAGACTCAACCTGGTTTTCTAAGATGATGACAGCGGGGTTGAAGATGCAAATAATCAAAAGTAGGCTGCCCTCGCCGACCAACTTGCATATTTGAAGATATAATATCACAGCCTCTGGTCTCTGATTAGTTTAATGAACTAGTCTTCTGATGACTGTAAAGGAAACCGTGTTCCTGAGTGCAAAGGACAGTCAGGTTCTCATTGCCTCCTGGAAGCCGGGTGCCCACTGAGGAGGGCTGCGTCAGCCTGAAGAATCTGCCAACAGAGAAAAGAGGTCTAAATGATCTGGGGCCATTTTTGTCATCAAAGGCACCGGACAAAATGTAATACATAGTCTCATCATCAAAATAAGTGCCCCTCAATGTACCCGGTCATTCCTGCCCCCTCTAATAAAGGCCCCTGAACAGCAGGGGCCTGAACTGGCTTCTTCCTGTTCTACTTGTTCCAATGCTGACACACACACTGATATGGCTAATTCGAACAAACTCACAGTACAAATATCATCTATCCTAAAAGGAGAGCCCATTTCCTATTTTTCTATAGAGAATTGTGGTTTTTTTAAATAAAAAAATGCTTTTTAATGTGAAAAACACCAAATAAGAGGACCTCCTGATACATAGCAGCAGACTAGAGCACACTACTCTGATAAGAGACATGGAGGTCCCTTCCAAGAATCTTAAAATTAGCTCACTCTTTTCATCAACTGGCAGCAGCTGGTGGAACCATGATGCAAGGAAATGGAAGGGAATTACTCCCCAGGGCAGCAGGTGGGGTGACGAGAGCTATCTGCCCTACCCGTGACCTGGCCCTCCATGAGGTGTGTCCCATGAGGGACAAGGGGACACACGGGGTTTTGCCACCATTAACAACATTCATCAACCATGAACTTACTGCCCAGGCTTAAGTTTTTATTTTTTAATTAATTAATATTTTTTATCATGGTGGTTTATGTGCTGGGGAAGCTGCATCAGACCAGCTGACATGGTGCCTGGGGAGGGAATGATGGGCTGAGCAGAGACCAAGTTTTTATAAAAGGGCACATTATCTGTTTTTCCTGTTGATCAGTCAGAGAAACAGGAGTGGCTGAGCTTCCTGCGGCTTCCAAGGGCTCAGTGACTCATATGATGCCTCATCCTCCTGGTGGGAACCCTGGGGCCGCCAGCCCTGGTCGTGGGAATCATCCTGTAGTTCTTCTGATACAGTGAGACTTCTCAGGCCTGGCACATCCCAGAAGGTGGCCTGGGGCCACTGGCACAGGGGTGTTCTTCCTTCTGGGAAGGACGGGAGTTTGGAAACCACTCTGCCCTGAGACAGTCTTTCCTCTGTGCTGAGTGAGACCAGCCTGTGGGCTGGACACAGAACTTCACTCATGATGTGGGTTTGCTCCCTCATCCCTCCCAACAAAACTGAAACTGGTGTCGTTATCCAGATTAACGGATGAGGGGACTGAGGCTTCGAGAAGCTAAGTGTCCAAACCAATAGTGCGCTGGTAACATGCACACAGAAGCTCACCATAAAGTAAGGTAACCGAACAGGCAGTGTTTGTAGAATTCCGTGGTGTCACATGGCACTTCTGGTCAGTTTCAAGGTACCAGTGGTTTACCACCAGCTACAAAGTCCACACGCATTTAACCATCTGCTCCCCCAAGCTGACAGAGTGGACCCAGGGGCACGAAGCCACTTCTGAATGATCCCTGAACACAAGCATGCCATGCTGCCCTCTGCATAAGTGGACATGGGAGTGCTGAGGGCAAGATCCGTCTTTGGAACCATTTCTTGCCAGATGCAGGAATGAAGGCTTTGCAATTCACTAATTCAGATAACAGACACTTATTCTTTTTCGGCAGTTCACCTAATCACCGAGACCGACAGGATTTCATTTCCTGTGAAGGGATTCTGTCTCATGTAAGAGGGATGGACTTGGTGGCTTCACTGAGGGCCTGATCACCACCTAGGATGGTAGAGGCGGCTGCCAAACACGGGGGATGGAGGAGACCAGCTAAGCAGCTCAGTCTCAATACCCCACACCTTCACCTCCTCTGGTCCTTCCGTTGGTGTGTTATTTTCTGCCTCACCCTGTGTGTTGTCTCCTGGTGTTGAAGGTTAGCCCTCTCATGGATCCCCAGTTCTTGGCAGGACTCAGAGGACCAACCTTCTGAGCATCCAGCTCAGCATCTAGCACAAAGGACAGGCTCAGAAAATGGTTATGGGTCCATCAAAGTCAATCCATAGATGCCCTTCAGTGAGGGTATGTGTGTGCTCAATTGCTTAGTCATGTCTGAATCTTTGTGACCCTACCAGTCTCCTCTGTCCATGGGATTCTCCAGGCAAGAATACTGGAGTGGCTTGCCATTTCCTCCTCCAGGGGATCTTCCTGACCCAGGGACCGAACCCGTGTCTTTTGCATTTCAGGCAGATTCTTTTACCACTGTGCCACCTATTTCCAGCTTTGATGGGACCTAGACAGGTTTGATGCTGGTCTTAATTTTCCAGCTCAGAAGTATCACATAGAGAAAAACCTCTCTGCTGTGACTGGAGGGAGATCACAGCATGCCGAGATAACCCTGCTGTAAGATAGCTTGGTCCAGGTGGCCTGACCAGTGTTGGCAAGTCCCATTCCTGCCCAGCCCAGCCCCAGGGCTCAGACGTCCTTCCCTGTTAGCAACCACCCTGCAGAGCGCAGAGCAGCGTCCGTCCCTGGGCTGGAGTCAGAGCGTCCCTCTCATGGCGAAAGCAGGAAGCGGTGATCGGGAACTTGGAAGCAGGCTGGGATGGTGAGGATGACAAAGCGATGGGGGAGAGGAGAGTGCTCCAGAATGTCTGCCAACTGCTGCATCTAATGAGCCTGGAGTTGAACGGGAAGACCGCTGCTAAAAAAGCACAAGTGCCTGCAGCTGGTCTCCGCCACACACACGGCAGGGGTCCTCCTGCTGGCTCAGAAGGGAGCCTGGGAGAAGGGGTGACTCGGCTCTGATGCCCCTCAATCTCTGCAGCAGTGCCAGCTCGTGCACCACTGGGGTTGCTTTCTTTCGTGCCTCGTCTTGCACAGAACATCACCTTCCTTCTCGGATGATGAGGCTGAACCTGCTTAGCTCTGGTTTCCACGTCCAGAGTGGAGGCCAAAGAGCTGAGGGCACGGGCAGCTCTCCAGGAGACCCTGTGATTGGGGAAGTCAGTTCAGCCCACGTACCTGCTGGGCGCCACTACCAAGCACAGGCCACAGCGCATCCGGACAGAACAGGCCACAGGTGTGCTGATGGCTGCTCCCTCACAGGGTTTCAATTTGGCCCCCAGCCCAGCAGACAGAAGTGGGAGGAGAACAGGTGTTAGGTCTGCCGTTCCCATGGAGTCTCATGCGGATTTAGCAGAGCGGAGAAAGTGGTTTCAGTGTCTCTGAGGGAAGATCCAGGGCCAAGCATTTCTTTCTCCCGTTCGCCTCATTTAATGATGTCAGATCCTGGCCGAGAAGTAGACTGGATAAAAATGCATTGTATGTGTAGTTTGTTGTTCAGTGGCTCAGTCGTGTCCAACTTTTTGCAACCCCCACAGACTGCAGCACTGCAGGCTTCCCTGTCCTTCACCATCTCTGAGTTTGCTCAAACTCATGTCCTTTGAGTCGGTGATGCCATCCAACCAGCTCATCCTCTGTCACCCCCTTCTCCTCCTGCCCTCAATCTTTCCCAACATCAGGGTCTTTTCCATTGAGTCAGCTCTTTGAATCAGGTGGCCAAAGTATTGGAGCTTCAACTTCAGCATCAGTCCTTCCAATGAATATTCAGGGTTGATTTCCTTTAGGATTGACTCCTTTGATCTCCTTGATGTCAAAGGGACTCTCAAGACTCTTCTCCGGCACCATAGTTGGAAGCATCAATTCTTTGGTGCTCAGCCTTCTTTATGGTCCAGCTCTCACAGCTGTATATGATTACTGAAAAAAACCATAGCTTTGACTGTATGTCATATGTATTACGTAGGAAAAGGCAGCTGCAGTTCCAGCATTTATCACGATCGTGACCCACCATCAAGCACGGTACCCTGTCTCTTCCATCGGGGAGGCCAACAGGATGTGTGGGACAGCCAGCTGGATGCTTGCTTCTGAAAGCTTCTGATCCTTTCCGGAGAACCCTCAGGGTGTCCACCCATGCTCTCGTCATCCCATCTTCCCTTCTGTCAGTGTTTGGATGGCACAGAGGAACACAGCATCTGTGTCTTACTTCCGGTCTATTTTATCCCCTCCCCTTTGGGGTCAAGAGAGCAAGTTCAGTGAAGAGCTTATTGCCAGCAACTCCCACCATCTGAACTCACCTTAATCACAAAAATGACAAGGCAGCCAGCTGCTGGGAGGCACAGCATCTCTGAGAATAAGTGAAAACTCTGCTCACTGATGTGGGCGTCCAGACCTGCGGCTTTGCTCCTCATGTTTGGAGCAGCCCTAGGCGGAGGCCGTCCCCGTGCCCACTGGCAGATATCAGCTCTGTTCCCAAGAAGAGGCTTTTCTGAGGGGACAGCAATAGCACATGTGCTGCGAGGACTGTTCAGCTGTGTCCCCGCAGGGTCTCCGCTCACCTGCTGCTCTGTTTTACAGTCCACTTCCACCCTGTTGAGATCGATACACACATCAGCAAGTTCGGCTCTGAGCAGGCACGTTGGCAATCAGGGAGGCGGGCTCCCCGAGGTCCCACACTGCGCGTTAGGCACTGCGCCAGCGGGTTCGCCTCCGAGAGAGCTCTCCATCTCATTAGCTTCTCCCGTACAGCAGAAAGCGTGGCCATCTAGGTTACGGTAATCAGGGCAGGACTGTTGGTAATTGTGATGGCAGATGCACCGGACTGCCGAGACTTCAGACAATGCTGCTCTGGGAACTGCAGAGTTTAAAGCAGCACTAATGGTAGAATGGGAAGTGGGCTCATCCAGCCGCGAGGTTTCCACCCTGGGTAACTTGTTCTGCCAGGGAAGTGGTGAAGTGCTTGCAGGTGTCAGCACTTGATCATCAACAACCTCAAGGAAGCTCTTCTCTTGGCTCAACAGCCAAACACAACACATCCCAGGGAAAAGCCGAAAATGGAGTTTGCTCTGCTCTGCATCCTAGCAGGGGCTTTCAAAGTCAAATAGGACTTGAGAGCCAAGAAGTTTTTTTTAATCTGTAACATTAACCAACTGGGCCTGAGACCAAGGCTGAAATGACCCTGGTGTCTGGGCAGAAGTGGACGGACGGGGAGAAGTTGTTTTGAAGGCTGTTGCTGATCCTACCCTTCACCTGCTTTTCAATGTATCACTCAGTTTCTTATCCAACAGAAAGCTAGGGAACCGAATGGGTAGATGATGGGCTTATGCTGGCAACATTTGTGGACACGGTATTTCACTTCTATGAACAGTTCAGTTCAACACACTGACAATCTACTAAGTTTCAGCCATGGTGCTGGGCCTGAGAAACCTCCTGGTTTATGGGTTGAAGGGGGGCAAGGGCAGCAAGTGTCCTCGGGCCCTCCCCAGTGTGATGCTGATGGGGGAGACTGATGTCTGGGACACAGGTCTATTAAAGAGCACCTACGCTCTTGGCCAAGAAAATATGAGAACATAAATCACGTGTTGCTTTACATAGAAATTACACATTAAAATTTAATAACCACACAACCTTTCTTCCTTCTTCCATTATGTAGCGAGGAGAACAACCCTGCCTTCCGGCCAGCAGCTGCCTCCCCTGGGAAGTACCGGAGGTTGGTTTGTCCGGCTTTCCCAAGGTGATATAAAAATAGCAATGGCTGTCAATAGTGATCAATTAATTTCAATAACATAAATAATGGTTGTGATTGAAGTTGATAGAAAGGCTTTCCTCTTTGATTAATCTGATCCTCTGGGCCACCGTTACCATGAGCACAGTAGAATGCTAATCAGAAATCACGCGGAGACATGGAGGCCTCCGGTCAGGAGCTGGGCCCTGCTGGTCTCCCGGCACTGCCCACTACTCTCTGCTTTAATTCCTGGCACCACAATCCGGATGTCCCTCCATCAAACAGGACACATCACACCTCATCTCCTCTCTGGGAGCTGTTAACACTGAACAAACATTCTGGTTGAGACTTTGAAAGTTGCCCTGAGTGGTGTGAAAGCTCTGTGTGACCATCAGCTGCTGGGGGAGTTGGCTAAGTCGCTGGATCTTTCTCCCCATTTTACAGATCTCTGGTAGGAACACCCAGAGGTTAAGCGAAGCCTCCGAGCAGCCAGCAGGCAGGAGGAATAGCAGAGCAAATATGTCCCTTCACCACCCTCCCCCCCATTCCAGTCCTGCCTCTCTAGTCACCCCCCGGAGGCCTCCGGGGCCGCCTCCCCTGCTCCCCCTCTTCAGGGTCATCCTCAGGGCTCTGGGCCGGTCACTGTCCCCCTCACCCTGTCCACCTGTCACACCCCAGCCTGCAGAGCCACTGCTGGGATCGGTGCCTGGGATCTTGGCAGGTTCCTCTTCTGTCACAAAGGTCAGGTCCCACAGTCTGGGACAGTGTCCAGAGGACTGACCCATGAGGCCAGTCGGCTCTCACTGCTTGTGGTCCTGCTTAGGACTACTGTTACTCTGTCCCTGCTCCCTGTCAAAGCTGGGTCAAAGGGCAGAGTCGTAACAGAGATGGGACAGCCGGTGAACGGCGTGTCTGGAGTGGAGACCTAATCCCTGGGTGCCCAACACCGCCCACCCCAAGCTGCCTGGGAAAGCCTGCACTCAGGGCTCAGAGATCTCCTTGCTGGGACTCTGACCCTGCTGGCTGCAATTTTAAAGAGAGACAAGTCTCTTTTTTTTGCAAACACTCAATGTAACTGTTTATTATTATTATTTTTTTAATTGAGGTATAATTAACATTTAAAAGCAATTAAAAAAAAAGAATGTTAACATATAACATTATACTAGTTTTAGGTGAACAGGAGTCCTAGTGTTGAGCTAAAGGAATATACCCCCCAGGTACTGGACCTCACAGGGGAGGAAGTCACAGAAAAGAAGGAGCTGGGGGCTGTGGCAAGCAGACTGGCCTCTGTGGGCAGGAGGGACCAGGGAACATTTGGGGAGCCGCCAGCCTTCCCAGCATCCCTGAAACCACACATTCAAACAGCCCCTGACAATTTTCACACATTTCTTTAGTGGTGCAGTGCTGATGTCTAGGGACTCTTTTTTCCCCCATCAATAAACAGTCAATGTAAATGTACCTTTCATGATTTGTTCGACATGTATCAGCTGCTATGCACTGGGTTCCAGAGAATCTGATAAAGTTTACTGGAGGTACCACTGTTATGTGCAACATTTTTATTTGAAAAGGCGGGCTTTAGAAGACAGGTGACAGGTGCTGCCAGCTCTTCAAACACCCACTGAGAATCCTCACTATGTTTCAATGAGGGAGAGAGACTTTCCGGTCTGTGCTTTGATCTTAAGGCCAAATGAAACCAGTTTTTGTTTTGCTTGTTTTTTTAACCAGGAAATCCTGATGCTCCTGCTGGTCTTCATCTTTCTCGGGCTGCCTCAGCTTTTCTGCATCCCGGTCATGCCTTTCCTCTCTCGATTCCTCCTCCCCGGGACTGTTCTCATCCCTGTCCACTCTTAACTGATCACAACAGATGTGTGAAATTCACAGAAAGTTTTTACTTTTATTTTACATATTTTTCTTAAGTTACAAAAGATGAATTGTTGTTGTTGTTCAGTTGCTCAGTTGTGTCTAACTCTTTGTGACCCCATGGACTGCAGCATACCAGGTCTTCCTGTCCATCACCATCTCCCAGAGTTTGCTCAAACTCATATCCATGGAGTCGATGATGCCATCCAACCAATCTGTCTTCCATCACCTCCTTCTCCTCCTGCTCTCAATCTTTCCCAGCATCAAGGTCTTTTCCAAAACCATTTTTACTCCTCTTTCTGTCCCACAAGACAAAACCCCACAACTCCATAAGGTAACACTGTTGGTAGGAGTGGCCTGTGTGGGGTCTCAGCCCAACACGAGTCAGTTTCTAGAATCAGTTCTTCCACTTGATGGGGACATTTGTCAGGACATTCCATGGAGAGTGCAAAGGCTTGTGATTTCCTTGGATAACATTATTTCCAAAAGGAACAGAGTTGATGACACAGCAAAGAAAGGATGAGCAGTTCGTGAGAAGTCTTCATTCTGATGCTCAAGGGCCATTGGAAGTGTTCGGATCATGGTTCAAGGAGCAGGGCAGGATGGACCCGATGGACCTGTCTGCCCCTTAGGCCTGGGTCATTGTCACTAGGAGTTACCTGTTGATTGCTTCCTTTTCCACTAAGGCCAGGTTCCAGCTGGCACTGTAGGGAACTTTCACAAGAGCTGACTGTAATTGGCAAAACTAGACGAAAACCACTCTCCCCACCACATTCGCATACTCATGCATTCCACAGTGAAAGTTCTCAAAATCTAAAGAGCTTACTGTGTTTATGCCTTCATATCCAAGAGGCAGAGAGACCATCCCCCTACGTCCTGCCATGCACTTCTACTCATGTCTCACGGTGTAGGATCAAAAGTTGCTATGACACCACCTTTGGAAAGTGACAGCTTGCACGATGACCCAGAAGTAATTTGCATGGAAGCATTTTCAAAGGCTACATTTACATTCAGATATTTATATACTGTATTTTTTTAATTAAAAAAAAATTTTTTTTTCGAGCTGCACCCTGCAGCATGTGGGACCTTAGTTTCCTGACCAGGGATCAAACCTATGCCCCCTGCATTGGGAGGCAGAGTCTTAACCACTGGACTGTGTGACAGTCCCTATATTGGTATTTCTATCAGTAAATGAAAGCTTTAAAAATGGATATGGTTGTGCAAATGTGTTCAGTTTAACTTAGAGGACAAGCGGATTTTTCTCCAAAGGAAAATCAGAGTGAGAACACTAATTGGGTAATTCTATACCTTGTATAAAGAGGCAGGATTTTAAGTATGTCAGACTGAGTAATTCACCTTAAAGTCATTTGAAGTGATTTTCTTTAGGGAGGCGACAACCACAATTTGCCGTGTCCAATGGGCAGAGTGGCTGCCCTTGTCATTTCTAGCAGTCAGCTCCACATGCGCTGTTACAACAACGAAGAGAAAGAGCTGTGCGTTTCCACTGCATGGGCTGATTTCTCACTAAACCACGGCCAAATGCCTGCAGCATTGACATGATTATTTTTTTGTAACCGTCAAGCTCCCAAAAGATGATTTTTCAAGATCACACTTATCTATGCCTTAGATTCCATGTGTCAAATTGCAGTAATTTCTCAGTTCAGTGCAAAATAGTCATTGCTTAAAAATAACACCAGAGTGTTTTTTTCCCCCTTCTGAGCAATCAGTAAACTTCAAATAGCCACTGGTGAGTAGTAGCTTTCCTCCCCCTCTTCCTGTCAGATTAGAAAAAAAAAAAAAAAACACCGAAAATCTTCAACTAGCATGAAATATGACAACTGCATTTAAATTCAAGCCAAGAGAAAAGTCTAGATTGTATATTTTATTCTGCCCAGGGCTAAGAAAAATACTTTAGCAAATAAATGTCCCCTATAAACACAGTAGTTTTTCTTTCTTTTCTATTAGCCTACCTTCTTGGGGAAGATTTCTTCCCTAACGTTAGGGTATATTAAAAGGAAGCAGGGAACAGGATATTTTTCAAAGGAAATCACGCTAGTGAAATGACACAGCACTGCTTTGAAGTTACCTAGAACATAAGAAGTCTCCCTTTCACTCCAGGTTCTGAAATCCCAAAGCCAAGGATGTTAAGCAATCCCATATTCTACCAGCAACTGATGGGTTATGTTTCTAGCTGCTCCCAGAATTCCTTGTTGCAATCCTGTACCATCTCCTTTCCTGGAAAATGTTTTCCATTGGTCACCCCCACCAGTCTGGACACGGATTCAGATTTAAGGAATTGGTCTAAGAACTCCACGGTGACTGAGATGTTTTTCAGTCTTGTGGTGGCCAGCAACACAGGGAAGTGAGCCGAGGGCAGACACTGTCCCTGTGGGCAGGGATAATCCCTGTACTGGTATTTAGGGACTATCACGGCATGACCAGCAGGGAGACCAGGAAGTGGCCCTGTTGGTCTCAGAGGGAGGAGAGCCTTGGTCACCCAGAGAGCGAGGGCGGGAAGGGCAGCACCTTGGCTGATGAGACTTTTTGAGAGTCTCCTGTACATGCATACGTGCTAACTCTCTTCAGTCGTGGCCGACTCTTTGCGACCCCATGGACTATAGCCTGCCAGGCTCCTCTGTCCATGGGATCCTCCAGCAGGAATACTGGAGTGGGTTGTCATGTCCTTCTCCAGGGGATCTTTCGGACCCAGGGAATCAAACCCGGGTCTCCTGCGTTGCAGGCAGATTCTTTACCCTCTGAGCCAGTAGGGAAGTCTGTGCAGAAAAATCATCCAAGACGGTGTGAAAATGCAGCTATAATTCCCCGGGTCTGGTATAATCTGCATTTGTGGCTGACTTCCTGGTGATGTTGCTGCTGCTGGCTCTTGGACCCTCTTGGGGAAGTAGGAGAGGACTGCAGTGTGGGCCCATCGCCTGGGAGCTGGTTAGAAATGCAGATTTCCGAGCCCCACCCAGACTGAGGGGGCTAAAGTTTCTGGGTGTGGGTCCAGGTCTCAGACTCTACAACCTGCCCAGGGGACTCTCATGGATGCTGAGGACTGAGGAACTGCCCCGGGGCCACGCCACTCAGAGGGATCCTGGGTGGGCAGCATCTCTGTCACCCAGAAGTTTAGCAGGAATGCAGCATCTCAGGCTCCACCCCAGACACTCTGGATCAGAGTCTGCATTTTATTTAATAACAAGGTCCTCTGGTGACTGGTCTGCTCCTGGAAATGCTTCAAGAAAGCTCCCACAACCCCTGAGTTCAGGGCGGGGACCCACTTGAGCCTGAGGTATGGATGCAGCCTGTGTGTGTCAGCCTGTTTCAGCCCTGATTCCGGGTCCATCGAGATGGCTTCTTGCCAGCGCCCAGGCTTCTCAGAACCAAGCCTCCCTGCTGGGCAAAACCAGGAGGTCCCAGAGGGTCACCTGCACTCTTGGCCACGTGCCTCACCCGCCACAGCCCACGGGCACTGGCATCCAGGTAACCAGGCTACCAGGCCATAGGCCATGAGGCCACCAGACCACAGGCCACCAAGACCCCCAAAACCACCAAGCCAACAGGCCACAAGACCACCAAGTACCAGACCACAAGCCACCAGGACTTTCACTCAATATGCTTTTTCTCCTTTTCTTTTCTAGTTGGAAGAATAATATATGTCTATTGTGGGAAACATAAGTGAAAAGAAAACACAGCCCCCCACAACCCCATCAGCAGCGAGAACCATTCTGTTTTAGTGTGTTTTCTTCTGGCCTGTTTTTTCCTATGCATTATTAGAATTCCACTTTTTTCACTAAGTATTGTTTTAGGCCTTAAAAGTACCCGATAAACATAATTTTAATGCCTATAAATACTCTATTGAAATAACAAAAATTAATAACATTTTTGTACTAACGTTAGACATTTGGGTCACTTAAAAATGCTTTTCCTCTATGTGCAAAGAAGATTTTTATTTCTTATTTCCCTTGGATGGAGCCCTAAAAGTATAATTACAGTAATTACTGAGCCATGCTGTTTCAATACCTGTGAGGCTGTTGTTATCTGTTGCCACTTTGCTTTTCAGAAGGTTTTGAACAATTGGAATGCTCCTAGATCAGGGTGCCCATCTCGCATCACCCTCCCAACTTTGAGTACCACTGTCTGTGGCATTTTTACTGATATTTGCTGGTGTGATGAAATGCAGCTGCCCATCCGTTCCTGTTCTCTGCAGTGGCGAAGCAGCCCCTTGCTGCACAGTGAGGCCTGGTGGGCTTTGCATAGCACCAGGACAGCTTTACTTTCTCCCTGCACTTGCCCTTGAACCTTCCTCTGCTCTGGGAAGCCAGCCTTCCCCTCTCGGATCTCCTCTACCATCCAGAACAGGCCCGCAGGCAGAGACTGCCATGCCCAGGCCAGGCCAGCTAAGCCAGGCCCACTCCTACTGCCCCTCTCCAGCTGGGCTTGGATGCAGGCTCTTAGGCCATGCCACCATTTGTGGCCCACACTGCAGCCCTCCCTTTTCTGGCCCCCTTGCTCCCCTAAAAGGGTCTGAGAGCCAGCAGCATCAGCATCACCTAGGAGCTGGCTGGAGATGCAAATAGCCAGGCCTGGGGAGTGTAAGTGATGCTCTCGGCAAATTAGGAGGTGTCTTTCCTCCCCGCAACATAGCAGGGTGTTCCGGGCTTGGTGAGGGAACAGGGCTTTCAGCCCCCACTTACCTGCCGGCCAGGTGTCAGCCTGCAGCACTCAGGGCAGTCCGGAGGGTCAAGCTCTCTGAGGTCTCTTCCTGAGACTGCCTCCATCTCCCCACCGTCAGCAAGTTCTCTGTAGGATACCTTTCCTCTCAACAGGGCGCCAGCTCTCACCCTGCCGAGAGGGTTGAGCTAAGGGCTGCACGACCACAGATTTTCCTTGTCTCATCCTAAATCTGGACCCTCCAGCTGACACTGTCTCTGAACGCCTCCTTCACCCACCTCCTCCCTCCTCTCACCTGTTGCTCGTGGCCCTGAAGCTGGACCAGCCCACATCTCGCGGGAAAGAAGCAGCTGTTATCGCGAGAGGTGTGCAGGTCTCTACTCTTGAGTCCAGGAAGAAGGACGAGGAGGATGGAGTGGGAATGCTGGCTTAGCGAGAAGAGAATCTACTTGCCTTGAAGTGACAACTGGAGAAATGGAGAAGCCGTGGGCCATGGGGTTTAAACGACCATCACCCAGGAGAGGAAGTCAGGGGCGGCTCCTTCCAGGGGTAAAGATCATTAGGAATAAACAGTGACAGTCAGGGTTCCACACTCTGCTACTCTCATCCCAAAATGTGAGAGGTGTGTTGCTGAGACCCCGACAAGGGTCTAATAGTGGTGATGTCTGTTCACTGCCATGCGGAGCTAAAAGTGGTACAGAAAATTGTTAGGGTCATGCTTTTGTTCTGTACTTTAGTTTCTAAATGGATCTCCATGCTGTTTATAAGCATCACCAAAAGTGATTAGTCTACAGTGTAGATCCTGGAAGAGGGGGTAGGGGTGCAGGACTGTGGTGTGGGACAAATGAGGGGGAAGTTTCCTGGGTGGAAGAGAGCACCTTCCATCTCTAAGCCACGGAGAGCGTGTGCTCTGTTTCAGCTTCTTCCCCAACTGACATCAGGCTTTTATGTTGATGGGCATATCAGAAGGCTATGGGGCGGCGGGGGGGAAGTGGTCACTCCACAAACTTCCTTTACATCAGACATAAGCAGCTCACTCAAATGTGAAATATAAACTCAGGTTCAACAGAAGACCCCAGAGCCATTCTCACTGATGGATGGAGTCTAAAAACAATACACAACAAAGAAACTCAATGGGAAGTAGGTACAGAGACTGGGTTGCTTGCTTTGGTCGCTCCATGCAAATTTCTTTCTTTAGAGGAAGCAGCCTTCAAGCAAATAAAGAAATACTTGAATAAACGAATGAGAAGAGAATTACAAGCCCTCTTAGTGGCTGGGTCATATCACAACAGGCTTCCACAGAGCCAGATTTCCTCCCTAAACCAGCATCCAGTGCAAAGAAATCAACATTCTGAGTGATAGTTATTTTTACCCAAAGGAGTTTTCCTTATAGTTATGTTGCTCTCCCCCACCCCCAAATTCTCCACACGGTACAGAGAGGTATGTCTTATTTATGTTTTATACATTATCAGGTTTACACTTGGCAATGCTTGCATACATGTGCGCTAAGTCACTTCAGTTGTGTTTGACTCTGTGCAACACCATAGACTGTAGCCCACCGGGCTCCTCTGTCCATGGAAGTTTCCAGGCAAGAATGCTGGAGTAGGTTGCCGTGCCCTCCTCCAGGGGATCTTCCTGACCCAGGGATCGAACCCGTGACTCTGCATTGGCAGGTGGGTTCTTTACCACTAGCGCCACCTGGGAAGCCCCCAAAATGCTTGACAATCATATAATTCTCTTTCACCAAAGGGTGACACTGTGTAACACAGAATCATATTAGAACATAGTAACATGTGAAAGATTTGTAGATCACTAAGTGGCACTGGTGGTAAAGAACCTGCCTCCTAATGCAGGAGATGTAAGAGACTCGGGTTCAATCCCTGGGTCAGGAAGATCCCCTGGAGGAGGGCATGGCAACCCACTCCAGTATTCTTGCCTGGAGAATCCTATGGAGAAGGCTGGTGGACTAAAGTCCATAGGGTTGCAAAGAGTTGGACATGACTGAAGTGACTTAGCATGCATGTAGTGAAGATCAGCATCACTGAAAGGTGTTGACTAGGTTCCGCACAGAGGTGTTTGGGTGGCCTTTTATGAAATGCACGAAACCTTGGGAGGAAGGTCAAGCTGACTCCCACCCCATCCTGAGAGATGAGCCTACATCCACCCACGCGAGGGTAAGTCAAGAGACTTCTGATCTGCAGGACCCATGTGAATTCAGACAGAGAACGGAAAGTGGGGGGTAACCCGACAGCACAGCTCCCTGTGGTGACACCAACCACAGTTCTGCTGCATTGGATGGGTTGGGGGGACTGTGACAAGGCTCCCTGTGACCGAGAGGACCAGAACTCCAGCCCCACTTTCCATCAGACAAGTGGCCAAACTTTACCTGTGTGGCGTAAAAGTCTGCATCACAGCAGGACCCAAGGAAGTGGGTGACAAGACTTCCGGGGGAAAGTGACACATCAGAGGTGACATGCATTTCCAACCTGGCCAGGTTTCATTCGCATCCCAGAGGTCTTACACACAACGTCTTAGGATTGTCCAGACACCAACAGAAGGTCTGAAGCATGGCATCACTCTGGACCCTGGAGTAGGCAAGGTACCTTTTCCATCCCTAGAACACATCATTCCCAGGGAGGGAATCACTGATCTAGGGGTGTCACTTAGCCTCCAAGGTAATTCCCTCTGTGGTCGACCATGCTATTGTAAATCACCCTGGATATTGTCATGTGACTCCTCTTTTTGACTTAAATTTTGCTTTCTTGAAAGTTCTATTCCTTGGCTCTAATGAATCAACCCAAAATATAGGTCTACTTTTCCTCTGTTCAATTGTTTTCAAAATCTTTGAGGACAGTCATAAAATTTAAATATTTTCAGGTTTAACACATGGAGTTCTGTGTGTGCTTTGCAATCAGACAGTTTGAGTTTGAAGAACTTGGGCCAATGACGAAGTCTCTCTGAGCCCAACCTTTCTGTTTTGTAAAGTGGGGTTAATGCTGTATTGATGATTATTATTTTGTTGTTGTTGCATAATGTCATGAGTGAAAAAGATTTTATTTCATTTACTTTTTACTTTTTGGCCATGCCATGTAGCATACAGAATCTTAATTCTTCCACCAGGGGTGGAACCCATGATCCCTGCATTGGAAGCATTGAGTTGTAATCATTGGATTGTCAGGGAGTCTCCAGAAAGCATTTATTTAAGCTTGTGATTCTGGTGGGTGGTTCTTCTGGTTTAGACAGAGTTGGCAAATCTCCACTGGGCTTGTACATGTGTGTGAGGTGAGTGGGCAGGCTGGCTGCAGGCTAGCTGGTCCAAGGTGGCCTCATTCATGTCTGACAGTCGGACTTAATGGGGTGACTAGGCTCCATGTCTCCCAGGCTGGCCTGGTGATGATGTTTCAAGAAGCCCAGTGTGCACACCTTTCCAAGTCTCTGCCTGTATCCCACCTGTTCACATTCATCAGAGCAAGTCCCGCAGTCAGCTGGACCTCAGGGAGTGGGGACTGGACCCTGCTTCTTTACAGGAAGGCGGGGGAACTGCAGCTATCTACAATCTGTCCCAAGCATCAACCATAAAGTGATGGCAGGAGAATTCAATGAGAGAAAAAATGCAAATGGCGGGACACAGAGCCTGGCACACAATGTATCCTGGTCTTCCTCGCCCATGACGCTTCATGAGCTGTTCATCGAGGACGGCAGACACCTTCTCCACAGAACCTACGTGTCAGGATGACGATGGGATTAATAAGATTTTAAAATTGCCTGGTAAGAGTCAATTAGTTCTTTAGTGACACAGAGGATGTAAATTGAAGGTGTTATTACATGATTATGGCTTTCTCATCCCGGCTGGGGCTGTGAAATCAAGACAATCAAATATTATAGGTTTTCTGTCCTATTTTTACAATCAGAGTACTGGATAATAAATTTAAATGGAGAGACAGAAATGTGAGATGATCTCTTTCCTGCCAACTGTATCAGTTGAGAATTCAGGTCTGAGAATTTTGAGAACTGTGCATCTTTCATTCTGGGGAGAGAATTGAGATTCAAGGGTTTCTGCAAAGGTGGTAAAAAAAAATAAAGCATTTATGGAACTCAGCCCTCCTTGTGAATCTTTATTGGATGGAACTTAATGGCGGCCAGTTTTAGCTGAACTAAAAATTTTTTCCCTATCTCTTTCCATCGTGTCTAAGTACATATCTTTCTTTTTCTCATCTATTTCAAAACATGATTTAAAAATATTGAAGTAATATTTCTTTTTCCCTTTAAAGATGCTTGTTCCAAGCTGAGAAACTCAGGTTCACCCCACACCCCCCAGCATTTAATCTGTAATTTTGTAGGTTACACTCATTTGCAGATTTTAGAAAGCGCCTTTTATTCTTCTCTAAGTGTTAAAGCAATTTAGATTAATGGGCTTCGGACTCTTTGATACCCATTTTTAAAGCATTTCAAAATGTGTAGAAGACAGTACCCTTTCATATGTGATAAGTAAAAATCTTGGCAGATGAAAGACTTTTTTTTTTCTTTTTGTTTTTGCACAAAAGAAATCTTCGGAGCTGCAGAAATAACTGCGGAATTCCGTGTTGTAATTTTCTTCTTTTGGGAAGGCTGCCCCTTGCAGCTGCTCACAGGAGGTGGGGAAAGAGACAGCATGGGACCAGCTCCGTAGAGAGGGGACAAGCAGGGCGAGACCACTGGTCCTGGGAGCCATTCCATGCTCTGTTCTGGATGGTCACAGTTTGCATCCGAAACCAGATGATTACATATTCCATCTCACACTACTTGCATTAATGCAGGATGACTCCATGAGGACCAAGGTTCTCTAACAAAGAGAGAGCCAGTTCCCATGAAGGGGAGTTGGTTGATGGAGGCCCCGAGGGATGCAGTGATGGCCGAGGGGCAGGCCCTCTGTGCAGCCCCGTGAGCTGGGAGCCTCGAGGTAGAAGAGGTGCCCACAGCTTCCACTTGCTTCTCTGATTAAGGACTGTCGTACCCCAGGTCCCACTGTGCTTGAAGGGGGCCCACGGGAGACCTGGGTGATTCCTGGTCTGGTTCATCTTCCTGTGCCTTTCTGTCTGAGTCTCTGTGTATGTATCTCCATCTGGCAGGAAGGCTGGTTAAGGGCCAGGGCAAAAAAACAGCAAAGAAGTTGCAGACTGTTTTACTGTACCTGGTCACAGACTCATGCTTTTTCTTCTTTTTGAGACATACAGCAGGATGCAGTGGACTGGGATTGGCACCTTGTCTTGTATTAGTCAATCAGTCATGTCCGACACCGCATGGACTATAGCCCGCCAGGCTCCTCTGTCCATGGAATTCTCCAGGCAAGTATACCGGAGCACTTCCCTCCTCCAGGGGATCTTTCCAACCCAGGGATCCAACTTGGGTCAATTTGGTGCCTATGAGGGCAGAAACGCCCCAGCCAGACACCCAGACACCCACGTGAGCAGAGACTGAGGGCCACCTGCTGGGGACAGGACCGTGTCCACTCCCCTGAGCTCAGCTCCTGGGGCACCCCCCCTTGGCTTCACAGTGGGGTGGACAGAGTTGTGGGATTTCAGAGTCAGGAAAGTCCCTCCAGAGATTCCTGATGGTAACACTACCGGGGACACATCTCATTGCTTCTCCCTCTGAGGACATCATGTTCTGGGAGATTTTGTTTATCACATGGCCCTGAGTTATGTTAGAATCAAAGACCCTCCCAGAACCTCCAAGAAGCTGAAAATCATTCTAATACATCTCAAACACAAGGTAAATTTTTTCCTTTTATGTTCATCCAGAAAATACCAAGGATTCTGGGCAGTTGAAGTAACAGCAGCTTCACACATCCGGATATTCCAGTTTGTCCTTCCCAAGCCAGCAGTGGACAATAAGAAGGGCAAATGGAACTCAGCTTCCAGCAGAGATGGACAATGGAATGCCTGAGCTTCAAATAAGGCTTTGAGGGACTCCCCTGGTGTCCAGTGGTTAAGACTTCACCTTCCAAAGCAGGGGGATATGGGTTCTATCACCGGTCAGGGAACTAAGGCCCACATGCCTTAAGGCCAAAAAACCCAAAAACAATAACAAAAAAGAAAGAAATCCCACAAAAACAAAGCACAAATGACTTTGAGTAGCAAAATAAACACCCAGTCTCTGTAGTCTGTTTTCCACATCCTGCCTCAAGACTCTTGAAGGCAGGGGTAGCCTGGGATAAACTGAGTGGATGACAACCTGGGAGCCTAGTGGTAGGACCCAAAGTGAAGTCGCTCAGCCGTGTCCAACTCTTTGCGACCCCAGGGACTGTAGCCCTCCAGGCTCCTCTGTCCATGGGATTCTCTAGGCAAGAATACTGGAGTGGGCTGCCATTTCCTTCTCCAGGGGATCTTCCCGACCCAGGGATTGAACTTGGGTCTCCCGCATTATAGGCAGACGCTTTACCGTCTGAGCCACCAGGGAAGTCACCTAAAAGCCCTGAGGGGCAAACATGCCCCGGGAGTGAATGTGACTGCAAGCGGCAGTCTTCAAAGGCACCACTTTTGGGGGGAGAAGTTCCAAAGGAAGGAAGAGGCATGCTTTGGAGGCCAGGCAGGATGGAAGGAAGAAGCCCAAGGAGAAGTTTGTAGGCTCTGCAGGGCAGGAAAGAGGCAAAACATTCACACAATCCCTCACTCAAACCCGTCCAGAAAAACCATTCATTACAGAAGCCACACTTCCCCACACTGACAGGAGAAGGTGCTCTTGAATGAGGAAATCTTTTTTTTTTTTTTGGCTGCACCTTGAGGCATGTTGGATCTTAGTGTGTGCTCAGTCATGTCTGACTCTTTGCGATGCTATGGACTGTAGCCTGCCAGGCTCCTCTGTCTGTGGGATTCTCCAGGCAAGAATACTGGAGTGGGTTGTCATTTCCTTCTCCAGGGGATCTTTCCCATCCAGGGATTGCACTTGCATTGCTTGCATCTCCTGCATTGGCAGGCAGATTCTTTACCACTGAGCCACCGGGGAAGCCCTTAGTTTCCTGAGCAGGGATCAAACACAGGTCCCTGCATTAGGAGAGCAGAGTCTTAACCACTGACCGACCAGAGAAGTCTGTAGGGCTAAAGAGGAATCTTTAAGCCACTCAGGACAATGAATAGGGAGACAGACTAAATATATGCAAAACTACCATAACATAAAGAAGTCCTCAGCTGCTAAAAATCTGCTTCCACCAAATGATCCCAAAGCAGGAGGTAACTGTAATATCACCCTCAGCACTCAACTAAATGCCATCAAGCATTCTAGGATCTATAATTCCACTCTGAATCAGAAGTTTCAAAGTCAAAGCCAGAATCAGGTGGACATAGGAAGAAATGAAGAGTTGATTGATCTCCAGAAAAAAAGGAAGAAAAAGACAAAATGACCTCAGAAATGAAAAATGAGTTGCAAGGGGAGAAAGACGCCCATGCATATTCAATAAGGTGTATGGAAGAAAGGTGGGGACATTGCCTGAAGAAGGAAAACGATATACAGAAAAGAACAAAAGGCTCCGAGAGAAAGCAATCGAAAGGCAAGCGAGACAAACAAAAACCAACACATAATCAGAAACCGTGACTAAGAAAAACAAAACAAGGGGAAAAAAACTAATATTTAAACTAGAAAGTGAGGAAACCTGCCAGGAGCAAGAGGAAACCTGAATCTGCATATTGAAGGAACTCAGTCCCTGGGGGAATTGATCAAGAACAACTGACTCCAAGACATATCTGGTGAAATTATTAGAATTTAAAGACAAAGGAGGGCTTCCCAGGTGGCGCTAGTGGTGAAGAACTCGCCTGCAATACAGGAGACATAAGGAAACATGGGTTTGATTCCTGGGTTAGGAAGATCCCCTGGAGGAGGGCCTGGCAACCCATTCCAGTATTCTTGCCCGGAGAATCCTGTGGAGGGAAGAGCCTGGCGGGCTACAGTCCACGGGGTCTCAGAGTCAGATACTACTGAAGTGACTTAGCAGGCACTCAAAGATAAAGGTCCCTGGTGACTCAGTGGTAAAGAATCTGCCTGCCAATGCAGGAGACATGGATTTGATCCCTGATTGGGGAAGATCCCACATACTATGGAGCAACTAAGCCTATCGGCCATAACTACTGAGCCCGTGCGCCCTAGAGCCCAGAAGCCGCAACTACTGAGCCCGTGCGCCCTAGAGCCCAGGCTCCACAACAAGAGAAGCCCCGACAATGAGAAGGAGCACTACAATGAAGAGTCGCCCTCGCTTGCTGCAACTAGAGGAAAGACCGCGCAGCAACGTCGGCCTAGCAAAGCCATAAATAAATAAATAAAATTATATTTAAAAAACAAAGAGAAAGGAAAAAATAAAATCCTCAAGGCTTCCAAGCCGAAGGATCAAGTAATTTAGAAGGGCAAGAGTGTAAGAGTTGTATCATTGTTCCTAAAAAATGACATAGCCTTAAGGCAGTATTTTCAGAAAAAGTGGTGGAACGTAGGAATCAAAGATTTTATATCAAGCCAAGACATTCTTTACGTTATGAAGTCTACAGAAAAGAGAATTGCAAACAAACATGCAGCAAGTCCTCTATCTAAGGAATTGACCACAGGATAAACTACATCAGTCAAGAATTAAGGGGAGATGGAGAATCTTCCAGAAATCTGCATATGTTGTTTACTAGCAGATGACATATACAAAAGGTATTTGAAGAACATTCAAAACTTGTATTTTTTTTGTAGACTAGCTAGCAGGTCTAATATTTAAAAAGGTACTTCAGCTAAAGGAAAGTTCACTTTTCCTACTTCAGACTATCTCAATTGTAAAGATATATGAACTGTAATTTTAAAATTTATACTGCCACATGATTGTAAATTTTAATTGTCTTAAGTTAGGGATTGGTGAAAAGCTATTTATGTTGGATATGGGTCAAAATGACTTATTGGCAAATATATATATATATAAATAAATAACAGGAAGAAATGGCTGCATAATGAGATACTGCAAGATTCAGATACTGTTTGGAAATGATCTTCAAGTTTCAGTTTCTCAGAAAGAATGAATGAAATGAAATATAGCAGAATGTTAACCCACATAAAAATAAAGTTTACCCAAATATTGTAAAACAGAAAGAACTAAGGGGAGAGCGTCAGGATTGGTAAACAGGTGGAAATTTAGGGAGATGTTCTATTGCTCTCAGGGGCACAGCAGCTCCATGTCTTTCCCCCAGACCTTGCCCTGTGCCTCTCTTCATCTCACTGCTCCTGAGTTAATCCTCTCACAACAAACCCCAAATCTAATCACTTCTGTGATCCAGCAAGTGGCCAACTTCCTTGGCCTCCTGCCAGGAGATTACCAGGTGAATGCATCAAATCCCACAGAACATCACAGTGCTGGGGTCAGGTCCTTCATCTCCAGATGGTTCAGGAGTGCCAGTCACACCTCCTGACCCACAACCCACAGGCCTGCATCCAAAATCCAGCCTGGAAAACCCTACGTTCGACCTGAGGCAGTGCTGGAAAATGATGGTGAAAAAACTGCAGAACTCACAGGAGGGGCTTACCCCTTTGAGGAGGTGAAGGGGGCCTCATAGGCAACCTTGTATAATGTCAAAGTGAGCCATCGCATCCTCTGAGAATTTGTCTCTCCCTAGCCCCCCTCCCCCCAGGGCTTCCCTCGTGGCTCAGATGGTAAAGAATCTGCCTGCAATGTGGAAAACCTCGGTTCAATCCCTGGGTTGGGAAGATCCCCTGGAGAAGGGAATGGCTACCCTCTCCAACATTCTTGCCTGGGAAATCCCATGGACAGAGGAGGCTGGTGGGCTGCAGTCCATGGGGTCACAAAGAGCCAGACATGACTGAGCGACTACAAGATGCTTTAAAGATACTGATTTTCAATGAATTAAAGCAAATTAAAGGGAAAAAAAAACACACCCCCAAACAAAAAACCCCAGTTATGGCCTTCAAAAAAAAAAGAAAGAAAGAACTGAAGGGAAAAATTTCAATGAGTAAGCAACTTAATATATATAAATGTAGATTCATGAATACAGAAAAGTCAAAACAAGGGAGGAAGAATAATATTTTATGTGCTCCATGTTACTTATATAAATATGGGCTTCCCCAGTGGCTCTGCCTGGAATATAAGAGATGTGGTTTGATCCCTGGGTTGAGAAGAATGGCTACCTGCTCCAGTTTTCTTGCCTGGGAAATCCCAGGGACAGAGGAGCCTGGTGGGCTGCAGTCCATAGGGTTTGCAAAGAGTCAAAGCAACTGAAGCACGCATGTACATTGCTATATATCATCACGAAGGAGACACAATTCAATCCAAAGTGGAAAGAGAAAGGAGCAGAAAAGAAGAAAGCAAAATAACTTCACTGATTGCTGTCTAGGCAATTAGCGGGAGAAAAAGTGAACGATAAATAAAATAACTGGAGACTGGGGACAATTAAAAAGGTGTGAATTACAAAGGTAAGCACTAGAATAGACTATAAACCTTCCTAAATAGCAAAGGAAGATGAAAAACTAAAGGAACAAAGAAAACACATCACAGAAAAAGAAACATCGCACCTTCCACATAATGTGGTCATTTTAACATAAAATAATTTGAAATTATTAAATTTCAGACTTCTAAACACAGACTTCTCACCTTTGGAACAAATACTAAGACACCCCTTGCTCTTGAATAGTACAACTCAGCAATATAGCAAGAATACCGGAGTGGGTGGCCATTCCTTTCTCCAGGGGATCTGCCCAACCCAAGGACTGAACCTGTGTCTCCCGTGTTACAGGCAGATTATTTACTGTCTGAACCACCAGGAAGCATAGATATGCCAGTTCTACTTTAATTCATACACTGAACACAATCCCAATAAAAATACCCACGAATTTTTAAAACTCAGACAACCTGATACCAAGCTTCCTTTATTCATTCCCCTATAGGTTTATTTATTGACTCCGGAGCAGTTTTACTATGAAACTCATGAAATAAAAGCCTGGGTGGGGGGGCGGTGGTGGTGGCCCCTTGCTTGCATGGGCCCCTTCCAAAGCCCTTTCTGTATCCCTAGGTTGCCTTCTTTTTCTTCAAGTGGATCCCCCAAAATGGCACAATAACTGTCGCTGTCTGCAGAGGGGGACAGAGGCCTGGCGAGACCAAGTAGCCACTGAAGGTCACCCAATGAGTGGCTCAACCAGAGTTCAACCCGGCGCCTCCCCCTCCCCCCACAACCATCTCCCAGTCTTGGAGCAACCCACGCTTAGGGCTGCTGCACATTTGGCTGTGTCGCTGCTGTTAGGTTAAAGCTGTACCAGCAGTTCATTCATCTTACACCACAACACACTGCCGCCACGTGATGAAAAGCGAAACAGGGTCTCTGTGCCTCTGTAGTTGGGGTATTTACTGATGTGACTGAGATTTAATGAGTGGACATAAAAAGTAGTTTCAGTATCTATCCGTTATCAGGTAATATATATTCAAAACAGGATATTCAAAAATTAAACATCTGCTCAGATACATTACTTTGGGTGGGAACATTATCACCTCGTTCTGGCACAAACTGACTGACAAAACCCCTCACTCTGTATTTACATCACTCTGCTTTTCAGTTCTGGGCAGCAGACTTCCCCTTAGGGAGGAGTGCATCATGTGGCGTCTGGTGGCTAAAATGCTATTAACCACAAAGAAGAAAGGAGTTGGAGCAGGGCCCCGGGTACAGCGATCAAGATATGGGTAAGTTCTGTGCTTGCTGATGGGAGAATTTATATGGTAGCCATCCTTCCTGGTTACCACGGTGAGGTGCCTCCTCCTCTCGCCAGCGGAAGCCCGGCTCTCACCCGCTAACCTCCCCCGCCCCCACCACCGGGGAACGGGACTCTCAACCACATCAGTGATGCTGTGACCTCTGGGTGACACGGCGTGTGCAACTGTCAAGATTCCAGCAAAGCAGGGGATTTTACAACAGAGGGGGCCACGGAGCCCCCCGCTTCTGCGGCAGAGCTCACCCTCCTCCAGGGAGCACCAGCCCTAGAGTGTGCAAGAGGAAGCTGGGGGCTGTTTTCTCCTTTCTGGGAAGGAGACCCGAGCACAGAGAAGCAGGGAAGTAGGTCTTGAAGCTCTTTCACTGTGGAGACCACACTTCCCCAAGAAGATGGACTTGATAGCTTCCTCTCTGGAACAGGCAGACCCAGGCATCTGTTCCCACAGCAAGGACATGGAATGTCCAGTCCAGACTGCAAAGGGCCACGTCCAGCAGGAGACGCAGCAAACTTCCTATTTCTACACTTAGTCTTGGGGAAGAGATGTGTTTGAGTCAATGCTCTATATCTGTATCTCTACTGGGCTTCCCTGGTGGCTCAGATGGTAAAGAATCTGCCTGCAATGTGGGAGACCTGGGTTTGATCCTTGGGTAGGGAAGATCCCCTGGAGAAGGGAATGGCTACCCACTCCAGTATTCTGGCCTGGAGAATTCCAGGGACAGAGGAGTCTGGCCGGTCCAGCAGGAGAGGCAGCAAACTTCCTATTTCTACACTTAATCTAGAGGAGAGACGAGTTTGAGTCAATTCTTTATAATTCTATCTATATTAGATATATCTACTATCTCTGTCTTTTTTTTTTTTACAATATTTATTTATTTATTTATTTTTTTGTCATACATTGATATGAATCAGCTATAGATTTACACGTATTCCCCTTTATAGCTGTACTTTTAATATAGGCCACAGAGGATGAGATGGTTGGATGGCATCACTGACTCAATGGACATGAGTTTGAGCAAACTCCGGGAGACAGTGAACAGGGAAGCTTGGCATGCTGCAGTCCATGGGGTCACAAAGAGTTGGACATGACTGATCAACTATTTTTTTTTTAATACAAAGAGACAGATTGTAACTTAATGAGACTCACAATCAATGATAAAAAGACACTGGGTGCCTGTTATGTGCCAAGTATCCTACTAGGCTCCATGGGAAGTTAAAACTGAGGTCAATATGCTCCCAACATTTTTATTGAAGTATAACTGGCATAAAATATTATAGTAGTTTCAGGTGTACCACCTAGTGATTCAACATTTATATACATCATGAGCTGATCACCACAATGAATCAAGTTATCATCTATCACCATTTAACACTATTACAATATTATGGACTTTATTTCCTATTCTGTATATGACATCCCCGTGACTTATTTTATAACTGGAAGTTTGTGTCTGTGAATCCCCTTCACCTATTTTGCCCAACCCTCCACCCCGCCCTCTCTAGCAACCACCAGCTTGTTCTCTGTATCTATGAATCTATTTCTATTTTGATGCTATATAAATTTTCTCACAATAGCCACAACAAAAAACTCTTATGTTTTTGGCTTTTTTTAAGCTGAAGTAAAAAATGTCCTATTCTGTGTGTGGACAACAAACTTAGCTCTGAGCTTTGCAGCTGCCGAGTCTCAGGCACTTTTCCTTGGAGAGTGAGGGGCTTACCTGACTTGTAAAGCACAACACTTAGTTATAATGGCTACTTAAGTACTGACAATTAAAACCAATACCCATTACACGGTCATTTAAACATGTGACAATTTGCTAATGCTTTTATAAGCTAATGGGATCTGAAAGAGAAGGTGAATTATGTTTAAACCAAAGTATGTAATTGAAAATGAGGGTAATATCTGATAAATTAGTGTTTTACAAAATAGATGGAGACGCTGAGATAGTATGAAGAAGGGAGGGGACTTGGGCAGATGGACACGGTGTGCCTATGTGCTCACTCAGTGGCCTCTGACTCCCCATGACTCTGTGGACTGTAGCCTTCCAGGTTCCTCTGTCCATGAGATTCTCCAGGCAAGCAGACTGGAGTGGGTTGCCATGCCCTTCTCCAGGGGATCTTCCCAACCCACATCTCCTGCAGCTCCTGCACTGGCAGGGGGATTCTTTACTACTCTGCCACCTGGGAAGCCTCAGATGGACACAGATCCCTTGTTAAATCAGCAGGTGATGGGAAACCCAGAGCCCTGCCCCAGGCTGGGCCGGGGAGCCAGCTCTTGGGTCATGCACACTGCAAACCCAGTCAGTTTCCAGCACTGGGACAACCTCTCTTCAGCCCAGTGAAGACTGCCACCAGTTTCTGGGCTTTGCTAAATGGCCAGGAGCCCTTAGGTCAGATGACCTGGGACCTGATGGCACTGAAGAGATGCAGAACACTCACGAATGGCTCCTCAATTGCAGATTCTCTTGCCAGCTGGAAGCAGACCTCCAGGGAGCACAGCTGTCCAGGCTGGCCTGGACTGGGTGCTGGCCGGGATCCAGCATGGGGGTTCTGGGGGGTGGAGTAGGGGGTGGCCTCACCTGCTTGCTTGTCCTACAGTCCTGGCCTCTTGCGGGAGTCACCTCTCTGGGGAGCTCGAGGCTGATTCCTCATGTTGCTGGCTCTCACCCTCTGAAAGTCACATATGGGGGCCAACGCCATTCTGGAGCGCTGTCACCTGCTCTCCCCGGGAGGCCAGGATGCTCCCCAGTCTGTGGTGTTTGTTACAGCGGGTCCAGGAACCTCACCCACCTGGGCTTGGGGGGAGGACCTCATAGGTAGACAGACTGGTGGGCAAGTAAAGAGCCTCACTTAGTCACAATCCACATTCAGGGTGTTTGCCTTACCCCAGTAATATTATTTGCAGTGTCTTTTTTAATTGCTTTCCTTTTTAATGTTAAATATAATATAAAAGGAAGCAGTATCTCCCCACTGTACATCAGTCCTGGAGAGAGAGTTTTGGTGAGTTTTAATTTTTTGGTTGTGCCTTGCAGCATATAGGATCTTAGTTCCCCAACTGGGTTCAAACTCTTGTCCCCTGCAGATGAAGCACAGTCATAACCACTGGACTGCCGGGGAAGTCCCAGTCTTGGTGACCGATGGAATCAATTAGGTCCATTATTATTATTAGAGACAGCGGGGTAATTTGATGATATACTAATTTTGGGAAGTCATTGTATATATATATATGGACTTAAATACCATTGACAGTTCTGTTGGAAAAAATGTCCCAACAACAACAACAACAACAGAAACAGCATTTCTTTGAATATTTGAAGCTCATGTACATTTGTGGGGCCCAGATTTTTGTCTCTAACACTCTTTTCGAATGGAAAGAAAAAAAACTAAATCGGGGATTAAATGCAAGTTTTGGAGCACACATATAAAAAAATATCCAGACAGGTAATATAAAAGAATGAAGTTATTCAAAGAAAGTGAATTTGATAGAACATGTCTCACCCTTGTTGTTTTTCATAATGTAAAAGTGTTATCTATGCTATCTGTGGATCTCATGTTTCTTTGGAAAGTTCCTGTCTGTTTATCAGATGTTAGATATGACCAGAAGGAGTGACTGAAGCAGAAGGAGTGACTAAAACTGGTGAGTCAGTTACAGTAACCCCTGCGAATAAAGGAACGGTGCCGAGAGCAAGAGTGGATGGCATGTAGGCAGTGAAGTAGCCATCGATGAGCTTCACTGATCTCGCCAGTTAACAAATATCCAAACTCGTGTTCGTAGATAACAGAATAGCCAAATGTCCTTAACAGAAGAAAGCCTACTCCAGACTTACTCTCTCTTTTCTCAAGGAACGAAACCCTTGGCAACACCACTAGTTATAGGGAGATACTAGTGAGCACACTCCAGGAGACAGTGAAGGACAGGGAAGCCTGGTGTGCTGCAGTCCATGGGGTCGCAAAGAATCGGACACAACTGAGTGACTGAACAACAGCAGATAAGACATATGTCCAATTATGGTAACAGACCAGACTGGTACATCTCAATGATTGCACAGGGAGTGCACACAAATCTTAGAGGCCACTTTATTCCTAGAAACACTCCAAGTCTCAAAATCAGCATCGTTAAGGAAGAAAGGAACCTAAATGTTCCCTGATAGAACAAGTGCAGCTTCCTTGCAGGAAAAGGAGACTCACCCCAAAGACCACTGGCTTTGGTTTGAGTCAACTTGGTCTGTTCAACTGAGTCCCCACCAAGAATCAGTAGGTCACCAGCTCGAAGTCTGAATCCCCCAGGGCAATCAAGGCAATAGTCCTTTACTTTGGGGTCTGGTAAAATTTCCAAAATTCTAGAAAGGTGCAAAATATTGGTTATTGAACTGATAGAACTACTGAAATTAAAGCATGTGACATTGGGAATATACAAGAAAAAGAGTGAGGATCAAAAAAGAAAATCAATGAAAGCCATAGCACTAATATTTTTCTAACTTCTCTTAGTGTAAGGACATTAATAGATTCTGTAGCTTTTATACTTTTTGTGTGACCATTTTGCATTGAAAGAGTCTTAGCATATTAAACGGAATTAATATGTTGGACTTGAGATTTTAATTAAGTGCCTAAAAGTGCTAGGGTAAGTTTGTAATCTAGGGTTTTTATTGATTGGGAACATTTATTTTGTTGAATCTATAATATTTTATTTATTAGTTGTAAGTAATTATAAATATTTAGGGCAAAGCTGATTGTTTAATATCTAAAAAATGCTAATTGTCTAATAAATTCCTAAGATCAATAACTGGGGTGTAGCCTAAATTACAAGTAGCAGTGACTATTCCTCTCCATGCACAGATGCCCCTCCAATACTAAGAATTCCATCAGCACTGAGAATGGAAAGACAGTACTCTTCTGATACATACGGAAATACTCAGAACTGTGATCAGAATAAATGCTCATCTTTGTACCAGTTACAATTGTCGTGTGAACCATCTGTGGCCTGTGTGCCATACTTCGGGAAATAATCCCCGAGCAGAAGGTTCTAGAACCTAGGGGGTAATAAAGAGCATTGATCTATACCTTAAATTTCTTGGCTACAAGTACCTCTTTCTGAAAGCTCCTATTAGGTACTGGAATTATCTTTGAAACCCAGTAGCTTAAAATAACAAATATGTATCATCTCACAAACTTTCCAAGGGTCAGGAACCTGGGAGCTGCTTGGGGGGAGGAGTAGTTCTGAAAAGCTCAGATTTCCTGATTAAACAACTTGGGGAACAGGGGGTCAAATACCAAAACAGTGAGAAGGATCTCCAGAGGAGAAAGCAAACCCACTGGTTCATCCCTGATATAGTCCTATGCCTGAGACTTCAGAGATGGTTCCTGCTGCAAGAATCTATCTCCTGAAGGCTTGTTTCTCTGAATTTGGTGAAAAGGAGGTGAAAATGGGTGTAGAAATACATACTTCTATAGATATGAGGGTGGATCATTTATTTTTCCCATGAAGCTGAAGAAATAAAGCCATTGTTGCAGTATACAACTTGAGTGTATACAGTTGAGTGTAGACAGTCCTGGATTATTGATGGGGAATTGGAAAGGAGAGATGGATACTTTGGATATACTGCAGCAATAATATGCCTATTTGCATTTATTCAATATATGCATACATTTTATCTAGCAGCTCTCAGTAGCTTGGTTATATTAAAGAAAACAGATGGATCGATTTCTCTCTTTGTTTATATTTAAAGTGAGTTTCTTGTAGGTAGTATGTAATTGGGTCTGCTTTGTTTAATCCAATTGACAATCTTTTAATTGGGGCATTCAGTCCAATTACATTTTAATGTGATTATTGATGTAGTGGAATTTAAATCTACCATCTTGCTCTTTGTTTTCTATTTGTCCCATCTGTTCTTTGTTCCATTTTTTTCTCTTTTCCTGCCTTCCACTGGATGAATTAAGCCTGTTTTTAATGATTCCATTTTTATCTCCTTTGTTGTAGTCATAACTTTCTGTTGTGGCATGTTGGTGGTTGATATAAGGTTTAGAGTTTGATCTTTAAATTCTCACTGTTTACCTCCAAGTGACTTCCTACCATTTCTGCACCAGAAGAATCTTTCAGCAGAACTGCTGTTCAGCCCCTCCACCTTCACTCTACTATTTTTGTGATACTTTTTCCTTTTACTTATGTTATAAACTACATAATACACTGTTACCATATTTTAAATTTAAAGTCAATTATCTTTTAAGGATATTTAAATAACAATATGGAAAGGCTTTTAGATTTATCCAGGTACTCACTCTTTTCAGTACTCTTCATTTCTTTGTATAGATGCAGATTTCCACCTGCAACATAGCTTTCATTTCTTATATTCATAGACCTTCCGGTGATGAATTTTTCAACTTTTGTAATGTCAAAAAACATCTTTATTTAGACTTTTTTTTTTTGGTAAATATTCTTGCAAGGTATAGAATTCCAGGCTGACAGTTTTCATTTCATTCAGTATTTACATTATTGCTCCACTATCTTCTGGCTTGCATTGTGTCCAGAGAGAAGTCTTCTGTAAGTCTTATCTTTCTCTGCACACAACATTTTATCCCCTCTGGCTTCTTTTCAGATTTTCTCTTTGTCACTGGTTTTAAGCAATTTGATTATGATGTACCTTGGTGTAGCTCTCTTTATGTATCTGGTGATTGAGGTTGATTTGATTGTTTGCATCTATGGGCTTATAATTTCCATCAAGTTTGGAAAATTTTTGCCAATATTTCTTTCCTTTCCCCCACTTTGGGGAGACACCAGCAGTTCTCTGGTGCTTTGATCATTTTTGTTCAGTCTTTTCTGTGTGTTTTATTTTGAATGACTTCTATTGATGTCTTACGTTCACTATATTTTTCTTCTGCAGTTAAATCTGTTGTAATTCCCATTTGGAATATTTTTAAAAATCTCAGGCTTTGTAGTTTTCATCTCTTGAAGTTCTCTTCAGCTTTTAAAAAATATCTTCCATGTTTTTGCTTAAATATGCTAAATATTTTCTCCAGATTCTTCGTCACCTGGAATAAGGTTATAAAATAAGTGCTTTAATGTATTTGCCTACTATCATCCATATTATTTCTGAGTTCGTGTCAACTGATTGGTTTTCTCCTCTTCTTGTGTATGTCATACATTCCTTGCTTCGTGTGCCTAGTAATTTTGAATTGGATGTCTGCTTTCTTGGGTACTGGATATTTTTGTATCCCTATAAATATTCTTGAGTTTTCTTCTGTGGCGAGTTGTTACTTGGAAACAGTTTGATCCTTTTGGTTATTGCTTTGCTAGGCAGGACTACAGCTGTGTTTAGTCTAGAGATAATTTCCCCACCTACTGAGGCCAAACTTTCTTGGGTTCTCTGTCCAATGGGAACAGGAGATGTATGGCCCCATGTGAACTGAGTATTCTTCACTCTTGTCTTTTTGGGTGGTTCTTTCTTCAGGCTCAAGTCCTTTCTTGATGTTTGTCCTAATCAGTACTTAGCTGAAGACTTGATTGGGACTTTGCAGATGTTCAGAATTCCTTCTCTATGCCGCATTTTCATCTCTGCTGCCCTGCTCTGCAAACTAGGCACTCTGGCTTTTTTGAACTTTCAATTCAAACAATAAGGGGGACCTTTGAGCTCCATCTGGACTTCCCCTCTGTGTACCCATTATCTGGATATTCCTTCAAGTCTGTACGCTGGGCGATCCTAGGGTTCATCTAACATGTTTTCTGTTCCTAGCATTATTTGATGTCCAGTATCTCGACAAAACACTGGACATCAAACACTTGAATCTTTAAGATTCTCTTTTGATGTGCATCATTTTTAAAGTCTTTATTGAATTGTTGCAATACTGCTTCTGTTTTACACTTCAATTTTTTGACCACAAGGCGTGTGAGTTCTTAGCTGCCCAACGAGGGATTGAACCCACACCCCCTGTGTGTGCGAGGGATTGAACCCACACCCCCTGTGTTGGAAATCAAAGTCTTAACCACTGGACCACCAGGAAAGTCCCTTGAGAATCATCTTAAAAGATATTTCACACTCCCCTCCCCTACTCCCCACCGCTTTTTCTGGTTTCAATTAGGAGGGTAAATCTGGTCTTTGCTACTCTAGCCTGTCTGAAGTCCTGGATAGATTTCTCTAAAGCTGACCATTTGTAGGACAGACATGATGTTACTGTAAGGAGTCAAGAGCACGGAGGCTGTTGGATGAAGCACTGCATTATGAGGCTTAGGCTGTTTTGGGAAAGAAGGTAAGAAGGGAAGCCTTGCTCAGAGAACAGCTTGGAGGGCTTCATACGTTCAAAGAACAAGGAAGGTGGCGATAGGGCAAGGGGAAGCAGGCAGCTGAAGAGGCTGGGGTCAGAGTCTGGCAAATTGGAAGATTTCAGAGGCGAGGCCATTCGAGGTGACCAGCTGCAGGGTGTGGCCATCTGTTAGCTCAAGTGGCATATGAAGGGCAGATGCCGAAGGTGAGGAAGCACCTGGAATGTGGAAGAATGAGCTGCTTCTACTTGGGGGGAGGGGTGCCTCCTCAGGAGGCAGGAAAAGAGCGCCTTATGGGAATCCAGGCTGTGGAGTAAGGTAAGTGCCTTTACAATGGAATAAAATAAAAGTTCCTTAGAGCACAGCAAAGGTGACTAGAGGTAACGTCAGCAGAAGCAGCAGGTAGGATAAAAACGTACAGCAGCAGGGAGGGTACTGCACATGAGAGGAGGGACCTTGACTGACGCACTTAGCATCCGGGGATAAGATCTACTGTGTTCAGCTGACCAGCCCACAGAAGGAGAGGTTCCAGCTGAGGTGGGGGACCGAGGTGGGCTGGCAGGGGGGCAGCCAGCCTCCAGGTGGCCTCAAGGACTCTTGTATCCTGGGACTGGTGCCCTGGTGTGACCCTCCCACACAAAACAGGGCTGACTTTAGTAAGCAATAGCATACGGTGGAAATGATGGCATGACTTCCAAAGCCAGGTCATGAAAGACCTCTGCATTGCTTCCTGGGTCACTGGAAGAAGTCCTCATCATGCTGCAAGGACAAGGGCAACCTGTGAGGAGGCCCATGTGGAGAGGACTGGGGCCTTCTGTGCCAACTTGTCAGGTGTGTGGGGCCACCCTGGAAGTGGGTCCCTGTTCCCTTCAGGCTCTCAGTTGACCACAGCCCTAAACTAACACTTGGGACAGTCTCTGCATGAGTGACCTTAGAGCCAGAACCATCTAGCAAAGCCACTCCTGCATTTCTGACCCATGGAAACCACATGAGATAATCACTCTTTATTGGTGTTTTTAGCATTTGGATTTTGGGGGTGATTGTTAATCAGCAGTAGATAACTGGTGCTGCTTTTGGTACCCAGAACTGGAATGTCTGAGCAAAACCTAAACATACAGGCATAGGTTTGGATCCAGATGGTAAGCAGCTCATGCTGGGTGTCGGTCACTGTGGGGTCACCCAGTCAGTTTGGAGTAACTGCTGGGCCCTCTGAGGGTAAAAAACAGCAAAGCTGCCACCTCACTCCTGCCTCTGCATCAGGCACTGGGTGACCCCGGGGGCCCTCCTACCTGGAAACATAGAGAATGGAATCCTGGGAAATGTAGTCCACTGAGGCCAAGTTTACACATTACAGACACCACAGCACCCAGACCCGAGGCCGTGTTGTCCTCGAGCAGGATCGTGTCAGAAGTCAGGGAACCGGACCTCGCTGTCACCGGACACCAGGGAGGGGAACCCCGGGTCCTGAGAGAAGGCAGAGAAGGGACATAGTTGAGCGGTCGGCCTCTTTTGTCTGCAAAGGGCAGGGACTTTTGTGTCCAGAAAGTGGCAGGAATCCTGACCCTGCAGCCGGCCTCACGGGATGAGAAACAGCCACCAAACGTCCCTGCTCCTCCAACACTATTTCTGCTAAGGGCTAAAGACAAGCGAAAGGAGGGTGAAAATTGAACAGGTTCAAAAGTCTGGCGGAAACCACTGCTCCCAGGTGAGACGGGTTTGACCTCAAAGGGAGGGACGTGACAGCATTCCTACAGCCATGATCTGGACACCTCCTCCTCCCACCCTTCGAGGAGTGAAGACCACTATAGCCTTGTCCAAGAGGACCAAGGGCGCCACTTCCCTCACAACCCAGCCTGACAGAAGGGTGCCCTGGGCACGGGCATGGTCCCCATTCCTGAATCCCAGAGAGGCAGACAGCAAGTAGCTTTTCATCTTTTAGGAGCCTGTCCAAGAGGGTGGGGTGGTGATGCATAGAGGCCACATTCCACCCGGGACCTGGGGAGACCTGGGTAGTGAGATACCTGGTCCAGACCCAATCGGGGTGCCCTTCCTGAGCACATATGGGGTTCCTTCCCCTTCAAGGGGGGCTGGGGAACGGTGCCCTTCCTGAGCACATATGGGGTTCCTTCCCCTTCAAGGGGGGCTGGGGAACGGTGCACTCAGAGTGCAAAAGACAGGGCAGGTCTCAGATTCAGGGTCCACCTCTGACCTTGTCGTTCTTAGTCACCGAGATGCCTAGAGCGGGCGGTGGGCTGTGTCCTGTCTCACAGGAGGGGCAGGTCCTTCCCTGTGTTGGTCATTCAGTCATGTCTGACTCTTTACGACCCCTTGGACTGTAGCCAACCAGGCTCCTCTGTCCATGGGATTTCCCAGGCAAGAATACTGGAGTGGGTTGCCATTCCCTTCTCCAGGCGATCTTCTGGACCCAGGGATTGAACCCATGTTTCTTACTTCTCCTGCATTGGCAGGCAGATTCTTTACCAACTGAGCCACCAGGAAAGCCCCTGGGACAGTCCTACCCTGAGTGTTGGATAAATGACACAGGTGTGGTGCTAGGACACTGCCCCTGCCTCCCTCGGGCCCTGGATGCAGCTGGCACCCAGAGGCTGGGTGACTTTGGACACGTTACTCAGTCTCTTGTGACAGAGTCTCTCAGCTATCGGATGGCTCAGTGGCTCCAAACTAAGTCCAGTCATACCATTGGGGGAGGACCTGCTGCTACTAGAGGAAGACCCCGCACAGTTTTCAGCACAGATGGGTGTTCTCAGAGGACAGTCCCCATCACCCATGGGTCATTTCACACAGCTGGAACTCAGCTTACACTCGGTGTGATTCCTCACCTGGCTTCCTCCTCCTTCAGAGGCCAGCAGGGCCCTCGGGTTGCAGTCCTTTCTCCTGCAAGAAACATCTGTCCAGCGTGGTGTCCAGCTCAAACGCACTCTGGTCTTGCCACTCTCTAAAGAGTGTTCTATCAACGAGTTTCAGGCATGAATGAAGCCTGGAAAGGATGGGATGATCCCCCCCCCCCCCACCCCCAGAGAAAGGCAGAGGCTTCTCCTCCTGCTCAGAAAGTCACCACTCTGGAGTCCAGCCCAGAGCTCCTGTCAGAGCCTGCCCGCCAGGTCAGAGCTCACCGGCCGGTGGCCTCTGGGGCTCGTAGGAAGAGCTCAGGATGGGTCTCGATTTCTCCCTGACAAAAGATATCTCTGAAATCCTAAGTCCACCTGCTCCAATCCAGCAGACCAGCCATGGTTTCTCTGCCCGAGGCCAGGAGTGCCCAGAGCTGCCCCACGGGGTGTCAGGACACAGGCAGACACCACACTGCTCACACGTCTTTATTTATTGAGCTGAGAATTCACACAGGTAGCATCATACAGCAAATCATCTCCAGGGCTGGATAAAAATGATTGTCACTCACCGCGCTTCACAAAAATTTCTTTTAATGAATAAATAATCTGATGAAATCAAAAATATTTACAATATAAACACACAGGAAGAACTTCAGATCTCTGAACCTGATCGCCGACCTCCGCCTTCCCAAACCGAATGCCTCCCGAGCTTTTCCCTCGGAAACGATACAAATCTGATAGAAACAACAACTCATACAACATCTCTTGGTTCATTATATGTTTATCTGTTAGTCTTGGAAAGCTACATATATTATGCGACATGTTAAAATACAAATATTAAGTAAAATAATATATTATCATAATGCCAGGTAGCATTCTCCACAGAACGAAAATGTACACTCAGCTGTGACAATAACAAACGTTCACGGGCCACAAAATAATACCCCAAAGGTACAAATTCCTTCATAAGAATATAATTGTGCTCTTCAATTTACCATCTGTCCGTGCTGCTCGAAGGGGCCGGTGCCCAGGAGGACAGGGTTGGACCACTGGGTGCTGTGGGTGGGTTTCGGTCAGGCAGCAGCACTGTTGGGAATCGGGCAGTGCAAGCAGTTTTATAAACACTTTTTTTTCTTGGACTCTTTTTTAAAAAGAGCCAGTTAGGCAAAGCAAAATAAGCATATGGAGCTGTCTTCATCTCATCGGCACAAACACCGTGGCACGCGTCCTGGCTACGCAGGATGGCAGGTTGGTGTGCGGGGCTCTTCGCGCCGTCAGCCAGTGTTCAAGTACTCTAGGGCTACCTCGTAGCAGAACTTGTACTGATCCTGGAACACAGAAGGGACACAACATCAGTGCCGCCAGGGCAGGTCCCATTTCTCTGAGAGCAATGATGCTGTGCGTGAATGCGTGCTCAGTCAAGTCCGACTGTGTGTGACCCCATGGACTGTAGCCCGCCAGGCTCCTCTGTCCGTGGGATTGTCCAGGCAAGAATACTGGAGTGGGTTGCTGTTTCCTTCTCCAGGGGATCTTCCAGACTCAGGGATCGAACCTGCATTTCCTCTACTGGCAGGCAGATTCTTTACCGCTGAGTCACCTCGGAAGCCCTGATTAGGGCTTTAATCGGAAGCAATCAACCCAAGAAGGAGGTGAATCAGAAACGAGCCAGGCTGTCACAGTCCTGGACCACACGCGTATTCACTGTTTGTAGATAATTCACACAAGGTCGATGAAAGAGTATTCTGAAATCTACGCTTGTGAGACTTCTTGGAAAGTTCCAGACAACTGGAACACACGTGTTTGTCAACACCTTGAGGACAAATTATGGGAAAGCCAGGAGGTGGATGGGGAGGGAGGCTGGAGCCCTCACAATTTGCTCAGTGAGTAAACATGGCTTCACGCCTGGCCCGGCTCTACCTCTGATTATCAGTCAGCAGGACTCCCTCCAGTTTATGAGCGGTTATTAAGCCCCTCTTAAGTACCAAGCACCTTCACCTGCCTCCTGACTCTGAGAAGTCCATGGTCCAAAGAGGAGGATGAGATAGGGACCCAAGGGCCCCCAAGAGGCAGAGCTGAGTGGAGCCCATGAATGGTCCCCAATTTGGATGCAGTGGAGGGGGGAGCAGCAGTTCTCAGGGGAGATGTGAGAGGGTGGCAGGTGATGGGGAGCTGGAGGAGGAGCATGTGGACTGGGGGAGGTGGATATTGAGTACCTTGGATTGCCCAGGACAGTCTCGACTGATGCCTGTTATCTTGACGGAATGGATAGTTGAAGCCTTGTTCGCTCTCAAAAGTGTCCCAGTCTGAATGATAAAGCCTGTGGGCCTCCTGACTGTGGTCCTCCTAGCAGGCTGCCCGGGTAGAGATGGCAGAACAGGGACAGGCACTGGGGGCAACGTCTGATGCCCCCTGGGAGCCACATCCCAGTTCTTAACAGGGCAGAGAACTCATTTCTCTTGAGCGCGGCTTTCTCAGATCCCAGACCAGCACCTGCGCAAGCCTCCAATTCACATTCTAGGGTTTATTATTTTGGGATCTGATACTTCTATTTTCAGAATATTTACAAGAAATCACTTGAATGTCAAAATCCTGACACTGCCAGCTCACAGCTGACACTGGCTGAGGCGAGCTCCAGTCATTGCTGTTTTTGTGAATCGCACAGACAATTCTTTTTTTCTTTTTCGTGGAAACCTAAGAGATCAGTTCCTTCTTGCAGAAACGTGATTTTGTACAAAGCTAGCTGTGCAGTTAGTTTCAGTGCCAACTATGGACGGTCCTCTTAACAGAGTGCTATGCACGCTCAGTCGCTCAGTTGTGTCCGACTCTGCAACCCCATGGACTGTAACCCACCAGGCTCCTCTGTCCAGGCAAATATACTGGAGTGGCTTGCCATTTCCTCCTCCAGGGGATCTTCCCGACCCAGGAATCAAACCTGCGTCTCTTGGATTGGCAGGCAGCTTCTTTATTGCTGATCCTTAACACAGTAAGATGCACTTACAGGGCCACGTGGCTGCTGCCTTGGGTCAAAGGTGAGTGAGGAAGCCTGGAAGGGGTTTCAGGTTCATCCCAAGGGGCGGCTGTGCGGGGGGCGTGGGTGTGTGGGGTGTGGGTCACTGAAGGTTCCCCGTCATAGGCATGACTACAGTTTTTCAAAATGAGTTCTCTCTCTCATCTCATCCCTCCTAAGTAGACTGCTAGCTCCACAGACTCTGTGATGACTGGTTCCATACAGGGAATAAGCAGGACCACAAATTTCTGGTCCCCTCCCCCAAGCACCTCGAAAAACACCTGAAATCTTCCCACTTGGAACCTGATTACACTTGATCACCAGGTACAGCCCGTCTTTGGTGGTATCCTCACTTTTGAACAGTATAATTAAGCCACATGAGCCATCTCTGCTTCAGGGGAGAAAGGGCGTTTATGCTTTGGTCCCAGGATCTCCCAACCTGGGTGACATTAACTGATGATGTGAGCATTTTTGTGCTGGACCGCAACCAGGGTAACTGGCAACTCCTCTTCAAGACCCCTGCCCCACCTTCACTTCAGATGCCCCTTGTTCTCACAAAATGGGGAGAATGTGAAACTTGAAAGGGTACCCCACGTGAGGTCAGGCTGTAAGAGTCCTCGCCCTCAGGGAAGGCATGGGAGGCCTCGGTGCTGGCGGGCAGCTGCAGGCAGCTCCCCCAAGGGCCGGACAGTGCCTTTGTCTGCGGAACGTGGCCCCACAGTCAGCCTGTCACTTCAAACACCCCATGTTGCCTGAGAAGTTTCAAAGAGATTGTGCGCTCACCTGGGGCAGAGCTTCCCGCTCCCTGCCCCTGCACACACACCTGCTTTTGGAAACGAACACCAAATTCAGTCTCAGCTGGATCCTTGCTGACAAGTGGAAAGATGCTTCTGCCCGACGTGCCTGCCAGGAGGGGAAGTGGGCCCATGTGCCAATAACCTCAGGTGGGACTGTATGGATCAGTGTTCCCAGGGGGTCACACCAGGTGACCAACCTCTGTGCCTATGAGACCCCCAGGGGGCAGCTGCCTATCTCTGACGATAGATGGATGGGTCGTTACATTCGGTATAGCTTTGAAAAGAGTCTGAAGCACTTTTTTCCTTTCCAAAGCCACATGCAGTCTGTGCATCTGGCTCCCTAATCAGACCCATCGGCCTGTGCCCACCGCCTTCCCTGGTCCAGGGAGCAGCTCGGGTCCCTGTTCTTGGGTTCGGTAAAGAGAAGAAATGGGAAGTGGGCTTGGCCTGCCCCGCCACCGGCGTGGCCATACTGCAGGACCAGCCTCTTATCCTTCTGAGCCGAGTTTCTCACCTGTGGCACATCACACGGGCTCTGTCTACCCCGGTCTTCTGGGGGGCGGCCTGGCTCCTGTATCTGTGAAGCGCCCCAGGTGATCCAACGTGTGGACGGGCCGAGGGCCTCTCTAGACCATCCATGAACTTAACCTCGGCTGCACATCAGGTCACCTGGGGCGCTTGCCCCACGGCTGCTGCAGCCAGGTCTGTGTCACCTGGATCAGGCTCTGGGGTGGGCCTGGGGCTCAGAATTTTTTAAAGGTCCCATTAAAGAGAAGTCAATGTCATGGAGATAGAGACTAGAACAGTCGTTGTGGGAGGAGGGGCAAGTGGAGTGACGCTGGTGAGGGTGCAGATTTTCAGTTATAAGAGCAGTGAATTCCGCAGCTCTACCATACAGCACGGCGACCAGAGTTAGTCATATGGAATTGTACCCTTGAAACTTGCTGACCACGGATTGCAAGCATTCTGACTGCACAGACTCAGCTGCACTCACTCCAAGAGGCCACAGTCGTGCTGATCACCGTGGTCGAGGGAACCACTCCACAACGACTGAGTGTGTCAAGTCAGCACGTTGGCCAGAGCTCCCACCACCTCCCGGGGACAGTAACTTCCTCGGGTAAGATCTGGCTCCTAAAGGCTGCTTGTCTGTTAACACGGAGACCTGGGAACTTCAAAGCCAAGTGCAGAAGCAAAGGTGAGAGAGGATTGTGTGTTGAAGCAGCTGGTTTCCCAGCAACGATACGAGATGCAAAGTGGCTCAGCGCGGGGGACCCCGTCTACGTCTGACCAGGTCAGTAGCCCCAATCTCAGGCTGCACTGTGGCAGTGGGCCCCTCAGGGATCCAGGCCTTTGATGAGGGCTGGGGGCTGGCTGAAGAGGTGGATCACTGAGACGCTGGGCAGAAGAGGGGTCAGGAGACAAACCCAGTGGCCCTGCCGCATCAAAACATCTCGTTGTTTAGTCGATCGGTCCTGTCTCTTTTGTAACCCTATGGACTGTAACCTGCCAGGCTCCTCTGTCTATGGGATCTCCCAGGCAAGAATAGTGGAGTGGGTTGCCACTTTCCTCCTCCAGGGGATCTTTCCGACCCAGGATTGAACCTGGACCTCCTGTATTGGCATTGGATCTTTTACCACTGTGTCACTAGGAAAGCCCATCAAGACATCTAGTCTTGTGTTAAAATGATTTTGCTTCCTGGCAACCCACTGCCTTTTCCCTGGAGCCTCCAGACCTAAACATTTGAAGAAATAAATCTGTAGGCCCTCTGACTCTCCCTTGAGAGTGCCATGCTTCAAAATGGATGGGAAAGTTTCTAACTCAAACGCAGTTTGGAAAAATAATCAGAGCCTCAAGGGGACATGGAGATGGGCCCACTTTGATCCCCTTGGAACATTCATCCTGCTCTGATAGGGAGATGGGGGGATGAGGGTTGTGGCAGCATGTTTTGGGGTCTGAATGGAAGGATGAGCAGACCCAGAGGGGCCTGGCCAGGGTCCCCACGCCCACCTGCCTGCCTCCTGGTGGCCAGCATGGGGTCTGCTCTAGGGAGCCCTGGCTCTCGCCTCCTCCTGCAAAGAGACAGCTAGGAGTGAGCTTCTCAGCTACTGGTATCACATTCTCTACTTAGGAAAGACTCAAGTCTTGGATGGTCTTTTATGCCCAATAAAACTGTACCAGGTTTTATCACCCTGACCTGAATTAGTTCTCTTAGCCAACACACACACATACATACACACACACAGGAGCGCCAAACTAAACAGAAACTGTACTCACAGCAAAAACAAACAGGCCAGCGATAAGAGCCCTGATTCAACTCAAGAAGCTTCAAGCCCACTGAAAAGAGCACCGTGACATTTTCCCTCTGGTCACCAGATAAGATCTATTATCCTGCCAGGAGGCACCGTGACAGATTCATCAGACATTTTTCTCAGGAAATTGCAGGACTTTCTTACATTTCTCAGCCGCTGAGCTTATCATAAAACTGGTGCGGACCTTTGGGGTTCTGAGAATCCAAGGATCCTGTTCCTCTTTCAGAGCCACATATGAACAGAGAAATGCCCAGGTTATGATGGGAAAGTGAGCTGTGGTCAGGAGCTCCCTTCATGGAAAAGCACCCCGCACTGTAGTCTGCACCATGGATCTGGGAAAAGCCTCGCTGCTTTTGACCAAAAAACTCGTGAGTGAAGGAAGCTCAGCAGAGCCATTTGGGGAAAGGCCTGGAAGGGTCTGTTTCTAACGATGTGCTTAAGTCAGGCTGCAGTGAGAAGGAGATTACACTCTTTTAAAAAAGTCAAGGTGACTTTACTCAGATGACAACTAATGTTTGGAAGCTACATGCCTGTCCCTGAATCAGGACATTAAATACCAAATGATGTCACAGAATAGTTTCATTTATGCATTTGTTTCCAGCCTCTGCCAATCTGCTTATCTGTCCTAAACTCGGGCCACCTCTAACTGCCCTCAGCCCAGAAGATGGAGAATTCTGGGTGGGGGAACTCTAAAATTCAGGGGGTCCCAGGGAGTGCTTAGATGGCATCACCAACTCAATGGATGTGAGCCTGAGCAAACCCCGGGAGATAGTGGACAGGGAAGCCTGGCCTGCTGCAGTCAGTCCGTGGGGTCACAAAGCATCGGATATGACTTAGTGACTGAACAACCTGGGAAGTGAGACAGTCCTCTGACCAGTGAAGTCTGGGCACAGAACCTGGCCCATCCACATGAAATCTGGACTGTGTGAAAGGCACTTATAAGCACCACATGTACACATGCTGCTGCTCCCGAAGCCTCCTCGCTTGCACCCAGTGCTTTTTTTTTTTACCTGCTCCAGGTGGGCTGCTGGTCACACTGTGCCCTGTAGACATCTGCAGTCTTAGGGATGGGCTTTCTCACCTGGGGCGCTTCCAAAACACTTGCACATATGTCGTCACAGAGGATGATCTGAACAAACCAACATCACCCCTGGTTTATACAACTCAGGCTCAGGAGAGTCGAGTGACATGCTCAAGGCGATGTCAAAGTTATCTGAGTTCACTTCACTTGAATGAGCAGAGCTAAGACTAGAGGGCAGGTTTGAGGGGCGTCCCCAGGGCAGGATGGGGAAAATATGGAAACAGTGGCAGATTTTATTTTTTTGGGATCCAAAATCACTATGGACAGAGACAGTCATGAAATTAAAAGACACTTGCTCCTTGGAAGAAAAGCTACAACAAACCTAGACACCATATTAAAAAGCAGAGATATCACTTTGCTGACAAAGGACCATATAGTCAAAGCTATGGTTTTTTTCAGTAGTCATGTATGGATGTGAGAATTGGACCATAAAGAAGACTGAGCACCGAAGAATTGATGCTTTTGAATTGTGGTGCTGAAGAAGACCCTTTAGAGTCCCTTGGACTGTAGTAAGATCAAAGCAATCAACCCTAAAGGAAATCAACCCTGAATATTCATTGAAAGGACTGATGCTGAAGCTGAAGCTGCAAAACATTGGCCACCTGATGAGAGCTGACTCATTGGAAAAGACCCTGATGCTGAGAAAGATTGAGGGCAGGAGGAGAAGGGGTCAAGAGAGGATGAGATGGTTAGGTAGAATCACTGACTCAATGGATATGAGTCTGAGCAAACTCCAGGAGATAGTGAAGGACAGGGAAGCCTGGTGTGCTACAGTCCATAGGGTCACAAAGAGGTGGAAACGACTTAGTGACTGAACAGCAACCACCCAGGGCAAGGTGGGGAGCAGCAGTGTGGGGGGTACAGCTCTTTAACCGAAGAAGCCAACATGGTAATTGCTGATGGTTTTGAGAGTCTGCACCTGGCTGAAGAGGTGCCTGTTTGTTAAATTCCCAGGGCAGCACATGCATCTGGAAACTAGAACAGCTCACAAAGCACCCGACACATCTGTGGGGGGAGCAGATGGCCCTGGATGCTGAGCAGGGCTCGGGCGGGTCCCAGGAGCTGGCCATCAAGGGTGGGGCCACGACAGTTTCCTCACCCTCAGAATGACTCTCCGTTCCATCTTTAGTCCTGTTACGTTATTGACAATGTTAAGCCCCGGCTGCAGTGCTGTGGGCCCGGGAAGCACACTTTCCAAGCTCCTCAGGGACTCCATCTCTTCCTGCCGCCCCCCCCCCCCCCCCGCCACAGTCCACTCTCTCCACCTCGGGATGAATCCCTTTGTCTCCTTCAGATCCTTCCTCCACTAACAGAGAAATACAAAAACCTCATTGAAAAGCTTCCTCCTTTAAACTGTTCTCCTATTCTCGAGTCACAGCAGTCGGCATTTCAACAGCTCCGCACAATAAAGAGATTTCATGAAATTCCTGAAGAAAACCATCCTATCTCATTCTTTGTTTCTGCACCTCTTTCATCCTCTCCTCAGATACCCGCCATAATTAAAAGCAATCGTCCGGATGTCAAACTCCAATACCCAGCTTTGATAAATATTAGGTGATTAAGCTATTTATAAAATCTGTAATTTGAAAATCTGGCATTTCATGCGCTATGATTATTTCTTCTCCGTGAAGACGAAGTGCTTAGCCATGTGGAAGGTGCTGCTGAGAATGGCAATTAATCAGGATGTGCGCTTGTGAGTTTCAACTATTTCCACGTGTCAGATGTGTTGAGAGGAGCCTACTGGTGAAAAGGCAAGAGGAAGGGAGGAGGAGGGAGAAAAACTTGGACGAGCAAAGTGAATGTACCTTGAGCATGAGCCTCTCCCACCAGGGATCAGACTGAGCTAACCAGGAACGCCCCCCGCACCCCAACCCCGAGTGGGATGACAGATGGACGGGGTCCTACCAGCAGGTCCACCATGTTGGGCTTGTTGTTCCTCAGCGTCTTCACGGCGTGGAAGACGTCCACCGTCCGCTGGTGCCGGAGCATCTCGCAGACGATGCTGATGGCACAGAAGGTCCCGCTGCGGCCGCCCCCGTTCCTGCAGGGAGAGGAGAGGCAGGTGGTGGGTCTGGATCACCCTCACAGCGCATGGCTCACACCACCTGGTCACACCTGCTGCCCAAGCCCTCCTGGCTGTGATGTTCCACCCGGGCAAGCCCCTCTATCTGATGCAAACAGAGCCCAGAGCCCACAGATCACCTGACCAGAGGTGATGGGAACCCGGCTTGCTCTCCCAGCTCCACCTCCGCCCTCACGAGGTAACCTGCTTTATGCAAAGGGGCCCGCCCAGGAAAATTTTCAATACACAAACAGCTCATGCAGTGTCTGCAGGAAAACTGGGATGGGTGTGGGTCATGCTCAAAGATGGATTTGGCCTTAGACAATCTATTAGCATTTCATGCTTTATCTCTAAAACCTAAATGAAACAGGAGGGAAAGGGGCAGCGCACAACCTTGGAAAGAATGACATAGCCAGAGGGCACAGCATAAACTGATTAGATCCAAATGGGTACTAGAGGGCAGACAAGTCAACTTGACTAAACCTTGATCCTCAGTTCAAGCTCATTGCAACACATGAGCAAGCTAAATGACACACCCAGAGGTGCCACGGCAGTTCCAAAGGGGACCATCAAAGACCAAAAGTGGGCGGTGGCCCAACCCCTGGAAATCCTTCCCCAGATAGTTGGAATAATCCTCCCACTCACTAGCCTAGGAAATTACCCATCCCATAAAAGGGAATCATAACCATATTTTGAGACTGCCACACTCGCTGTCTGCTATGGCCCACACTCTGTCTGTGGAGCATGTTTCTTTCTGAATAAATACACTTCCTACCTATCACTCTGTCTCTCACTGAATACTTTCTGCAATGACAGACCAAGAACCTGAGTTTCATTAGGTCCTGAAAACAGGTCTGTGATCTTAGTCACAAACCCAAGACCATGGGTTTTGGCTGGGTTCCAGTCCCAATTTGAGATAAACGGCTTCAAAAGGGCTCTTTCAAAATAAAACTATTTTGGATTAATTTTAATTGTACAGAATCACTGCAAAAATAGCACAGAGAGTTCTCTGTATGCTTACCTCCCCTGATATGAAGGTCTTACATAACCATAGCAGATGGTCAAAACCAGGAAGTTAACGCTGGTATAATGCTATTGACTAAACTACAGACCTTGGTCAAGGTGTCCAGTTTTTCTACAACCGTCCTTTCTTCTGGTCCAGGAGTCAGTCCAGGACCCACCTAGCATTTAGGCATCTCATCTCTTCAGTGTTTCCTATGAGCTGTGTCCTCAGTCTTCCCTTGTCTTTCTCGACCTTGACACTTTCAAAGAGGACTGGTCAGTTGTTTTGCAGAATATGGAATACAGAATGAGATGTAGAAAACAGCGATGGTCCCCCATCCACGATATGAGAAGTCATCACAAAATACAAATTGTATAAAGTGCTTTCATTTTGATTCATCTGATCATTGGACATGAGGTTATGTACTTTGGCAAGAAAACCATGGAAAGGCGGTCGCCTCCTTCGAAGGTTCATGGTGTTGAACTGTCTTGCTGCTGGCGATGCTGACCTTGGTTGCTTATTAAGATGGTGGATGTCTGGCAGATTTTTTCACCATGTAGTTATGATACTTCTCTTTGTAGTTAATAAGTGTCTTGGGAAAAATACACTGGGATTATGTAACTACCTTGTTCTCCTCAAAGCTTCATCCGCTGTTGCTAGTGTCCATTGATGGATCCTGTCTGCAGTAGCGTTCACTGTGCTGCTTGTTGCTCAGTCATTAAGTCGTGTCCAACTCTTTTCGACCCCACGAACTCCAGCATGCCAGGCTTCCCTGTCCTTCACCATCTCCCTGAATTTGCTCAAACTCTGTCCATTAAGTCAGTAATGTTATCCAACCATCTCATCCTCTCGTCCCCTTCTCCTCCTGCCTTCAATCTTTCTCAGAATCGGGATCTCTTCCAATGAGTCAGCTTTTCGCATTAGATGGCCAAAGTATTGGAGCTTCAGCTTCACCATCAGTCCTTCCAATGAATATTCAAGGTTGATTTCCTTTAGGATGGACTGGTTTGATCTCCTTGCTGTCTAAGGGACTCTCAAGAGTCTTCTCCAGCACCACAGTTTGAAAGCATCAATTTTTGGTGCTTAGCCTTCTTTATGGTCCAACTTTCATATCCATACATGACTCCTGGAAAGACCACAGCTTTGTCTCTATGGACCTTTGTCAGCAAAGTGACGTCTCTGACATCTGCCTAATTGGTTTCCATGTCCCTCTTTCCTTCTACATCCTGCTCTAAAGAGAGAACTCTCAGCCACTGTTTGAAAATTTATTTATTTCTATTATTCATGTCACTTTAGACTTATACATATCAATTTCATTTCTTTGAGCCAAAATAGTATCCATATTTATTTTGTTGCTGAAATTGTTCCGGCTTTGGCCATTAGGAGCTCCATCAGGCTGGTTCCTCCAATCCTTTTCAAGCACATCCTTACTTTCTAGAACCATGAGATTTTCTAACTGGTCCTGTAACTTCTCCCTTGTACCAGCTCTGGAATCAACCACTTTTCCAAGGATGTAAAGGACCTTTTTTTTTTTTTTTTAAAATAAATAACTAAACACAATACCATTGTCATTACACCTAAAATAAACACTACAGTTTAATGGAATCAAATTTCTAGGTACTGTCCAAATTTCCTAGGTTGTTTCAGACGTTTTCCTTACAGTTGACTTTTTCAAATCCTCATCCAAGCAAAGTCCACACACTGCATTCAGCTGATAAGTCTTGCAAGTTTATTTTAATCTGTGGGTTCTTTTTGCTCTCTCATTTTTTCCTTCTGGCAATTTATTTGTTGAGGAAATGGGGTCATTTTCCCTGCAGACAGCCCCACATTCTGGGTTGTTCTCATTCACTGCATCTCTGAGAATCATTTAACCTACCAATCTCTAATTCTGTGCTTTCTGTTAATTGGGATTTAGCTCCAGAGTTTCATAAGAATTCAGGATTTTTTTTCTTTCTGGATAAATATACTTTATAAGTGAACTTTCATTAGGAAGCAGGCGTAGGATATCAACTTGTTTCATGATTTTAAGATTGATCATTGTGTTCCAATGCCAGCTTGATCATCCCATGCTTAAGTTCCAAATCAGTTTTTTAAATAAAGTATAACATACCTACAATTAAGTCCACAAGTGGTTAAGTACAGATCCTAGTTAACTTCTGCAAATGCATACACCATGTAACCACCATTCGGATCAAGATACAGACCATGATTCAGCCCCCTGGATTCCTTCTCCCCAGTATTCCTTCCTCACCAAAACTACCAACACCTTCAAGATAATCTCTGTTCTCATGTCTAGCATCATTAGTTTGTCTGTTTTTGAATTTTGTACACATGGAATCATACAACATATACTCGTTTGAGTCTGGCTTCTTTTGTTTAATATTATCTGTGTGGGAAGCACCCATGTTGCATCAGTAGTTTGTCCTCTTACATTGTGTGTGTTAGTCGCTCAGTTGTGTCCAACTCTTTGGAACCCCCATGGACTGTAGCCCACCAGGTTCCTCTGTCCATGGAATTCTCCAGGCAAGAATACTGGAGTGGGTAGCTGCTCCCTTCTCCAGGGAATCTTCTGGACCCAGGGATTGAGCCCAGGTCTCCCGGATTGCAGGCAGTTCTTTACCATCTGAGCCACCAGGGAAGCCTTTTCTTCTTACGTTGCTGAGAATAATTCTACTGAGTGGCTATACTACTGTATAATTTCTTCATCTAGGAGCTGACGAATGTTTGGGCTGTTTGCAGTTTCCCATATTATGAGTAAATTTGCTATAAGCACATCTCCTATTGCATTTATAAGTCATTTCTGCAGTCACAGACCTCACAGCAGAAGAGCTCAGAGGATATATTTATATTTAGCTTTGCTAAATGCTGTTAAAGGGCTTCCCAGGTGGCGCTAGTGGTAAAGAATCCACCTGCCAATGCAGGAGATAAAGACATAGGTTTGATGCCTGGGTCAGGAAGATCCCCTGGAGGAGGCCATGGCAACCCACTCCAGTATTCTTGCCTGGAGAATCCCATGGACAGAGGAGCCTGGTGGGCTACAGTCCACAGGGTTACAAAGAGCTGGACACGACTGAAGTGACTTAGCATGCATGCATGCACACATATACGCTATTTAAATGGTTCCAAAATGGTTGTATGTGCTTACTTTGTTCCAACAGTGTTTGGAAGTCCAGTTACTCTACAGTCTCCCGACACTTAGAACCAGTTATTTAAACTTTAGACATTCTGGTGGCAATGTAGGGGCACCCAATTCTGCTGTGTTTTAATGCATATTCTCCTGAAAACTAATGATGCCTTTTGTATGCTTATTGGCTATTTGGATATTCTTTTTGAAAAAATGAAGTTCTTGTCAAGCATTTTGCCCAACAGTTGGATTGTCTGTCCTTTTCCTGTCGAATTCAGCAGTTCTATGGCATGCTGGCTATGAATTCTTTGTCAGATGTATGGAGCTCAAATGTCAGTGTCCTGTGTTTCCACTCTCCCTGGATGAACAGGAGTGCTCAGCTTTAATGATCCAGTTTTCCAATGTCTTCCTTTATGGCCGCTGTTCTGTGTCCTTTGTAACTCATCTCTGATTACTCCTTCGGGTGAAGCTTTTCTGTAGAAGCTCAGTTGTCTTCCTTTGCAGGTCTGAAGAGAGCATGCACTAGAGATGCTCTCTGCGTAGCGTGAGAAGGGAGACCACTGGCCTGCAGTTGGTGTCCTGCTGTGGGACCTTGCTGTGAGTCAGGGGACCCTGAGGTGTGGCTGTTCCTGGATTTTTCTCTTCTGCTCTTTAGTCTCTTTTCTTTCTCTGCATTGACACCTCACTGTTTCTCCTCCATTGGCTTTTCACCTAACACTTTCAGCAGCTGTCAATGACCACTGTCTACATCCATTACTTTCATCAAGCATTGAAAAAGCATGAGACCTTAATTCTATCCATTTCGACTAGTTTTATTAGCTGGAAGACGTGTATAAAGAAAAAGAATTCCCTGCTTGCTTTCTGTGAACCACCCAGTTCACAGCCCTGAAGGGCGTCCCTGGAATGGATGCTCTGCCCACGGCCAGTAGGTGGTACTGTACTATACTGAATAGGAAGAAATTCTCATCTTGCGTGGACAGCAGGTTGCCTGGGGGTCAAAGCAACGTTTCCTGGCCTGAGCTGGAGGATACCAATTTAACCTAACTCTGTTCCTACAACTAAAATATCTTAGATTAAGATTTTAAAATCCTGACAACAGTCAGCATTGTCCCCAGCCTGGGTCTCACGCCCCCTGTGATATGGACACAGTAAATGGCAGCCCCATGGGGACAGCTGGGACTTCAGAGTTGGGGGGAGGATGGTTCCCAGAGAAAATTCCAGGTTCTCTCAGCAGGAGGGGGGTCCGGGGGCTTGGCTGGCAGGAGGGCAGAATCAGCAGGTGCCTGCAGTGTCTGCTGGGTGAGAGAACAGCCACTGTCTTAGGTATCACGTGGGCAGGGGGTGGAACTGTTCAGTCTGGGGTCACAGCCATGCCTTGGAGAGTGTGTCTACATGGTCTACGAGGTGCAGTGACTTAATGGGTCTTTGCGTCTTCCCCCCAGGCCCCTCCTGGGGCCTCAGATCTCCCAGTACTGGGATGTAGCCCCCCCCCCCCAACCCGCCCCTTTTTTCTGTTATGATTAAAAAAAAAACTTTTTATTGTGGTAAAAGTCATATGACATAAAACATACTATTTTAACCATATTTAACTCTGCAGTTCTGTGGCATTAAGTGCCTTCACATTCTTGTACAACTCACCATCATCCATAGCCTAAAAACCTTCACCTTCCTAAACTGAAACTGTCCCCATTAAACGCTAGCTCCCTATTCTCCCCCACCCTCGACTCCGGCACCTACCAAGGGACGAATACTTTCTGACTCTATGAATCTGACTATTCTAGGTACACCTTTACAAGTGGAATCAAACAGTATTTGTCTGCACCTACTGTATACCGGAATGCACTTTTAAGGTGAACTTAATACACGTGGGATGCAGCCATTTGGGTCCCAGTGCTGGCCCTGGTCAGGAAGCTTCTAGGAAGCGTGATGTTCCTAGTTCCAGAGGCTGGCAGGCTCCTGATGCAGAAATCGGTAACTGCAAGCTGTTTTTGCATCCCCAAGAAAACCTAGCCGATCAAATACAAGCTCTCACTAAGACGTCGATTATCCTTGCTGGGGCTGTATCACCTTACACAGGTGACCCTCTGACCTTATTCTGATCAGAAGTTAAGTCTGCAAGTAGAGGAGTAAAAATGGGGATGGGAGCAGTTCATTGATCCTTCTGGACATTTTCTCAGTGGAGATGATTTTAATGAACTGGGGCCCTGAGAAGGAAGGGGAAGGTGGAGGGGAGGAGTGGGGGGACTTCTGATGAAGGACCAGTGTTGGTTGCTTCATAAGACTGTTTCTGAGGGGACAGAGGTTTCCTGACACATTCAGTGCTGAGAGGTGGCAGAGTCTGGGTTCCCAGATCTGGGGTTGGGGGTGGGGGTAGGGGGCATCTTGTGAGATACGGCAGCAAGTGGAGTAACGAGCTGTTGGCCATGCTGGTTGCTGTAACCAGGGTCAGTGTCCCCGAAGCGGAGCTTTGTCTCCCTTCAATTTGGGAGAGAGTTCCCTGTGAGCTTGTTAACAGTGCTCCACCAAAAAGAGAAGGAAGCTTATACCCAGTGTCCACAGACTCTCTTCCCATCTCCCCAGACTGCGAGGCTTTCCAATTGCCGCCCATTAAGCCACCTCCAGCTGGTTGATTAGCTCCTATCCTTGCCCATGAGAAGATGCAGGTGAAAGTGCTTTGAAAAGCACGCAGACTCGACTGGAGCCACTGCTCGCAACCTCGGCCTCAGGCTGAAATAATCCGGGAGTTAAAAAAGCACTGTTGCCTGGTCTTCCCACCCCCAGAGATTTGGATTTAATTGTTTTGTTGCGGCCTGGGCATGGCTTTTTTTTTTTTAAAGCCCCCGAGATGTGCAGCCAAGGTTGGGAACCATTATTCTGAAGCCAAGGATCTCCCATTTTAGCACTTGTTAAAATTGCCGGTCTGGAGACCAGTCTGCAGACACTGGCTGTAACCAAATCTTTCCAATGTATATCTATCCCCAGGCAAACAAAACAAAACAAAACTCTCTTAAAACCACAAAGAAGAAGGAGACAGTTCCTCTGAAACCTCTGTCATGAAATCCAACAGAATCACCAATGAGTGTGCTGGTAAACCAGTTCTGCCATAATGGGGAGGGCCCCCTGACTGTGGCATTTGCTGACGTCCGTGACATAAACACGTCTGCCTCCGAGGATTTCAGGTTACCAACAGTTTCACAACCAGCTCAGAAAATTCCCCGAAGCTTAACAACGTGCTCTCAAGAGCTGGAATGAGCTCACTGAACCCACCCAGGTATTTTTTGGGGGAGGCAGCAGCTCCCATTCACAAGATTGGGGCTCAATTTATAGCAGCGACATCCCCTCCAAAGGCAAAATGTGCATGTGCTTGCTTTCTGCAAAGTGAACTGAACATTTAACGAATGGACCGATGAGCTCTTGCCCAGATCTGCTTATTTCTTCTCCATTTATAGTGAACAAGAGGCGGTGAACCGAGGCGTTAGGGTTGGCTGTCAGTCCTGTGGATGTGCATACTCACAGGCAATGCACGACCGTGCGTCCCTCCCCGCCGTTGTACTCCTCCTGCCACTTGTCCACCTGGCGGATGAGCTTCAGGAAGGAGCGCTTGGACACCGGCGTGTCCCTGTACATCGGCCAGCCTAGGAACTGGAACTGCTGCACCATCCGGTACCCGTCCTGGGGCTGCAGAGGGCCGGGTGATCAGAGGGGAGTGGAGAGAAAAAAAAGCAGGCGTGACTCTCAGGGCCAAGCTCCAGCATGCTGACCCTACCTCCTCATGCCAGTGGGCCGGAGGGGTAAGGAGGGCCTGCCTGTAATTAGCGAATGGACCGTCTATGGTCCGAGGAGTTAGGAGTCTGAATCACGAGCTGATATAAGACACCAGGTGTTTCCAGTGGGAGGCCAGACAGAAGCGAAGTGGAATGCTCACAGCTTTGCAAACGCTGCATGAAAAACAACACACGACCTGAGCACTGACCACACTGGCCTAGAGTGGTAAACAGGCTTGACTTTAAGTACAGGTAAACTAAAGGTAAAGGATAAACTGTGCTCTGGCGATGTCTGTGAGTTCAGAGTGTTACTGATGACACCCTGTGTCCTGGGCGTATAATACGGTTCTGCTCACTAGCATGACTCTTGCTAAGATATCAATAGTCTTTCACCATAATTAAATAGAATTATGCATGTGTGCTCAGTTGCATCCAACTATGCAACCCCATGGGCTAAAGCCCACCTGGCTCCTCTGTCCATGGGATTCTCCAGGCAAGAATATTGGAGTGGGTTGCCATGCCCTCCTCCAGGGGATCTTCCTGACCCAGGGATTGAACAGAACCTGTGTCTGTGTCTCCTGAGTCTCCTGCACTGGCAGGAGGATTTAAATAGAATTTTAGGAGTCAAATAACCAGGCCGCGTGATTTTAGTCTGAATCTCTTGGGCTAAATCTTCCATGGCTGCCGGTAGCACCCAACACAGGGGATCACTCTTGTTTCCTTCCTGGCTGTACCCCCACCAAAGCCCTCAGCTCTTGGCCTCCCTTCCTCCCGGACGCTTGCTAATGCAGGCCCCAGGCTCAGTCCTTGGGTCCCTTTCTCTTCTCCATTTCTCTCTTGATGCTTTCATTCAGTCTCATGGCTTTAACTATTCCAGTGAGTCCTCAATCTGTGTCTCCAGACCTCGCTCCTGAATTTCACCCTCACAGATTCCAAGGTCTCCACGATATTCCAATGCAGGCATCAAACAGTCACTTTAAACCTAGCACGAACACAGTTGAACTGCCTTCCGTCTATGCGTGCTCAGACCCCTAACAATCCTGTTACCCGTACAGCTTTTCCCAATTTGGTTAATGTCTGTTCCATCCAGTTCTCAGGACCAACATGCTGTCAGCTGCTCCTGAGGCCCTGGGATCCAACCGGTCACCCCATCCTATCGGCTCTGAGGCCAGACTGTATCAGAGCCCCTCCACCTCCCCCACCCACTGCCGCTCTGCCCACCCTTGTCCTTTCCCACCTGGATTACTACAACAGCCTCCTGACCCGCTCCCTCACTGTCTGTCCCCAGCACAGATGCCAGAGTGTGCCTTCTAAAAGCTTGATTATAGCATAAGACTCTTCCACTCGGGACCCTGTGGCAGCACCTCCTTTCCTTCAGAGCAGAAGCCCCGATCCTGGCGGTGGCCTGCAGGGCCCTATGTGACCTCTGCCCCCTGGACCCCAACCTCAGCCCCAGCAGCTACTCCCGCCTTCGCCTCCTGGACTGCGGACACATCAGCTGCCTTGCTGTTACGGGACTCACCAGACAACCCCCCCACCTCCGGGCCTTTGCACTGACCGTCACTTCTGCCCCCAAAGCCACCTGCAGGACAGCATGTGGCTGCCCCTCACGCCCACCGGGCTTCATTCACACGGCCCCTCTGCTCATACTCCGGTCCAGGCCTGGCACCTTCTGCTTTCCCGTTTTTCTCCGACAGCACACAGCACTTTCTGGCAAATCTAACAGGCAATCTGTGCGTCCATCCTCTCCTGTCTGTCTCCTCCCTTTAGAACGTAAGCTCCACAGGGTCAGGGAACTTGGTTTTGTTCACAGACTCCTAGAAGGGCCTCAGGCTCCCAGAACGCTGACCCAGACCATCCACCCAGTCAATTGATGAGAAAATAAGGAAACCGCAACACCAGCCACGGTGGTTGCAGATCTTACTCGTGCTGCGTTGTAGATGCGGAATATCCTGCTGATGATGTCTTCTTCCAGGTCAGCAGAAACAAACTCCACCTGGATGGGGCCGTGTCGGTGGACTCCGTTCTCTGGCCAGTACTGCGGACACAACTGGAGTCAAAACACAGAAACGCGAGGTTAATGATCAGAATACATTTACTATTCACGTCTGGACAAGGTCACTACAAGCATCAGGCCCCAATGCCCATCATTCACTTCATTTCCTTTCCTTTCTCTTTTCCTTCCCCCAAGTTGACCTGTTGACTTTCTTGTTGGCTGAGCCCTTAATTCCTCCTGTCCGTCTAGTACTTTTTTCTCTATTTTCTGCAAAAGCATCACTAAGCCACGAGGAATTCTGCCTCCCAAGGAGGTCATGTGGGCACTATTGAATACCATCACTGTAAGATCTCTTTTGCCGCTGAAAGGCACTCTTCTCTGACCCTGGGGAGATGCCCTGAGCTGCTGTTACAAGAGCAAAGACATTTGAGATGACCCACTTGACACCCAAATCTCCAACCTTCCATCTGGGCTCCCCTAGTAGTATGTAATCACTTTGAGAACAGGGCTGTTTTGTGACAAAATACTGGCAACAGTGTTGGGTTGCATTTTCTCACGCTCTGGTCCAAACCCTCCCAGCTCAGACCTAGGAAACACGGTGGAATAAGAGTAACCGCTTTGGGCTTCAATTAAAAACTCAATTTCCTAGCATCTCACATTCCAGGTATTGATGACACTGGGGAACCAGGACTACTGCTGAAACATGGAGCAGGTGACCAGTGTGGCAGGCAGGGTGCCAGGCATGATGGCAGATGAGGGAGGGGATCTTGCTTACCACTGCCCTGTAGCAACACAACTTGGAGACAGGTGAGAAAAACCCCCGTCTGTTATCACAAATCTTTTCTAAAGCTCTGCAGGCATGCACGCAATGCATGCTCAGTTGTTCAGTTGTGTCTGACTCTTTGCAACCCCACAGATATAGCCCGACAGGCTCTGCTGAGTGGGTTGCCCTGCCCTCCTCCAGGGAATCTTCCCAACCCAGGGATCGAACCCGCATCTCTTACATCTCTTGCATTCGCAGGCAGGTTCTTTACCACTGAGTCACCTGGGAAGCCTTCTAAAGCTCTGAGACCCTACTTAAAGTTGGAAATGAAGCTTCTTTGGGGACTTGGTATGCAGTGATGTTTTGGGAGCAGCATTTAAGTCTTTTTCCCAATTTACCGGAGGGACAAATGGCTGGGGTCAGGGCAAGAGGAAAGCACTTCATTATTTTACAGTCTATTTCTTCTGAGCCAAGAGCAGATGAAAACATCTCATTTTAAGCAGAATGATGTACAATGAAGGTGAGAACCTACTGCCTGAAATTCCTTTTTCTGATGATTTTCTTTTCCAAAGGATTTAAAATCTCATCATGGAAGGTTACAAAGGTTGATTTATATCCAAGATTGCAAGCTGGTTTCCAGTGGATCAAATGAAGCCATCTCCTTTCCCTCTGTTATAGAAGCTAAAGGTTTGAATTTCATGACCAAGTAGGAAAATAGGATAACTGAGGGTCCTTTTTACATGAGCTGAGTCTGTAGTATTTTAGAAATTACATTTATTTATTTGAAAATAAGGCTTCTGGGCTTCCCAGGTGGCTCAGCAGTAAAGAATCCACCTGCCAATGTAGGAGATACAGATTCGATCCCTGGGTCAGGAAGATGCCACATACCGTGGAGCAAACTAAGTCCCCGTTCCACAACTATTGAGCCTGTGCTTTAGAGCCTGGGAGCCGAAACAACTGAAGCCCAAGCACCCTAGAGCCCGTGCTCAGCAACTAGAGAAGCCACTGCAGTGAGAAGCCCGTGCGCTGCAACTAAAGATCAGCCCCAGCTCATGGCAACCAGAGAAAGTCCGAGCAGCAATGAAGACCGAGCACAGTTAAAAATAAAAATAACTATATAAAGGGCTTTCATGGTGGCTCAGTTGGTAAAGAATCCGCCTGAAGTGTGGGAGATCTGCGTTCGATCCCTGGGTGGGGAAGATCCCCTGGAGGAGGGCAAGGCAACCTACTCCAGTATTCTTGTCTGGATAATCTCTACGGACAGAGGAGCCTGGTGGGCTACAGTCCATGGGGTTGCAAAGGGTTGGACACAACTGAGCGACTAAGCACACAGCTATGTAATAAATAAAAGCTTAAAAAAAGATATTCCTTCCACGAAATTTTTCCTTCCTCACCAGTGCTTCTTGGTGACAAGTTATAAAACTGCCTCCTCAAAAGACAGCTCGCTGAAGTTTATTTTCTCTTTGACCCCCAGGGTACCCATGTTAAAATGAACAGGCATATGATGGCAAGCTGAGATGGGAAGAGAAGCCCCAGCACACACATCTGAACTGTCCTGACCGTTTTCTCCTGACGGAGCCAGCCTTGCTTTCTGTTCGTCCTCCCAATTCAGCCCTCAATCTAAAGCTCGTCACTTTCACCAGAGAAACACGAATGGCCTGGCCGGCGCAGGCTCCTGGATTATGGCATTCTGCATCCCGCCCGAGGAAACCGTGCGGAAAATGACTTAAATAGTGCATAACACGTCCATGAACTGGGCCTATAAATACTTAAAGCAGCTGAGTGCTATTCTTGTGTGATTGCAGACTTTCGGTTCAAATGCTCCGTTTAGTGCTCTCTAAAAGGCCGAATCCCAAGAGCACCCTTTCTCCAAACCAGCACTGGCTCCATCTGCTGAGCAGGATGGGGACCTTGGTCTCTCCCACCGGGGCAGGCAAGGCTCGGTATGAGCCCAGACAATTGTGGCTTAGAACGCGACTTTAGAATTCAAGTGTTAGTTGCTTAGTCATGTCCGATATTTTGCGACCCCACGGACTGTAGCCTGTCAGGTTCCTCTGACCATGGGATTCTCCAGGCAAGGGTACTGGAATGGGTAGCCAGTCCCTCCTACAGGGGATCTTCCCAATCCAGGGATAGAACCCAGGTCTCCTGCATTGCAGGCGAATTCTTTACTGAGTTCACGACTGACTGACCAACACGCTTTAGAATTCAACAGCGTCGTCCAGAAAGAACGTATGTAAACCACTGATGTCTGGTTCACTCATATGGAAAAAAAACAGTCTATCATGGCATTTCAGTATTCACATTAGGGGAAAAACAATGATTCTGAAGAGGGAACACTTGCTTATCCTCTGTCTGTGACTAAGGAACCTTGAACGAGTGGAGCTGAATGCACGGCATGGTGAGTTAGAAAACCAGAACCCTTGGTCCTATTTCTGGTTGTGTCATTGAGGTTCCCCAGCTGTGGTGTCTGCTTGTTTTTATAAACGGTTGCCACCCATCCTTTGGAAAGGAGAGGATAACAACGGAAGACTTCTGAAATATTTAAGCTTCTTAAGTAAAAAGGACTAGATGAGGACAAGCGTGATCATTATTATTTCATTAACTAGCTTTTGGGCTACAGCCTTAACAAGACAATGCATTGCTTCAAATGTAATAAAAAACATTACAGGACTGAAGTGAAGGTCCATGGGATTTTTGGCAGATTGATGACAATTAAGTGGATTTTAGGAAGGAAAATTTTTGTCCACTTTGGCTGCTGCAATATGTCAGACTTTCATTTCTTTTTTTTTTTTTTTAATTTGTCTCTATGAGACAGAAAATTAATTCCGTTCCAGAACAAGTTTATTCTTACAACACACCAAGTTCAAACTTCCCACAAGGGCCTTTGTCACAGCAGTTCAGCCTGTGATTAGAACAGCCAGGCCCCAACGCGATAAATCCAGCTCCCAGGACCCCGTGCTCACTCTGGCCTGACAAGTCCTTTTAGGAAAATCCTTCTAACCCCATTAGTAATACTGAGTCACCACCGCCCAATTCTGTCTCTCTGTGTATAAAAAGAGGAGCTACGAACAAATCACATTCATCATTCTGAGTTTTCCTTATCTTCCAGTCTCAGTTTCATTTCTCTTTAATATATCTTTACCAAAGAGTTGACAAAAGTAATTGCTATCCCTTAGAACGGCATGCCAGTCTCCACTCTTTTCACCCTGCTAGGCTGACTGCCACCTGTGGCCTCCAGGTGGGCCATGCCAGGAGGCTCGGAGACACTCCCAGCCCGGATCCGGGGCCATCTCAGAGGTTGATGGCCTTTCTCATCGTCTCTGGTCCGCTTGCTCTATGCCCTTCAGCCCCTGGGTCAGTCCTGACTGCCTGTTACCCTGCATCTCTCTCCGGTCAGCACTCCCATCCTTCGTGAACAGCCCAGATTATGACCCTCTGTTTCCCTGTCACTCACTCCGTCTCTGAGTTCAGTCCATCTTTTTGGTCTCAGACTATTTTCTGCTGCCATCCCAAATTACACCTGGTTTGTATTATTTTTTGTAAAGTTTTTTGTGTGTGTGTGTGTGCGGACTATTTTTAAACTCTTCACTGAGTTTTTTTTTTTTTTACAATATTGCTTCTGTTTTATATTTTTTTCTTTTTTGCCACGAGTCATGAGGGATCTTAGCTCCCCAACCAGGGATCGAACCCACAGCCCCTGCATTGGAATGTGCAGTCTTAACCACTGGACTGCCGGGGAAGTCCCCCATCTGGTTTGTAACAGGCATCTTTGGCTCCCTGTCCTTGCTTGGGGTTTGTAACCTGCTGCCAGGGGACTGCATTCTGGATGTGCAAACACAGGAAACACAGACAGGACCCTAGGCCGGGCTCTGGCAGCCGTGGTCCATGCGTCTCACCTGGGCGGGGTCCACGTCGTTTAGCATCACCACAGACGTGCAGTGATAATCCAGGACCAGCCTCCAGAAGTCTTTCACTGTGTTTGGCAGAGGATGCTGGGTGACTATGAAAGCGGAGGGCTGTTTATAGCTCTGCAGATGCAAACAAGAGAGATCCAAATGGACCCGGGAGAATGTGACAGGAGGAAGCTAAGTTATTTTATACACATGGGAGTCCATGACATAAAACACTGAACATATTTAACAACTGTTGAATTCTACCACCACGGTCCATGCCAAAACAGGCCAAATATAGACTCCTCTGCAGAAAAATAATGCTAAAGTCACCTCACTTTGATACTAATAAAACTTAATAAGCATCTCCTACAGGTTTTTTTTTTTTTTTTGTATTTCTGGTAGAAAGGCTCTACACATACCTAATTTAATGGAGAAAATTTAACTTCACTTTAAGATATGCATGATTAAGATAGTTCCATTTCTCCTAAAATCTGTGCGCTTATTGTTTAAATGTGTGAGATGGTGTTACTTATTCCTGCCATCCAAGGACACACACGCTTTTGACAGCTCTGCAGAGCGTCAGACCAGCTTAAATACCTTTTTACCCGTATCACACCAATAGAATTAAAATTTCTGTATTAGCACTGAAAATCCCCATTCACTTTTCCCATCAATTGAATAGCAAATGCTCATTCAGTTAGAAGTAAATAGACTGACAGGAGGTAATGGGTTGTGTACTATCTGTGCTGACAGGCAATTTCTCCCCCATGTTAATTACTGCCTAAATTAGGAGGAATGGGAACTAAAATAATGCTGCAAACCATATTACCCCACTTCACTGCCTTCCTGACTTAATAGCTGTCTCTTGCTCTCCAGCCAGCAGGTTAAAAAATTGAAGTGCTCAGAGCCCCGCCGACACACCCTTCATTTATCAGCCCTCCTGGACCGGGGTCTCCCAGAGACCAAGAGCGTCAGTCCCGACACACAAACAGATACGGAGGCGGAAGTGCACTTCGCTGAAAACACAGTTCACGGCTTTAAAGCGAACCAGGGAGAGGACCCAGGTGCCGCCCCAGGAGGAGCATCCCGCCGTGTCCTGCCCAGGGAGGGGGCACGCGGATGGAGGGGGGCTCACGTCCATGAGGGCCGCGTTGATGTAGTTGCTGCTCTCGCCGTCGATGGTGATGAGGAAGGGCAGGCAGCGGTCAGGTGGCAGGATGTCCATGCAGCGGTTCTTCTCGTGGTTACGGGGCAGCAGCGCGATGCTGCAGTCTTCCACTCGCAGGGTCGGCGTCACCATGTTCAGGGTCTGGAGGACAGAGCAGGTACGCTCGGGACGAGAACCCCATCTCCTGTGCAGACCTCAGGGGACCCCCGTATCCTGCAGCTGATGGCCCCACTCCCCAGACCCCACTTACACAATGAGATTTTTATTTCTCTTTAGTTTTCAGGACTCTGTGCATAGACAGAGCCCATCAGACACAAGGACCGCTGTGCGAATGCCAGATCAGGTGTCAACGAGTCCAGCTAGGACTGGACACTGGGGCGTTTGGAGGGAGAGGTTGGCAGGGGTCAGGCTGGAGTTAGGTGTGGAGTCAGGTGCATTCAGACCCAAGGAGAGCATGAGAAATGGCAGAGCACTCAGGTGGCGCTAGTGGTAAAGAACCGGCCTGCGAATGTGGGAGACGTAACACATGCAAGTTTGATCCCCAGGTCGGGAAGATCCCCTGGAGGAAGGCAGGGCAACCCACTCCAGTATCCCTGCCTGGAGAATCCCATGGACAGAGGAGTCTGGTGGGCTACAGTCCGTGGGGTCAAAAAGAGTCGGACACAACTGAGCAACTTAGAATGCAAGCACCCTTGCCAGCAAGCACCCTGAATGTGCCTGGCTTGGTCTAGCCATTGGGATTACACCGTGGGTCCGTCTGGCGTCTGCGCCCTGAGCAGGGGTGGGGGCGGGGAGGGCCTGGCTCTGCCAGACCAGTGGTCTCAATGTGGGGACACTAACTACTTCAGCACATGGTCTGGCTGTCAGGATGGTGTGGGGGGCGGGCAGGGCTCAGGCATCCAGTGGGCAGCTGCCAGGGATGCCACTAAACACCCAACAGGACAACCCCTCGGCCGTGGACAACTGAGCCCCCAGCGTCAACGGTGCTGAGGCTGAGAAGCCTGTCATGAGCTCAAGGGTTCCGGACCCAACTCTGAACAACTTCTTAGGAGCAAGCTCATAGCCGACTGTCCCTTTAGCACGACCTACCCGGAATTCCTCCTTGATCTGGCTCGAATTGGTCTGCGGATCCAGCTTGTTCATGTCATAGTAGAGAGACCTGACCTGGGAAGCGGGTACCGAGGTGTCCCCACAGAGACAGGCTTCCAGAATGGCATCATGGATGAACACATACTGCTCCTGGGGAAGCAGAGAAACCAAGGTAACTCCCAGGAACCAGAGGAGGAGGGGAGGCAGCCCCTCGTGGACCAGAGAATGATGGTCTACCCGTCATAGAGCACGCGTTCCTTCCAGAGAGAAGGCCGGGGAGGGGACTTGGCCGCTCGGAGAGGGCTGTCCCAGGGCCAGTAATCCTGTCCCCCTCCAAAGGGAGTGCAGGGCATTAGTGACTGGCCATGTGCGGAGGACAGCAGGAGGAGAGGTAAACAGGGGCTCGGTGCAGAAGGCGTCAACACACTGATGGAAACCACTCAGACACTGGGCCTTCCCAGGTGGTGCTAGTGGTAAAGAAACCACCTGCCAGTGCAGGAGACTTAAGAGATATGGGTTCGATCCCTGGGTCAGGGAGGTCCCCTGGAGGAGAGCATGGTAACCCACTCCAGTATTCTTGCCTGGAGAATCCCATGGACAGAGGAGCCTGGTGGGCTACAGTTCATGGAGTTGCACAGAGTTGGACACGACTGATGTGACTTAACATGCACGCACATGAGTAAAAACATTAACTTCCTAGGAGCAGGATGGATACTTATTCTCAAACACTTAAGTTTCTGGCACACCTTGAATTCTAACTTAGAGAAGTTCCAGAGTGCTTGCAGAAAGTGGGCAAATTCCCACGATGACAGGTCACTCACTGGACAGAATTTTTTTTAAGGACAGTCAGAAGAGAAGGAAATGCACAGAGATTACCCTTAAAAATCACTCTGCAAATGCCTGCCTATTCTCAGGGGTGGTCTCGCTCTGGTTACCAGCTAGTTTAAAAGACACAATAAAAAGAAACGGTATTGAAATCCTGAAGGCTTCAAAGTGGAGCCTCAACTGGGACCCTGGATGCAGAAGCAAGGAGAAAGTTGGGCTTGGGGAGCAGATTCTGTTACCTGGCAGACTCCTGGCCTTTTTCATGTGTTTATGAGAGGAGAAAGAAAAGGAAGGAAGGAGGGAGGGTGGGAAGAAAGGATGGCCACATGCCTCGCCTTTTCTGCTGGGGGTTTCTGAAGATAGAACCGCGGCTTCTCTCCCTCCCCACCCCCGACTTGGCCCTGGGACGTGGGCAGCGGGGACGGAGCCCAAGGCTGGCGGGGTGGGGGTGACGGGGGTTCAGTACCTCGGTCTGCACCATGTTCACCCTCCGAGACCGCAGCTCCCGCACGCAATTGTAGATGTCCACCACCCCTTCCCGCTCGGCCATGTCCAGCATGATGTCAATGACGATGAAACAGCCAGTCCTGCCCGCACCAGCACTGCACGGAGAGCGGGGCTCAGTCAGGGGGGGCAGGAGGGACCCCCGCTGCTGCTTCCTCTTAGATCCTTGCTGGGGCGAAATTCACAGAACGTGGAACGACCACCAGAAGGTGTACAACTCAGTGGTGCCTGGCACCCTCGCAACGCTGTGCGACCATCGCCTCTGTCGAGTTTTCAAATGTTTCCATCACCCCAAGGGGACTTGCACCCGCTGCCCCCATTCGGCCCCCACTCACCTGCAGTGCACCACCAGCGGGCCTGCGTTGGGCGGGCTCTTGGATTTCACCTGCCGGACGAAGCCCAGCAGCCCAGTGGCGTGGTAGGGGACCCCGTGGTCCGGCCAGCCCGTGAAGTGGAACTGTCTGATCTCTCGGATTTCGTGGACGCCTCGCTGCCAGGGGCCAGTCAGCACGGGAGAGAACACAGGGAAATAGATGATGAGGGGGTAGGAGGGTGCCAAGGACCCTCAGGGTCAGGGAGCCTGGGGCTGGGAAACTCTGATTGCTGGGAAGAAAATCATTCTTTGAGATAACACAGACTCTGAAAGCTCATTTCAGGGAGGAAGATGTTTGTAGGGGTGGAAGGGGAGGTGATGCTTGGGGGACACGTGAGTTTACAGGTGCAACGGCAGTGAGTGGATAGTGGTGGGCGCTGACTCCTCGAGCCTCCTCTCTAAGCTGTAGGCTCTGTTAACAATCTGTGTGTCACTCATCCTACGGTGTGAGGTGCGAGTCCCGAGACACAGATTGGGTGCGGGAGGGGTCTAAGGGGTGTTTATGTCTCGAGACAAGCCGCCGAGACGCAGACCCCTGTTCAGCTCGTCCACGTCCTGGTGCCATCTACACCAGGCACTTGGGCTGCGCACACGCCGATGTGCACAGGAAGGCTCCTGGAAGAAGGACCGCTTCCATCCAGGCTGGCCAGAGGACCACTTTTCATTGGAACTCAAGTTTGTTAGGTTTCTCTTTCTAATTGGGGTAAACACTGAATCCATGCATCTGGTCACCAACACTCAGATGCACACGTAGCTCTTCAGGTCTGACTCCAGGGTTTGGAGTGGCAGAGATGTGGAGATGGTGCACCCTGTCTTCAGTGGTTGGCTTTCAAGAAGCAGGCATGTCAGCAAACACGAACCATGGAAACCAAGAGGTATTTTTGCTGGAATTCTGTTAGATCAATAAACTGAAGAGGGAGGGTGGTCCGCCATACAACTGAAGGGGAGGTGGAAGGAAACAGACTTCAAGCACTTTTTTTTTTTAAATTTACTTTTGTTTTGAGAATAACTAAGTTGATTTATGGGCTTCCCTGATGGCTCAGGGAATCTGAGCTGCCAATGCAGGAGACATGGGTTCCATCTCTGGGTTCAGGAAGATCTCCTGGAGAAGGAAATTGTAACCCACTCCAGTATTCTTGCCTGGAGACTCCCATGGACAGAAAAGCCTGGTGGGCTATATAGTCCATGGGGTTGCAAAGAGCTGGATGTGACCGAGCAACTAAGTACGTTAAATTGATTTTTATTCATTTTTTTCTTCCTAACTATGAATCTATGCATGAAGACTGTGTTTTAAAACAAGTCTGTTTTGAAAACAATTACCTCCAGAATCAAGGCTGGAGGTAACCTGAGATAAAACTTGACTTTCCCCCTTCTCTCTTTCCAGCACTGTTTCCTGGACACCATCTCTGTGTTAGGCCATGGGTGTGGTTTTACTATCTCAACACAAACTGTCCAGGAACCCTATGTTCACCATCAGTCACTGTTTGTGGAAACTTAGCCAGAAAGAAATTTATGTGCTTTGAAACACTAGAAGAGGAAAACAACTATAGGTTCTAAAGATAAGAGTTGTTTGCTATCAGGGTGTTCATTTATCTTGGTTTAATAACACAAAAGTGCGGAAGCTTCATTTCTCTTAGAAAATCATGCTGTTCTTTAGTTGGTTTAAGCATTAAGGAATTAAGCCGTCAGGGGTTCACAAAGGAAAATCAACACTGTCATCTGCTAAATACGCTCTGTGACCCAGAGCAAGATTCCTAGGTGGTTAGGAGCCCACATTTCCTCTTGCTGAAACCATGATAACAGTTGGCCAAAGCCTCCAGCAGAAGACAAATGGTGAGCTTGTGTCACCTCTGAGTGCTCCCCTGGCTTTACATAGGACGATGGGGCAGGGGTGGTCCCAGGAAACAGGAAAGCCTATAATAAATATTTCTTCATTCCAAAGAGGACAAGAGAGCACTTATGTCCACGATACACTGTTAATTTTAATTTTTTTGAGCACTTCTTTTTCTAGCTTTGCTACGTTTCAGATCTAGCATCCCCAGATTCTGAACTCCATCCATCATGCGGTGGGGAAGGGGCATCTAACTGATGCAAGACTCAGTCTCTCAGCAGGGTAAATGTTAGTGTCCGGGATGCAGCAAACCTCTTCCCAAAATAAACCTTGCTCTCTAATGTGCTCACTACTGATGAGACGAGCAATGGAGTGGCTTCTGAGTCACCTCTCACTCTTGTTCACGGATGCGGCAGTTCCCTCTTTTGCTGTTTTGTAATATATTTGGGGGGATAGATCATAGATGTGATTGGTGATCACAGTCCCAACACGTTGCAAGTTGATATCAAGTATATTTTTGTTTGTTTTTCATGAACAAGATTTTGTTGTTGTTCAGTTACTAAGTCGTGTCTGACTCTTTGCGACCCCATGGACTGTAGCATGTGCCAGGCTCCTCTGTCCTCCAGTGTCTCCCGGAGTTTGCTCAACAAGACTGAATGTGATATAAATCAGTATCACCATTATATATATAAATTGTAATAAATATTAATGCTATATAAAGGTGTCTGTATAGCCAAAGCTATGGTCTTTCCAGTAGTCATGTACGGATGTGAGAGTTGGACCACAAAGAAGGCTGAGTGCCAAAGAGTTGATGCTTTCGAACTGTGGTGCTGGAGAAAACTCTTGAGAGTCCCTTGGGAAGCAAGGAGGTCAAACCAATCAATCCTAAAGGAAATCAACCCTGAATATTCATTGGAAGGGCTGATACTGAAGCTGAAGCTCTGATACTTTGGCCAACTTAGGTGAAGAGCCAACTCATTGGAAAAGACCCTGATGCTGGGAAGGATTGCGGGCAAGAGAAGAGGGAAACAGAGGAAGAGATGGTGGGATGGCATCACTGACTCAATGGACATGAGTGTGAGCAAGCTCCGGAAGATAGTGAGGGATAGGAAAGTCTGGATAGGAAAGTCTGATGCAGTCCATGGGGTCACAAAGAGTTGGACACGACTTAGTGACTGAACAATAATAACAGAAGGTGTGATATTTACTTCATTCTCCTTGTACTATAATGGGAAGGAAGACACCTAGTAGAGCCTAATTTAGAGAGGGTGCTTGATAAGTAAGTGTGGGATGGATGAATCCCTAGGTGCATGTTCTTTCTGACAGGTTCCAGGCCATATTCCTGCTTTTCCGAGCCCCAGGCACCTCCTTGCAGAGGGAGTTTGGTGTTTATAGCCAGCTTTCTTGCTGCCAGCATCAGTGGGGATAGATTCCCCTGACAGCTTAGATCCACAGAAGCTTTTCAGCTGTCTTCCTCCAGCCAGGATGGGCACTTTGTCATTTAACATCTGTTCAGCTCCAGGTCATCAGCCTCATGGGAAAGGAGAGAGGACCACCCCATGCAAAACAGGCATTGATCAGTTTCAAATTGCAAACCTTCCTGCTTGTTTGCAGAATGAAGCCCAAACCTATTTTTCACCTTTAGGTCCCTTGATGTAAATCGTCTCAAAATAGAATCAGAACTGCAGGACTCTCAAAGCACACACTTCACTTGGCTGTTTCTCTCTCTCTCTCTTTTTTTAAAGTTTCCTTTCTAATGAGGAAGTTTAAAACCTACAAGAAGTGCTCCGCAGAAGTACTAACGATTTGTTTTCCTTAAAGATTCCAATTGCCTGGTTAGAAAATCACTAACATGTCATTCTGATTTCCCCAAATGCCTTAACAAGCTCCTCATCCTTCCTTCCCTTCCACCAGCTCTTTGCTGGCTGTCTTAGGACTAAAACAACTGGGTGTTTCAGAAACATTTCTGTGCAGCTGGGGATAGAGAACACTAAGAGGTTAAAAAAAGAGCAAAGAAACAAACAAATCCTTCCTTTAGCCAGTGAGATGCATTTTCAGCTTATTAAAGAGCTGACTATTGTTCAAAGAACTCCATGTTTAAGTGATGGCTTTCGGATGATTTTTTTTTAAAGAAAAAAAATATTCAGGGTCTTTTATCACTATCTGTTTTAATGCAGTTATTCATGAGTGCTCTTGCCAAGAGCCATACAAAAATCCTCCATATGCTTTTCTTTTTTTCCCTCCTGATTCTGCTTAAAAAGAAAAAAAAAAAAAAAACTGACATCAAAGTGTGAGGTTCAGAACTTAAAGAATTGAGTCAACCAGAACTCCACATTCTTTGAAGTCTTCAAGCCTCCTGTCTGCTTATTAAAAAAGACAGGCTAAGGGAAAAAAATGCTAAATAGTATGAGAAACAGATTAAAATAAACGAAAGTCTCTTCAGCCTTGTGATTCTATGACAAATAGGGATTTGAAAGCCAAGAGAGGTGTTCAAAACATCGGGGTAAACGAGCCAGGAGGCAAACGCTGCCATTTCTTCATTTCCCACAACTGGTCTCGTTAGTCTGGAGACTGCGTTGAGATGCAGGGGGAATAAGGGCTGGAACCAACTGCCCAGAGGTTCACTTACAATCCTGGGGTCTCTAAGGGTGCCCACCACTGGGCAACTTGTGCCAGCTTTGCTAGGTCCAGTGTAGGGTTCAGCAGCAGAGAACCAGCTCTGGACAGAAGCCTGGGGGCCCCAGAGACAACACCAGGGGTCCCCTTCTTGGAGGACAGCAAGGCAGGGAACTCGCCGGGCACATCACCTCCACTCCCCGCCCCCCGCAGCCTACCTGTGACACTTCTCGGGACGGACTGCAGTGTGCTTCTCCTCCGGGCCCTCCCTATGTCGGCAGAAAGAGGGGGGTAAGGAGATTCCCTGTTATGCCCAGAGCAGCAGCCCCATCCATGCGCGTGGGATGAGCATTTGGGACGCCGAGCCCGCAGGGACCAAGGGCTGAAACCAGCATGGGAGGGAGTGAATGGACAAGCTGGTTCATGCAGAAGCGTCCTGTGTCTACTTATGTATGTTTCCAGGTAGACACTTCCACCTGGAAAGTCCATCATCTGCATGAAACCACAGGCTGAGAAAGCCTCGAGGACATGAAGGGTATCCAGGAGGAGTTAGAACCTGTGTCTCCACGCTGATGCTAACTCAGCACTGGGGAACCCACATGGACATACAGCATGAAGGACATTTATCGACTGCCTCCGAACAATGACAGGGAGACGGGCTGAACAATACCAACCAGGTTGAAAAGAAAAAGGAAGTGGACAGCTAGGTGTATCTTTTGGTTTAGTGGCAAAATACGTATTCCTATGAAATGGGAATGATTTGCTTCAAAGATGGAAGTGAGGTGCTGCAGGACCAGAGGGTAGGATGCAGTCTTGAGTCATCGCTGGCTACAGCCTACCTGCGTTCAGGTGAGACCACGGATGAATTATCCTGGATAAGTTAATGAGGCTGGTATCACTAATGTCTGACTGTAGCTTTTCAAAAATAGTGTGAAAGCTTACCTTTTCAACAGCAAATGTTCTTATCACATATTCTGCCAGTAGCTCTGTTTCTATTAGGGTAACTTTAATGTCTTTATAGATCTCCGTGTCATCTGGCCAGTATTTGCAGCATTTGACCTTTAGAAAACACAAAGGAAATGAGGCTAAAGTGGGTTTTTTTTTTTTTTTGGAGTTCTCTAAATGCTGGGTCACAGTATAATTTATAGGATACAATTTGTGCACAAAATCAGAAATATAGCTTAACTTTGTTCTTTTAGATCACCTGTATATTTTTTTCTCTCCCCAGAATAAACCACAATTTGAGTCATGGGAGGAATAAAACCTAGGAATATGGTCTAAAGTTAACAGAATGTATTTATACTACAAATATCCCAGTTACAGTAACCATTCATTTCCTGTCTATTTCTACTCAGGAGTGGCCTGGAAAAATAAACTACAAAAGGTGGCTTGCAATATTTTAGCTCCTCTGAACTTGAAATTTCTTCTAGTTTCAGAAATTGATGGAACATTTTGGAGGAGGACCAAGCCGGAAATTGGAGCCAAAAGTCAAGATTAGAGATTTTTTTTTTTTTCCTGAAGGCAATAGCTATGTGTTTTTCTCAAGTTACAATTACAGATTCATTTTTTGTCTAAGTAAATTCAGTGTACAAAACCTGGTGAACTCCCTGTGTTAATGATTTCTTCAGTCACCCAAGCACAAAGCCTGGAGATCCTCCTCCCAAACCCAACCAAGTGCCAAGTCGAGCAAGCTGTTGAAACAGCTTTCAAATATGTTTTCCAGCTTTTTATTCCCTCCGCCACCATCTTTGTTAAGGCCCTGCTAACTTCCTGTGTGGATATCCCCTCTTCAAGCAGCTGCAAAAACCCTTCCAAGTGTGGTCCCCCTGGTACTGACTTGCTCTGCTCAGTAAACCTCTGTTTCCAATGACTGCCCGTGAAATTAAAGAGAAATTAACTTTGGCCTCACACGTAGAGGTCTTTTTTGTACTTGGCTGCAACTAGACTAGCATCTTCATCCTTATATTTTCATTACCCTTCTTTCAAGCCACATGTATTTTATGTTCAGAGACAAGTGGTCTGTCCGATCCCCCAGCAGACCTCATGGTCCAGACTCCTACTCAGGCCCCTCCCAGACACACAATTTGTCCAGCTGAACATTTCATCTGTTCTTTGAAGAGTATCTCAAATGCCACACCCCTTCAAAATCTTTCCTCCATGGATGTGAGCTCTCTGTTGACGGTCTGATAAGACGTGCCAGTTCTGTTGCTATGACACTGGGTGATGGCCTGCTTATTACTTGCAGGCAAGCAGAGGGCCTTCTATTGCTTATTTCTGCCCCTGGGGCTCAGAGGAGTGGTCATTAGGAGAAAGGAAGCCTCCTTCCAAAGAGGTGCTTGTGGGCAGCCTTCTCCAAGCAGAGGCACCTGTCTGGGCGGGCCCAGAAGTGGTGGCCGAGCCATTCTGCATCCCGCCCTCCCATCTCATCTCCCAAAATATCCTGAAATGGCTTGCCACATCTGTTTCCAGCCTACTCAAAATCTTTCTAAATTGGGTTCACTTTAGTATCTTTTTAACTGCTTGGACTTGTATCAAGAGGAAAGTATGTTTCCTTCTGGATGCAGACTTTCCATGTGGAGTCCGGGCTTGAGTTGCCTCCTGGCCTCTACGTTTTGTGGACATGGATGTTTAGACCAGTGGTTAGTGGGTATCTGTTGGAACCCAGGCGCGGCAGAACCAGACGCTCTTCTCCACTGACCATGCTGCCGCGCTGTGCTCCCCACACGGCTTCCTCACCACCTAAGGCACCAGACAGTCTTCAGTCCAGAATGCCAGGCCCTGATCACACTCGTCCAGTTACCCGGCATCTCAGGGCCGCTTCCATCCGGCCATCACTTGGGCACCCCGTGGCCGAGGCTGCTGCCTGCTTGTCATCGTGGAGGGTGGCGGGGGTGCATGATGGGCTCCTGCCTACAACAGGGCATGGTTGCTGGCTTTAAAATTCACAAACGTGAAACAGTACAGGAAGCAGAATAACTCCTGGATTTCTAACTGCCTGCACAAAGGGTCATTTTTAGCCAGCAGCCCAAATGATCCCATGTACAATAAAGTCAGAGAACCCCGGACACTCGGGCTGTAGCTCCCAGGCTGGCCACACATTACTGTGACCTTCAGGGTGTCTTTGGAAGAGGGCATGGCAACCCAGTCCAGTATTCTTGCCTGGGGAATACCATGGACAGAGGAGCCTGGCGGGGTTGCAAAGAGCTGGGCATGACTGAGCACGCTTGCATGCACGCAGGAATTAGCAAAGGGTCCTGTGACGTGGGGGTGGGGAGAGCTTCACACCCAGTAGAGCCGAGAGGAGCCACAGTTTTCAAACACTCCTCTTCCAGAGTATCACGACTGTCAGACCCAGCTCTTCCTGCCTGGACTCTGCTTTGAGACCCTGGGTTCTCACGACCGTGGCCTCACCAGTGGCCAGCTCGAGGGGAGAGCCAGCAGGGGCCAGGGCTGGCCGAATTGCCCCCACCCCCGCTTCCTTCTCGCCCTGGCTCCTGTCCTGAAAGGAGGAAATGAGAGGCTGGCTCAAGGACTGAGAGGCACTTGCTCCAGTGACGAGTGGATGGTGGCTGGGAGAGGCTGCAGACAGGTCTCAAGAGCAGGGCTCTTTGGAGGAGAAGCTCACGGTCAATTATGCTGTCTTCAGTCTCTCCAGGCCCGGCTTCAGGGACAGATACTGAATAGGCAGCCCTGAAATGACTTTAGCTGCCTGGCCTCTTGGGGTGGGAGGGGATAGGAGGGGAAGGGGCAGGAAGAAGAGACACATCCAATGGCAGCATCCTCCATTCGTGTCCCTGATCACAAGTGGCTCCGTTTTGTGGATGCTCCCGTATCACCAGCTCTTTGGGCGGCAGGATGGAGGCTGGGGCAGACCGTGAAGGTCTGTTTCTGTGCTCTGTGCCGGGCCAAGGACTCATTTTGCTAAGAAGCCTGTGATCATGGAGGATGAAGTCAGCCCTTCATTGTGGCCACCACTGCCCCATCAAACAGACACAACCATCGAGGAGGCGGCAGGCAGCAAAAAGACAAAGGCGCTGGTACAAGTTTTGATCCATCAAGGGGTTTTCAGCAGACTCTTTCTAAAAAGACATCCAGAGAGAGAGTGACCACGTTCTATCAACAGCTGTGTCAGGGGCCGGCTGAGCGTGGCTTTGCTGGGGACGCTGTTGACAAGAGTTGGGACGTTGCAGGGAAGCACAGTGACTGAAGAGCCCTGGTTAAGAGCCGCCTGCCAGCGAAGCTTCCAAAAGAAACAGGTCTATAGTGTGCAGGATTTTTTGTCTTCAACAGAGATCTCACAGCAATGAGAACATTCACTCAGTTAAATACCCAGATTTCTTTGGCCCCTGTGTGATGAAGTCAGATGGAGGTGTACTGGCCTTTTACTTGCCGACTTGTGGTGGTGCTGCAGCTGATGATGTGAACCCCTGAGCCTCAGTTTTCTCATGCACAAAATGGGACTATAGCATTGCTCTTAGGGAGACTGTGAAGAGTAAGTGAGACAGTCTATATAAAGCAGTACCTGGCCTGTCCTAGGTCCCAGCTCCTCCCTCCGACACCTGCCACGTTCGGCCCTGCCTTCTCCTTTGGGCAGCACATTTGAAGCCTGCTCTAACCGCTGGAGGTCTGGATGGTGTGAATTTGGGGGAATCACTTCATGGCACCAGCAAGTCCCTCTTTAGGCTCCTGCTTCAACCTCCTTCTTCAGGGCTTCTGATTTTCTATCTGGTCTTCCACTGCTGCTGCTACTGCTGCTAAGTCACTTCAGTCGTGTCCAACTCTGTGCGACCCCATAGACGGCAGCCCACCAGGCTCCCCCGTCCCTGGGATTCTCCAGGCAAGAACACTGGAGTGGGTTGCCATCTTCCATTAACATCTCTTAATTAATGGATATACAATACTTAGAATATGCATAAGGTCACATCCATATCCGTAATATTTCTTTTCATCTGCTGTAAAGAAACACGTGGCCCGATGCCTCCTGTGGAATTCTAAGCATCATCTTGCAGACCTCCTTGGTAAAATGTCCTGTTCCTTTTCTTTCCTGCCTAACTAGATGACAAACCATAAGCACTTTGAAGAAACATATATACCCAGGCTGCTTGTTCCTCACCTTGTTCAACAGATTGGCCATGACTTTTAGCTATTCCTGAAATTTAAATCATCCTGCCAAAGGACGGAGACTTGCCACCACTGAGGACAATGATTAGTGTGTGTCCCTCTCTTGGTGCCTCCATTTTTCAGTTGTAACAGACTTTCTCTGTTTTTCTAGTTTCATCTTAAAGTTACAGAGGAAGGCAAGGCTTGAGTCAGTTACATTAATATGATGGTTGATGGTGGATCAAAATACAGAGGAATACTTACTGAATTAGTATAAGATCATCAAAGGTTAAGGCTATCTTTACTCAGGTCACAAAATGTCAATCTTAAATACCCAATTCATTAAAAAAAAGATCGATAAAAGGCAATCATGAGAGTTCAAGACAGAAAAATTTCAGTAATGCCTACAAAAATAATCCGTCTCTTCCCTTTCACATGTGAATTGGATGTCTTGGAACAGCTTAAGAGATTCTGTAAAAAAATTATTATTTTGTATTGCTATATATTACCTATTTTTTTTTTTTTTTTTACTATTAAACTATTTCCACATGTTATTAAGGGGAAAATCTTTCCTCTCTCTTACTTCTTCCATTGATCCTGGATCTGGTGGCTCTTGTAGAAAAGCAAATGTTCTTTGTATTAAGGCTCCAGGTGCACTTGGAACCTTAATACATCTTCCTTGTAGGTGAAGAAGTCAAAGTGTTAGTCGTTCAGGCATGTCCGACCTTTGTGACTCCATGGACTATAGTCTGGCAGGCTCCTCTGTCTCTATGGGATTCTCCAGGCAAGAATACTGGAGTGGGTAGCCATTCCCTTCTCCAGGGGATCTTCCCAACCCAGGGATCAAACCTGGGTCTTCTGCATTGGTAGGCAGATTCTTTACCATCTGAGCCACCAGGGAAGGCCATCTTGTATGTGAATTAGAGCTTTTTCTGACATCCAGTGTTCATCTTTAACTTTTTCTTTTGTCACTCTTTTAGTGACAAACGTGAAAGGAATTACAAGTCAATCTCTTTGGGAAGATGATAATCTTTAAAGCATCCATCAGTTCCCTGGCATCCCTTATATATTGATGAGGGTGAACATTTCTAGTTCCTGCTTCTCATGGCTCCAAGACTGTTTACCACCTGTTATCAGAAATATTCAGGGAAGCTCAACAATCATCTTCCTACATGACTCCGAGATCTCATTTGGATTTTTAATAAACAGTTACATCCTAATGAAGTCTTCATCAAACTGACTAAATATGTTTAGAAATCATTAGCTTAAATTACCAGTGCAAAAAAGAACCTCCTTTGGGAGAGCCCCAGACTGGGTTCCCAGACTTTTGGCAGATGAATTAGTACAACAACACAGCGGAGTCGGTGGGAGTTCCTGGGAACCAGGCGTTGGATAAAGGGCTCAGGGTCCCTCCAGTGGGTTCATTAAAGAGGGAAAACAACCACAACACATCCGACGCAATTTACATGCCAGGTGTGCGGCTGTCGGCAGGTGCCAAGGAAACTGACGAGGGTCCCTTCCCACAACACGCGGGCTGTGGGGGATGCACAGGGGCGGCCAGGAAGCCTTAGATAATGACAGGTTCTGGCAGGTGTATGGGGGGGAGCCCTGCAGGAGGGAAGTGTGGCTTCTGAGTCCTTTGCACAGGTGCTGGGACCGGAGGCCTCCCAGAGGCTCCAACAGGGGCAATTACAGCAGCCTAACGCAGGGCGCTCCAGGGCAGAGATCCGGGGAAAGCTGCTGGGCTCTGACTTAATGAATCAAGTCTGTGTAAACAAACAGCGTCAGCCTGGCTCATGCCTGACTCATGAAGCACCCGCTGTGTGCAGTCAACACGGTAAGCAGCTAGTTGCTGCCCTTAAAAACCATGTCATTTTCATTTCTTCAGTGGTTTGTCGTCGCTGTTTCCAAGCGTGGAAGATGGGCATGTTGTCTCTTGACAAGCGTGCTAGATGAACAATGGGAAATGGCCTGGAATTAGGTCTGACCTTTTCCCGGAGGGCATGTGACCTCTTGTCAACACCCCCAGATTGCACCAGACGTTTCAAGGACAGACGCCATGAAGCACATCACAAATTGAATTCAGGCCAGTCCATGGGGCTGACAGTGGCAGGGGAGGACTCTTGGAGCTTACCACGTCCCTGTAAACCGGGTGAGGATTCCTGGAACTCAAGGAATATATATATATATTTTTTTTTGGTAAGCTTATTTAAAAAAAAAATATATATATATATATTTTTATATATATATAAATAAGCTTACCAGTCTAAAATTACCAGTTTCTATGAGGCTGTGGGCTTCCATTTAAGGTTGAACTTGAACCCTGGCCCCTGTTCTCCCCTTCAGCTGCACACTATTAGCTGCACACTATTAGCTGAAGTGTCCATGGCTATTTGTCAGCAAGAATTGTTTCCATCAAAAATATCATCAGGGGCCACCTTATATGGGATGGGTCCTGATGGAAGGAACAGAGACCACCTATTTATTTCAAGGCAGGTAACTCAGAGTGAAGCCTGGATCCCAGTAAAAGGTGTCATGTCCAACAGACATTGGGCTCTAGTGTCTGAGGCTTTTTCACTGGAATAATTTCATAGCACGGTCTTCCTTTGACCTGTTAGCCAAACACCATGCTGTCCCGAGTTTTCCTTAAAGAAAGAGGGTTTATCATATGAAAACAGCTCATGTCTAGTCATTGGGTCCTGAGACAGCACATTTTGAAATTTCAATTAAGCAAAAAATATGCGCATGCCTTTATTTAAAAAAAAAATCCAGTAGTAGTTGTTATTTTTAATAATTACCTACTTTTCAAAGTAATTTATCTTGGGATTACTTTAAGTGAAGTGAAGTGAAGTTGCTCAGTTGTGTTAGACTCTTTGTGACCCCATGGACTGTAGCCTACCACGCTCCTTTGTCCATGGGATTTTCCAGGCAAGAATACTGGAGTGGGTTGCCATTTCCTTCTCCGGAGGATTTGAAGTGAGCTCCGATGCAAATACGTTGTTGTTCAGTTGCTAAGTCGTGTCCAACTCTTTGCGACCCCAGGGACCGCAGCACGACAGGCTTCCCTGTCCTTCACTAGCTCCTGGAGTTTACTCAAACTCATGTCCACTGAGTCAGTGATGCCATCCAAACATCTCATCCCCTGTTGGCCCCTTCTCCTGCCTTCAGTCTTTCCCAGCATCAAGGACTTTGCCAATGAGTTGGCTCCTCACATTAGGTGGCCAAAGTATTGGAGCTTCAGTTTCACCATCAGTCCTTCCAGGGATGTTGAATATTCAGGGTTGATTTCCTTTAGGATTGATTGGTTTGATTCTTGCAGTCCAAGGGACCCTCAAAAGTCTTCTCCAACGCCACAGTTCAAAAGCATCAATTCTTTGGCACTCGGCCTTCTTTATGGTCCAACTCTCACATCTACACATGACTACTGGAAAAACCATAGCTTTGACTATACGAAAAATCTGGTAAATAACTCAAGGAATATTGTTATCGGGAAAGCAAAGCAGTGTGAGGCAGTCTCCATATCTCTTCCTCCTCAACACACGAGGCAGTCAACACTGTGTGTGAGATGAGTGAGGACTCAGAATCAATCATACATTTCAGGGGAAGAAACAGGTAAAACATTGAGCTTGGCTGTTTCACAGTGAACCTAGTGGATACTAACTGCTCTAAGTGGGGCATATTCTCCTTTGTTCACTTTGCTGGGCATTTCCTGAGCTCCAGGAGGGAGAGACCACACAAATTTATAATGCTGTCTCCTCCCTGAAAGGAGTTTGCTTTTATGGCAGAGTTGAAAAAATTTTTTTCAGTAGTCATTACTCCTTTTATAGCAAAGTATTGATTTGGGGGTGAAAAGGTAATTTATTAAAGTATTTATTTATTTGTTTGCTTATTTGGTTGCATGTAGGATCTTTAGTTGGGGCACACAGGATCTAGTTTCCTGACCAGGGATCAAACTTGGGGCCCTACATTGGGAGTACGGTCTTAGCCACTGGACCACCAGGGAAGTCCCAAGAAAGGTAATTCATAAATGCCACTATAGGTCTCAGTTGTGCTGGAGAAAAGGTAAGGGTTACTTTAATGCTTATGTTTAGGAAGTCCTCAGAATGGGGCGGGAACTTCTCTAACCACCAGCCACGTAGAGACTCATTTAATCTTTACAAGATCCCTATAAAGCAGGTGCCATGATATCTACACTGCCCAGGTGAGGGGCTGGTGGTGGGGAGTTCAGCAACCCCTTCTAGGCTAGTCACACAAGGAGCTCCCCTGGTCCCCCCAGGCCAGCTTCCTTGCTCTCAACATCTCCCAGGAGACAGGGAATCCAAAGGCATAAATGGCTTTTACACTGTTGGCAGTAAACCTGTGCTTTTTCAGTTTTTATACTTTATCTAATAGTCCCGTAGCTTCTCCCCTCTTGTCTCGTCACTTTACCAATATCCTTTACAGAAACTTTTACATTTTAATGGTCAATTTTCCCTGTCCTTTTCTTAATGTGTTGAGCTTTTGGCCTCTTCGAAACACTCCTAAAACAAAGGACATAAATGTGCCCTCCGTATTTGCTTCTAAAAGTTTTAAAGCATTAAAACATTTAAAGCTTTAAAACTTTTGGTTTTATTTAGTATTCAATTTGGGGCTTTTCTTTTAGTCCACATGAATGACCAAACGTGCCAGTTCAGTTGATGGAAAAGCTCACGTTTTTCCCACTAATTACACATTTTCCTACAAATGCCTTCATCAACATCTGGGCTCTCAGTTTTTGATCTGTTGATGTATTTATTTCTTCCTGATTTGCAGTGTCTATCATTTTCCCTTTTGGTATGTTCGTGTTTGGTTTTGATATCAAGGTTATATTAGCCTCTTAAAATAAAATGGGGAAATAGTCTCTCTTTTTCTCTTCTCAGAATAAATTTTTATAAGATTTGAGTTACCCATTCCTTGAGTATTTAGCAGAATATATCTACAATACAATTGGGAGTAACACTTTCCATGGGTCACTTTTAAACTATAATTCACTTTTTAAATAATTTTTGTCTCTTCAGAATTTCTATTTCTTTTTGAGACAGTTTTGGAAAATCAAATTTGTTAAGAAAATTGTTGCTTTTATCTAAATTTTCAAATTTATTGTTATTCATATTATCTGTTATGTTAAAAATGTATCATATTCCCACTATTTGTTATTTCTGATTTCTTTTCTTCTGATTGCCAGATGGTTGTCAATTTCATCAGTCCTTCCACAAAAGCTTTTTGATCATGGTGATTTTTATTATTGTTTCTTTGATTTTTATTTAATAACTTTCTGGTCTGTTGTTACTGTTTTCTTGTTTTAGTTTACCCTGTTCCTCATTTATCTTCTTGAATTAGATGCTTAATTAATCTTCTAATAACAACCTTGAAAAACATATATATACTTTGGGTACCATTTGCTCGGCATCCTACACATTTACTACATGATGCTTCATGATTCACAGTTCTAAGTATTTTCTGAGTGATATGAGGGTGTTGTGCTTTGACCCATGAATTAGTGGAAGCGTTTTCTCACCAGAGCCTAAGTGAGGACTCATCTGCTGCTGTCATTTCCCTGTTCTGGTGCCCGGCTGGCTTCCCTCTCCTTTGCCCCTCCCTCATTTCCCCCTTGGCCCTTTATCAGAGCATCTACCCTTTGTGAGTTTAGGTTTCATGTGGCCATCTCAGTTCAGATTCTTAGCACTGTACGTGTCCAAGGCATTACCTCCTGTTCTTGGTGGGCTTTAGAGCTCAAGATCCAAGCTTGTGAGACTAAAGCCCTACCCCATTTGTCAGGACCCATGGGCACCATCATGTCAGCCTCTAGTGGGAGCCTGTTGCCCCCTTCCCTTTCTCTGGTCTCTAGTCCTTGCTTCTTCTCTGTTCTCTAGTAGTTTACTTTCTTAAGAGCTAAGTTAAACATTTTTAACATTTATGTTTACATATACATTTATATTTTATATTAAATACATTAAAACTCATTTACATTTTATCTACAATTTCAGGATGTTTGTAAAAGGAGGATTTTCAGGTTCTTTGGCTTGCCATCTTTGCTAGAATTTTAACTACCTCCCACTTTTTAAGTCTCTCTTCTTCCTGGTTTGTGCTTCCTGAGACCTTCTGAAAATCCATTTGTAAGAACAGCTTTATTGAAGAAGTGTAACTGATGTACTGAGTTGGCCCAAAAGTTCGTTCGGGTTTCCGTAGGGTATTAAGGAAAAGCTCGAATGAACTTTTGGGCCAACCCAATACAGAGAACTTCAGGTGCACAACTGGACGGCTTCTGACATAGTGAATGCCCTTGGTACTAGCACTACAACCAAGGTCGGGGCAATATCCACCACCTCCCGTGGTTTCTTACATGCCCTTGGGCTTTGTGCATGTGTGTGTGTGTGTGTGTGTGTGTATTAAGAGCACTTGACAGGTCTACCCTCCTAACAAATTAAGTGGGTGACCCTGTATTGTTGACTACAAGCTAGTTTTGTACAGCAGATCTCTATAACTTGTGCCTCTGGTGTAACTGAGACCTTAACACCCAATGAACATCAACCCCAGCTTCCCCTCCCCCAAGTCCTGGCGCCCACTCCTGTACTTTCTATTTCTGTGACTTGACTCTTCTCCATCATTCACTCCTATGGGTGGAATTGTCCAGAGCCTGCCCTGTTTAAGTGGCTTACTTCACCTGACCTGACATCCTTCAGATGCAACCGAGTTGTCAATGGCAGGATTTCTTCTTTAAGGCTGACAGAGAATCTTAAGAAACAACCCCTCTATCACTTCTGCCCCTAATATTTCAGTTGGAGGCTAATCTCGAGGCACAGAGAAAATCTCACAATGGCAACGTCTCTAAGAAGTGACGGGTCCTCCAGCAGAACCATGGAAATGGCCTCACTATTCAACAGAGCAGCTGCCTCCTATATGTCTTCTCACTTTCAAATTCCCCTTTAGGAATAATCCTGTTGCATCCTATGACTGAGATCTTAACTACTGAAGAATTTCCTGGTTAAATAAAAATAGCTCATCCACAGTTAATACAGATGAAGTAACCTAAGACCTTGGGGCAGCGTGTGGTCCCCACTTCACAGGTCAGGAGAGGGAGGAAAGGGAAGATCTAAGCGAGAGGAGATGCTGGAATTCTAAGCCTGGGATTGACTCCAGGGCTGCGGGCTGTTCTCAGGAAGGACTTTCCCCCAGGTGGGGAATGCAGGCCTGCCTCCTGGGGGCTCCCTTTGTGCTCTGACACCCAAGCAGCAGCACGCGTGCTTCACTGTGTTTTTGTGTTGTTGTGTGCTCAATATATCCGGGTAACAACTGCTTTTAAATCCTGAGTGCCTTTCCTGTCTGTTGCTATCGCAACAAGTGAAAGCAATTCAGGCTATGTTTACCGATAATTTATAAGCAAGGGCAGCAAGCCAGAGGAGGAGCCTAGTGGTTAGCATTTTCAGAAGGACACACACTGCATCCAGGGCTGGCTCCTGCCCTCCTTCACACAGGTGTCTAAGGAAGGAACAGACGACTGGGAGGCAGAGAGGCCACTTACCCGCCCCACTTCCACCAGGTTGGTCACCATGACGATGCTCGCCGTGTTCTCGTGCCACACCATCCTCCAGAAATCAGAGATCGTCTCCTGCATCGGCCCTGCAGCAAAACACAGCAGAGACTTGTGTTGTCTTTGGGAGCTTGCACCTGCGGCACTTCCGGGGCTCACAAAGAAATCTCTGGACAGCTGCAGGCAGTCCCCTCATCCCTCTAGGTGGACGGAGCTCTCCCTACTAGTGTAGATGTGGTGGCGGGAGGCACTCTTCCTATAATAGCACCCTTAGAAACACTGAATTTTTCACTCATGGTTTAATTTTCTCATGTCATCCAAGGCATCTGTATTTGAGCCCTTTTTGCCCTTCTTAAATGACTGCTGTGAAAGAAAGTTATTTCTTCATCATTTAGCTATTTATTTCTATAATACTCGAGAGTGAGATTTTTTTAAAAAAGGGGTACCATCACTCTTCCTGCTAACAACTGGCGAGATCCAGGGAAGCAGTCTATAGAATGAAATGAGCCTCTATAGGAAAGATGGCCTTTTCTGGTTTCTAGTATTTTTCTTAATCTGTGCTGTCAAATTAATCCTTTCTAGAATTTTCGCCTAACACCTTCCAGTGAGTTTGGAGTTTCGAGCACTTGTATTTCCTGTCATTGACCATGATCTGCTTTCCTAGCTCCTGGGATCTGAGCATTAAGGAGCTCTTTTTATGGACTGGAAAAAAAGAGGGAAAATCTGTGTTACAAAATTCCAGTGCTATAGACACTGTAAAGGCACAGAAAGCTGGAATTTAAACTTTCTTTAAATGCAGATTTTTAAAAAAAGACCCAAACTCTATGTTCAGACATGTTTGAGGGTCTCCATGTAATAGCATAAGTCTTTTTTGGATAAATCTTCATGGTTTCTACTTATTTCAGTAATACATAATTAAAAATCTAAGGTTAACTAGCATATTAACCTTTTCTACTAAAATTATGAAGGACTTATCTCTGACCACTCCCAATTTACATGCAATTTTTCTATAGTGTTTATCACTTTTTGAAGCCCACCACGGATGCTATTTTAATACAATGTTTATATTTTCACATTTGTCAACTTCTTTGCTCCCTTTCAAACAATTTTAGAACTTTTATCTAGCTCATCTTTTAATTTTTCACAATCACAAAATACATTCTTCAGGAATTTCTTAAGGTTCTGCTGGTGGCAAGCTCTCAGAATTATTTGCCGAAAACATATTTAGACAGTTTTATTGGGTGTGTATTTCTAGAGTGATGTTTACGCTGTGGCTTCCATTTTAACAGCATAAGTCTTTATATGACCAGTAGACATGTGGGGAAAAGAGAGGAAAATGCTTTCAAGGGTGGACGGGCTGGACAGATGTGCTGTTGGATCTGGACGTGGTAGATTCCCGGGTCTGGAGTGTGAATATGTGAGTTTAGGACCTGCCTCTGGCTTTGAACCGAGTGTGTGATGTGGGGCAAGTTTCTTAGTCATGAAAAAAGACAAACAACCCAATTTACCAATGAAAATGGGCAGTGCACTTGAACGGACATTTCCCTAATGCCTATTATCATTAGTCATTAGGAAAATGCAAACCACAGCCACAGTAAGATACCATCTCATACCCACTGGGATGGTTATAATTAGAGGAAAAACCAGAAAATAACACTGCAACCTTAGTATCTGCATCTCTGTTTATCTACATACTGATTTCAGGAACGCGGCTGAGGCTTATTTTGAGAATCTGTGGAATGAGCGCTGACTCAGGCATTTTATACACAGTCACGTGTCAGAACAAAAACCAGGTGCAAGAAAAACCCCCAAAACAACAACAACCCAAGGTGCATTTACATTAAAATAGTATGAGGAATGGAGAGGATAAGTTGGAGGTATATTTAAAGCAATTTGGGCTGTAAGTTGATCAATTTTTAAGCCAGATGATGGCTACATGAAGATTCATTGTACAATTCTGTCTATTTTTGTACATACTTGAAGTTTTCTATGTCAAGATTTAAAAAAAAATCTCCCCAAGAGATATACTATCACAATACAATCTGGTCAGTAAAAACAAAGATATTTCTCCACAAATTATTTTGCAGAAATCAGTAGGTTAAGCCATAGGTTAGGAAGAAGAACTTCTAATCTTCGTTTGCCTTACACAATGAACATTAAGGAAATTAAAGCTTCTAAAGCCCAAGGCCATAAAACAGCTGAAGATGCAAAAAACAACAACAGAAAAGTTAACAAGGAAACAAAAAACGGGTGCATTTAAAGCTATTTATTGATGGTCACTTGCTGGCTGAGCAAAGAGGGCACTCCTGGCCCCTTCAGGCACCGTCCGTTCCTCCTGACCAAGTATCAGTCTCTTCCTGTACCTTCTCTTCTTCCTCACTGTCAAGCTTCCCTCCCTTTTCTCTGAATACAAATGTCTACTGTTCTTCCTGCTGCTGTGACCACTCTTCCTCTCCTCATGAGACCCCCACCTCCTGGGCCTCTGCGCCGAGTCCCTTCATGGGACCTTGAGCGCCGCCCCCCACGAAGCTTTGCCTGCCGCTTGCCTCGTCCCTTGGCACGTGCGTGCCATTCTCCTGATGGACGGGCTGAAGATTTCAGTGACTTCAGTCAAGGTTACCAGGGACACCAGTAAACATCAGATCTCATCAATCACTACGCTTCCAGCTCACGGGAAGAGAGGTGTCTCCATTGTGTACTTAACGGCTTGTTACTTATTCACAAGGAAAAAATAACCCGAGTCCATCTCTGTGCAGACACACAGTCTCTCCAGTGCAACCCTGAAACAAAGGGGTGACACCCACCAGACACACAGGCCTGTACCACCTGCTCTGAAACTTCCAGAACCAGTTCTGATGACAATGGCTACCGTGGATGCATCTGGTGCCCCAGCATTGCAGATGCAAGTGCTTTCAGAAAGAAATCTTCCTCTCCCCTCAGTGCCCAACAGAGACATTCAAGGCTGGGCAAGCTCCCAGGTGCAACTCACTGGCCCTTTCCTGACTCTAGAGCCCCTGTGATGATTTATCTCAAGTTCTTCTGGGAGGGGGAATGTGGCTGTCACGTTTATTGCTCTTTCCTTAGGGTCCATGGAGTACCCAGTGCAGAGAATGGGCTCATAAATTAGTGAATGAATGAGTACTTTTGTATGCATTGCTATAAACCATATTATTTACTATTAAAGTGCTATATTAAGAGTGTGGACTCTTTGCCACGCCATGGACTGTAACCTGCCAGGCTCCTCTGTCCACAGAATTCTCCAGGCAAGAATACTGGCGTGGGTAGCCATTCCCTTCTCCAGCGAATCTTCCTCACCCAGGAATCCAACCTGGGTCTCTTGCATTGCAGGTGGATTCTTTACCGTCTGAACCACCAGGGAAGCCTCATATAAATATTAAGTACTATTAAAAGATAATACTTGTAGGAGTCTCTTTCTTGACATGTCTTGGAGATTACCTGTAGAAGCTTGAAAGAACATTTGCCTCTACTTCTTCCTGATTTATTATAAAGGGCGGCATCTTTTGCAAGGGCTTCTTCAGAGTGAGCGTGAGGGTCCCCTGGTCTCCAGAATGCTGCCTGGCAGTGCTGCAGAAACTGGTTCCAACTACTGAGCAGGTTGCTCCTTGGAGTCCCCCTGCTCCCAACGCTTTCGCTCCAATCTCAACCCAATCCATCACTGGGAGCCAGAGTGCAATACTGGCTTCCACCAACAGTTCTCAACTCAGGCTGCATATTATAATCACTGTGCAGCTTTACAAAATTCTAATAACCTAACCCAAGAGTCTCTGGGTTTATTGGCCTGGGAGGGGGTTGGTCTTGTGGCGAAGAACCACAGAGATTCAGCATCCAGGCATTTGGCTACGCCTCTCACCTAACTAACACCTAACCTATCAGGTGGTCTTGTTCAGAGATGAAACACCCAAGATCTGTGGCTTTTGAATCTACTGAATAGTCTAACTTGCAATATAAGCTCTTTGAATCAAGAAGTCCCAATTCTTTTTGATTTAGAAGGAACTTGACTCATGAGAGGGGGCTTCTCTGGTGGTTCAGACAGTAAAGAATTCACCTGCAATGCAGGAGACCTGGGTTTGATCCCTGGGTCGGGAAGATTCCCTGGAGAAAGGAATGGCAATCTACTCCAGTATTCTTGACTGGAGAATTCTATGAACGGGGGAGCCTGGAAGGCTACGATCCATGGGGTTGCAAAGAGTCGGACATGACTGAGTGACTAACGCTTTCACTTTCACTCATAAGATATCATCTGGGAACATGGCTGTACCATTTCACTGAGGGGCAAAGCGGTAGTCAAGGTGACACAGGAATTTTATAATGTTTACTTAACTACTTTCAGGGTATCTTTAAAACAAAGAGTGTGATCCATGGAGAGGTCATTGGTGACTGCTCTCGGGGTGGACAAACAGCTAAACTCCTATGACAAGGAATCCAAAACAGTAGGCAAAGGATGCTGTAAACCCTGTCCTTCCGGCATCAACAGCTGGGATGACAACCCCGGAAGGTATCAGGTTTCTTCAGTTGCTGGCTGGGTAGCGGCCCATGATCGGTGTGGCTATGCCTTTACAGACGTTGGCACAATAGGCGGGAAGGTTATTCTCAGCAGCTGTCCTATGGGGACCAAAGCGTTTGAAAGTAAGGCCTCGAAACTTCAATAGCATCAGGCTGGCACTACATTCCGTTTCCCTGATGACCATCAGCACACACAGACCTCTCTTGGCTGAGAAGGAGACATGCGGATGGGTAGTTCTTACACCACCCATCCCCCAGGGGAGCAGCAACAAGAAGGGGCAGAAAGAACGAGAGCAGAATAAAAACAATAAATAGCTGTGACTGAAAGACATCCAAGAATGGCTCTATTGTGTGAGACTAGTTCTCTGGCTCATGGGCAGTGAGAGATATTAAAAACTACAATTTCAAGACCTTGATAGATGACTCTGCCCTCTCCCTTTCACATTCTCATGTCTATGCAGTATGTTTTCTGCATTAATTAGAGCCACAGGAAGTCAAGGTCCTTGGAGCTCACAGTGACGCATGGGAGTTTTTGGAAGGGAAGAAAGGGTTCAGATATGCCCCAGTATTCCACTGTGAACAGGATAAAACCTAACTTCTTTTGAGCTCTTCCTATTTCCCAGGTCTCCTTTGAGTGTCTTACAAGATATATTATGTCATTAATTTAAAAATCACAGCCCTACTTAATAGGCACTACTATTCCCCTACTTGGGTGGCTCAGCTGGTAAAGAACCTGCCTGCAATGAGGGAGACCAGGGTTTGATCCCTGGCTTGGGAAGATCCCCTGGAGAAGGGAATGGCTACCCATTCCAGTATTCTGGCCTGGAAAATTCCACAGACTGTATACTCCATGGGGTCGCAAAGAGTTGGACACAATTGAGCGACTTCACTTCATTTCACTTCACATTCCCCCACTTTACTGGAAGGACACTCAGGCATAGAGAAGTCCGTAGAGGTGTCCATGGGGCTGAGTCTGAGGTCCGGCCCCACCAGTCACCAGGTGAGCATCCATGGATGTGACAGGTGTGCGTGTAAAAGTCATCACAATCCCGGCAAGAATAAAAGAGAAGGAACCCATGTCAACCACCTTTAAACAATTTTTTTATGCGTTCTTTTAAGAGTCCCATGATCCTACTGCTACAGAATAAAGTCCAAGTTCATGAGCACAGCCCCTCCCAAGTTCAGGTTCATGAGCAGTGCCCTCCTCAGCAGCACCAACCTCCCCTGTATCCAAGTGTTTCTAGAACCCAGCACGTCCAGGTTTACTCCCTCCATCCTCCACCACCCCAGCCCAAGCCACATGCCCCCAAATGACCAGCCCAGCCTCACACTCGGCCCCCCTCACTCTGTTCTTTCCATCTCGGCTACAGCTCACCTCTGCAAAGCGTCATTTTCCTGCTTAAAAATCTTCCAAGGGGTTTCCACTGAGTAAATCTCAGATTCCTGAACGAGGCAGACCTGGCCCCCCGGTTCTGTGCCTGGACTGGGTCTCCACTCTTGGTTTTGGCTGTTGCAGGTGCCGTGTCCTCGGGACCCCCTGCAGGATCCCCCACCAGGACCCCTCTGAACTTGCTTCACTCATTCACCCCCTTCCCAGCTCCTGGGGGAGATCTGAGTGTATGACCTGTATCCACAGGTGAGCCTGCTGTGTGCCAGGATCCTGGGACGGTGGGGATGCCACAGTCAATGATGGAAACACAGCCCCTGCTCCACAGAAGCTTGAGGCTATGCCAGGTGCAGATAAGGCAAGAACATGCCACATGTGCACATAAAGTGTGGTGAGGTCAGCAACCCCGGACTCCTAACTTTCAATGGAGACGTACACACCTCTGCAGACACACGGATATTTTCCAGGGGGGATGTGGATAGTTTCCAAACTAGCATTAATAATCTCCATACACTCAGTGGCTTTATGGACTCTGCCTATACTGATCTCTACGAGAAGAAGTCTAGGAACAGGGGTCTTTCGCGAACATGACAAAACCCTCACTCATCTCAACTATTACTATGGGGCACTGCCCAGGTGAAGAGACCTGCAAGTGTGAACTGAGGGATGGACTGAAACACTGACTGCAGAAACCTACAATGCTTCCCGCCTTCCCTTATGAAACATAATTCTGCGAAGGACAAAATTTGGTGTTAAAAATGGGATATTTCGGTTCATGCTGAGATGCTCTGAATTCACAACATCCAAAGTGGCAGAGTCTGGGAACATTTATTGTTTTAACTGCAGCTGGGCTGTTCTGTGGGACCACTGAAGTTTTCCTGGATACAACCATGGATGAAAGTTTTATGTGTTTTCTTTCAGATTTGGCATGCTTTAATCTATAAGGTGATTAAAGTCTATTTATCATAATATCATAAAATATTTATTCTCATTTCATCCATTCTCATTTTACCTTAGAAAATAATTTAATATTGTCTATCTCCTATTAACAAGTAAACTTATATAAACTTATGATGAAAATTTTAGATAGCAACTTAAAATGTTCAAAGTGGGTACATAATTTTTTCAAACTTCTTTTGGGGATTCACAAGCAAAACCATTTGAAGACCACTGTCAGTCTGTGATGTATTTATGCCTGCGTGCATGCATGCTAACTTGCTTTAGTCATGTCCAACTCTTTGTGACCCTTTGGACTGTAGCCCAACAGGCTCCTCTGGCCATGAGATTCTCTAGGCAAGAATACTGGAGTGGGTTGCCAGGCAACCCACTCCAGGGGATCTTCCCAACCCAGAGATTGAACCCGAGTCTCTTATGTCTCCTGCATTGGCAGGTGGGTTCTTTACCACTGCTGCTGCTGCTGCTGCTAAGTCGCTTCAGTCGTGTCTGACTCTGTGCGACCCCATAGACGGCAGCCCACCAGGCTCCCCCGTCCCTGGGATTCTCCAGGCAAGAATACTGGAGTGGGTTGTCATTTCCATCTCTAGTGCACGAAAGTGAAAAGTGAAAGTGAAGTCGCTCAGTCGTGTCCGATTCTTCTCAACCCCATGGACCGCAGCCTACCAGGCTTCACCTTCCATGGAATTTTCCAGGCAAGAGTACTGGAGTGGGGTGCCATTGCCTTCTCCCACTAGGACCATCTTTATCAGTAGTGCCACCTGGAAGCCCGTATTTATGTCTACAGTAGTCAAAGTCAGGAGGAAGTTGTATTTCTTCCTGCAATATTGTTTTTCCTGCAGTGCTGAACTGTAGAGTGGATGTGACTTTGCCAGGAGGAATACGGGGGTCAGGTCCTTGGGTGGAACGTCCAGTACGGGTGACTCATTGCCACCTGATGGGGGAGGGGACACACATGGAGCCATCTTCAGAGAGAATGCAAAAATTTTACAAAAATTTTGGGTTCAGATTTCATGAGTAGTAGAAAAACACAACTAGGAAGAAATCTTTTAGATGGATAGCCTGCCTTCCAGGAAGAACGCAGCAGAGGAAGTGTCTGGTTGTCTCAGGCTGACGTGTGATGAGGTGTCCACAGCCACAAGGAAGAAAGAGGGAGGAAGGGAAGAAGGAAAGGGGGGAAGGAAGAGGGCCCAGAGGAGGGGACCCAGTGGGCTGGAAAGCTGAGCCAAGTATCCAAAGGCCAAGTCCAGGGGAGCCTCTGAGCTCCCCGAAGGTGCAGATGGACAACAGTGTCCAGAAAGGACGGATCTAGCCTACTGAACGAAAACTCCCAAGAAACAGGACAACATTGACTATGAATAGTAAACAACAGTAAAGAGACATCGGGGCAGCGGTGTCTGGAACCCCGGGGCTCACAGCATGTGGCTCCCGGCAGTGATTCCAGGACAAGGAGGTCAGGGGCTGGGCAGGTGGTCAGGTCCCCTCTGGCCTCCCCAGTGCCACTTGCCAGGCTCCAGGTGCGGAACAGGGGCTCAGGCCTGAGCTGGGCGGGCTCAGGAACCGGTGGGTCATGGATGAGCTGACCTTTGAGTCAGACTGAGGATGACAGGGGCTGCCCTTAGATGGGAGTTCTGGGTAAAACCGAGCAGCAGTCTAGCACAAGACTGTTGTGGTGTCAGCAAAGAGGCCGAGGGCTCTGGGCGCTGGCCAGGCGTGGCCCACGTCAGGCTCTGGGGCTTCTGGCTCACTCCATCAGAGGAGAAGACCCTTGATGGTGGGATACTGACATGGAAAACAGGGGCCTAGGATTTACGCATTCATTTTCAAGCTCTTACTCATAAATAAAACTGACCCTAAATTTCTGATCCATTATTATTTTCACTGCTGCTGGAGATAATCTAGATAAAGTATTACGAAGTCAGTTACTCAACATTTGGAGCATTAGACGTCCCTTCAGTGGCTTCTGAGTAAGTTTTTATTACAAAACTTTACATGCTTTTTCAATATGATGCTTCCATAACACTTATGTCTATAATTTTACATTTAGTAGCCTTTCATTTTTGCAGTAGTTGAATGTAAAAGTTAAAATATGCCACCATGCTTTATGGACTGAATCTGGTATGTCGCAAAAGGCGTAAGGGCGACACAGAAAACAGTCGGCTTTTGCATTAATAATGAATAAACCTTAACAACACTTATTTGATAGGTGCATTGGCTCTCCCCTGAAGCTACATAAGGGAAAATCATGGATTTTTTATGAATAATTTTTGGGTTTCAGCTGCAGAAAAAGAAAAGCAAAGCTGAGATGGCTGGTTGCATGGGATTCAATCTGTTTATTTTCCTGAATTGTTAAGAGCATCCCTGTCCCCCAATTATCATTTAAAAGGAACAATAAAAATCAACTAAAGATTTAGAAGCAAACACTGAGAATTATTCTATGATGGGGAAAACATGAGATTACTTTATGTAATCTAAACTCAAAAATACAACTGGCAGCATTTTCTAAGGGCAACTCTTATGTGAAACACCCTTCATGTCCAGAACTATAGGATGTTCACCAGTCTACTAGAAATTTTATTTAGCCACCAGTCCAGTGGAGTTTCAATTTGAATGTAGTAAAAAGAAGAGAAATTTGGCATTGGCGCTATTATGAAATATGCCTTGCTAAGAAGCAGTGTCAAACGTGATGACTAAATTAATGATGTCAAATAGTGCTTTTTTTCTTTCTTTTCCTTCTTCCCTCTTTTCCTTTCTTCCTTTCTTTTCTGTTACTATATTTCCTATATTTCTGTGGCTCTCACACAATAACAAAACCCTTTTTACACAGCCCAAGTCTTTCTTTTTAAAAAATTTTCTACTTGTTTTCCTTCCTTTTCTTTTTTAAATTGGAGCATAGTTGACTGGTGAGCAGGAACTTGCTGATCGCCCTATTTCTCCTGAATTGGCTCACCAGGTATGTGTGTTCCTCTTACATCTGAGAAAACTCGGCATCCACCGTGTGTGCTGCATCCATTCCTCTAGGACATATCATTCTCATGGATGGTACACAGCACTCATACCATGCCCTAAAATTCTTTCAGACTGAAACAAGAAAGTGTGCCAATATGAGCTGTGCAAATATCCGTGACTTTCTCTAGATAACTAGTCATGGGATGTCGGTTTTCAGGTGCAGCACAAGAACATGTGAAATCCTGATTGGACCCCGAAAGGTCATGTCAGACTTACTTATGAGAAAATTGGTATAAACCAAACACTAATGGACAGGCTACATATAAAATCTAAAAGAGCCTGGAAATCTTTGTAGTGTCAGTCATAACCCTTCAATCTCTGGCTCTTTTCTGGTTAATACTCTTGACTCCCATCTTATTCACTTATTCCGCTAGAAGTAATTATGAAATATTTAAGAACAATAGAGAATAATATAGTAGGCATTATTTAATATGGTGCTTCTCTGATGGCTCAGAAGGTAAAGAATCTGCCTCAATACAAGAGACCTGGGTTCGATTCCTGGGTCTGGAAGATCCCCTGAAGACGGGAATGGCTACCCATTTCAGTATTCTTGCCTGGAGAATTCCAAGGGCAGAGAAGCCTGGTAGGCTACAGTCCATGGGGTTGCAGAGTCGGACACAACTGAGCAACTAACACTAGCATGAATAAAGATACATTAAATAATACCTACTATATTTCAAAGAGATGCCGGGAACTTCATATTTAATTCTAATTGTCACCTTACCATTTTTCATCTTTGTGTTGTCTAGTATCTTAGCTCCAATATGAGTTCATCCTACCTTGATTAGTCATTATTATAGTTTCTTTTCTGTTGTAATTTTCTAATAGCTTTCATAATTTTTATTGTGGTTTTCCTTAATTTATCTTTATAAGGACAAAGTTCATGCATTTCCACACCACTTTTAACTATGTCTCAAGTCAACAGCAAAAACAGATAAAGAAGCACATTTCTAAAAAAAAGTAAACTTAAAATTTGAGTCAAGTGTTCTGAATACCCTCTTCCTTCCTCTTACCCACTACTTTAAGACCTTGAAACAAAAATAAATGAAAGTAGTGGCTTTGAGACCAAAGTTTTAAATGATATTTTTAGAAGTTTTCTTTTTTCTTAAAAAAGCAACATGTGTTAAAATTAATTTGTATGAGCCATTTCAAAGGAAAAAATCTACAAGACCACCCTTAAAATAAATTATTTCTGATACATGAATAGTCCTAACCATTTAGATACACTCAAGTGTTAATAAAGTCCTGAATAAAGGCTAAAAAATAAAAAGTCATATTAGAAATAACACTGGTGCTCCCATAGCACATCTGCCATGTGATGATTTAAATTGCTAGCAGGGTTTTGTTAAAACCAACAAATATATTTTTAACTATAAAACACTGACATACTCAAAATTAAGAGATTCTTCAATGTGGTACCAATGTTCTCAATGTTAAGAAAACTTACAACAAAATCTCTGTTAGAAAAGAAAAGCAGAATAAAATTGGTCTCTGTGTTGCTAGAAAATTTGTTTTGGAAACTTGCTAATAAATTATTGGAAAAATTGTTACTATCCCTTTCACTTTCTCTGTGGGAACAGGGGGGCTTGGGGTGTGGGGTCAGGGTGGGGTCACCTGCAAGGACTCAAAGCCACAATTACTTTCTAGCGTAATGTCTGCATTTTATTATTTGCATGTAAATATTTCACTAGGTTTTTTATTTTAAAGAACCTATTAACCATGATAATGTTATTCCACTTTAAAAAGAACACTAATTTTTAAAATCATTGCACACACATCAATGACGGACTCCATGGTCTTTCTCTTAAGCTAACATGCAGGGATTAAGGAACCCCCACCGTTCCTGGGCCTCCACTACGTGAAGCTGATCCCAGTGGCCTGGAGTAAGAATTCCTCTTCCTCCAGCCCTACTCTGTCTCCCTGCTTCCTGGTGCAGATTGGCCACTTTGAGGCATCTGGTCAGCCAAGCAGAAGTTGGAGTCTGCCTTGCCGGCTCCACCCAACACAGGCTGCAGAAACAGGCCGAGAGCACAGGTCTTCCCTACGTCTTCCTCTAACTCCCACTCTGCTTCTCCGTCATCTGTTCTCTTTCCCAGATCACTGCTCAGCTCCATTTTCTTCTCTAGTGGTTTCTTGGCTTCCAAAGCTGGTCTCTAAAGCATCCTGTGTGACTCTTAGATCAGAAATTGGTTTGGATGAAGTCTATTGGAGAGGGACTTGTTCAGTTTGAAATTAAGCTGTTTTCACATACATGTAACCTGACCCTAAGGATGCTTCAGAGAGGCCTGCAGGACCCCACACTGGTGTCCTCTCTTGCAATCAGAAATGGTCAATGTCTGCAAGACTTCAAAAACCAATGGAAAATGTGCTTTCTAGAGTGGATGACAGCTTATTGTCTTTGCAACCCACATCTGTTTAAAAGTCAATAACAGTGACGATCGTTTTTGTACTCTGGAGGGGAATGTGGGATGCTGGTGAAAACGTTAAGTGGTTCCCTTTGGTACATCCTGGAAGAAGCACGAACAGGTGTAGGATGTATTAGCTTTTATGAAGACGACGTGAGCATACGCTACACTTGGGTTAAAGCCTGGCTGCCTATGTGCTTTGAGAGCTGTGTCTTTGGAATCAATGGAATGATGACAAGAGTTTCAGCTAATACCTGTCGAGAGGCTGCTGGCAGAGCTGGTGTCTGAGCTCCAACAGTGTAACGTCAGTGTCTACTCTCTAACTAACCATTCTGCTCCACCATCTCTGGGAGGGGTAAAAGCCATGTCCTGGTTACTGACATAAAGCATGTTTGTATATGAAGGAATCTTAGGGCCAAATGAAATCCATAGAATTAAAAGATTGGATTGTGACCATGTTGCATAAACAAAGGACTATTTGCAAACAAAAACCAGCAACAGGGTGACTCCTGGCAGGACTAGAATGCTCCAAGGCATTTCTGAAACCCCCTTTGCTTAAGTGAACTGCTGAAGTGAATGTGAAGTGGAAGTGTTAGTCGCTTAGTCCTGTCTGACTCTTTGCAATCCCATGGACTATAGCCAGCCAGACTCCTCTGTCCATGGGGTTTCCCAGGTAAGAATACTGGAGTGGGTAGCCATTCCCTTCTCCAGAGGATCTTCCCAATCCAGGAGTTGAACCCATGTCTCCTGCATTGGCAGGTGGGTTCTTTACCACTGAGCCACCTGGGAAGCTCTATCTTTTAAGGGTCGTTGTTAACTATTGTTTAGCCACAGGTTTCACTTTGAACTGAAACTAGATTTTGTTCCTTTTGGACTAAACCCAGCCCTCCTCTAGAATCACACATTCCCAGCAGTTACATAAACACTTCCATCTTGCAGTGGTACTGCTGTTCCTGTGAACAGGAATGCCAGTCTGGGTGTGTGCTCAGTCATGTCTGAGTCTTTGTGACCCCATGGAGTGTAGCCTGCCAGGCTCCTCTGTCCATGGGATTTTTCCAGGCAAGACTACTGGAGTGGGCTACCATTTCCTACTCCAGGGGATCTTCTAGACCCAGGGATAGAATCTGTATCTTCCTGCATCTCTTGTATTGGCAGGTGGATTCTTTACTACCGTGCCAACCTGGGAAGCCCTACCTCTGTGAATGAGAATGCAAAGGCTGCTATTGTTCTTGACATGGAAACTGAAGGATACAGCAGATAAATCAGATACAAGTGGCAGCAAAGATGAGGCCTCCAAAGAAGAACTCGTGGTAGAGGAGAACGGACAGGTGGTCGGCAGAGAAGGGCAAGAGCCTACTCTCAGGTACAGAGATGCATTCCTGGGGGTCTGCTGGTCCCTGATCCCCGCAGCAAGCTGGATGGAAACACTGCTCGAAGAGCTGGGAGGAGGCAGCCGAGAAAGTGTCTGTAGCCTCGGGAGGGAGGAACATGACAGATGCTCCCAGCACAAGAGTCTCCTGCAGGCTGAGTCGCAGAACATCCATCAGGCCTGTCCCCAAAGAGAAGCCTCATGTATTCATTCTGAGTGCTTGTTCACGCTCCAAAGAGGGGCACAGAGAGAAGCAATCAAGGAGAAAAAAAAGAATGGCAGCGTTCAGCGTTGAGGGGCTGGGTGACCCAAAGGACCCGCCTGCCTTCTGTCAAGAAGAAGCAAGATGAAGGGAAAAACTTCCCTGCACATGCTTCAGGGGCCACTGTCGGAGACATAAAGGTTTTCGTTAGTCACTCTCTTCTTTAATTAAGCTTTTTTTTAGTGCACAAGTGGGATCCACTTTTATTTGAGACAAAAGAGAATAAATCTGATAAATGAACAAAATAGAGGTAAGTTGACTCCCTAGACAGAACAGAGTGCAGGCAGTCTCGAGTTTTCAATGGTATCGGGAAGTTTCCAGAAGTATCCTTTTGAGTGAGAAGGCGAGAAAGGGAGCTTGCAATGGCTAGACACTTCCTCAAGTCTGCTGCCTTGAGAGACTTGTCCAAAACTGCCTCGATGGACAATAAAGGATCCTGGTCCCGACACGCAGGAAGAGTGATTCTCGGGCTGAATCGGGGCTCGCTTCTCCACCCCCTCAATTGTTTAGGGCTAGGAGAGAGAAACAGCTGAAGTCCTGCACAAATCTGACACTGCAGCAAACTCCCAGGTCAGTAACAGCTGGCTGCCACATTGTCTAATTCCTGAGTCACGCTCTGTTCCTGACTCCGCACTTGGCAGGCCCTTGGTAGATGCACAGAAATACTGGTTCAGTTTCAATGGACTAGGCCTGAAAGCCACAGCTTGGCTCTGCAAAAGTGGGTGAAGGTGGGGCAACGCCAGTCCTTGGAGAAAAACACCTGGGCACTAGTCACTGCTCCATTCTTTCAGGGCTGAACCTGGGAGAATGATGAGACCTTCTATCTCTTCCTCACTGTTGACTGAGGCACCTTAGGAGGCCAGAAGCCCAGGATGTTCCTCCTAAGCTGAACACGGCATAAGCCCTATTCAAGTATGAATGCTCACCTGTGTAGTTCACAAAGCCTTCAGCATATGTGACTTATTTGAGCTGACATGGATGACAGTCACTTAAAGCTGTGCTTTAAGTTCCAACTGCTTCGATGACAAAAGAAGGGAGATGGACTTGAAGATTTTTAAAGTTTTTACCAACTCTAAAAGGTACTATAATTTTTCTACGTTAAATGAGGAACATTTCTGGGAGTTCCCTGGTAGCCCAGTGGTTAAGAATCCATCTTGCAATGCAGCGGACATGGGTTCAATCCCTGGTCGGGGTACTAAGATCTCCCATGATGCAGGGCAACTAAGCCCTCTCGCTACAACTACTGAGCCCACGTACCACAACTAGAGAGTCTGTGTGTTGCAACGGAAGACCCCACGTGCTGAAACTAAGATCTGACGCAGCCAAATAAATAAATCTTAAAAAAAAAAAACAAAAAACAGGAACACTTCTAAATTACTTTGAAAGATTTGAAAAGCATTTGCTTCAAGGACCCTGAACCTGTGGGACATCATGTCTTCCAATTACTCTGTATCAACTTAGGTTCCTTTCCTGGAGGGATGTGTTTCTGCCGTAGCACCTAGGACAACACGGCAGATGGTACCTAACATGGTCTAATTTCGATTTCATCCTTTCATTTGCAAGCCAGCTTTAAATATTTTCCCTTCTAATGACTGAGTTTATGAAGAGCATGGGGCTGAGCGATGTCTGTGATCAGACCTTTGGGCTCATTGGCCAGTAGCTTCTAAAATTCACCTGGTGAAGAAAAATTATTGTTTCAGAGGAAGTTTGTGGATAAGCTGTTCCTTGCACCTGTTCATTTTGCCTTGAAGATCTGCAGATGGAGAGTAAGATGCATGTGGGCCCCACATGGACGGTGTGGCCCTGGGTGACAGGGATACTGAGACCTCCTTAGAGGTCTGCATATAAGTCACACTTTCTCACAGCCTCCCTCCTGAAGTTTGCAGACCAGAGAATATTCCACTTTACTGACCAATACTTGTAAACCAATCTTCAATAGGATATGATAAGTAAATCCAAACATAACCTACAACCCCTTGACAATGGGGGAACAGCTCAGCAGGAAGAACAATGGCAGCTAATGGAGAGTCTGTACTTGAGGAGCATGCAGAGCTGGTACTTGGAGGGATAAAAACAAAAGATGTTTACTGAAGGCTTAGCTTTGGATATAAAAAAATGTTTCAGTTCTACTGAGAAATAATCTCAAGTGTTCATCTCTACCTGGAGGCCAGAACCCCGGAGACAAAAGCTCTTTACAGAGTGTGCGGGACTTGCATTGACCCTCTGACAAGTCTTGACCTGCTGAGCGAAGCGGTGTCCTGTTCTAAGCACTGGTATTTACTGCTTCAGATGCCAGGGAAAACATAACCCATAGTCATCGTTCTGAAAACCCTTATTAACAATGTTCATACCACACAGGGTATGTGGATGAAATTCAGAAGAAAAACAGATGAAGAGTAAACAGAATGAAAGTTTCAACAGCAGCAAAGTTTCAACTGTTCCACAGTAGTGGAGGACCTGGAGGTATTTTCACTGTAAACTTTCATGACCCACATTTTTATTATTTTCCTCTTCTTTATTTTTTAAAAAGCCTTATTTATTTATTTTTTGGCTGTGCTGGGTCTTCACTGTTGCACGTTGACTCTCCCTAGTTGCGGTAAGTGGGGGCTACTCTTCGTTGCAGTGTGCAGGCTTCTTACGGCAGCAGCTTCTATTATTATGGAGCACAGGCTCTAGGGTGTGCGGGCTTCAGAAGTGGTAGCACACAGGCTTAGTCGCTCCAAGACATCTGGGATTTTCCTGGATCAGGGATCGAACCTCTGTCCCCTGCGTTGCAAGGCGGATTCTTAACCACTGGACCTCCAGGGAAGCCCCTATTATTTTCATGTGAAAGTCTGCTCCTAGCTCAAAGTCTTGGGAGGAAATCTGTTTCAGTTCTCATTTCCAAGTTAGTAACAGATTATAATTATGGACAAATAAGACTGACCATCTAAGGTGTAGATGGAGGTGGCTATATATGCACCAACAGAGTCAGAGGGGAGCTAAACTAAGTGACCTTGACAAGACGAACTGTCTCCAAAACCAGTGCCTCGATTTACTGACATGTCGAAAGAAAAAGTGTCCACAAGAATAGGAGTTGACCAGTCCTTAACTTAGAGAGGAGTCACATATATTGAAGACAAAAATCCACCCATGTCAGCAGACACGTCATCAAGCCAGCAAGAGGCGTCCTGTGGCCTGGGTGGAATAGTCCAATCCTGACTGGTGTTGGGCACACAGCCAGCAGCCCCCCATTTGCTTGTCTGTTCTTCCCTTCACTCCCTCCCTGGCTGCTGCCAACCCACTGGTCATCTGCTTTGTGCCCGCCCTCCACCCGGCCTTGGGCAGATAGATGCTTGCAGATCAGCGGATGAACTCTGGTTCTTCTTTGGATGCAGGCCAGGAAGTGGCCTTCTGCTGAAGCATCTACCTCTCTGGCTGGCCTGAGACACAGACTGCTCTTGCCAGGCTGGGGGCGGTTCTGTCTGATGGACAGTAAGTAACTATCTGGTATCTCGTTTTCACTATCAGTTCCTGCGTCTATGCCAGAATGACTTGGTGCCCTGAAACTCTGAACTCTGAGCATTCAGGGTCTCTGAGAAGGAAAGATGAATATCTTTCTAACCCTAGATTGTGAATCCATACAATTAGGCTCCCGACAGCTATTTCATCATTTCTTCTTTCCTGAATTGTGCTAATTTGACAGGGTTGGCCACCCAACTGGAATTCTGAACTTGGCCTTGATCTGATCACATTGAGTCTCTTTGCTACCATCAGCATTAGCTCCTTGGACCAGCTAAGCCCTGGACCAGCAGGTCTTCCAGACAGGTACCTAGAGGCCCACTTGGGAACAAGGCAATTCCAAACACTCAGAGTCATATTTCAGGACATTTAAGACCATTTTAATTAAAAGGTGTTTTCAGATATGAACATATCATAGAAAATTTGCTTTTAGAGAAACACTGTTACATAGAAAGGGTGGCTTAGATGGTAAAGAATCTGACTGCAATGTGGGAGACCTGGGTTCATTCCCTTGGTTTGATCCTTGGTTGGGAAGATCCCCTGGAGAAGGGAATGGCAACCCACTCCAGTATTCTTGTCTGGAGAATTCCATAGACAGAGGAGACTGGCAGGCCATAGTACATGGGGTCACGAAGAGTTGGACATGACTGGTTACTTAGAAGGAAAGGGTTGGATCCTAGATTCATTTCATAAAAGATTCATCATGTGACTTTGAGGGGTGACCTTCAAGAGGCCCACGTAAGCGGCAGCACGCAGTGCCCAGTGGGGCTCACACATTATCCAGACATAGAGAGATGTATACCGCAAGGCAAGGCACTCAGCTATGCATTAGCTCTGTATTCAACCCCTGCTTCTCTCCATGGGCCTCAAGTCTCCTATTTATGAAACGAGACAAGTAATATCTTAAGCGGTCGGAGGATGGAAATTACATTAAATTAGTTACAGCACAAAGCCTAGTACATAAATGGCACTTGATATTTACTGAACGAATGGACAAAGAAAAAAGCTATGTTTCAGAAAGAATAGTATTATATCAACCCTAACTACTAAAACATAAGAAAATATATTTATTGCATTTTCTTAAATGAGAAGGAATCATGCTTAAGAATGAACAGTTTTGAAACTAGAACATAATGTATTTAATATTAGAAAACATATTTTAGTCATATGCAACCTGGATCGTTGAATAAAATAAAAACTACAGCTGCATTCCTGTCATTACTGTTGTCTGAACTATTCACCTCTACCCCAAATTTTCTTGTGGTTACTCCTTGCTATCTTTATTTCCAGGTTTTTCTTTCCAGGATGACTCCACATTAAGTAATCTTCTTAAAGCACTGTTCTCACCACCACACAGCTTAGAAACACCCTTCCTTTTCCCTCCCTGCCTCTCTGCCGTTCAGTAAACACGGCTCCTTGCTCAAAGCCTTTTAATCAGTGTCCTCACTTTACCTGTTGGTTCTTTGCTCTTAGACCTCCCCCGCCAATTCAAGGGTTTTAATCTGGGGGGCATAGATTTTTTCAAGCTGGACTGTAGAAAGTCAGAGCATGCCTAAACGTCCATGTAAAACTGTGTGTCTGTGTGAACTTTTCCTGAGTGATGATCCATTTCAACCAGCAACTAAGACCCCAGGTACCACGCCCCTCTCAGCAGTCTCCTTCGGGCCCCAACTCCTCCTGGATCTCGGGTGTCCTCCCACTCGGCCTACCCTCTGGATTAACACCTGCCTCCCCATCCACCTGTCCCCGTTCCTCTGAGACCCAGGCCAAGTGCAGGTGCCCCACCCCTAAACTGCGTGAACCCCAGATTTTGTGATGCAGGGGGATCCTCTGGGCAGGATCCCCCCGTGTTCCCATGCATCTCCAGCCCACAGAGGAACCTTGGGCATGAATCAGAGGGAGGGCGCAGCCGTGTCCACCACAGACTTACAGCCATTTTTTCTGTAACTACCTCCCACAGCCTTTCCTGAGTTCTCTGAAGCAGGACCCTTGAGTCAGTTTGAAAAATAAACCTAAATAATAGTAAAGAGAACCTTTTTCCAGGTGGCTCAGACGGTGAGGAACCTGCCTGTAATGTGCGAGGCCCAGGTTTGATCACTGGGTCGGGGAGATCCCCTGGAGGAGGAAAGGCTACCCACTCCAGTATTCTTGCCTGGAGAATCCCAAGGACAGAGGAGCCTGGTGGGCTACAGTCTGTGGGGGTCGCGAAGAGTTGGACACAACTGAGTGACTAACCCTTTCCCGTTCCTTTCTCCATGACCTCGAGTTCTCGGATGGCCGTGGAGGAGCGGTTCTGATGTGCACAGAACCTCCGGCTCACGGCCCATGCGGTGGTCTCTTCGGTGGTCTCTATGGGGCATCTTCTGATTGATTATGATCCATTCTGGGTGACTCCACCCACCTGAGTGGGTACTGCCTCTCTGTGAACCAGCTTTTGAACCCCCAGCTCTGCCCCGGCTCTGAGTGTGGACAGGCGGCGACAAACATGAGTTTCTGTCCTTTGACCCCTGTGTGCCAGGTTCTTATTCCCAAGGTTATAACTGTATTAATAGCTGGCCAGGCACATGTGACGCAGTGAACATCGGGGCATCAATATATTAGCTGCCAGATGGAGAACAATTAAAGGGCGGGGAGATGGGAAGAACACATCAAAAAAGCCACCACTCTGGCTAGAATGTGGTCCCTTCAATCTGCAGAAACATTACCGTTATCACCAAAGGTCAGAATCAGTTACTCGTAGAAAAATCAATAAAGTGGAGGGAGGTGGGGGAGGCTGAAGGGATACGGTCATGACACGTCCTCTGCATTGAGGGGACTTGCTAGGAATCTGTGTATTTCCAACTCTTGGGGATAGAACTGGTTGTCAGGAAAATGGACCATTCATGTAGTTTCAGGGGTTCCTGCTGTGAACAGATTTTAAAGACTTGTCTCAGTGCAAAGTAAAGAGGCAAAAAGAGCAAGGAGGGATTTAAACATGGCATCTGCCTGTTAGTCTTCATCACTCCATTTGTTGGATTTAGAATCAGGCTGTTCGTGATTCTCTTGCCACCCACAAACATGTTCCATCTTGTCCCGGTCGATTACTGCAGATGAGCAGAAATCTTTATCACTGGCTACCCGAGGCCACCAGTTACACTGTGCCTGTGGTGCGCTGGAGAAAAGACATTCTGACTTTTTAATCCGAACATCATGGTCTGAAGGTATTACTCGTAACAGGACGGGTACTGTCTGGACTGAATGTTAGATTAAAAATCGGCTCATTTCCTCCTCTTCCTGCACCAGCAACAGTGATGCAAGGACTGCCAGGTTTTAAAGTCCAGCCTGTGGCCCACCAGTCACCAAGGAAAGGGCCACACTCTGTAAGGTGGAGGGGGGGGGGCCCTTCTTTGCTAAAGGGCACCATAGTGGTCTCCTTCAAACTGAGGACATCTGCCATTTCTCATCTGTCTGCAAATATATCTGTTCATTAATACTTGATAGGGTGAAGGCTGCCAACGATGGCTGCAGAGCAAATAAGTATCACTCAAACTACTTCTAATGGGGCCAGAAAGTGACTTCTGTTATGGCATTTTTTTCTTCCAGGGGTGACCTCCCTTGGGGACAGAGGGGCAGAGGATGAATGAGGGAGGGGCCCCAAGTAGGACTTTGGGGTCTTCAATCTGTACTTCCATTGGCTATTTGGTTACACGAATCTATAGCCCTCAACTGTGGACATTTAAATCAGATTTAATTTTCTGGTTATACTTTCTACAAGAACGTGGGCTGCTCGACAAGAACTAAGGAGTGTTTTGTTTATTTTGCAACAAAATGTTCATGTAAATTTGTAAAAACTGCAGATGTCCGATAATCATCCCATGTATAAACCAGAGCTGTTATGACCTGACTCGGGAACATTCTGATAGCCTAGAGGACAGATGTGAAGCCCCAGTATCAGTCCGCTCTGTTTGGACGCTCCCAGGGCTGGACTTGGGTTCAGATGTCCTTGCTCTGTCCCAGATGTGAGACAAACCAAGTGTGTGCTTTCTTGAGCCCTTAGCATTTCCTACCAAGGGCCGGGCTTCTGCCAGGCTCACAGTAGGCACTGTCCATGTGGTGCTCCTTCTGACAACAAAGTGACCTTGGAGGGAGGCACTGATGCTTTTATTCCAGGGAAGGACGCACCCTGGATCCAAGTGCAGCATCTGGACGTGATGACACAACACGACTCTGAGACTCGTGCCCCCAGGATTTTGCTGTGTCCGTGGGGATCAGGAGGATAATTCTGGCCACACCCAGAGATTGTCTGCCCCAGAGCTCTGTTGCCTGATACCTCCAATGGGGAAGAGCCAAATGCAGCTGTTTAAACTTGAAATCCAGTCACTCTTTGCAGTAGATACACTCTGAGTATCAATGACCATGGATGACTAGTGGCTACCATATTGGACGACACAGAGAATATTTCCACCAGAGCAGAGAGCTCTGCCAGACACCACTGCTCTAGGCGCTGGACTCTGGTCTCTGTCTACGACCACCTGTTCTACCTCCTGACTCACCACCGAACTTGGCCTCAATCCTTCAGTGCCTTCCTGTTCCTCAGGGCCCAGTGGACACTCTGGCCTCCCTGCCTCCAATCTGAGACTTTACACCCATGATTTCTTGGTATTCTTGACTTTTTCTCAGGCATCCCCCTGCCAACCCCTAACTAGCGGCAGACTGCATCCGTTTGGTTTCCCCACGCCTGTTTCTGGGATATGATGTGTCACCGAAACAATGATAAAGTAATACAACACAGAGAACTCACTCTTCACTCGTCCCTAACACTTCAACCCAAGTGGGTGTCTCTGTTTCCCAGCACTTCCTCTGTTCACCTTGTACTGACTCAGCAACCTGACAATGATGACACCTCTTCCTGAAAACCTCAGTCTCCCATGATCCTCACTCTCCACAGATGACCTGCCCCATCACTGGTGGGGGAGACGGTACCGAAACCACGCCACGTAAATGTGATGGACAGCAGAAATTACCACAGCACTCTACATCAACGGTACTTGAACTTCCTTGACACATTCCTCTGGCCTTCCACTTCCTTTAGCCACGGTGAGCCACCAACTGCCTTCTACCCAGGAGCACGGACTTGCTGCTTTCAGATTGTTGCTCGTGATGTCTCTGCCAGTCAGACCTTCCCTGCCCAGGCGCTCCTCTGCCACAAGGCTGCTTCTGAACCATCCCACCTGAAAGCGACCTCTTTTTTGTCTGAATTTCTGAATTTCCTTAACACCTTATCTGTATCTATCACAAAAGGTGTTTTAAAAATAATAATATATTTATTATAATACTTATATTAATATTTATTATATTATATGTATATATAAATATAAATTTAATGGATATTAATTTTATAGATTTAATATATTGATGTTATATTGATATATTAACATAGATATGTGTTTATATAATATATATTATATTAATTGTATTTATAATCATATACCAATCATATATTTTATATTAATCACATGAATATTATAGTAATAATAACAGTATTGGAATAGGTGTCATTTATCTTATTTAATCTTTACAAAGGACCCATGATACTGGCATTTTTTTTTCTTTTAGGCTTTTAAAAAATTTTTAATTGGAAGATAACTGCTTTACAACGTCATGTTGGTTTCACACAAGGTTTTAAGTATACAGCATGTGAACATGTCTTCCCTACTAACTCACACCAATGTAACAAGGGTACCTACTGGATTTGGCTTGCATCCCCAGCAGTGACCAGTTCAGGTCTTTATACACAGAATATACAGTACCTATTTCTTCAACGAATATCTATACATCTATTCTTGCAAATGTCAGATTAATTGCTCAGGCAGGCAGAGTTAATTCAATAATTAATTGATGAACACATTTCCTCTACTGATCTCAATATGAAGTTCTAACTGAATGATTACATCACCAGGACCTCTGATGGGAAACCAGGAGTGCATGTGTTGATGGCTGGAAATGCAATTAGCCCCCGGGGCTACAGCAGCATGTGACAGAGTTCCCGGGGAGGGTGAGCTGGGTATGAAATGACAGAGAATGGGCAAACAACCAAAAAAGACATCAAAGCTGGAATCAACTTACCTTGTGTAGCAATATAATGATTGGGTCGATGATAACCCTAAAAAATAAATGAGAAAGAATATTAGACAAACTTGAAAATCAATAAGCAGCACAGAAGTCACATACTAAGTTTGCCAAAATGAATGCACTTTCAAATACCAACAGCTGCATCACTGGGAAGTTACATTACCAGACTCGGGACCACTGAGCGTCTCTTAATAAGCCAAGGTGCATCAATGTGTAACAGTTCTGATGCCTGCACAGTGAGGAGTGGGTGAGTAACTTAATCACACACAGGCTAAGAGATGACGGATGAGCAATAAACACCAACAACGTATGGATTTTCTGAAATAACATGACCACGACTCTGATTAGAGTGCAAACCGGCTAGGAATGTGCAATAGAATTTCATTTGTGTTTGGGATGTTATCGGCAATGTGACAAAGCTTTAACTCATATTCTGTTATATTGGTACAGACAGTTACATCAACAGTAATGTGCTGTGTGCTGTGCTAAGTCGTTCAGTCATGTCCGACTCTTTGCAACCCCATGGACTAGAGCTGGCCAGGCTCCTCTGTTCATGGGATTCTCCAGGAAGGAATACTGGAGTGGGTATACCAAACATCATATTTAAACATTACAGATACCAAGACATGATTCTGTAGCAGGACCAAGAATTTAAAGAAGCAGAAATTCTGCAAGACCCCTTCCTTTAATCATGACCCTACAAGAAGGGGGAAAGACGAAAATTGGGACCAAAGCAAGAAGGGAACAAGGACATTGCAGGACAGATCTCTGGGCAAGTTAAGTCAACTTAGAGAAAATGACACACAGGTTAACACATACCATCCTGGAGGAGGAAATGGCTACCCAATCCAGTGCTCTTGCCTGGGAAATCCCATGGACAGAGGAGCCTGGCGGGCTACGGTTCATGGGGTCACAAAGAGTCGGACACGACTGAGCGACTAAGCGCATGCACGAACGTGTAATATTGCCACGGACCTTAACACTTCCTCTTTCTCTCCCCTGAGAAGGCACAAAACACTGCCCAAAGTCAGCTGGAAAAGAGAATAAAGATACCTGGAGAGGAAATACCAATTGCTCAGACCACTTAGATCTTTTTGCTCTTAAAAGACAACCCAAGTCGACACATTCTTCTCTACCCTGACCAGCAGCAGGTCTCTGACACAGAGTCACAAGATACTAAGCAGGGTTATTTTGATGGTCACTCATTTCCTGTCAGTCAATAAGCTCCACGAGACAGGACCTGGCTGGACTCACCACTGTCTGTGTGGGTCTGCAAGGTGCTGGCAGAGGCGAGGGTCATTTGATGGGCCAGGTCACCATCAGCCATCTTAACTTTGACTCCTGCCAACCCACAGTTCACCCTCCTCCCACTTCCAGATCCAGTCACTCCTCTGCGCTGACCCTCTGACTTCCTGGTTCACAGGAAGAGCCACATACTCACCTGCCTATGACCTCCCTCACCTGGACGCCACGCCCTTCAGATCCCTCCACATCTGCCTGGCGTGCTCCTCAGCCAGGCCTTTCCTGGGGCTGCTTCTAAGCCTGGAGGCTCCCCCCTGAGATACCCACCTGGCCCAGACCCCCATCTTCTCAGTGGAGCCAACTCCAGCCACTTTATTCCTCCTACTGTCCAATATACCAGACTTCAATATACCATGACTTGTTTCATTTATGGCCTCTTTCTCCCCATTAGACCATTAGGTCCCTTATATCAGTGCTTAGTATTCTGTTTTGGCCTGAATTGTTCACAATTACAACACCAGCAACTCAAACAGTTACTGACATGTAATAGATGCTCAATAAAATCTCACCGATTAAGTGAAAAGTGGCCCTGAACACTGACTCTTTCTCTGTTAAAAACGAAAACTAATGAATCTAGTATGTTCATGACTTTTATGTCCTCCCCTCTGTGTCCCTACTCAGCTATTCTTTTTTTTTTTTTGGCTGCTCTGGGTCTTTGTTGCTGCACACGGGCCTTCTCTAGTTGTGGTGTGCGGGCTTCTCACTGTGGTGGCTTCTCTTGTTGCGGAGCACATGTTCTAGGGCTTGCAGGCTTCAGTAGCTGCGGCACACTGCTGGATCACCTGAAGCCTTACACAGCTGTTCTTTAAAGCTTAGTTCAAAAGGCCCCCAGAACAAGCCTAATCTGATCACAGCTACTGCTCAGATGGTGACTCAGAAGATGCTGAGGGCTTACAGCATCCTAACCTGTGATGGGGCGGAATACAGCAGGACCAGACACTGTCCCTCTGCTCAAGGAGCCCAAGGGCTGGAGGGCTGGACTGCAGTATGAACAGGGCTCCCCTGGACTCTCCCCAGGGAAGGAGCACCACAGCAAAGACGGTTCTTACTTCAGCTTCTACGTGGTGAGGCCTCGGGGAGAAGAAGGTAACAGGTCTCAGACACCTCTGGGCATTCCTGTCAAGTACTCCCTAAACATTTCCTGAACAAAGGAATAAGTCAGTGTGCCTTAGGAGGAAACTCTGAGTTAATAAAAAGTTCTACCTTGGGTTGGGTATGTTTCTGGTCATTAGCAAAAGGAGGGTCTAGGGGTGTATGAAGACAGATATGAATTATTCTTCAAATAACCCTCCATCAGCCCCTACCTTCAACTCTGTAACCCCAATGCCAAACCTTCCCAGTGAGCACTACCCAAGTATCCTGTAGTATATTGTTGTTGTTCAGTCGCTAAGTTGTGTCGGACTCTTTGCAACCCCATGGACTGACTGCAGTACACCAGTCTCCCCTGTCATCCACTATTTCCCACTAGCTCAAGTCCATCGAGTCGGTGATGCCATCCAATCAGCTTATCCTCTGTCATTCCCTTCTTCTCCTGCCTTCAGTTCTTCCCAGCATCAGGGTCTTTTCCAAAGAGTTATTTTTAGATAACTCTTAGAGATTGTGATGCTAATATTCTTAGTAATATTCAACAAAGACAAGAAAGGAACCCACGTATCTGAATAAAGCCTGTGCAAAGAAACGCCTATGGATTAAGAACCAGCATGAAGTCCAAGCGCAGAGGACGATGCCTCAGGAGCTGAGATCTCTTCAGTCTAAACTCGGGCCTTGGAGGTAACAGCAGTGTTCCCTTGATTTTCAGTCTACTTTCGATTTCATTCATTCTTTCAAGTGAAAACATGCTGCCTCCCAAAGAATTTATTCTAATGTAAGACATTCAGTTAACATGATGCAGAATGAACAAAGAAGCAGGCTTCAATAATTAAGCAGCCTACATATTTAATGACACGTCTTGCATGTGTCAGAAGTCCTGGTTAACAGCTGCAGACGACTTTGAAGGCAACTTAAAAGTGTTGTGATGACAGGAGATGGCAAATCATCGAATGAGGAATTAGAGAGTTTTGTCCTATTAATATGCAAACAGATTTCTTTACGTGTCAAATAATCCAAGTTGTTGACAAAAATGGAAATGCCATTTTCTTAGTCTACATAAGCAGGGGGCGGCCAAGAAGGCAGAGACTGTCATGGGGGTTGGTGGGGGAGGCTCATCAGCACAAGGTGGACATGTCCTCAGTCAAGCTCTGCATGATTGGGACAGGGCTGCTGCGTTTGGTCAAACCTGTGTCCACCTGTCTTAGAGCAGATACAGAGGGTGCTATGTGCCAGAACAGCTGGGTTTACTGACAGGTCAGAATACGTGTTAGTCACTCAGTTGTGTCCAACTCTTTTTGACCCCATGGGCTGTGGCCCACCAGGCTTCTCTGTCCATGGGATTCTCCAGGCAAGAATACTAGAGTGGGTTGCCATTCCCATCTCCAGGGGATCTTCCCAACCTGGGATCAAACCCGGGTTCCCTGCATTGCAGGTGGATCCTTTACAATCTAAGCCACAGAATACGTACATCAATATAATTTCCGTTGATGTAGTCTGAGTTGTTGTCTCCTTCTACGGTCTGCAGCCTCACCCGGGAATGATCATCTGCAGAAGGAAAAGGACAAGAAAACAGCAATTAACAAACGCTGTCTGTGGGTCTGTGCAGAGCTGCAGAACGCGAGCATGTTACAGAGAGGGCATCCACATCCTGCCACTTTAGAGATAAACAAAGAATTAAATGCTACACACCTACACTTCTGCTAAGATGGGGAAGGGTTTATATTCCTTTGCATTTCACAGGAAATCTCATTAACACATTCTTTGATCGTTTACAGATGTGAATAGCCGGCAGAGGTCTGAAACTTCTACTGAGTCCTGTGGATCATGGCAGGACGAGTTCTTGGACTGGAAGTTTAGCAATTCCACTAAATCACACGTGAGCCCTGAGATTCTGAAGGTTGTCTCTGACATCCACCTTGATGAACAACGATTACAAACCACCACCCAGCTTTCTGGGAGTTGTGGACACAGTTCTAACCTCAGTCATAGGACCAGGGTTCTCTCCCCCTGCATCAAGGGCATGGCTGGTGGAGCCAGGCTGGCCCCCATCAGCCACGTGACCAAGGCCACTAAGTTACACCACCAAGCCTCGGCCACTCACCTGGACAAGGGACGACAGCACCTGCCTCCAACTGGGCTGTTTTAATGATTAAATAAAAACATAAATTCTCAAGTACAGCAAGTCCCATCTAGGGGTCGTGATGGTGGTATCAATTAGTCACATTAAACATTTTTTTCTGCATGGAGAATTTTCTCTATAAATGCTACTCAGACACCTCAGTTATTTCCTTGAAAATCTATATTTTAAAAAGGAAAGTGCTAGAAGCCCTAAAAGGGGATGGATTTTCGTGTTTTGCTCACTGCCCCACCCCCAATCCCTATGTTAGTGTCTGGAATGTTGAATTTCTCCTATTCCCAAATATCTTTCATTTTTTAATATTTTTAATTTATTTATCTGACTGCACTGGGTCTTAGTTGTGGCATGTGGGATCTAGTTCCCTAACCAGGGATTGAACCCAGGGCCCCGGCCTTGGGACTGTGGAGTCTTAGCCACTGGACCACCAGGGAAGTCCCCCAAATGTCTTTTAAATGAGTCAAAAGTGAACTTAAAAATAAATGTCCTTTAAAAATTGCTTTTCTAAATGAATGTTCTTTGGGGTAGAGGAATCTTCCTTCCAGTGAAAGCTCATACCCACCCTGTATCTGGAAGATAAAGCCAGCCTCTCTGAGAGGGAAGGACTTCAGGGTCTGAGAGGTGGGCTGGGGGAACTGCTTTGAAACCCCACTTGCCATGACCCTGGGCAATGGAGGTCCTGCCTCTACTCTGTTGACATTTCATCTGGGTTAGTGGGTGAGAAATGACACCCCCAGATTAAGGCTAGAGCCAGGATGCCTGCAGGTGACAGGGCGTTTGACCCAGATGAATTGCTGACTGGAACCTGTTTATTGTTGTGACCTGTTAATGGGTGAAAGCCAACATTTCAGCTGGTCCCTCAAGTTCAACCCTCTGCGGAGGACCGTTGTGCTTGATTCCACAGGAGGAACTCTGCATCAAGTCTCTAACTTTCCTTCACGGGTGGGACTTCTCACTCCAGTTCCTGACAGATGGTCACATCATTTTCTGTCCGAGCCTTATAATCAGCCTGGGCTCAATACCTTGGGGCGTTCTGGTGGCTCAGTGGCAAAGAATCCGCCTGCCAACGCAGAGATGCTAGTTCGATCCCTGGGTCAGGAAGATCCCCTGGAGGAGGAAATGGCAACCCACTCCAATATTCTTGCCTGGAGAATTCCACAGACAGAGGAGCCTGGCGGGCTCCAGTCCATGGGGTCGCAAAGAGTCAGACACAACTTAGTGACTCAACAATGAAACCAGTAACAGCACCTTTATCTGGAGAGGGGGGATAAGGAGGGTCAGACATGGGCGAAGCTTGGAGGGAGTAACAGCACCTTCGTCTGGAGAGGGGGGAAAAGGTGGATCAGACATGGGTGAAGCTTGGAGAGAGCCACGTCCCCCTGCTCTGCTTCGAGAGAACACGGGCAGTGGGCATGTGTGTGGTCTCTGGGGCTGGGGTGCCAGGGGAACCCTCACTTGTGGTTCCAGGCAAGTTGCTTCATCTCGCCAGGCTTTCCTTCCTTGACCTGCAAATGGGGTGTCACAGTGCCTCCCCATGGGATTACTGTGAGCACGAAACTGAACCACAGGAAGAGAGGATCGGAGAGCCTGGTGTCAAGCGAGTGATGGAGAATGCCCGCTGTTGCTGTCGCCACGTGCTGGGTGTCAGACGCTTGGGCATCTTTTCCCACCACCTTTACAGTTGCTGCCCAAACTGACAAGAGTGACCCAGGGATGGACCCATGGGTGAGCAGAAATTCTTGTGGCGGACACGCTCTAAGAACTAGTATCCTAGAATCCATTTTGCTTAAAACCAGAGGCTCTGGTCCAGAATTGGCCTGGTCATGGGGAGGGGAGTTCCTGGGGAACGGGGTACATGTGGAAGGTCACAGCTTTCGTCTGTGTCGGAACAGCCAGAGCCCACACACGATGTCAGAGGGGAGTGTTGAGCAGTTCCCCAGGTAAAGTCATTTGAGCTTCCGAAAAGAAAGATGCTACAATAGGACCAAACCCTGCTCTGCTGCAGCCCCTGGCCTTCAGTCAGCTCCTCTGATGGTCAGCTTCACTCCCTGACTTTCCCCAGGCTGTGCTTTAAAAGGCAGGCACCGCATCCGAGCCTCTCAAGCTTCTGACCCAGGGCTGTCTCAGAATCGGCTGTGCTCCCTATCAGAATCCCTCCTCTTCCAGGCTTTATTTCCCTGGGAGCCTCAGGGTGAGTACTGCCCATTCCCCCCGATTTATCGCCGCTGGGCCTCTCAAGTGGTTCTGGAATGTTCTCATTAGGGACTTCGATCTCTGCAAAGACTGCACTCTCATCTCCCATAAACAGAGCCTTTGAAATAATTTCCTCACCATCTCCTACTATTCAGTTAAGCCCCAAAAAGTTTTGTGTGTTTTGAAACTTCATTGCTATTTCTCCAGCTTTTTTTTTTTTTTTAAGATGAACACATATCAAAGATTTTTATTTACTTAATGACAGAAGCAGGAAGATGTTATAACTGATTCAGGGAGAATTTACATAGCAGATATAAAGACTATCTGATCTAGTCATCTAGATAGATATATAGAGACTGATCTATACAGGTATAGAGCTACAGATAGGTAAGTAGAAGTGCTGGGCCATGTTGCTCAGTTGTGTCTGACTCTTTGCGACCCCATGGACTGTAGCCCAGCAGGCTCCTCTGTCCATGGGATTCTCCAGGCAAGAATACTGGAGTGGGTTGCCGTGCCCTCTTCCAGGGGATCTTCTCGACCCAGGGATCGAACTCTCATCTCTTAAGCCTCCTGCACAGGCCGGTGAGATCTTTACTACTACGGTCACCTGGGAAGCCCAGGAATAGCGGGGAGGTATGAATTAGGGATTTGGGGTTAACAGATACACCACACTATATAAAAATTAAATAAGGACCTACTGTATACCACAGGGAACTACATTCAGTGTCTTGTAATAACCTATAATGAAAAGCATCTGAAAAATAGTATATATGTATGTATAACTGAATCAGTTTGCTGTGCCCTTGAAACACTGAAAATCAACTATCTTTCAATAAAAAAAGGAAACTACTCTCTTCTACGGATAGTCGGACACGACTGAAGCGACTCAGCAGCAGCAGCAGCCTCAGTTTCTTCCACTGTAAAGTGGAAATAACATGGTGCTTACCTTGTGGTGCTTCTGTTCAGACTGAGTTACTATAAGCCATGCATTGGTACACAGCTCTGTCACCATATCATTACTGCTGTGACTTCAAGACCTGATGTTTTCACCTGAACCATTTCATATTTGCCTTCAGATTCCTCCCTCTCCAGTGAATCCATGCCAAGAGCTCCTTTTCCTTTCTTTTCTATTTATACTTTTTATTTTGTATTGGGGTATAGTCAATTAACAAACAATGTTGTGATAGTCTAAGGTGAACAGGGAAGAGACTCAGCCATACATATACATGTATCCATTCTCCTCCAAACTCCCCTTCCATCCAGGCTGCCACATGACACTGAGCAGAGTTCCCTGTGCTGTATACAATGGGACCTTGCTGCTTATCCATGTTAAATACAGCAGTGTATACATGTCCATCTCAAACTCCCTAACTAACCACACCCCCCGCCGGCCCCACCACATCCTTTCTCCTGGCAACCATAAGCTCATTCTCTGTGTGTCTGTTTCTGTTTGCAAGTTCATTTGTATCACTTCTTTTTAGACTCCCCATATAAGTGGTGTCATACGATATTTCTCTCTGTCGGATTTATTTCACTCAGTATGACGCTCTCTAGGTCCATCCATGTTGCTGCAAATGGCATTATTTCATTCATTTTTACGGCTAATATTCCACTGTATGCATGTACCACATCTTCTTTATCCATTCCTCTGTCGGTGGACATTTAGGCTGCTTCCATGTCTTGGCTATTGTAAACAGTGCTGCAATGAACATTGGGGTGCATGTATTCTTTCAGATCATGTTTTTCTCTGGATATATGCCTAGGAGCAGGATTGCAGGGTCATATGATAGCCCAAAACTCCTTTTCTAAGACACAATTTATTCTAGCCCCACCCAGTTTAAACCATGCACTATCAGCAGAGAATTGATCCTCAGTGATCTTATGAAACACTGGAATCTGAAACGATCACTATAAAAGATTACTCTAAATTTCTTTACTTGGAACAATCTCTGTGACATAATATAAGTGAAGGAGAGTGAGTTGCAAGCAGCATGTCTCCTAAGAGTCTGTTTCTATGAAATAATCGAATGCACTTGGATGTGTGTGTAGGAGCATCGTGAGCAAGAGGGATGGGACATCTCCTGGGTGGCAAAATTGGGAGGGATGTTTCTTCTTCCATTTATGATTTTATGCACCACTTCAATTGTCTACATAGTTTGCACTGTCTTAGGAATCAGAAAGAAAACAATAAAAATCTATTTTTATTGCTCAAAATAAAGCCAGTAACTTCAAGCTACAGAAAAAAGAGATTTGAAGGAAAGAGAAATAAAATGTTAGCAGAATTTGAATTTGCTGGGTGAGGTGCTGGACAATTTCCCCCTCTTTACTGCACACATTTTCCTGAATATGTACGAATTGTTTTTTTAATAGGAAAAAGAAACCTATTTAGCCATGACTAAAAGGAATATGATCAAACTCCAACTAATGTTTATATAATAGCCACAACTCAATGTTACCCCATCCAGAAGGGTAATAAGCTGCCGTTTTGAGAAACTTGATCTGCATCAAAGGTCTGTGCCATTCCTCTAAGTTCTTCCAAAAAACCCTTCAGTACATGAAATAGGGCAAAAATATATTTTTGGTTAAGAGACAGGCACATTTAAGGCCTGGTCATAACAAACCATTGCTTACTGCTGAAAAGTTATAGTCTGTGTGTACTTTCCTGCATATATGTCTGCACGTGTGTATTTATGTATGTGTGTACATACTTATGGCATGTGTATAGACACATGTATATGTGTGTACATTATGAATGTGTATGAATGTATTTATGTGTGTGTATTTGTAGTGTGTATATACATATGTATTTACGTATGTTTATATATGTATGTATGGGGGTGTGTGTGTGTATGTGCTCAATCACATCCAACTCTTTGCAGCTCCATGGACTACAGCCTGCCAGCCTCCTCTGTCCATCTGATTCTCCAGGCAAGAGTACTGGAATGGGTTGCCATTTCTTCATTCAGGAGATCTCCCCAACCCAGGGATCAAACCTGCGTCTCCTGCATTGGTAGGCGGATTCTTTACCACTGAGCCACCTGGGAAGCCCATGTATGTATGTAGTTATGTGTAAATAAGTCAGTCTTATGAGTGTATCTATGTGTACACATGTACACACACATATACACACCATATATGTGTTTTGTGTATATATGTCTGTCTGTGTATGCATGTATGTGTGTGTGTGTGTGTGTGTGTGTGTGTGTGTGTGTGTATGACTGCCTTTGCACATCAGAGGCGGGGTAATTAGAGATTTAAAGCAGGTCTCTCAATCCCTAAACCATGTTATTTATGCCCTTTTTATCAAGTAATATTATGTTTAAAACACCTCTATGTAGCTTCAGATATTTTAACATTTTCATATTGAACACGATGGATCTGGGTCACAGCCTTGCAGCTGGAACCTGTAAGTGATTAGATGTTACTGCGGCGGCAGAGATGGTGTCTGTCACTGACGATCTTTCATCTCTAACCAGTTCTCCCCTTCTGCTAAATATTGATGACATGTTTAAGGCAAACTGGAACCACAATGATCTAAGTAACATTTGCCCTCTGACAGGAGACTCAAAATTAATTTTAATTATTATTGATTGCTGCAAATAACAGTCTTGCTCTCCCCGTGGTTACATCCTGCCAAGGGCAGGTGCTGTAAACTGGTTTCAAGGTACAAGAGGCAGAGGGGCCGAGGTAACCGAGAGGAGGTGCTGCGCATCCTGCCTCCCCCTGCCCCCTGCTCCAGCCTGGGGTCTTTGCCACTGCCCATTAGGGGGTGGGGGGCCCAGGTCCAGCCATGCAGGATCTGAGCAAGAAGGAGCTCTGAGCTGAGCGCTGGAGGCTCCGTACTGAGCTTCACTCCCACTGTGGGTTTTGTGTTGCTCACTTCTTAGTCTGGCCTTGTGCCTGACTCTTTTTTAACTGAGACCCTCTGTCAGGGATGCCTCCTCTTTTCAGGCTCCTGGCAGATTCCCTGCCTCTAATTTTATTTTGACTAACTTCCCTAGAATTTACCCTTTTCTTTTCTACACGTGTTCGGTGGGTGTGTTTCTGTCTTACATTCTTCTGCTGGATTTTTGATGCTGGATGCTTTCCCAGTGAGTCTTACCCCCTAAACTCCCCCCCAACTCTCTTTCTCTCCTCCCTTTGCTTGCTTTTACACCTAACCTGGATGGCGACAGTAGTCTGTCCCTCAGAAGTGACACGGGGACTGTTGGAGTCGCTCCGTGAGCAGGAAGAAGCATGCTGATTTAAGACAAAGTCCTGGGGACGTGCCGCCCTTTGCACGGGCCACAGAGATGGAGACGAGATTGCTGGTAAAGACCTGGGCGGGACAGACTGGGTCCCAGTTCTCACTGTCCTCTTAGTCGCCTCACGAAGCACCGGGACCCCGAGTCCAGATGAAAACCAGACCTCAGAAGGGCCCCTCTTCATGTGAGAGTGGAGGGTCCCCCACCGTCAGGGCTGCACCATGCCCCCACCCCAAGCAGCTGTGGGCAACTTCAAAGTAGCTTTGGGTTACTCCCCCCCTTGTGACATCTCTGTCTTCCTTGTCCTAGACGCCCAGCTGGACACCACGCATGCCCCGCCCCTCCATGACACACGCTCCTTTGCACGTGTCGGTACTTTTATCTCAGTACTGCTCATTATTAAAGCCCCTCCAGGCTGGGTCCAAGGCCCTCAATGCCCTCCATGCTTCCTCCACAGACAAGCTGACAACTACCAGTCCTTTGCTTGAAGATTCACTAATTTAGATCTCTTTTGGGTTCCAGACCTGTCCACATAGCTGCTGCATACTTGAATCCTATCTGAATATGTCAAAAGTATGCCAATACATGTTTGGATTAAACTCACAAGCTTTCCATGCTACCTCTGAGCTCGAAGTCAGTTTCCCTTCCAGGGTTACACATCTTGTAAATGTCCCATACTTCCACCTGTCCATTTGTTCGCTCACCCATTCTCCATCCACCCAAGTCAGGAATATAGGAGCTGCTTCTGATTCCATGCCTTCCTTGAAGCCATCTACTTCTTCTATCATATCATGTCGTATCATATCATATCCTCATCCTACCATTTATCTATACATCCATCCAATGTCCTATCATTTATTCAGTAGAAGTATAGTTGATTTACAATATTATATTACTTTCAGGTATACAAAATAGAGATAATGAATTAATATTTTTTATAGCTTATACTCCATTTAAGCTTATTATCAAGTATTGGCTGTATTCCTTGTGCTGTACGTGACATCCTTGTAGTTTCTTTTATACTTAATAGTTTATGCTTCCTAACTCTCTACCCTGTCCTGTACCTCCCTCCTTCTTCCCCCACCACCCCAGGTAACCACTAGTTGTTCTGTGTATCTGTGAGTCTGTTGCTGTTTTGTTATATTCATTTGTTTTATTTTTTAGATTCTACACATAAGTGAAAATATACTGCATTTTCCTTTCTGACTTATTTCACTTAGCCAAATACCCTCTAGGTCCCTTCAAGTGGCTGCAAATGGCAGAGTTTCATTTTTTTCTTCTGACTTGCATCTTATTTTCTCAATTTTAATTGTTAGTTACAATTAAGAACTGCTGAGATGTGTTATCATAAAAATAAAAAAAATTTAAATTCGACTCTTTGTGAATTCTCCAGGCTAGAATACTGGAGTGGGTAGCCTTTCCCTTCTCCAGGGGATCTTCCAAACCTAGAGATCAAACCCAGGTCTCCCACATTGCAGGTGGTGGATTCTTTAAGAGCTGAGCCACAAGGGAAACCCAAGAACACTGGAGTGGGTAACTTATCCCTTCTCTAGAAGATCTTCCCAATTCAGGAATTGAACCGGGGTCTCCTGCACTGCAGGCATATTCTTTACCAACTGAGCTATCAGGGAAACCCAATTTAAAAAGTAAAAAAGATTTAAAAAAATTAAATAAAAATAAAAAAAAAGAGTGGAATGAAAAAAAGAACTGCTGAGAATATTAGGAGGGCTCTGCTTGTGTGTCTGTATGCGTGTGTCTGTGTGTGTGTCAATGGTGGAGGGAGTATTCGTTTATACTTGGAAGGGCTTGCTCAGCAAATGTGTTGTGTAAATAAGGGAAAAGTTCAACTTACTTAAGAACAACAGCCAATAAACAGTTTTTAAGCACCATTAAAACCATTTTATATGCAAAGACTGTTGTAAAACAATAAATGTGGTCATTAAAGCACTTTTATGTTCTCTGAAAAGCAATAACAAGAATCTCCAGGACCCGTTCCCTGAATCCCCCAATTCCTCATCCTAGTTAGCGTGCTATTCCCAAAGCCTGGGCTCCCTGGAGCAGACTTCCCAGCCAGGGAAACTGTATTTTCTACAATCACAGGATTTCTTAGGGTGAAAGGGAGATGTAACACTCTTCTCTATGTCTTTAAAGAAATAACCAGTATGAGTATATACATTAGGGTGATTTAGGGAAGTATTTTTATTCTTCAAGTCCTTCTACAACACTAACAATATCAAAGATCCATTTTTGCTATAATTAAAAACATGTGTGTTAGTTGCTCAGTCGTGTCCGACTCTTTGCGACCCCATGGACTATAGCCCAGCAGGCTCCTCTATCCACGGGATTCTCCAGGCAAGAATACTGGAGTGCGTTGCCATTCCCTTCTCCAGGGGATCTTCTGAACTCAGGGATTGAACCTGGGTCTCCCGCATTGCAGGCAGATTCTTTGCCGTCTAAGCCACCACCACCAGGGGAGACTAATTAAAGACATACAGAGTCTCAAATGAAGCAGTTCCAAATGGTGACTGTCAGAAGGGTGCTCAGCATGGCAGCGGCTTCATCAGACTTACTGGGTAGCTCATGCTGAATTGCCCACACCCCCAGTGAGGGGCTTCCCAGGTGGCTCAGTGGTAAAGAATCTGCCTGCCAATGCAGGAGACACAGGTTCAACCCTTGGGATAGGAAGATCTCTGGGGGAATAAATGGTAACCCACTGCAGTATTCTTGCCTGGAGAATTCCATGGACCAAGGAGCCTGGCGGGCTACGGTCCATGGGGTTGCCAAGAGCTGGACACAACCGAGCAGGAACACAAGCCCCCCAGTGAGACAGCGCTCAGACGCGAGTTGTAGCACCAGACTGGACAGAGTTGGGGGGGCACCAGGGCGGTCCTGGTATTTAAGCCAGGAGTGGTGGTATTTCTGCAACCTGGTATCCGACTCCTGCTATGTAGCTGGGGTGGATGAACAGTAGCATCTAAAAATCAGCAAACCCTATTCTGGGAGCCCTAATAATCGTTTGTAGGTAGTCTAAGTGGTTAATGTCTCGGGATGGGCCAGTGTAGATGCTTACAGACAATTATGTAAACAACCAGACAGTTCTAGAGGGATTCTTTTAGAAAACCACGAAACACTAGAGGAAAAGGTAACCATTTGTCACTACAAGGAAACGGCAACCCACTCCAGTATTCTTGCCCAGGAAATCCCCATGGACAGAGGAGCCTGGCGGGCTACAGTCCAAGGGGTCACAGAAGAGTTGGAGATGACTTAATGACTGAACAAGAACAAGAAGAAGGACGAACTTGTAGGACATTATTATGCTGAGTGAAATAAACCAGATACAGAAAGAAAACCCCAGCATGATCTCATCTGTATGTGGAATCTAAAAAATGTCAAATCTATACAGAGAGTAGAAGGGTCATTACCAGGAGCTTGGGAGGGGGGTAATGGCTCTGAGGGGGGTTGCTGGTCAAAGGGGACAGAGTGACAGTCACATAGGGTGACTAAATCTAGAGAGGAAATGTACAGCATGATGAGAGGGTTACTAATACTGTACTGAATCCAGAAATTTGTCAAGAGAGTAGGTTTCAGGTGCTTTCATCACACATGAAACATGACAACTATGCAAGGAGACGATACTGTACTTCACTAGCTTGACTATAGTCATCATTTTGCTATTCATAGATGTGTCAGTCATCGTAGCGTGGCCTTCTTTGGTGGCTCCGTGGTAAAGAATCCACCTGCAAGGGAGCAGCCGCAAGAGACTCGAGTTTGATCCCTGGGTCTGGAAGATCCCCTGGAGAAGGGAATGGCAACCCACCCCAGGATTCTTGCCAGGAGAATTCTATGGATAGAGGAACCTGGTGGGCTACCATCCATGGGATTGAAGAGTTGGACACGACTTAGCACATTCACAGCAGCAGCAGATGCTGCTACAGGATCTCAACCGTCCCACCAAGAAAGGTTAACTCAGGCAGGTGAAATCTAACCACACTTACACAATCAAGCAAGCTAATACATGGCTCCCTGGGATTACCTGAACCTTTCAAATTTGTTCTCTTATAAGTAATAAGGCTGGATGGGTTAGGTACTCTGTATTTCACACTGTTATTGTTTGTTCTTTAATGCATCTTTAGAAACAGCATTAATTCTGTGAGTACCCTGTTGGTACTCGTGTGGCTTTGAGCAGTGCAATGCAGGGATGAATGGCTTCAAGCCCTGGAAGAGGGAAGCTCATCAATCTACCGGGCCTCTCCGCATCGTTACGGAACATTAATGAGGCTGAGCTCGATTTAAGAACCGACTGAGACATTATGGATTGGTGGCATTCCGCTTCATGGGAACTGGGAATTTCTGAGTTATCATCTCAGCTCTGTTGCTAATGAGTGTTGTGATACGGGGACGATCATTTAACTTCTGCATTTCAGTTTCCTGTCCTCAAAATGGGGCTGTTACTGACCTCCTTACCCCAAGTGTCCCAGGATTAATGAGCTTGTGTCTGCTGAGAGTCCCCAGCTCCTGGCATCGAGGCGTGCTTCGAGTTGTTATTTCTATTCCTTCTCAAGAAGCAGCTGGGAATCATCAGATCTGTTATGTTTACTCCTTCCAGAATGCATTTTCTTAGCATTTGCACATTACCTAGGTTACCCAAACCTTATATCTAAAAGTAAAACTAGTCCCACAGCAAGACACATGGATGTAGCGGGGGTATTTAGGTAGCTTTTCCTTTCCTTAAGGAAAAGCATCACACCAGCTTTTCCAGCGAGATGAAGGCAGTAATTGCACTGCAAATTCTCGCCGCATGAGGCCGGTGGTCAATCTTAGCAAACGTGAAAAGAAAGTTACATCACAGCGCAATGATGCTGTCAACACTTACAGGCAATAATATTCCCATATCTGTTCTTCATTCGGTTTTCATCTTTCTTAGCAGAGTCCCATGGTGCAGACTGCCCTTCAAAGAAGCTCTGGAAGAAAGAGAAAAGTGACATGACGAATTACAATTCGGTGCAGTAAACAAACACAGGGATTTTAATGAAGGACGGGGTTCTTAAAAAATGTACGAGGGTCAAGGAAGGAAAAGAATGTTCACAGGAAAGAGATAATGGATTATTAAACTACTTTATATATTAAATATTTAGTTTTTTTGTTTTCCTTTAGACAAAATGTTACAAATATGGATGGGGACTGAAGAATAAGCCCCCAATTCATCTGTACAATGTATTAAAGATGGCTGGGTGTTTATCTCCATTCTACTTGAACCTTTAATATAGAAAACTTAACATTTCTTTCAACTTCTTAATTATATCATCATCCTTCAATGTTCTCCTATGAGATATAAAGATATCATTTTTCTTCCCAATTGCAAACGGAAAGATTTATTTTTGGTTAAAATTGAAAGTAGGTAAGCTAAGACTTCACAACTTCAAGCTTAAAATCCTCTAAGAACTTCTGCCAGAGTTTTCCCTTCATTTTCAATGGAGCTTAGATGTCCATTTATTTAAGGCTTTGGCATTATTATGCCCAGGGTCTTTAATCTTTGGGTTGGTAGTCAGATATACATTTTTCCATTCAAGTTATAATGAAAATGTGCTCTGCTATCAGCTGACATGTGAAAAAAAATCTGGGATTTTAGTTTCCACTTTAGTCCACATTCTGTTTCACCTTCATGTAGTCAACGCTACAAGGAGGTGTTGGGAGGAAGGATGGTAGCAAGCAGCATTTGGTGACACTGATCTGTTGTTTCTGCTGTACCCACTCTTACATTTCTGGCACCAACTGGGAAAGAAGAGACGAGCAGGAGGAAGACATGAAGGCAGAGCAGGTGCCTGAAAGCAACATCCTGAAACATTCTGGGGCCAGAGAACGTGCTGCCAGGAACTCACATCCTCAAACACACCCCAGGGTGGCTTCCCAACTTCCCTCTTTAGAACAGAAAGCTCCTTTCTGCTCCCTTAATCTCCATCCCCCCCAGAGCATTTGGCCGTCTTGGCTATTTACACCAGTAGCCCTATTAAGTGATCAGTCTGGGGTTCAAAGGAAACAATTTATGATCCCTTTTCATGGGTCCACTTGTGCCTGATCAGTTGAAGTGCTCCTTAGTACGACTGTGGTGGGGACACACCTGCTCGCAGACCCCCATGGGAAACAGTTTTTAGTGATGGCTGATTTACAATGTGGTGTTAATTTTTGCAGTACAGCAAGGTGACTAGTTATATACATTCTTTTTATGTTTTTTCCATTATGGTTTATCTCAGAAGATTGAATATATAGTTCCCTGTGTTATATGGTACGACCTTGTTGTTTATTCATTCTGTACACAACAGTTTGCATCTGCTAACTCCAAACCCCCAGTCCATCCCTCCCCACTCCCAATCCACTAAGTATAATCCCTAGTTGCATTTACCTTGCTACAGATGACATTATTTTGTTCTTTTTTTAATGACTGAGTAGTATTCCATCATATATATATATATGTACCACATCTTTATCCATTCATCTGTTGATGGACATGTAGGCTGTTTCAATGTCTTGGCTACTATAAATAGTGCTTCTATGAACAGAGGGGGTGCATGTATCTTTTTTAATTATAGTAGTTTTGTCTAGGTATATGCCCAGGAGTGGGACTGCTGGTTAATATGGTAGTTCTATTTTTAGTTTTCTGAGGAACCTTCATACTGTTCTCCATAGCAGTTGCACCAACTTACATTCACATCAACAATATTAAATTGCCCATCTAAAATTAAGGTATCTTAGTCATAGTCACTGTTGATACCTCGTTATCTTAATAGTTTTTACACTGCATTTATCATTTTGAAAAAAATCATGGATGCAGACCAGGATTAGATGAATTACACAGTAAGAGCTATACTAACAGATTCAGAGATTCAGGAACAGGAGGGGAGGCAGAGGCTGAGATGGCTGGATGGCATCACTGACTCAATGCACAGAACTTTGAGCAAACTCTGGGAGATGGTGAAGGACAGGGAAGCCTGGAGTGCTGCAGTCCAAGGGGTGGCAAAGAGGCGGACTCGACTTATCAACTAAACAACAACAGATTCACAATGTATACTGCTACTGAAGGGTTAGATGCCATGCAATGCAGGGCAAAAAGAAGTAAAAACATTTTAAGGGTTATTAATAAATTAAATCAATAATGATACAGTAAAATCACTAGTTAATTCCATCTAGAACAAGACCATTATAGGATAAAGGATTTATTCAGACATGTAACTTCTATTCCTCTATAAAATATGCATTTAAAATAGCTTCAGGGATTTAAAAATCATCCTCTTTTTCTGAATCGTGTCATTGTTATTCTATGAGTGACAGTTATTTTACCGTTGAGTAATGACTATTATTTGACTTCCCTTATGACATTTTAATTCTATTAATACTTTGAGTCTGTCTCGATGTAATTACCAATTTCATTCCCCTCTGCCTTCTCCACACATGTGAAAGTTTCCAGACTTGGTCTTTTTCATGGGAAGATGAAGAAGGGACCTGATTCTGGGAAAGACCTGGGTGTCTTCCAGTAGATCCCTGACTACTAGTTAACTCACCACAGGATAAGAGATAGATAGATAGCAGGGGGGCAACTATGGCACAGGGAAGAGGCGCTGGCTCCAGAAGGACAAGGAGATGCTCTTGGGCCATGGGAGGCAATGCCACCCTGAGTCACTCATGCCAGCTCCTTCCCACTCTTGACAGACAGAGGCTCTCCTGTGGAGATGGCGTTCACATCACAGTTGTGTTTCTTTAGCATCTGTGGTGATCACAGGAATTCCAATAGCCCTTGCTTTAAAAAAAGTTATTTAAAAATTTTCATTTTATATTGGAGTATAGTGGTGTGCTGTAGTCCATGGGTTCCCGAGAGTCAGACATGACTGGACAACTGAATAACAACAACAACGTTGCTGATTTAGCAAGATCATGTTGGTTTCAGGCGTACAGCAAAGTGATTCAGTCCTTATATACATATGTTTATTCTTTTTTAAATTCTTTCCCTAATTTCCCCATTTATCAGAATATTGAGCAGAGTTCCCTGTGCTATAGGGTTGGTCCTTGTGGATTATCTATTTTAAATACAGCAGTGTGTACATGTCAATCCCAAACTCCCAATCTATACCCTGCCCCCCGCCCTTTACCCCTGGTAACCATAAATTCTCATTCTCTAAGTCTGTGAATCTAAAAAAGTTATCTTAATTTGGCTGTTTTCAAGTACCTGGTGACCAGGAAACAGACAAAAGCAATGAGATGATAACCAATCTTCCTGCACTTGAGCTCTGCATGTTTTTATGTGGGTGGGACCCACCTGGGACCCACCCTCTTCATCTCCCAGCACTGACCACAAGGGCGGGGGTATCCATAAGTGAGCAGGATGAAGAGTCCATTGCCTTGACTAATATTCATGAGAGCAGCAGCCACGGAGGACTGCCTGCCTGCTTTATGCTGAGGATAGCAGAAACAGAGAGACCTTATCACAGATCAGCTCATCACGGACCAGCCTGGGTCAGACCTCAGTGCTTTCCGACTCTAAACCCATGGCTCTTCCTGGGTGCCCCTCCCAGTGAGGACTTTGGAGGGGATAATATCCACACATGGCCAAGGACTGCTTTCCAATCTAGGTCATATCTCCTTGGCTCTAAATGAAGGTTTACAACAAGAGAATATAGGAGATGTTGGACTGCTTCCCCCAAACAGGAAATTTTCTTAACTCCAGGTATAATGTGATTGTCACAGGGAAGGGACAGTAGGAGTGAGACCGCAGAAGTGGGAGTTCTTGCCATGAACCTCCCAGCTTCTTATCCAGGAATAATATTAATAAGTTTAAGTGGCAAGATGTATTTTCTTTAAACAAAAGCAAAACAAAGCAAAACAAAAAGGTGCTTCAAGGAAACGATCAGATGGCTAGTGCCACCCATGGTCTCCTAACTCGTGGATTTGCTGACAAGTCTAGCATATTCTGGCATGGTTTTGCTTCCAATTACACAGCCGATCTCCCCCAGAATACACTCATGATGAAAACCATGTGTTCTTGTCTTTGGCTTGTAACATCAGTAATATACCTAATGGGGAACTCAGAGAGGAAAAAAGGACTTTCTAGATTGATAACTTGGCTTTGTCTCTTTTTGTTATGGAGATTACCATTGTAAAAATTTCTAAGATTGACCCACTTATAAATGTCATGGCTTTCCATTAGCGTACATTTTCAAAATAGTTGAGAAAATATTTACCTTAGACTGGATTCCCTCTTATTCCCGCAGTAGGATGAAAGTCAGCTGTTTAAATTTCTACTTAGAAAACAAAACTTTGGCTATAGCTCTAGAGCCACTTGGCATTCAGAGAAGCTGTGACAGACATGATGATGGGTCTTTGACAGAGTGAGTCCCTGGCTGCCTTCCTGTCTTGGGAAGTCTAAGCAAAATAGTGACAAGGGCAGAAATGCAGGTCATCAGGGACATGGAACACAGTTTCCTGTCTGGCCCCCAGCGAGGCCCAGCACAGATCTGAGACTCCAGAGGCAGACATGGCTCTTCTTCCAGGCTTTGTCTTCCTGGGGCACCGAGCCTTCTCTGACTACCCTATGACATACCACCTTTTTTTTTTTTTTTTTTTTTGCAGACCATGAGTTGGACAGATAGCTGCTAATAAACCCACTAGTGAAATGCGCCCAAGGAAAATTAAGTAATTTTGCTACACAATCATTCTACTATGTCCTATTTCACAGCCCTTTTGGCTTCTAAATATCTTTTAATAAATGAAGCAAATCGACACACATTTTAGACAATTTTCTGCTGGGCATTTTTCTTGGGGGTAAGAACAAAAGGTTCTTTGGCTATCTCTTTTATCTGCAAGGAGGTCAAAAGTTGTATGTGTTCCAATAAAGCTACATCAATTGAATCACTGAATGCTTTCAGAAGAATCCTACTTGGAACCAGTCTTCCTGAGAAGGAAGAAATCACATTGTTTATGAGGCTCTAGAGAAGAGCTGCTTTTCTCACATTTACTGGAAGGAAAGCTAACCAGGTTTTGAATCCTGCAGTGGCTGAGAAAGAGACAGCTTGGGTTTTTGAAGAAACACGAGGATTCCTAAGCACAGGAATTCTGGGGGCAATACTCAGCTTGCCCACCCTGAAGTTTACATTTAAGTACAACCTTCAGATCCTCCTTAATCTCTCCAGTCTTTGCTTGACTAAAGTGATGAGCAGGTTGTGGTTAAAATCCAATTTAACCAAAGCACAGGAGCATCTTTAAAAAAGAGGCCCAGTGAGACATAGTGAGGGCAATGCGAGAGCACCGTTAGCTGCTGATGAGGCCCTGTCCTCGGAGCAGCCGCATGAAGACCAGCTTGGGAGACACCTCGACAGTCCAGGTCCCAGGGTGCTTTTCACAGCAGCGCTTTTTAAATGCAATATGCGCAGTTAGGCAATATTTAATGTTCAGGGCCTATTTTTAATATGCAGATACAATTCAATGCACCAACTATGGACTTTTTATTATTTAAAAAAACACTTTATGTTATTTTGGGGATTTAAGTTAATGGCCTCGCTGTACCGTCTGTTAGAATTTTCATAAATAGACTTAGGCTCTGACTCTACTTAAAATGTAATTAAAGTGTTTCCTCTGACTACCTTAGCTCATATATACTGAGAAGAGGCAGCAAACCGGGGAACACTCTGAAAGAGTAATAAGTCTCAGAAACAATAAAAATGAAGGCAGGCAAGCTCCAGCGAATACCAATGACTCCACACGAAGATGCCACCCGGTCCCCGGGCTCAGAGCAGAAGGACAGGGGACATCTCTCACACAGCCGTTAGTGTCTGAATAGGAAACACATTTTTGCGATTCAGTAACTTCCTCCCCACCTCTCATCCCACTGTCACTTTCCGCAGGATATAATGGTACATCTCAGTTGCCCACCTCAAGAGAACGTGACTCCAAAATGCTGCAGTCTGTTAAAAATGCCAGATACAAAAAAAGGAGAAGAAAAAACCCTAATGAACAGAAAAGCTGCCTGGAAGAATAGGATGCAGGTCAGGGCTGTACATAATGCACGGTATGTTCTCAGGTAGTGTGGAACCGAGTTTTTTTTTTTTTTTGAAGCTTCTGAAATCGAATTTTACGTCCCTTTCTCATATGAACAAAACTGGGCACATAAAATGACTAAGATCATCATGCTCAAAGAAGGAAGATGCACTCAATGGTGTGTGCCAAGTCTCTGAAATTTCTTTGTTTTCTGTCCATACTACATTTTGGGTTCTTCCAAGTGTTGCATTTTATTTGGTCCATATAAACTATTTATTGTTACTGCATTAAAGCAACTGAAGACACAGTTATGGTTGCTGGACAGGCCGCAGAGTGGAGTGCCAATGGGAAGGTGGCCCGGGAGTTCGGGGCCAGAGACAGCAGTGGCCACCTGTTATTGGCATCATCAATGTCCTGGACGGAGGCAGCCAAAGGGACTGTGTGAAGCTCAAGAGAGGTAAGGACTGGGAGGAACCAGAATCTTGGCTCAAGTTCTGATGTTGTTCTTGTTCACTCACTAAGTCATGTCTGACTCCTTGCAATCCCATGGACTGTAGCATGCCAGGCTCCTCTGTCCTCCACTATCTCCTGGCATGCATGCATGCTTAGTTGCTCAGTTGTGTCTGACTTCCTGCCACCCCACGGACTGTAGCCCATCAGGCTCCTCTGTCCATGGGATTTTCCAGGCAAGAGTACTGGAGCGGGTTGCCATCACTATCTCCTGGAGTTTGGTCAAATTCATGTCTACTGAGTTGGTGATGCTATCTAACTATCTCATCCTCTACTGTCCCCTTCTCCTGCCCTCAATCTTTACCAGCATCAGGGTCTTTTTCAATAAGTCAGCTCTTTGTATCAGGTAGCCAAAGTATTGGAGTTTCAGCTTCAGCATCAGTCTTACCAATGAATATTCAGGCTTGATTTCCTTTAGGATTAACTGGTTTGATCTCCTTGCAGTCCAAGGGACTCTCAAGAATTTTCTCTGGCACCACAATTTGAAAGCATTGATTCTTCGGCACTCATTCTTCTTTATGATCCAACTCTCATACCCGTGCACGATGTGTGGAAAAACTATAGTTTTGACTATATGGACCTTTGTTGGCAAAGTGATGTCTCTGCTTTTTAATATGCTGTCTAGTTCATGTACTGTTATTTCTAAACAAATTGAAACCTAAATGTCAACATTTTGATATCTTAAAAAAAGTTGCTAATTAATCTCAGGACTTCAAATGGCCATATTTTCTTGCAATTTAATTCAACTCCATTTTTGTAGAATTTTTCCATTTTGTGAGATTCAGGGGGTGATGACCTTCTCAATGGTTGCTCTATGGCCTTCCTGTCTCTAACATCTCTATTTCATGTGAAAATGGAATTGAGGTTTGCAGCCTAAAAAAGTTATGTGAGGTTTCAGTGCCCAGAAACACTACCCCTGACATTTGACTGAGTTTAAAAATGCTTTTTATTCTGTTGGATATTGCTCTGAATGAGTGACTTTTTACAGCAATGTCATATATGAATAATTTATATGCTTATGGGATCTTTGAAGCTCTACCAGGTGAGTGTTTTTATTTCTACTGTACCAAGAAGGGAATTTAGGATCAAAAGGTGTGAAGTGGCTTGTCTGAGATCAGGCAGCGGAGAAGCCTGGACTGAGGGCTGTTGGCTCTGGACTCTTGTCCCTGACACTTGGTCACCGAGTTGGCCACATTGCATTGTGCGTGCAGCTTTCTGAAGCCATCCAGCTGAGGGTCATAAGCTGTGAGGCATTTCTGTTTCCCATTTTTTGTGGAATAAGCTTGTTGGACAAGGGGATGACAGAGGATAAAATGGCTGGATGGTATCACCGACTCAATGGATATGAGTTGAGCAAATTCCACGAGATAGTGAAGGACAGGGAAGCCTGGCGTGCTGCAGTCCATGCAGTCACAAAGAGTCAGACACAACTCAGCAATGGAACACGCTTGTTGGATGACACGCAGCCCTGTTACTGTCTGCACAGTGGTTTTCCGGGCAGGGGAAACCATGTGTACCTGTGAGGGACCCTCGATCTACCTGCTTTTCAGTCAGCTTGCCCAATTTCAAAACCCTCTTTCTTTCCACCTTGAGAACCACTGAAGTACTAAGTTCCTGCTAACGATATGACATATCCCTCAAGTGAACTGAAGCAGGAAAAAAATCTGAAAACCACTGATCAAGTGGGCAGAGAGGAAAAAAATACTCTTCAGTTGAGTGATGGAGAAAAAGAGGTGAAAACAGTCACTTTGAAGCCTGGGTTGTCGCTAAACATTCCACAGGCATGGCCAAAGTCCTTCAGAATTACAGAGACTGAGGCACAGTAAGATGGCTTTAAAAAGGGGCTATTTTGTAAAAATGCATTACAGACTGAAATATTAGACTGGAAACCATAACGCTCTGAGAAGAAGACTTAGGCAGGACTTTCTTTGACATAAATTGTAGCAACATTTATTTGGATCTTTCTCCTAAAGCAAAGGAAATAGAAACAAAAATAAATGGGAACTAATTAAACTTAAAAGCTTGTTCACAGCAAAGGAAACCATCAACAAAATGAAAAGACAACATACAGAACGGGAGAAGGTATTTGCAAATGATGTGACTGATAAGGGTTAATATGCAAAGATATAAACAGGGCATATAGCTCAGCATCAAAAAAACAAACAACCTGATTTAAAAATGGGCAGAAAATCTGAACAGACATTTTTCCAAGGAAGACATACAGACGGCCAACAGGCACATGAAAAGATGCTCAACATCGCTAGTCATCAGATAAATGCAAATTAAAACTACAATGAGATATCACCTCACACCTGTCAGAATGGGCATCATCAAAAAGAACAGAAATATCAAACATAGAGGTTGTGGAGTACTTACATTCTTACCAACAGTGTGCATTTGTACACTGTTAGTGGGAATGTAAGTTGGTGCAGTCACTGTGGAAACAGGATGGAGGTTTTTTCTCAAAAAACTAAAAAGAGAACTACCATATGACCCAGCAATTCCACTCCTGGGTATGTATAAAAAAAATTAAAACACCAATTTTAAACAATATGTGCACCCCCATGCTCATAGCCACATTATTTACAGTAGGCAAGACATGTAAAAACCTGTGTCCATCAACAGATGAACGGACAAAGAAGATGTCGTATGTATTACAATGGAACACTGCTCAGACATATAAAAAAGATAAAATTTTGCCATTTGCAACAACATGGGTGGACTTAGAGGGCATTATGCTGAGTGAAATGAGTCAATCAGAGAAAGACAAATACTGTATGATATCATTTACATGTGGAAAAACCAAACCAGTGAATACAGCAAAAGAGAAACAGACTCACAGAAATAGTGGTTACAGTGGGAAGAGGGAAAAGAAGACAAGATGAGGTAGAGGATTAAGAGGTACAAACTACTAGGTATAAAATAAATAAGTTACAAGGATGTATTGTTTAACACAGGGAATATAGTCAATATTTTATAATAATTATAAATGGAATATAACCTTTGAAAACTGAGTCACTATGTTTATACCTGAAACTTACATAATATTGTATATCAGATGTACCTTAATAATAAAATATATATACATAAAAGGGGGCTATTTTGATGTATTTGGGGTTTCAGCTGAGCATTAACTTTAACAGGCAGAGGGTAGCTGTTCAGGGGTATTCATTCTCTTCCTGGCATTCATTCCTCTTCTTTGTTCCCTGGAAGAAGCTTAGTGACAAGATTCCTGGTGCTCAGCAGGGCCCAGCGATCCCTCCCATCTGGGCAGCCTTCTAAGTCCTGGACACCCCTGTCCCACATACGCGAGTGAGATGGAGCAGGCCTCTATGGTCCTTCCCCATCATGTCCTCCATCTGCATTTTGTGTGTAGAAAAACTTTAGCCAAAGAATAAGTTTAATCAGAGAAGTGGGAAAATGCAGAAACAAAGGAAAGCAATTCAACAAGACTCAGCAATAGTATAGTCACCTAGCAAAGGGAAAGACCTTTAGTGCCTTCTCAGGGTGATAGATAATATTCTGAGCCATATCCTTTGAGCTGTCTAGTAATACTGAAACCCCACCAGGTGGAAGAAGTTAATCTCATGATGACCAGACTGTAACCATGACATAATCTGCCACCATTCTGAGAACTGGCCTCAGGAAATGGGAACAAACAGTCCTTGGAACTGAATACTAACTGTCCCTAAAGCAATCAAGATGATGTAGGTTAGACCACTGATGACCAATTTCAAGATGACAGAGTTGACTGTGCTGTTTCTGCATGGAACCCTTTCCCCCATCTATAAAATCTCTAGCCCACTGGTTGTCAGTGGGGGAGAGTTGGTCTTTGGACAGGAGTCCATCCTCTCAGGTTGCTGTCTTCTGAAAGAAAGCCAACTTTTCTTTCCACCAACCTGGCCTCTTTACTGGCTTCCAAGGGGAAAGCAGCCAGACCCCACTTTTGGCCACGTGAGGATGTTGTGTCCCACTGATGCTGCAGAGGCAGTTCAGAGTCTCAGAGAATCTCTGGTCCCCTGGCACTGGTCCCTGAAGGGGGCTCTCAAGGGCCATCACGAGGAGGCCATCCCTCAGTTTGAAGGTCAAAGGCTGCATTTGCAGACTCATTCTCATCGATGGTCCTGATGGGGCCTCTGTTGCCTCTTGTGCCCCTGCCCCCCTGGGGGGTGGGGCAGGCCTGCACTGCAGGGATTTAGAGCACTGTTCATAGTCACTACAAAGAACTTGGTCAGAATTTCCTTTCTTGATTGCGGCACTGCCTATCTCTGATCATGGTGGACATCATGAGATCAAGCAGTTTTGCAAAGGTTCTGGAACTTGGACCTGGCCTGTCATTGTATTATCCTGGCACATGGGGTGTCAAAATTGTGATGCCAACGAGCGGCTCATCACAGCTCACACCAAAAAGTGGACTGCTCTGCTTTCCAGGTAGGGGAGAGTGCCTGAAGCAGTTGCCTTGCAGACTTCCTAAGTCGCTGTGGGTTTGAGTCTTCCTTGGAGATTGCCAGCATCTCTCAAGAGAGATAGCAGTTTTAATTTCCCCTCAGAGGCAGATACTGCCGGGGTCTAAGATGATAATACCACTCAAGGACTGTAATTTCCTCCACCTCTGTACCTGCCTTGGAAGAGTGATTTGTCGGTAAGCCTGTGCTAATGGTGCCACATCTTTAGAGATGAGCAAGCATCCTTCTGGAAAAAGGAATCCCTGAAACGTCTAGAGAACAAATGGATGCTTCTGCAGAAAGTGAGCTGCTCCTTTCCAGGACCAGCCAGAAAATCTGACTTCCACGCACCTCTGGCCTGCATCACTGCAGTAGCGTCCTACCTGGTCACTCCACTGCTTTCTGGTTTATACCCTTCTCCTGGGTGAGCTTTCACAAAAGCATGTGGGTACCTGCCTCTGCCCTATTTGAAAACCTAGCAAGTTTCCTTGCTGAACAGGGTGGTCTTAAGGACTCAAGGCTCCACATGTGCAATGCACCAGGAAACAGGAAGTGCTCAGTCAGCGCTAGCAGTTACTGTTCTTGTTCTAACATCAGAGCTCCAAACTTCCATGACAATCTATCCTTACTGACTTTGCAGCCATTTTTGGTACTGTCTCCCTGATAATATCCTTTCCATTCTTCTCCATCCATCTTCCCTCCACGGATTCTGTATAGTATTTAGAAGTGGGATGATTATTGTTTCATCGTTCCCATCTGTTAACAAACATCTTTTCCAAGGTGTTTCTCGGAGGGCTGTGAATTTTAAACTGTCCTCACCTCAAGAATCACAGCACAGAAGCTCCTTCAAATGTGATGGAAAATCTAAGGATACTTTTTTAGACATGACAGGCTTAAGAATGAACAACTGTAGCAGAAAAGGGAATTTTAATGAGAGGTTTCTGACTCTCTTTTTGACATCTATTCATTTAGAAAACCTATCAGCACCATTCCTAGGCTCTTCCTGCAGAACCCGAGACATGGAGATTCACGGTAAAAATCTAGGAGGGAGGATTATTTTAGAAACTTGGAAATCGAGGCAGTGGAGAATAATTACATCTCAATGTATTCTGTCAGAAAGTCCAAATTATTTTAGAAGCAAATATTTTTAGTGAAAATTATAATCTATTTTGAAATGGGAGTCATAGCTGCTTTCCTTTACTGACTGATGTTTGGCCAAGTGTTGTTTGTTATTGAAAGTTGGGTGTGGAGGGTCCTTACAAAACTAAAAATAGAGCTACCACGTAACTCAGCAATTTCATTCCTGGGCATATGTCCGGAGAAAACCATAATTTGAAAGGATGCATGTACCCCAATGTTCACTGCAGTATTATTTACAGTAGCCAGGACACAGAAGCAACCTAAATGTTCATCAACAGTAGACTGGATAAAGAAGATGTGATCTATACACACACACACACACACACACACACACACACACACACGGGAATATTACTCAGTCATAAAAAGGAATGAAATGAGATATGGATGGACCAAAAGATTGTCATACAGAGTGAAGTAAATCAGGAAGAGAAAAACAAATACTGTAATATTGTATAATATGGCTTATATGTGGAATCTAGAAAAATGGTACAGATGACCTTATTTGCAAAGCAGAAATAGAGTCACAAATGTAGAGAACAAACTCATGGTTACCCAGGGCTGAAGAGGGTGGGAGGAATTGGGAGACTGGAATTGACATATACATACTATTGATACCGTGTATAAACTAGATAACCAACGAGAACCTACTGCACAGCACGGGAATCTTACTTGATGCTCCACGGTGACCTAAAGGGGAAGGAAAACCAAAAAGGAGGGGACATGTGTATACACATAAATGATTCACTGTGCTGGATGGCAGTAGCTAACACAACATTATAAAACCACTATACTCCAATAAAAATTAATTAAAAAAAAAGAAAGTTGGTGACACCATCATCCTAGACATTTGGAGACTTCTTGTGATGAAAGACTTGGCTCTGAGCCTTAGACTCTGGGTGTGAGGGGGAGATTAGAAACGAAGTGAAAACAGCGAGCCTGCAACCAGGCAGGGTGGGAGTCTTGGCGGAATTTACGTGCTGACCACCCCTCCAGAGAAAGGGGATCCTGAAAGAACTAACTCATCTTAAAGCAGATGAAACATCACTGGCTACGACCACCTTACCACTGACCTTGGGGTGGGATGCTTCATTCATTTGAATGTGCTCCCTATAGACTGTTATCATCTTCTGAAGATGTTCTGGGTTTGGGGAGCTGCAGGGAGGTGGAGGGAAAGATGAAACAAGGATCCCAAAGGTTCGTGAGGATGACCCAGCAGCCAGTATTGTTCCATAAGCTGGTCCCGTCTTGGTCCGTGTGTCCCCACTTCACTATCCCCCCTGTCTCCTCACCTCTTCCCTCTAATTTATTTAGTTAAAGAAGCATATATTTAAATATGGGCTCCCCTGGAGGCTCAGTGGTAAAGAATCTGCCTGCAACGCAGGAGACCTGGGTTCAGTCCCTGGACTGGGAAGATCCCCTGGAGGAGGGCATGGCAACCCACTCCAGTATTCTTGCCTGGAGAATCCCATGGACAGAGATGCCTGGTGAGCTACAGCCCATAGGGTTGCAAAGAGTCGGACACGACTCAGTGACTAACACATTTTTCATAAATATGTTTATTTGGAAATGAGATTTCGTATCACTTCAGTAAATGGAAAGTCAAAACATACACCACAGGTATGGATGACAGAAAAAAGAAAGGCAATGAAACCACAGCAGAGCTATCAGTCCCGCCTGGCAGTGCTCTGGGCTGCGCTCAGAGCCTGAGGTCTCTGCTTCCTCAAGTGAGAGAGACGCACTAGCCCCAAACCTCGGTCACAGAGGAACTGAAGGAGCGAAAGAGTCAGCTGGACAGGCAACCACTTCCTCACCCTGTATCTCAGCCTGATTATTCATCCTGAGTGGACCTCCTCAAAGCCACCAGGCACATCATCTGTCATTTGCATCTCACACTGTGGTTAGGGCACGGGGATCTCCAAATTCATCCTCAATCTTGGCTCCCAACACAGGGTGCGGGAGAAGATAGAGCCTGGGATCCAGGACTCACAGGATGGTGTTGAAACCCCAGGTCTGATGGATTCTTGAGCATGAGGCCACAGGCCAGTTCCTGAACTTGCTTTTTAATTTATCTAATTGGAATACTCTAATAATTTAAATTACTTAACAGAATTGCTTTCAGTATTCAGACCAATGGAGGTCAGTGACAAGAACACAAAGGAGCCTTTACACATTAAGTGCCAGCCATACAACAGTGGAGCCTAGTGGGCTACAGTCCATGGGGTCTCAAAGAGTTGGACACAGAACAGCAGCTGAGCATGCGTGCACACACACACACAACTGTCATGTCATCAGTATAATGCATGTCACGTACAGGGGATTAGAGCATGAAGGTCTGTCTCTTTCTTGACCCAGGTGCCCCACACAGGTGGAGCTGAGCCTCTCTCTGCATCCTGGCAGGTAGGCAGTGTTCTGTAACACTTATAAATCAGAAGATTCATACATTACAAGGGTATATGAATTTAATATTTTTGAAGCTTGGTTCTTAAATTTTTTTCTTAAGTTGTATGCTTTTATTTAGATTTAAATAAATTAATAAATAATTTATAATAAATAATAAATTCTAAATTTTATTTAGAATTAAATAAATTTAAAAAAATTACTATCATGATTAAATAAGAGAGTGCTTATTAAATAAGGATGTTCAACATCCTGTGATAAACCATAATGAAAAAAGAATATGAAAAGGATTATGTAAGTATATGAATCACTTTGCTATACACCAAAGCTAACACAACCCTGTAAATCAACTATACTTCAATTATAAAAGCAAGGGAGTACTACTGAAGAGGCACTGCTTACATGGAGGGCATTGTACTTAGCATTTTAAGAACTCCATCAGTGTTCTACAGTGTAATTTTTTTTTTTTTTAGGACCATAATCTGCTGAAAGGACAAGAATTAGTTTAAGTGAACCAAGGTCAGATGCTAAAAGGAAGTAGCCAAAAGTGTATTTGGAATCTGCTGATGCTTTAAGATATGACGAGTTGGCCCTAATTCAAGGAACCAGATATTAGATTAAAGCCTTGGGGGCACATAGTTCCATTTTTTATTTAGAACTACAAGGTTTGGGATTAAACTAAAAATGGGATGCTTCATGCTATCAGAAGTAATGCCTCCAAACATTTTAGAAAAGGCAAGAGAGTTGAAAGTAAAGTAAATGCAAGAGTCAATTTTGAAATGCAGACAGCAAAGATCTAACGCCCTCAGAGGACCTATATTACCACCTCCATCACAAGACAGAACTAACTTTCACATAACAGGCAGACACTGGCGTTGCAGCCAAGAAGATTTCTGAAAGGGAAGTTGAATTTTTGCCAAAAAGAAGTGTAGTAAGGAAAAAGAACTTTGGCTCAAAATATTTTGATTACATAACAGTTCTTTTAGTGAAATCACAAGAAACTCTCAATATTAATTAAGAACGACAGATAATAGATGACATTGTTATTATATTAATTAAGCTCTAAATACTTTTCTAGGTGCTTTACCCATAATGTCTCATAGACATTATTATTATTTTAAGTCTTATTGAATCTGTTATAGTATTGCTTCTGTTTTACGTGTTGGTTTTCTGGCTGTGAGGCACGTGGGACCGTAGCTCCCTGACCGGGTATTGAACTTTCATCTCCTGCACTGGAAGGCAAAGTCTTAACCAGTGGACCCCTAGAAAAGCCCCTAGTATCTCATAGATATTATTATCCATGACATTAGTGCTCTATTATTATGCATAATAACATATATGTTATCTATCTAAAACATCTCATAGATGTCTCCTCCTTATAGATACGACTCCTTCATTCCTTTTCTTCTTATAGCTTTAACTTTCGCTCAAGGAAGAGATTTCGGTATATTCATGAAAGTCAACCTGATTATTACCATCACCAGTAAGCTCAGGAATAATTATGTTAGTAACCAATAACTTTGAATTTTAAACTGTACAAAAAAAATAACTTTTTAAAAAATGTTTTTTTTATCTTGAAATAATTCTAGGTTCACAGGGAGCTATAAAACTAGCTCAGAGAGGCCCTGCGTACCCTTTAATTTTCCCAGGGGTGACCAATGGTTACCACATAACTTCAGTGTAATATCAAAACCAGGAAACAGAAGCTGGACCAATGTAGGTGCCATTTTATGGAAGAAGTTTAAGTTTTGATTTCTCTGGAATGAACGCCCAGAATGGGACTGCTGGGTTGTATGGTAAATGTGTGTTTAATTTTTAAAGAAACTGTCAAACTATTTTCAGGCAAGGCTGTTCCGTTTTATATTGTCTGGCAATTTACGACTGAATTCTAACCAGCATTTGGTGTTGTCCCTATTTTTCATTTCAGTTGTTGTAATCTGTGTGTAGTGACCTCTCTTCGGGATGTAATTTGCATTTTGTTAATGGCTGATCATGGTCTCTTTTCATGTGTTTATTTGCCTTTCATTATCCTCTCTGGTGAAGTGTCTTCTATTTTCTAGTTGGATTATTTGCTTTTTTACTGTTGAGTCTCAAAGCCCTTTCTATTTTCTCAGATACAAGTCCCTTGTCAAATATGTGGGTTGCAAATACTTTTTCTCAGACTAGAGCTTGTCTCTTTATCCTCTTCACATCATCTTCTAGAGCAAACATTTTTAATTTTAATGAAGTCCATTCTCTTGATTGTATTTCTTTTATGGGTCGTGCTTTTGATGTGACGTCTAAAAACTGGTCACCAAACCTCAGGTACCCACCGCCCCCCAACCAAAATGACTTTTATTGGATTGAAATCATTGCAGGAGTCTGTAATATCAGATAATTCAGTGACTAAAATGAACAGCAATGAGTGTTGAAAAGTTGACATTGCAGAGTTGGTGTCAGCACGTAGGCTGGGAGGCGTTTGTAAGGGCGTATGTGGACCCCACAAAGCTCTCCAGGGCAACTCAGGGGCCTCCCTTCCCTGCTTCCTTCTTTGCCCCTGAATGAACTGGGAGGTGGCCCCCTTCCCCAGGGTTACTGTCTGTGATCTGCATCCTTTCTAGGGAAAGAAGGATGCTGCAGATAAAGCTGAGGGAAAAGAAGATGTTGACCCTCAGTCCCTGGCTCAGGTGAGCTCCCTCAACAAGGCAGAGTGGCTGCATCCTGTCCGCTCGGTCCCCTGGGGGCGCCAGCAGCTGTGTGTCTGCAGCACAAGGGGTTGTGACCGCGGCCCTGGAGGAAGCATCGTCTGTCCTCCCGGGAAGAATCACACTCAGCTGCCATGGGGTCAAGGAGGCAACCCCTACAACATGCATCCCACTGTAGGCTGCGGAGGAGAGAGCAAGGAGAACACTGTCTTCTAAAGGAAGACGGTGGATGGGAGGAAACCTTTGTGGACTTGCCAGGAGGTGCAAGAGCCCGGGAAAGGCTGAGAAAGGAACAAGGAAGCTTAGAAGCAAAACGGAGAGGAAAGGCGGTCCATGGGCTTACCATGGCTGTCGCCCCACTCCTCGGCTGGGGCATGATCTGCAGTGACACAGGGTGGGCAACTCTGGCAGCCAGAATTAAGTAAGAACTAAACTGGGCTGCTGAAGAGCCAGCAGTCATCTGCAGAGTCCTCGCTGTTAATCAAGGGTCTTCCTGCTTTCTCCAGCTCTGTGAGCTACGAGGGCCCAAAGCTACAAAGGCTGACACATAAGTGACCTTCACATTTCATATTCCTGGCAGTGGACGGTGACTTCAACAGATGTCATTACTTCACGTCATCCTTTCAAAATGTTCACATTTAGATCAGCTTTGACAGATGAGAACATCTTCTTGGAAGAGGGGATTTCATAACCTTCCTAAAGAGTCTGTCTATTCAGACATGCTTCCAAAGCAGCAGTTACAAAAATGCTTTGGAAAAGAAGTAAATGGACATGGATAGACCTAGACATGTCGCCAGAGAAAGACAAAAACTGTATGATATCACTTATATGTGAAATCTAAAACATGACACAAATGAAATGATTTATAAAACAGTGAGTGACTCAGACATAGAAAACAAGCTTATGGTTGCCAAAGAGGACAGCAGAGGAGGCAGGGAGGGATAAATCACGAGTTTGTGACTAAGGTACACACATTACTACATATAAAATAGATAACCAACAAGGACCTATGGTACAGCACAGGAAACTCTACTCAATATCTTGTAATAACCCATAATGGAAAGGAATCCGAAAAAAAATATATGTTAGTTGCTCAGTTGTGTCTGACTCTTTGCGACCCCATGGACTGTAGCCCACCAGGCTCCTCTGTCCATAGAAGTCTCCAGGCAAGAATACTGGAGTGGGTAGCCATTCCCTTCTCCAGGGGATCTTCCTGACCCAGGGATCAAATCTGAGTCTCCTACACTGCAGGAAGATTCTTTACTGCCTGAGCCCACCAGGGAAGAAATACAACATTGTAAATCAACAATACTTCAATTAAAAAAAGAGAAATAAATGGTGCTATCTACAGAAGCACATCTCTGGGTGGAAAACCAGAGTAAGAAAGAGTGACCATTTCAATCTGTAGGAGAGTTTGGGGCTATTCAGGACATGTAGACTCCAACATCACTGGGAACCCACTTCTGACTTTCGGGCCCACTGTGTCTGAGGGTTACATGAAGAGTTCACAAGGATGTTATGTCCCACGGCTCCTTTCTTATTTCTAGCAGCTATGATTTTGCACGTACCCAAGAACTTCAAATGAATTTATGAGCAATTACCTTTTCACTGAAATGCATAATGTGATCAGGTCTTTCATTTATTTATTTTTTCATTTGGCTCTGCTCTCACCGACTCCTCCAACAATCCCTCAATCAGAAATGAAGGTGGAGGCTTAATGACTTTATGTATAATTTAGTTTTCTGCAATCGGCCCCTCACTCACTGTTCTACAGAAGGTTAGGAGAGCATGGCACCTTATCAGACTTACAAGGACACTGAAGACATGTATTTCAGCTCTGCATTTTCGTCCTGCGACGTCTTTCATTTGAACTGTGTACTCAAGTTAAATTAGCTGCTTTAAAATGTTACAACATTGAAAAAAAAAAAATGTTACATTGAGCCCAGGAGACAGCAGATATTTTTGATTTTTTTGCATTGTGCCCCAAATAGGAGACTAATGAGTCCCAATCCTAAAAAAAAAATCACCCCTGAATATTCATTGTAAGGGCTGATGCTGAAGCTTAAGCTCGTATACTTTGGCCACCTGATGTGAAAAGCTGACTCACTGGGAATGACCCTGATCCTGGGAAAGATTGAAGACAGGAGGAGAAGGGGGTGGCAGAGGATGAGGTGGTTGGATGGCATCACCAACTCAATAGACACAAGTTTGAGCAAACTCCGGGAGATAGTGAAGGACAGGGAAGCCTGACATGCTGAAGTTCATGGGGTCACAGGGAGTTGGACATGACTGAGCAAGTGAACAACCAAATAGCAACTTTGGGAAGCTCTGTTATATAAATATTATCTTACAAAGACTCCAGCCTTTTCTATTCATTAGGTCCATTAGAGATTTATTTAGATGGTTTCTTGGCTTAGATAGGAGGTATGCATTGGGATACAGATATAGGATGTTGGCCAAAAAAGAGCTCAAGAATCAATGTGTACTGCCTATCAGAATGTCATGATGAAACATTACACATCAAGAAACCAAATCCTACTGTGCAGACATGCTCATGGTTTTCCACAGTTTTTTCCCTGTCCCAGTTTTCTTCCTATTCATGTGAAGTTATAGGCACACAAAATATGTTGTCTTTTCCATTTAAATCACTGTTACCTGAAGGCTCTAAAAATACGTACTGTGCTAGAGGCAGAAAACTATTTTAAAAGCTGTAGCACTTCTGGCTGCCGACCTACAAGTGATCCCACAGATCACTCCCAGCTCTTCACGCCACAAGAACTTTAAACACACAAAGCACACACATCTACATCCATGTCCACGTGAAACAGCATGCTTCTTAAAAATCCTGATCACTTTGAGCTTTGCCTTTAGCCTTGAGGATTTGTCTTACATTCTGAAAGTTGTAAAGTTGGAAGACTGATTTTTGAAATGTTTATTTTTACATATTGAACACTGACAGATAATTTCAACGTCTCTTTTCCACTGTTCCTTTACTTGGTCACGTCTGTTGCACTTGTCAGGGAAAAGTATTACAATGTTTAAGTGCAACATGGCACCCCATGGATGGCCAGCACCAAAGGATAAATTTCCTGGGTCTCTTTAAGCCTCCTTCCTCTACTCCTTGAGTGTTAACTGGACCAAATCTACCCTTTCATCTAACTCTTAACATTTTCACATCAACTGAAAATCATAAACATGGTATGAATAAAGCAAGGTCAGTTTACAAGATGAAAGTTCTTACATCAACACCATATAGGCATGCAGTCAAAAAACTTAATTTCCAACCTCTCTACCATTTCTTTGTTGTTGTTGCTGTTCCATCACTAAGTCCTGTCTGACTCTTTACGACCCCACGGACTGCAGCACGCCAGGCTTCTCTGTCCTTCATTATCTCCCAGAGTTTGCTCAAACTCATGTCCATTGAGTTGGTGATGCCATCCAACCATCTCATCCTCTGTTGCCCGCTTCTCCTGCCTTCAGTCTTTCCCAACATCAGAGTCTATCCCAACGAGTCGGCTCCTCACATCAGGTGGCCAAAGTACTGGAGCTTCATCTTCAGCATCCATCCTTCTAATGAATATTCAGGGTTGATTTCCTTTAGAATTGACTGGTTTGATCTCCTTGCTGTCCAAGGGACTCTCAAGAGTCTTCTCCAGAACCACAGTTTGAAAGCATCATTTCTTTATGCTTAAGGAAGTGGTGACCTGCTATTTGTCCCAATTAGTAGCAAGTTACCAAGTTTTCTGGGTACCTGACATATATAGGATCCCTGTCCCAACTGTCTGATCTCTACCTTTCCATGTTTTAAAGGTTAAAGCATTGTGGGGAGGGAGAGTCTAATTCCTGATCGTACCTAAAAGATGCTGCTCTCCGGGTTCAAATCCAGCTCCCCACAAGAGCTCTGTGACGTGTGTAAAAGATGGACCCCTCTAAGCCTCAGTTTCCTCTTGTACAGAGTGGGAGGGTGTGGTGAGCTTTAAACGAGATCATATGTGGACAGGCTTAGACCAGGGCAGCCCATGGCTGATGCCGAACCAATGTCAGCTGCTATAACGATAAAAAGGTTGATTACTCTAACCACCACCATGACGATGCCCACTACCTGGTTCTCATAATTTTCAAAACCATGAAATTATAATGACTGGTTGTCAAACTTAGGCACCCCTGGTCTGTGTTGACGCACCAGAAGATAGTCTTGTAAAGGGCTCCTTGTCCCAGCCAACCAGCCTGCCTCCTGGGGGCTAAACCCAGTGTCAAACAGTGCAGAGACCACACCAAAGAGCCAATGGCCTCATTCCTGGAAGGGATCACAGTCATGAGACAGACAGCAGAGGGCAAAAGTGACGACAAAGAGATGCTGAGTCATGTTGCATGGACCCTCCTTGCTGTTAAGGTCTGGAGAAATCAGGGAGCACTTGGTGGGTGGGTGGGCCAGGGAGGCTTCAGGGAGACGGGACTGGACTCCAAGCACAGGCGAACGAACCAGCAACACAGACACAGGCGTGGGAAGGAGGGAGGAGGAGATGGTCTGATCAAGCGAGAGATTTTTATCATAGAGTGAAAGGCTATAAGGAGAGGTGGGCTGAAGCTTGCTGGTGGCGACCCAACCACCCAGGGCTTTAGACCCCGGGGGTTTCCCAGCAGAGGGAAGTGAGTGCTATTTCAATGTGACTTAGGAAAGCCAAGCCTGATGGTGGTCAAGTAACTGCTTCCATCAAAAATGGTGACTCAAAGCTCTGGCAGTGACCCAAGAATGTAGGCGCCCAGTTCCAGGTCATAGCAGAAAGATCTACTTGTATATTATGCATAACATGGATGCACACACAGAATATTGTTCCCACAACAGTCATGTGGGGAGACACACATCCCTTCTTCTCAATGAGGGGCTGGAGGCTTTCAGAGGCACCCTGTAAGGGGCACCCATCACAGAGGGAATCCTCTGTCAGCAGCACATGCAGGACACCTGGAAAATTTTTTTTAAAAAATGGGTGTCTTCAATACTACATTTAAAATAGATAACCAACAAGGACCTATCATTGTACGGCACAGGGAACTCTGCTCAATATTCTGTAATAACCTAAATGGGAAAAGAAATTAAAAAAGAATAGATAACTTGCATATTTATAACTGAGTCATTTTGCTATATACCTGAAACCAACACAACATTGTTAATCAACTATATTCTGATATGATAAAAATTAAAAAAGGGTGTGTCTTGTATTTAGTAACCAGCACAGCAAAGGTGACTGAGAGACAGCGAGATGACACAGGCCTGGACAGGCGTAACATGGGCCTTGCTTAAGTGTCCTGAGCTGTTCAGACTTCTTGCTCTCATTCATGTTTCACCTGAATGGCCAGCAGTTCCTTTACTCACTGGCTATTCTATTTGCTTTCCTGCAAAGGTCTGAACACAACAGAGTCTCTGGGAGGCATTAAGGTCTTTCCTTTTTCTTTATTAGCCTCCTCATAAATCCAACGGACATATCTGAAAGAAGATGCTGTAATTTTTACTATCAATTTAATCACAATGTTAAAGTCTATTCCTAATTTTTAAAAAATATTTATTGATTGATTTGGCTGTGCAGTTCTTAGCTGTGGCACCTGGGATCTTTAGCTGCAGCATGTGAACTCTTGGAGATGGCATGTGGGATCCAGTTCCTTGACCAGTGATCCAACCTGGGCCCCCTGCATAGGGAGTGCAGAGTCTTAGCCACTGGACCACCAGCGGAGTCCCAAGTCCTAATTTTTGAAGCATCACTTTCCCACAGAACATACCACTGAAGGATGCAGAAGAAACACATTTTCCACAATGATTTTGGACTGAAGGAGAATCACACACGTTCCACAAATTATGGGGGACCCTGCTAGTGGTCCTTCAACATGCGTTGAAGTGTTGATGGAACAGTGTCTGATGTCAACCAAAATCCCAATGAACTCTGCCTTGACGCTGATGCTGCAGGAACGGTTTCCTAAGGACAGAGAACTCCAACCCTTACCCATCTTTGCTCAATGTTTTCTAACTTTGCCCAGAAGGGTGCTCAGGCACTTATGGTGGCGCCCTGGCTCTCCCTGAAGGCTCTGAATGTCTACAAATACTTCTGAAGGTCCTTGGAGGCAAAAGGGTTTCTAGGTCTAATTACAGAACAAATGCTCAGAGGGATGTCATTCTAAAAAATGGTCTTCCAAGAGTAACGCCAGCCCAGTTCAAGCACTGATTAAATTATCTGACATTAGTGCCAGTTCACAGGAATTGTGACAACCACTACTCAGACAATTTTGGGGAGAGTCGCATGGGAAAAGCTTTGGAAAAGCAATTATAAAGAATCATTTATTTTATGGGAACACTGATGTCAAATATCGGCCTTTTTTAAAAATAAGAAAAGCATTAAAGTTACCTGACCAAGGCAGTAATCATGACTAGGACTCAAACTCATAAATTGAAAATTTTATTTAGTGTGAAAGAGATCAAATGCCATGTTATGCAACCCACGCTATGCCCTTTAAAATGGTTAAACGGTCAGTGGTGTTAATGAGATCTGTGCCAAGTCATAAAAAAACAGCTGGACAAGAAAACTGAACATCTAGAGCCTAAACAAAGCATAAACCGCTGAAGACTGTATGAAAGAATTACTCTCCAACAACCAGGCATGGAGTAGCGTGACAATGAGCGATGCTGACCAGCTCCATCCACTGGCTCCACCCACCAGCTCCAGTTCCATCCACCAGCTCAAACAACCACCTCCATCCACTAGCTCCATCCATCAGCACCAAAGATGCTCGTCAGTGGGCACCCCAGTGATGGTCAGAATTAACTAAGGGAAGGGGAAAACAGGCAAACTACAAGGGGTTAATGAGCAAAGTACTTTTCCATCAGTTTTAAATTGCTTATCCAGCTCCATTTTCTCTTCCTTCCTGCTCACCAGTTATAGTACAGGCTGGATTATCTATAAAGTCAGGCAGCCGTGACCTACACATATAACTTACAAAAAGACCAACCCTAAACCAGCTGTTACCACCATACCTGCTGATCCCCTCAACCTCTGACAACTGACTAGATATTTTCAGAAGGACAATCTTGCTTAAAAATTAGAGCTTTTGCAACCTAAATGTTCATCAGCAGATGAATGGATAAAGATGTGGTCCATACATACATGCAATGGAATACTGCTCAGCCATAAAAAAAGAAAGAAATTAAGCCATTTGCTGCAACATGGGTGAATCTAGAGATCAGCCTACTAAGCTAAGTCAGAAAGTGAAAGACAAATACCATATGCGATCACTTCTATGTGAGATCTAAAATATGGCATAAATGAACTTACCTACAAAACAGACTCACAGACATAAAGAACATGTGGTTGCCAAGGGGAAGAGGCGATAGGAGAGAAGGGGAGTGGGAGGTTGGGGTTAGCAGATACAAACTATTATATACAAGATGGAAAAACAACAAGGTCTTACTGTATAGCACAGGGAACTATATTCAATATCCTATGATAAACCATAAGGAAAAGAATATTAAAAAGAATATATATATGTGTATTTATATATCTGAGTCAGTTTGTTGTACGGCAGAAATTAATACAACATTGTAAATGAACTATACTTCAATAAAATCAATTAAAAAAAGAAGAAAACACCAAAAATATTTAGAGCTTTTAGACACAGCATGAAGACCCAGATGTGGAAGGAAGAGAGGAACAAATGAAGCTGCGATGGGAGACATGTGGGCTTGACTGAGGTTGTGGGCAGAGACGAGAGAGAGGAAGACAGATAAGTCCAGGAAAGCAGGAAAGAAGAGGTGACAGGGCACAGGGAGTGGAACATATAATCCCATTTTTCAGGGTCACCACGATTCAGAGGAACATCAGGGCTAACATGAACGATGAAGACTAGAGAGATCCACGTACTAAGGGGAAATTCGATAGGGAAGCTCAGCCCATCTACACGTCCGTCCTATGCGGAAAGGCACTGAGCAGAAATAGGGGTCTGCGGTCAGAGAGGAGAAACGCAGTGCTACAGCAGAAAGCATCTTGGGTAACAGGAAGATGGCGACTGAGCGTGATGACCACCGTCAGTAACCGACAGCAAAGGGGGATGGGGTCCCGTGGTACAGGAAGCATGGCCATCATGGTCATGAGCCTGCAACCCTGCAGCTGCTGGAACTACGTGATGACCAGGTTGAAAATATGGTTTCAGGATTAAGAAAGATATGTGGTCATGCTGCTACTGCTGCTGCTGCTAAGACACTTCAGTCGTGTCTGACCCTGTGCGACCCCACAGATGGCAGCCCACCAGGCTCCCCCGTCCCTGGGATTCTCCAGGCAAGAACACTGGAGTGGGTTGCCATTTCCTTCTCCAATGCATGCAAGTGAAAAGTGAAAGTGAAGTCGCTCAGTAATGTCCGGCTTTTACCTACCCCATGGACTGCAGCCTATCAGGCTATTCCGTCCATGGGATTTTCCAGCCAAGAGTACTGGAGTGGGTTGCCATGTGGTCATGGGTAGATGCCTAATTACTCCTGGAGGAGAAAACAAAAAGATGGTCTGCAGGATACACACCAAGATCTATTCATCTTTTTAATCCTAGGGTCTACCTTTGAGGGTCCTTGGCAGACATCTGCTGAATTCATGAATAAGCAAATTAAAGAAATGCTACCTTGTAGATGCTACAAATCCCAGGAAATCTTTGTTCTCATGGATTCTCCTTATCATGAGATATTTAGAGGGGAAAAAGATATCTGAGAGGAGAAGGTTAAACAATTAATTTAATTCTAGATTTTAAAATACACATGCTAACATTTCTATAGTGACTAGCAAAAGAAAAAAGTGTGTAATTTCCAAATTAGTAGGTGGAAAAATATGAGACAAAAATTCAACTAATTAAAAGTATGCAGGAAAAAGTGGGGAAGAAGCATAAAAAGATGGAACAAATATAACTCACAAAATAACAAGACAGAAATTAATTCAAATAAATAACTGCAACAAATTAAAAATGTACCAAGTGGCAAATTAGTAGATTTTAAAGGTAAAAGCTATGACTTTTAAAAGTAAAAATTGAAATAATAAAATCCAGCTACATGCTATTTGGCAAAGGGTTGCAAAGAGTCAGATACAACTTAGTGACTGAAAAATGACAACAACACACTATTTATAACAGACACAATTAAAATATAGAGATTGAAAATATATTTCCAGGAAAATACTAATTAGAAAGTAACTGGCATAGTTATATTGAAATTAGACAAAATAAATGAACAATAATGATATTACTGCCTAAAGAGGAAATGGTCAATTCACTTGGGGGAGATAATTCTAAATTTATATTTACCTAATAACTTAGATTCAAAATATATGACTTCTTTTACCCTCTTTCTGTGGACTATGCCAAAGTCTTTGTATGGATCACAACAAACTGTGGAAAATTCTTCAAGAGATGGGAATACCAGACCACCTTGCCTGCCTCCTGAGAAATCTATATGAAGGTCATGGAACAACAGATTGGTTCAAAATTAGGAACGGAGTACGTCAAGGCAGTATATTGTCACCCTACTTATTTAACTTCTATGCAGAGTACATCATGCTAAATGCTGGGCTGGAGGAAGCACAAGCTGGAATAAAGATTGCTGGGAGAAATACCAATAACCTCAGATATGCAGATGACACCACCCTTATGGCAGAAAGCAAAGAGGAACTAAAGAGTCTCGTGATGAAAGTGAAAGTGGAGAGTGAAAAAGCTGGCTTAAAACTCAACATTCAAAAAACTAAAATCATGGCATCTGGTCCCATCACTTCAAGGCAAATAGATGGGGAAACAATGGAAACAGTGACAGACTTTATTTGTGTTGGGCTCCAAAATCACTGCAGTTGGTGACTGCAGCCATGAAATTAAAAGACACTTGCTCCTTGGAAAAAAAACTATGACAAACCTAAACAGCATATTAAAAAGCAGAGACATTACTTGGCCGCAAAGGTCCGTCTAGTCTAAGCTATGATTTTTCCAGTAGTCATGTATGGATGCAAGAGTTGGACCATAAAGAAAGTTGAGTGCTGAAGAACTGATGCTTTTGAACTGTGGTGTTGGAGCAGACTCTTGAGAGTCCCTTGGACTGCAAAGAGATCAAACCAGTCAATTCTAAAGGAAATCAGTCCTGAATATTCATTGGAAGGACTGATGCTGAAGCTGAAGCTCCAAAACTTTGGCCACCTGATGTGAAGAACTGACTCATTTGAAAAGACCCTGATGCTGGCAAAGATTGAAGGCAGGAGAAGGGGACAACAGAGGATGATATGGTTGGATGGCATCACCGACTCAACGGACATGAGTTTGAGCAAACTCCGCAAGTTGGTGATGGACAGGGAAGCCTGGTGTGTTGTAATCCATGGGGTCACCAAAGAGTCGGACACAATTGAGTGATTGAATTGAACTGAACCTCTTTCAGTAACAGATTAAACAGACAAAAAGCTAGCAAATATACAGAAAATTTGAACAGCAAGTTTTTTAAAAAGTTGATCTAAAGAATATACAGAACTTGGCACTCAAGATGGTTGTTAAGAATACATAAAATATTTAAGAAAATTGACCACAAGGAAGTTTAACGTCCACAGATTCCTCTAAATAATGTCCACAAATCCCAATGAATCTTCTCTAATCATCATATATTTAAGTTAGAAATCATTTATAGAAAGACAACCCAAAAATCTCGCATGCCCTGAGCACTAAAGTACACACATTCAAGCACGCATATGCTCTAAATAAAGCATGGGTCAAAGAAGTAATTGTGACATAAATTTAAAAATACTTAATGATAATAGTACTTGACTGTTACATAGAGGGCAAATTAATAGTTTTAACTAAATGCTTCTCATAGAAAAGACTGAAAATTAACGTATTCAGCATCCTGTTTGAAAATAAGTACAGTATAAACTAAAAAAAAAGTAGAAGGAAATGAGTAAAGATCAGGAATAGCAGAAATTAAAAAAATGCAATATGAAAGATCAATAAGGCCAGAGGTTATTTCTTTGAAAAAGCTAATAAAACCAACAAAATGCTGGCACGTAAAGTTAAGAAAGAAGAAAGAAAAAAGGCACAAATAAACACTATTAATGATGATAAAGGAAAAAAGGAACACAAGTACAGATAAGTTAACAATAAGAAAATATGAACAAATTTGTACTCCCGAGTAAAAGAATTAGACAAAATCCACAATTTTTATGAAAGATATTTATTATAAGATTAACTTAAGAAAAACTAAAAATCCAAAATAGTATTATAACTATTGAAAAAATTAGTAACTGAAATTTTTACCAGGAGGAAAATGCCAGACCTAGCCAGTCTTGTAGGTGAGTTCTAAAGATAATCTGAAACTTACATTAACTCTTTGAAGAGACTAGAAAGAATACAGAATGCTACCTAATTCATTTAAAAAGCAGATACATTGCTCATTCTTAACATGAGAAAATAGAAATATAAGAAGGATCATTAAGAGACTAGTCACTCATGGACATAGATGCAAAAATCATTAGTGAACAGCTTTCAGCAATATTTAAAACATACCAAGACTAAGAAAGGCTATCCTAAGAAAGAAGGGTTGGTTCAATATTAGAATGTTAATTATATTAATTAACCTCCCACACTAATGTACTAAAAAAGAGGAATAAAATAATCATTTCATATAATAATAAATGCTAAAAAAGCATTCTATCAAATTCAATATTTATCCAATGGAGTAAACAGTTTTAATAAATCAGAAATGGAAGGGAATAGCCTCAAACTGATTATAACTAGTTGTTAATCATTAAAAGCCTTTTCTATGAAAATCAGGACCAAGACAAGAATGCCTGCCAACCTAAGTTTCGTTCAATGTTGTGTTGGAGATTCTAGTCAGCTTTATAAATAAGAAAAAAATAAATGTATAAGGATGAAGAATAAAGAAAAGTGTCAGTAATGAAAGTTGACCTGGTTTCTCCATGAAAAACTCCAGAGTAATCTACAGAGAAATGATTGAAATCAACATTGATAAGAAATGTTTCTGGACAAAGGAGCAATATACAAAGGGAATCGCATGTGTGTGTCTGTGCGTGTGTGTGTACATATTATACACACATATCCTGACATACCCATATCTCTAAATATTTATACACATACTCTTATCTACTTGCAATTAAAAAACAAGACTACCAAGACAAGAAAGGACACATAACTACAAGATGTATGAGATTTTATGGAGAACATTTTGAAACTCTGATGAAAAATATAAAAGACCCAAATACATCAAGGCATAAACCATATTGAGAGATGAAGATCCAATATTGCCAAGAAGTCAGTTTCCTCAAGCTTTTATACATGCAGTTCCAAACAACATTACATGTAGTTTTTCAGGAAGCTGACTGTATAAAATGTCCACATTTTTCATGGACAAGGTGACTCTAAAATGATGGAACACAAGGCTTAAGGATGACCAATCCATTCTTGAGAAGAACAAGGCAACCACGGAAGAGGTTGTTAGTAGTAGATATTAACACTCAAGTAAAAAAATAGAGGCACAGTGTATGAACAGTTGACATCCTCTGTTTTGACAAACTGTTTAGACATTTTCACCTGATTGGAGAACATATAAGACATGTCCACCTTCAAATGGAAGAGTAATGAAATATTCTTTTTCCACCTATCAAACTGGCAAATATGATTTAAAATAAAAAGACTAAAACTTATTTGAGAGCTGGTGTGTTGAGGTTAGCATTCTTGTGGAGACTGTTTGCGAGTGTGAATTGGTTGTGTTTCTGGAAACCAGGTTTTCAATATGCATAAAGAACCATAAGCATTTTACATACTTTGAACCATTAATTCCACCTCTTGAAGTCTATCTGTAAAAAATAGTGGAGGTAAATCCAAAGAATTATCCACAGCAGTGTTCACAGCAAAGACAAGATATGACACTATTTATATTAAGATTCTAGGGCATTAAAATATTGGCTGGAAACCTACTGAAAACTGACAGTAGGTTTATGGGTGGTTTTTATTGTCTTTTTCTCTTTACACTTTTCTTAAAATTTTCAAATTTCTTTCAAAAATTATGTGTTGTTTTTAGAGGAAAACAATGATAAAACTGGGACTCAGAAACCTATAAAAGCATATTTTGTTACTCTGCCTCCTTACAAGTGTTTTTCATCATTAAAATAGAGAAAAAATAAAAGAAAGCGTTCTCTTTAGGCAGATAAATTATGTTAATTGGATTTAGAGTATTTCTCTTCATGTTTCAAGAAGTAAGCTTAAAATACTCTTAGAAATCAGCCAAGTAAAATATTTTGGCCATAAAATTGGCAAGGAACACAAATGCATAATTACCTAAAGAGCATAAATACAATACATATAAAAACATATGCTGTACATTTTAATTAACACTGAATGCATTATAATTATTCAGTATCTCTTGTATAATTTTCCTGAAGTAAACAGATAAACGGTTTTCTGCATGCCCCTAAAGGGCAACAATAGAAGATAAAGGGAGTGAGGAGGCGTTTAAAAATTTCTAAGATGCTGAATAATAGGTGAAGGCCATCGTGGACATAAAACTTTGTTCAGAAGATGCAACAGAAGAAGTTAGAGAAGTCAGCTGGTTCTCTTTGTTTTCAGAGGCAGGACAGGTCAAAAAAGCTACAGCCTCTGATTCAACATTATTTTGGTCTGAATAATAAATGTAACAATACTGTGGATTTACATGACATAAAGTGTGAAATAAATTAATTCCAAACATCTAATTCAAAACTTCCTATTTCTTTATTACTCAGGGGACAGTGGGAGTTAGAGATGGAACGGAACTCTGATCAGAGACATTTTACAGGCGTGGTGAGAACTTGATACAGAAATGTCTGATATCACTACTGCATCCTCTCCACCTGGCATTCCTAGGGTTTTGGAGATGGGGTGGGGTTAGCAGTGGGAGTAGGAGATGGGGATGAGAGAGGGGGAAAAGCAAGGAAGGGCACACCAGGATAGAAATGCCCTCATTTAGAAATGCTGAATAAACTCAAAACTGGAAAGAGGAGGCCAGAGAAGTGCCCGTGGGTCCCAGGTGATGGCCCTCTACACGCCAGTGACAGCTGGTGGCCATCCCATCCATGGAGATACGTCAACCAAAACATTCCGTTCACGGAGGTACATCTACCAAGCTGGGAGTCCAGCATCACCAAGGCAACAGCTCGACTCTAGTGACCACGTGGTCTACAGAGACTCTAGAGAACACGTGGTCTTCAGAACTGATCTGGTTGCTTCAGTGAAGGTGATTCACTCAAGGGCCCAAGTCAGGGTCTCCCAGGGACTCTTTAGTGACGTTTGAGGTCGAAGACTTGGGACCCAGTCTCCTCATTGCCAATCCACTGTCTTTTCTATTTCCCAGAACTACTCTGAAAATAAGTAATTGCCTTTTCAACTAGCTATTTTTTGTAGCATTTAGTCACAGATGAGAGGTGTTATCCTGGTTCTGCCTGGCCGTTAGAGATCCAGTTCACAAGGTGGTCACTGCTGTATTGCATAACCTCATTGGAAAAAGAGTCCACCATCTGCAGAACCTCTTCAGAGAGGATCTCTGAGAAAATTAGGCAGAGCTAGCATCTACACTTCCTCTTCTCCCTCCCTCTCCTGGGCTGGTTGGCCATCATGCAACAATACAGGGAGGCAGGGTATGGGATCCAAGCCTCTCAAGAGTGGCAGCTCGATGTGAGCTTATACCTGGTCCAGGTGGGTCTCTGATGAGCCAGGTGGCTGATATTGTGCAGGATAATTTCTGCGCATTTCGTGACAAGGAAAAGCTAGAGCAGAAGAGGAGTGATATCAGAGTGACTGTGCTCTTGGAGTGGAGACACTGAGAGGTTAACAGGCAGCAACTGCTGATGTGGAGATTCTGAAACGAACCAGAGCTGTCGCTGTCAGCAGGGCCCCTGGGGCTGGCTAGAGCCTCTGCCAAAGGACAGAGTACTTCAAAGCACAAAGAACAGCTCAGAGGAGGACAATGCTCCTGCCATGAAGTCACAAGTCGAATCAATAAAACACAAGGTTGCCTTCTGTAGGGCTGAATTTCATCATGTTGAGGAGGAAGTTCGTGGTGCAGGGGAAACAGCAGGGAGCCAACAGAATCTGAGGGAAACCCCCCCACTCCAGAGCGGGGCAAGAGACCTTGGGCAAGAGACCTAATTCTGAGTCATTCCCTCATCTCTAAAATGGGTGTGATAATGACTTAATAGCACTGTGATTAGAACAATCCATCTTTCTCCCTGTTTACCTGTGTATCTTTGTAGAGAGCATTTACATAAGTTGTTAGACTAAGGTAGGCACCATCAACATCATCATTGACATTCTAGGAACCATGGGAAATTTCATGAAAAGTCCACCCCTGGAAGCCTTCATAAGTCCATGGTAACACAGATTACCTTTCTGAACTCTGAATCTATGATATATATAGTCTATGATATATACAGTCGATGATAATACACAGTTTCTCTCTTGCAATAGTAATGTTTTGAAACGTACTGAAGTCACTAGGTAATTCTACACTATTTCTATTAAGGACCAAAAAAGCATGAAAGCATACTTGGAATAAAAATACTCTCACTTTTAAAACATGTGGTTGGCATACAGTGAGTAAAACCATCAGATGGAACCATGCCATTCATCTTCCCATTTTTAAGCCATCAGTATTGATAAGGTTCAAGTCATCCAGCAGAGTTTTTCTGGTTGAATATTGCTAACCCGCTTGATTCTATGTGATGATGTGTACCATTCTGAGCATATATTTTTAATAGTTCCATCCATCTTTAATTTCATTTCCCCTTCTAGGAGTATATGTGTTGAAATACACAGAAATCAGTTCAACAAATGTAAAGGAACATATTTATCAGTTTAGTTCAGATGATCAGTTGTGTCCGACTCTTTGTAACCCCATGGACTACAGCACGCCAGGCTTCCCTGTCCATAACCAACTCCTGGAGCCTACTCAAACTCATGTCCATTGAGTTGGTGATGCCATCCAATCATCTCATCCTCTGTTGTCCCCTTCTCCTCCCGCCTTCAATCTTTCCCAGCATCAGGGTCTTTTCTAACGAGTCATTTCTGCGAATCAGGTAGCCAAAGTATTGGAGTTTCTGCTTCAGCATCAGTCCTTCCAATGAATATTCAGGACCAATTTCCTTTAGGATTGACTGGTTGGATCTCCTTGCTGTCCAAGGGACTCTCAAGAGTCTTCTCCAATAGCACAGTTCAAAAGCATCAATTCTTTGGCACTCAGCTTTCTTTACAGTCCAACTCTCACATCCATACATGACTATTGGAAAAACCATAGCTTTGACTAGACGTATCTTTGTTGGTAAAGTAATGTCTCTGCTTTCTAATATGCTGTCTAGGTTGGTCATAGCTTTTCTTCCAAGGAGCAAGCATCTCTTAATTACATGGCTGCAATCACCATCTGCAGTGATTTTGGAGCCCAAAAATAGTCTCTCACTGTTTCCATCAGTGTTTCTCAAATAGCTATTGGATAATCAATTAATATACAGCTTACCATATTGTGTTAACACACTGCCCACTGTATTATCACTGCCCACTATGTTATTCAAATGCCAAGCTGTGAGACTCTGGACAGACTGGTGTCTCTGACTGGGAGGCTGGGGAAAATGTCAGGAGGAGGTACCATCTGCACTGGGTCTGAAGGGGTTTGGCAGGTGGAGAGGGAGCTGGGAGTCCCTCCAGGCAGAAACCAAGATGTGAAGTGTGGCTCAGTGACAGCGAGGTGCTGAGGGGGTGCAGGGCAGGGATTCAGAGGAGCTGACCCCGAGGTGCACAGCAGGCAGCAGCTGCAGGCAGTTACAGAGAAGCCTGGAGCATGGGCCGGGGCTGCGACCTGCGGACCGAGCACCTCTGCTAAGGAAGTGCCCATTTTTGTACAGAATCCAGAGTAGGTGTTTTAGTCTCACATGCAATAACATCTGTGTTTCCCAAAGAAAATTCGTTGCGGAGTGGAGGGTGGATATGAACGGGGAGATTAAACGTCAAGAGATGAGTTGTTCAGTCACTCAGTCGTGTCTGACTCTTTGCGACCCCAGGGGCTGTAGCTCACCAGGGTTCCCTGTCCTTCACTATCTCCTGGAGTTTGCTCAAACTCATGTCCATTGAGTTGGTGATGCCATCCAACCATTTCATCCTCTGTCATCCCCTTCTTCTCTCGCCTTTAATCTTTCCCAGCATCAGGGTCTTTTCTAATGAGTCGGCTGTTTGCATCGGGTGGCCAAAATTATTGGAGTTTCAGCTTCAGCATCAGTCCTTCCAATGAATATTCAGGACTGATTTCCTTTAGGATTGACTGGCTTGGTCTCCTTGCTGGCCAAGGGACTCTCGTTAGGGGACTACTGTAAGAAGTGGGGGGGCAAGCAATGAGGGCAGCCAGTGGGCTCACAGAGGATGCGCTCCTGTTGGACACGGTGGGAGGAGAAGCAGGCAGGACCTGGGAGGTGTGAGTGGAGGTGGGTGAGGGGCACTACAGTTCTGCTGAAGCAACTGGGCCAGGTCAGTGGGCGGTGACAGCATCCAGCTGATGTCTGGTACCCTTGAGGTGTTGGGACACTGGCTCCCAATGTCCCTGCAGGGCCAGGTCCTGAGATCTAACAGCATCTGACACTAAAAGCATGTTAACCAGTGGGGAGAGTGCACTCCTCCTCCCAGGGGAGATGAAGACAATTCTAATCACCAGCTTCAACGTGGAAACCAGACAGCTGACGGGAACTACTTCAAACCAACTGGAAGCCGTCTCCCACCACGAACTGAAATCAGCAGGAGGATGGAGAGTCAGAAGAAATAATAATGCTTGCAATGCAGGAGACCCAGGTTCGATTCCCAGGTCAGGAAGATCCCCTGGAGAAGGAAATGGCAACCCACTCCAGTATTCTTGCCTGGAGAATCCCATGGACAGAGGAGCCTGGTGGGTTACACTCCATGGGGTCTCAAAGAGTCGGATACAACTGAGCAACTAACACAACGACAAACTACATTTTCTGATTCCATGGTATTATCAGGGGCGTGGGCAAGAGGGAGCCGGATTAAAAAAAATCAGCCAACACATCAGAGGTCCTGAAAGCAAACACGACACAATGGAGCCTGCGACAAATAAAGACACTTTTATATTTGTAGTTTGGGGGAAAACAATCTACCAAGTATTCGCAGAAAAACCAACTGCTGCTCTTATTTAAATTATGCTGAAATTTTCACCTACTAAGAAAGTATTCGCAAACACATACACTCGACTTGCCCCAAACAGCTTGAAGCAACCTCGAAATCTGAGATGCAAGTTTTTATCTTCTTATGGACCTGGCTCAGCAGCCCCATAATAATTAAAGGAAAAAAACATGTCAGAACTCACTTGGCTGCGGCAGCCATTGGAGGCGCAGCTGTTGTGATTCTTAATGTATCTGCAGCGCTCGCCAAGGCTCCCGTCTCCCCATCCTTGGCTTTCAATGGTTTTGTTTTGTTTATTTTGTACCCTGTGGGACAGAAAATAACCTGCACTGATTGTGGCAATTGATGGGCTCAGCTGGTGCCTTAGAATATGAAACGGGAACTGAAAATCGCATCTGAAGAGTGTGTGGGCTGGAGGTGAGCGCGGGGGTGCCTCCACCCTGGACAGCGCGCATGCACGGACTAGCTGCGTTGGCAACAGTCCCACCAGGTAGGAACACAAAAGGCACCTCTCATTCCCCCTGCCCGCCTCTGCTTTCAAAACCCAACAAAGGGGCTGCTGGGCACTCTTCTCAGAGCTTTTCTAGAGGTACCTGCAATTGTCCCCACTAGTCCCCCCCGGGGAGGGACCAGGCCTAGGGTGGCCTCCTCCCCAGACCCGCTGCGCCTGCCTGAGGATGCAGCCTGTCTTCGCAGCTGAGGGCCTTTCTGTCTCACAACCTCGCCACAGGAATTAGAACTGGAATGGCAACCCACTCCAGTATTCTTGCCTGGAGAATCCCAAGGACAGATCCCTGACCCAGCAAGGTCCCACACGCCACGGAGCAACTAAACCCATGTGCCACAACTATTGGGTCCATGTCAAATACAGAAAAAGGCATCAAATATAACACTGTGCTTACACTGAAAAAAAAAATCAGCTGTTTTACTTAGAAAACAGGGAAGGATGAGAGGGGAAAATTTACAATCCATACATTTTTAAAAGATTTACAAGGAGCTGTAAGGTGTTAGATACACTAAAAAAAAAAAAAAAAAAAAAGCAGGTTCCTCAAGAAAACGCATAGGTTGTACTTGAGCCTGAAGGTTTTGGCATATTGTCTCCAATTCCCCAGTGTAAAATGAGCAAAAAACCAGTCTCCATGTTCAATTACAAAATTAATCATCTGTGTTTGTGCCCTAGAGAAAGACACAGGAGAAAAGTCGGTGGGGTGAGGATAATACTTCGCTAAATAAATTTAGACATATGTACACATGCACATATTTTTCTGAGGAGTAGCTGCTATGAATTACTTAGGTTTATACATTTCAGAAGGCTTCCCAGGTAGCGCCAGTGGTAAAGAACCCGTCTGCCAATGCAGGAGACGTAAGAGACATGGGTTTGATCCCTGGGTCTGGAAGATCCCTTGGAAGAGGGCATGGCAACCCACTCCAGTATTCTTGCCTGGAGAATCCCCTGGACAGAGGAGCCTGGCGGGCTGCAGTCCATGGGATCGCAGATAGTCGGACACGACTGAAGTGACTGAGCACACACACATACATTTTAGATCTAGTAACTGGAAAATAAATGTCTGTGCCCCAGAGCAATATTAATTGTCAGCTGATAAAACAATATCTGTGCTTTCCAGGAGGTCCTAGGTGGGAATAGTTTTAAATTGTTGTCCTTACTTTATCTTAATTTTACAATGGTAGCAACATACATTCTTTCAGAATTACATGACTGTTTTCCCACTTCAGGTTAATGTTTTTCTGCTTGGATCCTGGAAGACACCTGGATTCAGTTCAAAAATCGAGGACCAAAGAAGGCCTTTGGGGGACAAAAGAGGGGCAGGAACTCACTCTCTAGATCTGCAGGGTCACCCCTGAGGCTGGGCCCCTCTCCATACCAGTCGGGCAGGGGGAGCAGCCCCCATGTCTGAGGCAGGGCCTCTCGGCCAGAGGCAGAGCTGGAGAATCTTCATTCCAGGTGAAGGTCTGGGAGCCTGCAGGGGTGGCTAGGGCAGGGCTCCAGCGCTCCCCAAGTGCAGCCCTCTCCTTCTTCCACTTCTGGGAGACCCACGGCTCCTCCGTAAGGTCTTAGTAATCTGTGCTCTGGGGGAAGAATAACCAGCTTCTTTTCGGCAGCAATGTGAACAAACTTGCCCTCTCCACTGAGTCTGTCTCCTGAGACCCTCCATCCCGCCTCTGCTGACAATGTGCCGTTTTCTGTTCAATTCTGCCATTTACTTTTTTTATTGTGATTCATGTCTGAGTTTCTTTGGAATCAAATTATTGCATTTCCCTGGTGAGAGATGCCATATGACGATCTTGTTAGAACAAAATCAAATAAAAAAATCTGCACCCGCTGCTGCTAAGTCTCATCCCCACCACGTTTTCCCTACGGTTTGGACACACTTCAGGGTCGGCTCCTCGAGTGGTAATGAACCCTTCCAGGGTTGGGGCCAGTTTTCAGACAGTTCTGTCTTGGAAAAGATAAAGACGAGTTGGTTCAAACAGTGTCAACAGAGAGAAAATCACTGTTTCCAAATTATTTTACAGTTGAAGAGGCTGGTGTTTTCTGACATCTAAGAATTGAAGGAAACCGACTGGCTAGTCGATGGCGCTGAGTCATGGTGGCAACCTGAGGCTTTCTTGACGTTTCTCCCCTAGAAATGTTTCAGCACTGGAGTAACTCATGGCTTGGGCAAATCTGGAAGCCAAACTTTCGCACTGCAGCCTTCCCTGATGGCTCAGATGGTAAAGAATCTGCCTGCAATGCAGGAGATACAGGTTCACTCCCTAGGTTGGGATGATTCCCTGGAGGAAGGTACGGCAACCCACTCCAGTATTCTTCCCTGGAGAATCCCATGGACAGAGGAGCCTGGCGGGCTACTGTCCCTGGAGTCGCAAAGAGTCAGACACGACTGAGTGACTTTCACATCACTTTGCTTTCTGAATGGGGAGAGAGGGATGCAGTTGCTGCTACACTTTTACAGTAAATACAATTCCCATTTTCCCCTCACCTTTGGGGTGTGGATTATTATCTTTCAAGCTGTGCCTGTGGGCCTCATATGACAGCATTTAAAAATTAAGCTGTTTGTATGAACAGATCCAAGTAGAGATGAGAATGAGATGCATGAGTTACCTGAACCTCCTTCTCTTCCCACGGCAGCCAGAATGATATCCAAGCTTCTGGGAGGAACTCACAGAGCCCTGACTGCCCAGGTTTTCTGGCTTCCTGTCTACCTGGAATCCTGCTCTTTCCCTTCTCCAGGCCAACTCCAACTCATCCTTCAAGGAACAAGCCATCCTTGCCCAGATTTGGGGATGGAGGTGAGACACAGAGCAGGCACCTCCTGCTCCCCAAGGCCACTCTGCAGGTCTACCCCTGTGCCAGCATTACTCATCACGTCCCGTTGACTCGGTCCCACCACAGTCCTCCCCCGACATCCACTCCCTGGCCCCAGGAGGGAGCACTTAGTAACCTGAAGATTCCTGAGCACTGGGAACCTTCCTAACAGAACTTCCCACCTTATCTTTCTTCCAAGAGCACATTCCCATGTGCTCCTGCTTTCCTCTCTGGTACATATTCTCTTTGTGTGTTTTTCCCTTCCTTTTAAAAGAGAAAGCTGATCATGGTTTTGGCACTGAAAAGTTTTTACTTTTCCCCCTCAGCTTTAGTGAGATATAATTGACATGTAACATTGTATAGTTTGAGGGTATATAATGTGACGATAGCATATCTGTATATATTCATTTTAAACAGGCTTCTCTGGATCTCCTCCCCTATTGGTGGGAATGTAAGTGGTGCAGCCACTATGGAAAATAAAGGTTCCTCAAGAAACTAAAAATAGAGTTGCCATATGATTCAGCAATCCCATTCCTGGGCACAGACCCAGACAAAATTATAATTCAAAAAGAAACATGCACCCCAATGTTCAGAGCAGCACTATTTATAACAGCTAAGACATGGAAACAATCTAAATGTCCATTACCAGATGAATGGATAAAGAAGATGTAATCCATATATATAATGGAATATTGCTCAGCCATAAAAAGGATGAAAAAATGCCATTTGCAGCAACATGGATGAACCTAGAGATGATCATACTACGTGAAGTAAGTCAGAGAAAGACAAACATGTGATATCACTTACACATGGAATCTAAAATATGACACAAATGAACATACATACAAAACAGATGTAGAGAACAGACTAGTGGTTGCCAAGGGGAAGGGGGCTGGGGGAGGGTTGGATTGGGAGTTTGGGATTAATAGATGCAAACTGTTATATACAGGGTGGGTAAACAACAAGATCCTACTGCATAGTACAGGAAACTATACTCAATATCCTGTAATAAACCATAATGGAAAAGAATATATATATGCGTGTACATACATTATACATATATATGTGTATACATACATTATACATATATATGTGTATACATGCATTATACACACATGTATACATATATTATACATATATGTGTATACACATACATTATACATGTGCGTATACATATACATATATGTGTGCATACACACATTAATATATGTGCACACACGTTATACATATGCGTATACATACACTATACATGTATGCGCACACACTATACATACATGTGTACACACTATACATACATGTGCGCATATACACACTATACATATATGTGTATGCATACATTATACACACATGTGTGTACACATGCATTATACATATATGTATGCACACATTATACATATATGTGTGCACACATTATACATATATGTGTATACATACATTATACATATATATGTGCATACATACATTATACGTACATATATGTATAATGGAATCAATTTGCTGTACAGCAGAAATTAACACAACACTGTAAATCAACTATACTTCAATAAAATACATGAAAAAAAAACCCAAACAGTCCCCTATGATCCACAGAATAGCTAGCACGGGAAAAAGAGGTTTCTGAAATGTAATTACTAAAACATTTTATTTCAGAGTATAACAACCCTTAATGAATCATTAAATTGTAACATGCTTAAAAGTATACATTGTTTTAGTTCACACTTATAAATCATATTTATTCAGGATAAGGATATCTGAAAATGAAATAATTTTCTTCATATTTTCAAATATGCATCATCTATGTGGTATGCTTTGGAAGTCCTAAGGTAGGTATTTTAAAATAGTCTGTGAAAAATTGGACTCAGGTTATTTCATGAATTTTTATTTGAGCCTATAACTAATCTCTTTGACATTAACATCGTTAATAAACTTTAGAGCAATATCTGCATTCGGAAGACTGGATAGAACTAAAGACGTCATCTCTATTCATTAGGCTTATATTTTCTCAATAACCTAATTTTGTCTTTCATAAGATATTAATGCTTTTGGAAGTCTTGCTCTTAATCCTATTAATTCCTAAGCCAGCCTTTAAAAGTGCAGGAGGAAATATGCAAAGGCAGTCAATTTCACTGAATTATAAATTAAATCACAAAAGGTAAACCTCAGAATTTCAGGATGGCTAAAAGGCAGAACTTCATCTGGACATATTTTATCAACTTAAGCTAAGCTATGAGGGCCTGGTCCATGTTTGTGTCCTTGGTTTTGCAGACTTCTGATTTGAGGTCACTGGCAACATGTGAGACACATGTGTCAACAGAAGAAAGTGTGTCTGTGTATTTGCTTGAGTTGGACAAAGATCTGCTCTTCTTTTTAAAAATTTTTTGGCCGTGCTGGTGTCATGTGGGATCTTAGTTCCCCGAGCAAGGATAAAACCCATGCTCCCTGCATTTGAAACACAGAGTCTTAATCACTGGCCCACAAGGAAAGTCCAAGACCTGGTCTTAAAAGAAGCAGAGTAGTGGCGGGGCTCTGACTGCTGCAGTGAGTCTTTGACAGTTAACCAAACAGTACAGCATCTGCACTGCTAAAATTGAGGTATCATGAGGACCCCCAAGAGGAGAAAGAAGCAGAGTTTGAACCCTGAAGTATAGGGAGGCAGTTAGACACTGATTTAAAAATACTCTTAATTCCAGACAAGATGCTTTCCAACTTGGAGCTAGCCAGGTAGACAAAGTACAGAAACATCTTGGATTTAACAAGCCACGTGGCTGTATAATCCTATTTTTACTGTAAACACGCTGCTACTTTATCTTCACCAATGACTGTGAACTAATTTTATTTAATAAGGTAACAGAGAAATCCAAGCCGCCTCCTTCACCCAGTTCACAAACTCACACACAGACACACACATACACACACACTGACACTGAAGGTGTGCTCTTCTGAACCAGTCTTCATCCAATAAATTAATTCTCTCCAGTTCGACAAAGATTTTCCAATAGAATCGGCTAAGGACAGAGGCTGTGAAAGGGGTAAAGCCTACTCTGTTCATATGGTGTCACAGTATAACCTGCTGCTCCAGGAAAGGCCCTCAAGGGCTGCCCGCACTGGGGCCCGTGACGGTGACCTGCTCCCTAGGCTGGCAAGGCAGTGACACCCTGTGACCCTAGCCGGCCCCTCTACTTTCATCTCATCTCCAGCACAAGAAGTCACTGGCTGGCCTACAATGGCTCTGCTCTAGGTGGACAGCGTCTTTCTGAGCTAACACTCAAAATTCCTGGAGTTTAACATCAGACTTCGTTACAGGAAAAACCTGGAAAGGTATGAGGAAGGGGGATGAGAGCCTGCAGGCTTCTGTTTTCAAGGTGTATTTGTGCAGAAAAAGGAAAGAGGTGAAGAAGCAGTCCTCTTTTTTCCATTTAAAGTAGGCCAGCTTCCCAAGTCTCACTGCTGGATGGAAACAGATCCAGGGTTGAAACAGCTGATCCCTCCCCACCCGCCTCATGGGTCCCCTGGCAGGGGGAGATGGAGGCACAGCCCCCCGCGCCGAGCCCAGGAAAGTAGAGGGGAGCCTGGGTGCAGGCAGGGTGTGTGCTCACCTCGTACTCCTCCTTGAAGCCATAGCCCTCGGCACACTTCATCTGTGTGATGTGCTGGAGCAGGTCGGCCACCCGGATGGCGGGGTGCAGCTGTCCGGTCTGGTAGGGCACGTCGGCCGGCTCACGCTTCTTGTACGTGTGTGGCTGCACCAGGCTGCTGGTGTCGCTGGCCATCGTGTGCGTCTCGTCTGGGAAAAGAAGGTCATGGGGAAAGTGAGGGGAACCAGGGGCTACGCTGGGGTCGCTGAGAATCTGATACCCCTTAGCCTAGGGCTGCCACGATCCCCGCGATGATTCAGCAAAAAAGAAAAGTTAAATGTCTACAGGTTTAAATGGGGTTGGCGATACTGGTGGGGATGAGGCAGGAATCTGTTTTTACAAAGCAGTCCAAACGATCTCTAGCTTTCACAAAGCTGATCGGTAAGAATCCTTTAGCCTTTGGGCGCTAAGGTTCACCGAAGTTTCGCTCTGAAACTTCATCAAGGCCTGGTTCCAAACCAGTCTTGTTTTCTTCTGAAGATTCGTGAACTAGTTTGTATGAAGATGGAAATCAACTCTGTACAAATGTTCTGTGAGCAAAGAAAAAGTGCACAGAATGGGTTGGCTTATGAAGCTAGCGATGAAAACATGAACTTGATACATGAGATCCAAGATGAATGGGGTAGGGGAAGAAAGGAATTGGGTTGGATGAGTCACTTTGCATGCTCCAGGATCAGAAAGCTGGACAGAAGACGATGAATGGACACAGCACTCATGGGAGGTTCTATGAGAGCGAACATGCAGGCCAACGCACAGCAGAACCAGCTGGCTTTTGTCCGGATCTACAGATAAGACACACAACCCCATTCCCTCCACACCTTCTCCATGGGGTGGGTGCATGGGGGAACTTACCATTTATAGGCACTTTTAAGAAGATACATATCAGGAGAAAAGAGGAGGAGAAAAAGGAAACAGGGCATAAGCAATAGTACTACGTGAATAAGTACAGGTATTTTTTATTTTGTGCTTTAATTTTACAGTTTTCTATTCATAGGTGGTCAGAGGGCAAAGCCTCATTTCTCCCATCACATAAGGATGGAGGTGCTTAATTTAAGCACTCAATAACATTAGGAGGTTAAAATAGTATCATAATTGCTTTTCATCCCCTATGAACCAAGTAATGACTAAATAAGTCTTAGTTGTACTCGACACATTTTCTCACTTAAATTTCTTGAACAAGTCAACCAAATTGTACTACAAAATTAATGTCAGAATTTGGTCAAATAAGCCTTAAGAGGCTATATTTTAATGGAAGACTTCTAATAAATTAGATTAATGAACTGCAGAAATTATAGCTATTAAAAAATGTCTTAGGCAGGACGATGTTATTAGGTTAAGAGTTCCACGTTTTACAGGTTAACTCATTACAATGCTGAATCTCTTTAGCCATTTTGATTCAGGGTATGTCGCATCAAAATATAATGAGAAAGTCACTTAAAATGAGAACATTAAATTGAAATTGGTTTCAGGCATAAAGAGTGAAAATGTATAAGAAAAGATATGTTCAATAAAAAAATAAAATGACCAGACTGTTTATCAATAGAGAATTCAGCTGCGGGTTTTCGTCTGTTTAAACTGAGAAGTTCCGCTCCAAAGGAAATTTGGTGAGCTGGGCCTGGATTTGGGACCTTCTAGCTGCATCGCAAAGCACCTGGGATGCATGGTATGAAGGGTGGCACACAGGTGTGTAGCTATGTGCTGCTGCTGAAATGGCACCTGATCACTACAAGGTGGCTAAAGACACAAAGACGAAATAAAAAAGGTGGGAAGTTGATTTTATGATCTTTTTCCATTTGGATTTGCTTTGAAATTTGGACATTTATTTGTTCCCATCTCTCAGAATAGTCGCAAATAAACCAGGACATTTTCACATCAGATTTGCTCATTGGCAACTGCCAAGCTCACAAATGGGCCTTAGTCTCCCTCCTAAAACCCTGAATCCCTCGAGCTTTCAGCTGCTCCAGCAGGAAGGTTTGCTCTTTATACTCAAATAAATGGAACATTAATTAGTTTCCCCCCGTGCCTCTCATTCTCTCAGTTTTGTACCTTTGGGGATGAACATAATTAAATGTCCTTCACTGTGGACGGACCTTCTATTCTAACCTCTCCTAAATGAATCATGTGAGTCTTTCACGTAGATCCACTGGCAACCAGGCAGTGCTCAGACCCCACGGTGAGGCATTCTTGGAAGTTTTAGGTCTTCAGAGTGGCCACCACTGTCACCTTTGTATGTATCACCCACACTGCATTAGGAAGCATTTACACACTACCCAGACCATCTAAAATGAGAATATTATTGTCAAGTACATAGATACTGACAGGGAAATAGAAGGTTTCTGGCATGATATCTGTTCTGAAATCAGGTCACCCACACTAGCAGAAAAATCTCGATTCCACCAAAATGAGTGATTCATCAGTTACCTCTGCCTTCTTCAAACAGAATGATTACAGATAAAATATATCATTTGTCCCTAACTTCCTATAGTTGTTAAAAATAACACACCTATAATTTTTAAAAATTATGTGTAAGAGGAAATCAGAAATAAAGTTTCTCATTAACATTTCTGATGGTTTTCAAAGAATTGAGAATTCATTCTACCTACAGTCTCTTGTAAACTTTCTTGAATTTTCAATGAACCAGCTAGAAAAATCTTGAACGCTGTTTTTGAGGTAGGGAGAGGTCCTACTTATCTACCTACCTACTTGTCTATCATCTATCTATGTTTTGCAAGAAAATGATACAAAGGCACTAAAGCTTTATATCTTAGGGCTGAGCACCTTAGCTTGTGTGAATAAAAGGCACTAGAGGATTCAATTGTGCCAAGCTCTGAGTCACAACAAAACATGCCTTCCTGTAAATTATAATACCACTCTTCCCCCAAAATGCCAGAGTAGATGCACAGCTTAACTTCTTTGCATGGTTTCAAGTGATAACCTACAAGACACATAGAGTCACCTTTGCACCCAGTAACAGGGAGGGGACAGTCCCCGAGCACAGCCGTTTGACACATTAGCATGCTGGTACCAGCTCAACATGGTAAACAGCTACTTGTTGATCTGGCTGACTTATTTTTCCCAGTGTGTATTTTTTTTTTTTTTTTTTTTTTTATGCTATTTGAATCGTCTGTTCCAGTGACTCTTTCCCTGTAAAGAAGCCTAACCAACTTTAAAAGATGTCATTAGTGTTTGTAATAACAAAGCCCCGACTTTAAAAGACGGCATTTGTTTAATAAGCTTATCTAAATCCTGCTGTGAAATCTGAACATTTTCTTGCCTCTGACAATGTGCATCTCAGCCCTGCCCCCTCACAGCTCCCCCAAGGTCAGAACATCTACCAGAGGAATGGAGGAATGAATGCCAGCCACACAAAGAAATTGCAAATCTTCGCTTATCAAGAGATTCTGCAAATGTCATCTGCATATAGATTGCATTGTTCGGGTGCCTAAGATTAGCCCCTCACTCACGAAAAGGCTAAAAACGCAGCTTTCTTTCCCTTACTGTCACTAGTCAAAGGTGCTGGCATTAGCGGGGTTTGCTTATTAGTCCTCGAAACGATGCAAATTAAAAAATTCTGGTTTAGTCTATTCTTCAACTTCTGTCTGAGTTCTTTTTTTTTTTTGCCTTAGGCAACGAACTGGCTTAATCAAGCCCAGAAAACATCATATGGGGGGAAAACAAATCACCCTCTACATAAAAATCATAACAACTTAAGAGAAAGAGAAGCACAGGGGGAAAAATTATGTTGCCAAGATATAAACCCTTGAAAGGAGAGTTATAAAGAAGGAAATGGCAACCCACTCCAGTAGTCCTGCTGGGAAAATCCCACGGACAGAGGAGCCTGGAGGGCTGCAGTCCATGGGGTCACAAAGAGTCGGACACAGCTGAGTGACTGAGCCTGGAGAATTAGGAAGCAGGCCTGGGACAGCTGAGTGGGGAGCCCTGTCTACGATGGAGGGCTGTGCACCTTGAAGTCATCTGTATGGTGCTCCTTCTCGGGAAGGTTAGTGACAGGAAGAAAACAGCCTGGTACTCCTGGTTACGGTCTCAAAGACAACAGCAGCTCATGCTTGTTTGGTTCCATCACGGCTAGGTAACACCATTTCTCCTCCTCCTCCTGGTATTTAGACAAATGGGATTCTTTCTTTATCTCCCACTGGGAACACTTCCTACTTTCACTGCATTCTGCCCGAAGGGGCTAACATTTTATTTCATTTCCAGTGACATCCTACACCTCGTAAACCATGTGATTATAAAGTGTCACCTTGTCATTCTGCTGTTGAGACCATCGGCTCCTCTGAAATCCCACTGTGTGACAGACACTTGGAAACGCTGGGGGTGCCCTGGGTGGCTCCGAGGAGGGGCAGGGGGCCTAAACTCCACTGTGATTATTTTTTTTTGCATAACGTTCGGCATAATTAGAAAAATGCTATTTTTGAAACAGCTGCTTTTAGTGCTCAGCAGTAAGTGACAATAATAATGAGCTATTTCCACATTTATGGCTGGCACAGTGGACAGACTTCAGGTCTTACAGCTAAGTTTGGACATGCTGTGATTTTTTCCTTGGGATCAAAACTGAGTGCAAATTCTGAACCTGGAAAAGGAGAATGGTAGAGCTGGGTTCACTCATTGGAACCTTTCGGTATCATTCCCAGAACACACGCAGCAAACCCTTCTTATCAATGGGGACTGTTTGGAGAAAGTCTGTTTGTTATGTGCCCATCCCCGCCCCTCCAGACCATCCACCACCCACCCTGTCCTGGTTACAACTCCTGCATCAAACTCCCGTCTCCTACAGAGTGGCCACTGACTTTCGAAATTACTCCTGTAATGAACTGTGATAAAGGGAAATGTTCTCACCTAAAATTGCAGTTGGCACAAATGGGTCTGTCATACACCGTAAGCAGGTCAATGCAGAGAAAGTAAAAAGAGAGAGAACAGTGAATGATTGATGAAAGGCCCCCCCTCCCAGTTTTCCCGTAGAAGCCACAGAAAGCATCGGGTCACAGCACATCAAACATAGTAAGCTCCTCAAGCATCGTGGGCAGCAAAGTGAGCCCTGGGTGACTCTGAGTGCTCGGGGTGATGAAGAGATGCAAGAGCAGAAAGATCTGTTACCTGGGTAATAGGAGTTGGGCACCGATGTGCTCAGGGTGTTGGTTTTCATGGTGAAGGACGATGGTGAAGATACAGCTGTAAATGACAGAGGCGTGTCAGTGGGGGCAGAGAGGCAATACTTGAAAATACGTCTCTGAGGTCACGCATGGGGAAACCAGGCTGGATAGACTGTGGACCACAGAAACATCAGAGGTTCACCTGCGTCTCTGTGATGAATATTGCCCCTCTCCACCTGCTCTGCGGAGTTACTTGTGCTTTAGAGCAGTGGTCCCCAACCTTTTGGGCCCCAGGGACTGGTCTCATGAAAGGTAATTCTACCATGGGCTGGGGGTGGGAGGGATGGTTTGGGGATGATTCAAGCACATTGCATTTATTGTGCACGTCATTTCTATTATTATTATATCAGCTCCACCTCAGATCATCATCCTGGAGGTTGGGGACCCTTACTTTAGAGGACACGTACCCTTTCATCACTTAAAGGATTTTCTGACCCCACAAATGAAGGAAAATACCCACAACCACAGCCCCTTTCTGGATGCAGAAATTCATTACTCTCCCTTTTGACGCCTAGCCTTTGCTTGTAGGGGGTTTCCCTAGAGGCTCACACGGTGAAGGATCTGCCTGCAATGCAGGAGACTCAGGCTGGATCCCTAGGTTGGAAAGATCCCCCGATGAAGAGAATGGCAACCCACTCCAGTATTCTTGCCTGGAGAATTCTATGGACAGAGGAGACTCGTGGGCTACAGTCCATGGGGTCACAAAGAGTCGGACAGAACTCAAAAAACAAACACTTTCACTTTTTTCACTTTGCTTGTAGAATTTTACCAAATGCTCCGCTGATTATTTACAACTAAGAGGATGAGAATGTGTCTACACATGGCTTTTGGAGAATATTCCAAATGTCAATGTTTTTGTAATTTGCTAAATCCTCACCTTTCTCTTACTTTGGACACTGAAAGAACATCACAGTGTTCTATTTCATGAAAAATAAAGATGTTCCACATGTGTTATTTTTAACATGAAAGTTGCATGCCTACACATTGTCCTATTAGGCCTTACCTGCTTAAAAAACCTGCTTATTTTCCTTTGAAATTTTCCTCTGAAACACTCAAGCTTTAACTACTTACAGCTTCTCTTTCCACTGTTATTAAGAGGTGAAGTCAATACCACCCAATTTATCTGATCCCATTGACAGTGGATATTTCCTATTTTTAAAGTAGTTTAACTCTCTTCAACATCTTAATTGATTAGTGCTTTTAAAACACTTTAATTTCATTAGAGCATAAGGATAAATGATTTGAATGTGCTTAACTGCACAGGCTGGTTGATGTAAGTCTAAACTTTAATTCCTCCAGTGTAGTTACATGGCTTCTTTGATGCTGACATCCTGATCAGGACACTAATTAATACCACTCGTGTGTGTGCTCAGTCATGTCCAACTCTTGTGACCCCATGGACTGTAGCCTGCCAGGTTCCTCTGTCCAGGGGATTTTTCAGGCAAGAATACTGGATTGGGTTGCCATTTCCTACTCTAGGGGATCTTCCCAACCCAAGGATTGAACCCGCATCTCCTGCATTGGTAGGCAGTTTCTTTACTTGCTGAGCCATTGGGGAATCCCTTAATGCCACTTACACGGGTGTTAAATAGGGCACTACCAACCAAATCCCTGTGGTGACTGCATCTTATCTTTATTCTGATGACACGCTGATACATTTTCATTCTCTTGGAGTAGTTCCCTTTCAGACAATGGTTTTTCCTGTGTTTATGTTTTAAAAGTACCAAATTAGTAAATGACAGAACTGGAACCTAGGCTGCCTGTCATTTACATTTTGCTAAAATAGAGAAGAATCACAGTTATGATGCATGTTTACGATAAATCTCCAGGGAAAAAAAGAGAGTGGTTGATAAAAATAAGGACAAATAACTCCGAGTAACATGCCAGGGTCAGGAAGTAAAATGCCTGTTACCTGCTGACATTTGTATTTGTTTTGTAAAAATGTGCAAAATACAATGTGCAGATACAAAAGAACTATGTCTATTTTCACCTTTAAAAAATGTATTTAAAAACTTTTCTGTATAAAGATTAACCCCCCCCCCCCCCCCCGCCCCCAACTCTCCATAACTACTTCTCCTTTGTTTTCTGTACAACTCCTGTTTGCTTTGGTGGACAGATTATTCCACACTGTTATAAATGTGCTCAGAATTCTTTTTAAATTCTCCAACCTCAGTTTTCTCACTATCTCATTCCTAAAAGGTACTCACCTCCCAACCCTGAAAGATCTCAAACATGCCCAGGCTTGCAGTAGGTTTAAGGCTAGAAGTCTAGTGGTCTAATGAGTACATTTCCTGAGAGTTTCCTCCTCCAGTAATTGCTCTCTTATGATAAAGGCATTGGGCTTCCCTGGTGGCTCAGTGGTAAAAAATCTGCCTGCAATGCAGGAGCCACAGGAGACACTGGTTTAATCCCTTGGTGGAGAAGATCCCCTGGAGAAGGGAATAGCAACTCACTCCAGTATTCTTACCTGGAGAATTCCATAGACTGAGAAGCCTGGCGGGCTACAGTCCATGGGGTCGCAAAGAGTCAGACTGAAGCGACATAGCACACATGCACACACGGCACACGTTAAAGGCATTAAGAGAATATTGTGATGATGGAGTTAACCATGAGCGTCCCTGTGGATGGGATTCCATGAGACCCACCCATTGCTCAGAGACTGGGAAAAAAAAGCTTCTTGCTGTATCTCCTCCACTGGCTGCACTGATGGGAGAAACAGGTAATCCCTCATGGCCAGCGAGCCCCAAGCTGCCCCCAAGTCTGCAGTGGCCCTCTCGATAGGAGCAGTTTTAGATTCCCACAGATACATTCATTTTTAAAAAAGTCAATGCCAAACTAAATATCCTACCCAGAGGCAAATACCTTCTATTGCTCAAACTTCGAAAGCCTAGAAACTCTTAACATAGGTTTCTGCTTTTTGGGTAGGTAAGCCCAGGGAAATTTATTTGTGAGCAATTTCACCATGACACAGACTATTTGGAACATAAACAGGTGATCCTGGAAAGAGAGGACGTGTATCCGAATAGTCCCTCCACACCGATGTTCAAGAAATAACTTGTTCAGTCGCTCAGTTCTATCCAACTCTTTGCAACCCCATGGACTACAGCATGCCAGGCTTCCCTGTCCTTCACTATCTCCTGGAGCTTGCTCAAACTCATGTCCATTGAGATGCCATCCAACCATCTCATCTTCTGTCACCCGCCAACACAAATTCTCATCTTGTCTGTAGTGGGAAGGACTTCTCCCCTCAACCCTCCCACCCAACAAATGCATCCTCAGTTGTTTTATTTTGGCAGTGAAATGCATTACATACTTTTGAAATGGAAAAAGTAGTATTTGCTACAAAAAAGCAGAGAAAAGCCTCCAAAAAAGGAAGGAATTTGTGGTAAAGCTAAGTACCCCAGATTCTGCCACCTACACTGAAAATAACACAAAAGGGCAAAGGACAGTGACCATGGATGAGGAGGGCGTTCCACCCGCCCAGGTGGGAGCGGCGTGTGCTGAAGTCCCATGCCAGAGAGTGGGGGCTGCACGTGGATAAATACATGTAGGACCTCTAACTGGGACAAGGTGGACAAGCATAGCCACTGTGGAAAGAAGAAAACAGGCCTTTCTATGAAGCTTTGCTGAATGTGGGGGGGGAAAGGCAGGTGTGGGAGGAGACGGAGAAGAAGAAACCACATTGTGCGTGATGTGGGGGGGAAGCACTGGGGGAGACGCTGATTCGAACACCCCAGGAGGGTGGTCAGGACAGGAGTGAGCAGTGCACTGGCAGCAGCCCTCTTGCAGTGGAGGCTGCGGGTCTGTGCCAAGCCCCAGCCTTTATTTTTATTACTGCTGGTGACAGCTCCCCTTAATCCATCCCTTTGTTGCCCAGCATCCTGATTAACGCAGCCAGGGTCGGCGGCAGCCTTTGGGCATGAATTTCATGAGGTGAGGAGACCTCTGACCTTGAAACCAGCAGGGCTGGGAACCACATCACGAGGCACAGCCCGTGGATTTATCTAGGTCCCCGAGAAGATCACAGGGGGACGAGGCGAGAAATACTGTATTTCCAACAATCCGTGTAATTGTTAAGCTTCCTAAAATAGTGCCCTGTACCTGGATGGCAGGGGGAAGGTGTTAGCTGAGCTCCCTGTACCCACCTGGTGGGAGATGTAAGCCTTCTGAAGTGGAAATACAGTTTAACTTATTAATTGCCACTAATGGCCCTGTAATAAAGGCAGAACGTGTCAGCTAAACAAATAAACAATTAGCTTGTTACTGCCATTTAGTAAGCTGTTTTAGAACAGGCTTCCCCCGTGTGGTTCCACACCTGGCTCGCTCACAAACAGGAGCTGAGGAACAGCAGGGAGGGTGGGAAGCAGGTGCTTCCGTGGGCGGGGAAGGCCGCCTTGATGTCACAGCTCTTAGGTCTTTACAGACGCGTGGCCATGGTTGCCTGTGACCTGCTCCCATCCCTCCCTCCTGCAGCATCGTTCCTAAGCCACCGTGGCACAGGGGGATGTGTCCAGCATCATCTGAAGGGACTGGCAAAACCGACAGCGCCTAAGAATTGTCTAGGGAGGTTTTGTTTCCTAACCCCCAGGCCCCAGAGCTGCCCCGAAGGTGGGAAGCACGCCCACTCACATCTCCCGTTGAGGTTGTGCGTGTCCATGAAGGAGAAGGCCTCGTCGCAGCTGGTGCCCTGCTCGGCGTAGCTCTTGTCCATGGAGCTCACCATCACCGTCATCTCCTGCCTTGTGCTGCTCATTGTCTCTTTCCGCTTCTGGGCCAGTTTCCTTGGGACAGAGAGTTCGTTATGTAGACACATGCAAGGATGGACCACGTGCCCTGACTGATGATCGAGAGTCACGCGTGTGGAATCAATGGTGTTCACGCTGGAGTGCATGCATAAAAGGAGGAGGCTCCCGGGAGCCTGCATGGGACACAGCCCTCTGACCCTCAGATGGCTGTGACATTGGACCTAATCCCAAATGAACCCAGAGTGGTTCTCCATCAAGGCTGGTCAACAGGGCAAAAGGATAAAAAGAAAAGGCAAGTTGTTGGCTTTTCCTGCAGGTCTGCAGAAGAATGTGAGTCCCCGGGCTTCCCCCAGCCCCTTGGTGAACGAGATGCAAAAAGGCCTTGGAAGGCAGGGACAGATCCAGGTCTTTGGGAGACAAAGGTTAACCCTGGCCTTTGACTCATTCTCATTAACCACCAGAAGCTCATAATCCTTTAAGTTACAGAGACCAGGACAAAAGCTATAAAACCTAAGGGAAACTGACATTCACATATACGGATAAAACATACTTTATAGCTCTTAATACTGGAGGTTTTTGATGCATACAGGACAGACAAGAATAGAATTAGAAATGCTTAAGAAGGTATAAAGTGAGAAGCTTTAAGATGACCATAGCACCATAAAACCAAAAGTACGATGTCCTAAATATTCTAATTCTGCTTAAGCACTTAGCAGCGTTTACACAAGAAAGCAGCAGCTATTTCTAGTAAATCATCTTGACTCTGACTGACCCAGGACACGGCACAATTTAAAATGAGCCGCATAATCAAAATCAACCCCCATATTTGGTGATTACTAATGCAATGTGAGGCATTGACAACATCAGACCATATGGATAACCTTTATTTTCATTTCCAAATGCCACATAATCCAAATGCTTTCTTGCCTGTAGTTATAATAATCTTTTGATTCATACTTAGAAGGCAGAACATTAATAAGTTGCCCCTTTTTTATTGCTAAAAGTTGTGAAAAAAGACACATTTTTAAACAGAAAAATGAAAATGATCTATAACTTTTATGACAATGTGAAAGCTGTAAAGATGAGACTATAAATTGGTGTAGCCACTGTGGAGAATGGTATGGAGTCTCCTCAAAAATCTAAATAGAGCTACCATATGATCCAGCAATCCTACTCCTGGGCATACATCTGATGTACTCATTCTAATTCTAAAAGATACATACCCTCCAATATTTATAGCAGCACTATTCACAATAGCCAGGACATGGAGGCAACTAAAATGTCCATTGACAGATGAATGGATAACTAGATATATATAATCCCAGGCAAGAATACTGGAGTGGGTTACCATTTCCTTCTCCAGGGGATCTTCCCAACTCAGGGACTAAACCTGGGTCTCCTGCATTGCAGGTGGATTCTTTACCATCTGAGCCACGAGAGAACCCACCCCCCACTCCCACACACACAATATATGAATATTACTCAGCCATAAAAAAGAATAAAATAATGCCATTTGTAGCAACATGGGTGGATGCAGAGATTATCATACCAAGTGAAGTCAGTCAGAGAAAGACAAGTATCACATGATATCGCTTATATGGGGATTTCCTGGTGGCTTAGATGGTAAAGACTATGCCTGTTATGTGAGACACCTAGGTTCGATCCCTGGGTCAGGAAGATCCCCTGGAGAAGGGAATGGCAACCCACTCCAGTATTCTTGCCTGGAGAATTCCATGGACAGAGGAGCCTAGTGGGGTACAGTCCAGGGGATAGCTTATACATGGAATATATAAATGATAGAAAGGAACTTATTTATAGGACAGAAATAGACTTACAGATATAGAAAACAAACTTAAGGTTATCAAAGGGAAGGTGGGAGGGATAAGTTAAAGTTTGAGATTTACATATACACACTATTATATATAAAACAGATAACCAACAAGGACCCACTACATAGCACATGGAACTATAGTCAGTATCTTATAATAACCTATAATGGAAAAAGTCTAAAAAAGGATATGTATATTCATATCTTCTTATATATATATAAAAAACGGAATCATTTTGTTGTACACTTGAAACTAACAAGCATGGTAAGTCAACTATATTTCAAAAAATTTTTTTGAAATTATGCGTTTAGAGTGAAAAGTTGTGAAGATTTTGCAAAGTAAGCTGCATGGTTCCTCTAGGTGCCAGCTTGCCGAACCTGCTCGTCTTCCGCAGAGACCCCCTTTCCTCCAGACCACCACATGAGTCTGGGCGGCAGAATGTGGGCTTGGATATCCTCAACAGGTGTTCTGGGCAGAGGCAGCACGGACCCCAGGTCCACAGCTGCAGTTATGACAATGCCATTTCTCTCCACCTCCGAGTCTGCCAGCTCACTGGAAAAGCACTCTTAAGCCAGGTTTCCCCAGGAGCGCTAAAGTGGAGGCCAGAGATAATTAACGCCATTATTCAGGCATAAACGTCCCCTTTCTGTTGGAATTTCTTTAATGTGCTTCGGGCTGATTTATGCAGATAATTGCCTCAATATTCTCTTCTGTTCTGCCTATGAAGAGAGACACGGGCAAGTTCGCCAGACCTCCCTCCCTGTCTGTCTTCTCTTGTGTTTCTCTAATCCTTTCAGGTTAGGAGATGGCAGTGAAAGTGCTTCTTACCCCTGGTGGGATGAGGTGGTAGAGAGGGTGTGTGTGCAACAATAAAAACCAAGCTTGTACTGGAAAAATCTTTCTCCTTTCTCATCTCCCTGTGTGTGAACTTCAGTGAGGTCACGCTACACACCCCACTGCTGATCTTCCTGAAGCACAAAAGAAGGCCATTAAGGACTGGTGAGAACCTACTCAAACCAAGCAGAGGTCCAGTCCGGAGACTCACAGCTTTAAGCTCATGTCCATTAACCATACACTCTGTGCCTGTGAACCGTCAAAGCCCGCCTCCCACGTCCTCAGCAAGCCTTCCTGCATTAACCTCACCGTTTGACCACAGACACAGACGTCTCACTGGGAGACAGGCAGGCCTCACAAGGGAGTGAAACAGGACTAAGACGATAAGGAGTGGTGGGTGCCGAAGTGGAAAGGGAGACAGCCACTCAGCTCCAGAGGCTGGATGCCCCATAGAGGGCCCAGATGTTGTAAATCAGGAGAAACCCCAAATTCAGATTTTATAGGAATTGAATTTTAAGTATTGTCAAATAATTCAAATTAAAAAATTAAAAAGACTATGTGGTCCAAACAAAGCATGTGTTTGGGTACTTCTGCTCTCTGCTAATACACACTTAGGCACTTAATTGTGTTGGAAAGGAAGAGAGTGGAAACCGCCATACAATACACAACTACGGTGTGGCAGTGCTCTGCAAGTGTTCTCTCATTTAATCCTAGTAATGGAAAATAATCTGCCTGCAATGTGGGAGACCTGGGTTTGATCCCTGGGTTGGGAGGATCCCCTGGAGTAGGAAATGGCAACCCACTCCAGTATTCTTGCCTGGAGAATTTCATGGACAGAGGAGCCTGGCAAGCTAAAGTCCATGAGATCGCAAAGAGTCGGACATGACTGAGCAACTAACACTCTGACTTTCACTTTTTTCAACCTGGAAAGAGCTATTCTTACTTCTCATTTTACAGATGAAGGAGCTGAGTCTCAAGAAGTTAAATTGTCCAAATTGTGGAGCTGGAATCACACCCCAGATCTCTCTTGACCCCAAAGGTACTCATTCTAGAACAATGTGCTTTGCCTAACAAAGTATTTCATTAATTTACATTTCCATACAAGTTACATTATAATTTTCACCAAATTGCTTTCAGGTGTGAATACTCTATCACCTCATGACTAAATATGCACTGTAAAAAGTAGGAATTAACAAAAAAAGTAGTTGAATTAATAATTGTCATAGCAAAGCATTAGAAAAGAGTTTTATTTACAACCTACTAATCAAAAGTAGCTTGCTTGGTCACAGAGATTATGAGTCACTGCTTTGGATTTCTGGTTTTTCCTCATATGCAATTAAATGTTGTATTCCATAATTAAGATGGTTGAGGAAGGTTAGATTTAGAATTGAGGCTTGGGAATGACTGGATAAATTGAAATTTATTCTCTCTCTCTTGTTTTTTTTTCTCTATTTCTCTTTTGGACTTTGTGTTTCAGATTTGTTTTTTTTTTTTTCCTCAAGTGAAAACTTTTAAAACTGTCAGAAAAACATTGTGAACTTAATGAAATAGTGTTTTGTGCAGGAAAACTCCTAAAGTGGAGGCAATTTTTCTTTGCGATCTTATCTAAAGACACAGGTAAATTTATTTTCCATTTTGATTTTTAAGAAATGGTTTGTCTGAAATATTTAAACCTCCAATCTCTAAATTTGGATTGCATGAATCTCAAAGACCTTAGTAACAACAACAAAATGTTCTTATAAATATCAATGGTGCATAAAAAATTAAGGAGAAGACTTCAGTTTAATGTTGGGCATGAAGGAGCTTGGAGGTCATTGTTCTGTCCTAAAAACAAGTAAAAAGCTGAATAGACAATTGTTTGACTTAACTTGTAAGATAATTGATGTCACAGGGCAACGACTGTCCCCCGAATTACAAACACGTGGATATAGAGAATCACAATTCACCAGAGCAGAAACACATGAGCAGAAACCTATGTGAGAATCAGCACTGGGGCAGAAAAACCCAAACTGTAATTGAATTACTGGAGGCTCAGTGTGGATCAGCCTGAGACTTAAAAACTCCAGCAGGGTCCAGACTTAAGGAGGACCTCACACCTTTTTGAATTTTATCTTCAGGAGCCCTACCTGGTTCTCAAAGTAAAGATTGGAGGGGAAAAAATCACCTCTGTTTAGTTCTTTGGCCCATTTTTTGATTGGATCATTTATTTTTCTGGAATTGAGCTGCAGGAGTTGCTTGTATATTTTTGAGATTAATCCTTTGTCTGTTCCTTCGTTTGCTATTATTTTCTCCCAATCTGGGGGCTGTCTTTTCACCTTGCTTATAGTTTCCTTTGTTGTGCAAAAGTTTTTAAGTTTAATTAGGTCTCATTTGTTTATTTTTGCTTTTATTTCCAACATTCTGGGAGGTGGGTCATAGAGGATGATCCTGCTGTGATTTACGTCGGAGAGTGTTTTGCCTATGTTCTCCTCTAGGAGTTTTATAGTTTCTGGTCTTACATTTAGATCTTTAATCCATTTTGAGTTTATTTTTGTGTACGGTGTTAGAAAGTGTTCTAGTTTCATTCTTTTACAAGTGGTTCACCGCAGCACTGTTTATAATAGCCAGGACATGGAAGCAACCTAGATGCCCATCAGCAGACGAATGGATAAGGAAGCTGTGGTACATATACACCATGGAATATTACTCATCCATTAAAAAGAATTCATTTGAATCCGTTCTAATGAGATGGATGAAACTGGAGCCCATTATACAGAGTGAAGTAATCCAGAAAGATAAAGACCAATACAGTATACTAACACATATATATGGAATTTAGAAAGATGGTAACGATAACCCTATAAGCAAAACAGAAAAAGAGACACAGATGTACAGAACAGACTTTTGGACTCTGTGGGAGAAGGCGAGGGTGGGATGTTTCTAGAGAACAGCATTGAAACATGTATATTATCAAGGGTGAAACAGATCACCAGCCCAGGTTGGATGCATGAGACAAGTGCTCGGGGCTGGTGCACTGGGAAGACCCAGAGGGATTGGGTAGAGAGGGAGGTGGGAGGGGGGATAGGGATGGGGAATACATGTAAATCCATGGCTGATTCATGTCAATGTATGGCAAAAACCACTACAATACTGTAAAGTAATTAGCCTCCAACTAATAAAAATAAATGAAAAAAAAGAATCACCTCTGGCTTTCAGCAGCATGAGGAGGAAAGTAGCCTACTTGAAATACATTCAAAGCATTTTATGCTTTTTAAAACAGTTGCCCTCAAGAATATTATTTTCCTAGAGGCTAACCTGTTGTGGTTTTATCAGTCTAACCAATCTGGGGGAAGGAAAGTTATCCAAACCCAGCCCCCTGCAGCCATCCTGTCCATCCAAGGAGGGGGCTCCTGAAGTGCCTGCGAAGGTCACAGCTCGGGACACAAATTCACTAAAAGGCTGAGACCCAATTGTGTGTCTCCTTGTCTCTCCAACAACTTACTATCATGTGACTAAGGACCTATTTGCAGAAGTCCATTTTCCCTGGTACATCAAGTCTGGACATCAGTAAAAAATTACAAGGCATACTAAAAGGCGAAAAACACAATTTAGAGACAGAGGAAGCATTGGGATAAGGTTCCTACAGCAGGGATGGTGGGATTATCAGACGGGGAATTTAAAATAACTATGAGTTATAGGCTAAAGCCTCTAATGGAATAAGTAGACAACATGCAAGAATAGATGGAAAACAAAATAAGCAAAAGCATATTACCAAATGAAAGAGACTAATCTGAAAAGGTTCACTATACTTTATGCTTGATTTTGCTATAAACCTAAAACTTCTCTAAAAAACAAATTCTACTAAAAAAAACCCTATAATACTGCTTGGAAAAAAATTAAAAGGGAGGAAAAACATAGTTATAGTCCTAAATTTCCAAACTAGAACAAAAGAAGAGAAAGAAAGAAATGTGGAATGAAGTCAAATGAAAAGGATGGCCCTTCATGCATATTCTATTCAAATATTTCTCTTATATTTCTTTCCTGGCATAAAAATAAAAACAAGAAACAAGGGCAAGGGAAAGGGAAGAAAAATCCTTGGCAAATTATTAACTATGTGACAGGCATGAATCAGAGTCGGTAAAGAGAACAGGGTGAAGAATGATGTGTTCAGCATCGTGTCCTATGGGAGGAAGAGCAGCAGGACAATGGCCACCAGCTAGGAGACCCAAGCAAAGCATGGGTGGGGGAAAAACAGAAATAAGTCTTGCTTCTCCTCCTTTCCTCCCTGAACCTGAACTGAGTGACGTTTCTCAGAGGATCAGGATGGGAGCAGATTCAAGGGGAAGGAATACAAAGGTCAACTTCAGTTCAGACCTAAGTCTCACCCATGCTTAATTGCAACTCAGGGTTACAGGACATGATTCCCCAACGAGCCTGACTTGTCCATCTTTATTAGAGGTCTTGCTATGTTGGGTTACACCAACAGAGACTGTGACAGACAAAAATTGGTAACACTGACCTGAAGGAAGGTCAGTGCTCGGTTATAAAAAAGGCGTCTTTATTTTTAAAATCTGTCATTTGAAATTCTACAGGGCAGGCAAAACTTGAGGATTTGCAGATTGCATATAGACATAAGAAGGGAAAGGCAAAAGGCTTTCTGGTTCTGGATTCTACAATTAAGTGTGTGCTTCGACTTAATTAAGGACGGGGGCAGAGGCTGGAACGAAGAAGAAGTATTTAATTTTTCCTCACAGTAGGGATGAAATAGATATTGGTTGTGTCAAAGAATGCATACATTATACCAAATTGCCCAGATCCAGCTGAATAAACCTCAATGAATAGGGGGCTGTCACCTCAAAGATGGATCTGTGAGGGCTACCAGATGATACTGTTTTTAGAGGTAAAATGTTAAGGAAAAGGAAAAAATGGTCCTACGTCTTAAATATCAATATTTTCAATGCAAAAGTACCATCACTACAATAGCTGATAGAAAAACAATGAGGATAACAATTACCAAAACTTCTGTAGGACTTGAGATAAACTAGAGACGTTACGTGCATTAGCTCTTAATTCTCAAAACAACCCAGTGAGGAAATTGCTATTATTATCCTAGTCTTAGAGAGAGGGAAATTGAGGCATGGTGGTATTAAGTTGCCCATGACCACATGGCTAGGCAACTTGAGACCTCTGGCATAGTTTCCTGAATTGAGATAAAACCATCTTCATAAGACTCAAATGGCATCACCAAGCAAACTTTATTGGTTGCTTAAGTTCAGACACAGAAAATAAAGGCTAGTTTTCTTTACCAGCTAGGACTTTGCAGCTGACAACCAAGGTAACAGGGTTTTTAAAGATTTTTTTTTTTTATGTGGACTAGTTTAAAGTCTTTATTGAATTTGCTACAATATTGTTCCTGTTTCATATTTTGGTTTTTTGGCTGTGAGGCATGTGGGCTTTTAGTTTCCCAACCAGGGATTGAATCCGTGTCCCCTGCACTGGAAAGCAAAGTCTTAACCACAGGATCATCAGGGAAGTCCCTGGATTGTTCTTCTAACAAGGCTGCTCACTGCATCATCACCTGAGAAACCACTGCATCCATGGCTTGTAGATGCTCAGCACCCACGCAGCTGCCTTCCAGCTCTCACTGACTAGTACACATGGTCTGTGTTAATCACAAAGAAAAGAATTTCACGTTGAGACAAGTCAGGCTTTAGACCTTGGTTGGGTCTTTTTCAGAGTTCACCTCTTGACGCTGTGATGAGATGACCTGATAGGCTGGTGCGGCCGCTGGCAGACTGGGAGAGCGCCGTAGACACAGCCTTCCTGCCCAGCAACTGAGAAGTGGGGGCTGATTTCATTACTTCAGTTCAGTTCAGTTCAGTCGCTCAGTAGTGTCCGATGGACAGCACGCCAAGCTTCCCTGTCCATCACTGACTCCCGGAGTTTACTCAAACTCATATCCATTGAGTCGGTGAGGCCATCCAACCATCTCATCCTCTGTCGTCCCCTTCTCCTCCCACCTTCAATCTTTGCCTGCATCAGGGTCTTTTCAAATGAGTCATTTCTGCGAATCAGGTGAAAGTATTGGAGTTTCAGCTTCAGCATCAGTCCTTCCAATGAATATTCAGGGTTGATCTCCTTTAGGATGGACTGGTTGGATCTCCTTGCTGTCCAATGGACTCTCAAGAGTCTTTTCTAACACCACAGTTCAAAAGCATCAATTCTTCAGTGCTCAGGTTTTTTTTTTATAGTCCAACTCTCACATTCATACATGACTACTGGAAAAATCATAGCTTTGACTAGATGGATCTTTGTTGGCAAAGTAATATCTCTGCTTTTTAACATGCTGTCTAGGTTGGTCATAAGTTTTCTTCCAAGGAGCAAGTGTCTTTTAATTTAAAGGCTGTAGTCACCATCTGCAGTGATTTTGGAGCCCCCCAAAATAAAACCTGCCACTGTTTCCATTGTTTTCCCATCTATTTGCCATGAAGTGATGGGACCGGATGCCATGATCTTAGGTTTCTGAATGTTGAGCTTTAAGCCAACTTTTTCACTCTCCTCTTTCACTTTCATCAAGAGGCTCTTTAGTTCTTCTTCGCTTTCTGCCATAAGGGTGGAGTCATCTGCATATCTGAGGTTACTGGTATTTCTTCTGGCAATCTTGATTCCAGCTTGTGCTTCATCCAGCCCAGCATTTCACATGATGTACTCTGCATATAAGTTAAATAAGCAGTTAAATATACAGCCTTGACATGTTCCTTTCCTGATTTGGAACCAGTCTGTTGTTCCATGTCCAGTTCTAACTGTTGGTTCTTGACCTGCATACAAATTTCTCAGGAGGCAGGGCAGGTGGTCTGGTATTCCCGTCTCTTGAAGAATTTTCCACAGTTTGCTGTGAACTACAGTCAAAGGCTTTGGCATAGTGAATAAAGCAGAAGTAGATGTTTTTCTGGAACCCTTTTGCTTTTTTGATGATCCAATGGATGTTGGCAATTTGATCTGTGGTTCCTCTGCCTTTTCTAAATCCAGTTTGAACATCTGGAAGTTCATGTTTCTCATACTGTTGAAGACTGGCTTGGAGAATTTTGAGCATCACTTTGCTAGTGTGTGAGATGAGTGCAATTGTGCGGTAGTTTGAGCATTCTTTGGCATGGCCTTTCTTTGGGATTGGAATGAAAACTGACCTTTTCCAGTCCTGTGGCCACTTCTGAGTTTTCCAAATTTGCTGGCATATTGAAAGCAGCACTTTCACAGCATCATCCTTTAGGATTTGAAATAGCTCAACTGGAATTCCATCACCTCCACTAGCTTTGTTTGTAGTGATGCTTCCTAAGGCCCAATTGACTTCACATTCCAGGATGTCTGGCTCTAGGTGAATGATCACACCATCGTGATTATCTGGGACGTGAAGATCTTTTTTGTATAGGTCTTCTGTGTATTCTTGCCACCTCTTCTTAATATCTTCTGCCTCTGTTAGGTCCATGTCATTTCTGTCCTTTATTGAGCCCATCTTTGCATGAAATTTTCCCTTGGTATCTCTAATTTTCTTGAAGAGATCTCTCTTCTTTCCCATTCTATTGTTGTCCTCTATTTCTTTGCATTGATCACTGAGGAAGGCTTTCTTATCTCTCCTTGCTAGTCTTTGGAACTCTGCATCCAAATGGGAATATCTTTCCTTTTCTCCTTTGCCTTTTGCTTCTCTTCTTTTCACAGCTATTTGTAAGGCCTCCTCAGACAACCATTTTGCCTTCTTGCATTTCTTTTTCTTGGGGATGGTCTTGATCACTGCCTCCTGTATAGTGTCACGAACCTCCATCCATAGTCCTCGGGCACTCTGTCTATCAGATCTAATCCTTGAATCTATTTGTCACTTCTGATGTATAATCTTAAGGGATTTGATTTAGGTCATACCTGAATGGTCTAGTGGTTTTCCCCACTTTCTTCAACTTAAGTCTGAATTTGACAATAAGGAGTTCATGATCTGAGTTCATGATTTCATTAACCTACCACTTAAGACTACAGCTTTGCTTTGAGTCACCCAGTGGCAAAGATGACCTAGACTGCTCCACTGACTGGTCAGGGTGTCTGCAAGGGACACAGGCCAGGAAACAGGAACAAACTCAGTGGACTTCTTAGGCAAGTAGCTGTTAGGTTATCTGTCCACATGTACACACACATAACCATAAACATTTCATGTTGAAAAGGCTCAAATAATGAGTCATATTATACAAACATGATGAAAAATTAGCCTTTCTCAAACTTAGTAGTTGTAAAAGAAAAATTTGGAAAACGTTGACTTTCATTTAAAAGAAGTTGAAATTACATGTATTACAATCTAGAATCACTTCAAAAATTATGTATATCTTTTCTATGACTCTGATGATTTCCATTATTATCACAAATTACAATTAAAAAGGTACTAGGAATGTATTGTTTATTGTGAGAAAATCCACAGACTCATATGTTGAACTAACACACGTGGACAAAATAATTCCAGTACCCTGTGTTTTATTTTTGGAATTAACAGAATTAGGAATGGAATTTGCTATTTTCTGGAGGGAGTCCAAGTATCCAAAGCTTTTTAACAGTAGAGTGTTTGACTGATAAAACTCTTCTTCCACCTTGAATTTCAAAGGAACCTCTGATTGGAAAGCATTATCTGGATATGGTTAGGGAGCCATCATTTTTATGCTCAGCCAACAGGTATATTACTATGTTTCTCAGCAAATGTTAGTGTCCACTGTATGAGGGCGAGGCTTAATTCTTTTTGCTGTATATCCTGTCCTAGAACTGTACTAGGACAAATATTTCTAGGGGACTTCCCTGGTGATCCAGTCGTTAAGACTCCATGCTTGCAATGGTGGGGACATGGGTTCGATCTCTGGTTTGGGAACTAGGATCCCACATGCTGTGTGGTGCAGCCAAAAAATAATAAAATAAAATAAAGAGCTGTCTTCCACTAGAAATCAGGTTCTACCATCAGCTAAGATCTGTCGATCAAAGGCAATTAAGAAAAGAGAAAAACTCAACTTATACTTGTCTATATTTGTTCTTTTTTCTTTAAAAAAATTTTTATTGAGGTATAGTTGATTTACAGTATTATATGCTTCAGGTATACAACATAGTAGTTCACAATTTTTAAAGACTATACTCCATTTATAGTTATTATAAAATATTGGCTATATTCCCTGTGCTGTATAAAGTATCCTTGCAGCTTATTTATTTAATACACTGTAGTTTGTACCTCTTAATTACCCCTACCCTTATCTTGCCTTTCCCCACTGGTAACTGCTTTTCTCTGTATCAGAATCTATTTCTTTTTTGTTATATTCACTACTTTGTTGTATTTTTTAGATTCTACTTATAAGTAATGTCATACAATATTTATTCTCTGCCTGACTTATTTCACTTAGCATAACACCCTCCAAGTCAATCCATGATGTTGCAAATGGCAAGATTTAATTTTTAATGGCTGAGCAGCATTCCATAATATATACACATCTGTATGTTTGCATATGCATGTGTTTATATACCACATTTTCTTTCTCCATTTATCTGTGGATGGACACTTACACTGCTTCTATATCTTGCCAATTGTAAATAATGCTACTGTGGACACTGAGGTCCATGTATTTTTCTGGTTGCTTCTTTTTTAATTTATTTTTTAATTGAAGGATAATTGCTTTATAGAATTTTGTTGTTTTCTGTCAAATTGCAATTATCTGATTCAACATATTATTTCCATATTATAAAAATATAGGATGAACATAACTGTGTGTGAGAAGGAGAGATAAGAGACAGAGACCCTGACTCTGATGCACATCTAATGAATCTAAAGGTCCAGGTCAGTACTTGGAACTGACTCGTGCTGCCCACAGCTAAATCCTCTAGCTTCTAGTTTGTATTAAGAATCAAAAGGACCCTTGGCAAATGTGGCAGCTTGAAAACATATAACATGGATGTAAGATGTTTTCCTTGAATTTTTCTAAGTGATAAAGAGGAACTGAAAAAACTCCCACAACTCTTGCTTTGGGCTAACTTGAACTTAACATTATCCCTATAACAGCCCAGAAGGAAAAACCATTGGGTAAATCCTGAAATATACTTAATGATCACTCTCCTTCATTCTTCCTATCTGCTCGGGTCTCTTCCCCACTTCCCTGGTTATTTTTCCAACCAAACAGAAATTCCCTGTGAGCCCAACTTTTCCCTACCCCCCCATCCCCATTCTCTATCTGGCCTGGAGGGTGAGAGCTCATGTTTTGTAACTGTTTGATGATTGTTTCAGCTGCCTCCTCCAAAAAGAGGCTTCAGAGAGGACCAACACACACACATGGACACATACACAGACACACACACGCTCTGCTCTTCTGACATACACATCTTCCACTTGGGAGTAACTCACAGCTCACATGAGTGCCTATAATAATTTCCCAGACCAACTGAAGATTCTGAAACATTAAAAAAAAGTCAGCAGTAAAAATAATAGATGCAGTATCTGTCATCCTTAGTAATATTTTTGTTTAGTTTTATTTCTCACATCAGGGCCATATGAATCCAGGGGGACAGGAACCAGCGATAGTACAGAAAATAGGAAACGGGTACAGCCCACAACAGAGCAAAATGGGAATAAAGTGACATTAGTGCGAGCTGGTCCCTGCTCAGTTGGCTAATGTTGCTGAATTCTGTGTGTGAACATTATCTTGAAATTTAAAGCTTTCAAAAATGTCACTCTTCCGCAAGACTAAATTGGTATACTGTTTATCCTCCATCAGACTATAAATATGAGTGAGAAAGAGGAATTTTTAATGTGTGTCATATCAGAATAGCACTTCCAGTCTCCTCTTGATGAAGTTTGTTAAGCTCACTAAAAAATTGGAGTGCTTGTCTAATAAAAACAGAGCAAGCCATTGATGTCAGCACACAGGGAAATTGAAGTCCAATAAACAAGAAAATTGTGTGTTCTATATCTGAATTAAGCAGGGACTTTATCATAAAAGCCAGGTGACCTCTTGGAGATGCAGAGCTAAGTATCCAAGAAATTCATAAACATGCAGGATGAACATTTTCCACAAAATAACTCTATTCCAAGTTTAAAATATAGCTGCTGGTTAATTTATTCAGGGGTAAACACAGACTGTTTCTTTAGTGGCTCTAGCAACCTGCACAGAACACAACTAAGAGCAACTGTTTCAGAAGCACTGGCTTTGCTGTTTCATCACTTACAGGCATTCCTATGGTCAGTTGGGACTTTGCAGGTAGCTCAGTGGTAAAGAACCCCCCCGCTGATACAGGAGATTGGGGTTTGATCCCTGGGTCAGGAAATGGGCACCTACTCTAGATTCTTGCCTGGAGAATCTCACCAATAGAGGAGCCTGGCAGGCTACAGTCCATGGGGTTGCAAAGAGTCAGACAGGACTAAATGACTAAGCAACAAAACAATGGTCAGCTGACTAGTCATTTGACCTTTCTAAAACATCAATTTATATAACAACCACTCTTCCCAATTCAGGCCTAGCTTTTCTTATTAACTGATTCTAAACAATGGTCACTTAATTGGAAAAAATAATTTTCCTCATGGAAAAATATAAAAGTCATTCTTAAAACATTTTTCATCTGATGTTGAATTGAGTTTCTCTTTTTTATAGAAAAAGGTAAAACTAACTACTTTGTTTTAGTGCTTTGGTACATTGGTAGGGAAAGGTTCTTACTTGTTATGGAAGATGTGAAAAGGAAATAATCTGGCCTTTATATACTATTTATTTATTATGTATGTGTATATGGGGGGTGTGATGTGTAATGAAGTTTTTTCAAAATTAAAATGAACTCTTCAAAGGAATACCAGTTATACTAAATTATCATATTTAAACAAGTTGTGTTTCCCCACATATTCACCAACACTTGATATCAGTCAAAAATGTTTGCCAATTTGATGAGTAAAACAATGGTATCTCATGTTGTATAGATCTGCATGTATCTGATTACATGTAAGGTTGAATATATTTTCAAATGTCACTTAGCCATACATTGATATTCTGTAAGTTGCCTATGTATATTTCATATTCATTTTTGCACTTCACTTTGTCTTTTCTTATTGATGTCTAGAAGTTTTTTATAGTTAGGCCACTAATACTTCAATATATAAATATTAAAAATATTTTCTTCTAATCTGCAGCTTGTTTTAAAGTTTTGTTTATGGTGTGCTTGGGTATATGGAAGTTTATGATTATGTCCATGATAGTTTTAGGGCACTCCTTCCTCTGAGATTACTTTATTATAGGCAGTGCTCTTTCTCTTCCTAGGGACAGAGACAAAGGAGATGGATTAGATGCTGAGCTTCTCAGGCTCTGCAGAAAGGTAAGCAGACAACAACTTTCAAGATGGTGGTAAAAGCAGCTGACACAGGTCTAGAAGAAACCAGATTCACCGAGCACCCCTGTAGCCAGATTGTGTTGTCTAAGTGCCATCACCTACTGAAAAAACCCCAAGGTTTCTTGGAGAATTGTCCATTTTCACAGGGCAGACAATGCACTAGATGAGTTGAGACCATCCAGTTGGACCAGACAACACGGGAACTCCCAAAGATTTCTGGGGTCATGTTGAAAGAACACAAGAGACACCCTGAAGCGGCTCTCCTGGCCAAAGAGGAGATGCTCTGAACATGCCAACACTAGTTGCTGTAAAGTGTTCAAACACATTAAATATGTTACAATCCCTCAGCCCATAATGGTACTACTGGTTATGACACCAATTCATTCTGAAACTGGAAAATAGAGGGAATGAATTAAATGTTTATCTCAAGTCTCCTATAGGAAATAGATTTCAAGATAACCAAACATTTGAACCAAGACAGCATTTAATAAATATGGATGGAGTGATGAAATTAGGATGTCACCATTTTGAAACCCCTAATAAAACAATAGATCTAGGCAATCATCATCAGTAGCTTAAAAAACCATTAAGTGAAAGGCTGAGGTGGAACTTTATAATGGGTGGATCAGGTTGGCAAAAACAGCACTCGGTAATCAATCTGAGGGCTGCGTGCTTTTCCATGCAGTGTGGCCATGAGCAGTTCCAACCAAAACAAGGAGCCGATTCAGTTCCCGCTCTCGCCCAGATCACAGGAAGCACAGGTCATGAGTGGGCAGACTAGATGACAGGCTGAGAACGCGGCAGCCAAGCTCAGAACATGGGCGATTCCACAGGATGAGCGGCTCATTCAACAAACAGACGAGGGCAGGCAGAACAGGGGAGTCCACGTTATGAATGGAGACACATCTGTGAAAGGCTAGGTGACCAGAACAAAAGCCAGGTCTCCAGTCCTTTACTTCATTTATTCCAAACCATTCTCACCAAGACCTCTAGCTTGACAAGCTCAGAGTCAGAACTCACTTTCCTGGGGACAACTGTGTTTTTCTGTGTTTCTGTGGAAATTCATAGAAAAATGAATTGAGATGCATCTGCCATATGAAGCCACTGAAGTGACTGTTCCAAAGGCTGAGTTCAGAAGTAACAGAGAGGCTGATTTCTGCAAACAGAAAGATAGCCTTCCTTTTAGCTGAGCACTCATCCTAAAAGGCGGTTCTCCTTTTCCTCATTAACCGTCTTTCCCCTTTTCTTGTGACTGAAGAGTCACGTGATTTAAATAAAAAGCGAGAAACTGAGCCAGCTCAGGTGACGGCTGTATGATTCGTAGGAGCAAATAACACAGACATGAAAGACATTCTTCTGCAAAGTATGACAGACTTTCAAATTATCCTTCTCTAACTAATTAGCATTTTAGAAAAATTGGGTTTAATCATTAAAGAAGCCATCTGCTTATCCAGGAGCTGTCTAGTGAATACTGCTGGCAACTTTCAGGGGAGACGTACCCGGCAGGTACTGCATTTTCTTTTGATTTCTGAAGCAAAGAGAAAGATGGCCATCCCCCTTCCCACCCCCAACGAATTCAAACACAGTGACCTATCTGTCCCGTGCTATGGTGCGCCTCACACACTTCAAAGAGTGAAGGGGGAGGAGACAGGGTGGGAGGTATTCGAAAGCTTCCCTTTCGTAGACTATACACACAGAAGAGATTCATGGCTTCGTTTAATTTACCTGCCTCCCCATGCAATGGCAGACTTATATGACACGGACTTATATGGCAGTTGGCGTAAATCACAGCTGGCATTGTGAAGGGTACTGTCTTGAGCAGCTGGAACAGTGAAGACCTCCTGGGGGTGGTGCCCTACCCCGCTCAGTGGCTAAGTTGCATCCAACTCTTTGACTCTCTGCGACCCCATGGACTGTATGGAGCCCGCCAGGCTCCTGTGTTCATGGGATTTTCCAGGCAAGAATACTAGAATGGGTTGCCATTTCCTTCACCAGAAGATCTTCCCCACCCAGGGATTGAATGTGCGTCTCCTGCATTGGCAGGTGGATTCTTTACCACTGCACCACCTGAAAACCCCTTGGAGGTGGGGGGGAATAGCAAAAACAGTCCAAATCCTCCTCAGTCACACACATATTTCTTTCTCAATCCTGTGATTTGGGGTTGTTGTGCAAAGGAATGTTCTACCATGAAGGGTCTTGCTCCTTGGGTCATACAGAGAATGCTCAGGATTTCATCTGCTGATGATGTAGAGACCTACAAAGACTATGTGAAAATTCTCTGCAATATTTGGGGCTCATATGAAGATGGAGAACCTGGAAAACTATTTGCTAAAACATCTGCTGGAAAGATGGGTTGAATTTCTACCCAGCATCTCTAGGCCACTGACTTGAAGTTCCCTTAACATTTCATTCTGACAAAATACAATCATTAATTCTTATAATTACTATCATACGGCTATGCATTTCAGAGTTTATAATTAGTCAACCAACTTTTAACCAAACACATTGGGTTTGAGCTGCCTACATGCACAGTGAAGCCCTGGAATCATTTTGTGGAAAGCTTTGGAGGTGAAGCTGAGAAGTTGGGATGTAATACTTAGACAGGAAAAGTTACACTGAGCAGAGGAAAATATTATAGGGATTGAAAGTGAAAGCATGGAAGAGTTAGTTGCTCAGTTGTGTCCAACTCTTTGTGACCCCATGGATTGTAGGCTCCTCTGTCCACGGGATTCTCCAGGCAAGAATACTGGAGTGGGTTGCCATTCAGGGGATCTTCCCAACCCAGGGATCAAACCAGTGTCTGCTGATTATTTCTTGCAGGCAGATTCTTTACCATCTGAGCCACCAGGGAATTTTCTCTCATTGCTTCAAACCTCCATGAGTCCCTCCCTCTCTTCTGTCAGGTGAATACCTCTCATTTCACCAACTAAATAGCAGCGACCAGAAGACACCACATCCACACCCCACTCCTTACTGCTTCCTCCCCTCCCCCCACCCCCACACAGAGTTTGCCAGTTCTGGGTTTCTGTACGAAAGGCACAGACAATTTCTGAAGTCTGGGTCTCCCCACATGGGGAGAGCAAACCACCTACTTGTAGGGTGCTTCTGAGGATTAAGTGAGAATAACAAGTGAAGTGCAGTCCCTGATGCTTGGGAAGGACTCAACAGTGAAGGGGAAAACAAGACAGATCCATCTCTAGAAGCTGACGGCTACTTCAAATAACTCGGCTGTTCTTGGGTATTTAAGAATCCATAAAAGACACCTTTTGCTCTTTTCTCATATCTATTTATTCAGCAGCTCCTAAGCACTCTCTGTGAGCCCAATCATGTGCGAGCAGCTTGGGATACAGGTGAAGAAGTCAGTTCTCATGTCTAAGAAACTCAAAGTTGCCAAGATAGATGGGCATGAAAGACCACCCACAGAAGTGATGAGAGCAGTCATGAAGCGTGCTTGATACAGACTCTACACAGCACCGGGGAGCACAGGCAGATGGATTAAACTCTGGACTATCATTTCAGTAGTGCTCTTCTTCAAGTCTACTCCTACCCTCCTCTTCTATTACGAGTCCCTCTAACTGTAGCTTACAGAATAAACACCCTCTCTAATCAGCAGCAGCTTTGGAGGGATGCACAGAAGAGAGAGAGCTCAAGTTCAGGTTAAGCAATATGTCCCTATTTTTCAAGGCAATCACTCGACAATTATTTCACTTGATTACTGTAACTTTGCTCATTGGGATCTTATCCCCTAAGAATGTCGTGCAGTATTTGATGAGCAAACTGCCCTCATTCTGACGGTTCTAGTAAAGATTATAAAGAAGATTCACTACAATATTGTAAAGTAATTAGCCTCCAACTAATAAAAATAAATGAAAAAAAAGAGAAGCTGCAGCATCCACCAGCACATCAACGCCTACATATCATCCAAAGTGCAACTGGGCTTCCCTGGTGGCTCAGCTGGTAAGGAATCTGCCTGCAATGCGAGAGACCTGGGTTTGATCCCTGGGTGGGGAAGATCCCCCTGAGAAAGGAAAGGCTACCCACTCCAGTACTCTGGTCTGGAGAATTTCACGGACTGTAGAGTCCCTGGGATCTCGAAGAGTCGGACACGACTGAGTGACTTTCACTCAATATCATCCAAAGTGCAACTTGGTATTAGAGACGTCAATGATCGTCAGATAGGTAATGCAAGAGATCATCAAAGATCCCATTATCATCTTCTATAAAGTGAAGCATCAATTATAGTCACAGGTATTAAAACAGATAACCACGAGCTAGAAAAAGTCTTAACTCTTCTTTAAAGGAGGCTTCTTCAGGAGAGACTACAGCTTTTGTAACTCAAAATAACAATATGGATTTAGGGAACCCCTTCAGGCTTCCCAGGTGGCTCAGTGGTAAAGAATCCACCTGCCAATGCAGGAGATGTGGGTTCGATCCTAGGGTTGGGAAGAACCTCTGGAGGAGGGCATGGCAACACAGTCCAGTATTCTTGCCTGGAGAATCCCATGGACAGATGAGCCTGGTTGGCTACAGTCCGGGGGTTGCAGAGAGCTGGACATGATGGAGTGATGGAGCGCACAGGGAATCCATCCTCTGCATGTTGTGTTTTTCCCGATTCTCTCTTGACAGTTGCTCCCAATGGGAGATTTCCACATGAGGAATGCCCCAATCTGGCCATAGTGAGCACTGAGTATACGTTGTTTAGCTTTCTCAAAACAGCAAAAGAAAAATGAATCTGTGTGTGTATGTGTGTGTGTATGTGTGTATAATGGCAAGCAGGAGTATTTTATGATGAATGGTATTATACATAAGGATTCGGATAAATGGCTTGTGTTATATAATATCTGCATTTTCTGCCCCCCCTCCCTCCAAAAAAAAGCAAGTTGATACACATAGTTGAAGACTGTAAGTTCAGAACTTCAAAGTTCCTGAAATTAACACTCAGTTTCCACATTTTCTTGGTCTTATTTTTCCCTCCCTCTCCCATCTCTGGTCTCCCTGTTTCCCCTTAAGTCACTGTTCCTTGAACAATTTCATATGGAAACGTGCAGCTCTTCTCAAGAAGAATGGCATCACCATACCACGTAATGCTTTCTCAACAGAGCAAAAGGTGAGCACGAGATGAGATACCAAATAGGTAACCAGCAGGACCCACGGTAGAGCACCGGGAACTCTGCTCAACACTCTGTGTTAACCCATATGGGAAGAGAATCCGAGAAAGAATAGATACATGTATGCAAACTGAATCACTGTGCTTGCTGCACATCTGAAACTAACACGACATTGTAAATCAACTGTACTCCAATTAAACAACAGTAACAAAACACCAAGCTGAGGAATGACGCCTTCCCTGGAAAGCTTCACCCACCCTGTGAGGCTAGTATGGGGGTGGAGGACTCCCTACTCAGCATCCCTTCCACACCCTCAGGAAGAAATCCTGGCTCTGATCACTGATGGAGACTCTTTCTCTTCTGAATCCTAAGGACCCAGAGTCAGAGTTCTCTTCCCCAGGGGAGGTGCCCAGCTGTCTGGACCCGGCTCACTCTTTGGAGAGCCTTCCACCAGGGTTCCCGGCAAGACCAACCAAGAGAAACGCCAGGGTGGGGCTGCTGCTCATGGCTTATCCTCAAAACCCATAGAAAACTCTGACTACTTCAGCAGACCCAAAGAGAGAAAGTAGAAGGCAGAGGGAAAAAAAAAACCAGAGCTTGAAAATTTCCTCCCCACTGAGCACCTCACGGCCCCTGGGCCCTGGCTCCCCAAGTCCCCACGAAGTGCAATGGTTAATCGGCTGTTTAGTCAAAACCGCCTGCAGAAGTTAATAGACAGTTATCAGCTAATTGAGTGTGGGGTCTCCTCATTCATCTTGCTGATTCGATCTAACCCCCTTCATCTTCCAGACGGCTCGGGGTCCCTGCTGCTCTAAACGGTCGCTGGCTGCAAGAAGGGCCTAGGAACGACGGGAAGCTAATGGCCTCACTGTTCCTCTAAATTTGTTTGACGAAACTGACATTTAGTGTGTTCTGTCATGTTGTGGGTAATCTGCAATTTACCCCTGGGCGTGTGGTGGATGCCCGTTTTATTTACCTCTCGTACTTAAAAGCGTAATTAATATTCCGCCCTGTAACAAAGATTAGAGATTTGACAAACATTGTAATTTAAATTCTCCATTATAGCAAACATTAAAATCAAACATCTTCTGCATGGCCCATTGCGTAAAGGACACATGTAGCTGTAATTTAACTTTTTAGTTTTTAATACCACAAACTAATTTCTGCTGTCAGTTTAATGAGCTGGAAAACACAAATCTTGCTCCTCTCCGTGTGGGCACAGACTGTGAGAGATGAACCGAGGGGAGGAAGCCCAGTGATGTCTTTCAAAACATATTTCTAATGCACCAAGCAAACAGTAAATGCGTAACCTTATCAATGCAATGAGATGCTATGGGTTCCTGAAACTGCTTTAAGGCTTAAAAAATAGGAGCAAAAATAAAACATCGAGAGAGAGAAATAAAGAAATTACTCCGGTATTTTCTAAAGCAAAGGCGTGTCTGTGTAAGGGATACAGAAGGATATACGCAGATACTGACCACAAGCAAAACAAAACAAGCAAAAGCCATCCACACTCCTGAAAACTGAGGCTGGGTAAAGAGCAAAGAGATCAAACCAGTCGATCCTAAAGGAAATCAACCCTGAATATTCATTGGAAGGACTGATGCTGAAACTGAAGCTCCAATACTTTGGCCACCTGATGCAAAAAGCCAAGTCCCTGGAAAAGACCCTGATGCTGGGAAAGATTGAAGACAGGGGAAGAAGGGGAAGAAGGGGGTGACAGAGGATGAGATGGTTGGATGGCATCACTGATTCAATGGACATGAACTAAGGAAAATTCTGGGAGATGGTGAGGGACAGAAGCCTGGTATGCTGCAGTCCATGGGGTTGCAAAGAGTCAGACACGACTTGGTGACCAAACAACAAAAACAGGAGCAAGATGGTCCCTGGGATGTTTATCACCGGCCCAGAATCCTCTCCAGGACACTAATGGTGGAGTGAGGTGGCCAGCAGCTCAAGGAGTCCTCAAAGAAACTCTGCTCTAATTCCTGCTAATTTTCACTGGAATCGCAGCTTCATAAATTTTATGTGACTGATTAAAATGATTGTATGTAGAATACCTTCAGGCAGCTGAAATGGCTCATTAAACAAGGAAGCTAGCTGGGAATTATCAGTAATGTAACAAATTTGTACACTGCAAATCTGATGTCTTTAGAAAGAGCGGAGGAGGGATGTTTAAGTCTCCCTCCCCCTTTGTAGCTGGGCTCAAGGGGAAAGGGAAGAAGCGCCTTGATCTCACAGACGCTTTGGCTACTCCCGTTCATCCTCCTCGATATGCAGAAACCCACTGACTCGCTGACGTGTGCAGAGACTTCATTAGTCACTGCCAGCTTCAATCTGCTTCAGTTACTTTGCATCCACATCCCAGGAGGAAACAAACTCTACTGCAATTTCAGGCTAAAGCAAAGATAAACTGATTCACTTTAGAAACTGACAAGCCGGCATGTCCCAACTTACATGTCGCGACACAGAGAAAGAAAACTGTGGGTAAATATTATTAACTTTGCTATAGCCATAAACGAAAGAGAGAGAGAGATATAGCCAAGGCAAAATGTTTCTAAGTGGCTGAGAGTCAAACGCTCTCCACAAAGCAGCGTCCATCAGCAAATGGTTGGGTCAGAGGGAAGCTCAGCCAGTTTCTTACATAAGGGATACATACAAACCCTCCCCAATCCATGTTCCAGAGAGAAGTCAGCTATTCTCCTGGGCATCCATGTTAGCTGCTTTGGAGGAGTTCCCTGAGAACTCTTGATGGACACCAACAGTGTACTGGTTTAGAATCTTTGAAATAAAAAAATATTTGCCAGCTCTTTGCAAAAGAAGAGCAACCACTTCTACGAAATGCCTGTAATTACCCTCAAAATGCTTAGGCAAAGGGGTGCCCGTGGAAACAATATGCTGCCATATGACTCAGAGACGGCTTGTAAGCCAGTTAGGCAAAAAATTAAATCAGAACATACCTGGTACTTAAAAAATAACATTTTGGAAAAGAGTAACCAAGGGAGTTTCAGGACACTGTCATCAGTGGACTGCAGGTCTCAGAGGAACCACTAGTGTTACCATGACGCCCCACAGCCTGCTGGGTTTCACTACGCTGAGACCTTACCATAGTAAATCACGTCAACATTGCTTAAGCATTTAGCAAAACATCTTCGTGCAAGGACTGTGCTCACAGAATATACTTAGCATGAGGGACCTCTGTTATCTATGTGATTGAACAACCCAAAATGAAAACTTTAAATCCCCAGGGACACGTTCATAATTCACAAGAAAGAGGTTAGGGTGCCAAGCCCTGGTAAGCTCCATCATATTGTTCTTAATATCAGTATGTGTTATGTGCTGGGAACCCACATGAAACACTAGAGTTTTGAGTCATATTTTCAAGCTGGTCTTCTGGAACACTGGCAGATGAAGTAGCATAAAGGCCAGAAGAAGAGGAATTAACCTGGAAATGGGGAGAAGGGTGCCCAGGAAGTCAGAGATAGGAGGCTGGGGTGAAGCAGCTGGTGTGTGGGCAGGAGGGGAAGGGAAATGATGCATTTTTGTTCTGTGTTTATGAGCTGTTCATGTTAGTGAAAAAATCTTATACATATATATATATTACATATATAATTTATACAATCAGTTTTTATATGTAAGTTACATATAACAAATTATCAGTGCATGCGTGCATGCTTTGTTTTGTCCAACTCTTTGCGACCCCATGGAATGCAGCCTGCCAGGATCCTTTATAGGATCTTCCAGGCAAGAATACTGGAGTGGGTTTCCATTTCCTTCTCCAGGGGAATCTTCCCGACCAGGGATTGAACTCAAGTCTCCTGCTTCTCTTGCACTGGATTCTTTACCATTGAGCCACCTGGGAAGCCCATAACAAATTATACATACACACAAACGCACACATTCTGGAGAGGATGGAGAATCATCAAATTTGTAATTAAAAAATATAACAGCTACTGTCACAATCCAAGACAGAGAAGACACTAGTTTCCAGGTCTATTAATCAGCGCATTGCCTGCCAAGCGTTCCTTGTCGTCCCTGGGGGTCCCGTTTGCACTGAGACCTCTCTGCATACCTGCCCTTGCTCACCTGCCCGTCTGTCTAATCCCCATCCATTCTTGATGACTTCTCTGAAGTCATATGCCTGGTCCTCCACCTCTGGCACAGGTGACCCTCCTCCTCCAGGAACATTCCTGTCACTTCTTCTGTGGTCCCTTTTGAAGACCTGAGCATAAACTTGTTTTTTTATGACTCTCTTCTTTACGAGACTGAATTGCTTGAGATGACAGTTTTCTTATTTTCTTAAATCTCTGTTTATTCTTTCAGCAAGCTGTCCATATCTTCTCGTGTTCTTGCTTCTCTTTTGACTCAGGCCATGTCCCTTGGGAGTCATGGCAGTCCCTCCTCATGGCCTCAGCTTCTTATCCCCCTGGATCCCCATCACAGCCATGTCACTCCAGGCTCTGTCTCTGTCTTCACATGGCATCTCCCTTCACATTGTCTGCATCCAAATTTCCTCTTCTATAAGGACACCAGTCACACTGAATTAGGGCCCACCCTAATGACCACATTTTAATGCGATCACCTATACAAACATTCCATTTCTAAATAAGGTCACATTCTGCAGTCTGGGGAATAATAAAATACTTAGGAATAAACCTAACCAAGGGGGCGAAAGACTTGTATGTACCGACAAAAGATACTAGAAAAGACTCAGGAAATAGATTAAAGCAGATACACATAAATGGAAAGACATTCCATGTTCGTGGATAGGAAGAACTAATATTGTTCAATGTCCACATGATCCTAGTCTGGTTTTAGCATAGCGGCCACGTTTAGTCTTTCAAGAGGAACTGACGACAAGTGTAGAAAATGCTTTTGTTTCAGAACAGATGTCTGATGACCACTCTATTTATAAGACTAGCCTCTTCCAACTTCCCTCCTCCCTGGCCGATTCTGCAACTTTATTTTCCTCCGGTGTACAGATAAGTTACTTATCTCCTTCAAGGTCTATCTCTCCCATCTCTTTCCATGAGAGGAGAAATTTTGTTGAGAGGAGAAATTCTGTTGATTCCTTTCTGCAGAACTTAGAACTTAGCTGCTCATAGCTGCTCATTTGGCATCTAGCAGATGAATGAAGAGACCCATATTCAATACCTACATAAGTACTAGCCACTGTGAGCCTGTTTACTGGAGGGTTGAAATAACTCACTTGCACTGTGAAGTGCTGCAACTGTACACCGAAGAAGGTGGCTACACATATGAGCACCGCAAGTCTAGACCAGCAGGTGTGTGAACAGAACTTGTCCAGTGACCTTGCTGTTGATAGGGGCCCTCACTTGTGGCTCTTAACGCCGTTTATTTCCTCTGTACTTGGCCCTTCTTGTTTTCCCACTCAGACACAACACCTAAGGTCTTTAGACATAACATCTAATTTCTGAGAATTTGTTGATCAAATACCCGAGTGTTTCTCTCCAGTTGTCAAACGCTTTTTAAAGTTTACCTCCTTTATTACAAATTTTACTATTTGTTGGGAAAGCTGGAAAACCATATAGTACTAGCATTAATTCTATCTTGCTCTTCAGTTTATTATCTATACACATTTTCTGGAGTAAAAATTGTGTTTATCCTAAGGTTATCCCTTTCCTTTAATTTTTAAAATTGTGTTTAATTTGACAACATGCATAGTGATCATTAATTAGGGTCTTTTTTTACTTCTTTATAATAAACATACAGGTATATTTCAGGTGAATGGTAGAATTTCAACTAAAAAACTTCTACAGAGATCTCTACTCCTCTGTCATCTGGGGTCTTGCTGATATTTGATGGTGACTATTTGGAAGAACCCAATCTCTCTGAAACTGAGGCCAGAATCACTTCAGTCCCAATGTCACAGTGCTGAGATGTGACCATGCCAGGTTGACGTACTGGCAGGTCAGGCTGAAAATGACCCTGAAAAGGACACTGAGTTCTTAAGTGCAAAGTCATTGGGACATATTTTGTGTCTAAACACATGGCAAGAAGTTTCTGAGAATAATAGTCACCTTGACTACACAAGAAGGGTACCATTACAGTTCTTTCTATTCTCCATTATCTTTTAGTTATTTTAAACAGTGCTGGTTCTTATTAATCTTGCACATCATGTTCCATCTTATTCTGGCTCTCACTAACATTTCTGACTTGGGTGTGTAAACTCCCTCTGTTTAGGTGTCTCTGTAGCTCCCGGACTGTACACCAGACCCAAACTTTCCTTAGCAGAGTCTCCAGTGGAAAATTTTTGTAGGTCTTACAGTACATTGATGCATACACACACACACACACTCACCAACACACACAAACTTGTTATTTAGCAACTTCATTTCACTAGCTGGTCAAAAGGTTAACACTGGCATTTATTAACTTCCAAAATCCTCTCTTTGAAACTTTACCCAACTACATTATTTGTCCTGTTTCAAAAAATTAAGATAAATGCAAATTTAATATATATTTTTTAAAAAATAGTTCATTTTTAATTGAACAAAATTTAGAAAATAGAAAGCTAAAGGAAACACAACCACTTATAATTTTATACTCAGAATATCAAATGCTAACAATTCAGGATATTTTAAGGGGCGTCCCAGGTGGCTCGGTGGTAAAAGAATCTGCCTGCCAAACAGGAGACAGGGGTTTGATCCCTGGGTCAGGAAGATGCCCTGGAGAAAGAAATGGCAACCCACTCTAGTATTCTTGACTGGAGAATCTCATGGACAGAGGAGCGAGGTGTCCATGATGTGGTGTCACAAAGAGTAAGATATGACTTAGTGACTAAACAGCAGAAGGGTATTTTAATTTAGTCTTTTTTTAAAAATACATATTAACTTTTAAAAAATTTGGAATTTTCTGTACCATTTATTTCTATGACTTCCAAATGTCATTAAAACTTTTTTGAAAACAAAGGTTTTGATGACTAGCAATACTTAATCAAATGATATTTATTTAATTATGTCTTTTAGAAATTAAGCTAGCTTCTAAAGTTTTCAGAGTCATACTGTGATGAATATCTTTATCTATAAATCCGAAAATTCCCTTTGAAAAAGTTCTTAGCTATATTGGGTTAATTGGAATGTCCCTTTAAAATAGCAGTGCTACAAACTATAAATGGCGTTTAAAAAATTTGTACCAATTTCTACTCTACCAGAAAGTGCATGAGGCCCTTCTCACTATACCTTACTGTATTTTAAAAGTAGTTGTCAATTTGATATGAAAAATAGAGTAATTTACTTTCTAAATTTACATTTCATTGCTAATTAATGAATAAATAGCATTTAATGCATATATTGACCATTTGCATTTCCTCTTCTATAAATTGTGATTCATATCCTGTGCCCATTTTTCTCTTAAAATCTTAGTGCATCACTCATGGAGTTGAACAGTTTACATGAAGAGGAGCAGCCATGTGTTACAAAATAACTTGAGTGAAGTCTCTGCTTGCCTCCACTGTTCTCCGATCTCATCATGCATTTGCTCTTTCTCCTACAACAGCTCATTTTTTCCCGTCCTTCAAGGCTGGGTTCTTTGATGCATCTAATCTTTTAGTCCACTGTGATGTCACTTTTCTCTGAACTCCAAAGCAGTCATTATCTTGACCTCAGCCTGTCTCATTTGATTAATTGCCTTTCAATATGTATACTATCTTATGAGATTTGTGAGGCCAGAACCATTTCTCATATTTCACAGGCTTAGCACGTTGCCACTAAACAACAGTGATTCTAATCACTGGGCATGCTGAATACACCATAATGCAAAAAAAAAAAAGCACTGGTTTTAAAAATATTTGTCACTTTCCTCTTTCTGAAATATATTTTCCCAAAGTAGGAGAAAGTCATCAAACATAAAGATAATAGAAATTCATTATGTGTCTAGATGAGATTATTTCATATTACATAGTTCAAGCTGACATTATGTCCTGAGATGAACAAGAAAGTAATTATGTATGGAAGCTGGCCGTGTGCAAGTGGAAATATTTCTGGCAGACATGATATCCACTGAACATAGTGGGATGTGTCAAATTACTTCTGTAACTCAAGCATAACATCATTCCAGATATAACCACACAGACCGTTCTGACTTGTGATAGGGTTACATCCCGTTAAACCTATCATAAGTTGAAAATACCCTAAGTCAAAGATAGATTTACTACATCTAATCTACCAAACATCAGCCTACCTTAAGCATCCTGAGAATGCTTCTATTAGCCTGCAGTTGGGCAAAATCTTCTAACACAAAGCCTACTTTATAATAAAGTGCTAAACATCTCATGTAATTTATTAAATATTGTCCTGGAAGTGAAAAACAGAATGGCTGTCTGGGCACAGAATGGTTCTAAGTGCATCAGGTTTTTACACTCTAGATCGTGTGGCCAGTGGGGATGCTGCCACCGGGTAACATCATGAGAAAGGTATGATATACCGCATATCGTGAAAAGCTCAAAATTCCAAATTCCAAGGAGGTTTTCAACTGATTGCTTTGGCATCATCGTAAAGCTGGAACATTTCAAGTCTAATTGTCCTAAGTCAGGGACTGTCTGTATATGGATCTGTAAATATACTGCTGTGTGTATTCTAAAATGCCAAAATACTGAAAATGAAAAAGCACGTATAACCAAATAAACATAAAGAATAAAGAAAGTGGATCCATAGAACTCAGTGTAGGTGATTTTTAGTAATGGAAACCATGCATATGCTTGGTAAACATTTCTAAAAATGAAATCATATAAACATAACCTAAAGTAATACATGCATGCAGAAAAAATTTGGATGTTAGTCTGGCAAACCCCTGCCCCCCAAGGTGGCCTAGTGGAATTTTTTTGATATCAAATGATTAAACTTGATGCATTTTCCTTTCACGGACAGAAACAGAGTTTATAGTGGTGAGAAGTCATGATATTTTTTGCAGACTAAGTGCAGAGTTCTGAAAGCTTTCTACTAACCAATGGCTAAATATTCTCACTTTGAACTTTAGAACACATTCTTAATTTTTTTATGATGAACATATTTTCTTCCCAAGGCTAGAATGGTTGTCTAATTGTCAAGCAAATTAAAATAAACTGAAATCATTTAGCCACACAATATTTTGGCTTCTAACAATGTAAGAACAACTCCACTGGAAAAAAAAGAAAAACCTAAGCACACAATTGCAACTTAAACAGTAAAGTACCAGTTTATGTTCGCAAATGCTTAGGTAGCAAATAGAATATGGCACGTGCTGATAATCCGAATTCTTTCCACACTCGGACCTGAAGAATCACAAAAACACTGGACAGAAAATAAGAGGATATAAATTCTCAATTTTTTCTGGTTTTATGATGGGAAGTAGCAGGTAAAAATACTTTTTTTTTTTTTATAAAGTTACCACAAAAGAATTACTTATTTAAAGAGATAAAGCCTTTTTCTATCTAGGAAAAAAAAAAAAAAGAATGCTCTCAATCCAGTCACTTTCTACACTGAGTTCAAACGTAGCTCTGGACAGCTCTTAAGCGAAGTGGTCCTGCTGTCACCCTTCACATTGATGCTGCCCTGAGTGGAGGTGGTACAGGCTGTGACTGGTCCCTTGCTTCCTTCCTCCTCAGAGCTATTATTGACATCAGGCAGAGATTTCACTGTTTTCTTTCCCTTTTTTTTTTTTGTATTTTTAAAGATGGTATTGTGTTTTCAAAATGAATCTGTCCTTTATTTATATATCAATTATAACAGTGGTCCCCAATCTTTCTGGCACCAGGGACCAGTTTCCTGGAAGACAATGTTTCCACGATGGGGTGGGGGATGGTTTCGGGATGATTCAAACACATTACAGTTACTCTGCACTTTATTTCTATTATTATTACATTAGCTCCACCTCGGATCATCAGGCATTAGATCCCAGAGGTTGGGGACCTCTAAATTAAAAACCTCTTTTGAACTATCCTTGGAAGAAAAGATAAGACAAACCTAGACAGCATATTAAAAAGCAGAGTCATTGCTTTACCAACAAAGGTCTGTATAGTCAAAACTACTGTTTTTCCAGTAGTTATGTATGGCTGTGACAGTTGGGCCATAAAGAAAGCTGAGCACCAAAGAATTGATGTCTTTGAACTGTGGTATTGAAGAAGACTCTTGAGAGTCCCCAAGGAGATCAAACCAGTCAATCCTAAAGGACATCAGTCCTGAATATTCATTGGAAGGACTGATGCTGAAGCTGAAGCTCCAACCCTTTGGCCACCTGTTGCGAAGAACTGACTCATTGGAAAAGACCCTGATGCTGGGAAAGATTGAAGGCAGGAGGAGAAGGGGACGACAGAGGATGAGATGACTGGATGGCATCACCGACTCGATGGACAGGAGTTTGAGCAAGCTCCTGGAGTTGTTAATGGACAGGGGGGCCTGGTGTGCCGCAGTCCATGGGGTTGCAAAGAGTCGGACACGACTGAGCAACTGAACTGAACTATTTAACTAAACAACTTGAGGGGTTTAGAAAGAAACAGCTATTTTATTTCAGAATGTTGAGACTCAATTTACCTTCCTACACATTTCAACACACCTTTAAAGAAGAGGGTCACATATGCTCCAAAGTCAGGCAGGCAATGACCGTAAGGAGTGTCACTGAGGGTACCGATAAAGAGACGGCAAGACAGTCCACAATGCTGACTACAATCCCCTTCCCATTCCCTCCTCTAACAAGCATGAGACTGGCATCCCAAAGGCTGGCGACCCTTTGGGGATCATTTGACATCAAGTGTTTAAATTTCATGGGTTCCTCTTCTCAAGAAATAGCAGAGAAACGTCTCTTGCAGTTAGCAGGTATGTAGGTGAACGTTGCATGAAGTACAGAAGGGACGACTGTGGAGGGTGAGGGAACACGGTGAGGATGCACGCAGTTCACGCCGTCACTCCCTTCAGCTTGTCTCACACAGCATAAGAAAAACCTCTCATTCATCAGTAGGACAGTTAACTTAGAAAAGTACCCTTCACTTCTTTAGAAGAAATAAGGAATGACAGGAATGAGTTTTTGCAAGTTCCATCTGTGTGTGTGTGGTGTACACACAAATGTATGAACATATATATCCATACATGTAATACATACATTTATTTTGCTGAATCATTTGAAAGTTGGTTGAAGACATTATGATAATTTACCCCAATATTTAGCATATGTCACCTAAATATGAGGATTTCTCCATAACTACAGTATTATTACTACTCTCAAGAAACCCAACCATGATTCAAAAACATTATCTAATATATAGGCATATTCAAGACTTCCAAATTGTTCCAACAATGTCCTTGACTTTTTTTTTTTTTTCCCCTTGAGAATCCATCAAGGAGCAAAAACTCTATTTATGTGTCATGTTTCTTTAGTCTCTTGAATCTAGAGCAGTCTCTGAATTTTCCTCTTTTATGATACTGGGCTTTCAAAGAATACAAACCAATTGTTTTATAAAAACTTCTTGTAACCTGTGTTTTTTCCCTAATATGACATATAAGGAGGAATTCACTCCATAGTAGTTTGTATCATACTTCTCTGAGTTCCAGTTATTTTTAAGAGCCAAAAAACTCTGAGTGTTAATATATGCAATACCAGTTACATCCTGCTGCCTTCAAAGGTTCAGAATGATGCTATGCTAGGAGCTATACCAAATATCAATTGTATCAGATGGGAGTTCCTCCCTGCATTTCCCCAAGAATCGTCAGAACTAGCAGTAATCACATGGATACACATTCAGTTAAGTTCGCTGTAAACAAATACATATATTTTATATTTATAAATTAAAGTGCACACTCATGTTTAGGGGTGATGAACAGGAAGGTAACCACAGTTCTGGGCGTCTGAGTCGAGGTAAGCAGGTCCTTCACCAGGCAGAGGAAACTGTAGGGGTGTTGAGTACAGGAGGGAGGCAAGCTGGCAGGTGACATGGGGGGGCGGTTTCAGGTACAGAGGGGGCCTGCTGGAACTCTCTGCAGCTTCAACTGTGCCTTAGTAAGAGCAGGGGCTTGCCCAGGGGAAGGGGAAGAGCAGGAATGGCCGAATAGCATCCAGGAGAAAAAGAATAATAGGATGATGGTCGTGGTCTTCAGAATAGCGGACGTCACCCTGTGGCCGATCTTATACGAGATCCTTCTGCTCACCACTGCTGGACCAGCCCTGGGAGGGTGCTGGGCACTAGCAGGAGCTGGGTAAACAGGGGCAGGTCTTTAATTAAAAAGACACAACTCAGTTTCAAGTTACGATCCAATTCCTAACAGTCAGTGGCGAAATTTTACTTTAGTGCCTGTGCCCGTGCTCAGTTGAGTCCGCCTCTGTGTGACCCCATGGACTGCAGCCCACCAGGTTCCTCTGTCCATGGGATTTCCCAGACAAGAATACTGGAGTGGGTTGCCATTTCCAACTCCAGGGGATTTTCCTGATCCTGGGATCGAACCAGCAGCATCTCCTGCTTGGCAGGTGGATTCTTTACCACTAGCACCACCTGGGAAGCCTCTTACTTTCGTGAAAGGCACCTATCTTTTGAGTTCACACCAAAGGAAGTGATCTTCCAACAGATATCCAGTTACTCAGAGTTCCAGAAACAGAGTGGACATGGAGGAAAACGGCCAGAGAGACAGCATGACCTGTCTCCACTCATTAGACCTTGAACCTTCTCATTCAACCAGTCTGATCCCTTAGAGGCTGGGATTCCTGGAATGAGCTTCCAGGCATTTGAGAAATCCTGCCTGATGTTTTCAGCATGGGTTTGGCAGCCAAATGCTTTGGCTCTATTTTCCTATCCTACAGTTTAAAGAACATTATCTTGCTCACCAACCATAACAGAAAAGCTAAACTTCATCTCTAATTATGTCTGAACATTTGCCTGTTAGGACTGCTTATGCACTGCTCTGTAAGGCATTTTGTGTGTGGAGTTACAGAGAAAATGCTGATGTAACTGAGAACTGTATTAGTGAAACCACAGGACCGCATGTGGCCTGATGAATCTTATGAACTCAGCATTAACATACTGCTGGAATATAATGCAGATGATAAATTTATGAATGTGCAATACCAGCTCCCAATAAACACAAAAGCTGACTCCTAAGCAACTTCTTAATTCAATTTCCCTTAGTCGTAATCTCGTTTTAGGAACAGAAAGGAAAGTGCCAAGTAATGACTCATGAAATTCCACAAAGTGATAAAAAGTAATGTTTTTAGTTTTCCTTATCCTTTCATTGTAAATACATCCCATCCTTCCAACAATTTGGGTTTGATGATCACATTAAAATTTATAAGTAATAATCAATTGGGTGAAGAGCCAGGAGGCTTGGCTTAGTGTCAGAGCATGTGTCACACACTATTTCCCATGAAAACATACAACACATATATAGGGACGTCATCATCATCATTTAGTTGCTAAGTCGTATCCGACTCTTGTGACCCCATGGACTGTGGCCTGCAAGTTTCCCCTGTCCGTGGGCTTCTCCAGGGAAGAATACTGGAGTGGGTAGCCATTTCCCTCTCCAGGTGATCTTCCCGACCCAGCAATCCAACCCGGATCTCCTGCATTGCAGGCAGATTCTTTACCAACTGAGCTATGAGGAAAGCCCCAGAAATAGGGACATTATCACCTAAAATAATATATGATATGAATCATGAAAATAATTAACTCAGAGCATCACTTAGAGTGAAGACCACCATGACTGCAACATTTTCTGATGCCTTGATGTTCACCCAAACACTCAACAAATATTTCTAAGCACCTGGTGGCTCAGATGGTAAAGAATCTGCCTACAATGTAGGAGAACCGAGTTTGACACCTGATAGGGAAGATCCCCTGGAGAAAGGAATGGCAAACCACTCCAGTGTTCTTGCCTGGAGAATCCCATGGACAGAGGAGCCTGGAGGGCTACAGTTCCTGGGGTCGCAAAGAGTCGGACAAGACTAAGCGACTAACACATTCACTATGTGTAAAAATCATTCGTCTCTCAAATCAAAGCACAATCAAATAATGTCCTCACTGCAAAGTGCTTGAATGCAGCATTGATTTGGCTTTCTACAGGACACACTCCTAACTAATTACTTAGAAGCAGTCAACATTGTTATTAACGGCCCCTCAGTTTGCGTACTTCTACACATCCTCACGTCAGATATTCACCAAGGTCCATATGGCTACACCGGGAGCTCTTTCTGTCCCACCACACCCCGTGCAAGTCTGAGCTTCTGAGTGACTGCACAGCTCCCCAAGTGACATCATGGTTCAGAAGGACAGCGGTTCCTAACCCGAGCTCATGACAGCACAGCAGGACCCGTACGGGAACACGGCAACATCACACACCATCTGCAAACATCGGTGCTAGACCCTTTCCAGTGGGCAAATATTTGTCCAAACTGCTTTTTCACCTAATCTAATGATCTTTCTTAATGTAGTTACTGTCAACTGCAAGAAGCAATCTGAAAGGCAACTCCAATGAGAAAGCTCCGGTAAATGCCACCCCCCCGCCACGGGCACTGATGCCAGGTGGCTGGCATCCTAGGCAAATGTTGCCTACAAACAGGAGAGCTTTTGAGCCTCGCTGCCCCCAATGCCAGCCCGTCTTCTGGCTGCTCAACATTCCCTGCAATGAGAGCACTCTTCTTCCAGGAGATAAACACAGTTCATGTCTCCCTCCTACTCCCATCTCTCTACCGTTAGAGCAGTAAGGAACAGAACCATTAGACTTTACCTGAAAAGAGGCAGTAGCTGATGGCTTCTCATCACATCCCTGGTGAAAACCTGACTGAACTCAGGAATCCTGAGATAGGCTTCATCTGTACATACACCAAGGAAGAGCCTGATGTATGAGGCCCCACCCCAAGGTTCTTAAGAGATGCAAGAGAGCCCCCCAAACCTCCCTGAATACCACTTCTACCCAGCCCACATTATGGCTCCAACGCTAAGTCAATAGGGGTGTGATAATTGCTCAGTTGTGTCTGACTCTTTGTGACTCCACGGACTGTAGCCTGCCAGGCTCCTCTATTCATGGGATTCTCCAGGCAAGAATATTGGAGTGGGTTGCTATTTCCTTTTCCAGGGGTTTTTCCCCATCCAGGGATCGAACCTGGGTCTCCTGCATTGCAAGTGGATTCTTCATCATCTGAGCCACCTGTTGCTTGGTTTCAAAGCTGACCTGTTATAAGGAGGAAGATTTAGTAGGAGGGTGACATTCCAGAGTCACTGAAGAAATAAACAATGTCAGTACAAAGCAGTTGTCCCAAACCAACACCACTGGGTGGGGGGCCCCCATGCGGGGGCCCTGTCCCTACAGCCCTGAGTCTGAACCAGAGACGGGAGCAGGGTCCTCCCTCAACCCTGGCCACAGCCCTGGTCTCTACCCGGGGCATCTCTGGGACCCTCCCTGCTATCCTCTGAATCACGGGCAGAAGGCCACCAGCTGTGCACTCATGCTGCTCTCTGCCTCCCCCTCCCCCTCGCAGGGCCCCAGTGACATCAGTGCCACGTGCCTGCCCAGGTGCGCCCCGAGGGCCGGCATCTGGCTGGGTCCACAGGTGGGCCGCCCTCACTCAGCACTGCTGACCCACCTTGCTGGGGGAAGCAAACCCTTCTCCTGCCACGTAATCATATTTTATAAAGGGCTTTGGGAGTTACGCACATTCTGTTGACTCAAGTTTTATACTGGAAAGAAGAGTAAAAATCACGCAAAATCAAAATCTATGAGCAGCTGGAAAAGAAAGTACAGCTCTACTGCTGTATGACCTGACAGTTTTCTTCCCCATGACTTCTTATCTTGAAAATTCTCCAGTCTATGGTAAAAGCTAAAGGACAGTACAATGGACGTGCGAACACCCTCTCCCCAGACTGAGCAACTGCAAGTGTTTGCTTGACAGCTCTGCTGTCCTGCACGTCTGTATTGAGATCTTACACAGACTTCCCCCTGAAGCCTTGGATAGCTTTTGCAGACCCTCCACAACCACAACTGAAAGAAACACGGATTCTGTAATGTCATTTAATATGTTATCTATTCATCCAATAGCCCCAACTGTCCCCTAAATGCTTTTCTTTTCTTTTTTTTTAAATTCGGCATCCAGATTCAGACAGTGCTTTGGGTTATATTGCTTTAGCCTCCTTTAATGAAGAGCCTCTTTTCTCCTTTATTAAAAATTATTTTATTTATCTATTTACTCTTGGCTGTGATGGGTCTTCACTGCTATGTGCGGGCTTTTCTCTAGCTGCGGCGAGCAGGGTCTACTTTTCTGTTGCGGAGCACAGGCTCGACAGAGCTTTGGGTTATGTTTCTTTGAAGAGGTGAAGTCGCTCAGTCGTGTCCTACTTTTTGCGACCCCGTGGACTGTAGCCTACCAGGCTCCTCCGTCCATGGGATTTTCCAGGCAAGAGTACTGGAGTGGGTTGCCATTTCCTTCTTTAATGAAGAACAGCCTCTCCTTTCCTTTTTAAAATAATTTTATTTATGTATTTATTTATTTGTGGCTGTGCTGGGTTGACTTGTTGCATTCGGGCTTTTCTCTAGCTGCGGTGAGCAGGGGCTACTCTCCTGTTGCAGGGCACAGGCTCTAGGGCACATGAGCTATAGTAGTTGCAGCATGTAGGTGCAATAGTCGGGGCACATGGGCTTAGTTTCTCTGCAACATGTGAGATCTTCTAAGACGGATCAAACCAGTGTCTTTGGCGTTGGTAGGTGGTTCTTTACCACTGAGGCACCAGGGAAGCCCCACCACTTGTTTTTTTTTAAACGTTGACTTTTGAGGAGCTCAAGGCTAGTTTTACTGTAGAATGTCTCATGTAGACATTTATGGTTGTCCCAGATTAAACATTTGTGTCAGAGCTACCGCACAGGTGACTCTGTACCCTGCTCACTGCACCCTTTTGGGGGTGGGGGCACGTAATGTTCGACTGAGCCACCATTGCCTTTGCTAGACTTGATGAGTAAGGTGTGGCCTGGTAGGCCTTCCCACTGTAAATACTCGAGTTTTTCTTCAGAATAAAATCATCTGCAGGGTGCCAGTTTAAAAGTGTGTGAATCGTCTCACTCCCAGATTACCTTTCACCCACTTGTTTTTATTAATAGCAAACACTGATGATTTTTATTGAAATCAATTATTATACTGAGCTTAGCAAAATGGTGATTTTCTAATCCTCCCATTTCTCCATTTACTCACTGGCATTACCCTGCAAAGAAAAACTTCCCTTGTCCCCTTCTTTTTATTTCTTTATTTCATTTTTAAGTGTTTACCACAAATGAATGTGTTTTTAAAAAGTCAATGCTTCATAATCAATTACTGCCACTATTCTGTGGGATGATCGAACTGTCCCAAAGTTGGCATGTGGCAGCCCTTTTAGGCTGGCTTCTGTGTCCCTCTGACATCATCCCATTAGTCACTGGGTACGACCTTGCTTCCTGGCATTAGATGTTACAAGGCCCACCTGGCTCTTCTCTGACCTGCAACTAGAATGAGTCATTGCTCCAAGAAGCCCTGCTGTTTTTACTGGGCAATAGCATTTAGAAATCAAGATCTCAGTATCACATGTGCTCCCTGCAACCAGAGTTTCATTGTTTCTAACTCCTTTGAGTGAAAAAGCTTAGGAAATTGTGCATGTATTATATACTCTACATAATTAAATCATGACATCATACTGATAAATGGCTTCTTACTGATGTTTCCATTAACATTACAGAGATTTCTTTTTAAAAAGTATTTGTATCTCTTCTCTTACAGTGAAAACTTTGGGGCTTCTTTGCTTATCCTATTATATAAAAAATCATTTTAGAATAGCAATATGAACATTACTATAAAAATACATTGACTAAAAAAGTCCACAGTTTCATGTTAGTTCCTTTTGTCCTTAGAATATAGGCCATTGTCATTGAGCAGGACCCTAATGGGTATCCCCATGTCTTCTGCTGCCTCTTGTTTGTAGAAAAGCTATAGTCTCCCAGGTCTCCCTGGAGTCACAAAGGCCTGGCTCATGAATTAACCTCTGAAAGGATGTGAACATGTAGTGACAAAAGGAGCAGTTGGGCCAGGAGAACTGGTAACAATTTAAACAGTAAATCAGCCATATGACAGTCACAGAATTTTTAGTTCCTCCCTCAAGTACACTGATAACAGTATCTATGCACATTTCTGAGTTGTTTTACAGATACTAAAACCTTCATCTAATGGAAGAAGTTAACTACATGAGGCCCTTGAGCATGTAGACCCCCAAACCAGCTTCAGCCTGAGGACTAATGATGAGCCTGACAATGACCTTTGACATCACCCTGTTACCTCACCCATCAACCAATCAGGGAACTGTGCACAAGCTGATCACATATGGTGCAACTCCCCTCTCACTTTGCCTTTAAAAATGTTGTAAAGTAATGAGCCTCCAACGAACAAAAATAAATGGAAAAAAAAATAATAAATTAAAAAAAAAAAAGTTCCCTGAAACTCATCAGGAAGTTCAGGCTTTTTGATCACGAGCTGCCCCTCACTCCTTGTACAGCTCCTTACAATATACGCTGCGCTTTCCTCCACCACAACCTGGTGTCAGTGGATTGGTTTTACTGTGTGTTTGCAAGCACACCCAAGTTTGGTTCAGCAGCACCACTAACAGTGCACAGTCAGAGACTTGTATTCAAAAGTTATTAAAATTTTTTTCTGGCCTGTAATATTATTAATTCATGTTTCTATCTATACTCAATCTCCAGATTGTCTTGTTTCATACTTTCAATTTAACTTAATTTTTTGAATTCACAGAACATTTACATGCTTCAGAAGTCAGAACTATAAACATTGATACTTAGAAGTCTTTTGCTCATTATCCATTACTCCTTCCACCCTGTTCCCACATACCTATCCCTATAGTAACCAGTTTCAGGCATTTTGGGCTTACCCTTCTTGAGTTCTCTTTGTAATAATAATGTATGTGTGTTTTTATAGGCAAATGATGCTGATCCTGAAGCTGAAGCTCCAGTACTTTGGCCACCTGATGTGAAGAGCTGACTCAGTTGAAAAGACTCTGATGCTACAAAAGATTGAGGGCAAGAGGAGAAGGGGGTGGCAGAGGATGAGATGGTTGGATGGTATCACTGACTCAAGGCACACGAGTTTGAGCAAACTCCAGGAGATACTGGAGGACAGGAGAGATTGGCATGCTGCATTCCACGGGGTTGCAAAGTGTTGGACACGACTTAGCACCTGAACAGCAATGCCAGCTATAACTGTTAACCTATGACCTACCCCGTGTGACATTCTCTGCCCGCCTCCAATACACACACACAATTTTTTTTCACTAAAAGAAAATTTTGTCTAGTTACAATGTTTGCTACACAATCAGTTTATGTGCCAATGCTTCCCTAGTGGCTCAGATGGTAAAGAATCTGTCTGCAGTGCAGGAGACCCTGGTTTGATCCCTGGGTCAGGAAGATCCCATGAAGAAAGAAATGGCACCCACTCCAGTGTTCTTGCCTGGCGAATTCCATGGACAGAGGAGCCGGGTGGGCTGCAGTCCATTGGGTCACAAGGAATCGGATACAACTGAGTGACTAACACTGAAGATATATTTACTAACACTATCTTGTTGCATCTTAAAAGATGATTCTTTACAGGGTGTTGGGCAACCCTGTAGTCACCCTGGGGTCAGGTCTCCCAGATGAGAACTTCCCTGGATACTCCAGGTCACCTGGAGTCGGAGGAAACTCTGAATCCTCCTTCAGGTGGGTTACCTTGCCCTCTGCTCCACTCCAATGAACAAATGAAGACCCGACGCACTGACTCTGAAGGATACTGATTTCATGCATAGAGAAAGAGATCTCACAATTTCTTTGTCATCATCTCACTTTGGGCTGACAACACAAGAAGAAAGTGGGCTTACTTGGCAGGGTGCTTTAGCTTTTATAATGTGTATTGGGCTGTCAAGGTCCTGACCTCTGTGGTGGGCAGGATCAGTATGCCCTTGCCTGGACCACTTAAAGACAACAACGTCCACCCTTGTGCTGGTGTCTCCAAGAACAGAGGCTGTTTCCTCCATTTATCCTGGAACTCTGAGATCTTTGAATGAATAAAACAAAAATAACTTACAACCATCAATCTTCAGAAAGGCATTTTCTGAAAAATTGGTTCAATATAGCCACTACTCTTATTAATTCAATAGCTTTTAACTGGAAGGAGTGTAAATTTTTTCTTAAAGTTATAAAGTTTTAAAGTACACGTTTGCATATCATCCACGGAGACTCTGGGTAGGTCTGTGGTGGGGGGAGGGGAATCTAAATCCCTGTATTTAGACGGGGAAAAAAACTTTCTGGGTGCCTCTGATCCATACTCCTTCATTTTAAGAAAATTAGGTTTTGTCCATTAAACTAATACAATGAAACTAAGAAAAATTTCACGGTAAAGACCATCAGTGTAATGGTCTTCAGCCTTAAGTTCTATGCTGCTCACCAAGTTAAATACACTGAGCATGACTGGGTCTTAGAAGTATTCAGCATTTGCTTTATTACATAATAGAACCACCATGTTCACTTAAATATTTCCTACAGTGTTGGCTTCAAAATCAAGAGTTAGTTCAGTGTTAACTATGCAGAAAAATGTTGGCTGTAGCTCTAATGAGGGTCTGTAAAAAACACCAGCCGCGAACGTCCTCTGTACGAAGCACAGGAAGAACCTCCCCTCTGACAGCACGGTATTCAAACTTCACGCACAGCCTTGGTTAGCTTTATGCTGAACTGCGTGCCTTTTGGACTTTTAGGGTTTGTTTTACCTTTTAAAAATGAGATGCTCTGTTGGAAGTTCCTTTTCACTTCTTTATCAGTACCTGAGAAATAATTAATGTAAGCAAAATTTTATTTTTTTGGATTTAGGAACCTATACTTTCTGACACAGTTCCTTCTGTTTATGAAATGAAATATAATTTTAGCTCATGGAGTGAAAAGCTTTGTATGCTTTTAAGAATGGTTGGAAAGGGGACTTCCCTGGCAGTCCAATGATTATGATTTCACTTTTGAACGCAGGGGGTGCTGGTTCAGGGCGCCAAGATCCCACATGCCTTACGGCCAAGAAACCAAAACATAAAACAGATGCAATATTGTAACAAATTCAATAAAGACTTTAAAAATGGTAAAAAGAGAGAGAGAGAGAGAATGGCTGGAAATAAACAGGAAAAATCTGATATGAAATGTATTAATAAGCATCTGAAATGTTCACTTGCATACAAATCTGCAAAAGGCAAACGGAATAAAGTGAAATCTACTGCTCAATACACATTGGAAGCTGTCCTTCAAGGGTAAAGTAGGTCATGGGGACTCATGTGGGGATCCCGCGAGATCTGAGCTGAGGTCCACACCTGTCTGCAGCTGGGTGCAGGTTCCACACCTGGGATTTCCCTTCTCTGCTGTGTTTGGCCAACTTGGTGAACAGCACTGCCATGCCTCCTACATTTCCAAATAGGATCACCTGTGGTACATTTTTAAAAATAGAGCTCTCTGATTATTCTCTCTCTGAGGCAATGTGGGGTGGGTGGGGCAACATATCTGTGTATCTAGAAGGTCCCTTCATTGATTCTGATTTGGAGGTAAGTTTAGCAACAAGGAAGCTCAAAGAGAAAAGGTCCTATAACTGGTATGGCATTCATAACAGCTCACATTATCTTTAAAATTTTTTAAATGCATTAAAGATCAGCTGATGCTGAAGCTAACACACCAATACTTTGGCCACCTGATGCAAAGAGCCAGCTCACTGGAAAAGACCCTGATGCTGAGAAAGATTGAGGGCAAAAGGAGAAGGAGGTGGCAGAGGAAGAGATGGTTAGATAGTGTCATCAACCCAATGTAAATGAATCTGAGCAAACTCTGGGAGATACAGAAGGACAGGGAAGCCTGGCGTGCTGTAGTCCATGGAGTCACAAAGAGTCAGACATGACTTGGTGGCTGAAGAACAACAAAAAGACTAGCTGAAACAATATCTTGGAGCCTCAGCCCCACCTTGGAGGTGAGACATCTCTAAAATAAATGAGATTCTTTGATGTGCTCGGCACCTATAAACATGTCCTGCTCCTGTGTGGTTCTTCTTTATGGTGAACAATCTGAGGGACTGTCTTGCACGATAGAATCATTGCACAGGAAAGACAATTCCATCAGAGGTAGCACTAAAAATGTCAAAGGAGTCTCAGAAGGTGAGCCAGAGACCCATTGCAATTAAGGCCCCCAACCAACGCAACTCAATTCCGTCTGAAAATGGTACCAAAACACTTAGAATGACAAGCTCTCTTCGTTGTCCAGTTTTTCTCAGTGAAGAGGCATTAAGAGGCTGACTGCTTTGGGCATGCTCAGCCACAGAGAATGATCTTTGTTGCATGACCAGTGCTGATGGAGGGAGTGGGTTAATCTGGAGAGAACATGATGCAGGCTCACATCCCCTCAGAGATTTTCTATTTGTCTCATTTAACCGAGGGTCAGGAGAAGTAGCAGATGGAAAGATTTGAGAACACAATTTCACTCTTCTAAGATGCATCAGCAGGAGAAAATCACACTAACCCAGGTGGAACCCCAGCTGCCTGAGGCAGTCGCCTGGCCTACACACAGGTCACTGCCCTCTCGGCTTAGCCCAGTCTGGCCTCATCTCCCTCCAACCCCTCCAGACTCTGATGCCCTTGGGGAAGGACAAGAACTGTGCTGGGCATTCCTCTGTGAGGTCCCCTATCCTTCTGTAGAGGTCGCTGCCTTCCCGTGATTGGCTGGAGGTGGGGAGCCGCTCTGCTCCCAGACTTGGTCCTCCCCTTCCCCTCTGTTTTTGCGTCCCTCCCCTGTCCTGCAGAAACTCGGATTCATCCTTGCCTGTAGCAACTGCATGAATCCTCTGGGCTAGTCTTAGTGGACTGTGGTCATACAGCCAACGTTAACTACAATGAAGAAGACTGCAGTGTACTAGGAGAAGAACAAAGCACCCTCAAATCTCACCTTTTCTTCCTTGATTACTGCTCACAGAGCAAAATTTCTGAGTAATTTCTGGATCTCCAGAGAGGTCAAGATTTCTCTTTGTTTTGTCTACTGCTATATTCACAATGTCTAGAGCAGTGTCTGGCATGGAGTAGATTCTCAAAAACTTGTTGAATGAATAAGTAAACAAAGAAGGCGGCATGAAAGACTTTGTCAAGAATTACTAAAGAAACTATTTTATTGGGTGGATGATGCGCTGAGAAAATATAGACTGTGAGTCTAAGAAAAGCTTCCGTATTTCTATAAAGGTTAAAATAAAAAAAAAAACCTTAAAAATCATTTAGCTCATTCCAAAGGCTATCAGTATTTGAATGAGTCCTAAATAACCACACCCCCTCTACCCCAAAGGGCAGAAAAAAGGGCAAAAGAAAAGGTAAAAAAGAAATAGATCTATTTCAGTCCCATCTGATCCACAAATAATCAGAAGCAGGACTGTCCACAAGGGTTTTCAAGCCACAGTGAAGGACGTTATTAATCAATCCTGTGTGGGCTGGGCGTGGAGGCCTGATAGATGGTGGAAGTCTTTGTTTATTACTAAGTTGACTTCAGTTTCAGAAGGTTCCTGGCCTTGATTTTTATCCCTGACTTGCCTTGGTGTTTTGCTCATCAGAGCAAAATCCTTCTTGAGTAACAACTGGGTATGTGTGGAGCTAATCTATGTGACCTTCCTCTCAGCCCTTTATGCCGTGGTCATTCAGACACTTAAAAGACATCACAAATGACCATCCTGCTGGTGATGAGGTACACTCTGGTTTCCTTCATTAACAAAGACAGCTCTGTGGGGTGAAGCTGAAGAATTGACAGCAATGTTCTATAATGGGACTGCTGAATTCTAGACCTTTTTTTTTTTTTTCACACAGTGAAAACTGGCATAAAGAAAACCATGTTGTCTGAATTTATATTTGCACGCATAATCATGAGAATTACAAAAAGTGGAAGGGACTTCAGAAGTCACCAGACTCCACTCCCTGCCTCCAGGCATATCACTCTGAAATCACTGAAAAGAGATGGTTATCTGGTCTATTTTTAGAGATTGCAATAGTTAGAGATTACAAGGCTCCCTTGTTAGCTTGTTTCCAAAAAGAACTTTAGATTGTGTTTGACTGTACACTTTCTCTCTATTATACTGCCATACAACAAGAAATTCATTAATAGCTCAAAATACTGGATGGATTTGCCCTCAGGAAACTATTAACAATATAAGCTCATCAATTTTTAAGTTTCCCAATTTGACCCTGGATGGACTAAATCTTAAATTTTTAATACTTGGTGAATATTGCTTCTCTTAATTAACACGCAAAGCCTTTACTCTTAAAAATGCTGCTTTCCCCCTTTTTAGTCCTAAGATTGCATGCTGGTGCTTTTGTCCTCAGCTTCACAGAGATGAGAAATAAGGCAGAAAACATGTAGCAAGGAGGGGTGGACAGTTCACAAATAAATCCGCTTTCCATTTCCAGGAAGAAAATGCAATTCTCTGCCCATGAGACAATCCTGATGCTCAAATACAGAATGTTTCAAAGTAGGAATCTTTGCAATTTCTAAATCCAAATGACGTGCAACCAACAAAGTTACCTTGAAGATACCTATTTGACTTGCAGGTTCAGCCAGGTCACCATGTTCAAGGTTAGCCCCTCCTTAGAGGCTGAGTATAGGTCATTGGCTTTAAATGTCTGACCTTGGTGAGGGTATTAAAAGGTGAAGATCTTAAAACAGGAAAATTATATACTGTCTGGTTAAATTCCCAGTTGCAAATGCTGAAAATGGTAGGGGAAGTGGGTATTTACAGATTGCTAGTTAGATGATACTGTAACATGCATGAGTGAGTGCTAAGTCGATTCAGTCGTGTCCAACTCTTTGCGACTCCATGGACTGTAGGCTGCCAGGCTCCTCTGTCCATGGGATTCTCCAGGCAAAAATACTGGAGTGGGTTGCCACGCTCTCCTCCAGGGGATCCACCCAACCCAGGGGTCGAACCTGCATTTCTGTGTCTTTTGCATTGGCAGGTGGGTTCTTTACCATTAGCACCACCTGGGAAGCCCACTGTAAGATGGGCATATTACAAACCAGCACCTTCTAAAAACAAACCCCCAATAAAAGTAAAGTAAATATACATTAAAGCTTTCGGAGCACAGGAATTTTGGGAGTCTTTTTTTTTTTTTTTTTTTGGTTAAAAATTTCAAATATTTTGCTTTTATCTCTAATTTCCTCTTGGGGCCAATACTCATTAACTCCACTGGTAGAAGTCTTTCCCAAGCACCAAACCTCACGTCCTCATTTTAGACCTCTGCAGGTCACCGAAAAGCCGAATAATAATATTACAAATTGATTTTTCTTGATGGTGGTATAACAACCATAATTAGCAGCAAATCCTTTTGCCCTATTTGCATGTGCTGAATTTTCCTCAATTACTCTGCAGTCTAATTATGATGCTCGGTCTGGAGAAGAACTCACACATGCCAGCTTTGCAGAGAGCAGAAGACCCCTTATTCCACCTCATGGATTTACTGCTTGGGAATCTGATAGGAAACCAGTTGGAACAGACTGTATTCTGGAGGCATTAACATGGAAGCCGTGTCGGAGGCAGACGCGTGGTCCTGACTGGCTGTGCTAATGGAAAGTGATACCGAGTTTACTAATTCAGATAAGAGCGCCCAGATTGCCTTTTCTCTACAGCACAGGGACTGTCAGAGAAACAAATGCATGGCCTATGTTGCAATTAATTTGATCCTTGTTCTTTTAAGGCTCTACTTGTAGATTTAATTAAAGCTTTCACACACTGTGCATATTCAGGAAGTATGTGAGTTTAATGGCTTCTTTTCAATGAAAGCAGTTGTGAAAGTTATGATTCAGACAGTAACAGATAATCCTCAAAGATATTTTTAAGAAGATATTCTCATCCTTACTCAGGCAGCAATGCATTTTTTAATTTAATAAGAGGCAGCAAACTGCCCTTTCTTGGTGAGTATTTTTCCCCTCTTTTTTCTGCTTCACCATTTCGGAGCTGAATACTTTTCCACGCTCCATCAGCATTATACTTCCTATCATTAGCTGATAACTTCTTTCATCAAATTAACGATAATATATTTCCCATTGTAGGCTGTGAAACTCTCCATCCCATCTGTCTTTGCTTTGATCTTTAAGTTTACTTCCAAAGTCACACTTATGTTATTTTCTTTTATAAGTAGATTGATATCATTTCCTGGAAAGCAGTACTTCTTTGACCTGACCTGTTCCTATCACTCGGTACGTGAGATAAACAAGCTAGGCGCTCTGTTAGATCAAATGGAAAAGATGCTGATGCTGGGAAAGAATGAGGGCAGGAGGAGAAGGCGACAACAGAGGATGAGACGGTTGGATGGCATCGCTGACTCAATGAACATGAGTTTGAGCAAACTCCTGGAGATAGTTAAGGACAAGGTCACAAAGAGCTGGACGCGACTTATCGTTTGAGTAAACTCTGACAGTTGGTGATGGACAGGGAGGCCTGGCGTGCTGCGATTCATGGAGTAGCAAAGAGTCGGACACGACTGAGCGACTGAACTGAACTGAACTATTGACTGAACAACAACATGAAATATTATGAAAGCAACAGTTATTAATAATAATAGTACTTTTCCCACAACACATGTTGCCACCTGTTTTACCTCTCTTAGGCCTGAAAATTACAACATAATTGCCACCTCCTCCTTGAAGTCTTCCTGATTCCTCCTGCTGAAAGCAAGTTTTCTCTTTGAACTGACAGAGACTTTACTCATACATTCTACGGCATTTTATCATTTTCAGCCCAATGGTGTCTTTATGTCCATGGCTTCTGTTTCCTACTAGACTCTCATGATCTTGAGGTCCTTGGGTTAGTATGATACATGCTGTCCCCAAGACACCTGGCTTAGTATGTTGAATGAGGAGGATTCAGGTATTCACTGAATGAATTCATGTGTCTCAACCACTCCAAACTCCTGAACTGAACACAATGTTTCATTAAGAAGGATGATGAAACCTTAAGCACAGCATTAATTAAAACAAAAGCATGTGTGTTTCTGTGTATTCATACATGTGCGTATGTACACACAGCTTTATTTTATGAATGTCACAATTAATTATGATGCCAGGTGAGTCCATCAGGGGCTACTCAAGACCAGCTGCCTTCATCCTAAAAGGTGTTTGTGGACTTCCCTCGTGGCCCAGGGATTAAGAATCCGTCTTCCTGGTGGCTCAGATGGTAAAGAATCCACCTGAAAAGGAGGGGACCTGGATTCGATCCCTGGGTTGGGAAGATCTCTTAGAGGAGGGTATAGCAACCCACTCTGGTATTCTTTCCTGGAGAATCCCCACGGACAGAGGAGGCTGGTGGGCTACAGTCCACGGAGTTGCAAAGAGTCAGACACGACTGAGAGATGAAGCACAGCGCGCACACTGCCAATGCAGGGGATGTGGGTTCGATCCCTGGTCCCGGAAGATCCCACAGGTCGGGCGGGCACAGCTAAGCCCGTGTGCCACAACTATAGGAGCCCACGTGTCCTAGAGTCTGTGCTCTGCAACAAGAGAAGCCACTGCAATGAGAAGCCTGTGCACTGCAAGGAAGAGCAGACTCCACTCTCCACAACTAGAGAAAGCTCACACGTAGCACTAAAGACCCAGTGCAGCCAAAACTAACTAAATAAATAATGAGGTGTGTGCTATAAGATGGTCACATGGTACCCGTAGAATGAGGACCACAGATTAAGTTCTCTTGAAAAGTTCCTTCCACTTCCATGGGCTCTCATGGGATTGGGCAGCTAGTTCTCATGGTGTTTAAGCCAATTTTCTATGGTCGAGAACCTTCCTCACACATTTAAAGAGTGTCAACAGTTGGTCCAGAGCCCAGGGCAGTGGTCTTAAACATCAGAAAGCATCATCACTGTATCACCCGGAAACCTGTTACACACATTCCTACCCCCCCCCCCCCCCCACTGCATTTGGGGGTGTGGCCTGAAGTGTCCACACTGAGGCACACAGTCCTGTGTCTGGCAACCGCTCCGACCTGCCCAACACTGAACCCTGCAAGGCTCTGAAGACCATGCTACAACTGGCTGTGAATCTAAGCAAGACCATCGGATGGGCTGGGATGGTGCCCACTCTGCGTGTGCTGTAGGGAGAGGGTAATCCAGAAAGTGAGAGAGGGTCAAACTTGAAACGTCATGTAGGAACAGTCAGGTAATCTGTACCACATGCCATCTTTCACCCATCTGAGTGATGCCAGGGCAAATGTCTAAAAACTCATCAGTCAATCCTTTGTTTTTTAGTTCCTCTTTCCCCTTTAGCCAACAGAGCTATAGGCATGTGGCTGGGGCAGCAGCAAGTCCTTGTTACTCTACACGGAGTGTCTGAGGGCAAGATGGGGGCTTGGAGAAAACAATGAACAAGTCGCAAATCTCACTGGTAGCCAAACAAAAAGTACTACAGGAAACAGGCTTCCCAGTACATCTAAGGCTATAGATCTGCTGGACTAGAGTGAGCATCATAGAAATGGACAAGGAAGTAAGTCGACTAAGGTTCTCACAAAGGCTACTTGAGTTTTAGTTTATCTAATTATTTCTTTGTTGGAAAGATCAGAGCTGGTACTATTAGAATCAGACACCAGGTGTCTGTTCCAGGGGCTGAGGAACCCTGTGTTTTATCCGGTAGTTCCTAGACTAATCAAACTAGAGAGGCCAGGAAAGATCCTAGGACTTAACAAAGATCACAGATGACTTTGTTATCCTCCTGGGGTCAAGATCCAGGACCCTGGACAGAGCCTGCGGCTTTGGCTTCCAAACAAGGATGAGCTCAATCTTTTTGGGGAGAACTTGAATGATTTTACTCCACTGGTATTCCCTTGAGTAATCTGCAAGAAGCGCTACTACATTATATCATCAAATGGGTACAGATTACTATGTACAGAGCAGGCATGGAGGTTTCTATGCGGAACTTGACACAGGGAGGTACCTTCTTCCTTTTGGCTTCCCACCCCTTTCCTAGGATCAGCTGTTAAGGCTTGGCCCAGGACCAGAGAGAATTACAGAAGCAATGTTTCTACCTGTGTTGTCTACCTTTGTCCAAAGTAGTTTGAGAAAATTGGGTGACTTTCAGTTTCTCATTAAAAGCTAAACCAGGTTACACAGGATATTTAATTATCTAGACAGAATCTCCCCATGGACATGAACCCTTGTGGACTTGATTATCCATTTTTAAACTCACAGTTTTTGCTTTAATTGGCAAGTATATTTTCATGTTTAACCCAGACCTATGCCAGACCTTTCTCACTGTGGGTGGCCCTCTGCAGAGGGCTTTTAGGTGCTGCTTAGGACAATCAACCAGATGATGCTCAAAAAGTGTTTTAAGTTGGAATGAGTACTCATAGAAAAGAAGAAATATCTAACAATACCTGCCTGTCCTAAAGAAAAAAATAAAAATTTGAACTCACCAGTTGAATAATTTTTTTTGTTGTTGTTGAGAAATGAGCTTCTTGTCCTGACCATGGTCATGAGAAAAAAAAAAAAAAAGTCCTAAAATGTTAGGGCAAGAGTCTAATTGTCAAGGCTCTTAAAATGATGTGTACAAATTCCATTCTGAAGAGTCTGTTTTCTTGGCAAAAAATTGTCCAGTTCAATCTTGATGCCAATTAGTGGACAGTATTATTGAAAATGGGAATACACCAGGAACTTATCTGGGGGAATTACAGGATCATGTGGATGGTGAATGCACAGATAATAATGACTAATAATGACACAGAAGAACCTCAGCCCCTACTGCCTGCCTCCAAATACGGACCATGTTTTGGGCAACAAAAGGCCCCAGGCTAGACACAGCTTCCTATTCTAAATGAGCACAGGCCAGAGACACAAACACATGGATTCAAAACCAGCCCCCTTTTCTCTGGGCTCTGACCCTTGCTAGCTCACACAAGTTGGCTCCCCGCCCGCAGAGGTCCGAGCTGTTTACAAAGCAACACTTCCTCATTCCTCATAGTCCCGCACCCATGGCAGACCAGTGGCATCTGGTTCAATATTTCATTAAATCCTCCTGAAAACTAACAGTTCAATCTATGAGAAAACTACAGTCCCTAAGCCATATAAATTACCTCCAAGGCTGCCTGGGAGCCTCCGTGCGGCCCATTTGCCACCGAGACGTTTATGGCTGCACACTTTCCACACATTCTAGATGCAGGAAGCATATCCTTGCCTCCAAGCTTCCCTCCGACGGCAAACACCCGAACTTCAAAGAAAGAAAGTTTTTCACCAGAAAAGTTGACTGAGGTCTACAATGCACGATTTTTGTACTTTGTATTAATTATCCAGGAATTTAACGTGGCATCTTCTCTCAGGAGTATGTTTCTTGGTCCTCCTGTAGCCTGGGGGTGGGAGTGGGGTCGGGGGAGGGCTTTTGAGTCTCTCTTCGCCCTCAGCAAAATGACTGAAGAATATTCACAAGATGCCCAGTCAGAAGGCTCTGCTCAATAGAAAATTTAGAGCTAATTTATTTCTGCTGCAGGGCATCTGCAGATTGTGTGACTCAGAAGTAAACAGGGATGAGTGGCTTCATTCTGAACACATTTTGACAACTGATGGTCACTCCACACCATCTTTAAATGTACTTGTCACAAGAGAAGCTTGGACATCCCTCAATGATGGCCACCAGGAGGGATGGAGAGAAAAGAACCTCAGTTCCAGTGGAGGTTAATAATGCCTGGACTGGCCCAGTCTGATCCTTTAGGAATCTTCCTGTGTGTTGCCCCTTTAATGAGTTTCTCCTCCTACCCAGGCTATGAGTCTGAACTTTTATTTGTAACAGCAAACAGTTGTTGCTGTTTCATTGCTCAGCCACATCTGACTCTTTTGTGACCCCATGGACCCCACCAGGCTCCTCTGTCCATGGGATTCTCCAGGTAAGAATACTGGAGCGGGTTGCCATTTCTTTCTCCAGAGGATCTTCCCGACCCATGGATCAAACACGAGTCTCCTGCATTGGCAGGTTGATTCTTTACCACTGAGCCACCAGGAAAGCCCAGTAACAAAACAGAAAGGTAGGCAAATCTTTGCATATTACTTTTAAAGGCCCTAAATAAACTAGCTATACGCCCCAAACTGCCTAGATATAATTTTGAGAGCTGCTTTTTATTTATTTATTTTTTATCCTTGAGTTAACATTAAATGTTAAATGTTTGTTGCATATGGAAAACAGTTAAGATGAAGCTTTAATAATAGCGAATGCTCAGCTAAGGTTCAAATTTACGGCTTGGAAGTTGCAAGGAGCACAGACTGTGATGGCTATAATTGCGTGGCTGGCACAATGATCAATCACACACGTTCTGTCCCCGGCTGGGCCCTCTATCCCCGAATTTGGGCCCTGTCACAGATTAAGACTTCTTGCTTAGTGGAGCTCACCTAGATGCACCGGAAAAATACAGACGTCCTCAAATTAATCATGTGGCCCTTGCATTGTCAGTGACACATCCCGAAATCAGCAGAGCTGACATCACTCAGCTAAGCCGCCACCAGAAAAGTCGAGTTAAAGCAATCTGTGCAGAAATTGCCCACTGGGATTCGCAGCTGTGGGGGCTCCCCACTCTACCCTCCCAACACCACCACTGAAGCATTTAGCTTATCTGGGCTTTGCTTCCTCATCTATCAAATGAGAGGTTAGGAAGAGATGAACTCCAAAGCTCCTTGCAGCTCTTGAAATTCTATGCATCATTTAGTTTGAACAATCTTGTGCATTAAATGCATTCCAAATGATAGGAGAGGAAAGTGAATTCTCGCATACTAAATCATGTTTCCAAATTACTTACACTGTTGTGTCAGGAATAAGTACTCACAGAAAACACAACTGCACCCAGTATGAAAAGGAAAATCACATGGCAGGGAATTAACATTCATTCAGCCTACATGAATATATATATATATATATATATATATATATATATATATATATATATTTGCAAGAAAAAAAAAAGCAATCATAATCAATCTCTGTGATTCCTCAAGACTGAATAAAAGTACACACATGCACTACACTCAATTTCTGCCTTGGGTGAAATTCTTACCAATTCTATGAATTAGACAGAATCTCATGATGGCTACAGATGAGTGAGCTAAGCTTTCTTCTTTGCTGTTGAGAATGTTGTTTCTACGTCTAAAGCACTGCTATTTGGAAAAGTTAAGTAGAGGAAGCTTTATGAATTGTTCAGAGAATGCACCCAGGAGTGGCAGGGGTGGGGAGGGGGGTAGTTTTATTCATTTATTTAATTTTTTGGCTGTGCTGAGTCTTCCTTGCTGTGCAGTGCGTGGGCTTCTCACTGAGGTGGCCTCGCTTATTGCAGAGCATGGGCTCTAGGGCACATGGCTTCAGCAGCTGCAGCTCCTGGGCTCTAGAGCACAGGCTTAGTAGTTGAGGTGCACGGGCTTTCTGGCTTCGCAGCGTGTTGGGCTTTCTTGCTTTGCAGTATGTGGGATCTTCCTAGACCAGGGATCGAACCTGTGTCTCCTGCATTGGTGGGCAGATTCTTAACCACTTGATCCCCAGTTAAGTCCAGGAAAGTAGTTTTAAATAAATCTATTTAAATCTATGACTTTAACCCTTCTCTCTTTCCTGGAAAAAAAAAGTTTTTGTCTTATAACTTTAATAAGCAATATTTGCCTTAGTCAGCAAGATATTTTTAGAGGTATGATTTTTGGGGGCAGCCATTGATGTAACTAATGTGTACCTGTCACACATTACAATAGGCCTTTCTCAGTTAACTTTTCTGGGGGAAGGAAAAGAAAATAATGAACACAGAAAGGTAGGGGAGGAGAATGAGATTTCTGTTTTTCACTGTGATATGTCAGTGACATTTATTCTTTTCAGTCTGGATTCTTCTTCCACATAGTCGCAATATTTCTTTCTTTTCTTTTTCTTTTTTTTGTTTAAAGTTGGAATTTTTATTTTTTTTAAATTTTTTTTCCATTTATTTTTATTAGTTGGAGGCTAATTACTTTACAATATTGTAGTGGTTTTTGTCATACATTGATATGAATCAGCCATGGATTTATATGTATTTCTCATCCCGATCCCCCCTCCTACCTCCCTCTCCACCCGATTCCTCTGGGTCTTTCCAGTGTACCAGGCCTGAGCACTTGTTTCACGCATCCAGCCTGGGCTGGTGATCTGTTTCACTTCACAATATTTCTTTAAGGAAGTTCTCTCTAGGGCTTCCCTGGTGGTCCAGTGGTTGAGAATCTGCCTGCCAATGCAGGGGACATGGTTTAATCCCTGATCCGGGAAGATTCCACATACTGCAGAGCAACTAAGCCCGTGCGCCTCAACTTTTGAAGCCCATGTGCCTAGAGTCTGTGCTCTGCAACCAAGAGTAGCCCCTGCTTGCTGCAACTAGAGAAAGCCTGCACAGCAACAAAGACCCAGAGTAGACAAAAATAAATGAATAAAAAAAGGAAGCTCTCTCTAAGATTGTTGACAGGATGTTTATAGAGAAATTTAATTCAAAAATCAAACAGGAACGAGTTGTGTTTTATTTGACTTCTTCCATGGAGTCCGGGCTTACTTGTGTGATACCGGATAAATGTGGATCACACGTGAACAGAGGTTTCTATTTATACCTGCAAACGGTGACCGGGGGTCTGTGCTGTCCCGAGGTGGGACACATACCTGGCAGGCCCCAGGGAGGGGAATTCTAGAGTAATGATCTTTGTCACTGTGTAGATCTGCACCAGTGACATCTTCTTCCACCTAATCTAGGAAGACAGGGTTAGTAACAGCCCATATATCAGCTTTGTTTCACAAAATTCAGCACTTTCCCCCTGTGTAAACAACTTGTGATTATCCATTGTTTTATACGAATCATCTTTTTCCTCCATTAACACAAATAATTGAGTGCTGATTCTACTTAGAAAGGGAACTTGAGAAAATAGTTATTTTAAGAAAAATGAATATAAAACTAACTTATTTTTCTCACTAATGTAGAAGAAACAGCCTGAAAATTACCAAATTTAGCAAATTTGCTAGTGAGAGGGAGGAAAAAAATTAAAACGGAGAGTACCACAGGCACTAACTGGGCTTTATGCATTTATTTTTGCTAAGTTTAATTTAAAATATTTATGATGCTACTTCAAAGCTTATTTTGTAAGAATTACAAAAGATGTTATAAAGACCTTGTTGTAAGTTTCCTGTTATTTTGGTTTGCCTATAAAGTGGTCTGGGGCCGCCAGGTTTAATGTGAAAACCACGCAGTTTGGCATCCAATTAAGATTAGTTGTGATCAAACTGAAAACATGTCCTGGTCAAATTCATTTAAGATATGTAATAGCTCTGAGGAAATACCTTTCAGACTAAGATTAATACTGTGAAATGATGTTGAAATAGATACAGATGTCAGTAAGTATTTTTAGCTGAGTGCTAGAAATATGGCACTGTTGTCCAGAGCTGGGGGGCTGGGACGGTTTCCTGCCAGCAGCAGAGAACACGAGTGGGAGATACAGCTGGGAGGAAGCAAGCAGGCGTGGAATGAAAGTCACTTTAGAGCCCCAGGGCCAGCCAAAATAGTGAGACATAAACCATTGTAAAGGCTTACCATCCCATTCTCTGCATCACTGGAAGGTAATATCTGTCTCACTTTCAGATGCTACACAGGCTTCCCAGATGGCATTAGTGGTAAAGAACCCATCTGCCAATGCAGGAGACGAGGGTTCAATCCCCGGGTCGGGAAGATCCCCTGGAGGAGAGCATGGTAACCCACTCCAGTATGGAGAATCCCCATGGACAGAGGGGCCTGGCGGGCTACAGTCCATGGGGTCACAAGAGTCAGACAGGACTTGGTGACTAAACTACCACCACAGGATGCTACATGATGTCAACAGGGACCCAAACTTAAGAGCCACTGTGTCACATTCATCTAACCCAACTTTCCACACACCAGGACTCCAGGCCAAGCCGGCCAGCTTTTGAAGGGAGATTTGCAGACCCCATTGGAGAGCCTGTACCTGGCTGGTTCAGGTGCGAACCTCACGCTGCAGGGACTTCCTTCACTCAGGACACTAGACTCCTTGCCTTTGGACCCCAGAGGCCTCCACCAGCACCAGCAAGCGGCTCCTCCTCAGGAGAGGCCTGGCAGCACTGACATGCAGGACACACTAGATCATGTGTCCCCACAGCCCGCAGCCTCACCTATCCTCTGAGGCCCTCACAGGTGAGACGTGAGAACCCAGCTGGAGCCTCGAGGTCCGGGCTTTCCTGTGGGTTGGAATCAGGGTCTACGTTGTGGACTGTGTCCTAAATGATGAGCCCAGCTGATGAGGGAACGCCGAGGAGCTGGACCTGGCCTCAGGGGTGACGTGGGACACACGCCTGGCAATGACAGGCTTTGTGCGGACTCACGGGTCTAACGTCACACGTGGGAGAAGCGGGGGCGGCGGCAGGGTTGCCAAGCCGGGTATTCACTGCGTTTGTGTGAGAGAGGCTGCAGGTCCAACCTGGATTCCTACAACATGTGGACAGTGAGCGCTGAACATTATGTAGGCGTGAACATGGCCATTCTTTGTGGCTCATTTCAAGCCCACTGAGCCGCTTGGTTAGTCAAAGGCTCTGAAAGGCACCTGAGTCACCCAGGTCCACTCTCTGCTTCCTGAGCTCAAGGGGCAGAACTGGGTTCTCGAGGCAGTTCTGAGCCTGCCCACCTCACCTCGCCCTGCTCCTGTCTCACGCAGGGCACAATTTTCTTCTCTCACCCAATGCGTGAGGTGGGAAATATGAGAATGCTGCTTACAATACAGGTCATAGGGTTTTTTTTGCAGCCACTGAGCTAAAGCTGAGCGCCGAAGAATTAATGCTTTCAAACTGTGGTGCTGGAGAAGACTCTTGAGTCCCTTGGACAGCAAGAAGATCAAACCAGTCAATCCTAAAGGAAAGCAACCCTGAATATTCATTGGAAGAGCTGACTCATTGGAAAAGACCCTGATGCTGGGAAAGATTTGAGGGCAGGAGGAGAAGGGGGTTCGATGAGATGGATGAGATGGTTCGATGGTATCACTGAATCCACGGACATGAATTTGAGCAAACTCCAGGAAAGAGTGAAGGACAAGGAAGGCTGGCGTACTGCAGTTCATGCGATGGCAAAGAGTCAGACACGACTGAGTGACTGAAAAACACCACCACCTCTGGGAGGAGTGGGAGGACATGGTGGGAAGAGGGCCCAGGGCTCATGTTGGCAGGATTTGCTGTCTATTCACTCAATTTTATGGTCCTAACCTCAGGGGCTTCCAGTCAACTCAGTGACAGTAAGTCCGCTTAGAAACAGGCAAACCAAAGACCAACTCGGGACCTGCCCACACAAGCTTCATTCAACTGAGAGGAGTCACAGCTCTACACTTTAGGCAGCATGCACTGAATTTATTTTCTTTGTTTTCTGTTTTTTAATCAAACCCCTAAGGCTGAAATTGCACAAACTCTGCAGCCTGCACAGGGGAGTGATGTTGACTGGACCTGAAGTGCTGTGAGCTTCTAGAACGCTAGACACACGTTCTGCTTGCTGGTGATCTGTGCAGAGTTGCTGTTACTAGTCAAGAAAATTTAAAAAATTGACAGCTGCGAGAGCCTCCGCCAGCACGACCCACATTTAGACCCGTGGTGTCTAAAAATAAGGCATGGGGCACATGGTTGTCTTCACTTATGACTGAAATAAGCAGTGCCTCCCCAGCAATCTGAGCACATGTGTTTTGGCTGGTTCCAGGCTGACGGCCATCCTGCCTGGCTTTAGGAGGGCATTAAGGTGACAATTCAGGAGGTGCTTTTCAGAGGCAATTTGGTCTCCTTGCTGTCACTGCTGTTGGTAACAATGCAGGAACACTTTGGGCTGCCTGCTCTCAATGTGGCTAGATGTATTTCTGCGGCCCTTCTAGCCTCAGGTAAACATGCACAGTCACATCAGTTTTCTCCTGCTGTGGGCCAGACAGAACAACCCTCTCAGCTTCCCAGGCCTATGCGTCCACAAGGCAGACACTCCATCACAGCCTAGCCCCCAGTGCCAAGACTGGTCCAAGGCTCTAAGGCTGACTGTTGGGTAGAATGGTGAGGGCAGTCCTTCAAAACCTGTCGTGACATCCGTTGTCTGTTGTTGTTTGGTCACTAAGTCATGTCCAACTCTTTGTGCGCTATGGAATGGCAGCATGCCAGGCTCCTCTGTCCATGGGATTCTCCAGGCAAGAATACTGGAGTGGGTTGCCATGCCCTCCTCCAGGGGATCTTCCCGACCCAGGGATGGAATCTCTTGCATCTCCTGCATCAGGAGGCAGTTTCTTTACCACTGAGTTACCTGGGAAGCCCCTCAACGTATCACAGTCAACAATAATTTAGAATCCAAAAATTTACTTTAATTTGTCTTTCTCTATCCTACTTAGTTTCTCTCTTAGTTTATGGATCTGTTGTTATGGCTATTTTCTTTTCCTTAGCTTCAGTCACTGGATTTGTTATTTTTCAATGCTCCCAGTTTAATTGTTGTAGATTCTTCACATATTATCTTTAAAGTTAGCAGGGTCACATTTGAAAAAGAAATGATTGCTGAATGTCCTCAGTTTAAGCTAAAAGAACATACTGTTCAGGATAGTAAATACAAGATATTCTGAGAATCCAAAATTTTATAAGTCATAGAACACATGGGATTAAAATAATTGTTGGTGATGCCCTTAGATGCTCTGTGTTAGGAAAAGGACCTGAACGTGACAGAAGAGTGTTACCTTGTATGTCATCAGACCTATAATTTTGACCTCTGCCACTGTGAACTTGTTAATGAAGCTCATTAATCAACCACATTCATACTAGAGTTGGTTTCTTCGTTCATATAATGAACCATCATTTTACTTTGTGACTTCTAACTTCAATTAAATTTTGTTGCTGTTGTTGTTCTTCACATCAGTGTAGATCATAAGAGTAAACATGTATGCAGAATAAGAACACAGTTTATATTGCTTTCCTTCTTTAAAATATCATCAGGGGCTCTGTGCCTGGGAGGCTTCCCTTGGGAGTTATCACCACCAACCTGGGTATAAACTGTGGATGGCAGGGTCCTCAGGATGGGGTGCAGACCTCACCAGTGCCACACTGGTGTGTATCTCACCACACGCGTGTGTGCATGCATGCTGTTGTTCACTGTGTCCAACTCTTTGTGACCCTGTGGACTATAGCCCACCAGGCTCCTCTGTCTATGGAATCCTCCAGGTAAGAATGCTGGAGTGGGTTGCCATTTCCTCCTCCAGGCAATCTTCTTGACCCAGGGATCGAACCTGCGTCTCGTATGTCTCCTGCATTGGCAGGTGAGTACTTTACCACTAGCACCACCCAAGAAGCCCATGTCCCCATGGGAGGGGTGTTCAATAAACTAGAAATGATCTAGAGCTAGGTGAGGTTTACAGAATCAGGCCAGCACCCCAAGGTTCCAGATTAAAAAAAAAAATCACCATTTTAGAACTTAGGGAGGAGTCTCAGGGTGAGTTAGAAGCTCTTTGGAGATCCTAACGGATGGATTATTTAAGTCCAGACACCAGCACAGTGGTCAGGACAATAAGACATTAAACTGCTTTGGAAGCGAAGGCACTGGAGCTCAGGCACTGGAGCTCAGGCACTGGGCAATTTCCTGCCAGCGAGTGACAGCGGGTGGTCCTGGCCCCAGAGTGAGCGTGGCACGCCGTGGGGTCACTCTGGGCTCCTGGGGGCTCCTGGCAAAGTGCTAGATGCCCACTGAGCAGGGGCGGCAGGGCTGTGGTCTCAGGTCTGCCTGGTGTGCTGTGGAGGCTCCAGGAGTCACCAGGGCCCAAGCAGCAGGACATTCTCATGACTGTGGTCTGAGGTCAGCACCGACTAGGGTCTTGGGCTGGACACTGGGTTATCTTGGAAACTCCAGGGCCCTGGAGATTATTTACATTTGGATTCTCTTTCTTAAAGACAGGTCCTAAAGATGGATGTGTGCTGGGTTGGAGGTAAAGGACACACAGGGAAATACACGACCTTTCTATTCTCAGACGATAGCAGATCCATAAATCCGGTTCCTTCTCAAACCCAGCACACGAAGTCAACAGCCACAGTGCTAGCAGGCAGCCTGGTTCTGTCACCTGGGCTCGGCTATGCAGTGGGAGGACCCACGGCACCCCGGGCTCTGACTGGGTCAGCCAGCCACAGTCTATCAGGAGGGCCTTGCTGATAGGGGCCTGCTCCCCCCAACCCTCTATTGTGAGACTCCCTTCACATGATGACCATGATCATGACCAGGGGTGAAAGCCAGCAGGGCCCTGTGGGCCTCTTGGGCACAAAAGCCATTCCTTGATTACAGGAAGTAAGCTTCATTCAGTCCCCAGGACCTTCCCTGACTGAGTTCCAGGGGGCAGATTCAAACAGATACTAATCAGGGAATGAAGGAGATGCAGAGACAGGGGAGGAACAGCCAAGAAACAATAGTGCAGACTTGGGGCAGGTATTGGTTCCCCTTAAGGGAAACACATAACAATAACTTTGAGCTGTTTTGCAGGTACTGAAACCCCCACCAGGGGGGAGAAGTTAACTGTCTACTGCCCACAAGCAGGGAGACCCCAGACCTGTTGGAACCAAAATGCTGATGATGCTGAAGCCCACTTATGTCATCACCAACCATCAGAAGAAAGTCTATAAGCTGACCATGCCCTTTTTGAACCATGACTCCAGGGTAGGACACAGAATTCTGAGGGCATTAGCCTGCTGTGGCCCCTCCTTTACCTGGCGAAGCAATAAAGCTATTCTCTTCTACTTTATCCAAAACTCTCTCTGAGATTTAATTCAGAGTCGGAGTGCAGCCACTGGATTTGGCTTCAGGGGCAGCCTAGGAACCTTTCTCCTATGCAGGGGAACTGTTTTGAAAGACCAGGAAGATGATTAAAATAGAAACAGAATTTAATAAATTTAAAGTTAATCTTCTGAGCGATGGTGCTCTAATAGATGTTGCAATCTGAAGCTCCTCTAGATTCCAAAGTTTCCCGACCTGGCTTAGAGAGAGCAATACAGAAGTCAACAGCCATTCTATGTGCAGCCATCGAGTAGAGATACAGAAGTCAACAGTCGTTCTACATGCAGAAGGACGGGACTGCTCTCGTCACAAACTGGGGATCCACTATCCAAACTACTGTCAGCATCGCAGACAAGATAAACGAAGATTAAATGATCATGTATTTCCAAGCAGGAGCCACCTATTCACCTATTTGAGGGCATCTCAGGAGCTGAAGTGGAGAAGGAAATGGCACCCAACTGCAGTACTCTTGCCTGGGAAATCCCATGGACAGAGGAGCCTGGTGAGCTATAGTCCATGGGGTCATAAAGAGTCGAATGTGACTTACGATTAAACTACCACCACCACAGATGCTAAGGACATGGACAAGGAAGGAGTCCATTGTCTTTTCCTGGTCTAAGACATCATCTACAGCCAGAAGCATGTAGGTGAATTTTTAAATAGGGTCATTTTCACATCTCCTGCTCTGTTTATCTTAAAATAGAACTGGGAATCAGCAATTGATGATTGGTGATTGGATATCCATTTTAAATGGCCAACAGAGTATCAAAAAAATGGTTAGTTGCCAATGATAAAAACTTTAGTAGATTTAATAAAAGAAATCAAGACTTTTGGCTTCTCCAGGGGCTGAAGGGAAGAGGACTGTCTGTTACGTTTCAGCACACCTAAGGGACCCAAACAGCCCAGATCTCCTCTAGACCTGCTCTTCTCCTGGTGCCCCCCTCACCACCTGGTCAGTTTTCCTGGCCCCCGGGAGGCAGTTTTGACTGTGATGCTTAAACTAGGCCTCCTGTGACTTTCAGACGCAAACTCTGAGTCAGCCACATCTTGACAAATTATAAAGAAGAATCTTGATTATTGTGACTACGGAACCATGCAGATGGCAGATGTGTACAATTAAGCCATTCCCAATGCAGACACCCTCAAGCATGTCCAAGTGGCCCCTAAGGTGACAACACCACTCCCAGATGACAGCCGCCGAGCTGAGAGTTTCAGTTAATGCTATGTCACCACTTTGTTCCCGTGGTCTTAACGTACTTCTGAGATTTTCCTCCCTCCCTTTTTGTTTAGCAAAGGTGAGGACTATTCCTAGGAATCAGGCACGGATCCACTTTGAGGAGTGGCCAAGTTCTTCCACGACTGACTTTTGACTCCAAACCCACCACCCGGTTTAGACACATCAGGTGAAAGGATGAAGGATGTTCTGACAGCTCCTGATAACCACACACGGACATTAAGCCGCTCAGGAAATGGCTTTTCCCTGATTTTGTTTCTCTTAATGTTTTCCTTCTGACATAAGGCCAGTGAGCTAATGTTTATCATAAATTCTCATCAAATGCACTCGGAGGAGCTGAGCCATGTGTGGATGCAGTGGGAGAGCTATCAGTGACTACAGGGCTGCAGACCCACGTGAATTACCAAGATGTAAGGCTGAGCATTTCCATTGTGAACCCGCTGAATGGAAGACCTGGAAAACTGGATATTCTAATTTATTTAGGGCAGGTGCTCATTGTATAGAGAAAAATTCATCCTGAGGCTCTTATTCATTTTGTGAATATAATAATTTCTATCTCAATTGATGTTGTTTGTGAAAAACATGCAGGGCAATACACTGTGTATGAAAAATGTTTCAAAGGTGGTTTAAAAATAAGTGATAATTTAAGTAAATGATAGATATGAGCCCATTTTTCTTTTAATTAAGCTGTATCTGAATTTAAATATATCCCTATTCATTTAAATGATTTTAATACATCATGTTGAAAATGTAAGTAATTGTTATTCAGACCTTTAAAAATTATACTTTTCAAAAGAAGGAATCTGTTCACCAAAAAGCCTACAGTATGGAAAAATTAATGAAGCATCTTATATTATAAAACTTACATATTCCTATAATAAAAAGCAATTCGAAGTCCAGAGTGGCACTGAAGGGCTTGCATGAAAGGAGTGTTTTCAGTCTTTAATTACTAAATATACTACATGTCCATTAGGGGCAAAGACTATGCTGGGTGTGAAAGGGTGTCAAAGATGATTAGAAAGGACCACATCACAGCCAGTAATGTGCTAGAATCTAAGAGCAGAGGCAGATGGTACCCAGGTGATTCAGGAGGCTGAATGCCTGGAGAGAGCGGTCTGAGCACTGTGACGAGGTGGGTCTGGGAAGCACTGAATACTAGGTCCAAGCTGGAATTCTGGCATTGGGGCATGGTGCTCCAAGTCATCTCAGGAATATAACTAACATAAAAATGTATTCATGGTTGGGTATGCAGGAGAGAGAAAATGGGCCATGCTTAGGATAACCTGGCCTACATTTTTGGCCAACTTTTGGTTTTGTGTTGTTTTTACAAACAAATAGAAGAAGGCTGGACTTAATAAGTGAGTCAGTTTTTCCTTATTACAGTAAAACCCATAGAAATAGCTTTACTTTAGTTTCACCACACCAGAGCCAAGAAGGGAGTTATATATGAAAACAACCCAAACTCCTTCCAATGGACCTAATGAAGCATGATGCACCTTGAAGGGCACAGTCTGTGAGGATACTGGGCAATGACGTGCCTTTCTTATTTGTCAATACATTATTTACTGCAGCATCTTGTAAAGCTGAGATATGCCAAAAAAGGAAAAAAAAAAGAAAAAAGAAATAACATCCTCTACTAATTAACACGGTAGCTCCTCTTTATCTTCTTCATAAATGATTAAAGAAGATTAAAAGATTTCAGCTATAACGTCTTTCCTTCTTAAAAAGAAATTCAGATTTATGTTAGAAGCAGAGGGTTCATGAATTTTTCCCGAAGAAGTCAGGTTGGACACTGGCTTGCTTTTTTTTTTTTTAACCTATATATATTTCCTATAGTCAAAGCATTTTTCATTACTGTTTCAGTCATTAATAAAAAACAAGAAAGAACTGAAGAAGTGATAAGTTTGAATCCACGGATTCACTGACCAAGAAGACAGGTTTAGTGATGTCTGTCTTAGGATGATGGTCGTCATCCTATCATCCTAAATGAAGCATCCTCAGTTTTCATGTCCTGGGTGTTTCCTACTCTATGACCTAGAATGCAAGGTCGTGCCAACATGAATGAGATGGACGCCCTCTACAAAGCACAAAGAGCCTGGGGGACAGAGCTGGGAACATCAACAAGCCTTGGGGGCCAGCCAGCTCGGAGAACCATCAGTTTCAGTGGTAAACATGCAACCCCCTTATAGGTTCTGTTAGACTTGAACCTCAAGGGTAAGATATAGAGAAAGAACATGTTTTAATAAGCTGTGCAAATGGATACAAGATACAAACGAGCTGTGGTGGAAAGTTCCAGGGCACTCAGGTAGGCATCAATAGGATGGCCGTGCCCTGAGGTGGCAGAGAGAGCCCAGCTCAGGGCTGGTCTCACGGCCAGAGGGTCCACCCTCAATGGACTCCTGTGAGAGCTGAGAGGCCGGGGCTGTGAAGTGGGCTCGGGATCCCTGCTGACGCAGGGTGCTACTCTGGATACGGGAGAGAGAACCCCGCCCTCTGTCCTGATGACCGGCCCTGGACCAAGTCCGGGTCTGACAGGTTCAGATAGAATCTGTGCTCTGTGCCCAGGCTGTGCCCACTCACACGACCGTGGGGAAACCCCCAAGGGAGGCACTATCCGGGCCCCAGCACCCGGCTTTCTTCTCTGTAGGGAGTAAAACGCCGGATGGACCAGGGGCCTCTGCACAAGGAAGACTGTGGGCCAGTTTGGTTGGGAGCGGTTTCCTCTGTGCTCTCAGTTCCAGAGTCTCTGCCCAGACCTGGCCCTGCTGCGGGGACCATGAGCTGTGGCCCTGGTGGCCTTCCTCCCAGCCACCTTCTCAACAGAGACCCACGCTCCCCAAGTGGACATCACACTCCCTCCAGCTCTTGCTCCTGCTGGCCTCCGGGGGCAAAAACAAAGACTCTAAGGTGTGTGATGGGCCTGAGAGGGGACACAGCTCCAGTGCAATGGTGCACTGACCACATAGTTAGTATTGGGGCCAGCACCATGATGCCAATGACACTTCATCTTCTCCTAACACTCTAGGAAAGGTCTATTATGATGCCTTCTGGGCACTGTGCGTGCGGGCATGCTGAGTCGCTTCAGTCATGTCCAACTCTTTGTGACCTCATGGACTGTAGCCTGCCAGACTCCTCTGTCCATGGGATTCTCCAGGCAAGAATACCGGAATGGGTTGCCATGCCCTCCTCTAGGGGATCTTCCTAACCCACGGATCGAACCCGCATCTCTTACATCTCCTGCATTGGCAGGCAGGTTCTTTACCACTAGCACCAGCTGGAACCCCTTTGGGGCATTACACAGAGGAAACTGGGGTCACAAAGCCAGCAGCTTGCAGGCCACATAGCTCACAGGGGCCCATGTCAGCCTCCCATCTCCAGGGCCTGCTGACCCTCCACAGCCCCCAGACCCTAGGGTTTGTGTCTGAGGAGGAGGGAGTGAAGCTCAATTGCTGAAGGCTTCCTACAAAACTCAACAAAGCTCTCCCACTCACTAAACAGACGAGGACACAGCATCTTCTCTGCTGTGAGTTCTCAGGAGAAAACCAATGGCTCCAAGAATGCCATGAACACACACGTTCGAAAGGATTTACAAAATGCTTCTGTTAAGGAGGAAGAGGAAAAAGTGATCCTGCAGCTATTCTCCAGTGATAGCTCAGAAAGGAGATTAAAACATGCTGCCAGTTCGAAATACGTCTAGATTTCTGGCAAGAGTAAATGGCAACAAGACAATAACTGTTCAGTGTCTCTAACTATCGGTTACAAAGCGCAGCTGAGGTTTACTGAGCCAGAGGCACCTCTGAGCTTGACTGCTGCGATCAGGGCAGCAGGTGGGAACAGTGAGACACACCTGGATGTACCCCAGGCTCTCCGAGTACCACCCACGTGATCTTGAACAGCTTCCTGAAATTCTGGGTTACTATCTATCAAGCACCAACTATGTGCTTGAGTCCTCTCACTTAATTTTCCTAACTTCCCCTCCCACCCCCCGACCCGAGAAGTACAAATCATCATCATCACATTTCACATCTGCAAACTGAGTTCAGAGAGGTTATGTGATGCCCCTGAATTTACGCCAACATGAGGTTATGTGACACCCTTGAATTTATGCCAACACGAGGTTACGTGACGCCCCTGAATTTACGCCAGCACCAAGTAGGAGCTGTGAACCCAGGTTTGTGCGATTCTAAAGTCCGGTGACTGCCTCTTATCATTCTGACACTTTCTTCCTGTTAAGTTAAAATAAAAACACAAAAAAACCAACTGGTGCCTGTGTTCCCCACTTTGCTTTTTAAAAGAAAATATTTATAAGGAGCCCCCAGTAGAACATAGTTAAATAAACCAATAGATCAAATCCAGAAACAGTGTGACTACGGGAGCTATTAGAGTCACCACATAAGGTCCTGGTTAGAAAAGAACTGACAAAGGTCGACTTATGGACTTCCCAGGCGGTCTAGTGGTTAAGACTTTGCCTTCCAATGCAGGGGGTGAGGGTTCCATTGCTGGTCAGGGAGCTAAGATTCCACATGCTGTGCAGTCAGAAAGCCAGAACATAAAATAAAAGCAATATTGTAACAGATTCAATAAAGACTTTAAAAATATTCCACATCAAAAACAAATCTTAAAAATAAGATCAATTTATATTTTACCACTGAACAAGGAGCTCATTCAGGTATCATCTAGAAAACCAAAGTACACTAGCTAATTAATTAGGAGGGCATTTCCAGACCAGTTGGGTACATGTGTGTCCTGTTTCACATGTGCTGAAGCATGTGCTAGAGCAGAAGAGTCTCAGCACCTGATTTTTATTTATACGACTACATGTCAAGTACACATAGTCTGCTGCTAAGTCGCTTCAGTCGTGTCCGACTCTGTGCAACCCCATAGACGGCAGCCTGCCCAGCTCCCCCATCCCTGGGATTCTCCAGGCAAGAACACTGGAGTTTGTTGCCATGTCCTTCTCCAATGCATGAAAGTGAAAAGTGAAAGTGAAGTCACTCTGTTGTGTCCGACCCTTAGCGACCCCATGGACTGCAGCCTACCAGGCTCCTCTGTCCATGGGATTTTCCAGGCAAGAGTACCAGAGTGGGTTGCCATTGCCTTCTCTGACACATAATCTAAACAGTCACAAAGACATGGCTACACGGGACTGTCTCAATACGGTTTCAGAAAATGTGATTTTGAAATAGGACTTTGAATAAAGCATTCAGACGACACATTTTTCACATGCAACTGACCCTTAAATATGGTGGAAAAACTTCTTTCTATCTCAAGTGTAAACAGGTTTAGTAAGTGAATTATAGTTAATATCAACTTACCTCTACTCACACACTGCAGATATCTCTTTATTTTACTGTATTTTTTTTTTCAGATATCTCTTTAGAAAGTGGACTTTCATCAGATTTTTCTCCCTTACCTTTTTGGTTTCATGATGTTTTTTGATACTCTACCTACAGTATTGATTTTTTTTTTCTTGGTAGTTACACTGTTTTTTAAATACAATGGAAAGATGCTAAATATTTAATGACATAAGCTGCATTTGCAAAATGTTGTTGTCTAATCACTAAGTCATGTCTGACAAAAGATTGCGACCCCCTAGACTGTACCCCTCCAGTCTCCTCTGTCCGCGGGATTTCCCGGGCAAGAATATTAGAATGGGTTGTCATTTCCTTCTCCAGGGGATCTTTCTGACCCAAGATCAAGCCCACGTCTCCTGCATTGGCAGGTAGATTCTCTACCATTGAGCCACCTGGGAAGTTCACATTTGCAAAATGCACATCTGTTAAAATGTTTTATGGAAAGGAGAGTGAGGTATGGTGCTACAGAATGAAAACAGTCATATTTACCTATAACAGGTGTTCATGCAGTGGGAGAGCTAGCATTTGCTATTTTGACCAAGACTGTGTATCTCTTTAATGATTTCCATTTTGTCACAACTTCTGTAATTTCTATTTACCACAATGACTGAGACAGAAATATTACTGTAATTGATATAAATGTTCTCAAATTTCTAAAAGATCTATAGCAATTTTAGAAACAATAGTAAATATAATTAATCAGGATAAAAATCAATGGTGTTTATATACTAAATTCTGTCAAACATGTTATTGAGATAAATTATTCCTTATGAAAAAATGTTGAAAATGCAGGCATTTTCATTTATACAAATATATTTAATTATACAGGGATGAAAATGATAAAAACTAAGTATCTTCTACTCAACTTACATTAATTTTGAGTGTGTTGTCATGTGACTCTGCAAGAGATTTTTTTATTTCATAGATATTCATCTTAACACCCTTTCTTAACATTTGCTGCATCAAAATACTGCACCCTCAAAAGAACTGGGAAGGGGAAAATACTAAGAAATTGTTTTACCTAAAGAATAAAATAAATAAAAATACATGTAAAGGTCTTGTAAAGGGCATTAAGGAGAGTAGGTTTGTTTTCTAGGCCAGGTTCCAGTATATAAATATTCACAAACAGGTAACAACTAGTCTAATTTGTGATAGGTTATAAAACATTATAGCTAAATAAAACTGAAGGTCGTCTCAGTTTTTAGTCATTATGACTTGGGTGTGAAAGGATTCCCTGAGTTAGTATGAGCTGAACCAATTTTGGACTTCCCTGGTGACTCAGCTGGTAAAGAATCCGCCTGCAATGAGGGTGACCTGGATTCGATCCTTGGTTGGGAAGATCCCCTGGAGAAGGGAACGGTTACCCATTCCAGTATTCTGACCTGGAGAATTCCATAGACCATATAGTCCATAGGGTTGCAAAGAGAATAGATTTTACAGGTTCTATTCCAGGCCTACCTTCAGTAACTAATTTTTAGAGAAGGCTGGCCCTTCAGAAGCCCACACGATCTTAGCTATGACAATAATCGGCAACATCTTCAAGGGAAATTTGTTGTTCCCCTCTCCCAAGAGCTCAGGCCCACGTGGCCTGGCACACTGGCCCACCCAGATGGTCACTACTGACTCTTCCCCGGCGACACAGACTTCCACCTGCATTCCCAGAAGTACTGATGCATTTGCTTCACCCACATTTTTTCCTTGGCTCAGGCTGTCTTTATGACCAATGGTACAAGCTCATGTTGGCTACTGAGTCTAGCCTGGGCAGGAGTGGGTCTCCCAGTTTGATGAGCATAGGCTTGAACCAGCAAACATGACCAACACTACAATCAAAGCCAGCTCTTGGCTGCTCATTCTCTCTCATTTCATCTTTCTGCTGGTCCCCTTTAACTGAGTACCTACTATATGACAACAGGAAACATGTGGCTGAAAGATGAACCTTCACCAGCCAACACTCCATGGAGACTTGAATCTACTGCACAAAGTGAGCTTTGGAGGAGTGACCGGGTATGTTTATAGCATGAGATACATAAGGAGCCCTCACTGCCCTTGTAGGACGCCACCTGGATAGTTGTGTCACCATCAGCTGCCATGTAATAGAAAGTCTGAGAGTTTTGGATTGGGTGGGACTTCAGATGTGGCTGAGTGCAGTTTGCTCAACTTACAGATGAATAAACTAAGGGGCAAAGAAGTTCAGAATCACAGAGTTGGTTAAAATACAGATCCAGGAATTCCAAATCTAAACTCCCTGGCTGCTAACCAAATCCTGTAGCTTATTCCGTATCAATAACTCTCCAGCCACTTACCTGTGATTACTATCATGTTTACCTGTTGTGTTAAAAACACATTTAAAATTTTAGGCTTCAACTTGGAGGGAAAACCCTGAGCAATCAGAAGTTTTTGGAATTTCTATTAACTAGGACAGTCTGAACCACGTGATTGTTTAGGTCAAAATCTTACAAGTTCCTGACAAATTTGCCTTACAAGGCAGCATATTCTATATTTCAGAAAGAGCAAATACCAAAGTGGCACGTGCTGTGAAAATAACCCTTTTAAGGCTATTATCTAGTAAATAATCATGCAAATTTGATAGGAAGTATTGGAATTTAGTCTAAAGTTGTATCAAGGCCATATGTTACCATCGGCAATTTCTTCAAATGCATAATTTATAACATAACCTCCGTGTCTGCCTGAGAGTCCAAGGTAGAATAATAAATTAATCCAGCAGAAGCAGACCCTTGGAGGATGAATTAACATTTAGCTAAGGTCATGAGGGCAACTGGATTGGTGGTTTCAGGCAATTCCTCACAGAGAACTTGCCAGATGACACAAAAATCCAACACATTCCCATGACTAAAAATCAACTCTCCAAAACGCTTAGTTTGAATATCTAGGCATGCAAGGGCCTAGGGCTGCTTAGAATTTATACTGGATCATATTTTAAAAAAATAGTACAAACTACCAGCACCAAAGATAAGCTTTCTATATAAACAGCGAGGTGGGAGAGAAAAAGAGCAGCCAGGAGAAAGTGGATGAGGGGTGATGAAGAAGTAAAAGAGGAAGAAAAAGACAGAGATATAAGGGAGAAAGAAATAGAGACTGATAGCTAGAGATGCAGAGAAGATAAAAGAAAAGGAAGCCAGGGATAAGCAAAGTGAAGAGGGAGAAGGGGGCTCCTAGCTATAAGGTAAAGAAGTTCTGGGGATGGGATGAACAGCACGTGGCTGTACTTAATATCACTATACTAGTAAGTAAGTAAGAAAGTGTTAATTGCTCAGCTGGGTCCGACTCTTTGTAGCTCCATGGACTGTAGCCCATCAGTATACTCCATCCATAGTATTTCCCAGGCAAGAATACTGGTCTGGGTTGCAGTTCCCTTCTCCAGGGGAATCTTTCCTGAACCAAGAATCAAACCTGGGTCTCCAGCATTGCAGGCAGATTCTTACCATCTGAGTCTCTCTATATATACAACACTATAGGGCTGTATATTTAAAAGCGGCTAAGAGAGCAGATCACAAGAGTTCTCAACACAAGAAAGAATATTTTAAAAATGGAGTGAAATTAAATGATGTGTGACCAACAAGAAAAGAAGAAAAGGTAATGACAAGAGGGAGGAGGAGCTGAAATGATGGGGAGCAGCTAGGCCTGTATGAGCCAGGACAGAGCCTCGTCCTAAGGCCTCACCAGACCAGTAAACAAAATACGAAAGAAGCAGCAAGGAAAGCTGTATATGTATGCCTGTACATTTGGATATTAGCTCATCCCTTAAATATCCCTGTGACCCAAGATTTGACCTTCACCCTCGACCTCCTGCTGACAGTAGCCCTGAGCGCCCACGTCCAAGCCCCGGCTTCAGCCGGGCACACATGGATGGACAACTCTGATTGTGGACAGCACTGTTCCTGGGGCATGCCAGCACAGTCTGCCTGCCCAGGGGACGTGTCTACTCCACGGCACAGGAAGACTGGACATAAAAGTGCAGGGCTGAGGTCCCCTCTACATGCCCCGCAGGTCCTAGCTCGTATACACCCGTGACTGGGGACACTCCCGCCAATGGCCGCACCAACAACAGGTTCTTTCTGTGTTACTTCGGCTCCCCAGATTGGCCTACAAGTGGCTGCAACCTCCTGACATTTCTAAAGTTGCTGGTCTTCCTGCCTCGAGCCTTTTTCTCTCCTCGCTGGGCTCAACCTTAACACTGAGTGATCTTTCTAATAGAAAAAGCACATCCCATTACTACATGCTTAAGGGACACCAGTGGACTTAACGACCCGGTCTAGCTCCTTAGATGACCAGACAAGACCTCCCTGACTTGGCTTTGTCAACCTCTAGATCTGCACTTTTGCTCACACTCTAGCATTGTTTTTAATTTTTCTTTAAATTGAAGTTGGTTGACTTACAATGTTGTGTTAATGTCTGCTGTGTAGCAATGTGATGGTTCTTTACATGTGTGTGTGTATATATATATATATATATATATGTATGTATATATTTAATATATTCTTTTTCATGTTCTTTTCCATTATGGCTTATCACAGGATATTGAATATAGTTTCCTGTGCTATACAGTAGAATACAATTGTTTATAACTAATTTTAAACCACATAAAAAATGGATAATTTATCTTACTGCTTCTTGCCATCTATCTTTTATGTTGATCATTTTTATATAAACTGAATACTGTATTATTAAGCAAGTTCTCATCTCCACAAGACAAAAGAGATTGTGTATTTTTCATATATTGGAGGTGACGATTGCTTTTTGCAGCCATACGTGTTTTTCTCCTCCCTTGACCATCCCGGGCTAGAAAGGACACCCTTACTACACCCACCATGTTATCGTCCTTGTCCTTATGTGTCCATGCCCTGAGTCGCTGTCTGGCTGATCCTGAGAGTTCCTCTCTCTTGGGGTACTGTGCTGTTTAATCCCCTGACATGGTGCCTGCGTATAATGCAGGCCCAAGAAACTCCGTCATTGTCATTATCTTCCTTATCATGAGAAGGAGAAATCTCTTTGCTTGTATCCTCAAGATCTATTCTGTTGGTAATAAGTATTAATACTGAACATTTCCTGGTGAACAAGTGATTTTACTGATTCTGCTGAGCTTTATGTACCAACTGGTGGGAAGACAGCTGATCCTTAACGCTGACCTGGCACAAGAAGCTCTTCACAGTCACACAAAATCACAGCTGCGGACTCCAAATGTTTTCCCATAATCTTGACTGCTACATGATGCAAAATAGAACCACCAGAGCCACAGGTGTGGCTTGGTCATCCAAGACAACGGACTAACAGGACACTTTCACACATGAGAAGCCTCTTGGCCAGCAGTGGGCCAGAAGCACCTGCATGGCAACAGCCAGGGGCTCACCTTTTCTTCATCACCAGCACGACCCCGAGAAATATGATCACGAACAGCAGGATGCCAGCGATGACCCCTGCGATCTTGACTGTGTGGTCTGTTTGCTTCTCGGGTTCTGGGACTGGTTTTGGAGTGGCGGCTCCTGCAGGAGTGGGGGAGACAAGAAAAGAGACACGGTGGGTAAGGGAGAATATAAACGTTAGCTTTTTAAATTTTCGCCGCCTTTAACAGAGTCGTAAGACTTATCGGAGCCAGCAGACAGACGGGCTTTGATTTTTTTCAGCAGCTTTCACAGGCGCTGAAAGGGGTGTAATTGTTCTCATTGTTCTTCCATATTTCACTAAACCCCAACACTAGTTGGAAAGCACACCCACGCCTGACCCTTTTATGAGAGACTCTTCTCAAACACAGTTTTTAAAATATTTTTATTATCTCTATGGGCTCCCTGATCTTTCTGCCTTTTTAAAAACTTGCTAACAACACAATAGACATCCTCAGCCTTTATCCAAATTTGATTTGCTGGAACACTTCCCCCAATTATTTTTCATAAATGAAGCAGTAATTCCATAACATATTAGCCCAAACACCTGGAGAGGGGAGATAAGCTCATTTACTGTGCATTTTACCAGCAATTGTTTTTTTTAACACAATAGAGATATTCCCCCCCACCCCCCTGCCTTTGAAAAGCTAAATCTAGGTCACATCTGGTAGGCAAAGACTCCTTCTAAGCAATTTATTCACAAAGTGGGAAGCAGCCGATGATCACACTCCTGTCGCCCACATTTGGTATCTGTTTAAATGAGATAACCAGGGCCTGCCAGTGGCTACTGTCTTAGCTCTCCCATTTCCCAAACACCGTCCGTCCTGTTTACAGTATAATGCAATGGAATGTCAAATCTGTGTCTGATGAAATATCCATTACCTCTGCTAAATGAGCTCGGGATGAAAAATATTAGGATTCTAATGTTCTATTCACTAAACAGAATCCACTTTCTAAGGGCTTCTCCCTTTTTCATCAGAACATGACAGCCCTCGGCATCTGAGCCATCACATCCCCTCCCTACTGATACAGCTCGTTGGGAAAGTGGGGATTTTACGTCCAAATCTCCCACGTTAGAATTTTCTTCTTGTTGGGAAAAATGAAATTAACACTGACTCTTGGTACCAGTCCTTTCTACCCTTTCGCTAGGTTTTAACCATCACTGTGTCCTATGTGCTCCACATGGGGCTTGGTCTGAGTCACAGCAGGGAAGTCAGGGGTTAGACTATAACTTGCCATCTGTTTCCACTGGGAACGTATAAACGCTTCTTTCAAAAGTTATTCATATTAAGATTTTATACGAGACTCTGGACCCTGAACATGGCAGTGGCCATCAGACAGATGGAACTGGTCAAGATCAGAGAAACACAAGGCAGGAGACACCTGAAACCATGTCTTCTTTCCAATCCAGTCGACGGTAGCAAGGAGAGTAGTTGTGATGCAAAAATCATACCTTATTAATAAGCCCTTCTGGATAGAATGATTCTTTACAGGACTTTTTTTTATTTCTGACCACTTCAGGGAGATCTCCTGCTATTCTGTTTGAAAGAATGTCCCTCCAACAGGTGTCAGATGAACCTTGAAGATATCACTATTACCATTTTTTATTGTAATAACACCTGAAGTATATACCCCAATACTGGAACACATAGCCAAGTGGTAGATTTGAAGGATAGTACTTCTTTAACTATACTGCTAAGAAAAATTTTAAGTTAAAATGTGTATGGTTTAAAAGATGAATAATAGGTGAAAACAGCCATCCATGTAAAAATAACATAGCTCAAATTCACGAAACTGACAAAAAGCCCAATTGTTTTCAATTTTGATTTTTTAAATCTAATTTGAAAACTTAAAAAAAAAAATCTAATTGGTTTTATTCTCCCAAATGCTGGCACACTGGGAGCCATTCCATTTATCTAACTAGAGATAGATTAGAAGTTCTCCAGGTATGCTTTCTCCCATCCAAGTACTAACCAGGCCAGACCCTGCTTTGCTTCTGAGATCAGACGAGATTGGGTGTGTTCAGGGTGGTATGGTGGTAGACTACTTTCTAAACAAATGACTCTCTACGTTTTTTGTAGCTAAATTATGCCAGTAAATACTCAGGGAATAAATTATTTAGAAAAACTGGATATGGCTTAAAAATTTAAATGTAAACAATTACAAGGATTAAACTCATACACTGTAAACACTCCATGAGAGAAGAGTTGGTCGTGTTAACGGTCACATGTCTGGTTCTGTTAACTAAACAACTAGTCACGTTGTGCTTTAGCCTCTTCTCTAAGCTCCGTGAGAACTGGGGAGTGATTCTGCCCATCCTGGGGTCAGGGAGAGACATCAGCCCTGCGACCCCTCATTCCCTGTAGGAAACAGGCGAGTGCCCCGCTGTGCAGCCGGCGAAGCTCAGCATCCTCGTTCCTTAGCACTTACTCAACTTGTTTCACGTTGCAGGCCAAGAAAATGCAATGTTCAGCCTCCACAGGACACAGGGGCAAGGGGATCACAGCAGGAATTGTGCAAAATGGGGGAGCAACTCAAAAAGGGCGAGGAGGGCTGCCCTGCAGGTTTGCCCACACAGTCACCAGCTTACTACCTGGGTGAAGGGGCTGAACTACCCTAGAGAAGCATCAACATAAACAGAAGCTGGGCTGAAATAAATCATGACCCCAAGACGATCTCACAGAAGTGTGTCATTAACTGCAGCTTCCCTCGGGGACACACCATCCCTGCCTTCTCCATGTTCTGCCCTCCATCCTGCCTGAAATGGACCTGCTTCTGTCCCTCCCCCTCAGGACGCTCTTCTCTCTCCCTTTTCCCTTTGGAAACCTGTGGCTGTGACCTATCAGTCAGCCACAGACAGGATAATCTGTGACAGAGTGGTTGTTGTTGGTAGCTTGTTTCTTTCCCCCTGGGGCTTCCCTGGTAGCTCAGTTCGTAAAAAATCCACCTGCAATGCAGGAGACCCTGGTTTGATTCCTGGGTCAGGAAGATCTGCTGGAGAAGGGATAGGCTATCTGCTCCAGTATTCTTGGGCTTCCCTTGTGGCTCAGCTGGCAAAGAATCTGCCTGCAATGTGGGAGACCTGCGTTCAATCCCTGGGTTGGGAAGATCCCCTGAAGAACAGTAAAGGCTACCCACTCCAGTATTCTGGCCTGGAGAATTCCATGGACTAAATAGTCCATGGGGTTGCAAAGAGTCAGACGGGACTGAGCTACTTTCACTTCACTCACTTCGTTCCCCCTTACCCAAATCTACCAATGTAACAGTGTAACTTACAAACTGCTTGGCAAGAGGTTTTTTTAAACAATATTTTTCCCTTGTCTTGTTATTTTTGTGTCAATTTTCTAATGTTACAACCTTTCATTCCTTTTTTTTTTCCCTTGGTATAAATTCGAATTCTTCATGGAAAGGCATTTTTTTTCCCCCTCTACTGTGCATTCCGCTTAGAGGATACTGCACGTGTCCGCATGTGTAGCTCCTTTTGAAGAGAATAAATTCAGATGTATGCATCTAAAAGTGTGCATTATGTGGGCTTGGACATAGTCACTAAAATGATAAATATGCTAAATATTTCCGGGGGAAGGAGGGTGAATATCACCTCCATGGATGTGCAGGCTGCTGACTCCTAGTGACAGCTCCAGGAGTACTGTTCTAATGACCAAGAAGAGCTTTTCAAAAAAAAAAAAGGATGGTGTTCCAGTGAATCTGCATTATTTAAGGTTTCAGATACAACATCCAATGTGAAAAAAATCTCAAAAGAAAAGGAGTGATTATCCACGGCAGTGGTTGGTTGGTTTTCAACTTGGCAGGAACCAGTCTGTCTTGGCCCAGTGTTGGATGCTAAATTCAGTAACAGAAGCTTGCCAGGTTGAGAACTGGATGTACTCAGCCATTGGCTCTAGGGTCTGGGCCCGGTTCTGACCACTACACAGACCGTACAAACTTCCCCTGGAGGCCCACAATGCCAGCCCAGCAGGATATGAAGTAGGTGTTGGGCATAAAGTGGAGAAATCTAGACTCGGGGCAAACATTTGGGGGTTGCCAGGTGATATTTAAAGCCGTGAGACTGAAGGAGGGTGCTTGGGAGGTGAAGCGAGAGGGTGGGTCACCAGGAGGGCCAGTAATGGGGGCTAAAAGGAGCTGCTGATGGAGGGAGGAGGGAGGGGGAGGAGGAAGTCAGCGTGATATGGAGCCAGAGAGGAGTGTGGGGATCCAGGGAAACTGCTCTTTTTTAAGATGGGAGAAATTAGGGCATTTTGAATGGTGATGCTTCTGGTCCCCTGGAGGGGAAAAAGTTGATGATGCAGGAGGAAAGGAGATGCCTATTGGAGCAACGACCTTGATGGGACAGGAAGGGATGGGCCTGGAGACGGTCATACAGAGAGGTAAGGGGATGAGGGCCTAGGGGAAGACGGGGGAGCTGGACACCAGGGCTTTAAGAGAAAAAGGGCCTCGTGAGATGAATCCTGGTGATCTCAAAGCAGGGGGCGACGGAAATGTGATGGTTGTGGTGGGGCTGGGAGTTTATCCAGGAGCACAGAGCTGGCCCCCTCCTCCCTCCTTATAACTAGAAGTAGAAGGAGAAGGGAAGAGGAGGAGAAAAGGCAGAGGGTGACACGGCTCCGAGTTCCATCCTAAGTGATCCATGAGCCATCAGAGGCAGGAGCGTCCCTGGGACAGACACGGAATGGACGCTTGCTCGACCCATCCCTGGGACGCAGTCAAGCCTGGTTTTCAGTCTCAAATAAACAGCTCCTCTTGTGCTCCAGGTCCCATAACGAGGCCCTGCAGGACACTCAAGATGAATAAGACGAGTGACCGCTCACCTTTCTCTGCCTGACACGAGAGGCTGAGAGAGGTACCATGGCTGAGCTTCAAAACCCAACTGGAGGAGAGACGGATGTGCCATGTGGAGAGCAGTGAAGGCTACTGCCTCCCTGGGCCAGGGGCCTCCAGTGTCTGGTCCAAGGGGGTGAGTGGAACTACAAAGATGCAGGGACTCACAAAAGGCACCCACTGGCCGCACATAGGCCCTCTGGCCTTAGAGCCGGGCACTGGATGTCAATGCCGCTCATGGAAATACCTGGCCAGCTTCCTGGTGGCAGAACTGGTGTTTGGTTCAACGCCTGCACCGAATTCAAACAACAAAATACTTCATTCTCACCACGTGCAAGACCAAATACCAAAATTCCACTCTGGTATTTGGGGCTGGGGGGAGAGAAAAAAGGGTCAGGAACAGCCACCATGGGAAGGTGCTGAAAAGAGACAGAGGAGGTTAAGAAACCTTATGAGAAAAAATGAAATGGAAACATGTGAGAATATTGTTTCTCAGCGTGTGTTTCAAAGAGCACTGGTCCTCAAAGATGTTCTAAAACGTCCATCGAGGAAGCCTCAGCTACTCTGGACTAGCATTTTATGACTTTATGGAATAGAGAATCTATTTCAATTAATTTTCGTAGTATTTTTTTCATCTTTTGCAGAGATCTTTTCTTTTTCTTAAAAATAGCAACACCCAGTTTTAAAGATTATTGTAGTTCACTCAAGTTTTATTGCTCAGAAAATTAGAATTCCTTGTCATCTGTGTTTGGTTTTTCCGGCTGTACCTTGATATTACTATATATAATCACAAAATATCTCCAAGATTTTTCATTTAAATTACACATCACTGTTTCTCTTTCTGGGAATGCAAAGTCAATCAGCACCCCTGGAATAATCTCTGTTCACATTTTATGTATTGTTTGTAACCTGATTATGCTTTTGAATTTATAGCTCTTCCCTGGTACCTAATTTCCACTGCAGGGGCACAGAGCATGTACGACGTACAAGTAATAATCAGAAACATAATTTTTCATATAAAACTGAGACGCTGAATTGTTTGATATATACCATCTCTAAAAAATTAATCTACTTTTTTATTTTTGTTCTAATTTCATGACAGTTACTGCTCTCATTGATTGATGGGTCTACATCCTGTGGGTAAGATGATCTATCAAATCCTGATCACTTATTCTCTGGGCACTAGAAGTTTCCAGAGAATTATGAGTGCCATTACTGGTCTGATGAAATGGCTTTATTTCTTCCATTTGCATTTCTCAAATCATGGTCAAGTAATAAAATGAGTGAACTGCTTGTCAATAAGATGGCATCAGCTGTGTTCACCTTTCATACAAACTGAATAATCAATAGAGGGAATGTGAATGGGTGATTTTGAGGATATTATCAGTTAAGAGTGTATATTTCCAACAGATTGTTTGAAACTAAACTTTGAAGGCATTAAAACAAAACTCTATCTTGAGTTGAAGGATAGTCACCCAACACCAGGTCAGTTTACCTCCCTACCCAATCTCTAAAAATTAAAAACACACTGTATTTTCTTCATCTCTTTTCCCGCTGCCACAGACCTGGTTTATTTCTCTTCTGTATTTTGTACTTGTCTCCTAGGGAGACATCCCGTCCAGCCTCTTACACAGTGATTTTCCTAAAGAACAGGCCTAATCAGCTCACTCTTTCATTTAAAAAACAAAACAAAAACCCAAAAGCCTCCAAATGCTTATTTCAAAAGGCAGCTGGGCCTCCCATTAGCTGACTCCCACCTCTTTTCCAAACTTCATGCTTCTTCTCTTTTGATTTTCCTACATCCACCTGTGTTCCAACCAATCAGAGATGCCCAGTCCTCTCTTCCCCCTCTAGCTCCACAGCCAACTTCTCCCTTCTCAGGACCTTTGCTGCTGCTCCGTGGACCCATCCCCTCTTATACATCATAGATTCCCAGCACCATCCCTGTGGCTTTGCAAGAAGTATTCTCTCTCCCACTGAACTGCTGTAGCACCTCCTTGTCACCCCTCCTGACTATTTCAACTGCAAGTTCCATTATTTTGGTAAGTCATTTATATTACATCTTAACATAAGTTTTTTGGGACAAAGCTGGTTTTAGTTTTTAGTCTTCACACGACCTGGCCCAACATCTTATTATGTGTCTGAAGTTCATGCTGAATCAAAGCTCTCTCACAACAAATCTCACTTTAATTTTTCTGTCTTTCTCATTTGCACTCTTTTCATAGCCAACCTATTCTTTCTCCATTTGCACTAGAGTTTCCAGACATAGGGCGATGGGTATAAAAGGAAAGAAAACAGAGGAAAAACTAGAAGTGTAAAGACAAGTCCTATTTTGTGGTCTTCCCTCTGCCTAGTCCCAGCATTTATCAAGGGCTTACTAAGATAAATGGGGTCTGTGACTGCATTTAGATGACATTCCGTGGCCATGAAGACAACACCCCGAGAAAGACAGACCATCTGAGCCTGGGCTTCAGGGACTGTGCCTGAGACAGCCAGGGCACAGGAGGTGTTCCTCAGGAGGCTGATGACAGATAAAAGTCTTCGCCAGTAAATTTACTGACCAAACTTTCATCAATGATAAAATGAGATTACTAGAAAGAAAGAGCATGAAAATAAATACTAGTGGCAAAATGTTATATTTCCAGCACCAAAGCAGTGAAATATATATCCATCAATGACGAGAAAGTTAACTGGGTACACATCAGGGAGACAGGAAATGAGTATCTGTCAACAATAAAGTGTTATGAGCTCAATACTTGTAATGATTAAGTAGCTGTAGACCATTTTTCATGATCATATGTCGAATTTGTTTTAGAAGTCTTTAAAGGAGCCAAAATTTATGCTGGAGAGTAATTACAATGGTCTGGGACTTTTAAGAAAGCGAAAAAGGAGAAATTTCTAAGATAATGCTACTATGATTATAATTATTGTAAATTTATTTAATAAAATGTTTATATCATTCCTATGACCTTACTTTAGAACCATTTTCTAACTTCTTTGTTACTCAGAGAAGAAATAAGGTAGAAATCTGAAAATTCCCTTTTATAAACATTTAAACTGGCCAAAAGATACACTCTGATGCAGTGCGTGCATGTGCATATTTGTATGTAAATATACACCAATATCTAAAGAAATTATTCAAAGATATATAAGAAGTACCCACTAAACTGACAATATCATATGCTTTTTCTCATGTTTCCTATGAAGTTAGACACAATCTTCAGTAAAAAACAACAAAAACCACCACAAGGACAGTACATATGCAAAAATTCCAGATAAAAAATTGGTATGCAAATATGTGTTTTGACCAAGAACTCTAACTTGAGTAAACTGTTATAATTAATAATAGGCCACAATTAATAACTGCATCATTAGCAATACCAATAAGTACATTATACAGATTAAACTGAACATCAATTACAGTGCTAGGGTGATGTATGGCTTGGATGTTTACTGGAGGAAATGGGAAAACTCATCAGAAATCCTGACAGATGTGTTGAACACATGTCATTTATTAACTCCCAGGCAGGTGCCAGGCTGATTTTCAAAGATGTTTCTCAGAGATAGTCACTCACTCTTCAAAATGAAAACAACATGTGGAGGAAAACTTATGTGGCTTCACCTTCCCTTGCCAACTGCTCTATATTTTTCCAACTTCATAGCAAGTGTCTGAAAAAGGTACTCAATGAGATCATCTATCATCCCTCTAGATAGAGTTCTGCTAAAGTGCATCGTCTCGGGTTCCCTTAAGAACTGGCGTAACTAAAGGACGAGCACAAAGAGAGGTGTTCATATCGACACCAAGGACAGTGAGGAGGGGCGAGGGAGCCCCAGTGGCCAGGACAACAAAGGGGAGCCTAGCGCTTTATTCCATGCACTGGGCCACAGGGAGGTGCAAAATAGGTTAGACACTGCTCTGGGCTATTACAGCTTCAAATAAAGCAGCTGTCTTTGAAAATGTGGTGATTTTTTTTTTTTTTCATCACTAGCATCATCACCATTGTCACCACTAGCAAGAGAATATAGCTTATATTCTGATGCACCTATATCTCAAAGGCAGGCAAGTGGGAAATACCACCCACTGGGGGACTCATCATGGGTCTCGACATATAAGAAAATAATCAGATTCCTCCCACACTCTGTGGCTTCTGGGGACCCTAGCATCCACATGGTATTCATGTAAATAATACTCTACCTAGCATCAAGAAAGCCATTCATTTTCTGGGAAGTTCAATTTTGCATTCAAGCTTGGGAGGAGAAGTGGCCTGGATTAATTACCATGGGCTTCTGAAAGTCCTAGGAGGCATAAACAATCCTTTATCAGGACAACAGTGAGTAATAAAGTCATGACAGAAAGTTACCAGCAACTGCCAACTCCTCTGCCTTGGCCCTGACTCAGCTGGTGAAAGGGCCTTTATATATGTCATTGGGGTAATTCTCCCACTGCCCCCACTGGGGTTAAGAAGCAGTATTCTCCATGTTTTATAGACATGGAAGCTGAGACTTGGAATTTAAGAGAGTTGCCCAAGAAGTCTGAACTCACGACCTTGAATCTCAAGCAGATACTTCCTGAATTAGGTGCATGGGATCCATACTTTCCCTGAAAACTGCCCTATTGAATCCAGAACAGAGACTCTGAGGCCCAGATTCTGTCTGACGTGTTTGAAAACAGCCCTAAGAAGAGTGCCATGTGGTTCAGAAGATGACCTAGGGTCTAAACTCTAGGGCCTTCCCTGCTCCCTCCAAGCTGGTCAAAGAGAAGCCGTGACTCTTAGAATGATCCACCATTTGTCCCCAAAAGGCAGGCGGGCAAGAACAAGCAGGAGCCTTATCCTAAGTGGTCAATCATTGGCTTCAAATTTCTTTGAAGTCTGTTGCTTGATTTTTTTGAGTATAGCATGTAAACATTGCCTTTTCCTCCATGATATACTGATGTTTAATACAAACAATGTTTTAAATGATTTACCATCAAGGAAAGTGGTACCCCTCCCCCAAACCGGTACCACCCCACTTCTGGGGGCTTCCCCAGCGGCTCAGCAGTAAAGAATCTTCCTGCCAATGCAGGAGAGGAAAGTTCAATCCTTGGGGCAGGAAGATCCCCTGGAGGAGGAAATAGCAAACCACTCCAATATTCTTGCCTGGGAAATCCCATGGACAGAGGAGCCTGGTGGGTTATAGTTCATGGGGTTGCAAAGATTCAGACACAGCTGAAGCGACTTAGCATGCATGCACATATATGGTCCCTCAGCTAGAAAAGCCATGGCTTAAGAAGGAATCAGACATTCGAAGTCAAACCCAAGATTCTCTTACATGAAAACAATGACAATTCTAAAAGCAGTGTATGTGTGTGCCTGTTGTAGAGGTGGTGGTTAACAGGCTAGAATTTTATGAGTCAATCTTTTTATAGACTCCAGGTCTCACCGTCAGCCCTCTGGAGACACTGATACTGAACACGTTTTGATACTGATATCATCAAAAGGGTAAATAAGATGAGGCACTTGGATTGAAAGGACTGAGCTTTTTCAGATTTCTGGACTTTCCCTCGATTCTTAATATAAGGTCAGCAGAGTATTTAAAACAATAATTCTCTTTCCAGAAAAGAGTTCTGTTTCTCCGAGCTCTACCCTTGAAGCTTTCTGGATTTGCTGCCTCAACATCTGGCTCTGTTAAAACATTGGGGGAAATTCTGACTTCTTTTCCATTCTGACTCAATATATTGGATCACACTCATAAATACTTTAAAAAACCTCTCACAAATACTAAGCATTTTACAGTATTCTAAAAAATCTTATTTACAAGAGAGACTAGTCCAAAGTCAACCAAAAAAGCACAGCAGTAAGACATGGCCCTTTGCCTGCAAATTCTCAATGGAATTCACTGGTTTCTTAGACATGAAGCTGTTGGGAGTTCATTGTGATGCCTTCTGTTCTAAATTGTGGTAATGTTTTTCTAAGGCAAGTGAAGGGCTAAAAATGAAAGTAGCACAATTGGTATCTATCAACAAGAGTCAATGAACGATTATGATGTTGTCTAGTTCCATGCTATCCACTGAGGTAAAAGGAAAGACCTGGTAAAACAGCTATTGTCATTCAGCCTTAATAAATATTTTAAAAATATCCAAAGGGAAACTGGGTGTGGGGTATATAGGAACTCTTTTTATTATCTTTGCAATAATCCTGTAAACCTAAAACTGTTCTTAAAAAAAGTTTATTTAAAGAATAAATTAAAATATCCAGGCCTTTTCCATGTTTACTAACATCAAATATGAACCAATATAATTTTACTATAAAATTGATACTATATATTCCTTATAGAAAAGGTAAGAATAATTTAACTCATTAGCATAAAATCTTTCATGCAAAATCTCTTTTTTTTAAAACTACAAGCATTGCTTTCTCCCCAGTATTTTGCATCTTTTACCAAAATCTTCATTTATTTTAAGCTCAAACCTTTACCGTCAGCATTCATTTTGGATATGCATAATGCATGAGGTTAATAACAAAATTAAAAGGTAGATTCCCTAAAATATAAATTTCAATTTATGCTTTTCAAGCCAGGAAGCTCTGTGCCTTAAGCAAATAGAAGGCACTTAAATGCATTGCTTTAGTTTCCTTTATCACACTGCTGATGGAAAGAGAAAACACAAAAGGATACTGAAAAAATAAATTGCTCTCTTGCTCTGAAAATCTTTTACATAGAAATTCCAAAGTTTATGTAGTAAAAATGGAAAAAGCAACACTATTTCAGTGCAATATATATCCTTTAAATTATATTATTTTTGAAACCAAATGCTTGACATTTGACTCAGTATTTCCTTACAAAAATGACAAGGAAAAAGGAACAGAATCTCCCATGGCAGTCCTGTATCCTCTCACCATTTTCTTGTAACTATACCATTTTATAGATGAAACTGCCATAGCGAAATGACAAATATAACACATAAAAGAACAAAAAAGGGCAATAAATCACCAGTGACACTACAGCCTATTAAAATGCATTCAGCTGGTGTTGCAGGAAGAATAAAAATCTCCCTTCACTTTACATTCTTCTGTCTGAAAAGGAAAGTTTAGAATTCTCAAGCAACACTTTTAAGAGATGCTGAAATTCTAACCAAATTTCTCACATTAACTGTTCACATTGGCCTCCAAAACATACAGCACTGATACCCCTGGTCACTGTTTACTATGAAACGCCCAAGACAGGGCATGTGAATTGCTAATCCTCCATACCGATGTGACACAGAATTTGAATAAAGCCAGGACACCTCACTAGCTGGAAAACGGTAGGTCTTATTCAGCCACTATTTCCAATTATCAGCTTAATGAAGAGTTTGGCATTTTAATTCATAAAGAAGTCTAATGGAGGCATTTTCTTTGCTTAATTTTCACCCAAAATTCCCTCAAAAGGTCAAGTTGAAGCTCCTGAGACTAAAAAATGTCTCTGGAATCATGTGATACTACATTTTAGAGCACAGTTGAGTATATGTGTATGTTAACTTAGCTGATGATACACTTATTGTATTACAAAGAGCCCAAGATACTGGTACATTCATTGAAGTGGGATAATTACTGGACTACTTATGTCAGTCTTAACAATGATGGTAAATATAAGTGAAGAGTACATGTTACACTTCCTTGAATTCCCATCTCTTAACACAGAGCTGGTTACACATCAAGCTTTCCAAGGAGGGGAGAGGCTCTTCGATGTGATGGATGAACGAGAGGACCTCCTCTCCTAAAGCATGGATGGTGGATGCTCACCCCTACAGCCAAGGGCTTCAGGGGCCGAAACGCTGTGACTTGCCTCTATCAGAATTAAATAAAAGTGCTGGATGGGTGTCTGAGCATTGGAGGCCCATGGGACACTCTGTACCTCCCTGGTCCTAGACCTGACAGCAGGAACAGGAGCTCCTTTGTGGGGGATGTTATTTTAAAAAAAGTGGTGTGGAAATTAGCTCACACCTGTAAGGCAATTACATCTTTTCCAAGTGAATTCTTTCTATCAGAAGATGAGAGCTGGTCTCTGAGTGCCTTTCAGTTGCCAAGCTCTGAGTGTCAGGTTGTGGGAAGTATAAAGAGATCTAAAATACAGCCCTTGGAGTAGCAGATACAAATATTTCCACGCCTATTTCATAGTAGACATAGGTAACTATCTCCAGTACAACATGTTGTAAGTCTAATGCCTGAACTCTTGAAAGGGCCAGGTACAACTGTCTGCAACTGAAGATAGTGAGATTTTTATCTCAGGGCCTGAATATTGTTGAGCTTTATTATCCTTTTGTTCTTGGCCAGTTTTGATTCATACAAAGAGCCCAGTAAATAGCGCTCAAAACACATGAAGTGGAGACCTGGGGCCAGATGCTGAGGGAAACCACCCCATCTTGAAGGTCCACAAAGTGCCCCCAGGACCTATGAGCACCTGTGCCTGAAGGTTCTATCACATCTGCTTTCACGCTGATGACAGATGATCAATAACCCAGGGCAGGAACTCAGGCTGAATCGGCTTCCTGGCATTTAGCTCTTCTAGTCACATCCGCTCACTCTGCCCTTGTCCTCCACTCCTGCTCACAAAGGGCACCAAGGACCCTCTGGCCGGGTCTGAGGCAGAGAAGTGGACAGACGCAGCCTGAGACTGGGGACGAAACAGACAGCGCTGGTGTGAGTGGGTCGGCCTCTCTCCAAACAGTGACGTGCCGAAAGAAATGGCTGATTGAAACTGTGCTTCTGTAAACGGGCTGAAAAACCATGAGTCTATTTTATTTGCAATGGAAAGGGCAACTAAATTAGAAATTTATACTATAGGTGAGGACTGAATACATGACAGCATGGCTTTTCTGTGAGAAAGTAATTGCTTATTTAATGATGAAAGCAGCCTAACTGCTTGTTTCTCTGGGGGGGAAAAAAAAACAAAACAAAACTGGACCTCTGTCCTGGAAACACTTCAGGCTAACTCCGGAGTAATTTCTAGGTGGACTCAAGAGCCAAGCACAGAAAATACCAAAATTTCAGGGTCCCGGCTGGATGACCTAAAGGATGATGAGACTTCTCAGGCAGAACAAGCTCTGGACGGGCCGGCGGGGTCGGTGGGCTGGTGCGGTGGGGGAGCCGGCGATGTTGGGCGGCGGGGAGCCCCTGCTGCCGCTTAGGCGGGGGGTGGTCACTGAGGGCCAGGCCGTGGTACAGACTCTAGGACGAGTCAGCCTGTTCCTGCTGTTTCTCCAGCAACACTTGGAAGGACAAGTAGCCAAGAAGTCAGGCTCTGGGGTTACCTTGGGAGTCAGTGAACAGGTGGAGTGGGACCTCTGCCCAGGATCTAGAACAGAAGGTCCTCCATAAACAAACACTGCAGGCTCTTCGTTCCTCAGTGGGGACCTGCTTCACTAGCTTCCGTGTGTTATGTGTTGTTCAGCTGCTCAGTCGTGTCTGACTCTTTGCGACCCCATGGACTGCAGCATGCCAGGCTTCCAGGTTCTTCACCATCTCCCTGAGTTAGCTCAAACTCATATCCATTGAGTCGACCATGTCTCTGAGTTTGCTCAAACTCATGTCCATTGAGTCGGTGATGCCATCCAACCATCTCATCCTCTGTCACCCCCTTCTTCTTCTGCCCTCAATCTTTCCCAGAACCATGGTCTTTTCCAATGAGTCAGCTCTTTGCATCAGGTGGCCAAAGTATTGAACCTTCAGCTTCAGCATCAGTCTTTTCAATGAGTATTTAGGGTTGATTTCCCTTAGGATTGACTGGTTCGATCTCCTTGCTCCCCAAGGGACTCTGAAGAGTCTTCTCCATCACCACAGTTCAAAAGCATCCATGTGGTATATGTGACATTAAAAAAAGATCTCTGTCTGCTTTAAGAGTCACATGAAGGAGAAAGAGAAATTCCTTGGGGCTTATTTCATGAGAGCTTTGTTGATATACCGACAAAGATTCTCTCCATGGCCAAAGCCTAGCCAGGAACTTCTGAGTCCCTCTGACACAAAGGAACATGTGTGTCCTGAGGATGATGTCCAGAAAAGGCTGATCACACACTCTCATGTCTTTTTCCACGTGTCACCAGTCTAGCGAGTCACTGCTGCTCCCTCCAGAAGGAGGGGGAGTGACAAGGATGCTGCTCTGGGACGAAACGCCAGGAGGCTCCTCTGAGTCTCTTACCACCAGGTGCCCACCTGGGCCCACAGAGAAAAGACTTGAACAAAGACGAATATAATTTCTAACAGCTCAAGGCTGCATCCCTTGGGAACTCCAGGCCCCTCAAAGTGCCTGCCTCAGAAACTCAAGGCTGACTGAAGAACTGACTATGGATTCCAGAGAGCCCTGAGGACAGGGTCCCAGCTCCTAGCTTATGTGTGACAAGAGAAGCCTGACAGACGCCAGACAGATGGTGCCGAATGGACCAACGTCTCATCTCCCTGACCCTACTGAGTCCCCATCACCTGCTCTCCACTCTCTCATCTTCCCTGTAAAGTCCCAGTCACCTCTGAGCAAGTCAGACTGGAGCTCAGCTCAGTCCCTTGCAAGTTAGTAGTTACTGAATAAAATCTGTTTCTACCACTTTGGCTGACGTTGGGCTGTGTTTATCTTTGACGGTAGAGACATCTGGTACATGTATCTTTTTCAAAACTTCAAATTTTATGTATAAATAACTGTTAGCTAGTTCTCTATTATTTTTAGTACTAATTATATCTAGCAAATAATTCTCCATGGTCTGACATATCTCAATTGTACTCAAATCCCAGAAGTCACTTTGTTTATAAACACTCTACTATACGGATCTTATAATTTTAAGATGTAGGGCTTAACCAAAACAGATGATAAAAAGTGTTTGTTGAAGGGACTCATTCTCCACAGCATCTCAGAGCTGACCAGGGTTTTAAATCCTAAACAGAAATATCTTAATATAAAATAAACAGCCTAGAGTTATTTATATAGTGAAGTAAAAAAAAAAATCTTAAGGAGAAATATCTAGCATGTGCAGTTGTTACTTTCTTCCCAAAGCAGTTCTATATTACAGACAATTAATAAAGGAACTAAGAGAAGCAGGTAGAAAGCAGAAGCATTTCCAGTTTCTAGAATTTTCTCTGTCTGCTCTCATTAGAGTATGAATTTTGAGGTAAGACAGGACCTTTATTCCAATTATATATTCTGTTCCCTTTCACAGTTCCTTAACTATGGTGGTTTAGTAAAGCGTTGTTGTTTTTTTTTAAACTGTGGGTTATAACCCATTAGTGGGAAATGAAATCAGCTTAGTAGGTAGCAACTAAATTTTTTTAAAAAAGATAAAATAGAATAAGATGGGACAGAATAGAACAGATCAGAGTGCAGCTCACCCAGGGAGCAGCACTGGTAGACAGCTTCTAAATCTTTTGCTTCAGTTAAATGTCTGTGTCCATGTGTATATTGGTGGTGAGGTATTCTTACAGCTGACTGAGTCAAAGATTTTGAAGAAACAGCCCCAGCACGATGCCAGACCAGCATCCTGCATCTGAGCTCCATTCATTCAGTGAATTAAACCAGCTAACACTCATGGGCTATTTGGTTGTGTCTGACATGGACCCCCAGTGGCATGGCTGGGGGTCAGGTCAGTGGGTTGCTTCTCTGTGCTAGAGAAGGAAGGGGGCATACTGTACACACTGAGGTGGACCAAGTCACATGGGTTACATCCCGGGATCCAGGCTGTGGAAGACTCATTGTCTTACCACAGTTTCCTCTACATGCAGCATCCGGCAGCATTTTTAGGAGCAAAACATCATTACAATTAAAACAAAATGGACCAGAAAACTGCTGAAGACATCATTCAGAATGCATCCCTTGTGATTTCCTGCTGACTTCTGGAAGGGCCTGCATTGATCTGGTAAACACTGCGTCAGAGATATGAAAGATTCAGAAGAGCCCCATGGACCATTTTCTAAGCAACTCAACACCACAAGAAAGACTTCGAAATTCCTGTCCGTTCCCCCCGTTGTTACAAAGCTGTTGCCTCTTCTCAACTGTGCAACAAGCGTGAGAGTCATTTTTCATCCATAAAAGCCTGTGTGTGTAGGTTTTGGTGTCACATGTGCAGATATGTCTGATGCCAAAAGTCTGGGAAACCCTTGAAAGTAAATATATTTGTGGGAGTCAGTGCCCTCCCTTGACCTGGCACACAGAAGGTGCTCGATTAATGTCGATTAGTGATTGAATGAATGAGCTCTCAAGCTTGCAGTACAACTCATGAATAAATCTGTTAAAAACAACAGAGAACAGAAGCTACTTGCTATCCAATGGATGGCTGATGCAAATGAAAAAACAAAAAAAAAATTAATTGAGCCTGAATTTATCTGGGTAAGAGGAACCATCAACAACAGCAGCAGGGAGTACTATAAAAAATGACAGGAGTAGGTTTGCACTAGTTTTGGGGGCTTATTCTAACACTCTGCCATTTTCATCCCTAATAAACCAAAGTAAATGTTGGCGATCACCTGCAGCCCTTAAAAGGATGGTTACCATATGCTTCAGCTACGTCTGTTTTCCCTGCAGACTAGTTCCAAAATAATAAGGTGCCCTGGATCTGAAAGCCTTGTGAAAGAGGTTAATGAGGTTAAGAGGTTAATGAAGACACCTGATTAATGAGGTATCTTCTTAATCATGCAAGTTTTAGAAAGAGCATGATATTCAAAATGTCCCTTACTTCATTCCTAGTAAACAATGTGCTAAATTCAAAGGTAGCGGCTTTGGGAAAATCTCAAAAAGGGTTATTTAACTGTATTTTCTACAGGTACTGGTTTTACAATAGCAGGGCTGACCTCTTTGTAATGTTTGCTGGCAAGAGACTGGTGCCAACTCAGACAATGGGGCGGTCAGGCTTGCTGAAGAGCCTAGATTACCTTCCAGGTGATGGACACTGAACCCTATGCAGAGAACCATGGGCCAGGCCTGACATGTAAAGGTTTTTGGAGGAGAAGATCTATATAGGAAAAGACATGATCCCCTAAGGAAATTTACTGTTGGGAGGAACACGTCACACATTCAGGATAAGAGCGTGTCTGCGACAATCAGAACTTCAGCCGGTAAAAGAAACCCGCTTAAAAGAAACTTGAAAGCCAGGGCAGCAGAACTGTTAACAAGTTTATAGCTTTTAGGCTCTGAAACAGACTCCTGAAAATACGTATGGAATTACAGCAGGGAAAGAGGTAAAATTATCCTACATTTCTTTAAAAAGCAGTCTATAGTTTTCCTGAGTCTCAGTGGCTTGATTTTCCAAAATACTAAGCTCACAGAACAATTTAAATCTCTATCAAAAATTCTTACTATGAGTTAAGCTTTACTTTTTTTCCCCCTACATGGTAGGGTATATTCCTTAATTTCATACACACAAAACAGTTGCAGGAATGGGAAATCCTACAGAGAGCAGCTGTGTTTCTTACTTGGCTTGCGTCATGCCTCCAACTTATGCAATGAACTCCCACACTGGTGATGCTCTGAAAGCAGACTTAGAGTCCTGCCCATGTGACGGTGTTAGAAATCTTGATGATGGCGCGCTTATCTTGCAGGGCCAAAACTAGTCTTCTGGTATGCTCTAACTACTCACCTTTGATGTGCAGGAATCTACCGGATTCCTTTCCTATGGGAGTTTATATGTTTGTCCACACACCTTTAGAGGGATGGACAAGCTAACTCTTCCTGGTATAAAGAAGCATGCAGTTCAATTATGCGACTCTCAGCCATTCAATTTTTTAAACACTTCCATAAATTATTCAGTGCATTTGACTTGCAGATTTGTCTCTGCTGTCTATAAACAGTGTGCTTTGAAACAAGGATCTGTTAGGAATGCAATCGACTCTGCTCTACTGGTGGGAACTCAAAAAGCCGTCTGAATGGCGTCACCCAAACAGTTTTGAGTGGCTTCATTTAATGAAGGCAGACAAGCCTGTGGATTGCTAAATGTGTGTGCAAACTAGACCCTGCAAGGTGAAAACAGACCTCTCATGCTCAAATCTCGATGCCTTTCTAGATTAACGTGGATAACTGGGGAAACATCTTTATGTGTTTTGATAGAGATTGACTTTGATGGCACTACCATGGCAAATCCAGCAAATTTCATTCCGTATAACGTTAAGCTAGAGAGGAGCATACCGACAGACAGACAGACAGACAGACAGACAATGAGGTCATGCGGCGGGGCTGTGCTAGATGCAGGGGACACAAGTGCATACAGAACAATGAGCACACCATGGCATCAACGCGGGCACACGTCGGCACCGAGAGTCGGAGACACTGTCAACGAGCCTTAAAGCGAAGGAGGAGATGCAGAGGGGAGACAAAGCTGAGAAGAATGAGCAGGAGATGGGCAAGATGACTCGTCTGTACTTGAACGTCTGACCTGTCAGCTGGTCGTCGCCTGCGGCAGGGGCGATGCGAATATGAGGTGTCGTAAGCTGAGTCACGATAATCGCAGCTATGGCAAAGGAGGATCCCCAGGTCAGCATGCATGAGGGAAGAAAAAGCCAGACTGAAGCTAGGCTAGCAAGGAGAATCTCCATCCGCATATCACATCGTCTCAACTTTCTTCCAACAACAACAAAAAGAGAAGGAAAAGAGAACACCACCACAGCCAGCTGTTGAATGTTCTGAATTCGTTTCCCTTAGACAGGCTTTCACCAGGCAGTTAGCTTTCTATGACATAGTTGCAAACTTGGGCTGAGATTCTCGTTAAATTGACTATAGGAGAAAATAAAAGCAAAAAGTAAAAACATTAACTCTAAAGAAAAAGCTAAACTCAATAGTGTCTTTAACTGCTAATGAGTAGAGAGGGTAGAAAGATTCACTGCAAATTCTGATGATCCAGACTTTCAGCTTTCAAAATGTATTTGGTTATTTAAAATTCTTCTGCTTAAATCACAATATTTGCTCTTCTTGCTAAAATCACCTTTGTGGAGAATACGATCTTCCTTCACTAAAAACATTTTTATGTAGAGAAATTTCTCTGATCACTAAATTTTGTGTACAGTATTTCCATTTAGGAACTTTATTTTGTCACATTCAAGGAATGAAAGAAAAAAAAAAATGCATCTCAAAACACCAGTTGAAAACAAAAAGACTACTCATTGCCTTTGCTCTAGTTATCATGGTTCACATATAACCAGAGGAGTGATTAAGAGCCTTCAAGCAGAGAAGGAGGGCTGCTCAGTTTGCTGGAATGGCTCAGCAGCTGAGTTTAAATGGTTAACATTCATGACACACAGATACTGAAAAAAATAAAGGAAATTAAAACGTCAGTTCTAATATGATACAGCTGGAAAATGATGCAAAGAAAAACTATTGGAGAATTAAGGACAGGCTTACATGAACGATTACTAATTTACACGGAACAGCCTGGGTGCTGTTAGAAATGTGGCAGTGAGTAAGGGACATAGATCATCTACCATCTGCAGACAATTAAACCTAAAACTGCCGGTGCATAATATTTTGAAATATCCCTCTGCACCGTTCAACTAGTGCTTCTCCTTATAACCAAACAGCAGCAGCCACTGGCTTTAAGAGTGGTATCATCATCTTTCACATGTTATTAATGAAAACTTTTTAGTGTTGCTCAGTGATATGAATAAACTTAACAGTGTGGTCAGAGAAGGGAGAACTCTCAAAGCATTACAAAGAAAATTTTTTTGGTTTGACACAGCATGTGATTTTGTGTACTGATGTAATGAATTGTAAATAGTAAAATGATATTTCTAAGGCTCGTGACAAAGTTGGTACCAAATCCAAGTTTATACACAGAACACTTGCTTGGTCATAGATAGTGGTGGTCAACCAACATTCCTGTGAGGTTTTCCATTAACTACAGGAAAATTTGACCCACTCTACTTCTAAGAAAAATTATACCATATCCATAAAAACTGAACATCTGTCTGATACTGAAATTGGTAAACAATAATGAACAAAAAGATTTTTGAGAAGACCTTTGTCAGTCAGCCATGCATTCACAACTCAAAGGAAGGTAAGCTGAAAACCTGTGGCTCAAAACTCAAATGGAAAAGTCCAGGATGTTCTATCTGATTATGTTCTTCTTTGTAAAATGTTCCTTTGTGACTATTATTCTTAGTTACAAGGGACCTCTTGATTTTATTGCAAATTACTGTAAAATAGGGGTAAGCCAGCCCACTGCTTGCCTTTGCAAATAAAGTTTTATTGGCACAAGGCCATGTTCCTTGTTCACCCGTGATGATGGCTGCTCATGCACATCAGAGGCAGGGCTGAGGGGCTGAAATGGAGATGCTGTGGGTTGGTCGGGAAGCTTAAGATATTTACTGTCTACTCTTTACAAGAAAACTGGCTGTACTATGTCTTAAATACCAAAAGAATGCACTATAGAAGAGAATACTGTTAAATCCTGATGCTTTAAAGATGGCCTCTGGTGCTAAGCTTAGGGTCTCCTTTAGGTACAAAGGTGTCCACAGTACAGTAAACATCACACCTGATGTATCAATTACTGGTGGTGGGAACTTCTGGAATTTGATGAATCAGCAGTCACCAAACTAGGTTTTATATAATGCTAGGGTTCCTTGAGAAGTGAGTTTGGCTCAAATAAATTTAGAAACTGTAGGGCTGAACAAAGCGATAAACAGGTTTCTTTTTCTTAGGAACTTCTTGGGACCCTTAATACACTCAAGACATACATTATGAAGACTGTTTCAGATTGAGAAAAGGAAATATTCTCTCTGTAAAACACAGCAGCAGATGTGTATCATATTTACGTTTCTATTTCTAAATCCATAGCTAAATGATAGCAGATTAGCATATATGAGCAGCCTGGCTATATAATTTGTTTTCTCGCGTGTTGAATATGAGTAATTAAAAGGAATCTTAATTAGCTTTACATCTCGACAGACATTCTTTCCAGTTCTTCTTTTCAGGGTACTTTCATTCTGTAGCATTGTGGCCTAGAAAGGATGGCATTTCTTTGAACAAAACAGTGAACAGAAAAACAGTCTAGAGGAACTTCTCAAAGAGACTGGTGATTAAAAAAAAAAACATTCACATTTCTGAATATAGTTAGAAATTGTATCGGAACAATAGAAATCCTTCAAAGTTTCCTGAAGGTCTCCCAGCAAAGCACATAGCCATACAAATGTAAGTTAAAAACTACACTTAGAAACAGTGGAGCATTTGTGCACAGAAAATTCACCTTTATAAAATATGACATTAAAATAATGGTTTTGTTTTCTTTTTCTTTAGGGTTTATATCTGGCTACTATAATACTTTTGGAAAGAATTCAGCGTGTGTTTTCATGAAGTTTTTGTCTTGATTTCTAGCTATACTGCTGTTATTCAAATCACAGCAAGGACAGGAAGACAAATGACACCCTCCCCCAAACACCAAAAACAAATAAAATCCTCCAAATTTTTATTAACTCAAAATCTTCAAAATTTAAAAAGTGATACATTTATGTATCTATACTTAGAAGCATTATAGATTACACTCTGCCTGATACAATAGGCCTTCAAATATTTTTCATCCTCTTAAATTTGCTGAGGCTTGTTTTGAGTCCTTGAACATGCTCAATCTTAGAGCATGTTCCATGTGCACTTGAAAAGAATGTGTACTCTGGTTTTTTCAGATGTAACATCCTGAAAATATCAATTACTGTCCTATTGTATCATTTAGGATCTCTATTGCCTTATCAATTCTCTGTCTGGAAGATTTGTCCATTGATTTGAATGGGGTGTTAAAGTCTCCTACTATTGTTTTATTCCCATCAATTTCTCCCTTTATGTCTGCTGGTATATGTTTTATGTATTTAGGTGCTTCTATATTAGGTGCATATAAGTTGATAACTATAATATCCTCTTCCTGTATTGATACTTTAATCATTGCACATATCCTTCTTTATCTTTCTTTATAGACTTTGTTTTAAAGTCTATTTTGTCTGATATGAGCATTGTGACTCCCCCCCCACTCTCGTCATTTCTGTTTGCATGAAGTACCTTTTTCTGTCTCCTCACTTACAATCTATGTGTGTCCTCAAATATTTTTTAAAAATAAAAAGTATAACAAGCTTCCAAACGTATATATTGTCAAGGAGAAACATAGCTGGCATCATGTCATGGAAAACATTATTTTGTAGGAGATTAAGGCAAAGTATACAGTTTAAACTAATTATTGTATCAGTTGGAATGACTATACCTCATTTAAGACAAAAATTCTAACCAGCAAACAAAACAGATTTTTACTTTTAAGTGTATCCTCTCAGTTTAGAATTGATTATCAACAAAGTCTTCCAAAATTAGCAGAAAGGAGTTTCCACCCTACTAGTTACCATAAGGCAGCCATAAGGGATGTACACCAATTCCTAAGAGACAGTTGGATCAAGCGATCTTAAAAAGAATTCAACTATAAACATGTGAATGTAACTAAAAATCAAAAATAAAAACTAGGAAAATTTCTATGTACTCTACCATAAAGATTAAAAAGAATTCTATGAACTGGGAGAGTAACCCCCAAACATCAAGTATTAATATATTATCATCATACAATGTCTTTTTAATGTAAGAGAATATTCTGGAAAGAGTCTGCCTATAGCTATCAATCAAAATAAAGCTACATATACTTATGAGGAAATTAGATATATACATTAAAGGAAGATACATAAAAATACAGATGATTCTTCAACATATAAAGACATGTAATAACACACCTTAGGTATTTTCCTGTGTCCAGTTTTTACAAGGCTTTATATTTGAGATGACTAGTGCCAAAACGTACCCTTGAAACATGATTAAAATAATCACTACATTAAATTTCAAATTAGCATGAAATACATCTTTAAGAGACATATCTGTGTTTGAAATTACAAATTAGTTCCTTGTGGAAAAAAATCTACTTCCATACTTGCTCTATGAAGATACATGTCAACAGTTGTTTCATGAGAACATTGAAATCTTTGTAAATTCAAAATGCTGCTTAGGAAAGTGGTTTAGTGTCTGAAAACTCAATTAAGCCACTATACTGTCAGCAATATGTGACAGAAACAGTCAAGATGTCTGAACTCTTTTAAATTTCAAACATCTTTACGATATGGTGTCAGTAACATTATCAGACCTGTCTGTTTTCTCTGTTTTGACTGGCCAAGATGGAATGGCTTCCTTCATTGCAAAATCAATTTTAGTATCAATCAGAAAAAATTATCTGATTATAAAGGTGATGAAACATTAGACGGTGCAGTAAAGGAAGGTTGCTGAATCTGTAAATGTAGAAATTAGTGAAATAAAATAGTATCAAACATTGTAGTTTCACCCACAAGGAGTGTATTTCCCAAGGCTCCCTCCTGTGTGATGATTTTATGAACAGGAATAACAATAGAATGCAATGAATATTAAAATCTACTTCCCTCTTTCTCCCCAAAGTTCATTTGACAGAATAGAGTTTGTTGCTGTGTAAATGTTTGCAAATTGACTCAGAAAATCTGAGCGGGGAAATATTTAGTCAATCAGGTCATCTGATTGCTTAATCATCCTTTGGTGAATTGAAAAACAAATTACAATATTGATTAAATCTAGCTGATGATGGAAGAAAACCATCCAAATCACCATCTAATTCAATCTATTGTGAAAACAGCAAACGTCAGATTTCCATGTTTACTAGTGTGTTATTTATATAATTACCTAACTATGCAAATGAACAAGATAGCAGATATTTTGTTGTTTTGAGTCAACTGGGCACTGACTCAGTTTTAGTAAAAATGAGGACAGATACTCGTACACTGCAAAATCACGAGTGGCCAGAGGATCTGCCAGGTGAAAAGCCAGGAGATACAGGGAAATACTGGTGTAGGAGTCCAAACACTTGGGATCAAGTCTTGACCCACAGATTATTAGATGAGTGTTGTTGGCAGGTCAATTTGTCTCCCCAAATATGCATTTTTTTCATCTCAAAAAAATAGCAATTTGTATCTCTGTTTTCACAGTAATTTAGAAGAAATAAATGAGAACATGCATATGAAAGCAATTTTAACTTTCAGCTGTGACATGAAAGGCAAGGCATTATAAATTAGGCATTCTGGAACTGGGTTTTCAGAACTCAATAAAGCAATCTGAGCATGGGTCATGATCTGGAGGCCTAAGACGGTCAACACCTCACTCAAAGGCCTTATCATACTGTAATAATTAACAGCTAAAAGTGAATTACAATTTAGAAAACACATCAATGTCTGTAATTCCATTTTTTAAAAATTAATTTAGCCCTACAAATAAAGGCTCTTAATCAAGTACAATATGATATAAAGAATTGAGTATTTTAAAATCACTATAAGGAGATTCTTGGAAATAGAGCTATGAGCCCATGAGGACAAACAAAATATAAATGAGCTAAGTACATCCCACAAGGCCTGACACATAATATGAAACCAAGAATATCTGTCAAGTCAACGGGATAAAGAGGTCATGTATCTTCAGAAAATGAGAATTTTGAAAATGCCAATGGGCATCTGTAATCTATTTAAACTCTACTGTCTGAACGTCAAACAACAAAAACAACATGATATTTTCATCCAACAGAAGTCATCAAGGGAGTCCCTGTGATCTGGGGAAACCTGGAGCTTTCTGCCCTCCTTTCTAAATTCAGCCTCATGATACTTGCTCACTGTCCTTATGTCTTGTCTAATGATTTGAAAGAGTGTGTTTAACTATAGGTGTTAATGTATGCTGCCTTGTTTTCATGTAGCTTTGGGCATTTCTCAAGGCATTTACACACTTCCACTTGGGATGGTTAAAAGCGCACTGCAAGGTTGACAAGACGACGTCATAGCATGTATACACACACACCCCTGCAGTCTCTTCTTTAGGAGGTGTTGAGCTTATGCGGATTCACCCTAATCTACATCTCTTCCTTGATCACATTTTTTCAGGATGAAAACCAGGCCAGGGAAACAGAAGGTCCACAGTAACATCTCCTGGTCCCTGGGTTGAGAGAGACACACGTCCCCAGTGAAAAGAGCCCAAGCAGACCCTGTTTTACAGATTATAACTAGATAATTGCGCTAAAGGGCTTCCCTGGTGACTCAACATTAAAGAATCTGCCTGCCAATGCAGGACACTTTGGTTTGATCCTTTGGTTGGGAAGATATCCTGGAGAAGGGAATGGCAGCCCACTCCAGTATTCTTGCCTGGAGAATCCCACAGACAGAGAAGCCTGGCAGGCTACAGTCCATAGGGTTGCAAAAAGAGTTGGACACAACTTAGCAACTAAACAATAAATTGCTTTAAAACAGCAGGAGGTAATTTACTGTCCTGCATTTGAAGTTCACTGAACCCAGTATTACTAGGTAGGGTCCAGTGTGGTTTAAAACACGGATAGGAGATCATATAAAAAGTAACTCTTTTAATAGAATTTTGTAAAAGATAACCATTGAAAACTGCTTTGAAACACAGCAATATGACTTCTTATTTGAAAAAAAAATCTATGTGAAACACAGTTCACTGCCATACAATCCTAGTACATACATGGAAACACACACACGTCTAACACACTTCTTTCAGTGACGTGAACATTTCAAGAAGTTTTGAAATACCGTCTAAAATTGGAGAGGACAGAAACTAGAACAACCCACAGTTTCAACCTACCTTTTGTGGCCACTCGGACACAGTCTATTTTGGTTTCCTGTGTTAAATAAAGAGGGGAGAAAAATCACTATTCATGTTTTCTGTGAAACAAATAAAAACTCTGCAGTTCTCCTTAAGTACAGATAAGGGGAGGTCTCACTGTTCCAAGGGTGGCTTTAATCACACGTGATTACTCCCTGGACTGTGCTCTGATACATTTTCTGGCTCCAGGACTGGCGGTGGTGCTACTTGTGGGTACCCGGCAGCAGGTGGTGGGTAGGAGCTATGCACAGAATCGCCCCCGCCTGGGGGGGCCCCCAACTCCCTTCTCCAGATCCCTCACTGACTCCCTGTGCAAACACTCGTGGGGGAAACCTATCTCCCTGATCCCTGCTTCTCACTGGCCAAAGGCGGTCGTGGTGCTGAGACCCACGCTGTGAAGGAAAAAACTTTCTTGTCTCATGAGAGCTCTGGGTCAGTCTAAACAGGAAAGGGAAGAAAAATTCAAAAACAACTCGACAGTTTGTATTTTGTTTCCATCTTATCTTTCTAAAGCTGTTTTCTCTTAGGAAAGAAAAAAAAAAAAGATAACTAATTTAGTCCCAGCTATAGGAAGCATAAACTCTTGTGGCACCAAAGAAATGGGACAGAATATGCTGAAAAGACAGATGTTGTGAATCTCACAAAATTGTAAATGAGCTGAATGTACGTGCTAGAGCTGTGCTGTTTTCCTGTAAAATAGTAAGCTAAGCAGAATTACTAGCCAACTTTTGGTAACAAGTGAAAACTGAAAATAAAAACCATCCCGTTGACAATATATTCTTCTTACAGAAACCACATACGAATATATTTGCTTCTTCCCAGGAATTTCTCCAGGTGAAAATAATTTTTAAAAAGAGAGAATAAAATACATTTATTTCAAGTAAAAACACACAAAAGCATGACTTCCCTTCTTACGACTACAATATGATTTGACTGGGTTTGCATTAATAATCCTGAACAGCCTAAGTAAACAGCCATTTATAAAACTTACCCCGTTGGCTCTACTAGCTGCTTGGAAGTAAATTCTGTAGCTTTTATGGGGAAGGAGAGGGGTGTTCCAGTACCCGTTGTAAGTCTTATTATCACCAATAGTAAAGGGCTGAGCCGCTTGGAGGCTGTTGGCTGGGAATTCTGCTGCAAAGTAGTACTGGGAATTCAGTATGGAGGCGTTCTGGAAGTGGATGGGCACCGGGTAGCATTTTAAGATTTCTGTGGTCTTTTTCGTTCTTCGAGGACGTTCTTCCTCGACCACTATTTGGTAGACACTAGAAAAAAAGAGTATCCTCAGTGACTGTTTAGGAAAACAGAGCTGAATCTCATTGTGTTCAACTGTACAGACCCATAATACCGCAGATAAACAACAAGGACAGAGTTAGTAATAAGGGCTTCGTGCCTATCGGACATGGGCCCCACACTTGCTCCATGAAAGAGACAGAAAGTGCTTAGAGTTCTTCCACAGAACTCTCTAACCCCGAATGAGACAATTTCTGGAAGGAAAGAAAATTCACCATAGTTAAAACATTTTTTATATGGCAATTTTTCCTGTTGATGTGAGCAGAACACCAAGATAATGTTCCTCTTATATGGTATTGAAGATGAATTTGTACAAAATGGATTCGGTTTAACCAATCAATGAAACTATATTAGCTGTAAGTTCATTGAAAAAGGCAACATAACACTTTCTTCAGTGACATCTGTACGAACACCTGTGAATTTTAATCAGGTCACAAGATACAAGGTGTGATGATTCAGGCTAACCAAGGTGTAACTTCCATATATATATATATTTTTTTTAATCTATTTTTAATTGGAGGATAATTGCTTTACAATATTGTTTTGGTTTCTGCCATACATCAACATGAATCACCCATAGGGATACATATGTCCCCTCCTTCTTGAACCTGCCTCCCATCTCCCACCCAATTCTACCCAATGCTAGTGTACATGATTCCATGCTACTCTCTCAATTCGTCCCACCCTCTCACTCCTTCACTGTGTCCACAAGTCTGTTCTCTATGTCTGCATCTCCATTGCTGCCCTGCAGATAGGCTCATCAGTACCATCTTTCTATATTCGACATATATTAAACTAACTGAAAAAGACACATGCACGCCAATGTTCACTGCAGCACTATTTACAACAGTTAGGACATGGAAGCAACCTAGACGTCCATCAACAGATGAATGGATAAAGAAGTTGTGGTACATATACACAATGGAATATTATTCAGCCATAAAAAGGAACCCATATTTTCTTACATTCCTTTGCATTCACCATAATCAGTCAGTGGAAAGACAGGACGTTAGGAATGCAGGAAAAAGGCATTTGCATTTCAAAAGCCAACAACTTGGAGTCAAAAGCAGTTTCTAAGAGGAAATCATGAACAGGGCACTTGAATTACATACAAAAATAAGATGGGGCTGAGTATCCTCAGAAGATGCTGTGAGTTCAGATGTCCCCTGGGAGGACTGGGTCTCCTGGTTCCTACCCACCTTTCTCTCTGCACCCCTTTTCAATGTTTGTGAATTTTGAATTAGCCTTAGGAGACTGGGAGAGACCTTGAAGGGATGGATTTCTTTGCTGAGATGCATACATTTACTAGAATGATGAACTTCTGTGCAGTTTGGTTGGAAAAAAAAAATGATTTTAATACAGAGAAACCTTGGCAGCAGTTTTGAAAAACTGAATCCAGATTAGATCGCAAGTTCTTCTGACAAGGAGATGTATCTTTTTCTTACTCTATCAGAAAAGCACCGTGACTTCCCGAGCACAACTCTGTAATCCTGGGGTTGCTCAGCATGGACACTCGTTTAAGCTGGGGAAACAGAACAGGAGGGAGGTGCTTTCCACCCCCATCAGCTGGAGTCAGCGAGGGGAGGTCTCTCTCTATGCTCCTGTCCCTGTGAACTTGGGATCTGCACCTGGTGAATCTCCTGTTTCTGGAAGTATAACCACTTAGCACATTCTATTACGGCCATGCCAAGCAGCAGCCGTTCAGTTTGTGATTTTGTTCCAATAAAAACGGATGGTTGTAGAACATGAGACTGATTGCTCACGAGGCAGGGGGTCCAGAGGATTACAGTGTGATGACAAAGGGCTTTATGAGCAGGGAGGTTAACTCAGAAAAGAAAATAGGACTCTTTCTAACCTCAAGGCTTTCTACCATTCCTGAGGATGTTCCACCAAACCCTGTGGCATTCTCACCTGCAGGATGGATGCAACATGGAAGGAAGAAGTTAGGGAGGACCTTCCTATAGGGGTCAGGGACAAGAAACACAGACAGAGGTGAAAGGGGACTTTGACTTCACACCCCCTTCTCTCTGACCTCTTATATCTACAGTCAGATGTGGCAATTATAATACAACTGCAAGTTCTTGGACACTTCTCCACCAAGTATGGGATTGGCTAACCTTGATGATGGCATGCAACCAGCAGAACATAACAGAAGAACAATGTGCAACTCTCAAGGCTTCAGTCAGAGAAGTGCAAACATCAGCTGAGAAACTGTGACTCTTCTGCAGGGCCTGCTGTTGGGGTGGCGGACACTGGCATGGGCACCATTTAAGCTCTACTCCTAACGCTGCTAAAATTTGGCTTCGAAATTAATGTCTTTGGATCTTATTTTTTCCAATGAAATGAGACAATCAGATGGATCTCCAAGGTACATTTTATATTTTTTTTATTCAGCATACAAAGACTACTCTTGCAAGATGGACAAATCAAAAAAGAATTCATTACTTTGCAGAGAGATTCTCCATTAAATAACTTTTAACATTGGCTTTCTTCTATTAGAAATCTTTTCCAGTTTATTTGCTATATGACACAATGTTCCAAATTCCACTTTAAAAAGAACTTCTTGGAAGTCTAGTGTACTACAGTAGATAATGTAGAAATATGAAGATTTATGCAAGGAAAAAAATTACAGAAATTATTTCATATAGGAAATACTAGCCCAGGAGCCTTGCATATGTAGGTTTTATTTTCTGGTTTTACTGATGAGAAAACTGAGGTTCAGAGGTGAAGTGCCCATTCTCTTTGGGGCACATAGTTAAGTAATAGCTGACATGGTCTCCTGACCATCAGATGAGACAGTCATTTCTGTATCTTGTGAGACTTAGAATGAAGTGGGCCATGAAGTATATATTTTTGAAAACATAACAATCCAGAAGTAATTTCTACTTTATGTACCTTATATGTAATATATAGGGAGGAAATATACTGATAATTGCTAATAATACATTTTGCTTTACTAAAATCTAATACTAAGCCTATTCTGTATTCATTTCCTGAGTACACAAGACCTGAGAAAGGAGGAAATTACCAAGGAGAAGTTCTGTGATAAGATAATGCTGGTTAGATTGCAAGTCTATGCTATAGGATCCACAAATAAACAAGAACTGGAGAGAACTAGAAATTGCATCTGTTTCTTCTACCCCCTCTTCCATCACCTCCACTTCTCACTTTTCATCCATTTCCAACCCCCACCTTTGCTAGTTTTCCCCAATGCTACTCTTTTATTAATTCAATAAATATTTTTCGAGCCTCTAGTACGTGCCAGGCACTGCCCTGCCTTAACTTGAACAAAATATCTGACACTCCCTAAGGCTTCCCAGGTGGCTAAGCGGTAAATAATCCACCTGCCGATACAGGAGACACGGGTTTGATCCATGGGTTAGGAATATCCTCTGGAGAAGGGAATGGCAATCCACCCCAGTTTTCTTGCCTGGAGAATCCCATAGACAAAGGAGCCTGACGGGCTACATTCCGGGGAGTCTCAAAGAGTTGGACACGACTTAGTGACTAAACAACAACAACAAGAGAAAGACAGTTTCGTTCTGGAATTGAAATGCCATCTAAGTGAATATGAATGAAAAAAATTAATTTTTCCAATCAGCAAGTTTATGAGGATCATATGAAAATTCAAAGATTAAATGATTATTTAACGGGCCTTGATTTTAGCCAGTCGGCATGTTAGGTCATACACTCTACTCCAGATATATTACTTCTTAAATAGCCACCATCTACTCATCTTCAGATATATTAAAGGAAGAAGTAAGTAGACCAGAGCAATTTCAAACCCAGAACGTCTTTTCATCCTTGCTCCACAAGACAAATTAGATTTGCAAGCATCCAGACCTCAAATCTATTTGCTCTTTAATAATTTAAGCACTGAAAGGTCAGGCAGCTCTTTTCTATCCCCCTCTATCAAAGTCCAGGCGCTAATGAAAAATGGCCAAGTCCCTTCTGCTGCCCAGTGGCCACACGCTACTGCCCCCCGGTTGGAAATTAACACAGTATTGACAGCCAGGTCAACGGTACCTCGACAGAACTCGATGACTGATATGTTTTTCTTTTGTACAAATAACATCCTCCTCACTGATGATTTTCATAAGAACTTTCCAACCACTAGTGTTAGCTAAAAAGCAGCTTTGAAAATCTCACTGTTTGAATGCTTCTCCTAAAAGGATGATTGGAAAAAAAAAAGGGGGGAAATTCTCAAGGATGGTAAACCAAATATAAGTCTCTAGCTTAGTGAGATGAATTAAAATTCTATTATCTTTTTAATGCATTAATCATAGTCCCTTTGTTTACCAGTCACACCATTGCTAGCTTTCCTCCACCACTATTCTGGAATTTAAAGTAACACAAAACTTTTCGGCGACATTTGCAATGTGAAAGCACAATCCATCGTGAGGATTAATCTGCCAAAAATGTGACATCATTATATCCAAACTTTCTTACGGAATGAAATTTAAAGTTTAATTGATGCTAAGCTTTCCTACAACAAAACTCTAAGCCTCTTAGAAGGAGAATAAGAAATCTGCATTTATACAGAATAGCCCTTGAAGTATAACCTAGGAAAGAACATCTGAACATCTTTCATGGACTTCATTAAACATAAAAGTTCAAATGCGATGAAATGGTTTTGGTATTTTCTAACTTTGAAGAGGTTGAGAATAAGCCTGCTGCAGATGTGAAATTGGCTTTAAAATATGTGTCCTAATTCTTTTCAAGGTTAAACCTTTAGTTTTAAGTCCACTCTTCTTACCTACTTATTCTGTTCCTTATCAGCATAAAATAATTGAAGGGTTATCCAACTAGACGGACTTGTGTGGTGGCTCAGATGGCTCCTCCGCCTGCACTGGAGGAGACCTGGGTTCGATCCTGGGTTGGGAAGATCCCCTGGAGAAGGGAAAGGCTACCCACTCTAGTATTCTTGCCTGGAGAATGCCATGGACAGAGGAGCCTGGTGAGCTACAGTCCATGGGGTCACAAAGAGTCGGACATGACTGAGTGACTAACACTTTCACTATCCAACTAGATAGCAGAATGTTGGGTGAAGAGGAGAGATGAGGGGAGAAAAGTCCTGCTCTATTTCTTTTGTTGCTTCTGCTAATCCTTTTGTTGGTGTTTCTCATCATGTCAAAGGCTTAGAACAGTGTTCATTTCGTAACACTTAATAGTAACTTTAACTTGATTGCAGTTTTTGGTAAAGCCTTCCATTTTCTCTTTTAAAAAAAGGATAGAGGGGGAGGAGAAGCGAGAGAAGGGGTGATGTTTGGAAACAGTAACATAGAAATTTATAATACCATATGTAAAATAGATAGCCAATGGGAATTTGCTTTATGACTCAGGGAACTCAAACAGGGACTCTGTGACAGGCAGAAGGGTGGGATGGGGAGGGAGATGGGAGATAGGTCCAGGAGGGAGGGGACATGGGTGTACCTATGGCTGATTCTTACTGATGTATGACAGAAAACCACAAAATTCTAATATCAATACCTTCTTGAAGATTAACTCTTTGGGGAGTGAGATAAAATGAAAATATAAATTATATGCAAAACAGGGAAGAGAAATGTGTAATTCAGGTTTATTTACGCAGTAACACAGACTGCATTTCCTTCCTGTTCTTTTTCCAGTCATTTCCGTTCCCCGAACCTGTCAGCATTTACTGAAATGACACCCCGAAGGTCAGAATGACCTGGTTCAACTGGACAACATTTTAAAAATATTGCAAACAGATCACCAGCCCAGGTTGAATGCATGAGACCAGTGCTCCGGGCTGGTGCACGGGGAAGACCCAGAGGGGTCGTGTGGAGAGGGAGGTGGGAGGGGGGATCGGGATGGGGAATACATGTAAATCCATGGCTGATTCATGTCAATGTTTGGCAAAAACCACTACAATATTGTAAAGTAATTAGCCTCCAACTAATAAAAATAAGTGGAAAAAAATATTGCCACCAGTTGAAAATCAGGGGGAAGAAAAGGTCAGTTCAGTAAGGTCAATGTGTTTATCATCATGCCTAGGATCCATGTAACACGGGAGCTGAGAGCAGCTAAACGAGCATGTCCTGCTCACTGACTCACAAATGAGGTCACCAGTTTTCCGTGGACAGTAGACTCTGGGTAACATACTGGGCAGCATAAACTGATCCATGGGGTCGAGTATTCTGTGTTGACCACTTTCATTTCTCTTTGTCCTGCTCTGTTCTAGATAAGACCGGCCATCTACTGCTGCGGCACACGTGCAGGGTACCACAAAGAAAACTGATGTCCGTGCAGCTGTCACTCATCCTGAGGAGCTTGTCTGGCATCCCTAAGTTACTTCTGTACTGAATGTGTGTGCATGTGTGTGTGTGTGTGCACGTGTGCCTGAGCATGGGGTCCCACATCATACTGCTCTGCTAGTTAGTGATAAATCTGATATCATGAAATATTAATTATAGCTGAAAGGTTGGGCGAGAAATATGAACTCAATTACTGCTCCATATTGTGAACAAAGGGCAGGGAGGAAAAAAATCCTACAGCTATGGAGGTTTGGGGTAATAAAAGGACAACTGGTACATTAGACTTGGGCTGAAAAGCTGTGTAAAAGACCATGTGTTATTAATCTTCACAACAGGCACCGAATTGCAAGTAAATTAGTCCAAGATGGAACATCTTTAAAGAGTGACTTCTCCCCCTTTTGACAAGTGAAGATGCTTTCCTTTGCACATTTCATTTCACTTATGTTTATCATAATGTAATCATCACAACTGCGTAACAAACACGTGACTGTAAAAATTATAACCCAAAGTCCCCTACTATTTTTAAAGCTGTTTTTCTTAACTCGCTCTAGGGTTTTAAACAAAACTAGAAAAATTGAATACTATCAAAGCCATACTAAATATCTTCATTGTTGTAGGTTTATGTTATATTTAATTCAGAATCTTTCAGTCTCTAAAAGTATTCACAGCAATAGTGCAGGCCAGGTGAGATGTGCATGCATGTGTTCTCAGTTCTGTCCAACTCTTTGCAACCCCATGGACTGCAGCCCGCCGGGCTCCTCTGCCCATGGGACTCTCCAGGCAAGAATACTGCAGTGCGGTGCCATGTTCTCCTCCAGGAATCAAACTCACATCTCCTGCATTGGCAGGTGGATTCTTAAATGCCATCGTCTAGAAGGGGCAAGAGCACAGTGAACTGAGCCCCACACCAGTGGAGTCAGTCCAGCTCTATCACCAAATCATCCCCTGACCACTAGGGTCCTTTCAGCTCTGATATTTCATAGCTCCTGGTACTAGGTCAGGCAAGCTGTGACGTCGATGAGTGAGAAGAAAACTATTTTATCCATATTTCCTTCCTTTCTGCGATATTTATCACATGCAAGCCCTGTGAGAGGCACAAGGGAGGAAGAAAAAGACCAGACTGTCCCCATCTTGAGAAGCACAGCCTTGGGGTGTTAGAAACAGGTTCCTCAAACTGAGAACTGGGACGAGATGCTGATAAGGATTTGTACCAAGTGGAGGAGGAGGCAGGGAGCAGTCTCTGTCTACATCAAAGTCTCCTGTGGCATCAGCGGCTCCGGGAACTCTGGTCTGGACCTGGTGCCCAAACACTCCTGCTGCTGGTGGCACCCAAAGACTGTCCTGTGTTGCCTACGGCCACCAACTTTTCCCCCAAATTAAAGCCAAAGTAACAGCAACAAACAAAAGAGCGAATGTCTTTGTGGTCCCTGCGCAAACCTTGTTTCACTACAACCACCTGGGTGCACAAAGCTCCACCCAAGTCCCAGCAGGTCTTTCTGTCAGACTCATTTGCAGCTTTGCCTGCAGAGCTCCGAAGACCTTGGGGGACCCTTCATCAATAGGGTTGAAGACTGAGGGTAACGGGCTGGGCTGTGGCTCCGATGCCTGTGGGGGTCCCAGCAGGCCTGTCCTAAGAGTCCCTGGGTTTCCCCAAGAGGAACCCTGGGAGAGGCTGGGTTTTCCTCAGTCTCCATGGTGCCCACATCCTACTAGAAGGACACTGTAAGGCCAGACGAGCAGGGCTGGGTGTTGACTCCCATCCCCTGTGATGCCCAAGCGGAGGAACAAGAAGCAGGTCCCTCTGCTCCTCGGGGTCTCTGCTCCCCTGCCCCAACTCTCCCCAGGCCCCCACCCTGGCAAACCTGGGACCACCTTTCCCACCTTCTACAATCGTGCCACAGGTAACAAGAGCCATCATTTCTCAATTCTACTATTTCATTTGATATCCATTGTAATTACAAAGATCATGTCAAAATATTACAGATATGTTGGTTGCTTGGGGGGTGATGGTGGCAGAATCTGGCAGTGGGGTCCCCTTGCTGCCTCCCCAGGCCACAGGTGGCCCCCTGCGTGGGCCTGTGCGCCTGCCCTGCAGGCCCTGGAGCACCAGGCTGGGGCTCTGATCTCATACCTGGAATCCTTCAGAGGGGATTCCGTTCAAGAAAAGGAAAATCTGAGACAGGGGAAGGACAGAGAGGTAATATATTTTCATGCACAAAAGCAAGTTTGAAATGGACTTGGAGGGAAAGTTAAATTAAGTTCCATTGTATAAAAGCTCAACTACACCTACTCTATTATTTTTATCTTCCCCTGCCATTTTTCAGGTTGCTTTTCAAGGGTTCTGGAAGAACAAACTTAGTTTCCAAAATGAATTTTCAAAGAGATGACTGACACTGTCATCCTAAAAGCAACTTTAATAAAAATGATCTTTGTTTCCTGGCAGTAAAGGGATCCAGAGTATTATTTTTTAATACAATAAAAGTCACCCAAAATCAGGTGGTAGAAGGGTGGTGGTGGTGGTGGTAATAAGAGACGTAGCACAGTTTTTGTGAACACACTCTGTAGCAATTCAGGTGTAAGAAGTCATAAAGAACCGAGCCTGTATAGTAATATAAAACGGAAGTTTTATTGTTAAGTGACATTTTGGTTTTTGTGACTATGTGTACCAATGAAAAAAGGAAAAATTTTATGGTGGAAGTCGGGTACTTAGAGCTCTTTTCCTTAACCAATTTTAGCAATGGATAGAACCTTTATAAAAGGTTCCAGAACTGTGACAAAAGAACCTTTAACCCTAAAGGTTAAAGGTGCTCTTTGCAGGTTACAATTCTTCAATAAAAGAGAGGGAACAATTTAAAAAACCATTAATAAGCATTTCAGAAGAATTGGCGTTTTCTTTCTTTATTCTTTGGGGACTATTAAGATGATAAAATGAAAAAAGAACATACAGATCAACAAAAAAGACAGCTGAATTTGATCAAAACTATCCAGAACACTAAAGCAACTCTGTTCAACCCAAGGCCTTTAAGTATCAAGACATATTTCGCTAGTAAACACTGAACAGATTTTGATGGAGATAGACTTGCCCCAAAGTTTTACAAAGTCTTAGTTTAAAGATCGTAACAAAGAAATAATGAAAACAACAACAACCCCAAACCCCTGTTTCTAACTTCTAAGAATTAAGATTCTTAGAAATGATAAGCCCCCCAAGATTGCAAGGATCATAACCTAAAGACAAAGGTGTAATGTTTTCTTAACCCTGGAAGAGACAATAAAGAAAATATTTTCAGAAAAGTTCTTATTGGCAAAGGGAGATGCAACCACCTTGGTTCTAAAGAGATCCTGCTGGGATGATGTTTGTGGTGCGGACAGCCCCTGGGAGGTGCCTTACAGGCCACGTAGTGTAGTACAGGGAGAGAATGGCTGTCAAAACTGCTCCCGCCGCAACCCCAGATTTCAGTTTCTTATCTGTGCATGGAGTGGGGGCATCTGAGCAGGAAGTCTGCTCTGACGATTAGAATCATTTCATAAAGGACCAAACATGGGTCTGACACATTATAGCTGCTCCATCTAAGTCACAATAATGCTTCATTTTTTATTATCATAATTATTATTCCCGTCAGATCATCACTGAGGCTCAGGAGTATTTTACGGGGACTTAGAAGCTTTCCTGCGACACAGGCAGAAGACAAGGGGCTACTCTGTTTTCTATAAGACACGACCGTCTTCACAGACCAGAATAGCATCAACAGTTATAAGAAGAGCTTTCCTACAATGAGCAGAGGATGTCTGTGTTAGATGCTGTCCTGAGAGCTCTGCTTCCCGTCATTCACCTCCCAGCTGCCCTCGGAGGTGGACATTCTCACTCACATCTACTTCAGGGGGAGAATGAGAGAAAAGTTGTGCCACTTGCCCAAGATCATGGGACATATAAACACCAGGATCTAAACCCAGGGTCACCAAACTCCATGCCAGAGTTGACTGCACATTTGATGATTCTGAACATTTCTACACCTTCCTTCCCAGGAAAGGGCCCATGTTTGTAACTACTCCAACCAACAATTCTTTCTCATCACTGTGGGGTTTTGATGGAACCACAGGTCTTCTAAAACTTTGATAATTTTACAGAATGATCACACATATTTCTTTCAATGACCATCAGCTTACTGTCAAAGTATAGGTTTCCTTTAAAACACAGATCCTACTTAAGTGATAATCGTGTATACTGGTATAAAAGTTAAAGGCAGTAATGATGAGAAATTTTAGGCATACTACCAAAAGCAAGAAAAAAAGGGAATAAAAACCGAACACCAATCCAGTCAATATTTCTGCAGAATTTGCTAAGCAAATTCTGATATTACAGTTTTACACTTTCTCAGCACTTCAGCTTACAAAGAACTTCCACCTGTATTAATCTTTATGACAATGTCATGAGATAGATGGGTGTTGGACTCCAATTTTAGAACTAAAGAAAGACGCAGAGTTCACAGGATGCCCAAGATCACACACAAGTAAACAATGCAGCCCAGATGCAAACCAAAGACTTCTGGTCCATGTGAGTGTTCTTTAAAAAAAATAATAGCTAGTAATAAATTAATTTTTAAAGTTTTCATTACATTTTTAGTTGACTTTGATGAGAATTATCTGTTTTCAGAGAATTCTTTGTAATAATTCTCTATAGTTCCCAGCTTTTTGGAATATAGATTTCCACTGTAGAACATTAAAATTCAACATCTGTACACATTCTAGAGTGATCACCAGGACAAGTCCAGTTATCATCCATCACCACACAGCCGACCCTCTTCATCCATTTCGCCTACCTCCTAACCCTCTTTCTCACCTATGGGGGGATGGAAAGAAAAGGAGAAAGGGAGGGGTGTCAGTGACCCCACAAGGTGAGAAGAGAAGTCTCAAAGGTTTCAGAATAGGCATGTGAGATTCTAGTGACCTTCCAATAAAACGTGTATTTTAAACAATGACTTCTTTGAAGTAGTTCTTCTGAATATAATCTTATTAATAACAATATGATTGATCCAAGGGTAAAAGCAGGGTATCTTTTTTTTATGCTTCTGTACTCTACGGAAGAGTGTAGTACTTAACTTTTATTTAGTGATAAGAATATAAATTTAAAATCCTCTTCTTCCTTATATGTTCAATGAGTTAAAAGGAGGTTTGAGACCTTCAGCTTCTCATCTATAAAGGCGTCAGTGATAATGACTTCTGCTCACAAGGAAAAGATGAGGTTCAATTCAATAAACATCTATTGCACACTTAATTAGGTTTGAGGTACTGAAGGATATTCAGAAACTAAATTATGAAAATCATTTTGTGACCCTTTTGCATTTCCTATTACATTTACATACATTTTACATGATGATTAGCCCAGGAAAAGGCTCACTTCCAACATTAAATTCATAAATCTAATTAATACTCTTGAGTGCCGGTCAAACTTCATTTACTGCGTATGCAGTTTTAATTGTATTTTCTGGGATGGCCACTGTCTACACCTCTTTACTTTCTCTGATCCTAGGCCGTTCTATGGGCTGCTCCTCTTCAGTGAAACTACAGTGGTCTTCCAGTCCTGACTGGTCACTTCCTGCAACTCCTCTGAGTTTCAGCTTAAACAGCACATCCTGATTTCCTTGTTGGGTTTCCTCCTCTGTCACATGGCCTCAGTAACTCATTATACAGCTTGCTCACCATCCTAGCACCGTGACTTGAACATAAAGATGCTTCATAGATGTTTGGTAAACAAATGAATGAATAATTGGCAATGTTGGTGCTCAAATTTCTTAACAACACTTGGCACTGTTACAAAGGGCAAGATTTTCACCAGACTAATAACCTCAGAGAACTCTTAACCGCTTCTCACTGAGCAGGACATATACCGACACTGGACAGGAAATGCTATAAGGAAACGCAGAGAAATGAAAAATTAAGACACAGAGAACAACTCCAGTGGGATATGATGATATGGAAAAAATGAACAATGCTCCCTAATCATTCTATATCTAACAGATTGAAGAATGAAGTGTTGCTTAAAGGAAGAAGCTGAAAACCATGTACAGGTAACCATCACAGGCATAATGTAATAACAGACTTAAGAAAATAGTTTCTGGCGAAATAGAAGGCACGTCAGCATGTTCCTGTGCTTTGCTGTTCTCATCATAAACAATTACACTGTGCATATTTAGAAGTGCTGGTTGAGCAAACGTTTTCTGCTGAGGACAATGACAAAACCTGTTCTTATTATATGGCTATGCCCCCTACCCCCACCCACAGGATCACAAGGTGCTGACACCTGAGGACAGCCGTCAGGTCCTCTTCAGTGGACCCTGGGCTCCCAAAGCCCAAAGCTCCCAGCGGCTCCCTGGACTGGCTTTTGCTGTCTGCCTGGAGAGTGACTTTATCAGTCTCTTCGAACCTGTAATCTTTTCTCAGGCAATTATGGGATTATGTGTGTGTGTGCGTGCTTAGTTGCTTCAGTCATGTCTGACTCTTTGCAATCCTATGGACTGTAGTCCTTCAGGCTCCTCTGTCCACAGGATTTCCCAGGCAAGAATACTGGACTGGGGTGTCCGGGATTCTTCCCCACTCAGGGATCGAACCCAGATCTCCCTCTCTCTCTGTGTCCCAGTTTTTCATTTCTCTGCGTTTCCTTATAGCGTTTCCTGTCCATGTCGGTATATGTCCTGCTCAGTGAGATGCGGTAAGAGCTCTCTGAGGTTATTAGTCTGGTGAAAATCTTGCCTTTTGTAACAGTGCCAAGTGTTGTAAGAAATTTGAGCACCAACATTGGCCAATTATTCATTTATCTGTTTACCAAATATCCATGAAGCATCTTTATGTTCAAGTCACAGTGCTAGGATGGTGAGACAGTAGTTGGATTCTTTACCGTCTGAGCCACCAAAGAAGCCCAACAATACTGGAGCGGGTAGCCTATCCCTTCTCCAGGGGACCTTTCCAACCCAGGAATCAAACCAGCATCTCCTGCATTGCAGGCAGATTCTTTACCAACTGAGCTATCTCGGAAGCCCTTATGTGATTGTAACACTTAAAAAAATGAAAGTGAGGCATCTGTAGTGAGATCAGTCAGTCTTTGTCAAAATGTCCAAGATCCTGTCTCTCAAAGGTTCTCAGTCTTAGCTGGGAACATGTCTGGAAACCCATCCCTTCAACTCCGTGGAATCAATAATTGTGATTAGGAAGATCAGCAGTGCTGAGAGCTCGTGGAAGATCAGTGCTGAGATTCGTCATTCAGGTGCTAAGTTGTTCAAGTCAAGGCTTTTGCAACCTCTGGGTCTCTGGGGTTACAACTGACACGGGTTTTATTTATTTATTTATTTTTCAAGCAGATCCTACATGAATTTTATTTTATTTTTTTAATTATTATTATTATTTTTTTTCCAGTGGGTTTTGTCATACATTGATATGAATCAGCCATGGATTTACATGTATTCCCAATCCCGATCCCCGCTCCCACCTCCCTCTCCACCCGATTCCTCTGGGTCTTCCCAGTGCACCAGGCCCGAGCACTTGTCTCATGCATCCCACCTGGGCTGGTGATCTGTTTCACCATAGATAGTATACATGCTGTTCTTTTGAAATATCCCACCCTCACATTCTCCCACAAAGTTCAAAAGTCTGTTCTGTACATCTGTGTCTCTTTTTCTGTTTTGCATATAGGGTTATCGTTACCATCTTTCTAAATTCCATATATATGTGTTAGTATGCTGTAATGTTCTTTATCTTTCTGGCTTACTTCACTCTGTATAATGGGCTCCAGCTTCATCCATCTCATTAGGACTGGTTCAAATGAATTCTTTTTAATGGCTGAGTAATATTCCATGGTGTATATGTACCACAGCTTCCTTATCCATTCATCTGCTGATGGGCATCTAGGTTGCTTCCATGTCCTGGCTATTATAAACAGTGCTGTGATGAACATTGGGGTGCACATGTCTCTTTCAGATCTGGTTTCCTCAGTGTGTATGCCCAGAAGTGGGATTGCTGGGTCATATGGCAGTTCTATTTCCAGTTTTTTAAGAAATCTCCACACTGTTTTCCATAGCGGCTGTACTAGTTTGCATTCCCACCAACAGTGTAAGAGGGTTCCCTTTTCTCCACACCCTCTCCAGCATTTATTGCTTGTAGACTTTTGGATAGCAGCCATCCTGACTGGCGTGTAATGGTACCTCATTGTGGTTTTGATTTGCATTTCTCTGATAATGAGTGATGTTGAGCATCTTTTCATGTGTTTGTTAGCCATCTGTATGTCTTCTTTGGAGAAATGTCTGTTTAGTTCTTTGGCCCATTTTTTGATTGGGTCATTTATTTTTCTGGAATTGAGCTGCAGGAGTTGCTTGTATATTTTTGAGATTAATCCTTTGTCTGTTTCTTCATTTGCTATTATTTTCTCCCAATCTGGGGGCTGTCTTTTCACTTTACTTATAGTTTCCTTTGTAGTGCAAAAGCTTTTAAGTTTCATTAGGTCCCATTTGTTTAGTTTTGCTTTTATTTCCAATATTCTGGGAGGTGGGTCATAGAGGATCTTGCTGTGATTTATGTCGGAGAGTGTTTTGCCTATGTTCTCCTCTAGGAGTTTTATAGTTTCTGGTCTCACATTTAGATCTTTAATCCATTTTGAGTTTATTTTTGTGTATGGTGTTAGAAAGTGTTCTAGTTTCATTCTTTTACAAGTGGTTGACCAGTTTTCCCAGCACCACTTGTTAAAGAGGTTGTCTTTTTTCCATTGTATATCCTTGCCTCCTTTGTCAAAGATAAGGTGTCCATAGGTTCTTGGATTTATCTCTGGGCTTTCTATTCTGTTCCATTGATCTAGATTTCTGTCTTTGTGCCAGTACCATACTGTCTTGATGACTGTGGCTTTAGCAAAAGTGTAAGCTGTGTAAAAGCAGTGCTAAGGGGAAGGTTCATAGCATTACAGGCTTACATCAAGAAACAAGAAAAAAACCAAATAAATAACCTAACTCTACAACTAAAGCAATTAGAGAAGGAAGAAATGAAGAACCCCAGAGTTAGCAGAAGGAAAGAAATCTTAAAAATTAGGGCAGAAATAAATGCAAAAGAAACTAAAGAGACCATAGCAAAAATCAACAAAGCTAAAAGCTGGTTTTTTGAAAAAATAAACAAAATTGACAAACCATTAGCAAGACTCATTAAGAAACAAAGAGAGAAAAACCAAATTAACAAAATTAGAAATGAAAATGGAGAGATCACAAGAGACAACACTGAAATACAAAGGATCATAAGAGACTACTACCAGCAGCTCTAAGCCAATAAAATGGACAACTTGGATGAAATGGACAAATTCTTAGAAAAGTATAACTTTCCAAAACTGAACCAGGAAGAAATAGAAGATCTTAACAGACCCATCACAAGCAAGGAAATCGAAACTGTCATCAAAAATCTTCCAGCAAACAAAAGCCCAGGACCAGATGGCTTCACAGCTGAATTCTACCAAAAATTTAGAGAAGAGCTAACACCTATCTTACTCAAACTCTTCCAGAAAATTGCAGAAGAAGGTAAGCTTCCAAACTCATTCTATGAGGCCACCATCACCCTAATTCCAAAACCAGACAAAGATGCCACAAAAAAAGAAAACTACAGGCCAATATCACTGATGAACATAGATGCAAAAATCCTTAACAAAATTCTAGCAAACAGAATCCAACAACATATTAAAAAAATCATACACCATGACCAAGTGGGCTTTATCCCAGGAATGCAAGGATTCTTTAATATCCGCAAATCAATCAATGTAATACACCACATTAACAAATTGAAAGATAAAAACCATATGATTATCTCAATAGATGCAGAGAAAGCCTTTGACAAAATTCAACACTCATTTATGATTAAAACTCTCCAAAAAGCAGGAATAGAAGGAACATACCTCAACATAATAAAAGCTATATATGACAAACCCACAGCAAGCATCACCCTCAATGGTGAAAAATTGAAGGCATTTCCCCTGAAATCAGGAACAAGACAAGGGTGCCCACTCTCACCACTACTATTCAACATAGTGTTGGAAGTATTGGCCACAGCAATCAGAGCAGAAAAAGAAGTAAAAGGAATCCAGATAGGAAAAGAAGAAGTAAAACTCTCACTGTTTGCAGATGACATGATCCTCTACATAGAAAACCCTAAAGACTCTACCAGAAAATTACTAGAGCTAGTCAATGAATATAGTAAAGTTGCAGGATATAAAATTAACACACAGAAATCCCTTGCATTCCTATATACTAACAATGAAAAAACAGAAAGAGAAATTAAGGAAACAATACCATTCACCATTGCAACAAAAAGAATAAAATACTTAGGAGTATATCTACCTAAAGAAACAAAGGACCTATACATAGAAAACTATAAAACACTGATGAAAGAAATCAAAGAGGACACAAACAGATGGAGAAACATACCGTGTTCATGGATTGGAAGAATTAATATTGTCAAAATGGCTATTCTACCCAAAGCAGTCTATAGATTCAATGCAATCCCTATCAAGCTACCAACGGTATTTTTCACAGAACTAGACCAAAGAATTTCACAATTTGTATGGAAATACAAAAAACCTCGAATAGCCAAAGTAATCTTGAGAAAGAAGAATGGAACTGGAGGAATCAACCTGCCTGACTTCAGACTCTACTGAGACGGGTTTTAAATGATTTGTCTGTAAGATTTACTTGTGGTCCAGATAGATGAGGGGAAAGAAACAGCAAGTAACTTTCTCTATCATCAGTGGACAGTGACTTCAACTTGCACATCTGCCTCCCTCCCCCGATGGGGGGCTTCTGGGGTCCTGGTCAGCGTGGGAAGGGGGTGCAAAGTGCTACTGACTTCACTTCCAGGGAGGTGGTCATGTATAACGTATGACCTCCACCATAAACAACGCTCAAGGACCTTCATGTAATCTGTAGCTCTAACCTCAAACATTTATCTTTGCAGAGACAAGCATGGGTTCCTCTGGGCATAGGAATGAAAAAAAAAAAAGAGAAATAGTGTGATCAAAACCTTGAGTCTTCCCTGCCCCCAGTCAAGAGTTAGCCACATGCATTCACTCAGCATCCTAGAGCATTCATTCCTTCTGTGCTCTGGCTTTCAGTAAGCAAGACACTGCGCCTCATCCATTCCCAGGCATTGAAACACATCCCAACATGTATAACATTCAATAATTGTCCCCAAAGTGCCAAGCACAGGCTCAGGGCAAAGGCATCAGGGTGATACAGCAAAGGGAATGTAAAGAGAAGCAAAAACAGAATGATCCAGAAGGTTCTTCTGAGTAAGAGGGACTAATCATGCCGCCAGTTTGGTGCTTACAGAAATTGAGGTCTAAAAAATATTTGGAAACGCTAAGTAATTTCCAGTAAATTATCAGAGTCATGGCTGAGCTAGTTTTTATTCACTTCAATAATACTTTAAACTATTAATATCACCAATCAGCCTGATTAGGCGATACATTCTCTCTCTTTTTTTTCTTCTGAAAAACTAAATGTTTTTGGCTCCCCGAAGTCCTGTTCCTAATGAGAGTTAGTGTTTGGCATTTACAAGAGCCCTGCTCTAAGGGTCAGCAGTATCTTGACTGGGTGGATGAAAGGAACCCAGGCAGGGCTGGGGGTCCCAGGTACACCTCCTCTGTCACATCTGCCCTTCATCCTGCCCAGCTAACCTGCCCTCCAGGCTCCGGCTGATCATTCCTACACGTTTTCCTTATGTAAATCCCTGGATGGCTGCTCACAATCCAGCAGTTGCATCTTCACCCCCTGGTGTGGAGCATGAGGTCACCTGATCTAGCCCCATCTCCCTTCCTCTCCTCCCATCCGGCCACCCCAACCCTCTGTAAGTATAACACACTTCCCATCCCCAGATCAGGCCAGCCCAGTGAATCACAAAGACCTTTCTTTTAAGAGAGTGAAGGGACAAGCAGATTCTTTGAGGGTACACAGAACATCAGATTCCATTGAGCCAAGCAAGTTAATTGTCTCGTTGACTCTTTGTCGGTTTGGCATATAGTGAACTTGACTTTTAGATAAGTCATTCTATGGGCTTCTCAGGTGTCTCAGCAGTAAAGAGTCTGTCTGCCAATGCAGGAGACGTGGGTTCAATCCCTGGGTCAGGAAGATCCCTGGAGAAGGAAATGGCAACCCACTCCAGTATTCTTGCCTGGAGAATACCATGGACAGAAGAGTCTGGCAGGCTACAGTCCACAGGATCACAAAGAGTCGGACAGGACTCAGAGACCGAACAATAAGAAGAGAATGAGTTGGACATGATTGAGCAACTGAACAACAAAACAGAAGACAGGATTCCTTCTGTTTTACGGTTACGTTTATTCAGTAGAGCTGATAAAGACTGTAATTAGCTAATGACTCAGGGTTCAAGAGGGAAACCCCTAACCTTTTTAAAGAGTTGTTGTACATTTGGGGGACAGTTCATTACCTATTTATAGCATCAATTCCTCAAAACTCAAAAAGGCAGAAATAAATAGGTAGCCAGAGGCAATCAAACTGTCAAATGCAGTAGAGAGATCAGAATTCATAGGAATTCTTCTTAGAATTTATTGATAGAGACAGTTACGGAATTCTTATTTTTCATGTCAAATCAGATTTTTGTGATAACAGTTTCAAAGAGAATAAGACAAACAAAGGAAAACTTAGAGGTCTAAGGCTGGTCTTCTGAAAAGAAACAACTCGAACCACTTACTGCTACAATCTGAAGAGTAGCAGCACAAGAAAAAGCACTTACACAGCATTAAGTGTGTGCGAAGCTCCTTTTGAAGTTTTGATAAATATTACCTCATTTAATCTCTACAAGAAGCCTAGAATGTTGAAATGCTCAAAGGCTTCTTGCGTGAAGGGGAAGAGAAAAAGGCGTCCAAGAAGGTGGTGACAGCAGAGAGATAAGGTCTTTCCCAGGACTTAGAAATGGGAGACAACCACACAGACTGCTGCTGCTTTAAAAAAAATTAAGAAAGATCTGGTCCACACTTCCTAACATCAAACTTCTAAACCATTGTCAATCACATGCCAACAACTGCAATTCCTAAGACAGGCAACTTCTTAGAACCAAGTGTGTGATTATCTCACACCTTCTGTTAGTAATAATGGCCTCTTTCTTTCCTTTTACTGACAAGGTTAGTTGCACCGTCCCATCCGAGTAGGCAGGTGTCACACACTCACTGGGGCTCTCACATTGAGTCCCTTTAACAAAAACTGCCGTGATATACCCAGCGGAAGACGTGAGTGCAGTCCCACAAGGAGAATAAAGCTCATTTCCCATATAGCACCAAGATCAAATGGAACACATTTGAGAAATGGAACACATTTTCTTTAAATAAATCCAATTGCTCTACTGCCTCTTTATTCTCGATGGAATAAAAATTTGTTCTTCACCTTCTTTTAAGACTAAGAGTGGATTTTTCAGAGGAGAAGAGCTCTATAATGAGAAAAATAGCATCCTTTAATGCATTTAAAATTTCCTACCTAATTTATTACAAAAGAATATTTGATGAGTGTATGCTTGCTCAGTCACGTCTGACTCTTTGCGATACTGTGGACCATTGCCCGCCAGGCTCCTTTGTCCATGGGATTGGGAGTTGGTTGCCATGCCCTCCTCCATGGGGTCTTCCTCATCTAGGGATGGAACCCATGTCTCTAATGTCTCCTGCACTGGCAGGCTTTTTTTTTTTACCCACTAGTGCCATCTGGGAAGCCCTTGATGAGTAATAAGAGTAAAAAATAAACATCAGAAGTTAACAACAAGCCTTAAACATCAGTACATGTTTCCTACTTTACTATGTAAGGCAAAACAGCATGAGGAAAAAGGACAGGAGCAAATGAAAACAGCACACATTTGCAGTCTACCATGATGACAAATACAAGGCAAAACCAGTCTAACAAAAATCTGGACATGTTATACAAAAGTAAACAAATTTTTGACTTCTATATGAAACTGCAGCTATTATATGATGCAAGTTTTTCATTTTTAAATCAGAAGTCGTCTGGATGAATAAAGCATTTAGGCTTGCCTGTGACTAGCAAGAACTATTTCCTATCTCATTTGAAATCTTAATTAACTAGAACACACACTGAAAAAGGAAGGCACAATATGCCTTCGATTCCTTATGCCCTCTGCTCTTCTTTATTCTTAATGCAATGAAGTTCCTACTTGCTTTAAGATTTTGGCCCCAGTTCTCAACAACAGAAACTATTCACAAATTGCTTTTTAAACCTATCTGTTGAGGAAGCATTCAACCGAGAGGACAACCACATATAAGTCTCCAATGACTGCCAATGCATAGCATTAAAATAATCAGGGCTAAAGACATGGAAACAACCCAAAGGTCCATCGATAGATGAATGGGTAAAGAGGAAGGATGTGGTATGGATATAATGGAATATTACTCAGCTATAAAAAGAATGAAACAATGCCATTTGCAGCAACAAGGGTGGACCTAGAGGTTACCATACTAAGCGAGGTAAGTCAGAAAGAAAAAGACAAATACGATGTGATATCACTTATATGTGGAACCTAAAGTATGACACAAATGAACTTATCTATGAAACAGAAACAGACTCACAGACATAGAGAACAGACTCGTGGTTGCCAAGGGGTTAGGGGGTGGGGGAGGAATGGGCTGGGAGGTTGGGATTAGCAGATGCAAAGTGCTAATATAGAATGAATAAACAAGGTCCTACTCTGTAGCACAGGGAACTTTACTCAATATCCTATGATAAACCATAGTGGAAAAGAATCTGAAAAAGTTATACATATATATAAGTCATTTTGCTGTAGAGCAGAAATTAAACACAACATTGTAAATCAACTATACTTCAACGACAACAACAACAAAATTGGGGCTTCCTCTTTATTAGAAGAACAAAGTTGCTGCCATGAATTAAAATTATATTCACACAGTTCAGCTTCAGTGTTAATGTCCTGGTTGCTGATGTGATTTCTGCCCTCCTTCCCTATCTCCCTGCAGACTCACAACTGTAATAGATGTTTTCCCCACTCACTAGTTTCTCCTGAATGAATGAATCAAAGAATGATTTGGTAATCTTTGAACATTTCACTGAAATGAATATCAAAATATTTAATTAGTTAACATATTCAAGCTCTGAGTTTTAATTAAGAAGACACAGAGCTCCAAAACATTTATGAACAAATTAAAGCAACAATGCCTAAAGAACAAAAATGAGAGTCATTTGAATTACAACAACGTGATTGAGTCTCAAGCTACAGCCCATTAGAAGGTATAAAACATCATTAATGAGGGTTACTGCACAGAGCAGATTATAATACAAACACATACATCACGGAAGTAAAATCACGGACAGAACTTTTGTCAGTGCAAGAAAAGCACACCACTTTGTGTACAACTCATTCTTTATTTAGAGTTGCTCTTTTACTGCCAGATTAGAAGGGTTTGCTCTGTTGGACTGTGTCTGCATGTAATAAACAGTGGAGAGGAGAAAACAGAGAATGGAGGTGATTCTAAATGAGTAAAAGAAAATGAAGCTTTTCCTTGTCTTATTAAAGGAAAAAAACTGAATCCATGAATAGACATTAAAATTCTGTCCTGGGTGCCTGTTTACCAACCGGAATGATGGACTCGGTGTTCTTCCTGGCCATCTTGGGATTTAAATAATTTTATGTGACAGAGCTGGTGTGTTGATCAATAAAAAGACAACAATCACTTACACTGAGAGTTTAGTGCAATTTCAAGAATCTGCATTAAGCAAGTTGAGTGTCTGTAGTGGAATCAATATACAACCACCTCACTTAGTGAAGTGCCTCAGTGAAGTATGACTAAATTTTCAACACCAATGAATATGGATTAAAGAAAAATCAAATCAATCGAAAGAATGGGTTCTTTGCAATCACACAATGACAGTACTTTTGAACACATAATACTGCGCAAAATCCAGGAAAGCTAACAGATGTTCACTTCCATTTCCTCTTCTCATATTTATTTTACCATTTGGGAAAAGCTTTCTTGTATTGCAGTTTGATTACATGTGCATTTTGCAAATTTCCAGATGTGTTCAAATGTTTCAATCTACATTATGGCTTTATATTTTAGGTCCCTCTGATTCCCTAATCAGAGTTCTTATTTCTCTAAACATTAAATGAAATTGAAAATTTTCATATAACCCATTTAGATTGAGAGTATTATGGACAATTTTTTTCCAAACTAGTCTTTCTAGATATATTGGGCTTCCATCTACTCAATAGATAATCAGTCCCATTATGCTGCACTATAATAATGAATCCCTTGAAGAGAATATTCATTTTTCTGCAAAGAAAATCTTTTTGACAGGTGAGTCTGAGATAATTTCCTTTCTCAAACTTGTGCCAATAAAATTTTCCCATTTAAGACAAACATCCTTCCAGTAATGGTAGCATCTGTAGTGGATTTCTTTATAATGATACATAAGAGTTTGCCACAAGAATTGATCTTGATTCCAGCACTATAGATTTCCATGATGGATACAAATAGTAAATTTGTTCATTTCAAGTTGCTAACATTGTGAAAGCAGGCATAATAGAGGTAGAATGCAAAGTGACCCCCCCGGCCAGTTCCAGGAATGGTTAGCCAATAACAAGGTGATGTTTCATAAAAGCAAAACAGTGATGAACTTAGAAAATCAGGTGGTATGACAGGTGTGAAAGAGCATATGACAAGATAAACAGAAATCTTCTCAGAGTTAGAACTGGGCCTGATGAAATGATGGGGCACCTGCATTTTGGACACCCTGATCAGCATCTGAATTTATATTTTTATAGACATAGAAATAAAAAGCCCGAGGGTGTCTCCAACTAACTAGTAAGGCTCCAGAGTCTCTAAAAACAAATGCGAAAGTGTTAGTAGTTTAGTCATGTCTGACTCTTTGTGACCCCATGGACTGTAGCCTGCCAGGCCCCTTTGTCCATGGGATTTCCCAGACAAGATACTGGAGTGGGTTGCCATTCCCTTTTCCAGGGGATCTTCCCAACCCATGAATTGAACCGAGGTCTCCCACACTGCAGGCAGATTCTTTACCATCTGAGCCACAGGGAAGCCCAACATGTAAAGGAAAAGAACAAAAGCATGTCTTAGCAAGGCAGATAGTGGAAAACATGAATAGCCATTTGGGACACAACTGACAATTTTGAAAGACAAGAAAAGGAGTTCTGGGGAGAGGACTAACATGGATTACCCAAGGAAATGTTACTGGAAAACTTAAGACTTGGAAAGACCTACACAAAGATACAGATGACAATTCAGCTGAAAAGCTTAGGCAGAAAGAAGCAACAAGAACCGAAAAAGTGTAAAGGAGTTTCTGTAAGAATAAAACAGAATGTGGGAGAAATGGTTAGGATTTCAGCCTCCTTCAGTTTGGAGGCTCTGAAAGTAAATGACCTCCGCCCCCTCATGTCATCATGAGGCCTTTTGACACAACCCTGACTCCTGTCCTCATGGTATGTTATTGCTGAGTCTGGGCAGCTCTTAAATTTGTCAGAGAAAAACAATGTTCTCAAGACCATGGCTGGAGCATGAATTTTCCTTTAATAATAATTCAGCGTTCTGGAGTGAACAATGTCTGACCTGCAGTTATAGGTACGCTTGGGTCTTGGACGGACATCTAATGAGGGTGAGTCTGGGTCTTTCAGTTTGTGCAACCCCTCAGTGCCACACATATCAATCCAAAGGGCCTGGGTAGTGTCAGTGGCATTGCTTTTCTTGCAGAAATAATTTCTTACACCTGGAAGAGAGCTTTTACATATTTCAGAGCATTCTCACTCACTGCACTTATGAATGGCCATCCGAAAAGCCTTACAGGGGCTACTACATTAAGAAAGCAGAGTAAATTAAAAATTATCTCCTGCCATTTTGTAGGGTTTTCAAATAAAAATGTCTGTTTCTGCCCTAATTTGATCTCTCTATCAACTAATGCTTGTCCATTTTTCATCCTGAGCCTGTGAACTGAAACTTATATATCTTATCAGGCAGAAGGAAGTTCAGTGACTCACTCTTTGATACTGTAGAGAAAACGTGATCAAAGACGGCCAGGTTTCAGAAGGTTAATGAAATAAAACTCTACAAAAGGCACAGGGAAATGAACCCCACACAGTCTTATTTGTGAATGTAGATGTTTCCTTGGAGAATGCTATTCAAAGGAATAGATTATTTTGAAGGGAAGCGATTCTGATAGCACAAAATATCTGAATACTTCTGAAACGACTAGAAATTTCATTTATATAAATTATTGAGTTTATGACAAGTTCATATTCAAGAGTTATTCAGGCATTCCTTTGCTCCTTTCTAAGAAGAATACATTTATTCATTCACTGTAAAAGTTATAATTTGCAATTTCTTGGCTATATAAATCATCATGTGATGAGAAATGGGGTCTACATGCTGGTAATAAACCTAAATCTGTTCAAATAAAGACTTCACAATTGTCTTTCCAATCACCTGTTTCTTTAAAAAAGTATAGTCATATACTACACATTCAATGGAGAGATTAGCCAGTTTACTAAAGATTAAAGATTTAAAACTCCATGTAAACAAAACAAATAGACAAAAATAACTCACAAAACCTATTTAAGGAATACAGCTCAGGACACTGATACCATCTGCCCATGGGTAACTAAACTGCAGAGAGCAACTACCTTTTAGGAGGAAAGCCACCTCTGAACAGACTGGGGTTTTGGTTCCTTAACTTCAAAGAACAACCACGTGCATCAGAATCAAACTCCTTACATAACACTTGATCACCCACATCAAAGCCCCTTCTTTCCCCTCAGTCCTTTCTTTTAATTAGAGCTCATAAGGACATGGTTTTCCATGCTGACTGAGGTCTGCGGCAAGGCACACAGGAGAAACGAACCCATCTGATTTGGGTTTTCACCTAAGACAACCCCTTGCCGACTCCGTACCTGACAGGTGCACCTCGGCTGTGTGCAGGTTTCAGCAGGACCGTCACTGTGTTGTCCGTCTGATTCAAGGGCGTCTCCAGTTCATAAGCCGGCATGGAGGGCGCTGGGGAAGATGCAGAAGATGGGAGACCCATGATTTCTGGTTTGCATTTTCTTCCTACTTTCATTTACAATGAGCACTAAGAACACAGTACACTTAGTCTATTAATAAATTGCCATGAACAGCCTTTATTATATCTGCCCAACCCCTAACACGAGGGACAACTGTTATAACCAGCATGTGTTGACTTTGGTCTTGAGTTTAACCTGGGAGGGGGCGTGAAGGGACTTAGGACTCTGTTTATTGATTTGGGTTCTCCCTTGATGGATGTAGCCATTACACCCATACATTCATGCACATCATTGTAATTATATTGTAAATTGTAAAATAAGTTTAATTTGTGTGCTTTTATGTACATATGTTTTTCTCAAAAAATTAAATGCAAATTTAAGAAATAATCGCCAAGATCATAGAACTGATCATTTCAGTTCTCCCATCTAAGGCAAGGTTTCTTGTGTCCCAAAGGTTCACTGGAGATGTGAAGAGGTCCTCAGGAGTCAGAGGGCCTTGCTGGACTTAATGAGCACTTGTGGGCTCTTCTGGAAAGTATGACTGTGAGAAAGATATTGAATTGAAGTAACAAAGGCTTGGGTTTGACTTTCTGCTGCATTTTGTCTCAACCAGCATGAAAGCTCAGGGACAATTATTATCTCTGAGGCTTCAGATTACTCATCTTTTAAAACAGGAGAAATTATCCTGTAGGATTATTATGGGAATTCAAAGGGATAACAGACAAAGAGAGTGGGGCAAATATAATTCTACAAACGTTCAATCTCTTCGCAGCACAGATCCTATTTCCAAGGCCATTTCTGGGCATTCTTTGTTTTCTAAATTAAGTCTAATTATGACAAGATAACGGAGCTCTTGAATAATTTTGTGATCACTGTGGACACGAGATATCATTTCATGAGGGCTGTGATGCTGAGGGTGAGGGCACATGGCCTTTTTAAGACCCTCAGGTTTACATAACTGATGAGAACATTAAAGATCATTTTTAGCAAATAGTTTCTAAAATCTCTTACATATAAAAAGCTTTTATGTAAAAGACATGGATTATAGCTCAGGTCCATTTATTGGATTTTCTCAGCACTAAAATTAACTTAAATTCTACTAAAAATGAACTCCAATTCATGGCACAGAAATCACATTTTATATAGAGAGTAGTTCTCGGAGGTCCATGAAAGTAGAAAATGGGAGGTCTATAAACTAGAAAATTTTTTTTGAACTATAAAAATCAAATATTTACTGCTAATGAACCTTTTCAGCATAACTAAGATGTTAACTGGCTTTGCTTTGGGATAGAGCTGCAGAACTTGATGAGCTAAGAGTGATCAGACTTACGCTAACCAGAACTTTTATCTAACACAAATGGGAAAAATGAATTAGTTTCTAAAAGAGTAGCCTCTTAAAGATAATAACCTTGGAGATAGGATTTCCATGGGGAGAAGTTACCCCCAAAAGGGGGATGTGAAGCTATATACATTGGCATACATGACCTCTTTAAATCTCTGTGATAAATTCATATACCAAATTAATACCATCTTGATTTACATCCAGGGTAAATTCACTTGATCAAGGTTAGAGAAGAAGTACTTGGGAAAATAACAGCTAGGACTCAAATTTTCTGATTCCATGCCCAATAGTCTTTCTACACACCCATTTGTACCACTTAATGTCATTTTCCCAGCCTCCCAAGTATTCTTCCTCCTTTATAATTCTCTACATTGCTCTTATGAGCTAAAACTTTCTGTCAACTATCAAGTGTCTATTAAACTTCAAGTTAAGTTTGTACTCATAAATTAACTCTTACACAATGCAAAGTTATCTCTTAAGCTATATCTGCTTAAAATAAAAATTCCAAACCTCCCTCCTCTCTCAAAACCTAATAGAATGCTTACTGTACTTGAGTTTATCTTCCTCCCTTCAGTTCTAAAGGAAAACTTAAAACCTTTCACAAAACTAGGGATGAGGGACAACAGGCATGAAAATCAGGCTATCACTTGGCTAACCCTTACTGATGAGAAGTGACCTCCCTCAGCCCCCACCCTACTCTTCTAACCCCCAACTAGTCATAGCCCAAACTCAAATACTTCTGCACTTGGATCCAAAGGGGAAAAATGGAAGAGAAAAATGTTCCTGGAACTGTTCTTATGGCTGCTGCATTTCCCACACCAGATGGCAACTCCATTTCCTCTAGTCTGAAGCTCAAAGACATTTTCTGCACAGTCGCACGTGCCCAGAAATACTTCCCAAGTTACGTCTTCTATTGGGTGGCATAATTGAGTCTTTACAAGAAATGAGATATAAGTGCCTGGCTCCCCCTGCTCCCCACTGCCTGTAGTCACCTCTCTTTTCTGGCTGTGAAACCACTAATGGTGAAGGTCCAGGGAAGGCTGATTCTTCGGGAAGGGACTCCACGTAAAGCTGCCTTTCTGCTGAGCACTCCATCATGAGAGATCTCCTTACAGACATTTTCCCAACCCTGCTGCTCTGGGAACTTGGGACGGAGAGGGCAGAGGGTCCTCAGAACACGATCTTCTGCTCATATTCAAGTTCTCCAATATACACTCTTGAATCAGTGCCTACTTCCCAACCAGGATGACAATCTGAAGCTCCTGACTGGTAAATATTTGTAGCATTTCACTGAATTTCATGAGCCTGATTTTCATACATTCCCAAATATGAATTTATGTGTACGTTTGGATGAGCATTGCACACTTGACAACGGGAATGAGAAAGTACTCAAGGGCTACTTCTGATAAAAGACAAAGCTCATGAAAGTCTGATACCTGATATTTTGGTGGTGAACTGATTTGTTGCCGGGGGTCCAAAGCCCTTAGCCGTGCTGGCTCGGATGGTGAAGGAGTACGTGGTTCCTGGATACAGTCCAAAAAACAGGAAGTGGGTTTCATTTCCCAGTTTTGAAACTCTTCCACTTTGATTGGATAGATCTATTTCTGGGTCAAAGGAACTGACTGCTTTGTAGGTGATCTGTAAGAGAATAAGAATGTGATGAAGTGTCTGGGCAGATGGACGAAAATGGTGTCTTTATCCAATAAACCCTCCTGATGCATGCATTGTCAGATGCCTGATGACAAGCTCTCCTGTTCCCTTGGACTCTTCGAATCCTGGACCAGGGAACAGGCACAGGAACTTGGCCAAAACTGTTATGAGTTATTACTTTTATAGACAGAGGAACTGAAAGCCAGTAGATTAGAACATAAGGAATGAGTTCATGTTCAAGCTAATACCTTGAAGTTGTTTGCTTTCAAAATGTCACATTGGAAAACTACATTACAGATGGCTTAAAACAAAATAACAAAATAGACAACCGACTCAAACAGTTAGGACCCGACAAGGGGACGGCCTCATCTCTCACCCGGGGGGCCAGAGTCTGGTTTTGCACTGAAGAGGATTACTGTCTACTGAGAACAACAGTACTTTTAAGTGTTCTACTCCATGTGGGCAAAGACATCTGCTCCAAAAATAAATCCTAGATGCTCGTCAACAGCTCTTGATGTTATGACTGTGGTGTTTGTGAAGTGTCCTATTCATTTTTCTTCTTTAGAGCAAAGCTGTCCAATAGGACAGTCAGGATGGGAAGGTTCTATTCTGCACTATTCAGCATGGTGGCCTCTAACCACAAGGGACCATGGCTGGTGAGACTGAGAAGCTGAACATTTTTTTTTTAAATTTTTTTATTAGTTGGAGGCTAATTACTTCACAACATTTCAGTGGGTTTTGTCATACATTGATATGAATCAGCCATAGAGTTACACGTATTCCCCATCCCAATCCCCCCTCCCAGCTCCCTCTCCACCCGATTCCTCTGGGTCTTCCCAGTGCACCAGGCCCGAGCACTTGTCTCATGCATCCCACCTGGGCTGGTGATCTGTTTCACCATAGATAGTATACATGCTCTTCTTTTGAAACATCCCACCCTCACCTTCTCCCACAGAGTTCAAAAGTCTGTTCTGTACATCTGTGTCTCTTTTTCTGTTTTGCATATAGGGTTATCGTTACCATCTTTCTAAATTCCATATATATGTGTTAGTATGCTGTAATGTTCTTTATCTTTCTGGCTTACTTCACTCTGTATAATGGGCTCAAGTTTCATCCATCTCATTAGGACTGATTCAAATGAATTCTTTTTAACGGCTGAGTAATATTCCATGGTGTATATGTACCACAGCTTCCTTATCCATTCATCTGTTGATGGGCATCTAGGTTGCTTCCATGTCCTGGCTATTATAAGCAGTGCTGCGATGAACATTGGGGTGCACGTGTCTCTTTCAGATCTGGTTTCCTCAGTGTGTATGCCCAGAAGTGGGATTGCTGGGTCATATGGCAGTTCTATTTCCAGTTTTTTAAGAAATCTCCACACTATTTTCCATAGCTGCTGTACTAGTTTGCATTCCCACCAACAGTGTAAGAGGGTTCCCTTTTCTCCACACCCTCTCCAGCATTTATTGCTTGTAGACTTTTGGATAGCAGCCATCCTGACTGGCGTGTAATGGTACCTCATTGTGGTTTTGATTTGCATTTCTTGAAGCTGAACATTTTATTTCATTTTATTACTATTTTAAAAAATCCTTTAAAAAAACTCAAGTATAGTTGATGTACACAACTTAGCAACTAAACAACAACAAGCTGAGTGTGTGCTCAGTTGTGTCCGACTCTGCGAGCCCATGAACTGTAGCCCGCCAGGCTCCTCTGTCCATGGGATTTCCCAGGCAAGAATACTGGAGTGGGTTGTTATTTCCTTCTCCAGGGAATCTTTCTCACTCAAGGATCGAACCCATGCCTCCTGCGTTGGCAGGAGGATTCTTTACCACTGAGCCATCTGGAGGGCCTACACACTGTTAATACCAAACTCCTAATTTATCCCTTGTCCCCCTTCGCCCTTGGGTAGACATCTCCTAACTTATCCCTTGTCCCCCTTCCCCCTTGGGTAGACATAAGTTCATCTTCTATGTCTGTGAGTCATTTTACTTGAATTAACTAAAATTTAAAGTTAAAATGCCCAAATGACCAGGAGCTGCCATTTTGGACTCAGTGCATTTCTGGAAGTTTTCATGATGTTTATCACATAACAGTGTTCAAAGCACCCTGGATGAGTCTGGATTGTGTGAAAATAAATATAACATAGGTGTCTTTAAATTCTGCCCTTTCAAATGATGCTTGAAAGAATTTGACTCTAAGTAGTTCATCAACTCCTCAAGAACATGCATTTTAGGGGTGATTACTAACTTCTCCTGGTTGTAATGACATAATTTTTAAATGCGGCATATTCAAAAGTTTTAAATTGCAAAACTGAGCACTTTTCTTGCTTTCGAATAGGTTAAAGTTACTTATAATTTATGTGCATGAACACTAACACTGTTATTATACCAAGTGATAACTGACATTCTTTCTTCTTATATTTATACCATGTCATTATAATTAAGGAGACCTCTCTGAGAGAATATTTAGATTGAATCAACTGAGCAATGGCAAGAAAATGTTTGCTGTATGTATTAATCACTGCCGTGCACGATACCATCAGAGTCTGGCAGCAGATCTGCTGTTAACCCTCTCACTGGTTTCCTTCTCAAGGTTCCTTGGAGTCAAGAGTAAGACTGAGTCCACTCGTGCTCCTGGCCAGTGACTTCAATGCCACCTCTGTGTACCTAGCTGCTTACATTGATTCCCACCCTGAGAGCCCCAGAGAAAGCAGATATAAGCTGTGACAACATAGCCACTCCCCCCAGTCCATTACTTCACTCATTCACAACATCTCCACTGCATGTCTCTTGGGTGCCAAGCACGGTGCTCTGGGCTGGGGTCTCACATGGTGACTCAAACGTGGTGCCTGACTGGGGGGAGGGAGCAATCTGGTGGGTTAAGGAGAGATGCAACCCAGAAGTTTTGACACAGCCTAATCAGAACACAACGGCCTTCCTGGTGGCTCAGTGGTAAAGAATCCACCTGCAATGCAGGAGATGTGGGTTTGATCCCTGGGTTGGGAAGATCCCCTGGAGTAGGAAATGACTACCACTCCAGTATTCTTGCCTGGAGAATCCCACGGACACAGGAATCTGGTTTACAGTCCATGGGGGTCACAAAGAGTCTGATATGACTTAATGATTGAACAACAACAAGAAGGGAATGATTTCAAAGAGACTGCTGGGTGTTCAAGACTGAAACCAAAGACATGTCCATCCCCGTCTCAAGCTGGAGCTTGCATTCCGTGTATTCACAAATCCATCCCAAACCCAGCCTGAGGATCTCTGGATCTGCTAAACCCCAGCAGTTGTGACGGTGTCCCCACCATCCATCCGGCAGTAACTTATGGAGTGCTCTAAGAGCTCTTTGTGGTCTGAAATCGTGATTAAACATGACAAAGGAATTCGAACTTTCCATATAACTGTCTCTTTTTCTCTCAAGAGTGACACCTTATTCTTTTTGATCCCACTGTGATAGGTAAATATTTGGCCCTTAGTGTATGTTCTCCTGGGGACTCCCGGGGAGAGCAGGTGTGCGCTCACAGACACGCTCACAGTGCAGCAAGGAGGATGTCAGCTCCGCTGGTGCCAACGGCAAAGCAAACAGCAGAGGCTTCATCAGAGCACTTGCTGTTTTACCACGGTTGAGGGGTTTGGGCTCACCTCTAGTCATGACCTTGCAGGATCAGCTAGACTGGGTTTCTTAACTCTCTTTTGGTAACACCCCTCAATAATTTGTTTAAAAGCACAAATTCTCTCTCCCTGACCCATAACAATGCACATATTTTTGTTGTCTAGTTGCTAAGTCGTGTCCAACTCTTTGCGACCCCATGGACTGTGACCCGCCAGGCTCCTCTGTCCATGGGATTTCCCAGTCAAGAATGCTGGAGTGGGTTGCCATGCTCTCCTCTCGTCCTGACCCAGGGATCAACTCATGTCTCCCGCACTGGCAGGCGGATCCTTTACCAGTGAGCCACCACAATGCATGTATAAACTTCTCCTAAAAATAAAAACTAGTGAACCCTCTCCCTCATCTGAGAAATCCCTAAAGAGCAACTCTGTCGTGTCCAAGTGGACACAAAATGTCAGAAAGTGCATGGAACCCCCCTAAAACTCATCCAGAGCCCTGGGAGTCTGAATTCCAGGGACAAAAAGGTTCATTGGAAACAGAGTGAACTTGACTCTAGAACTCCATGGCCTGCGAGGAGCTGATGGTGAGTAAGCGCCTCTCCTCCTGAGTGGTACGTCTGAAGGGCACCCAGCTCCGTGCTCGCACACAAATGTAATGTGCCTTTTCGGTATTTATTTTTTCATTTGCTCATTCAGCATGTCTGGGAAGCGCCTAGCAAGTACCAGGCTGTGGATGGCAGCAGGGACTCCCAGGAGGGAAGTCCAGGGCTCAGCTCACACTTGGCCATTTCTCTGGCTGAGGGCCAAGTCGATTCTAACAACACCTCCATTGAGAAAGAACCCTGATGTTCCAGGGTGAACCCAAAGACTTCATACAAAACCCATGCTGAAAACAAAGTGACATGCAGACCACACAAGTGGGATCAGATTAGGTGAGATGGAATGAGCACACATTGGGTGATTTCTGATTGGCAGGTTGTTGCCTGAGGCACTCCAGCATCATCTTCCCCTCTCATGACTAACTCTCAAATCCTAGAGAACCAAAACGGGATAACACACCATCTCCGACCATGGCTGCAATGCCGGCCAGCCTTAACTAGGTCCTTCAATGCATGCACAAGCAATCAGAGGAAGCAACAATTCAATCTGATTCCCGGGGACACAAGAACCTAGGATACTTCAGAGAAAAGTTCAAAATTTGACTGAAATGCAGGAAAGATTAGAAGTGCCTTAGAAGGAGAACGAGGGGAAGGTGTTGGGAGGAAAGAAGGTATCAGTAGAAGCAGGTGTGATGGATCAGGCTTGTGGGGAAAAGAAAATTCCATACACACAGCTCCTTCCATTCCAGTTGAAAATCATGGCAGAAGCAGTAGTGAATATCAACCGGGATATTCACAGGAGGCCTGGAACACTGATGCCAAACAGGCCCCTCAATTCTCCTTCTCTCCACCCTTTGATCTGTCTCATTGGGCTTCCCTAGTGGCTCAGACAATAAAGAATCTGCCTGCATTGCGGGAGTCCTGAGTTCAATCCCTGGATTGGGACGATCCCGTGAAGAAGGAAATGGCAACCCACTTCAGTATTCTTGCCTGGAGAACCCCATGAACAGAGGCTACAGTCCATGGGGTCACAGAATCGGACATGACTGAGCAACTAACACTTTGACTTTCTTCCTTTGAGGGGACACTGGCTCACTCAGCCCAGCTCTCCAGGCGGGGGTTTTGAGGGATTTTTAACGCTCAGGTTTTCAGCTGACGAGTCCAGACTGTTCTTTACTACGTGTCTGACAATCCTGCATGCACTGCTGCATGGAGGCAACATGTGGTCCTCATTTCATTCTTTTCTATACTTAGTTGCTGACAAGACTGCTTACTTCTACTAGAGGAGGGAGGGGATCTTAGATAGTCTGTCCTCTTCCTTATACATACTGAGTGATTTCTTTTTTTCTAATGCTTGTTGATGTGTTACTCTCATGACCAACAACCAGGAGTTTATTCACTAAGCAATCAAGAGCCATTTAAAGTTGGTGGGGACAATGGAAATACTGGGACATGTATCCCTGTGCACTGGGGAAAAGTGAAAAGCGAGTCTTTCAGTTGTGTCTGAAATTGTGTGAAATTGTGTGCTGCATTGCAGGTGGATTCTTTACCAACTGAGCTATCAGGGAAGCTCTTACTCACTGATAAACTTCCTTAACCAGGCTCGACCTGTGGTGTTTGCATTTTGATGCTGTACTGGGCTTAGTCACCCAGTCATGTCCGACTCTTTGCAACCCATGGCCTATAGCCTGCCAGGCTCCTCTGTCCATGGCATTTCCCAGGTAATAATACTGGAGTGGATAGCCATGCTCTCCTCCAAGGGATCTTCCTGATCCAGGGATCAACCTGCATCTCTCATGTCTTTTGAATTGCAAGCGGATTCTTTACCAACTGGGCCACTTGGGAAACCCTCTTCTTACCTATATCTGAGTTTTAAGACCTGATTTATGACACAGTGGGCTTCCCTTGTGTCTCAGCTTGTAAAGAATCCACCTGCAATGCAGGAGACCTGGGTTCTATCCCTGGGTTGGGAAGATCCCCTGAAGAAGGGAAAGGCTACCCACTCCAGTATTCTGTCCTAGAAAATTCCATGGACTGTATAGTCCATGGGCTTGCAAAGAGTTGGACATGACTGAGCAACTTTCACTTCACTTTATGACACATCCACACAGCCCTTTTGTAGCAGCATTTAGATCAGTGTCAACTGGGACATCTTTGCTGCTGAAGTCAGAGAGATTAATGGGTTCTGCTTCTGAATTATGATTCCTATTGTTTTCACATAAAAGCTACTTCTTATACAAAGATTATGCTCCATGGGATCAGAAAAAAAGGATCTTGTCTTTATTTTCTGTCTGCCTAGATATCAACATGTGGCTTTCAGGACAAGTAGACTGATTTCTTGGAACTTAACATCAATTTCAAAGATTGTATATTTTTTAGTAAAATATTCTGTTATCCTAAGGTAAGAATCTAGAAGGCAGAACTAAAAAATGGTCACGGGGCCAAAAGTATTAACTAAAAGATTCTGATCACAGAGTTAAAAAAGAACCTGCTTGACTTGATTGTAAAAAACAACTCTACAAAAGCAAAGGCATGAATTTTCATAACACTCGATTCTTTCACGATGAAGCAGCCGAGGAAAGTGTCAATCATTCTACACGAAAATCAACTTTTTTCCTTTCCTCTTACTTTGTTTAGCTTTCAATGAACAACAATTCTTTTCTTTTTTTACATTTCAATACCAATTTTCCAAAGGTACAAGGAAGCATAGCTGTGAGGCTAGTTGGGTCAGGGAGATGGGTCACCAGTGATGACTGTCTGACAGCGAATCTTTCCCAGCTTTGTCAGTAGCTCTGAAAGGTATTCAGGTAAAGGTCCCGTGGGAAGAAAGGCTGCAAATTTTAGAAACCTAACAACATATAATTTTGTTGAATTTGCATTCATATAAGTGCTAGCTTGAAAAAATGCACCTGCTTGTTTCTATGACAATAGGCAGAGTGCAATCACGCTCACACAGATGTGATGATGACTGCTACCCCGCTAGGGCTGTTATTTTTTTCCCCTGAACAAGTCATCAGGTTCTGCTTTGCTCTCTATCAATAGACAAAACTATGTTACAGAAGTCTAAATGTGTTCGCTAATGCTAAGAAACCAAGAGACATTATTTTGTTGCTAACCCAAGACAATGTCTAGCAACTCTGCTAATTGGATCATCAGGGTTCTCCTATAATTCAGGAGTAAAGGAGTTTAGAGCTGGCGAGGACAGGATGCCATGGTTGCCTCCTAAATAATGTATATACTGCACATGTCTACTAAGTCACTTCAGTTGTGTCTTACTCTTTGCGACCCTATTGACTGTAGCCCACCAGGCTCCTCTGTCCATGGGATTTCTCCAGGCAAGAATACTGGAGTGGGCTGCCATTTCCTCCTTTAGGGGAATCTTCCTGACCCAGTGATCAAACCCGTGTCTCTTAAATCTCCTGCACTGGCAAGCGGTTCTTCACAACTAGCATCACGTTGGGAAGCCCAAACTAATATGAAATAGAGAACACATTGTTTTTAATAAGGGTGGTTTTTAGGGAGGAGAGGAGTAAGAGGGTGAGAGGTATGGAGAGACTAACACGGAAACTTACATCACCATGTGTAAATGGATACATCACCATATGTAAAATGGATACATCACCATATGTAAATGGATACATCACCATGTGTAAAATGGATACCCAATGGGAATTTGCTATACGGCTCAGGAAACTCAAACAGGGACCCTGTGACAATCTAGAAGGGTGGGGTAGGGAGGGAGGTTTGGGAGGAGCAGACATGGGTGTAGCTATGAATGATTATACATATTATACATTATGTATATACCTGTTGATATTTGACAGAAAACTACAAAATTCTGTAAAGCAATTATCCTTCAATTAAAAAAATAAAGTGGCAAAAAAAAGCAAAAAAAAAAAAGGTGATTTTTAAACTATGTCATGTTGTGGCTTTACATACAATAACAGGTAATCTGGACACATCTAAATCATTTTGAGTATACATCCTGAAACTATACATAATTTGAAAACTCATCTTTAATTTTTTTTGCTTCTATTCAGTAGCCATTATATTTAGTGAAAGCATTCAACTTCTTAAAAGGCATGATGCCACTATGTACTTTTAAATACTAGATAGGTGAGCAATCATACAAGTTATACTAAAAAATTAAATTACTAACAAGGGTATATCTTACCTCATATAGAGTGATAACACCATAGGTTTGAATTGGTTCTCGCCATTGAAGAAATATCTTCTCTTCAAAGGTACTTCCTTGGATGGATTCAGTAAGAACAGCACCTGGAACTACAAGTGGGGGAAATTGATATATATTTCAGTAAACTAAAAAAAAAAAAAAGTTTTTCTAGACTTGATAGGTTTTTTTTGATAGGTTTTTAACTCTCTATTGAGTCAAAAGATTTTAATAGATATATTCCACTTTCTTGCAAAAACCTGGAATTTAAAACCATTTTGGCTATACTGTCTCTATAAAGAAAAGAATTTCATCACGTTTTTCTCTAAAAAGTTTGAATCAGACAATTCAAGTCTTGTAAATAAACTTTTTTTATTTGGTAAATAAACTTTTATTGTTCAGAAATAAAGAAGGATGTAGAGTGATGTGAATTCCTACACATTAACTTATGAGACTGAAAACTGGTGCAGCCACTTTGGAAGATAGTTAAACATAGATAAATTACCATATGACTCAGCAACTTAACTCCTAGGTCTATATCCAAGAGAACTGAAAAGACTAGTCACTCGAAGGCTTGTGCACAAATATTAGGAGAAGCACTATTCATAATAACCAAAGAGCAGAAACAACCCAAGTCAGCTCATGATTTGATAAACATATCTCAATAATGTTTAAAAGATGGGGCTAGAGAAATGTTTTGTTAGCTGATGGAGGGTATGAGGAGCCCTTAAGAGTTGCTGAGATTGTGCCAACTGGAAAGACTGACCAGCATTTCAAGAGGACACAAAGGTCGTACATATTTGTTTAGTTGATGGACTACCTATAGGCAGAGGGAGGATATTGACAGCTACTCTAAATAGAACTAAGTGGGGTGTAGCAGAAAAAATATCACTGATTCAGATGGGAGGCCTGGGTTCTGATTTAAGACTTTCCAGGGATTAAACAGTGAAATCTGGGCAATGCACTGACCCTTCTTAGTTCTCAGATGTCTCATTTCTAAAATGAGGAAGTTGGAATAAGTTGATTCCTAATTCCAAAACTCTGAATACGTGTATATATAAATATATGAAAATAGTTACAGTTGTTCCAGATTGAAGGAATTGATGTGAAACTACAGTGAAGCAAAGAAACAAGATATTTAAGGAGGGATGATACTTGTGAGTTCCAAGAAAATTTGGATTTGGGGCTCTGAGACTAAAATGCTCATCACAGTCAGAAGCTGGACTATGATGGGCCAAACCAGAGAAAGCTCAACTCATTCTCTTCTCCTTGACCTTGACAGTGTTTATTTTGGTGTCATCAGGTTCCTAAAAGTATCAAGATGATTATGATATGTGTGGTTCTACTGCTTTATGATAATCTTCTGACTTCAAAATGTGTAGTAATCTATGTGGGGCTTCTCTGGTGGCTCAGACAGTAAAGAATCCACCTGCAATGCAGCAGACCTGGGTTCAATGCCTGGGTTGGGAAGTTTCCCTGGAGAACAGAATAGTTACACACTCCAGTCTTACCTTGAGAATCCCACAGAGGAGCCTGGCTGGCTACAGTCCATGGGGTCACAAAGAGTTGGACACGACTGAGCAACTAACACTTTGGCTTTCATTAATCTATGTACAGGTGCAAGGAGGGCAAAAACTTAGAAAAAACAAATCTTTGGTTTATTTCAATTAGTATAAATGGGAGTAAAATTTTAAAAAGAGATTGTCAAAATGATGTTGAATAGAGGGTATCTTAAAAGGATAATAAACTTAATAAAATGTACTGGAGGCCTTGTGATCATGAAAATGTTAACAACAGGAAAACCTAAATGGGATTCATATAATTGCTTTTAGGTCAAGAACAGATCAAGTAATTAAAATAAAATACCAGAAAGGTTAGTTAAATTAGGAAGATAGCACTTCATGGGAACTTAGGTCTGGCACTTGTTTTTAGAAGTTGTAGAAATTCATGATTTGGAGTATAGAACCATAATATATCTAAGTTTGTGGAATTGAGCCCTGTCTAGTGACACTCATAACAGCAATAAAAGATACATCTTTCCCATATATTTTCTCATAAAATAAATGATATTTTAACAAAATTATTATACTATAATAAAACTCACAATTTACAATGAATTGTAGCCTTTATTAGTGGCAGATAGTGACACTTCAGTTTTTTTTTCTTAAAGCTCAGTATTATCCATTTTTCTCTTTCTGTCCTCTTCTGCCTTTTTTGAAGTCTTTTTTCTTTTGTTCTTGTTAAGAAATACAATTTGAAATCAAAGTTTTTCTAATTAACTGGATGTTGGTATACTATGAAAACAATAGGTTTTCATTTGGAAGTAATGCATGCCCAACTCCAGGGACTAGCAAGCTCCTTTAAACACACAAACAGGTAAGTAACTTATTCTAACCTTAAGTTTCAACAGCACTTAACAGGATTCTCAGTTCATGTCAATTTGAAACCTCAAAGTTTTGATGGGTTCATGCCTCAGCATAACATCTCTCATCTCTACAAAAGACTTAATTTGACATTCTACCCTCATGATGAAAAACTACTGCTGATTTAAGCCTGAATTATGCAGGTCAGGAAGCAACAGTTAGAACTGGACATGGAACAACAGACTGGTTCCAAATAGGAAAAGGAGTACTTCAAGGCTGTATATTGTCACCCTGCTTATTTAATTTATATGCAGAGTACATCATGAGAAATGCTGGGCTGGAGGAAGCACAAGCTGGAATCAAGATTGCTGGGAGAAATATCAATAACCTCAGATATGCAGATGACACCACCCTTATGGCAGAGAGTGAAGAGGAACTGAAAAGTCTCTTGATGAAAGTGAAAGAGGAGAGTGAAAAAGCTGGCTTAAAGCTTAATATTCAGAAAACTAAGATCATGGCATCTGGTCCCATCACCTCATGGGAAATAGATGGGGAGACAGTGGAAACAGTGTCAGACTTTATTTTTTGGGGCTCCAAAATCACTGCGGATGGTGACTGCAGTCATGAAATTAAAAGATGCTTACTCCTTGGAAGGAAAGTTATGACCAACCTAGACAGCATATTATTAAGCAGAGACATTACTTTGCCAACAAAGGTCCGTCTGGTCAAGGCTATGGTTTTTCCACTGGTCATGTATGGATGTGAGAGTTGGACTGTGAAGAAAGCTGAGTGCCAAAAAATTGATGCTTTTGAACTGTGGTGTTGGAGAAGACTCTTGAGAGTCCCTTGGACTGCAAGGAGATCCAGTCCATCCTAAAGGAGATCAGTCCTGGGTGTTCATTGGACAGACTGATGCTGAAGCTGAAACTCCAATACTTTGGCCATCTCATGCAAAGAGTTGACTCATTGGAAAAGACCCTGATGCTGGGAGGGATTGGGGTCAGGAGGAGAAGGGGACGACAGAGGATGAGATAGCTGGATGGCATCACCGACTCGATGGGCACGAGTTTGAGTAAACTCCGGGAGTTGGTGAGGGACAGGGAGGCCTGGCATGCTGCGATTCATGGGGTCACAAAGAGTCGGACACAACTGAGCGACTGAACTGAACTGAACTGAAAAGATTATTAGCAAACTTGACTCTTCTATTTAATGACTAACAAAGTATTTTGAGTGCTTATTGCCTACTCAATATCATCCATATTGCTATAGAAAAAAAAAAGATGGCTTCTTCTCTCAAGTAGTTTACAGTTAAGAGGGAAAAATTATGTGTAATATAATGAGAGAATAAGTAAGGGTCAAGAGAAGTTGCTTTGATCTATTACAACAACAATAATAACACTCACCTATTAAAGACTCCTCTTCAACCACAAACAGCCCTGGATGAAAATGCCTTCTAACCCTAAAATGCTGGAGAGCTGCATGAGTCTTACTTCTCAGACAAGGAAATTAAGGCTCAGATACTTAAAGATCTTGTGAAGTGCAATAAGGTCAGAGGATGTGGAGAATAAGGGTGGGGAGGGTTGGAGACAGCTTCGTGAAGGACCTGAAATTGAGGAGAACTCTGGAAGGTAGTGGAGGAGGTGGAATGGAGGAGGCTAGGTGGGAGGGATGTGCAGAGGAGAACAGACTGTGGGGGGTGCTCAGGATATGAGGGGTGTGCACGTAGGACCCATGCCCAGAGGACTTCTCTGCACGATGCCCTGTGTGGGAGAAGAGGCGCCCAGTTCTAGAGTCTGAAACAGGAGCACCAACGACCTTGACAATCCAGATTTGGGCAAGGAGAGTCACTAATGGCTCTTGTGGAGACAGTGAGGTGATAAAAAGGTATTTTACATATAAGTTTAGTGAGTGGGTCTAGTGGTTTTCCCTACTTTCTTCAATTTAAGTCTGGATTTGGCAATAAGGAGTTCATGATCTGAGCCACAGTCAGCTCCCAGTCTTGTTTTTGCTGACTGTATAGAGCTTCTCCATCTTTGGCTGCAAAGAACATAATCAATCATGTGAACTGTAAACTTCCAGATGTTCAAGCTGGTTTTATAAAAGGCAGAGGAACCAGAGATCAAATTGCCAACATCCGCTGGATCATCGAAAAAGCAAGAGAGTTCCAAAGAAACATCTGTTTCTGCCTTATTGACTATGCCAAAGCCTTTGACTGTGTGGATCACAATAAACTGTGGAAAATTCTGAAAGAGATGGGAATACCAGACCACCTGACCTGCCTTTTGAGAAACTTATATCCTGGTCAGGAAGCAACAGTTAGGACTGGACATGGAACAACAGACTGGTTCCAAATAGGAAAAGGAGTACCTCAAGGCTGTATATTGATACCCTGCTTATTTAACTTATATGCAGAGTACATCATGAGAAATGCTGGGCTGGAGGAAGCATAAGCTGGAATCAAGATTGCTGGGAGAAATATCAATAACCTCAGATATGCAGATGACACCACCCTTATAGCAGAAAGTGAAGAAGAATTAAAGAGCCTCTTGATGAAAGTGAAAGAGGAGAGTGAAAAACTTGGCTTAAAACTCAACATTCAGAAAACTAAGAACATGGCATTTGGTCCCATCACTTCATGGCAAATAGATGGGGAAACAATGGAAACAGTGGCTGACTTTATTTTCTTGGGCTCCAAAATCACTGCAGATGGTGATTGCAGCCATGAAATTAAAAGACGCTTGCTCATTGGAAGGAAAGTTATGACCAACCTAGACGGCATATTAAAAAGCAGAGACATTACTTTGCCAACAAAGGTCCATCTAGTCAAAGCTATGGTTTTTCCAGTAGTCATGTATGGATGTGAGAGTTGGACTATAAAGAAAGCTGAGCACCGAAGAATTGATGCTTTTGAACTGTGGCGTTGGAAAAGACTCTTGAGAGTCCCTTGGACTTCAAGGAGATCCAACCAGTTCATCCTAAAGGAAATCAGTCCTGCATGTTCATTGGAAGGACTGATGCTGAAGCTGAAACTCCAATACTTTGGCTACTTGATGCGAAGAGCTGACTCATTGGAAAAGACCCTGATGCTAGGAGGGACTGGGGGCAGGAGGAGAAGGGGAAGACAGAGGATGAGATGGCTGGATGGCATCACCGACTTGATGGACATGAGTTTGGGTAAGCTCTGGCAGTTGGTGATGGACAGGGAGGATTGGCGTCCTGTGGTTCATGAGGTCGCAAAGAGTCGGACATGACTGAGCAAGTGAACTGAACTGAACTTAGTGAGTGGGTAGGGGGCCCTGGAATGGGAGAAATTGGGACCACAAAGAAAGGTCAGAAACTACTACAGAAGTTTCAGAATAAAATAATGAGATCTGGATGTAGGCAGTGGAAGTTGAGAGAAAAGAACAATCTACCAACATATTAAGTGAAATAAGTCAGACAAACATCACATGATATCATTTACATGTGGAGTTAAAAAAAAATGATACAAATGAACTTACCAACAAAACAGAAGTAGACTCAGAGACAGAAACCAAACTTATGTTACCAAAGGGGAAGGAGGGAGCAGGAAGAGATAAAGTAGGAGATGGAGATGAACATACACACACTACTGTATATAAAATAGATAAACAACAGGGACCTGCTATAGAGCACAGGGAACTTTCCTTAATATATTGCAATAATCTATGATGGGAAAGAATCTTAACAAGAATATATACCTATATTAATATATATTCAGTTGTATATATACATGTATATACGTACTGTTAGCCTCAGGTGTACTGCCAAGTTTAATGTATATCATATATAAATATATGATATATATAAACTTTTATATATTTATATATAAATATAAATAAATTTATATATATATCACTTATATTTATATGTAAAACTTTATATATATATATCTATAAAACTCTGCAGTACACCTGAAGCTAGCATTGCAAATTAACTAGACTTCAATTTAAAATATAGTTCGAAAAAACCCTTACGGCAAAAAGATAAAATAGACAGTAATATCACTGTTCATATTAATAAGGCTTCTGGAATACTAATGGTTTACTACTAAGTACTTCAGAAGTACTCTGACACATATTAATAGAAGTCTATTTATTGAAGTCTTGGTTATTGAGGTAATATTCAATTATAACATTGTTCCTATGGAAAAAAATGACTATTACTTGACCACTGACCTCATGTGGTAATTTCTTAGCATTGTGCTAAAGAGCAAAGGCAGCCTCTATCTGGGGCTGAATTTTAATCTGAATTATGGAAAATATTTCAGAATGCCATATGAATGAGTCCTTCCTATAGATAATCTAATACCCAAATAACACCTCAGTCCAACATGATGACAAAATTTGAAGAACTATTCAGAGTCATGTAGGATTATCGTATGTAGATAACTAATCATGTGACATAAAAGTTAAAACAAGCCTCTGTATCTTTATTGTCTTCACCTTTTTAAATCAGTGTTTCAGCAGATGCAGCACAGACACACGTGTTATTCAACATGGTAAGCAATTTTCTTCCATTTTCATTGTAAAGGTCTCAGTTAGAAAGAAACACAAGCTGCATTTTTGAAAGACTGAATGTTTCACACAAACACATCACTTCAAAGTACTCACGATCTTCATCCGTCTGCACTACGAGCTCCTGGCTCTCCTTCCGCCCCTCTGGATTCATGAGGATGAGCTTCACGCTGACGTTGGTGTAGGGCGAGAGGTTGGTGATGGTGTGTTGGGGGTGTGAGTTTTCTGTGTCCCAGCTCACTTCCTCTCGCACCTGTTCCTGCCCTCCAACTTTGTAACAGTAGTGGACCGTGAGGTTGTAGCTATGGCAACGGGTCACATTATACCCAAAGGGCTCCCAGCGGATGGTGATCTGCCGAGATTTGACTTCCACGACTTCCAGTTTCCTTGGGCCACGCATGGGATCTAAGGAGGAAAAGAAGGAAAAAGAAAACATAAGAGAAAAGGATAATAAAAGTTCTGGTGAAGCCTAGATGCCACAGATAATTATATTGGTCTCCAATTATCTTGTTTTCTCTTCTTCCATATGAATAAACTCTCTACAACTTAGCTGGGCATAACGCCACCCAGAATAAAGACTACAGTTTCCAGCCTCTTAAGCAGTGAAGGCTGATCCTTGAACCCAAATTTTGGTGGATGGCATACAAGGTGAGATGTCAGGGATGGTTTCTGGGGGGTCTCCTTGAGAGGAAGGGGCTCCCCATCTTTGTTCCTCCTTCTGTCCTGTTAGCTCGACTTAGGACAGCTTGCACTCATGGAGCCCTGATGGAGCATGATACACTTAAACATGAAGAATTCAAAGCAATGATAACAAAGAAATGGGGTTCCTGGTAATCACTGGGCTACCATACGAGCCCTGAATGGTCTACTCCCAATATTTTCATTAGAGGGAAATACAGTGCTTTTATTTAAGGCTCTTTCCTCTGGGGTTCTGAAACACAAAACTAATCTTCATGCTAACTGATGCATATACTTTTTATCTTTTTAAATTAATTCATAATTATGGAATTAGAAAACATAAAAGTAAAAGCTTGCAAATTCAGCATGAAATACAATGATTAAAGAGTATAAACTTCTGAGCAGAACTCTAGCCTTTTCAGGTTTTGATTTACAGAGAATTCCACACAGTCAATACTGAAGTAATTCTTTCCTACCCCTGATCAAGTCTCAGTGTTGGTCCTCAGCCCAGGCTCCAGGGACAGAGTTTGGAGCTTAGAAATCTAAATGATTTGCAGGAATACAAGCATTCTGATTGGCTTAAGAGAAAGAATATATACAGAGAAAGCGTTTTCATGCATATTTATTTTTTAATGAAGTAAAGTTGATTTACAATGTTGTGTTAATTTCTGCTGTATAGAAAAGTGATTTAGTTATACATATATATTCTATTTTTATATGCTCTTCCATTATGTTTTCTCACAGGATATTGAATATAGTACCCTGTGCTATACAGTAGCACCTTGTTATTTATGAGAAAGCTTAAACTTGTTTATGGAAATGATGATGAAAATACAATAATACTAATTATATACTGAGCCCTTATGATGTACCTTGCATCTTTCTAAGAAATTTACTTTTTATGGGTTTGGGGAGCACCTAATCTATTTACTTTAGTATAGCCATACATTCAATTGATCCATATATTTTGATTTTTGTTTTCCTTAAGGTAGTTACCATGTATGATCTATAAAGAGATGTATAATTGGAAAGGGGAAATACCCAAGAAAACTTGAGAAATAACAACTACCATGTACTGTGTGTTCATTTCCTATGTATGGGTTGTTTTGTATGTAATCTCCATTCCTTCAAACAATCCAGTTTTTTCCAAGATAGAAATAAAAACATTGTGACCATGATGGGCTCAACAAGTTGTCCAAGGTGAAGGATTGACTGTGGCTCTGCATTTGTATGTTTGACAATGAAACATATGCTGTTGCCACTCTACTGTAGAGTTTCCACCAAAATAAAGAGAGTAAGATTTAAAAAAAACAGCACGTTAAGACACCTAAAACTCCCCCAGAAACAAGATCAAGGGATGTAAACTAGAATAAAGTCCTGTGAATATAACCTTGGGACAAAAGTGCTGGGAAGAACCCTTCCCCCTTCTCCCTTTGGTTCCATGGAAGCTGGGTCCCAGGCCACATTCCCCAGCCTTGGTTTTCCAGACATCCACACCTATACTTTTTAGCCACCAGAAACCTGTCTGGACTATCACTGATATTCATGTCTTGCTTTTCACTGTGTGTAAATTCCTTGTTTTCTCCATTATTTAGGGCCTAGAGAGAACTTAGGGAACCCCCTTTTCTTGTGGTCTTCAACAAATGGAACGATTCATGTGAAATAATGCTCTGGGTTTGCATTTGTGAGACAGGGTTTATCTGCCAGTTATCTGTTCAAACCCTAACACAAGGTTAATCATGACCATTCATGCTACTCTGTCCTGTAATAACTCTGGGAACTGAGGACAAGTGAGGAAAAATTTCCCTGGAGAATCCTGAGTGGAAGATGCTCAGGGAATGTTACTTTTTACTGAATCATTTTTTTCATATTTAAATTACTAGTGTTCGGGAAAATATCACAAATAAGTTACCTAGTGATAACATTGAAGGTGTTTTCCAGTCTAGTTTTTACCATCTAAAGGCAATGTCTAATTTTATATAATGCTTCATTAGTTGAATGCTTACAAAAACTTTTAATACACTCCAGATCCCTTATATAAACAGATTAATGTGCATCTATTCACTCCTTTCCCTATTAATCACAAGTCTCCACAAGGACTATTCTAAAGCACTTTTCCAAGGTTTTCATCAATTTTACTTACTAAATGACTAAATGCTTCAAATATTAATTTCAACAAGCAGTGCAGTTCTAACTTAATTTCACTAGAAAAACTACTTTCTCCTGCAGAAGTAAGCCTGCATCATTTTAATATTCCTTAGCCAAGAACACACACTTGTGAATTAAGCCCCAGGATAAAACAACGAAGGCTCTGTCTACTGGTCAAGCTGTCCTGAAGTGCACGCTCTCTTTCCGTCTGTTATTACCTCTCAGAATCCCATCATGGTAAAGTGATGACTTCCTGTAAACTCGCCAATTCAAACAGCTAAGCCTAGCACAAACAACCATCTCTATGACCAAGTCCCCAGAGTTCTGATTGTCATGAATGGTATTAAGAGATCAGAGATGGAGGCTGTGTGAGTCCTGAGTCTTAGATGGAAACAGGGTTGTGCAGACTGGTTTGCATCTTGTTCCTGATCAGTGTAAACAAGACCATCTTGCAGAGGATTTTCCAAACAGAATATTTCTTTTCTTAAATATTCTAATTTTGGACTTCCCTGGGTGGAGCAGTGGATAAGAATTCACCTGCCAATGCAGGCAACATGGGTTCAATCCCTGGTCCAGGAAGATTCCACATGCCTCAGAGCAACTAAGCCCATGCACCCCAACTACTGAGCCCACGAACCATAAATATTGAAGCCTGTATGCTTAGGTCCAGCAAACTACAACTAATTAGCCTCTGTGCCTCAACTACTGAGCCTGTGTGCTGCAACTACTGAAGCCTGTGTGCCTAGAGCCCATGCGCCACAACAAGAGAATACACTGCAACGTGAAGCCCTCACACCACAACTAGAGAGTAGCCCCTGCTCTCCACAACTAGAGAAAGCCCGCACACAGCAACGAAGGCCCGACATAGCCAAAAGTAAATAAATAAATTTGCTCCCCAAATAGGAGAAGCTGTCCTGGAGGTGACAAAAAGACACTCTTCTAAAATGACGAATGCCACTGGAGGTGGTGGTAGGAGCCTTGGGTACTAATCTGAGTCCAGTTACTCACTCGCTATGAAATTCAGGGAGTGTCTTCAATTTGCTGAACCACATTTTGTGTGCATGCTGAGTCACTAAGTGGTGTCCAACTGTTTGAGACCCTATGGACTGTAGCCTTCCAGGCTCCTCGGTCCATGGGATTTCCTAGGCAAGAATACTGGAGTAGGTTGCCATGACCTTCTCCAGGGGATCTTCCCGACCCTAGGATTGAACCCGGGTCTCCTCCATTGCAGGCAGATGCTTTACCATTGGGGCCACTAGGGAAGCCAGATGACAGGGTTGTAAGTCACAGTCACTAGTTGGGAAATATATGTCTATCTTTTCTCACGATCCTAAAGATGTTTTGGAAGACGTGTGCGGTTTCCAAGGCCAGTAACTTCTCTTAACATGCCCTTGGCCCTCAGCGGAATGGGCACCGGGAGGCATCGCTGGCAGCAGTCACGAGGCCAGGGGGTCCAGTCTGGGCCCGTGGGCTCACAATAAGTGACCAGAGTGGTATCCCTGAGGAGCGTGGTGGCTGGCATGCCTGAAGCTTCAGCAGGGAGTTCTCACCGGTGTCCCTTGCTGGTACCACCGGCAGCATCTTCCCCTGTTCTCTTTCTGCCACTTCGAGTCAGGCGTCAAGCAGAGACACCTGACATTTACAGCCCTGACCTGAGGGACCAGTGAGCTGGTTCTGGCCTCCAGCACTCTGGCAATCCTATTTAATCAGGGACCCCGCCTCCTCATCCAGCCAGTCCTGTTCTTCCAGGGGTAAGGGCAGAAACTGAGTGATAGGATCAATTTCCATTGCAGGTTCAATTCACAGCTCGTTTCTCTGGAACCCTGCCCTTTACCTTTCATTACAACTACACTGCTTTTTCAGAAACTCAATTTCAGAACCTGTGAGATACATCTGAGTGTAATTTTAGAATCCTGTCATTGATAATCAAAAACACAGATTACAAACCGAGGCTCCTGCTAACAGGTTTCTCTTTTCTGCCTCTTCATGGACTTTCCAGAGTCTATTGCAATAAAAGGAATGACACCCAGAATGGCAGGGTGGGTCCCTTCTGGCGTCTTCAGCTACTAAACTTCTGCCTTGCCAGTCACACAAAAGAAGGTGACAAAATAATAAAGTAACAGCTTTATTTACTTTGCTATACAGTTAAATCAGAGCAAAGGCTTGTTTAACTGATGTTATGTTGGCCTTCCCAGTTATTTAATATCCCTAAGAAGCAAAGACACAGACCGTAAAGAATCTGCCTGCAAGAAGACATACAGATGGCTAACAAACACATGAAAAGATGCTCAACATCACTCATTATCAGAGAAATGCAAATCAAAACCACAATGAGGTACCATTACACGCCAGTCAGGATGGCTGCTATCCAAAAGTCTACAAGCAATAAATGCTGGAGAGGGTGTGGAGAAAAGGGAACCCTCTTACACTGTTGGTGGGAATGCAAACTAGTACAGCAGCTATGGAAAATAGTGTGGAGATTTCTTAAAAAACTGGAAATAGAACTGCCATATGACCCAGCAATCCCACTTCTGGGCATACACACTGAGGAAACCAGATCTGAAAGAGACACGTGCACCCCAATGTTCATCGCAGCACTGCTTATAATAGCCAGGACATGGAAGCAACCTAGATGCCCATCAGCAGATGAATGGATAAGGAAGCTGTGGTACATATACACCATGGAATATTACTCAGCCGTTAAAAAGAATTCATTTGAACCAGTTCTAATGAGATGGATGAAACTTGAGCTCATTATACAGAGTGAAGTAAGCCAGAAAGATAAAGAACATTACAGCATACTAACACCTATATATGGAATTTAGAAAGATGGTAACGATAATCCTATATGCAAAACAGAAAAAGAGACACAGAAATACAGAACAGACTTTTGAACTCTGTGGGAGAATGTGAGGGTGGGATGTTTCAAAAGAAGAGCATGTATACTATCTATGGTGAAACAGATCACCAGCCCAGGTGGGATGCATGAGACAAGTGCTCAGGCCTGGTGCACTGGGAAGACCCAGAGGAATCGGGTGGAGAGGGAGGTGGGAGGGGGGATCGGGATGGGGAATACGTGTAACTCTATGGCTGATTCATATCAATGTATGACAAAACCCACTGAAATATTGTGAAGTGATTGGCCTCCAACTAATAAAAAAAAAAAAAAAATCTGCCTGCAATTCAAGAGACCCAGGTTTGATCCCTGCGTTGGGAAGAACCCCTGGAGTAGGAAATGGCAATCCACTCCAATATTCTTGCCTGGAAAATTCCATGGACAGAGGAACCTGGCAGGCTACACTCCATGGAGTCGCAAAGAGTCGGACACAACTGAATGACTAACACACAAGCAACAAAGATTCCAGGCACAGAGCACTGTTTGCAAGTGACAAGCTCTAGTTTTTGAATTAACTGATATTTTCCAGAGTTTGGGCTTCCCTGGTGGCTCAGATGGTAAAAAATCTGCTTGCAATGCAGGAGACCCGGGTTCGATCTCTTGTTTGGGAAGAGCCCCTGGAGAAGGAACTGGCAACCCACTCCAGTATTCTTGCCTAGGATAGCCCTTGGACAGAGGAGCCTGGCAGGCTATAGTCCGTGGGGTCAGAAAGAGTTGGGTAAGACTTATCAATTAAACAACAATAGCAACAACAAGAACAAAAACAAAAATAGTACTACATTAAGAACTGAGAAAACAGTCTTATTGAATAACGAAGGAAAGGGCAGCCATGCCAGGCCTCACATAGGAGCAAATTCCTCCCGTATTTCTTGGTTTAGGATGGATGCGTTCTTTACCGTATCTTTTCTGTATTACAAGCGCTGGTTTGTACTCAGCCTAAATCCTAAAGGTAAGTAACCTTGCTGAGAACTGGACTCTCCACGTATCAGTCCTATTGACCAATCTAATTTGACCGCAGATGAAAGCAGGAATTTCTATTCATGATTTACAGGAAATGTACAGGTGATCTTACATAAGAAACGATGAGGACACAGACCAAGGTGTGAATGCAGACCCTCTCAGGCAAGAGGGTCGGGCTGCACCCGCACTCTGAGCGTGGGCACGGCTGACAGCCTGGAGGGGCAGCTGCCAGCGTCTCAGGTGACCCTAGGAGAGCAAGGTGTGCACATGCTCTGTGTCTGGTTTGTACATTACAAAGCCTGCAGTAAAAGAATACAACTCTGGCCTTCGGTTAGTCACTTTTGGCATCTCGTTTCAGCCTAGTGTCACCGAGACTTTTAGAATATTTTTTTAAAAAGAATTTTAAGAGTTAATATTCTTAAGAGTTAGTTGAGCAGGAGCTGGAAAAAAAAAGATGGAATAAATGATTCACTGTTGACAATCTTCCACAATAAAGAAGTGTTGGCATTGATAACAGATTCACTGACAGTAATGTTTGTCATAATTTATTCTGCCTGAATTGATTAACTTTTCAGAATAAGGCTAGGAGTCCAACGGTGGTTGAAAGATGTTCTTCTTTTAAATACAAAGTGTTCTTTTCTGGTGTTAATTTAAGGTTTTTAAAATTTCAAGTAATATTTAAAAAAAAAAACACATTGAAAAGTACAACATAAAACAATCGCCTGTGTACCTACTAGTATCAAATATTAACATTGGTGTTTTGCCTCAGAGCACTTTTGATTAAAGAAATAAAATAGTGCTGATATAAATCCTTTCCAGGGTCCTGTAGGCTACCTCAAGGTTATTATACATCACTCTCAGACATGGTTTTGTACTTTTATTACAAGTGTCCAGTATGCTGAAAATTTTACACAAATGCTACCATTCTCTGCAGATTGATGGGTTCCACATCAGCCAAGTTAAAATTCATAGATCTGGCTTAGATCTACAGATGGATCATATAGATCATTCTAACTGATCTATATCAAATGTATACATGTATCATATATTCAGATCAAATTCCATTAAGGAAATTAACTGTAGTTTACTCGTGCATTCCCTACTGAGGAGCAGACGGGTTGAGCCCACACGTTCCCTATTACAAGGGGTGAAGAGTGAGCAGTGGTAACCCCTGGCAGCTCATTCAGAAACACAGACGCTCAGGCCCCACTTTTGACCGCCAGAAGCCGAATCTTCCTTTGCACATTAAAGTCTGAGAAACTCTGATTTAGAGGAGTGTTTTTTAGAATGCAGGTTGGGCCCTCGGGTCTTAGACTAGTGAGGAATACTAGTGGTAAAGAACCCGCCTGCCAATGCAGGAGACCTAAGAGACGTGGGTTTGACCCCTGGGTCAGGAAGATCCCTTGGAGGAAGAAATGGCATCCCACGCCAGTATTCTTGCCTGGAGAGTCTCAGGGACAGAGGAGCCCAGTGGACTACAGTCCATGGGATCACAAAGAGTTGGATACAACTGAGTGCACACACACACACACAAACACACACACAAACTAAAACATTAGAATGCATTTTAAGTTAGAAGGTGAGGACTGTGCAGTTTTTGTTTTAGGCTACATACACACGCTCTTGTGAATTTACAGGTGTGTGTTTGACTGAGTCCACAATGTAAAATACATTTCATATTGTAGCAGAAGAGTGAGAAGCACCCTGCTGGAGAACTTTTTCCCTGGGGGCCCCAGGAGATATACACACACCTAGAGAAATTCTTCCCTGGGAGCACTAGGAGATATGCACTCCTGGAGAAAGTCTTCCCTGGGGGTTCCAGGAGATGTGTACAGAAATGTTCTTAGCAGCATTGCTGACAAAAGAATAAGAGAACAAAACGCAGGAACAACCTAAATATCTACTGAGCAGAAAACAGACAGATAATCATACAATGGCAAAGTATTCTCTAGTGATTATGAATGAAACAATAACGAATTGTGGAAATACAGAATTGAGTGAAAAACTCAAGTCGCAGTAGAGAACTATGATATAATTTTATAAAACTGAAAATCCAGCAAAAGGGAATTAAAGCGTACATATATGTGAAAACCACTTAAATGAAGAAAGAAGAGAAAAACAGGACAAATTTCCATGGAAACTCATGATACTGGTGACCTCAGTCCTAGAGGCAGGGGAATAAAGTGAGAAGCAAACAGTTAGAAGCAGAGGTTCTAAGGAGGCTCTATTTTTCAGCCAAGGAGTCAGTTAATGTTGCTGTAGCACAATTTATGTAGATGACAAACATTCTTTTGTTTATGTGAAATACAGATAGTGAAGGACAGGGAAGCCTGGCGTGCTGCAGTCCATGGGGCACAAAGAGTCAGACATAACTTAGCGACTAAAAAACAACAACATAATAACTTAAAAGACGGTTATCACAGGAAGGCATGAATATCCCAGAAACTCTGTCAGCTCTTTGAAATTCTCTTCCTGCAGGACAGTCTACCCTTGGTTCTTAGGAGAGAAAGACTGGTTTCTGATAGCCAGACCTAAGGGAAGCAGGATAACATCTCATTGAAGATGTTCTGGATATTCACCCATGGCTGGGGGCTTCTGACCCTAAGAGCTTTATGGAGCCATGTACTCACATGTATAACAGGCATCTCACCAGTGATGCTCTTGGCCCAGACACCAGACCCCTGGATCCTGCAGGCTGAGTCTCAGGCCCGGCTCGGCCACTCAGGGAAGAGGTGTTGCTTCCCCCGCCCCCGACCCCACCTCTGAACCTCACCCTGTTTCATTCCTGTATTCTCACAGAGAGGCCTAAAGCAGAGCTCAGGATGGCCATGTGAGGAGTGAAGAGCATGAGCAAGGTAACCGTCCAAGGCCACGGCTGACCCATTTGGTACAACATGTTTGTGTACGTGATGTACACACGTTGTACATGTTCCGACCTACGTTTGTGTACAATAGAAAAGCATGGCTTCCTTAAAGCACTTATTGTCATCTGCTGGAAAACTGCATAGGAATCATATAAATCTATGTGGTTTGTGCAATGAATGGGCCCCGCATGCTTACACCGTGCACATTCTGCACAACCGTACACTGTGGTCCTGCTGGAAACAGTGTGTGTAGGTGTGTGTGTGTGTCTATGTGGGTATATTTGTGTGCTGTTCAAAAACATGCAAGTTCCGTGACCAAAAAGATATAGGCATGCTGCATGCACTGAGAGTTCTGAAAGAATTTAATGGATGGTTTCAAAACTTAAGATGAAGCAGGTGTGCAGAAGTGGATACGCTGTGTGCATGTTGACAGAGGTATGTGGATTTTTTTCAGCAAGTAAATACCACTTATTCATTACCCTTTAACCACAAATACTAACTTCAACAGCCATATATCCACATACAGTGCTTGAATTGAATTTTCATGAAGGTACCAGTTTTAGCTATTCCTCCCTAATCCTGTCTGTCCCTCATGACTTTCCTTTTTGATGGAATGTCTGAATCAATCTAAGGACTTCTAATTGATGCCCTCTTATCATAGGAACCAAATAAAAATGTCTCCATGAGTAAGTCACTCCTGTCAAACAGGTCATAACCATTCTTGCTTTTCACACCAGTCAGGTGAGTCTGTCTGTTGCACCCCAAATATCATTCTCCTTCCAAAATTAATATCTTTGGTCTCACAGATCCATACATATACACTATTAGTCACCTTTTTTATCTGCAAAAAAGTAGTCTTCAATCCCTTTCTATCTTAATTCAAAATCAGTCTCTTTAATGACTATTTTTTCTTAGTTAAGAACTCTGAGGCTTCTAGACACCCACATTGTCAAAATCCTCATGTTCACAGGTTGATTACGTTTCTATGTTTTCCTGTCTTCTGCAACAATCAAGTTCACTGACTACTAATCCCATGTCTAACACAAATGCTTTATCCTAGAAGGATCTTATGTTCACTAATCAATGCGTTAGTTAAAAGGATGCTAACACAGTATAATAAACACCAAGCATCTAGCTCAGTTCCTTTGTTTTCATAAGTCAATTCAGAAAACATCTCCTTTTCTGTGGTATTTACCAGTTTTCTATGAACGGCCTTTCCAAGTTCTGTGCTGTGATCTGCGTGTCTCTGTCTTACTTTCTGCTTTATAAACATGGCTCCCCTAACGACTGGAATGGTCCATTTCTGCCTTAGCTCCCTGGTGACATTTCCGAAGTGTAAAGTTCATGCCTGCAGGAAGAACACTGCTGCTATACAGTCAAGTCGGAATCTTCAGTTGTTCCGGTGCCCTGCAATGAACGAGCTGTAATTCATCCTATAGATGAACTTTACAAGAAACTGTTGTGTGAAATAAAAATGAGCTTCCAGTAAAAGACTTTCTTGGTATTTATTTCAGATTCTATTAAAGGAGGAGGCAAGTGATTTTCACAGAGTTTTTCAGAACTGTCAAAAATTGGTTGAGAATGTGTATTGACCTTCTCTAACCCTCATAAAGCTGTGATGACCACAAAAAGGATGTTAGAAGTTTGGATCCAGAGCAAAAGCGTACCCAAGCCAGTCACTTCTGGTTATGGAAAAATGTGATGAGTGTTGAAAAAGAGCCAATTGAATACCATTTTAGATTCACCCATAAGAACCATTCTCTCTAGTTGATACTTAGTAGAGAAATCTTATTTAGAACACTTTTTACCTGTTCAGAGTCTCCTATTTATTAATAGTTCCTCCACCAGGGAACTGAGCCCTGGCCCTCCCTTGCCAGTGAAAGCAGAGTCCTAACCACTGGACCACCAGGGCATTTGCTCAGCCATATTTTCCATCTTTAAGAAAAGAACTGTTCTTTAATAAAAGAACAAGGAAAATGTCACAAATAAGGGTTTTTTTTTTAATTATTATTACAGTTCATTCCTCACTCAACTTTTGAAAAGAAATCACAGTTCACTGATACATATTTATTTCCTTATGAATTCAGTTAACTTGCCACAGAAACTTGTCTTAAAAAATTACAAACAACTATGCTTCCTTGAATATTTGCATATTTCTTCAGAGGGGCTTAAAAAACTACAGAACATATTGGAGAATCTTAATAAAATGGATCACCCATTTGCCATTTAGTGTTAAAAATACTCAGGATTCTGACACATTGAAAATTAATTAGACATTTTCGTGAGGATCCACAGATAATACTTCTAATAAGTTCTTAATATGATACCACATATCTTAGCTTTCTCATCCTTTCTGAAGTTGAATTCTATGGCGAGAGGAAGCCTGCTGAGCCTGTGGGGCAGACCTGGGGGCCAGCCTGTTGGCGGCAGAGGATGGACTGGGATGGGGAAAGCCTGGAGGTGCGAGGCTGGGTTCTCCCCAGAGGACCTGCTGCCCATGGCCAAGCCAGCCTGTACCAGGAGAACGGCAGCTCGGTAAACATCCTGCAGCCACACACCACGGAATGTCGTTATTAGACGGTCAGGGGGAGGGTGGGACCAGGGATAGTAAGACAGTCCTGCCAAGACAGGGGCCAAAGTGGGGGACATCTGGGGGTGTGATGGACCTGACTGTTTGCTGCCTGAGCCATCCATGAGCAGACAGCCGGTATGGCCCTTAGGATAAACCTGAAGCTCAAAGTCGGGGCGGGGTCGGAGTGGGGAAGGATTTGGAGGTTATGTAACCATTCAAGTCACTAACACAGATGGTGATTCCCAGGAAAAGTATTTAGAAAGAAGAGGGGGATAAGGCAAAAGAAAGCCTACATTAGCTGGACCTCTTTTTATTTTATGTTTTCCTTTTAAGATTCTTCATGGTATCTCTTCTCCCCTATGAAACTGACAGTAATAAGATATTAAGAGTTATAATTTTTAAACCATTCGTTCTTTGATATGTGCCACTTTCAACACATTATTTTACAATAGGCTTTGCTTGAATTTTAAAAGAAAAGTTTTTCCTCAGGTGAAGAATTTTCAGCTCTAAACTGGAGCCGACTCGAGTGCGTATTTTTGTATTTGGTACCTACTTAATAGTCACACATTTTTAGAGAATGCCTCATTTAAATTCTAATGTATTTTAATAAGGAATGAAAGAAAATATCACCCCGTATATGTATTTTTTTTCTTAAATTACCCCTAGTGCTTGATTACTCCTCCACAATCAAAATCATGTCTTAAATATGAATGATACAAAACAAGACTACAGCCTGAACGTCTAACAGAGAGATTTTAGCTGCTTGTTTAAAATGACATACCTAGCTATTCAGTAATCACTTTATAATAACCCCTTTCATTTCCAAATCTACTTAGCCATCAGGCAGCACTGAGGAAAGAGCTGGCAACGGTTTTTACAACTGCACATTAGTTTTACATTTCATGACAAGCTAATTCTAGAGAGTTCCAAAGAGAGACAAGCTCGGGTCCTTGTGATTTTCTTCCCTTGTCGTGAAGGAAGCATGTGTCGAGCTATAAAGGAAAGATAAAAGCCTACAGACATATACTTTTCACCTCATCCTCATGTCAGTGACAATTTGCCCCAGTGTTCCCCAGGTGCCATGGTTCACATCTAAGTCAACAAGACGTCACCAGTCTGCCAACCGCTCTTCACCCCAAGCCGAAGACCTGTAGGGGTTCAGGATCCCAACCACAACTGGACTCAGTCACAGCATAATGGGGGGGGTGGTCTTCGTAAAGGAGGGGTGGGCTGAGTTTAAATGCTGCACAAACACAATGCAGAACTTCAGCTTACTGTGTAAGGCAGAAAATAACATCAAAGAGCGAAAGTGTCAGTCGCTCAGTCGTGTCTGACTCTTTGTGACCCCATGGACTCTATCTCTCCAGGCTCCTCTGTCCGTGGAATTCACCAGGCAAGAACACTGGAGAGGGTTGCCATTTCCTTCTCCAGGGATCTTCCTGATTCAGGGATCTAACCTGCATCTTGTGCATTGGCAGGCGGGTTCTTTACCATCTAAGCCACCAGAAAATAATCACCCGGTACTAAAAATGACAAACGTGCTTGGCCATTTCAAATTCGGTCTCACGAAAGGCATTTCAATGAAGACTAACCCAAGGCCATGCCTCATGATGCCTCTAATTAAATTCCAAACACCACCAAGAGTCAAACGTGGGTTTCTACAGCACCAAGCAGCTGAGAGAGTAAACTGATTTCCAAGACATTATTTAAGTCAACCGATGATCACACCTGAGCAATAAATACTTTAAGCTCTTGGTTTAAGCTTTGAAGGTTGCCATGAAAATCACCTGGGACGATGATAAACCATGGTATAAATCTCAGATTTGAGCAGCTCCATCCTTGCCAGGGAAGCAGAGACACAGATGTTGTTTATAATGTTGCACAGAAATAAATGGGATGTGTGATTTCATATATCAGTCTGAAGAAGACGTACCGGGACACTCCTGCTCTCGTGGCAGCCTATTGCTGCTGACAAACTGCACTAATTCGCAGTCATTAGCCCAACAATGTGAGCTAAATCGAGAGTCTCACACAAGGCTTTACTGAACCCGAGACAAGACTGCATGGCCGCATAAATCCATGCTCAAGAGATGTCATCAATTAATGCTACATGGCTAAACAGCCGAGTTCATTTTTTTCTAAATGGATACATTCCAATATGTGTGATCAACCCGAGTCAAGGCGTGTAGAATGCAATCAGAGTTGGCAAATTAACTCTCACATGCAGAGACGGATAGATGAACAGTGTCCTCCAGATCAACTGGTGGAATTCACTCAGAACTGCTTGGTGTGTTCAGGCCCAGAATGCACAGAAATAGCTCTCTCACCAGGCAATTATGCGATGACTGTTCTCAACATCTGGCAGCAACACAGAAGACAGCACAGATGCGAAAACTCAAAGACGAGATTAAAAGGTAATGCACGAAAAGGAATTCACTTTTACTTTTTGGCTGAATCTTATTCTTTTCCTGTTTCCCTATACAACACTACCAACACCCCCCCACCCACCCAAAAAAACCCTTCACCATATCTCTATTCTCAGAAAGCCTATGATTGTTTTCCTTTGAATCTTACTTCTACCAATGACCTTGAACTGTATCTTATCCCTTCAACTCCAAGTCAGCTTTGTCGACCTGCCACATGATTTTAAGAGCAGCACACATATTCTTATCCCAATGTAACCTTGCACTTATTGTACCCACTGGTAGACAGGGAGCAGGAGTAGCTGGCTCTGGACCAAAGGAATCATCCATGGACAAATATAATTTTGAATGAGAACAAAGGACTTCCCTGGTGGCTTGGCTGGTAAAGAATCCACCATTTCCACCAATCTCCAATGCAGGAGACCTGGGTTCGATTCCTGGGTTGGGAAGATCCCCTGGAGGAGGAAATGGCAACCCACTCTAGTTTTCTTACCTGGAGAAGCCCACGGACAGAGAAGCCTGGCAGGCTATACAGTCCATGGGGTCACAAAAGAGTTGGACACGACTGAGCGACTAACAAGGTAGGTACACTTGGGTGGGGAGGAGAGTAAAATTCATGCCTGGCTGCTATATCTCAGAGCACAGGGTACATGCAAATTCAGAGAGCATGCCAGCCAGCACCCATTCACCTTCACAAGCTGAAATGCTTTGCCCCAAGTTACTGCCGAAGTCTAGACACTTGGGATGGGTCACCCATGAGGCTAAAACTAAAAGAAGCGATTGCAGTGGGGGCTGAGACACAGCATCATCCCTATCGAGGGCTCCAAGGGCAAGAGAAGGTTGAATGGAGTTGGGGGGATGGGAGTGGGGTCAGAGACTGTTAAAGCCTCAGAGGGAAACGCATGGCCCTGTGGGGAAGAGGTACCCACACTGTGAGCATCCAATCCTCACCTTGGGGGAAGGCCTTCCTCAAAGGTTTCATTTTCTTTCATCTCAAAAAACGATTCCTTCTTTTGTAGAGCTACGAATGAAGAATATTTAAACTCCCAACCCTAATGTTATATCAGCCTGTAGTATATCCAATTTGGAATACATCCACAGATTTTTTTTTCTTCTAATTGACACTTTCAATGATTATGTGGGACCAGGGTGTGGGAATCCACAACGAAGGGAAGGTTTATTTTCAATAGTCTCAAATTCTCAAGAACTTCTCTAGTGTGACTCTCCACTGCCCACTGTCTGAAAATATATACCGGAAAGGAATAACTATGGATCTAGCCATGTGTCAAATACTACACTTTAAAATATAACATTAAGATAATTCTATCATTTTTGAACTATTATCTTCTAAGTAGTACGCTAGTTGGGTATGTGTGTGTGTGTGTGTATGTGTGTATATATATATATATATATGGGAAAATTATTAATTAAATATTGAAGAGACTATTCTAAAATTATGCTTAAAACTTTTTGGAAATAAATATAAGATTAAACCAAACTTCTTTTAATTTAAATAAGGACACAGAATTGAGCAAGCATTAGACTATTGCAGAGAGAAATATAGTCATCTATAAAACTTCCTAGAACTTCTTACTAGGCTTCATTTCCTCATGGATGGTTTGTATGCACACAAAATAACACACAAGATTTAACGGGTATTTGCAACACTGACAACCGCATTTTATTAACTTCCAAGGCTGGATTCGAGGCAATAAATCTGGTGTGTTCTAATAACGTAGGTATTAAAAATCTGCTCCTTACAGAATTATGAATTTGGTAATTACTTCTGCATTGCACGAAATCATAAAATGCATCACGCTTTTGCTAACATAATTCTGGCAGAATATAAACTAAAAAAAAGTAGCCCCGGTTATTTATTCATATTAAGACCTTTTCAAGATGTATAACTACACGTTTTATCATGGATTAAGCTCTCAGAACTACCTCTAGCAAATACCTGATTCTGGATAGGTATCTAACTTTAATCACTCTGCAGTTTCCCAGAATTAAAAGAAAGGAGGGAGAAAGACTTGTCTGGTAAACATAGAAAGGCTGACTAAACAGCTACTGGAAACACTACTAATATTGTAACAATAATACAATTAGAAATATGTATCCCTGCTAAAAATTCAAGAAACCAACTGCAAAGGGAAGGAAAAAAGAAGCAGAGAGCTGGTGTTTGTTAAAAAACTGTGCTGGCACCTTCCCCCTCCTATCTGTGACACTAAAACCAATGAACATTTTATTAAAATGACAATTAAGCCTTATCCTAAATTCCAGAGATGTTTCTGGAGTCTTGTGGACGATAGCAGGAGAGACTGCTCATGATCTATCCTATAGGTTCACAGGAGTTATCTGAGGGGGGATCTTTGGGACTTCCCTGGTGGCTCACATGGGAAGAATTCCGCCTGCAATGCAGGAGACCTGGGTTCAATCCCTGGGTCGGGAAGATCCCTTAGAGAAGGACATGGCAACCCACTCCAGTATTCTTGCCTGGAAAAATCCCATGGACAGAGGAGCCCGGCAGGCTTCAGTCCATGGGCTTGCAAGAGCTGGACACAGCTTAGCTACTAAGCCACCAACACTTTGGCCGTCCAATGAAGAATGATGAAGCATGAGTCATGAATTACAAGGGTATTTCTGTATGAAGGATCCAAGAGCTCAGACTCTATTCCATCAGCATCAGTGCTACATTGACTGTTTCAATACAGAGTAAGAATTTAAAAAATAGAACCAAGTTCTTTCAGTGATGTCCTATAAGAGGGGAAAAATGCCCTGAGTATTAACAGATAAATACCAGTGATTTCTAGCTAATACAAACCAAGGCAACTTTGGCCTTAGGACCTTCACCAGACACTTTCGGGGTGTGTGTGGGGGTCTCCCCTGGCCCAGTCACTATCCTACATGCCTATCCCTCAGGGTTAGAAGGGCACCACTACCCAGTTAATACTCAGCTTTAAAAAGCACCCTGGAATTAATTGAAGAAAATACAATCCATTGAAAAATTTGAAAAATCGGAATTGGATTGAGAAAAAAGGGTTCAGAGAGTTGGAACCTGAAAAGATTTGTCAAACTATCATATGAAACAAGGTATACTTAAAGGGCTGAGGGATTCAGACTGCGTTAGTCACATAGACATTTAACTCGTTTCTCAAAATGAGATATTCAGTACCTCAAGGGAAAGGAGTATTTTTCAAGAACCTTAGTTAACTAAGTGAGCTTTTCACCCAGCAATAGAAAAATGGACAGTAGGGTGCCTCAGTTTAATTAAACAGTAAAATCACATCTAAAAAGGAAAGGAGAAATTATCTGAGGCAGAAAATATCTTCCCTCATATGTACATCCTGAGAGATTGATGAGTAAACTAGAAAAGATGTAAGAAAGTCATTCTCCGTGACATAGGTGACACAGGGATATGGTCACTCTAACACATGAACACATGAAGATTTAAGGGTTGCAGGGTATGAAGCTGCTCTGTGCAAACACACACACACTTCGAGAAAGCCTTTATCTGTTCTGAGAAGGCAGCACTACAAAGGGGCTTTCTCCCTCATTCCAGGGGTTTTATTCAATTTCATTTTTCACTCATACTCAATCCCCATATTTCACCCACATCACTTATCAGGCTGAGAGACTCACTTCCATTCAGGTGTGACTTCTTTCTGAGAACAAGGGGCTCAGAGCTCCAGTTCAGAGAAAGTTCAACCAGCACAAACCCCAGGATTGATAAGCACACAGTAAAAGGCAGCTTTCTTCTGCATGGTAGTGACCTGCTGGTAGAGACCAGAGTGCTATATTCACATGATCAGATACAAACATAACGATCTTACGGGACAGCTTTGCAGACTCAGTTCAGATGTACCCACATGAAATATGCACTCGAGTGGGGCACCTCAGTATCCTCAGCGTTCTTGGGGCTCAGGGAACAGTGGAAGAAACAGGTGGACATCGGATAAGTCCCAATGTACGGGACGATTCATTCCTTCCAATTTCCCCTTTTTGGGAACAGCAGCATCTATCCCATGCCTGCCTATTATTGTATTTTAGAAGCAGGCAGTTTGTTTCTGAGTTTCACAGGTCTGTGGATGGAATGGCATTTTTCCCTAGAGTGGATCATACCCAGAGTCTCAGCCATACATGATTCAGATGATTTATGTGATTAGATTTGGAAATTTGGAGCTGCTGCTATTAAGATGAGTTGTGGGGTTTAGGTTTTATGCTGTTGTGAATTGAAACTTTTGGGGATGTTGGGTTGAATGCATTTTGCATATGAGGTGGGTAGGAATGTTTTAGGGACAGAGGGTGGGCTGCAAGGGGTTGAGTGGTGTTCCTCCTGCTTGCCCCAAGATATGTCTGTGTTCCAGAGGGATTCCCACGTGACTCAGTGGTAAAGAATCCACCTGCCAATGCAGAAGACACAGGAGATTCCAGTTCGATTCCCGGGTCGGGAAGATCCCCTGGAGGAGGAAATGCCAACCCACTTCAGTATTCCTGCCTAGGAAATCCTGTGGACAGAGGAGCCTGGCAGGCTACAGTTGACGGGGTTGCAAAGAGTCGAACACAACCGAGCACACACACGCACAGCTGGAAGCGAGACCTAATTTGGACAAAGGGCCTTTTCACGTGTAGTTAAAGATATGGAAATGAAGAGATCATCCCAGATTACACGCATGGGCCCTAATGATCGCTGTCTTTGCAGGGGATACACAGTGAAGATTTGATGAGGAGACCGTGTGAAGATGGAAGCTGAGATTGGAGTGCCACAGGGACAAGCCACAGAACGCCAGCGGCCACCAGAGGCTGGAAGAGGCAAGGACGGAATTTTCCCCACAGCTTCTGAGGGGAGCAGAGCTCTGCCAACTCCTCGATTTCGGGATTCTGGCTTGCAGAGTGCTAGCTAAATTTCTACTGCTACATTTTTGCTACTTTTAGCCAAGAAGTTTGTGGCAATTTGTTATGGCGCCCAATATCAGATAACTGTAACATAACACAGATAATATTATTTTTGTAAAAACTTGCCAATTTGATGTATACTCCAAATATATCATTTTAATCTGTACTGCATTTATTTAGCACTGATGCTGACTTTTACATGTTTGATAGTCATTCTTCCTTGTGTTTTCATAAATTGTTAAAGTCCTTTGCTCATTTTTTTTTGGTATTCATTTTTTTATAGATTTAAAATTTTCTTATTTACTTATTTATTTTCCATTATTATTCATTACAGAATATTGAATATATTCCCTGTGTTTTTCTTATCATTTTTTAAGAGTTCATAATATATTGAAGATACTATTTTTACCTCAGGCTTTAAATATTTTTTTTTAATCCAGGCTGTCATTTGCCTTCCTTTTAAAAATGATTTTTGTATTCAAACTAAAAATATGTAGCCAAATCTAGCAATCTTTAACAAATATGTTGGATTAACAATTTTGGGGGGGTTCATTTCACATAACTATAATCTTTCAAACAAACTTTAAAAATACTTTGCAAGTATTTTCAAGTCCTTGAAAGTTATTGGGATTTTGGGTGAAATTATATTAGAAGTATAAGTAACTTTGGGGAGAACTGACATCTTGAAAATATTATTTCCTCTGTTTATTAGAATGTTTCTTGTTACATTTTATCATAGGCAATGTACATTTTTCAGCTGCACTATAAATAGAATCCTCTTAGTTACATTTTCTATAGGAAATACATAAATAGGGATTGTTTACCAATAGGATAGCTAGGAATAGAATGAAAACAACAACAATACTAACAACACATATTTTACTGATGATTTAGCAGGCACTGTTCCAAGGCTTTCGAAGTACTACTTCATTCACAGGTGAGCAAACGGAGACACAGACATTAAGTGACTTACCCAAGTTAAATGACAGACAGCATCTGTATTCAGCAGTGTGGCTCCAGGGTAACTGATTTTCATATATTTTACTTTGTAATTGTGTATTTTACTGGGCTCTCAACATATTTTTCATTGATTTTTCAGAGGATTCTTCTACACTTCTCAGTAGAATACTTTGTGAAAAAAAGCTGACAATTTTATTCTCTGTTTTTCAGTATTATATTTCATTTTTTCTGCTAGCTTATGGAGCTGGTAAACAGTCCCTAATACTGAATAACTTTGAGTCATTTTTGCTTCAGGACATCAATGGTGAGTGTATCTGGTAAGTGTTTTGCATGTTACAAATATATCATTGGTCATTGATCTCTTGCCCTTCCATCCTGGCTCACTCAGGCCTTAGTCATCCATCACCAACTTCAGAATGAGGCCAAGCTCGACTAGTCTAAAAAAGAGTGCAGATTTGCAAGTTTCACATCCAACTACTGCGTTCTGTTACAACAATGTCCACTTGTCTGCCAGACACTTGTGACAGCCCCCCGGGTGGCAAGTCCCTCTCTGACACCCTGGTCTCTTTTTCTCTTTGTGTCGAGACTGCAGCTCTGCAAATGAGCCTCATCTTACCTCTCCAATGTTGTCTTAATGTAACACATTCACTTCGGATGCAAGAGGAAGATGTGTGTTTTGCTTTTTGCAGACCTGGCTCACAGGCCAGTCTGCTTTGTTTCTGGTGTTTTCATTAATCCCACACATATTGTATCTGACAGAATTACTGCTGTGTTTGTTGACAGGATGCTCTGGCCTCCAAACATGAAATGCATGATGTTCCGATCAAACTTGACACCTGTTTTTCATTCCCAGGCATTGATTTTCCACCCCACCAGCCAACATATTTCATAGGAAAAACTGGTAGTGTGATCTGCAAAGTATTGATTGCAGGAACACTGAAATCCCTACCAGAAAATTTATAGCCTTAATTTCCAGCAGGTTACATCAGTTATCTTCAAGAGGGTAAAGATTTAAGAGTGTGATTAGCATGAGCTAACTCAAATGTTCACTACTGAACAGCCTACATAACCTGCCACTTACCACCAAATTAGAAAGATGGAAATAAATATTAAGTAACTGCTTAAGCTTCTCAAAGATCAGCTGAAATGGCCATTGTTTTCTATGAAAAGAGTCAAAAGACATACAAAGCACACACTCTCAAAAAAAAAAGAAAAAGTATCCAAAGTAGAAAATGCAAGTATTCAATATTGCAATTTAGGAACAAAAGACTGGATAGTTCGCAGGTAATTTCTTCTGACACTTTCAGTAAAAGGTCTTGTCTTTTGCAAAATGTTATGACACAGAATTTAGCCCTTCACATACAAAACATGGTAGACTCTTACCAAGATTTAATGACCTCATTCATCATTCAAGAATCATATGCTAAGGCACTAATATGCACTGGTGGTTGTTGTTTTGTCGCTCAGACGTTTGACTTCTTGCCACCCCATGGACTGTAGTTCGCCAGGCTCCTCTGTCCATGGGGCTTTGCAGGCAAGAATACTGGATTGGTTTGCCATTTCCATCTCTAATGTGCTGGTTACTGGATTCAGAATTTCATTTCAATAACTTCATGTTGCCTGCACCTTATTCGTAAGGTTGGTACTATTTTCCATACTTGTTGAGAAGGGAGAACTCATCTAGGAATTCCCTGCCTTCTTCACACAGAGAAAAAGTTTTCAATAATGGAAATGAAAGGACTTAATATTTCAAAATTTACTATGATAGACGAGCTTTAATATAACCCCAATGAACCTATTTGCAGAGCAGCAATGGAGACGCTGACATAGTGAACAAACCTGTGGACACAGTGTGGGAAGGAGAGGGTGGGATGGATTGAGAGTATACACATGTACATGTACATTAACTGTACATGTACATGACCACATGTAAGACAGATAGCCAGTGGGAACTTGCTGGATGAGGCAGGGAGCTCAAATCCCGCGACAAATCCAAACCCAATTCAAATCCAGCTCAAATCAACCTAAAGGCGGGGGATGGGGGACGGGGGCGGGAGGAAGGTTCAGGAGGGAGGGAACATATGTATACCTACGGCTGATTCATGTCGACATGTGGCAGAAACCAACACAACGTTGTAAAGCAATTATCCTCCAATTAAAATAAATGAATTAAAAAAAGATAACCCCAGGGTTAGCATGCTACCCTCTTCCTGCAGAAACACCACTAACACAGTATACATATTCTATACACGTGGCTTTGAATAAATCCTGGCTTTAAGGTGATGTGGCAAGGGAAGAATGACTGGACATCTACTTAGCAGTGACTTTGTGAAGCTCGTCTATAAGGTTCCATGCTCCAAATCACTTCCCACTCTTGTCCACCTCCAGTCACAATGACCAGTCAGCCCACCATCAGACCCAATGCTGTGTCCAGGGCTGTGGAGTATAGCCGCAAAGAATGAGGTATAAGTCTAAGGCTCAAAATATTTGTTTCTTTATGCAGTAAGTATGAATCTAATATACATGGAACAGGTGGGACGATAGTGAGGGATGTCCACACATACAGAGGGTTCTGAGAAGAAAGACATCAGACAGGCTGGGATGGGCTACCTGGCGTGTGAAGGTGGTGGGCCTGGGATCTTGCATAACGGGAGAGATGGGTCTGAACTGTTCACAGGCAGGAGAAGGCAGGAAGGCATTCTAGGTGAGGACAGAGTCACTGACAAAAGTTCAACATGAACTGAATGTCTCTGGGTCCTGAGCTAAGGTCCCCAGAGAGGCTGCCTCGTTCACGGGTGAGCTTAGACCACCCTTGGGCAGCAGCTGAGCTTGGACTTCATCCTCTGGACATCAGAAAGACGTAGGAGGAAAACATTCAATTCAGCAAATACCGGTTTCCCGTGTTCCAGTATGATCTTAACATTGGGGCTACAAAACAGAATCAAACGTAATCCTCACTTTCCAGGAGCTCCCGTTCGGTGGTGAAGACTGATGTGTAAACTGGTGAGAAGCACAGAACCGTCCGTGAGGAAAATAATGGACGTATAGTAGGAAAGAGCTCAGGGAAGGAAGGAATACATTCCTAATTGGGGGTCAGGGCAGAGAAGCCTCCCCGAGGAGGTGACATCTTCTCTGTGGGCAGAGGGTACACAGGCCAGCAAGGCTGGTGGTGGGGGAGATCCCAGCAGGGCACACACATCAGGGACATCAAGGTAGACATGACCTGAAGGAAACCAGAAGAACGAAACCAGACAAGAAGCTACTTCGTGATCCAGCTAGGAAATACACACATGAACCAAGGTATGCGGAAGGGCCTTGGGGAAAAAGAGAATAAAGGACTACACTTTCATTTCCTGGAGGCTTTAGCTGGATGACAATGTTCTACAACCAAAAACCAGAGCCTGAATTAAAATGCATTGACCTTGTCAGTACTTGTCAGATGTTATTGTCAATCATTTCAAGGCACAGTGGTGAAGGGGGCTCGCTTTCATAACTAAGATCACAAGCCTCCTGCACACTCAGAGTTCCTCCATCGTGCACTCTTGGTGGACACTGCTGCCCTTGGACATGTGTTCCACGAGCAGAAGTCACCTCACTCATGTTCCTCTTTCCTCACATGCAATTTTTCTTCAAGTTCTGTGCTACATTTCCTGAAACCTCCTTTGACCTAATCAACTGCTCTTTACTTTCATTCTTTCTTTCTTCCTTTTTTTTTCCCCAAGCTGCACAGCTTGTGGGATCACAGTTCCCCGACAAGGGATCAAACCCAGGCCCTTGACAGCAAAACCATAGAGTCCTAAGCACTGAACCACCAGGGAATTCCCCACTTTCTTTTTTTTTTTGGTAAAAAAATAATTTTATTCAAATTTATATCAACGCTCCAGTTTGTGGAAATGCTGGATGTTATGATTAACAGATGGAAGTAGATGTGTAAAAGTTAATTCCCTTTATGATTTTCTAAAAAATTTAAAACATTCTAAATTTTATATTGGAGTAGGGGATTGCAAAAGCATCAGACACAACTCAGTGACTAAGCACACACAGTTGATTTACTAAGTCAAAGACAAATTTCATACAATATCACTTATATGTGAAATCATAAAAAAAATGATACAAATGAACTTATTTACAGGACAGAAACAGACTCATTAAAAAACAAACTTATGGTTGTCAAATGGAAAGGTTGAGGGTGGGAGGGATAAATTAGGAGTTTTGGATTAAGAGATACACACTCAGTTCAGTTCAGTTCAGTCACTCAGTCGTGTCCGACTCTTTGCTACCCCATGAACCACAGCACACCAGGCCTCCTTGTCCATCACCAACTCCCGGAGTCCACCCAAACCCATGTCCATTGAGTCGGTGATGCCATCCAACCATCTCATCCTCTGTTGTCCCCTTCTCCTACTGCCCCCAATCTTTCCCAGCATCAGGGTCTTTTCAAATGAGTCAACTCTTCCCATCAGGTGGCCAAAGTATTGAAGTTTCAGCTTCAGCATCAGTCCTTCCAATGAACACCCAAGACTGATCTCCTTTAGGATGGACTGGTTGGATCTCCTTGCAGTCCAAGGGACTCTCAAGAGTCTTCTCCAACACCACAGTTCAAAAGCATCAATTCTTCGGCGCTCAGCTTTCTTTATAGTCCAACTCTCACATCCATACATGACTACTGAAAAAACCATAGCCTCCACTAGAAGGACCTTTGTTGGCAAAGTAATGTCTCTGCTTTTTAATATGCTATCTAGGTTGGTCATAACTTTCCTTCCAAGGAGTAAGCGTCTTTTAATTTCATGGCTGCAATCACTATCTGCAGTGATTTTGGAGCCCAAGAAAATAAAGTCAGCCACAGTTTCCACTGTTTCCCCATCTATTTGCCATGAAGTGATGGGACCGGATGCCATGATCTTAGTTTTCTGAATGTTGAACTTTAGGCCAACTTTTTCACTCTCCTCTTTCACTTTCATCATTACTATATATAAAATAGATCATCAACAAGGACCTACTGTATAGCACAGGAAAATCTACTCAATACTTTGCAATAACTTACATGGGAAAATAATCTGAGAAAGAATATATATATATATATATATGCCTGTGCAAAACTTTTAAATGGTCTAGAACATGGAGCATACTGTGTGCTCCACAGGGTTTCTGGTATGTTTGCTTTGTCAACTGAATCCCTTCTTGGTCTTTTAGTACTTAGTGCAATTCCAGCCCGATTATGAAGTGTTTATATTGTGCTACACACTATTCTTGCAGGATTTTTTTTCTTCCACTTTTGGTGAATGGGTTTGTTCATCAGTGGTATGAAAAGAAAAATATGACTATCACCCAGTGCAGTAAACACCCATTTTACATGTTTCTGTGCTGTGGATGAGCACAGAATGTAAATGTGCTGCTGAAACCATATGCACTTTCAACATGGCAGACCAAGCTATAATCTTTTACCCCAGACTATTACAAAGACTCCTAACTCCAGTGTCTGAGGCGGTAGGTACTAAATAAATATTAGCTTAATCACGAATAATTTATTGCATATGGGAACTGCTAAGTAGGACTCCAGGAGGTGGTACAGAGACTAATGCTCATATGAGTTGTTTTTAATTGAAGTTGAGTTGCACATATGGCTTTAATGGGCAAGTTCTGGACAATAATTCATACTGACCATGTCCTTGAATTAAAAACATGCCAAAGTTACCAACTATAAATCTAAAAACGTACATCCTCTATCTACAGTTATTTAGTAATTTTTTTCTATAGTGATCCTAAGGGTTAAGCATTTTGCTAGGATCTACCTGGTCCCCTCCAAGAAGAAAAATTAGGTTATCAGTTAGGGATCTGTTCACATTTCCATACACAATGCATTCCAGAGGAATGTGAAACCCCCATAACTCTCAGGTGCCAAAGCTTCTGGGCCTTCCATTTTCTCAAAGGGCCTTCCGATTTCTTATTTTCTTCCCTCATCCCAGGACATAGGAAATTAATTATCAGGCAATCTCTCTGGGTAGAAATTGAATGTAACTAGGAATACAAAATAACTGTCTACATAACTTATTTATATGAAAAGTATCAAATTACGACATTCAAATTCTGAAACACTAATCCTTAAGTGAACAGATCAAGATTTAACTTCAACAATGATTTATAGCGTTTCTCTAGAAGTAGATTTGGATTTTTGATGAAGAAACTGATATTATCAAATTCAGGCAAAGGTCCTTTGTTTTATACATAATACAGAAGAGTATAAATCAGGTGTTGTTTAGTTGCTAAGTTGTGTCCTACTCTTGTGACCCCCTAGAATGTAGCCTACCAGGCTTCTCTGCCATGGAATTCTCCAGGCAAGGATACTGGACTGGGTTGCATGCGATCTTCCCGACCCAGGGTTCAAACCTATGCCTCCTGCATTGGCAGGTGCAGTCTTCATCACTGAGCTATTGGTTTTTGTTATTTGGAACCAAAACAGCTTAACTAGTAAATCACAGCTCTTATAAGAGGTGGCTTGAAGCAGCCAGCTCATGTCCACCAAGGCGGAAATGCTGAATTGTCACTATGCACAGAAGTATTTGTTACTGCCCAATGCAATCTTCTGATAAAGCTGGATGGTCACTAAGCATGATTCAGAAGACTGCCAGATGCTAAGAACTTTCTGGAAGCCCCCCTCACAAATGTTTCTGCCTAGGGTGGACACAGATTTATTACCAGTTACAACAAAGTCCCCTCACTGCAGTGGAAACCAAAGTCTGGGAGAGGGCCACTGACACTGACCTCAGGGAAGCTTTGGTGATACAAATGCCAGAGGTTCAGGAAAATCAGGGTCTTTACAGAGACATTCCATGTGGCACATTTACATTCTGTGCTCATCTGAGGCACAGAAACAACATGCGGAACGGGTGTTTGCTGCACTGGGTGAGAGTCATCTTTTTCTTTTCATATCACTGATGAACGAACCCATTCACCAAAAGTGGAAGAAAAAAAATCCTGCAAGAATAGTGTGTAGCACAATATAAACACCTCATAATCAGGCCGGAATTGCACTAAGTACTAAAAGACCAAGAAGGGATTCAGTTGACAGAGCAAACATGCCGGAAACCCTGTGGAGGACACAGTATGCTCCATGTTCTAGACTGTTTAAAAATTCTCAAGGCATCTATGATAGTTACTCAGCTATGTCTGACTCTGCGACCCCCTGGATTGTAGCCTGCCAGGCCCTCTGTCCATGGGATTCCCCAAGCAAGAGTACTAGACTGAGTAGCCATTCCCTTCTCCAGCGGATCTTCCCGACCAGGGATCAAACCCAGGTCTCCTGCATTGCAGACAGATTCTTTACCATCTGAGCCACCAGGGTGCCCATGGCATCTATAAATATTTTCAGAAGTACTTTCACCTTACTAAAACTCTGTTTTGTAAAAAAGCATCATCTAGGGCATTGTGTAAGTCTTAGATTTCCCCCCTTGAGTTCGGACTATTCACAGGACCAGGGAAATTGTCTTTAATCACATACATTATCTTTTAGACACATACTTTACAGTAATACTGAAAAGACGGTGTCTTGCCCTAAAGACATGTGAACCTGCAATGAGAATCCCATTAGTGAGATTTAAATAAATTAAATATTATTTGTACAGGGGATCTGGATAACTTCACCATATGCATAAAAAAAGGATGGGGTGGGGTGTGGTTTCTTTAAGTGGAGAGTAATGAGCTTGGGTATTCAGATACTTTTCGTATCTGAATAAAAAGAGCTAATGCAAAGGTGTCAACAGTTTATTGCAATGATTCACGTGTATGAAAACTCACCTTCCAGGCGTCTCCTCAATAGGATTTTTAAAGTTTTATTTCTCATTGCTCTTGATTATTGGAAAAAGGTGATAGTGCCCCTCTATTACATAATAATCGGGTTTCTTGGGAGGATCTTTTTTCCCTTACTCTGAGTTGCACGGCTGACTCAGGAAAACAACCTTATTAGCTCTATGTTTATACACACAATGAACTTCAAGTCCATTTAACAGAGATAAAACTCGATCTCCAATTCTCGTCCTTGAGTCCATGACAATCAGAAGGGATAAGAAAGAGAAGGAAGGATAAAAAGTGTTCTCTTTTCCACTGCTGCAGAGTCTAAAAATGTAAAGGCTAGAGAGATGGCAAAACTATTAGAAATAATGACCAAATTATCATCTGTGTATCACATCATTTTGTCAACTCTATAGGATAATGATGCTTTTAATGTATTTCTCTCCGTGGGCCAAAACAGAAGAGGGAACGTTGGGCAGAATTTCCTGTGCACGCCTCTGAACACATTATAATGAATCGATGTGCCACATTCAATTCTTGGAACTCTCAGGAGTTCATTAAGGAGAATGAAAGAGATGCCATCAGATTCAGGTGACTCATCCAAAGTCACACGAACAATGAGTGACAAATTTGGTCCAAGGCCAACCCACTGTGCCTTCCACTGCATTCCTCCACCTCATCATCCCAGTGGCATTTACACCACCTCCTAGACTTTCAATGTGCTCCTCTTCTGAAGAGTGAAGTAGTGATTGATGCTCTCTGGAAGGCATTTCTATTGCAATTTTATTCATTACTTTTTTTTCCCACCTATTCTTATTAGTTGGAGGCTAATTACTTTACAATATTGTAGTGATTTTTGCCATACATTGACATGAATCAGCCATGGATTTACATGTGTTCCTCATCCCGATATTCATTACTTTTCTAGGAAGTCTAAAGCCTGTAGAGGCCCCAGTGGCTCAGGGGTAAAGAAACTGCATGCAATGCAGGAGAGTCTGAAGACACGAGTTTGATCCCTGGGTTGGGAAGATCCCCTGGAGGAGGAAATGGCAATCTGCCCCAGGTATTCTTGCAGGGAAAATCCCATGGATGGAGTAGCCTGGCAGGTTGCAGTCCCTCGGGTCACAAAGAGTTGGACACAACTGAGCACCAGCAACCTAGTAATGGTTCTTACAGATGACCTTTTCTGGACTTCCAGGTGGCTCAGGGCAGGGGTAAAGAATCTGCCTTGCCAGTTCAGGAAACAGGAGATGTGGGTTGGATTCCTGGGTTGGGGAGATCCCCAGGAGGAGGGAATGGCAACCCACTCCAGTATTCTTGCCTGGAGAATCCCATGGACAGAGGAGCCTGGCAGGCTGTAGTCCGTGGGGTCGCAAAGAGTCAGATACAACTGAAGCAGCTGAGCACTGTAGACATTAACTTATTTGTCTCGACCATCAATCTGGGCACAGTGGTTATGAATAGCATCACTATTGTTATTATGGGTGGGGAAATTAGAGTGAGCCCTGGTAATCAGGAACATCAGTAAGTGAGTGGCAGTTTGGACCAGAAGCCTTGCCACCTAATACATAATCCAGAGCCCCAGCCACTAAATCTTGCTTTTTGTGATATGGTAAAACTCACAAGGCCAGGCTACTATTAATCTTTAATGAAACCAAATGTCAACTGTACTCTTCTGGGTCATCATTCAGTTTCCAGCGTAATATTCAGTATATATTCAATCCTAAGACCACACATATATAAAGGTTGAAAGAAAATCCAATTTCCTTCTATAATTACATAAATTATTTTAACATGTCACAACAATTTTACATGAGAAAGGAAAATGAATTTATCCATCAATTTGTGCTCACATTTTTTTTTTCTCTCTTTAAGGAGCTGATCCCCTAACATTGTAGATTAATTATTTTTCATTTCCTTAAAGAATTCTTAAAAAGAGTGATGTCATTCTGATAAATGTTCCCTTCTCTGTTCATCAGGGGCAGATGTCTACTTCTGCCTGGAGGGCCAGTGTAATGCTCTGTGACCATGAGGGAGCCTGACAAACATGAACAACTTGTGTCTCTGCTCAACTCAGTTCGAGAGGAGGCTTCTTCCCAAGTTTACAAATGCACAGCAAACATAAAAATTTGCTATTTAGGGTTTCCATAGGTATCCCAATAATCCCTAATGTTATTACTAATCAACCTCCTATTTTAGTTGGATCTTGATCAAAGAGCTATCTTCTGTGCAGTCACTTAAATAAAAATGAATTCAGGGAAACACACATATCAAGGTTGGGCTATAAGCTCTCATGTGTGGAGCTTGTATGAGACACCCATTTCATGTAATGGACCCTGGATGGTTGAAAACTAAAATAAAAATTAAAAGTATGTTAACCATCCCATGTCTCCATGAATACCCTTTCTCAGTCTGGAATTTGCTCCCAGTTTTCATTTTTACCAGAAGCACTCTTGGGTATCCTCTAAGGCTCAGCAGAAGGGTCACCTCCTTAGGGCCATGTCCAGGCTGTGTGCTATGCAGCTTAAACATCGCCTTGTCCTGGTCAGAGGGCATTTAAATAGCTCCTCTATGAAACTATTATTTTCTACTTGGTCCTTAACAAGGCTTCCCGAGTGGCTCAGACAGTAAAGAATCTGCCTGTAATGCAGGAGACCTGGGTCAGGAAGATCCCCTGGATGAGGGCATGGCAACCCACTCCAGAATTCTTGCCTGGAGAATTCCATGGACAGAGGAGCCTGGTGGGCCACAGTCCATGAGGTCTCAAAGAGTCGGACATGACTGAATGACTAACCACCACCTGTCTAAGGTGGTGCACTCTTTGACAGGTGGCCAGACATATTTTCTCTCTTTCCTTCACCTCGGACATCACCCTCTTTGCTTCTCAAACAGATGAGCCCAGAATGTTTGGCAAATGTAGCACAGAGACCCTTCCAGCTATAAAATCCTTGGATGCAGAGAGCCAAGGGCCTTGTACAGGTGATGTCACTCACCCTGGCCACCTCAATGTAAAATGGACCCATGAAACCTACTTTTGGGAAGCTGTTTTCCCCATCCCAGAGCATAACTGAAAATTTGCTTTGTAAATTGTGCTTTGCTATCCCCTGGAGGAAGAAATAGCAGCCCACTCCAGTTTGATGCTCTGGACATCCCATGAACAAAGGAGCCTGGCAGGCTACAGTCCATGGGGTAGCAAAGAGTCAGACAAGATTGAGCCACTGAGCACATACATACAAGTATAAGATATTATACCTATAAGTGCATGTAATTTTTTAAGGATAAACTGTCTTATGCCATGGAAGACAACTTGGAATAACGAACACATGGTCTATGTAATAACATATTTGATCCACTTCAATGAAAACATGCTTAAAGAAAGCACTCTCAGAAATCAGCAGGAGATAGAACTACCCAGTTGGTGTCTAATTTGTAGATGAGAGTAGTGGAAAGAAATTCAGTACAGATGAATGTATCAGTTAACATAGTGGACATCCAGACACTTTATCATAACTACTACAGAGACTGTGAGGACCAGAGAAGGTACCACATCTACCCAGGTAGGAATATTGGCCAGCAATGCAGATTGAAGGAAAGGAAGAGAGATCAAAGAGACTTACATACACTCTTTGTTTAACATGTGAGATCACTTTCAAATTATTTATATGGACAAAAATGTTCTTTAAAAGAACATTTTTTTTTTCATTTATTTTTATTAGTTGGAGGCTAATTACTTCACAACATTGCAGTGGGTTTTGTTATACATTGACATGAATCAGCCATGGAGTTACATGTATTCCCCATCCCGATCCCCCCTCCCACCTCCCTCTCCACCCGACTCCTCTGGGTCTTCCCAGTGCACCAGGCCCGAGCACTTGTCTCATGCATCCCACCTGGGCTGGTGATCTGTTTCACCATAGATAATATACATGCTGTTCTCTTGAAACATCCCACCCTCACCTTCTCCCACTGAGTCCAAAAGTCTGTTCTGTACATCTGTATCTCTTTTTCTGTTTTGCATATAGGGTTATCATTACCATCTTTCTAAATTCCATATATATGTGTTAGTATGCTGTAATGTTCTTTATCTTTCTGACTTACTTCACTCTGTATAATGGGCTCAAGTTTCATCCATCTCATTAGAACTGGTTCAAATGAATTCTTTTTAACGGCTGAGTAATATTCCATGGTGTATATGTACCAATTCTTTTTAACGGCCGAGTAATATTCCATGGTGTATATGTACCACAGCTTCATTTAAATTCTTTGTGACCCCATGGACTGTAGCCCACCAGGTTCCTCTGTCCATGGGATTTTCAGGCAAGAATACTGGAGTGGGTTGCCATTTCCTTCTCCAGGGGATCTTCCTGACCCAGGGATTGAATCTGTGTTCTCCTGCATTAGCGGAATCTTTACCCACTGAGCCACTGTGGAAGCCATTCGAGTGACCAAATGTTATCCACAGCTGCATGGATTCTGTGCTATTGTCTATGTAGCCCTGTTGTCAGCTCTCCTCTCATCCCCCAGCTTCTATGTCATGTGTTTAGCTTCCAGTTTGTCCTGTACACACCAAAAGCGGAAATCATCACCTTCTGGGCCCACCAGAGAGAATGTGCTTATAGAAGGAACTGATAACCATCTAACACTATTCTCAAGATTTTGTCAAGGGAGGCAAATTAGGGTGTTTGCATCAAACCCTCAAGAACATAGGCCTATTCATCGTTTTGCTCCCATCAGGCATCAGATTTCCACTTCTCTCTTCTTTCCAGGTCTACCCACTGCCCCATCCCCCTACTCCTCGGTATCAATTATTTCTTTTCCAGTAATAGCATTTCAGGACCACCTCAAGTTTACTCCAAAATTTCATTTCAGTGTTTACACACACACACACCAAGGCACCCCAGCTGACAGGCTATGCTTCTCAGAAGACATTTTGGCATGATCCTTTTTTAACTGGATTATATCTTGGGCTTCCCAGGTGGCTCCATGGTAAAGAATCCACCTGCTAATGCAGGAGATGAAAGAGTTGCAGGTTTGATCCCTGAATCAGGAAGATCCCCTGCAGGAAAAATGGCAACCCACTCTGGTATTCTTGCCTGGGAAATCCCAGGGACAGAGGAGCATGGTGGGCTATAGTCTACAGGGTCACAAAGAGTCAGGTTTAACTGAGCACATATACCTTGAAGACTAATCTACTTTTCCAACTAACTCCAGTATTCATCCTAAGGTTAATTCCAGTAAATTCAAGTTTTCCTATCTCTAGGCACCTAAAAAGTTGTAGGGTTTTTCTGGTGGGGGTCAGGGAGGAGGTGGTATATTCTATTATAAATCCAATTGAAAGGCTTTAAAATTATAAATACCCAATTCTACACTTATTTCCAAAATAATTAGTAGTAATCTTATTTCAAAACTTAGGAGCATCTATATAGAGACCATTTCCTTCTCAGACAAGTATTTAGACCTTCTTGTCACATAAAGGATGGAAAGCCCTCACTCTAAATTAATCTGAGGATGACCACTCCAAGTGGAGTTAAACCAAATAAGTAAGATAGGTTGTCAACTACAGTGGTTAGATGGCCAGAGATTCAAGTTCCCAGAGGTTACTCAAGGGTCACGGGAAATTTCTTTGCTCAACTTGAGGCTGTGCATCATATTTTGAATTGAGTATAAATAGCTTTAAATGAGACAATGTCTTTAATACCAAAAATCCCCCCCAGAAGTTTGAGAAGCATATTTATCCTCTGTCAATTTTAAAACAAAATGGGATAAAAATGCCTGACTAGCAGTCACTGTTCATTTAGTCTTACACCTGTTCTCTGGAGTGGGCCTTTACACTGGGCAGAGACCACAGCCCCTGGATTTGTCATCATGTAAGAAACCCTGGGGCCCTTTCTTTGTGTGACGGAGTCAGGGGTGGGTGGCTCACTAAGCTATGCATGCAAACATGGATTCACGGAAAAGGATGCTTTCTGAAATTCAGTGAGCTGCTCAAGAATGAGTTCTGTTGATGAGCTCGAACGACACTCCCAAACATCTGAAGTGAGGTGCAAAGATGAGTTCAGTCTTTGCTCTGAGGTAACTCCTGGAGCATGAAAAACAGATGATTGACAAACTCCTCTGGATCCACAGCAGCGCATTATGGGAAAGCAATAGAAAGGATCAACTATTACAGAGGATAAATCACATTTGTTCTTCACCACAAACTTGTGACACTAAGTACAGACTCGTTTCAGTGTATTTGGTGTGTATGCATATAAGCATGTAAGTGCATGTAATTTCTCACATACATCATATATATATGTGTGCATATACATAAATAGGCATTCTTCATTTACTCTTAATTTAGACCTAGCTACACATTATCAAACAAAGCACAATTTCTCTTGTATTTAGATTTATTTTATGCATTATTCTCTAATACACTTTTACATTTCATTTAGCAGTAAACAACTGAAGTATTATATATCCATAGAAGACAATTATCCTAACTGTTCTAATTATCTTGTAACACTTGCTCTTTTTTCCTTAACTGTGTGGGTATACAAATGTTTGCATTCTTCAAGAAAGAAAAAAATGTAGACAGAAAGGATAATTCTTTTTTTAACAATTCACTAATCTAGGAGAATATCACTTCTTCAGAAACAAGAAATCTTTGAAACGACAAAATATGAAAAATAAAATTTCCAGTCAAAAGGGTGCCTAATTACAATAAATAACTGTATTACTAGCTTAACACAGGCTTTCTAAATAAAATATATATAAATATGCTTATAAACTTAAATATTAACTATTTTATATTATTAAAAGTCTGATTATCTAAATTCCTGGGGACAGGTAAATTTTCAAAAAAGTGACCCAATATTAATTTCTTGTATTTCAATTATCAGGGAAAGAATTTTCTAATTTCCTCCAAATCTACAAAAATAAAGTCTCATTCTTCTTATATTTTCTATGTCAAAGAAGAAAAACTGGAATGATAGTAAAACCTTAGGGTGTTTTTTTTTTTCATTTTTAAGTTGAATTTGTTTATGATGAAACCTTGAATTTCAAGATGGTATGTTTAGGTATAATTTCCACTAATGGATGGAAAAGAACCCTGCACTTAAAACATATATTCGTACTTTTCTCTAGAAAGGCCTAAGTTTTTAATGCTAAGAAGTATAATCTCTATAAATAGAGTATGTAAACTCCTACAGTTTGATGCTTTTGAAACTATAGAAAAACTTTTAGAAGCCCAAATGGATTTTCTCCCCCAAATGAATATGTGGACATTTCCAACTGTCATTCCATGAGAAATGGTACTCCTCTATCAGAGGGGTCAACGAAGGGGGGTGGGTCATTTCTAAACTAAAAATGATTGAAACCTTGAATTTTGGTTGCTACAAAGTAAAAGATTCTGCATTTAGTATTATTTTCCTACTGCTCTCTGAATATTTTCATGCTGTTGAAAACTGAACCAGCCCTTATCAACATGAATACACTGAGAATAGTGTTCACATCAAGATCTGTATTTGCTCACATAACCAGGCTTCCCTCCTTCTGGACAGAGACCTGTACCCACAGGCAAGGGCCAGGGCTGATAACAGACTTCTGTTCCCATCTCTATGCCCTGACCCTCCCTCCCCAAGGAGCCACTGGGGGTACCCACTACCCACCCTTGAATAGGTAGCCTCCTTTGAATGTTACCTATTTGTCCACAGCCCAGGTAAAACAAAAAACATGGAGTCGGTGATGGACAGGGAAGCCTGGTATGGTGCAGTCCATGTGGTCACAAAGAGTCGGGCATGATTGAGCGACTGAACTGAACTGAACTGATTTGAGAGATACACCATTCAATACGAATCCTGATTCCTTTCCAAATACGACAGAGATGTTCGTGCCAAGAACAAAGACAATATAATTGGAAGGCTGTAGAATGCCAGAAGGACCCCTGGAAGAAGCAAAGTAACCATTTTAGAAAATTCTTCTCTAGCCATGTATCATAAAAATGGATATCCTTTAGAGTTTCAGGAAACCAAACAACAAAAAAAGACATTTCTAAAATAACCCTTAAGTTTGCAATAAAAGTAGATGTACTGTTTCCCAGATTTGTATGGAATCAATAAATAAAAGTTTTTGTGTCTATACAAAATAAATGATGAGGTCTAATTTACCACTTTGAAAGAGGTGAGAATTCACTACCGTGTCATGAGCCACACATATGAACATTACTGCAGAGCAGTGGTGATCCCACGGAAGGATCCCTCAGAGCCCCCAGGAATGCAGATGCGGAAACCACAGCAACAACAAACCCCGATCTTCTTCTCTAAGAGAGGGAAGGCGAAGTACCAAGGCAAGGATAACATTTCATTTCATCTCTAGAACTTGGTCATTTTACAATGAGTGATTTTAAGATTAGTGCTCATAAATGTATACTGTACATGCATGACCAGTCACTCAGTCATTTCTGACTCTTTGCGACCCCACAGACTGTAGCCCACCAGGCTCTTCTGTCTATGGGATCCTCCAGGCAAGAACACTGGAGTGGGTTGCCATTTCCTCCTCCAGGGGATCTTCCCGACCCAGGGATCAAACCTGTGTTCTCCTGCACTCCTGCATCGGCGGGTAGCTTCTTTACCACTGAGCCACCGGCTTCCCTGGTAGCTCAGCTGGTAAAGAATCTGCCTGCAATGCAGGAGACCCTGGTTCAATTCCTGGGTTGGGAAGATCCCTTGGAGAAGAGGTAGGCTACCCACTCCAGTATTCTTGGGCTTCCCTGGTGGCTCAGCTGGTAAAGAATCTGCCTGCAATGCGGGAGACCTGGGTTTGATCCCTGGGTTGGGAAGATCCCCTGGAGAAGGGAAAAGTTACTCACTCCAGCATTCTGGCCTGGAGAATTCCATGAACTGTATAGTACATGGGATTGCAAAGAGTCAGACATGACTGAGTGACTTGTACTTTCACTCACCTTCTTTTAATGGTGAAAGAGCTCTCTCTTTACAAACCAACAGGCTGTTAATATTCGATCATTAGTTGTATTACAAACATGGTACCATTGCTCCTGATCTCTGCACTGAATTCCTTAAGCCACCCTAAACCCTGCGGATCCTCCCCTATAATAATATTTACTAACAGCTCAAGGATGCGTTTGCGTTGCAAAGTTCAGATGGAAGAGCCAGAGTAGGAAATTATTGAAAAAATTCCATATTTCTGCAAAAGTACCCACCAGGTTACAATAGTTTACACTGGGCAAAGAGTGACTCAGAGCCAAGAACTGGTGGCAGAACTCACTGGAAATGTTCAAACCTTCAAATGCATCTAAAAATGGGTTAAGAGAAACTTACTGGGATGAAGCAAAATGACAGCACAGGTTTTTGTATTTTTTACTGGTACCAAAGGTTATAGATGGTTGGCCGTAAGCATCAGAAAACATCCTGGTCAGTCTCTCTCTTACAAGGAAAGGCTTGCCGGCTCCCCAACACCCTGCTAGCAGGCAGCCCAGGTCCAAAGGTTTGGGGCATCCGTAAGTCAGTTGTGGTTTTCCACTGCCAACGTTTGTCTCCAGTTTACCTTCCAACCTGATCTATATACAATCTATACTCACTTCTATCTCTCCTTGTATGATTTAAACACAACCCCAATGATGGAATGTTACTCATCCTAGTCTACAGAGCCCAATATTTCTCTGGTCTTTTCTGGAAAACCTGTTCTGTTGGAACATACTTCCTTTATTTCAATCTGGATTTTCCCAAATCCAAAGATTCCTCCTGAATACCATGGACTATAGGGAAAGATCTCAGGTTGGGCTCTTCTGCACCTCTTGGCTTCTTCGAGACTTCTGATTTTTTTAGCACCACTTAGTTCACATTCAAGATCCTGTTGTCAGATCACGTTCACAACATCCAAACAGCTTCCCAATGAGCCTCCGCTCTGTATCCAGCTTCCTCCTACCCTTTACCTCCTACAGCCTATGACTTTGTACCTCTATGAGCCAGATTCACGTCCATCTGACTCAAAGAACATCAAGACCCCCCCACCCCGCTGCCTCTTCTTTTATGACCTTCATTTCCAGAGGCATCTTTGGCCTCAGAGTATGGGACGTCCAGCGTCTCTAGTTTACATCTTACCCACTCCTGCTTCCACCCCTCTCTCCATCTCCAAAGAATGACTCTGTGAGCTCTCTTACCCTCTGCATCTGCCCGTCCTGCCACACGCTGCCACCCAGTCTAAGGAGAATTGTAATACAAACATTTTAATATTTCCTGCTCAACTTGTGCTCTTTGCAACATGGGGAATCCTCCTTCTTGAATTGAGTCTTGTAACATAGAGTCTGGCTGGCTAAGAGATTGCTGACATCAAAACCAGGATGACATGAAAACCCGGGACGTAATTCAGGTCTGTGAGTAAATTACACCCATAGGAACAGAAACGTTCTAAGGAAAAACAGTGAGAGGGGGAAGAGAAGATGAATCCAGACAAGCAAGACTAATGCTTCTGTACTTAATTTGTGAGACAAGACACACTGTCTAAGCAGGGAAATGACTTGACCAAAGAGATTTGGGGAAGATTAATTTGGTAACAACACCAAGGAAAAAGAGTACAGCAGGAAGCATCTGCTAAACAATAAAGGGACCCCAGTGAGTCAAGTCGTTCAGAATGTCCTCCTGCATCTGCATTACCTGCTGTTACAGTCATCACAGCTGCCATAACACATTTCTAAAGATAGACTTCTCTGATTTCCTACCCTCTTTATTTCAGGATGGAGTCAATACTTCCATATAAGAAATACCAGCCAGTATACAGTAGCCAAGACATGGAAACAACCTGTGTCCATTGACAGATGAATGGATAAAGATGTGGTATATGCATATGATGGAATGTTACTCAGCCATGAAAAATGAACTGATGCCATTTGCAACAACATGAATGGACTTAGAGACTATGATGCACAGTGAGGTAAGTCAGAAAGACAAATACCATATGATATCACTTGCATGTGGAATCTAAAACAGGACACAGGTGAACTTATCTATAAAACAGAAAAAGACTCACAGATATAGAGAACAGACTTGGTGTTGCTGGGAGTGGGTGAGGGAGGGATGGACTAGAAGTTTGGGATTAGCAGATGCAAACTATTGTATATAGGATGGATAAAAAAATAGGTCCTACTGTATAGCACAGGGAACTATATTCAATATCCTGTAACAAACCATAATGGAAAAGAAAAAAAAATTAAATATCAGCCAACTCTATATACCTATTCTTAAATTTTAATTCCCAAATAATTTAGCATTTTAATATCCTTAGGAATGTAAAATAAGTTTATATTCAAATAGGTATGACTGATGAAAGAGTATAAATCAGTAAAAGAAATTGGCAAACCAGTTCCCAGTTCCCCTTATACATGATAACAAAGTCAACTGCTCTTTTTCAAAGTGGAAGGTACAGTAGATGTCATTTACTCCAACTGACACGCTTTACATGGAAGAAAAGCAAGGCTTAAAGTAAAAGATGATTTATTTAGTTTCTTAGCTACTCAGTGGCAAAACCAGGATTCTAACTAGAGTAGGTAATGGAATCCTAAAAAGTTATAGAAGCCAAGGAAATACAACTGCTTTATTCACTGTCTCATGACACATCATCTTTTAACCATAATCCTTCAAGATGACAGTTAATATTTATTGAGCACCTTAAATACTAGGCATCCAGCTCCACGCTTTGCACACCTCACCATGAAATCTCCCCAGCACATGAGATGGATTTATTAAAGAGAAAGGCTCTGGGAGATGCTCCCACGTTTGGGGCGTCCTTGCTTCCTCCCCTCCATTCATCTCCCCGATACCTCTGTCCACTTGTCGAGGCTCTGCGTAACAGCCCAGTCCTCTGGGGAGGCTTCTCCTGGGGCCACAGCTAACCCACACCTCTGCTGAAGGGTGTGAACACCTTGTTCACACAGGCTTGTGAACACAAGCCTGTCTGCAGCCCAGAGCCAGTCATCTGCTCAGTGTTAAGCCTCCTTATATTCTTATTTAGCACTTAATTTTCCCTCTCTGCTTTTCCTTCTAGACTCTCAGCTCTGAGCGGGCAGGATGGAGCTCATGTATATTTTCATATCCACAAACTGGATACTATGGCCCTGGAAGCGTACATCTGCAGGCACGTGACCGTCTCCATGGAACTGAGCGTGAGATGCTGGCTTCCAGCACCAACGCTGCTCTGCCAGCCAGTCTCCAAAACTCCAGAGAGAAGAAAACAACCCTCAACATGCAAAGCAATGTGAAGTCAAAGAGAACAATCCATTATTTCTTTCCCTATCAACCAACCACATTATTAAACTCTAAATCACCCAACACACAAAGAAATAACACGACAGCTTATATAAGTTTTGAACCAAGGTGTTCAAGTGCTAGGAAAAAGAACACTTCCTCACTCCTTCCTTGACTATTTATTCCTGAAAACAGTAAGGAAAGATTGTTGATTTAAAAATATAAAACAGAAAAGAGAGGTTTCCTTTTGAGAATTTTAAGCTGAAAGAGCCAACCTTTCACCAACCTTTCATCCTGAGCCTTTAATTTTCCCATGGTCAGTCTCATCAGCTGCTGAATATTGATCTCTCAGCAAAATTATTCTGTTCAGTCCAGAGCAGATCTGCTGACCTCCCCCAGACACATCAGATGCCCTGTGGCGTGCAGGGGTCGGGGGGGGGGGGGGACAGGAGGACCTGAGCTTGGCTGGGAGCAGGGCAGCAACTGTAGCCTCAGATGGAGCAAGTCCTCTCCAGCACCATGCCCCTCAGCTGATTTTCCTCTGTTCACACAACTGCCCCACTGCAAATGACTCACTCAGAATTCAGGATGAGTCCCACAGAAATGCTTCCTAGACAGTGTGCTCAGTGGCTCAGTCATGGCTGACTCTGTGCGACCCCATGGGCTGTAGCCTTCCAGGCTCCTCTGTCCATGGGATTTTCCAGGCAAGAATACTAGAGTGGGTTGCTATGCCCTTCTCTGGGGGATCTTCCTGGCCCAGGGATCAAACCAGCATCTCTTATATCTCCTGCACTGGCAGGCGGGTTCTTTACCACTAGCATCACCTGGGAAGCCCTTCCTAGACAGTACACGGGCCCTAAAGAACAAGATGTGCTGCCATTTACAGGTGAGGTCAGCCCTGCGGGAGGGAGGCATGGGCAGCCCAGGCATTAGAAGGCAGTTACCTGGGGAATTCAAATTAATCCAAAGGAGACGCCCAGGTGGTCCAGTGAATAAGAATCCACCTGCCAATGCAGGGGACACAGGTTCTATCCCTGATCCAGGAAGATCCCACATGCCATGAAGCAACTAAACTCATGTGCCACAACCATGGAACCTGTGCTCTAGAGCACACGAGACACAACTACTGAAGCCCGTGTGCCTAAAATCCATGCTCTGCAACAAGAGAAGCTAACGCAATGAGAAATCCAAGCACTTCAACTAGAGAGGAGCCCTTGTTCACCCCAACTAGAGAAAAGTCCATGCAGCAATGAAGACCCAGCACAGCCATAAATAAATACATAGAATTATTAAAAAAAAATTAGGGGCTTCCGTAATAGCTCAGTTGGTAAAGAATCCGCCTACAATGCAGAAGACCCCAGTTCAATGACTGAGTCAGGAAGATCCGCTGGAGAAGGGATAGGCTACCCATTCCAGTTTTCTTGGGCTTTCCTGGTGGCTCAGCTGGTAAAGAATCTGCCCGCAATATGGGAGACCTGGGTTCGATCCCTGGGTTAGGAAGAGTCCCCTGGAGAAGGGAAAGGTTACCCACTCCAGTATTCTGGTCTGGAGAATTCCATGGACTGTATAGTCCATGGGGTCACAGAGATTCGGACAGAACTGAGTGACTTGCACTTTCATAAAAAAATTAATCCAAAGGATCTCCTGATATCTTTAACCATTAGGTAAGCTTCTACCACCAGAAATCATCACAATGTATGAAATAACTTAATACATGGTTTCTAGTCAGTGTTACAGTTTGTATTTTCATACATTTTAATATATGATTTGTATTTTTATTTTTATATGTAACATTTTAAAATGTAATTTTTGGAATTAAAACTCTCCATGATCAATGGCAGATGTGGTATTGAACCTTAAACACTGGGTCCCACACCTCTATCTTATCCTGGCAGCTCTCTTCATCTGCTACAGTGGTGGACCTCAACCATGGTGTCTCAAATATTTGATGAGTCAAATTGTGCTGTTTTTTGTCAAATCTGGATGAGCAATGGTCAAGAAGCCTCCACCTGGATCTATTCCCCCAAGGGGCTGGCTGAGCACCCATAGGCAAGGCACTGAAAAAGAGATCAGCCATTACTTGACACATTCCAGAATATTCCAACAGAAAACACAATGCCAAGTGCTTGGAGAAGCACACATTACATAGAAGAAATGTAGGATGATACTTAGGTAACAGATACTGGTTTAAGGAACTAGTCCCATGATAATGAGACTCGCTGGCACTTGTGAAGATGCAAAATCCTGGCTCCTTGAGATTGAGTCTGGGCATAAAAGGGCAAATGTGCTGTTGTTCAGATTCCTAGTTCTCATGGAAGTTAATACACAGTCATCTAGTTGGAGTAATATGGTTTAGTTTAAGGAGGGAGGGGTTAGGGCCCAGTTGTTCCATTTGGGTCAAGTTGACAAGGACCCTATGGGCTTTCCAGATGGCCCAGTGGTAAAGAACCCACCTGCCAATGCAGGAGATGCAGGAGACTTGGGTTCAATCTCTGGGTCAGGAAGATCCCCTGGAGGAGGAAATGGTGACCCACTCCAGGTGACCCACTTGCCTGGGAAATTCCATGGACAGAGGAACCTGGTGGGCTTTAGTCTATGCAGTCACAAAGAGTCAGACATGACTAAGCATGCATGCATGCAGGTAAGTACCCTATAGAGAAGTGAAATGGAAATTAAACCTTAAACCGTGTTGAGAACAAAGGAGTATACATCTGTTCTCTAGCTGAGGTGAGTTTCCTAAAATAAGACTTCAGAGAGTCTCAAATGGAGACAGATGGCTTCTCTATCCACCCTGAAACCCACACGGGGATAGGGTGTCGGGGGGGAGGTGGGAGGGAGGTTCAGGATGCAGTGGACACGTGTATACCTATGGCTGACTCCTGCTGATGTACGGCAAGAACCATCACAATATTGTAAATTATCCTCCAATTAAAATTAATTATTTTTTTAAAAAAAGAACTGATACACAGGAGACATGTGCCCATTGTCCATCTGTAGTCCATCTCCTGAGAACCTGTGTGGGCATCTTCTGGGAGGACACAGAATCAAGCACTGTGTGTGTAGCACAGGTAACTATCTTCAATATCCTGTAATAAACCACAATGAAAAACAATGTAAAAAAAATATATATATGTGTGTGTGTGAGTGTGTGTGCGTAACTGAGCCACTTTGTTGTAAGGCAGAAATTAACACAGCACTGTAAATTAGCTATATTCCAACAAAATTACAAAAAAAATCCTGCCTCTGTCCAAGGGTGCCACAGTTTTAGGAAAACAAGGTCCTTCTAGGCCTCTCTCCCATCTCCTGGAAACAGGACCAGATACATGCCAGCTTCCACTGCTGGGAAAGCCACAGCTGAGGGAGAGAAGCTGGAGGGGAACCAGCCTCCACCACGTGCTCTCCTGCACTGTACTCCCAGCCATGCAGGGACGTCCCAGGGTACTCTGTGATTAACCGAGCCCAGGAAGGCTGGGCGGGAAGCCTCATCACATAACAGGACACACATGTTTTTGCGCCAGGACCATGGGACTCACGTGGCTCCCGCTCTGGCTCAGAAATACTGATCGTGGCTATGAGCTTTTCCTGCAAACCGTGCACGCCTATATTTGTAAAACAAAGTTTTATAAGGAAGTTTAAATTTCCTTGACATCTTCCAGGTCTTTATAAGTGTTTAGTTGAGAGGCAGGACACGAGCTAGGAATTCACAGAGCTGCAGCTAGTAGCCACGTACAGATTTTTCTGATTAGCAATCAAGATGCATGAACCTGGGCTGGTTGGCCACAGTCCTGGAAGAAGCTCGCTCATCAGCTGGTACAGGGGCTCCAACAAACCTCAGCCGGGTCTCCAGCAGCCACAGACAAGCCATCAGAGGAGGAAGAGGCCAGGAAAGCTTCCTTTCACCTCACCTCCCTCTGAGTCACCCTACAACTAAATAAATTAGGTACTCGTTGACAGGGAGAGCTCCAGGGATCCAGAGGATTCTAGAAAGAATATTCTCGGTCTTTGTTACAGGCCTCCCCAACTGCAGCCCCTGAAATTGCTTCTCATAAGGAAAAAAGCCACGTATTCCACAATTAGAAATGAGAAGGCTTCACATACAAAAGACAGATTGAGGCGGTGTTTAGGCATAAGTGAGTTTTCAGCTGTACAACAGTAAAATAATAAGAGTCATGTGACTACTGAGAACGGTATCAGAGCAGAAGAAGAAAGTGAGCACCCTGGGAAGGACTAGGCTCCCCAAAATAGAGTCGCTGCCCCTGAGGTGACAAAAAGACACTCTTCTACAGCGATAAATGCCGCTGCAGGTGGTGGCAGGAGCCTTGGGTACATATCTGAGTCCTGCTCTCTTCACTTGCTATGAAATTCAGAGAGTCTTCAGTTTGCTGAACCACAGTTTGTTGTTGTTGTTGTTTAGTCGCTCAGGCACGTACAACTCTGCAGCCCCGCAGACTGCAGCCCACCAGACTCCTCTCTCCATGGGATTTCCCAGGGGAGAATACTGGAGCTGTTTGACATTTCCTTGCCCAGGGCATCTTCCCGATCCAGGGATCGAACCTGTGTCGCCTGCAATACCACTGAGCCACCTGGGAAGCACAAACCACAGTTTACTCAACTACAGAATGGGGAGCTCAGCTCGGTGATCAGTGGTGACCTGAGGGTGTGGGATGGGGGGTGAGGAGGGAAGCTCAAGAAGGAGGGGATATACATATAACTCATTCACAGCAGAAACTAACGCAATGCTAGGAAGCAATTATGCTCCCAAAAAAAGTCAGACAAGGCAGGAAAAATACAAAGGTGAAAGTTAACAAATTATTTTTTTTTTTAAAAATCTAACTGCCTAGAAAGAAAACATAAAATGGGAATGATGTCAACCGCTACCACGGCTCTGGGAGTTTGCTGAAATTACTTACGGAAAAGTGTTGTGAACGCATGAAGCCGTGGGCCCAAGTGAAGCCCCACTTGTGCGCCAAAAGGCTACAGGCAGAAAATAAAATTCTCCCAGAGAGGTGGCTTTGTCCAAAGTGAGCCGTTCTCTTTAACAGGCTAAAGCCCAGCCAGGGTGGGGGAGGGATGCCGAGCATGAAATTCCCCTGTTTGTGTAGTTATGACGTCAGGTAGCCCCACCTGTGAGGATGCCTGACTCACGCCTTTGTCTGCAGCACAGTTACCTTGATTATCAGAGGGACTTTCTTAATTGAGACATATCTGTTCCACGACTTTGTTACCCTGCCTTGGCGTGCATTTTCATGCAACTATTCACCAGCTGTGCCCAAAGGACCATTCTTTAAACAAGTTTTGAAATATATTAAACACTCAGCTTTACAAGTGCAAACATGCTTGTGGGAAATAAAATATAGTGTGTGCTCACCATTTACATAACCAGACTGCAGGAGATTCTGGAGATGCAAACACTGTCATCATTTACATGGCCCGAGAAAGCAGTCCTCACTGAAATACCCTCGGAAGGGAAGAAGTGATCAACAAATCCAAAATAGAGAGCTGAGAAACAAACTAAAATTTTCTGGAAAAGTAGTGTTAGTCCCTCAGTCATAGCTGACCCTTTGTGACCCCATCGACTGTAGCTCACCAGCCTCTTCTCTCCATGGGATTTTCTAGGCAAGAATGCTGGAGTGGGTTGCCATGCCCTCCTCCAGGGGATCTTCCCGACACAGGGATCGATCCCGAGATTCCTGCATTGCAGGCAGGTATTTTATCATCTGAGCCATCATGGAAGCACAGGAAACATAGGGTGGGGGCTGATTTTCTTTACATGGTTTTATGTTTATTCTGAGATCTGCCCCAGCCTGAGGTGGTGTTTCTGCCTCCAGAAGAGCTTCATATATCTAACTACAGCTCGAATATGAGTGGATACGTTACCTGCAATTTTCCTATTGTCACACCCCAAGTGGTCCATGATGGCTACAATAATCAGGAGCAGCTCTCAACATTTAACAGTAACTATTTTCAAATTCTGAACCTTGACACCCTAGCTGAGGTGGAACTGCTCAAGGAAACCAAAGGAAAGCATCCATTTTGATGCACAGCAGGTGCTGACAGTGATCTTCAGGGCTGGTGAGCCATAAATACATGGGTTAACATGGGTAGAATATCACTGTGCAGTCATGCTGGTCTTAGAGCCTTCCGCCTGTAGGCTGTTCCGATGCCTGACCGGGCTGCCAAGCATCAGTCAGGCTCATCAGGCCTGTTTCTGCTGCTGGGGGTCAGCAAAGAAAGGCAGTTGACAGGGACGGTGCAGGCTTCCCCGAGGAGAGCTCGGCCTGAAGAACAGGATGGAGGTTCTTGGGTGGAGCAGACTGACCACTGGGTTCTTGAAATCATTTCATAGTTATTACTAATTTGGGAATCTATATCTGAGGAGAGCCCTCTGAAGTCACAAAAGTAGGTGACTATGAAGGCTGGATGGGGGTTGGGAATCAAAAACCACACCTTCCATGCAGCCTTCTATGGTCAGAAAACCTGCTGCCTGGGTTGATGTCCCCCTTTCTCAGCTGCTCAGTCGAGTCCAACTCTTTGCAACCCCATGGGCGGTAGCCTGCCAGGCTCCTCTGTCCATGGAATTTCCCAGGCAAGTATACTGGAGTGGGTTGCCATTTCCTACTCCAGGGGATATTCCCGACCCAGGGATCAAATCCTGATATCTTCTGTCTTCTGCATTGGCCGGTGGATTCTTTACCACTAGGCCACCTGGGAAGTATCCCCTTTCTCAGCAGCTCTCGTTAATTTCTGTCAAACTTCCAGTAAACCTTTCAGGCCAGACACATGCGTCTGCACATACACACACACACACACTCCACATTTACACTATGGTTTTTGGCTAATGGTCCTTGCCATTCAAATCAGTGAGGTGGCAGTGATTAGCCCAGCAGTTTTGGTGGCATTCAAGATTGTGATGGTTAATTTTATGTGTTAGGTTGACTGGACCATGAGATGCTCAGGCATTTGAACCAAGATCACACTTCTAAAGAGGCTGTTAATTCTTAGAATCTGAAATACCACCCACACACCTCAGGAAGGGTTCTTTCCCACATAATTCCTACAAGTTATGGGCTTCTTATGCACATCCCATGAATTATGACCCTTGACACATTCACTGCTCATGTTTTCCAGGAAACCAGGAACCACATGGACCACCAGCAAAAGCCTTAAGTGTCAAACTAATGGGAACAAGTTCTCCTGAATCGGGCATCGAATACCTTACAACTGAACCAAACCAAAGAATGTTCTCTCTAAAATAAGAAGGGGCCTGCTACTGCAAAATATAAATCTACCTGGTCAGCTGGCTCCTTTCTGGAAGAAGAATTATTGGCCTCAAGGATATTAATGAAATTAAGACTCTGAGATTCTATTATGTGCTGTGGCCTTGCAAACAATCATTTCTGTTTTACTTTAATAATTCTGAAGGCTGCCTTAGATTTTCCTCTATTTCCTTCCTCCCTCCCTCCCTCCCTCCCTTCCTTTCCCTTTCCCGCCCTCCCCAGTCATGAGCCATCCTCCAGTGACACAGAATAGTAACTCCATTAACATTACCACTAAAGTCACTGTGTGCGTGCGTGCTCAGTCGAGTCCAACTCTTAGTGACCCCATGGACTGTAGCCCGCCAGGCTCCTCTGTCCAGGGGATTTTCCAGGCAACAACACTGGAGTGGGTTGCCATTCCCTTGTCCAGGGGATCTTCCCGACCTCATCTTTGCTTCTCCTGCCATTAGCAGGTGGATCGTTTACCTCTTAGCCACCTGGGAAGTCCCACTAAAGTCACTAAAATCCTCAGATGGTTAAAAGCATGTGTTGCTGGAATAAAACCTACACCCTTATTTACATTATTCCTCACTTTAAAATGGTGACACATGGACACAGTATTTAGCTTTCATAGTGGGTGGGGTGAGAGGGTTTTTTTTAAGGGGATTTTTAAAATAAAATTTCCCCAGTGCTTTCATGATATTCTCCTTGAGGTGAGGGCCTAAGCAGAAAAATAGATTAGGAATCTCATTCAGGGATTTTTTTTTTTTCATTTTTGAGACTATATTGATGTTAACTGTAAGAGGAGAAATTTACTCTTATGAGTAATTGGAGTGTATGAGTTACACTCCATGACATGGGGTCAGTAATCTTCAAGCAAAGCGGAAGCTTAATCTGAGTCATTTCCACAAGGTCTTCCATCAGCTGCAACAGTCATTCATGTAAGAGACCATTCAAAGCACCTGCCATAAAGCTTGGCACACTAGAAGAGCTCTCTGAGATGGGCCATCGCGCTGCCCCCAGGGCGCGGCCGTCCTTAGTACACGTGGAACTCGACTGACATGAACAGAGACGGTAAACCACCTACGAAGAGGCGGGAGGCACTCCAACTGGGTGATGGTTGTCGACTGCCCACATGACCTCCTGGGGTTTACCCTCCAGGATGGAAGGCTCACACCTTTTCTCTGCATCAGTGCTAGCTGGCACTGCCGCCCTTCTGGGAAGAACCGCTGAATCCTGAAAATAAACCAACTGAAATGTTTAACCCTAAAATAGTATGGCTGTACACAGAATATATTTTACATTCATATTTTTTAATGCTTATATAAGTAGTTATCAATCAAAAATACCACCACTGAAGTCACTAGCTAAACAGGGATCTACATGTGGCATTATTCAAAAAAGTCACCATAGCCCCTCCTTATTGGAAACCACAAGATAAGCTGGCTGCCATGAACCATCTAGAAAATCAAGCTAAACATAGGCAGCACACACACAATCACACTCACGTGCAATTTATCACACTGCTGGACTGTGAAGGCTCTGGTGGGTTTTCAATGATGCTTAGTGTTGGAATAGATGTGGAAGGTCTATATTCCAGGAGGTGAGGTCAGGAGAAAAAAACCATCTTATAAGTTAGAGAAGGCTTTTAGAGCTGAATGAAGGAGGAGACAGTGTGTGTGGGTGGGGGTGGAGGGAGGGACGAGAGTGCCAGTGGAGGGAGTAACACAGAAATGCAGCTTCCGTGTTCCGGGCATGAAATGTAACTTCATACAAAGTGTAGAAGTGAACGAAGCCAGCATTAAAAGTGCTGACTGACATACACATGGCCAACAGGCACGTGAAAAGATGCTAACATCACTAGTTATCAGGGAAATGCAAATCAAATCCCCAGTATCACCCCCTGTCTGTTAGGACAACCATCGTCAGAAAGAAAAGAGATGACAAGTGTTGGCAAGGATCTGGAGAAGAGGAAAACTCATGCAATGTTGGTGGGAATGTAAGTGGTGCAACCACTATGGAGAACAGCATGCAAGTTCCTCAAAAATCTAAAAACTACCATACGATCCAACAATCCTGCTTCCAGGGAGAGATCCAAAGGAAATGAAAACCAGATCTTGAAGATCTGCACCCCTGTGTTCACTGACGCCTTATCCACAATGATCATAATATGGAAACAACCCAAGTATCCATCAATAGATAAATGGACAAAGGGGATATGATATAATACAATGGAGTATCATTCAACCATGAGAAAGAATGGAATCCTGCCACTCATGACAACATAGATGAACCTTGAGGGCATTATACTAAGTGAAATAAGCCAGACAGAGAAAGACACATACAGCATGGGGTCACTAATATGTGAAATCTAAAAAAAAAAAAAAAAAAAAGTCGAACTCATAAAAAGAGTAGCTACCAGAGCCTGCAGGGTCGGGGAAATAGGGAGACGGTGTTAAAAGGGTATAAACTTTCAGCAACAAGATGAATAACATCTGAGGACCTAATGTAAAACATGTTGACTATAGCTGATAACACTGTGCTGTTTAACTGAAATCTGCTAAGACAGTAGAACCTGCATATTCTTACCAAAAAAAGAGATAAATATGTAATGGGTATGTTTATTAACCAGCTGGGGGGAATCCTTTCACAACACATAAATATATCAAATTACCGTGACATATATCTTTCAATTTTTCGTGTCAATTATGCCTCAATAAAACTGAAATTAGCCATTAAAAAAACACAAAATTTTGCCATTTGCAGTATCATGGATGGACTTGGACGGCATTAGGCTAAGTGAAATGTCAGACGGCAAAAGAAAAATACTGTATGATGTTGCTTACATGTGGAATCTTAAAAAAACACAACAAACCAGTGTATATAATATAAAAGCAGCAGACTCAAAGGGAGCAAACTAGTGGTTACCAGTGGGGAGGGGGAAAGGCAGCCTAGAGGTGGGAGAGTGACAGGTACAAACTGTCAGGTGTAACAAATGCTCAAGGGTGTACTGCACCACATGGGGAATAGAGCCAGCATTCTGTAATAACTGTGAATGGAAGGTAACCTTTAAAAATTGCATTAAAATAAACAATGAAAAAGGAATTAAACTTCTGAGTGCACAAAACTTTGTCAAGACTGGTTTGATCTCCTTGCTGTCCAAGAGACTCTCAAGAGTCTTCTCCAACACTACAGTTTTATTTTTTATTTATTTTTTTATTTTTTTTATTAGTTGGAGGCTAATTACTTCACAACATTTCAGTGGGTTTTGTCATACATTGATATGAATTATTGATTCTTCAGTACTCAACCTTCTTTACGATCCAACTCTCACATTGATACACGATTGCTGGAAAAACCACAGCTTTGACTATACGGACCTCCGTTGATGACAAAAACTACAGATAAGCAAAACAAGCTCAGATTTCAGCCAAGACTGCTAGCGCCTGGCACCCTACCCAGGGTCCAGCATGCTGCTGTCACATACTAGAGGACATTCATTGTTTCCTGATCCTTTGTTTGCAATTAGGCTAAGTTAGTTCCATCAGCTAACCCTGTTCTCTCAGCTGGCTGTTAACCGTAATTATAATAATAAACTTAATGACCACCAAACAAAATCCCGCCACTGGTGGCTGTGTGTCTGCTGTGATCCAGAAAAATTAGGGGCTCTATATTCACCATCAAACTGGGCTTCTCAGCAGCCCGATGAGTAGAAACTATTTCTAATTCCATTTGATGGATTAGTAAACTAAGGCCTTGCCTGGTCCAACAACATGTTCAAGTCAAGGCTGGGGGAATGCTCCTGTTATAGGGCCAGAGAGTCCGTATTTTCTGTATGGGGCCAGAGCATACAGATTTTAGGTTCCATGGACCAGTTTCTGCTGCTACTACTCAGTCTGACCTTTAAAGCTCAAAGACAGACAATATGTAAAGGGATACGTGTGGCTATGTTTTGATAAAACTTCACTCATGGGCATTGGAGTTTGAATTTATATAATTTTATGTGTCACAATATCTCATTGTCTTCTTCATCTGTTTTTTCAATGACTAGAGGATTCTCAGACCACACAAAGTTAGGGGCAGCCTGGCTTTGGCCTGTGAACTGCAATTCACTGATCCATAGTCAAGGTGATCCATGAAGTTAAGTGGCAGAGCCCAAATTTAAAGCAGACACTGTGCCCCTCCTGTAGGCTTAAAAGTAGAAGCTACTAAAACCATTACTTCCATCTGGTCTATGACATGCATTCCTTTCCAAGACTGCTAGTCCAGACACTAACTAATACTAACATATATGATAATAATAATTATTATAAACAGTACAGAGTGAACTTTCAACTTATTTAAACCCAATAAATATTAATTGAATATCTATTAATATCATTCTCTTTTCTAGGGTATCTTCCTGACCCAAGGATTGAACCCGATTCTCCTGCATTGCAGGCAGATTCTTTACCATCTGAGCCAAGAGGGAAGCCAATAGCCAGTGTATATAGCCATAGGCCATGTATATAAAAGTATCTAAGAAAAGGTACCATTTTCTCTAATCTTCAGATATTAGTGATGGTCCCTTACTCTGTAGCTGATTTTCTTCATACTTCCATTAAACTCAACCTTCAACCCCAAATTTTGTGGAACTTAAATCTAACTTGTACCAGAAGTCCTTAAAACCTGAACAGATACTTTTATGTGCATGTTCACAGCAGCTGGTAACAACTCAGATGTCCATCAACAGATGAACTGATAAAATGTGGTCTATATAATACAGTGGATATTATTTAGCCATAGAAATGAATGAAATTTTGATTTTGCTACAACAAGGATCAGCCTTTAAAACATTACGCCTAGTGAAATAAGTCAGGCACAGAAGGACAAATATTGTATGATTCCACTTATACGAAGCGCTTGGAACAAGTCGACTGAGACAGTAAACAGTAGAATTTGCCAGGGGCTGGAAGGAGGGGAGAAGTAGGGGCTATTGTTTAATGGTACAGAGTTTTAGTTAGGTGTAATTTTACCACAATAAACATTTTTTTTTAAAAAAAGGCCTTACTAGGGGTTCCTATGACATTCCTTTTAATAAAAATTAGAACACTTCTATTCATTCTATTCAAACCATAAACTAATGAACAGATTGCATCTATTTTCCTAAAAATTTCAGATCATCAGAAGAATCTCTAAATCAATTTTCTTTGCAAACACATATTTGCTTTTCAGAATATCAAAGAAGAGGGAGAAGTTTTTGTTTACTTAACATATTAGAATAAAATAAATCAATAAACACTGTGAATAAAAAGAGACCAATCATAGCAGTGCACACTCTGCAAATGTGGTTTTTAATCTTCTAGGATATGTTTTTAAAATGAGATAGTTCTATACTAACAAGAGTGTTAAATGCACTTTCTTTTCTCAGGTGTATCTAAACCAGGTAAAAGTAGAAATCAGAACATCACCTGGGTCGATTTCAACACCAACCCTCGCTGTGCCCTGGGGTCCAGGGCAGCCCATGCCTCACCCTTTGTCCACGGAGAATCACTGACACAGCTGTTGGCTGTAGGATTTGCAAATCGGCTACACGATGACATGATGATGACGAGAAGACAGCCAAGGAAGAAACATGCTCCTCCTTCCTGGTCACTGGGGCTCACATCTATCACACACGAAGCATTTGGAGGTGAGAGCTTATGCCATTAACAATGTAAGAACAACCAAAGACAGCAAATGTTCTCTGCTCGTTCCTGTAGCAGTGGCGTAACCAGCCTCACAGACTCTCCTGCTCACAGCCGCCTCAACCTTCCTCTAATTATCATCAAAGAATAAACCTCATAAAGTCATATTTCAGCACAGTCAGGCAAGGGTTTTCACAAACTTTCACACATTTCTCAAGAGACATGCTGGGCGGGGGGAGGGAAATAAAGACAGATTTGGGGGTACAGTCATAGCCTGAAAGACCTGTGCCTCACCAACGGTCTCCATGTTGGGGGTACCAACTGTATTTGATGTTTAGGGCTGCCATAGCAACATAACCACTGACAGGGTGGCCTGAATGACAGATTTGTATTTTTTTACCATCCTGGATGCTGGAGAGTTTAAGATCAAGGTGTCAGCAGTGTTGGTTTCTCCTGGGGCCACCTTCCCGGGCCGGTGGACAGCCGTCTTCTCCGTGTCCCCACGTGGCCGTTCCTCTGGGTGTATCTGTGTCCTGATCGCCTCTTCTTATAAGGACGTCAGTCATATTAGAGCAGGGCCCAAACTAATGATCTCGCTTTACCTTAATTACTTCTTTAAAGACCCTTCTCTAAATACTGTCACATTCTGAAGACTGGAGGTTAGGACTCCAACATGAATTTGGGGAGGACAGTTCAGTCCATGACACCAACTCAGAAGGTCACTATAAATGCAGGTGTATAAAGCCGTTTTCCTAGTTTAATAATATTTGCTCATTTTGGACTACCCCAGTCCACACCTACCCTCTGTACTTACTCACTCCCACGCTTGACTGAATCTCTAAGGACCCAGCTTCATTCAGGAGCCTCAGTCAAGGGTGGGCATCCACTGTTCCCAATGTTGGGTCTGAACCTCCTAACCCTACCCAGCCAGCTCCTTCCAGCACACAGGGCGACGGGAAACACTGCCCGGCCAAGGCCACCCTCAGACATGTAAGTGCCACTGTGTTTCTCTGTGGTGCTCTAAGAATGGACCCGAACCACACAATGGAAAGCCTTCCCAGGAGGCTGGGTACATAAAAGTCAGGGATCTGCTTTTCTCTATCCTGAGAAAAGGAAAACACATTTCAAAAACCCTACCAACGGCTTTGATTCCAGGAGTCTAAGGCTGAGCTAAACTTCTTTAAACCTGGTTATAAGGCGGTGAGGACTTTCCTCTAGGAGGTTTGCTATCACATTCATTTCAAGTTCTGATAAGCTCTCTAGAATGTGAACAAAGTCTCGAGCCCCACTGTTTGACACTAGGCCTGAGACGGTCCTCCTTTTATCTTCCAACTTCAAAGTATAATTTGGAAATATAAGCTGACTTTCTCACGGATTCTGAAGGTTCTGTGCCATCAGGGACAATGGGCTGATGCTTTCAGGAATGAGTCCCAGACTCTGAACGAACTTTGTTGGCATCCATACCCTCCCCCAGATGGTGGAAGGACTGCAAGTATTCTGGAGCCCACCTGACCCCTGGACGCTGAGGGAAGTTATTCTTCAGATAGTAAGCAGGATGGTGGACTGTCTGGGGAATCTCTAGACATTTGCATCAATTTGATTTTTTTTTTTTAGGTCCCCAGCCATGAAGCAGCTGGGCCAAACCAGAAAGAAAGCACTTCAGAGTCAGACACAAGAGGAACTGGAGCCTGGTTGTGTGTGACCTTTGACACCTCAGCTCCTCAGCTCCTTGATTTGGAAAATGAGGAGACTGTTATCCACCTCATGGTTATCTGGGGCATGAGGTGAGACAAGGCATGTGGCCTTAGCTTACAAACTATAGAGCACTAAAGGTGGGGACAGTGGGGCATCTTTCTAGATTCTTCCACGACAACACTTCTGTGTTTAAAACCACTTGGTAGTGGATGGACCTAGACATTGATTGTTACGCTGAGTGAAGTAAGTCAGAGAAGGAGAAAGATCAGATAACATTCTTTCTACGCGTAATTTAAAAAGAAGTGATACAAATGAACATACCTACAGAACAGACTCACAGACTTAGAGAACAAACTTATGGTTGCCGGCGGAGGTGGGGAAAGGATGGGGGGAAGGGAGAGTTAGGGAGTTTGGGATGGACATGTACACACAGCTGTACTTAGGACCTTCCGTACAGCAGAGGGAACTCTGCTCAATGTTACCTGGCAGCCTGGATGGGAGCTTGGGGGAGAATGGATACGTGCATATGTACGGCTGAGGCTGAGTCCTTCACAGTTCACCTGAAACTATCACAACATTGTTAATCAGCTATACCCCAATACAAAAGAAAAGGTTAAAAAAATACCCGGGGGCCCCAAGGTGTGGGACTTCTTCCGATCCTGACCTTATTCAAAGACTATTCCGTAAGAAACTCGGGAACACATTGCTTTCTAGACCCCACTGCATTCTAAAAATCTACATTTTTATTCATCAAGTTAACAATATTTCAAGGCAAATTGACTGCCTACCAACCTTGATCGTGCCGATTTAGTACTATGGATGAAAATCTCAAATGTCTCCTGCTCTTTGGCATTAAATAGTGGGTGGCAGTGGAGCTTTTATTGACAGTTTTACTACTCTATTTTACCACCTTACGTTTTTATGTGACAGTAAGGCAGCTAAACATGCATTAAATAGGCGCTGAGCTAACCTGATAATGGCTTCCCCAGATGCTGTTCTCCAAGGAGGCTGCTGCCAGAGAGGGCACGGAAAAGTATTAACAGGAGAAAGGAGCCAGACTTGGAGGGGGTGGGAGGAAGCAGGCGCCATTCTACCAATGCCCGGAGCATCCCTGGGCCCTCACGTGTGCCAGGCACTGGCGTCACGGCCTGAAGACAGCTAAGTCTGCACCGTGTCCTCTTCCTCCAGCAGTCAGCACGGAGCCAGAGACGGAAGGCGAGTTCTGAGGACCTGAGACAAACGCCGCCACAAACACAGTGGTTTATTGCAGGCTGGTCAGGGTCAGCGTCCCACCAAGGACGGCGCTAGGACACTGGCTGCATGATGAACAGACCAGGCCTTGCGGTTCCCGCACACAGAGGATGAGCTGAGTGTCTGACAGGCAGAAAGGAGAGGAGGAAAGGCATTTCTGAGCAGGGGAACAACAGACGGAAAGGGACAGAGGTGTGATGGAGAAGCCTGGATGATGTGCTCGGGGAAGTGGGCGCGGTCCGAGGTGACTGAAATATAAGCTTCCAGGAGGAGCTGGCCTGGGGCGGGGGTCCTGAAGGTGAAGACCCCCACAGGCCTCCCTAAAGCCCCTGATTATAAGAACCCCCGCCTCAGGACACTATGTACGCGACGCTTGTTTGTACTTAAGCACTGGGGGGAGGGCAGCTGCTCCCCGGGGGGACACGGGCAGCTCGGGGAGGCAAGGAGGGGTCAGTACATGAAGAACAGGAGGCTGCCAGGGGACATCAGATTGATGACCACACTCTGACTGATGCAGCTGCTTCTGGAGGGAAAACCCTCATCACTCGCTGCTCATCAGGTACCAATCCAGACCCTGAGTCATGTGGACTCGTCCACTAAACGTCCGCTGAGGGCCACCCAGCAGGCGCTGTGTGTACATCATTGGACAAGACAGAGGTTCATCCTGAAGACTTGAGGCTTCCCGTGTAGCCCAGAGACCAGACTGTTTGAAAATAATTCCACGGGAACACATGGTTCCCTCGCCCAAAGCCCAGAGCTGAGGGCAAGCCCCAGGGAGGAGACCTGCTGGGGTAGCGAGGGTGGCAGGAGTCCCCCATCCAAGGTCCCTCCAGACAGGAAGGGGCAGCTTTTGGTGAGGCGGCACGGAGCCGGGGAGCTGATGGCGAGGAGGCCAGAGCCGGACAGTGAGGGCAGGGGAGCCAGTCTTCACTCCTGCTCCGTGAGGGTCCCCCTGGCCTCGCACTGCCAATGAGAAGGACAGAACACGTTGCCTTCCTGGAGCTTACAGTCCAGTGGAGGGAGAGACAGCAACACACAAAACCAGCAGCGGGGGGGTCAGTCGTGAGGGGTGGAGAGAGGTGAAGCCAGGCTTAAGTTTAGGGGAGACTGAGTGCTCAGTTGCTTCAGTTGCGTCCGGCTCTTTGCCAGCCTGTGGACTGTAGCCCTCCAGGCTTCTCTGTCCATGGGATGAGCTAAGACAAGGGAGGTGGCCTCAGCCAGCTTGGAGGGGGCCCCAGGTGCTGCCTGCTGGACACCCTCACCTAGATGTCTGGGCATCTCCAGCTCTGCACCCTTAAAACGCAACTGCATGTATTCCTCTTCCCCGCAGACTTCTCTCTCTTACCCCTCCTCCTGGATTAATGTTCCTCTGCCCATGTCCCTGGGAGACAGCAATGGCACCCCACTCCAGTACTCTTGCCTGGAAAATCCCATGGGCAGAGGAGCCTGGTAGGCTGCAGTCCATGCGGTTGCAAAGAGTTGGACACGACTGAGTGACTTCACTTTCACTTTTCACTTTCATGCACTGGAGAAGGAAATGGCAACCCACTCCAGTGTTCTTGCCTGGAGAATCCCAGGGATGGGGGAGCCTGGTGGGCTGCCATCTATGGTGTCGCACAGAGTTGGACACGACTGAAGTGACTTAGCAGCAGCAGCCCATGTCCCTGAAGTCAGTAAAGAATTCCACGAGCTGCCCACTCCTTCCAGCTGGAAACCTGTGACTCACCCTTGGCTCTTTCCACTGCTTCACCCTCTGCAGGGAGCCAGTCACTACATCCTCTCCATCCTTGGTCCTAGAAAGCCCGGATGAAGCAGCTCTCTCTAGGTTATCTGCACAGCGGCCGTCCCAGCATCAGCCCTCACCCCCAGGCTCTCTGTGCGTCCTTCTCACTTATCATCCCGGGTGTCCTTCGCTCCCCTCCAGAGTCTCTCTGTCCTGTAGTTAGAGACCTTTCTAAAGTCCAGTGTGATCATACAAGTCTAAGCAATAGTGTAAACACAGTAAAATACAAACTCCTTACTCTGCCCCAGGTGGCGCTAGTGGTGAAGAATCCGCCTGCCAGTGCAGGAGACGTGAGAGACGCGGGTTCCAGCCCTGGGTCAGGAAGATGCCCTGCAGGAGGGCACAGCAACCCACTCCAGAATTCTTGCCTGGAGAATTCCATGGACAGAGGAGCCTGGAGGGTGGGCTACGGGCCATGGGGTCCCAAAGAGTTGGACATGACTGAGTGCCTGAGTGCACAACCTCTACTGCTGACTTCTTCAGTCATTCTCAGACACTGCAGGCTTCTCAGAGGGTTTGTGTGTTTTCTAGACTTAGACACGAGTGGCCAGAGAAGGAAGCCACGACAGTGGGGGGCGGGTGTCAACGATTTCCTCTGTGGTTGGGTCCAGATTGTCTGCAGAAGTCACCTCTGGCCTCACTTCTGCTTTCACTTTGGCCACAGCGAGAGCTTCAATAACCACCATGGGATTAAAGACCCAGCTTAGAGACAGGTCACCCAGGCAACATTCAATTTTCTCTGCCACAGGCCTGGGGCTCAGCGAATACACAGGTGCAGAGCCCAGAGTCATGTTCTGTCAGCTTCCATGGAGAAGCTCTGCTTTATGAAATTTGCTAAAGGCCATTCTGAGGTGGAGAGATGTGTCTTTGTTCTCAAAAAATGATGAAACCTGATTGGAATTTATATGAAAGATGACTGTCATCTGCTTGCAGACTCCTTGTAGCAGTCAATATCCTAAAGTCACTATTAGAATAGAAACCTGTTTAATAATTGAAGTTGAGAAGTGATCAGTGTGCTAGAAGGCTTATGAATACTACTGATAAAATAAAGAAGAGTTACGATCTCACAATACGACAAAGAGAGGAAGATGCATGCTACCACATAAAAACAAAACAGGCTCTACCAACATACATCTAATAAGTGAAAAAGATGGCCCTGCTGATGTTCCAAAGCTTAACTGAGGGCAAAGCCACCACCTTGCTAAGTCTGCACATTCTACTGGCTACAAGGTGTTTTTAATACCTGTGATCAAATAGAGCCCCACTTTATAATTTAAAATGTATTAGCACCCGGCCTCAGAATTGCAGTGACCAGAAAACACACAAATTGAGAAACAAGAGAGAAGGCCAACTAATCTCATTTTGCAGTTCTTAGGAGAATTAGAGCTAAGTGACCCTGGTCAATATTGATCTTCTATCTTCTGAGCATCTCTCCATGCTGATCACCCACTCAGGTTACAGTTATACGCTCTATACAACAGCCACGCCTCCCGGTTTATGTCAATTCTGTTTCTCTCTTGAAATGAGAAATTCTTATCTACACTAGGGCTGTGGGCTGTCCTCACAGAGCCAAGTATTGTAGTGATGGGCAAAGCAAAGTGTGCTGACTGACCAAGGGCTGGCTCGGAGAGCCAAATCTGCAGCTATGCGCTTGTGCAAACTGGACACTTGTGCAAACAGACTGTTGGTACACTTGCGCAGACTCACCATGCATTTGTGTAAACAGACTTACTGTGCACTCGTGCAGGTTGCTTTGCTTATCCAGGGCTCAATTTCCTACTCCTCAAAATGCAGGAGTCAGAGGATGTTATAAAGGGCAACTTTTCTTTTCGTCTAGGTATATACTATTAAGAACTTTGAAGAGTCTGAGATTTTACCCAACTTTCACATTAACGAGTTACCAGCCCCAGTTTCATGGATGTTAGCAGAAGACAGGAGATTCCTGGTCAGAAACAGAGGACTTCACTACTGACAACACAGTAAGTAGTTTGAGCAAAGAGCTCATCACATCACACTTTGCCCCCAAAGTTTCACGAGGGCAACAGTGAGGGTCCAGGCCGTGCTGCACACAGTAGGTCTGTGTTACACCTGTGGGACCCTGAGCTCAGGGAACCCAAAACTCTTACTTGGGTGAAAGCACACCTGTCTGCCCTTCACTCCAGAGGAAGGCACTGCCTTCATTATACTGAACCCATTTGATCCATGGGTTGGGAAGATCCCCTGGAGAAGGGAATGGCTACTGACTCCAGTATTCTTCCCTGGAGAATTCTGTGGACCGAGGAGCCTGGCAGGCTACAGTCCATGGGGTCACAAAGAGTCAGACATGGCTGAGAGTGACTAACAGCTCAGCATGTCTCAGGATAATAAACAGCTACTTCTAAGGATGAGGGAAAGATACACAAATACTGCACTAGACTCTAGCCACTAGAGAGATGTTCAGAGAGTACTGACCAAGGTGAAATCAAACTGCAGAAACCCACGAACAACATGCTCCTCCATGGTTAGAAAGAGTAAGTAATAGACCTGGGACACAGACTGATATTTATATATGCAAATGGGTAGAGACAGAGATGTGCAAAGATAAACACCCAAGTATTATTCCCAGGAAAGGAAGTGAAAGATGAGGAAATCCATGACCTTCTTCACTACATATTTCTATATATTTTGCCTTCTTATATGGTACCTCTGGCTTCAGTAGTTAAAACATGAAAAAGCTATAAACATTAACAAGTAAAATGTTAGGTATGATGAATTCACGATCCATCTTAAGAGTGATAGAGTCTAGCTAAAGAATAGTAAATAACAATATATAACACCTAACAGAAATATATATATATGTTAATATCTGTGTTTTTCTACTGCTAATATATGCTAGAAAGAGTTTTCAATGCCAGCTATAAATCCATGTCTAGAGTCAGTTGTCTAGATCTGTAAGAAAGAAATATTGCTATTTGGTCAATAGAAATATTTTACCTGAATAGTTATATTACTTATTTTACTCTTTCTACAAAGGTAATAACATGGATGGAAGACCAGCAGTTTTGATCTCAAACAGTTCTATTATCTTTCTTATTTTAATGATAGGTATAACCATGCTTCCTAATAAAATTTCTGGTATTTGTAGTTTTAATTTCATTTATATGCATTATTCATTTTTAAAGCTTTCTATTCACTTGCGATTTATTCTAATAGGTAATGCAATTACTGGTTCTTTATAGTCTTAAAATTAATTTAGAAAAATATTATCCAAACAAAGGAACGTGTCTCAGCCCCATAAACTAAAATTTTGACATTTCATCAAGCTTTCATAATCCATTGTTATCACTCTGCAAGTTTTAGCTCTCATTTAACTTCTTATTAATTTAGTTTTTAAGCACGAGCAGGATTTTCCTCACAGATGAAGTAGAAAAGTTCCAACTGGAGCCCAAGTGTATCTGAGTCTGTTCCCATGAGTTCTAGCCACATGAATAGGTATAAATGAACTGAGAGCTGGTGTGAGAAGAGGAGGATGAATCTACGCCTGCCCAGGCAAGATGAACAGAAGCACACAGGACCTATGAGATCAAAGACAGCATCCGTCTACTTCCTCGTTCATGAAATCAGACTTGCTGTACTTGAGCAAACCTGATGAGTTAAGGCCTGCGGGAACTTCTCCTGAAATGTGCTGAAGGCAAAGGTGATACTGAAACTAGTCCTTTCAGGTCTTCATTCGGTCGTGGGCTTAGAAGAAAGGTAAGCCTGTCTCAGAAGCAGTCCAGAGGGGACTGTGCGCCTCAGTCCCTTAATCCACGGTATCAGGACCCACCTCGGTCCCTGAGTCAATGGTATCAGGACCCACCTCGGTCCCTGAGTCCACGGTATCAGGACCCACATCTCCAATCTCAACCCTGACCACAGGCCTGTTTCTCTGGGACAGCAGAGCCCCTCTCACAGAGACCGGTGCCATCAGAGCACTGCACCAGGAACCTGGTCACGACATACAGAACACAGCATGGGAGGGTTTTGAGTTTTGTTTTTTTTTTTTAAGCTTCAAGTGGCCCATCCGAGGTATGGCCTGGGGAAGCTGCAGCCACTGACTGATAATCTCCACATCCTTCTTTTAAATTTCTCTTCCTCCTTAGTTTATTCAAAGCCACACAGGGAGCTGCCTACAAAGACTTCAACCTCACACCTAGAAATTCCATGAGCAATACTTACTCTTTACAGACAAGGGACCTGCTCGACACCTTCTAGAACCATCAGGGCACTTAGGAGTGGCAGAGACAGGATAATGAGTACTCTGAAAGCAACCACCTCCATCTGTCTGGCTTTTCTAGCATGCTTAGTCACTTGGTCATGTCCGACTCTTTTTCGATCCCATGGACTGTAGCCCACCAGGCTCCCCTGGCTGTGAGATTGCCCAGGCAAGAATACTAGAGTGGGTTGTCATTTCCTTCTCCAGGGGATCTTCCCGACCCAGGGATCAAACTTGCATCTCCTATGTGTCCTGCATGGCAGGCAGATTCTTTACCCACTGAGCCATTGGGTATAAGTAGCAGCTGAAGCTGGCTTCTCTAGAAGCCTTTCCAAACCCCTCACACAGAACTGCTCCAGAAGGTATAATCCTACCTCCTCCCCAGCTATGGCCTTAGGGTTGAGACTTCCCTAGTGGCTCAGACAGTAAAGAATCCGCCTGCAATGTGTGAGACCTGGGTTCAATCCCTGGGTCAGAAACCCCCTGAAGGAGGAAATGGCAACCCACTCCAGTATTCTTTCCTTGGAGAATCCCCATGGACAGAGAAGCCTGGTGGACAACAGTCCATGGGGTTGCAAAGATCGGACACAACTGAGCAGTTAACAGGCATAGACACTGGAAAGTGCTGACTCAGTGTTTCAAGGCAGGGTTGAGGTTTGGATATTACAGCCTATGGGGCATAAAGACCTGTACAGCACGGACTGAATATATTATAATAAAAAAGGTGCTGCGATGCTGCTGGGTTCTAGACCTTGCCCAATTGCAACATGCTGCCCAAAGCCATGTATTTATATCTGTAGTCTAATAGGGCAGATACTTTTTATACCCTTTTAATGTTTATCATTAAGAAAGGTTCTTAATGGCTTAATGTGTTGGAAATGCATTAAAAAAAAAAAACCTGCTGCCCTTTGGCAGAACTGTTTTAGAATTAGAATTAGCACACTTTAATTTTTCTTTCCCTGGTAAATAAACTTAAATTAAAAATAAACCGTGTTCCATTCGATGAGGCCTTGGCCTGTATTCGTTCTGAATCTCAGCCACTGCCAGGTCTGAGTCGGGCTCCTACCTGCCCCAGTGCCCTTGGGTCATCCTTGTGGGTCCAAATACGTGTTGTGGCACCAGCAAGTTTTGTACAAAAGAGACAAATCGCGCCCCCCCCCCCGCCCCCGTTGATTTAGGAAGAAAACAAAACAAGTTTTAGCAGGGTTTTAATTCAGATCAGACCCATTCCAGCTGGAACGTGTTTTGCTCCCACAAGAGGAACTAAGAGTAATAAAGAGACACAGACAAGTTGGCCTTCAGTGGATGCAGGGACCATGCAGTTTGGGCTTCATGCAAAGCCCTCCTGCCAAGAACCTCATCACTGTTCAGTTTCCATATGGGAATCCCACTCAAGAGTATTTAAGATGATTGGGTCTGACATACACACACTATTCTATATAAAATAGATAACTAACTAATAAGGACTTGCTCTACAGCACAGGGAACTCTACTCAATACCCTGCAGTGACCTATATGCGCAAAGAATCTAAAAAAAAAAAAGAGTGGATATATGTATAACTGATTCACTTTACTATACAACTGAAACTAATGCAACATTGCAAATTAACTAGACTCCAATAAAAATTAAAAATAAAATATAAAAGGAGTTACTCCTGTGTCACATTTAGCAACCACAGTGAAATTAATACCTCAAAACCTATATTAACCTAAATCTCCTGAGATTTAGATTAGGGCTGGTAGCACAGAGTATGTTGCTATGTAAACTAGGTTAAAGATGGCCTCAAGGGGCTTCCCCGGTGGTTCAGTGGTAAAGAATCCGCCCACTAGTACAGGAGACACAGGATATGTGGGTTCGGTCCCTGGTCCAGGAAGATCCCACATGCCTCGGAGCAACTAAGCCTGTACACCTGAGTGTCTGCAGCCTGTGCTCCACAACAAGAGAAGCCACTGAAATTAGAGGCCTGAGCACTACAACCAAAGAGTAGTCCCCACTTGCCACAGCTAGAGAAAATCTGTGTGTGGCAACGAAGATCCAGCGCAATCAAAACAAACAAAACAAATTATTTAACTAATTGAAAAAATTAAAAAAAAAAAAAGAAAGATGGTCTCAGGGTCTCTGGTAAAACACATCATGAAATATTAACCTGCGGTCAGCACAACATCCTCACGGTCAGGGATGAGGGGCCTCTGCTCTGCGGAACACCCTGCTCACGCCTATAGGTCGTCATCCAAGCACGTGGCGAGGGCACAGGAGAGTTACACAAACACATCTGTTCTGGGGCAACAGGACAACCGCCATCACAAAGAACAGGAGATGCACTAAAACGCACACCGCAACAGGGTGAGCACACACCCACTTTCACAGGCCACAGGGCACTGGAAGGTGAAGTGGCCTGACGTGATGATGAAAAGCATGGCCCATCTCTCCTGTCACTGCAGGTAGGACAGACAAGGCAGCTTTGACTGCTTCTATCTGAGCCCCTGAGCAGAACAAAAATGCAATTTCATGTAACACACATTCGAACTTCTTATTACAGTTACAGAAAAGGCTCCCAGCTAGGCATGTGTGAAACAAATATACATCTCTCTGTGAATATACAATGTACACTCCCTTACTCGTTTACATTATTTTTTTAAACGCTCCAATTTCTTATCTCATTATTCTCAACAAACAGAAGGCTGCCTGTTGGTGGGTGGCTATAGCATCCTGACACACCTCTTATATGTACACTTGAAGTCTCCGAAGACACAGAAGTACTGTCTGCTCTAGGAGGCATGAGTTCCCAAGTCAGAAAGATAAAATGTTTTTAAACTTCGAGGATTAGTCATTGAAAACCGATGTAATTGCTTAAAGTCTCCAAGTGGTTTTCAGAGGATCACATAAACTATACACTACACGACACTGTCATAGTAACTACAGAGGTGCAATCACACACGCTGTAATACGGATGGACCTGGCAGACACTGCACGAAGTGAACCCGCCAGACACAAAAGACAGATTCTGTATGGTTCCACGGACAGGAGGAACCTGGAGTCGTCAAACTCATAAAGGCAGAAATGGGGGTTTTTGGGGGCTGGGGAGTGGAGGGAAGAGGTACGGAGTTTCAGTTTTGCAAAATGAAAAACTCCTGGAGGCTGGCTAGGTGAACAGAACACTACTGAACTATAAATGGTTTAAGATGGTAAATTTTATGTTACGTTATTTTGGCACAATTAAAACTAAAAATAATAGAAAAATTCGACCTTTCTGTCCTTTATTCCTTTCTCTACTTTCCTTCATAACATTTATTGTATTATATGTATGTGTATATACAATATACATATATCTATATGCACACAAACTTGCCTGGTGGCTCAGATGGTAAAGAATCTGCCTGCAATGCAGGAGACATGGGTTTGATACTTGGGTCAGGAAAATTCCCTGGAGGAGGGAATAGCTACTCACTCCAGTATTCTTGCCTGGAGAATTCCATGGACAGAGGAGACTGGCAGGCTACAGTCCATGAGATTGCAAAGAGTTAGACAAGACTGAGCAACTAACACACACATACACACACAGAAGAACACATATGCATAATTTATATATTTATTGCCTGAACACCTCTTCCCTCCAATACCCCCGAATACATCAGCTCTGAAGGTCACATCTTGTCTTGTTGCTCTGCCCTCAAGGCGTAGGGACAGTCCTTTCAAATATGGATGCTTAATAAATTATCGTAAGCATAAAATTTTTAAACCATGCAATCATTCTCTGTTTTAAAATAATTTTAGTTATACTAACTCTAAAGAACACATTTTAGTTCAGTTTTCTTTTTTACTCCTACCATCTTAATTGTTAAATCATTAGTTTATCATCATCCTGCTTTAACTCCTGGGGCCAGTTATTAGCAAGCCACTTAACCACAGTTAAACAATAACCAGGATACATAAAAAGCAATATCCTCAAATAAAACACTTAAAAAGTCCACTGCGAGAATCAAGGTAACAGCATCTCCTATTTCTCTTTTTCAAGGAGCTCCCAGCTAATGACTTGTGATATACAGGCTGCACATAATTACAAGAATATAAGATATAATAGAAAATACAAACTAAATTGCATTTTGCTCCACTGGATACTGAAATAATTTCAGCTCTCCGAGGTTTCCCAACTCTAGCCGAATGGCAAGGTTGGAAAATAACTAGATGTGTGTATAAATCTTGAAACTAGCTCTTGACAATAATCATTTTTAATATCCCATGTAGGCAGAGGATTTGCTCAACTCTAAAATACTTTCACAGATAATGTCTAACCTGATCTTCAAAAACACCTTGGATATGATCTGGGCAGGTGTCAACAGTGCCTATTTGGAGAATCAGAGAAGAACAGTGATTTGATCAAGGTCACACACGCAGAGCCTGTGCATACATTTGAAAATCATTTTGGGAAGCGTCAGAAAGCAAAAGGTCTGGCAGGGTGCTCCCCTACAATTCTTGAAAGAAACCTACACGCCACATGCGAAAATCAATGTCAGCGCACAGAGATGGGCCATAAACAGTGACCATTTCATTTCAATGAAAGAAACGAAATACGGTTTTGTGGGTGTCACTGCAGTGGGATAGGACAGGCCTCATGGGTGCAGCACAGTAATGAAAATAGTTTGTCCAAAAGAAACAGATTTAATAGAAAAAAAAAATGAGAGAATGATGTCTGGCATGGATGCAACGCCCAACTGCAAGGGATTCTCTGAGCCCAAATATAAACAGAATCCTTCTGATTTTTGACTTACCAGATTAAGTTATCTAGGGCAAGGAAATCAGGTTGCCAACATCTACTTATTTTGAATGAAAACACTAAAAGATAATTTTTTTCACTGGCACGTAACCTGTATTGACTACTTGCTACATGTCAGGTTCTGTCCTAGGCACCTCACATGTATTGTCTTCTAAGACTTCACAACCACACTAGGAGATAGGAGATGCCAACTGTTAGTATCACCCCTGTTTCATAGATAAGGCAACAGAAACTCAGAGAAGGTCACATGTCTAGCTCCCAGAGAACTTCCCAAGGTCACATGTCTAGCTCCAGGCAGAGCCAGGACTCAAATCCTGGCAGCCTGGTCTCAGAGCCTGAATTCGCAACTGCTGACTCCGGCTCCAGATACCACAAGCTTTTCATGAAAGTGATATTTTAGCACAAAAACTGCTACCCTAAAACTCAGTGTTTCCCTGCTTCTGCTCAGGCTTTTGCAAAGGTCATCAGAGACCTCCGTTGGCCAGCAGAGCACCGCTGGATAAACATGATCACAGAGAATTTCATCAAGGATGAAATAAAAAGGTCAACTCAGAGGTTTTCAAGCTAGAAGAACATACTGGATCATTTCATTAAAAAGAGACCATAGAATCCTTACGTGGAAGAGGCCTCCAGGTTCAGCCAGCTCAATCCTCTCATGAATACACAATCTCCTTCAGCAACACCAGCTTTTGCCTGAACCCACCAGCCACTGGAAACTCCTGGTCATGACTTAGCTCTTGTCAAATGTGTAGACACCCTGCTCTTCTCCATTATCCATCTCAATTCTTCCACCATTCCTCAATGGTTGAGCGAAATTCAGAGCATTTCCTATCCAGGGTGCATTCCTTTGAGCTCAGCCTATTCTGTGTTCTCTCTCTTTTAAAATGAGTGATAATAATAGCTGACCTCCTACAACAAGGCATTTGTTATCTTAATGCAACCTATGCTTACATTAGGGACCTTTTTTTGGGGTAGGTGTTGTTTCGTTGTTGTTCAGCCACTAAGTCGTGTCTGATTCTGTGCGACCCCATGGACTGCAGCAAGCCAGGCTTCCTGGTCCTGCATTATCTCCCCGAGTTTGCTCACACTCATGTCCAATGAGTTGGTGATGCTATCTAACCATTTCATCCTCTGTCACCCTCTTTTCCTTTTGCCTTCAATCTTTCCCAACATCAGGACCTTCACAACAGGTGACCAAAGTAATGGAGCTTCAGGTTCAGCATCAGTCTTTCCAATGACTATCCAGGGTTGATTTCCTTTGGGACTGACTGGTTTAATCTTCTTGCTGTCCAAGGGACTCTTAACAGTCTTCTCCAGCACCACCTTTCACTTTCGGGGAGGTGAGGGCAAGGCAATAGCACTACAGAATGACTAATACAATATGGACCATACTGTATATTCATACGCATTTACACCTAATCCTCAATCTCTTTTTTTTATGTATTGCTGCTAAATTTTATTTCTCTAATTCTGGACACATAGTCTTGGCCTTTTAAACCACCTGGGACGAATGTTCATTTATTCCTACTACCTGTCACCCTCTTAGATTCATCCACTGTTGATGCCCAGTGAAGGTCATTTTCCATAAGGTCATTTTCCATCTTCCACCTGCTTTGCAGAATGCTCAGCATCTCTCTCAGGTTATGAGGTCCATGACTTGCTCTTTCTGAGCCTTAAATGCTGGTGAACCACCTGAGGAAGAGGAGGGGACCACTAGCACACCTCTCAGTCTAGAGTCTTGCTTCTTTTCACTCTGTCCTGTGCACCAACATTCCACACAGCTCACCAGAGCAGTAGGCAAGCTTTCCTGCAGATTTTCTCAAAAGCCTCAGGTCAGGAAAGGGTGAAGCTGTATTTCTTTGACAGTAGAAGGCTCATTCAACATCTCTTTGCTCACCCACCCGTCATCTTCCCCTCTTATTTCTAGCTTTGACCCTCTCACCTAACATATTTCTATTTCCTAAGATTGACTTGCTCAACAACAGTTTTTTCAAAAAAAAAAAATGCTCAATGCCCATGCAAGATACACATGCAACAGTGAACATGGCGGGTTGCAAATGGTAAGAGGAAAAAGCTTGCCTTCTCATCGGACTTCCTTGCTTAAGAGAGGTTAAAACTTTAAGGCACAGGGCTGACATGCAACTATCCATTCAGAGCTGGTTTTAATGTCTTAAGAAGGGCTGCCAATCGATTATGAACAGCTCTGCATTTACACATTACGCCACAGTAACAAAAAGGCTTCTTGGAAACAGAGACACACACCTTAGGTTTAGGGGAAATGTAGGTAATAATCATGTCAATACCTGAAATACACAGACACAGAATCAGGAGAAAAGACCAGAACTAAAAACATGAGGTGGGAGGGGTTGTCAGTGAATGGGATCCTAACCTTCTTCTGAAGAGAAAGGAAGACTGACTAGCACCGTGGCCCCCAAGCAGGATTCCTCCAAATAACACTGAAGTCAGAGAACACGAACTTACTGCTCAAGGAGCAGGCGTGGAGGAAAGCAGACCACAAGGGCCTCCATTTCCTAATCTCTAGGAAGGGGGTCAGCTTCCCTTGTAGTGCAGCAGTAAGGAATCTGCCTGCCAATGCCTGCCTAATGCAGGAGATACGGGTTCAGTCCCTGGGTCGGGAAGATCCCCTGGAGAAGGGAATGGCAACCCACTCCAGTATTCTTGCCTGGGAAATCCCATCGACAGAGCAGCCTTCGAGGCTACAGTCCATGGGGTCGCAAAGAGTTGGACACGACTTAGTGACTAAACAACAAAAGGGAAGGGGGTCATAGTCTTGACTCCAGAGACTTCATGAAGCAGTTACAAAATAAGCAACAGATTTGAAAGCAATTCCTAAATTGTAAAATGATGTAAACAGTGTTACAAGCTATTGTTTGCATTATGAAAGATGATAAACGATTTCAAAGAAGGGAAATTGTATTTGTTAAAGAGAGAGAGATGGGATGACATGGTTTAGGAAAGTGAGGCACAGAAGGTCTTACGCCAGACTCTGCACTGAGCATGATATGGCCATGGGGGCGGGGGACCCAGGAAACAGACGTGGGTGGAAAAGGCAGGCCCGGTAGCAATACCCCAAGAAGATAAGCGTCCTGTTTTCTTTTCGAACAAAAGTATTTTTACAAAAACAATTTTTTTCCATGAGGTTTTGGCTTTTGGAAACCGCATACTCAAAATTATGAAGACAGAATGAAGTAGTTACCATTGTCAAGGCTTAATCATTTCTCCTGCCAGACACGGTTAGGCTGTTGCTCTGAGTACTTTTAAAACTTAAGAAGAAATGAAACCTATCGATAAGTGTCCTCTTAAATAATGCCACCTGAAGAATCAATTGTCTCCATAAAAACTTCTGGAGTCTCATTAGCTCAGGCCGCGATTCAGTGTAAGAATCTTCCTTCAAATGATGAAAGAACACTTCAGTGTCCCAACCTGTTACTTCTTTCTGTTATTTCAACTGGAGAGCAGCCAGACAGAAACAGCACTTGAACCTCTGACAGGAGCTTTCTTCGGGGTTTGATTTTTATAAGACTCTGCATTTCTCTCTCAATCAACCCCACAGAGCCGGCTCCGCACAGTCAATTAGAACTTTATCATCTGAGAATTTAAAGCCTGCTTCCAGCCTGAAAATCACCCTGGCTTGTCTTGCAAATGGGCCCTGTGTCATTGGCAAGCAGCCCCTCCATTCAATATCTGTCCATAAAAATACATGGCTAAGGTGGAATCTGTTCTTCCAAAGCCGCCCCCTACCCCCCACCCAACCAGGCTACAAGCACATCGACAGGGAACATAAACTGAAGAGACCTAGATGGGAGGTGCTGACTGGTGAGCGGACATCATTAAAGTGGACAGTTTGTGTCGACTGTGGGATGATTCCCATATGAACTAGGTGATACTCTTAGGAAGGTGTCAATGAAGGACAGGGAAAATGGGGGTGGAGACGTCCTGAGTGAGACAAAGCCTTGAGGTCTGAATCCACAGGTGGCTGCCCGCAGGTGAAGGGACCTCCTATATGCCCACACAGGGTCCCAGCAGAGCTCAGGAAAGTGTGAGGCCCCTGCACTGAGGCTGCAGGTCAGACCCCACCAGACATGGACAAGCGGTCCCAGGGTCCCCAGACTCACCGGCACACTTGGTCCTGGTCCTGAGGGCGGGCCCAGGGGAGCCGGTGCCGCCCTCCCCGGGCCGGGTGAGGAGCACACTGATCTCATACTCCGTGTCGGGGTCCAGATGCCCGATTTTGTAGCTCGTGGAGTCCACCGGCTGCCGGTCGCTCCAGCTCCCACTGGCCGTGCAGTATTCCACCTCCCGGGCCACAATGGGCCCGTCCCCATTGATGGAGTTGGCGTTGAGTTGTATCCAAAGGTAGGTGGCCCCCACAGAGGCCAGCTGAGGGGGTGCGATGGGAACAGGGGGCTCTGAAAGGTAAACCAGAGGGCCATCCTTCAGACACTTGGAAAGAGCTCAACGCACATCAGTCACTAAAATCGGGACGATGTTGACAGTTTAGTGATGAATGGATGAGAACTGTTTTGCTCAGGTTAATAAGAAAAAGCACCTTGAGAGAGGTCTGCAGAGTGTTTAAATCTGTGAAATAAGCCATCTTTAAAGCCTAAGCCTGTTCAAGTAGGTACAACCCCAGTTTGTTTCAGGATGCAATTCATTTTTTCATGAATACGTACATAGGCGTCAAAGGATTTTATTTTGCACTAAAAGTAACTTGTAAAAACTCTCTCAAATGGTAGTAATTAAGCTCTAGAAGGCTTGACACTGTCAACAGTGTCTTTGACATCACCCAAGGTATTACTTGTATCATTAAATTCAGTCTTCTTATATTTATATTCCAAGAATATCATCACTTGAAAAACACAGATGAAATTATACTTTATCTCATCATAAATGCATTTCCAGGATGCCTCATTTACCCCAAAAAGCCATCCCAATGGATTCCTTCTGCTCTCAGAGCAGTGAGCACTTGGGGTAATAAAGTCCAGCACAGCCACTGTTGAGGGAACTTCCACTAATGAGTATTATTAAAGCCACAGAGAGAAAGAAAACCTCTAAAACAAAGCACATGCCCAACTTGATAAACCTCTAAGCAATCAATGGCAAACACTCTTTACAACTCAAGAAAGTCCCCCTCCTTGTTTAAAACACAAGACTGACTTTCTCTGGACCTTTGAGATGGGAGAAACAGGCAATCTTGTTTACAACAGCATGCCCCGTATATCGAGTGCCACTTGAATGGCTCTCCAGGCACCAAATAAAGACATTCCATGTGCCAATGCCACTGTGAGTGGCACCATACGTGACATTAGGGAGGAAGGCAATTGCATGAAATAACATGTTTCTATTTAATGAATCTCCATCGGAGAAAAACGTGAAGCTCTAGTGATTTTTTTCGAGAATGTTTCTGCGGGTGGTTTGTGCCTTTCAGCGTGTTTTTGTTTTCAGCTCCTCATCTAGTTCACACAAACGTCTGGAAAATAAAGCCTGCTATTTGAATTGTGGTGCTGGAGAAGACTTGAGAGTCCCTTGGACAGCAAGGAGATCAAACTAGTCAATCTTAAAGGAAATCAAGCTGAATATTCATTGGAAGGACTGATGCTGAAGCTGGAGCTTCAATGCTTTGGCCACCTAATGCAAAGAGCTGACTCACTGTAAAATACCCTGATGCTGGGAAAGACTGAGGACGGGAGGAGAAGAAGGATGAGCAACAGAGGATGAGACGGTTGGATGGCATCACTGACTTAATGGATATGAGTTTGAGCAAGCTCTGGGAGATGGTGAAGGACAGGAAACCTGGTGTGCTGCAGTCCTTGGGGTCGCAAAGAGTTGGACATGACTTAGTGACTGAACAACAATTCTGTCACTGGCATATGCGCCTGTCCACTTCGTGGCATACATAGCCAGTTGATGTCCGCCACGTTTCCTGCTGATCAGGACCTCAGGACTGCTGGTCTCATCTGAGATTTGGCCCCCAAGATGATACCAAGTTGGTTCCTAGACCAATAAGAAATGAGCAACACGACCACCTTCTGTTAAGTTAGGGCATCTTTTTTCTTCTTTAACATATTCAAGGTGTGATAAATCATACTAACTTTTAAAATAACTGGGAAGAGACTTTCCTGGTGGTCCAGGAGTTAAGATTACATGCTCCCAATGGAGAGAGTCTGAGTTTGACCCCTAGTCAGGGAACTAGATTCCACATGCTGCAACTAAAGATCCCATATGCCACAACTAAGACCTGGCATAGCCAAATAAAATAAATAAATGTACATGCTTAGTCACTCAATCGTGTCTGACTCTCTGCGACCCTATGGACTGCAGCCCACCAGGCTCCCCCGTCCAAGGGGATTCTCTAGGCAAGAACACTGGAGTAGGTTGCCATGTCCTCCTCAATAAATGTATGGGGTCATGTCAAAAAATAAAATAGGGAAATTTCATGAGACTTAAGTCTACATAAGACACAAGGTGAGTTTTATTTAGGGGACTGAAAATTTAGTGCACATTTATTAAATTATTGTTCCTATTGTTTATGAACTACAACTCTGTGCCAGCTCTTCATTTCTCGAGATAGCTTTGACGCAACTCATAATGATTTAACATCAATTTATATCATTAGGCAATTCCTTGAACCAAGACATGAAAAGGGCCTTTTCTAGTATATCCTAAGGCATTGATGTAGCCAGGCTGAAAAAGCAGTTAATTACTTTGTAGTTGCACATGCTAGCAAGGGTTCCTGAACTGCCATTCAAAATATGACTCAGGGGCAAAGCCACAAAGGTTAGTGAGCACACAATTCATTTAGGACATTGTTACTAGTCTCCTAAAATAGACAGGACTTTAATGCTTATTCGTCCCAAGACTATTTTCTCTATTAGTTCCCCATTAGGAAGAGTACCAAATACATTAAGTCAAATGAAAGATTCAACTAGAATCTGGAAATAATTGAGAAAGTCATTCAAAAGGACTTTGGGGTTGCTGGAAGAATCTACAATAATAAGTCAATATTTAAATTTTGAATAAATTTTCTCAAAGGGAAAGAAGGAAGGCACTCAATCTTACTAAGTGATAAAAAGCAACTTAAAATATTTAATCCAAGTGAAAGGGCATGTTAAAAGTAATTCTAAATCAAGTTATTTATTTATATAAATAGAATTAATATACATATAGATACATATCATATATATAATTGATATATATAAGTGAATTCTTAATATGTCTTTTATAATTAAATATGACACTGATATAAATGCATATATACATGCATTGCAGAGATTACATGAAATATTTTCTTGTTTTTGATTACCAAAAGCAGTGGTAGATATAAATAAGACAAGTATTATAGTTTAAAATAAGTTGGGCTTCATTTGGGGACATCAAATCAGAGATGACCTTAAGAAAGCAGTAAACAACTTAAGATTTTGTCATCTTAAAAAATATTAGCACTCTAAATACACACACAGAAAATGTGTTCAACCACATACATGTGGCCTAAACATGTCATTATGTCTTTTAAAGTAACCGTGTCGAGGCAATTCTTTACTTGACTAGTAGAATCTGGCATGTTACCTCATTTCAAAGAAATAAAATATAAGCAAAAGATGGCAATAAAAATTATAAGTGGAGGAAAAGTCAAATTCCAGATCTGTGCTATAACTGCAAGCCAGTTGTCACTGACTCAGGCAGGATGCAGAGATGCAAAAGAGGTGCCTGGACATTTTATCATGAGGAGTCAAGAGTTCCCCATGCTGTCCTAAGGCAGGAAAAGGTACGGCAGAAATGTGAGTTGAACCCACACATCCTTTGCGCTTAGGTGTGTTCTGGCAGACCAGAGATGTCTGACTTGCTTATTGTTATTGTTTGTTGCTCAGTCTCTCAGTCATGTCTGATTCTTTTGTGATCCCATGAACTGCAGCATGCCAGGCTTCCTGGTCCTTATCTCTTGGAGTTTGTTCCAAATCATGTCCATTGAGTCAGTGATACTATCTAACCATCTTATCTTCTGTTGCCCCCTTCTCCTGCCCTCTATCTTCCCAGCATCAGAGTCTTTTCCAATGAGTCGACACTTCACATCAGGTAGCCAAAGTATTAGAGTGTCAGCATCAGTCCTTCCAATGAATATTCAGGACTGATTTCCTTTAGGATTGACTGGTTTGATCTCCTTGCTGTCCAAGGGACTCTCAAGAGTCTTCTCCAACACCACAGTTCAAAAGCATCAATTCTTTAGCACTCAGCTTTCTTTATGGTTCAGCTCTCATATCCATACATGACTACTGGAAAAACCATAGCTTTGACTAGATGGACAATTTTCAGCAAAGTAATGTCTCTGTTTTTTAATATGCTATCTAGGTTTGTCATGGCTTTTCTTTCAAGGAGCAAGGGTCTTTTAATTCTGTGGCTGCAGTCACCATCCACAGTGATTTTGGAGCCCAAGAAAATAAAATCTGTCACTGTTTCCACTTTATCCCCATCTATTTGCCATGTGATTTGCTTATAACTCCCCAAAAATTAACTCTTCCACAGAGGCAATTTTTAGAGGCGACTAAATCTTCATCACACTGATTACAGAGCACCATGCCTCAGGCGGCACAGGTGGTCACAGTGAAGCACTGGAGCAACCAGAAATCAGAAAACAGGACACAACCACAAAGAACTGGACCAAGACAAAAGTGAAGTTACACTGATGACAATAAAGAACTCAGCCTTGTGACCAGCAAGGCGGCTGGTCCTCTGGATTTGTCGGCAAATGGTGGGGGTTTTCTACCCCGAGACCCTTCTGCAGGGGACGGTGTGCACATTTATGCAAAGTTCCCTCTGCTTACAGATAAAATCCAAACTCCAAAACTAGCCAGACAGGCTAAAGCTTTGCTACAAGCCCACACTCATAGGGATCAGGCATGGCAAATGAGATCATTCGAGTCTAAACTGCAGTGTGTGGCTGGCTCCTTATTTCCTTCCACAGAACGTTAGTCATATTAGCTGCAGATAAACACTGCTGGGGTCAGGCTCCCCCCAAGCCAGGCATGACTAACACTGGTGGGGCCAGTTTCACAACAGAAGCCTTTACCCACATCACCTATAGAGTTTATCGCAGAGGCTCTATCCCCAGAGACTCTGATTCAATACAGGTGTGGTAGTGGGGGTGGAGAAGAAGTGGCTGGTGTATTATTGTTATTATTTTCGGAAAGGTGATTCAGCCGTGCATTCTCAGATGAGGACCACTAATGGACCAGAGCAGAGAGAGTAAGAGCCACCTCTCTCTCATCATGGACTGAACAGGTGTGGGCTGCCCACTAGGTATTCTCAGCGCCATTCACCTATTTGTGGCATCTGATCTTTCTGATAGCCCTTGAGGGTCAGTCACATTATTATTCTTTTCCAATTGGCTGCGCCAGGTCTTAGTTGTGTGGCATGTGGGATCTTGTTCCCCAACAGGGGATGGAACCTGGAACCCCTGTCCTGGGAGCTTGGAGTCTTAGCCACTGGACCCACCAGGGAGTCCTGGGTCAAACTCATTATTAAATCTATTTTAAACCTGAGGAAAAAGAAGCATCCAGAGCACAGGACCACACCCATGCAGCTAGTGCTGGGGTTTGAACCCCGCAGTCTGTAGAACTGCCTGCATAGAGAAATTTGCTGACAAAAAGGAATAGTCCCTCCAAAAGAAACCGATTTTACATTCCCCGTTTAACAAATGCAGGGGAAAAATTTTAAAAGTAGGCATCATTCTGTTCCCCTAGGAAGACGCAGCAGTGGCTTGCCACAAGTTGTATAAAAATGCCTCATGGTATATCTAAAAGTCCAAATTATTCTGTCTGGGACCAAAAACTGCCTTAGCAGATCAGTACTATAAACTCCGAAGTCCGTGCACACAAAAAAAACATCAAACTAGCTAAAGGAAATTTATATCCACCCCCCTTTATTGAATTCATCTCCCACCTTCCTGACTATAATGACTTAATTCTTCAGTCACACAAAATACAGTAATAGACCCTAACGGCAGCATTATGAATGCTAACTCACTGTTATCAATGTGGTTTGGGTGATATGATGGAGCATTTCTATACTGACACTGCCTCATTTTATTAACCACCCTGCTATCGTAAACACCCTGGCTGGGGGAATATTTGCATTTTAAGTGATTTTCTATCAGTACAAAAAATTTCATTCCTTAAAAAAAAAATTTACAGGCTGTAATCTCTGTATACAGAGTTGGCAGAAGAACTTGCCAAGAGCACATTCGCTGCTTTGTATGCAACTGAACCAACATAAATAAAATACATTTTTCAAAAATATTGCTCACGTGCAAAATCTGTACTTAAAATGCAATCCATCAATACAGCCTGTCACCAAACCACTGTTCAGAAACAGACGAGGGTAAGTCTGAGCTTTCAACAAATCATGATCTCATAACCGTCCCACATGCTTGTTTTAATAGACTATGTGGGGGTATAAAAATAACATTATATACCTTTAACTACCAACTCTGCATAGTTGGATATGCCAACTCCCCCGTCGGTGCGAATCATGCAGCGGTATTTTCCAGCATCTCGTTTGGTTGTGTTCACGACGTTAAATGATGCTATGAATCGCCGGGAACTGGTCACCTTTATTTCCTTCAGAGGAGCATCCTGGACATCAATGCCCTGTGTTGTGGGGGTGGAGAGGACAAAAAGAAGTAATATCAGCTGTCTTCCGGAAACATATTCCTGAAGGCACAGAGTTCAGTGTTACTTACATCCAGATCCCGGTCCCTTGTTAATTACCCATGGGCAGTTGTTGCAGGAAAACAGCTGCCCAGAAACCAAAATTCTGCCTTGATCAACACTTTCAGGATTTGCCAGATGCAAAATTAAGTGTGAAGAAATGTCTTTGGTTTTGCCCCTCTAAGATATTCATTATGTTATTCTAGTGCAATGGGAGGAGAGGAAGAAGCACATGGGAAAATCCTTTATTTTGCTCCCAAACTATCAACAGTTAGTCTTTTTATAATACATAATCGTATTATACTTGGCTAGAAAAAAAAATTAATTCACACACTACACTATGACTGACCTCATTTTATATATGAACTACTAAACAGCTTATCAAGAACTACTTTAAAAACATAAGTAGGTATTAGCATAGCTCCTATGGAAAGGGTCTGAAGGACTAGATTCAGCTTTAGAATTTTCTTCCTGGAGCTACAAAAAGCAAGCGGAAGTTGGTGCTTAATATCACCTAACACTGAAACGCGAGGGGAGAAGTTCCTTTCCATATTCCACAGCCAGGACCACACAAAGCAGGTTCCATCTCTGGGGCAGAGTTGTCCTATTCCATGCCCAAGACAGTAAATAAGTCCGTCCTTATGCACACTTAGAAATTCATTCATGCTTCCCATAGTTTAAAGCCACAAGAACGACTACAGATTTCAGTCCTATATAGTTTTAGTACAGTTATCAGGAAAGAGGCTCTCTTTACCATGCTATTTGCAATTATTAAGGAGAAAACAACCGGCAAAGACCTTAAGGCAAATGCATTTTGTCTGATTATTCACCCAGCAACCATGCTGGGGGCCACCTCCGTGGGGTCACTATATTAAGACCCTAAGCTCATCGTGGCGGACAACAGAAAAGTGACCCCAGTGCTCACAGCGCTTCAGTTGCTGGGAAGTGCAGGCTTGAAATGCACACGTGATCATCAATGATGGCGGGTCAGGTGGCTGGCAGAAATCATAATGGAGTTGTCTTTAAATATGGAGGCTGGTTTGAGGAACTGATCCTGGAGCTGAGATCTGAAGTGTAAGCAGGAGCTACCCTAAGGGGAGGGTGGGAGAGAAGGAAGTGTCCCAGGCAGAAGAGATAACAGGCTGCCTGGGATGTTAGAAAGAGTGTAAAACTTTGGAGGAGGCCAAGGCAGCCAGAGGAACTGGGGAGGAGGACAAGCATCCGTGCACTCCAGGACACATGGGCTGCCTGAAAGTGTCTGTGTTTATAGGTGTGAACATGCCAGGCTACCAATAATAAAACTCCTCTGTAGCACTCAGTGATTTACATAAGTAAAGCCTTCTAATAGCTTTCTCGGTGATATTTTGTCAGTGTGTCCTAATGGACATGAGTTTGGGAATTTGACCGACCAGGACTCCATAGGTAACTTCAGAGTGATTTACCCACCTGGGCACCGCCGCCCCCCACCCCCCTCATCTGTAAGAGATCCTACAACTACCAGGGAGTTGTGGGAATTTAAGACACCAGCCTAATGACTGGTCCCCGCCCAGATTCTGGACCAGCTGAGGGATGAGCTCTAGAAAACAGGCGGACAGTCTGGCAAAACACTGCCTTTATTACCAGTGATCCCGGCCCCGCAGATTCTGCAGAATACGGCTGATGTGCAGTAAGCATGGGCTTGCTAGAACAGCACAGAATGGAATAAACTCACCCGCCCAGCCACGGGCTGCACTAGAAAGCCACAAGGCCTCCCTGTGTCGGGAGCTGCTGGCAAACACCCAGGACGGAGGAAGGGCTGCTGGGGGGAGTGAGTTCCCAAAGGAGAGGCTGGACCCTGCGTGCTCCCAGCCTCCTGCCAGCAGTTCCACGTGGACAGAGAAAAGGACCAGGGTGCTGCACCAGCACAGTTCCTGCCACAGCAGAGGAAACATCAGGACTGGGGAACTACAGTTCCTATCATCTTCAGAACTAGCAATCCAGGCAGCCTTGCTGGTAGCTTAAAAAGTCACAGATCTGAATATGATGTTAAATATACTCCTTACATACATCATGTGTCTTTTTTCAAAAACGAAATCCCTTCAATCTGGTCTGACAAAGGGCACTGAAAAGTTAGATAAATGAAACGAAACAATGTCAATCTAGCATTATTTGTGAATTCAACAGGAGAGAGTATTTCTCTTTGTATTCCACACATTCAGTCTCCCATCCTCTCCCACAAATAAATTTTAAAAAACCCTGAATTCTACCACTAGGAGTAACCTTAGACCGACTACTCTATAAAATTGTCTTTTTCAAATAGAAAATAAAGCCAACCTTGTTTAAAAAAAAAAAAAAAATTGAGCCCTGAAGAAAGGCAGACTTCACATCTATAATTCTTTGTTTTGTTTATTAAAAACAAGGACAACATCCTAAGGGCTATCTATTAATATTTCTTTCTTTCTTTACGTGTTGCATGAATCTTATAAAGATTACGCTTCTATGGTCATCTCATAATACTTTCCTAACAGAATAAACCTGTCTCAAAAGAACGTTTATTCAAAAGAATTCTAAAGGATGCCCTTATGCATTCCTCACAAGTACTCAAGGCTATATGAAGGGCAGCCAAGGTTAAGGAAACCTCCGTGCTGGATGCAGACACATGTCGGGAGGAGCGTTACTTCATACCTGTGGTCTTTATGCCACTAATTCATCCTTTAAACAGCTTGAAACTGGCAGCTCTGCCCAACTCCAATGAGTCATAAGAACCCTCAGGAATAGGCCTTTTTTTTTTTAATCCCATGTATTTAATCACAGGGCTTCAAGGTGGTGCAGTGGTAAAGAATCCTCCTGCCAATGCAAGAGATGTGGAGACGTGAGACTAGGGTTTCATCCCTGCCTCAGGAAGATCCCCTGGAGGAGGAAATGGCAACCCACTCCAGTATTCTTGCCTGGAGAATCCCTATGGACAGAGGAGCTTAGTGGGCTACAGTCCACGGGGTGGCAAAGAGTCAGATATCGAGCACACACACCCAATCCAACATAAGGGAAAAGAATCTAAAGAAGAATGGAGATACATATATACATACATATGCATATACATGTATGTATATCGGAATCACTTCGCTGAACACCTGAATCCAACACAACACTGTAAACTAACTGTACTTCAATGACAACAAAAAGAAGCAACCGGTGGCTGGGTTCATGAAGAGGAAGGAGAGAGCGTCCTCAGAGTACTGGGGCTGTGGCGAGGAGACAGCACACCCGTCACTCTGATAGTGTCAGATCCCATGTCCTGGGTCCTTAGGAAAGGAGGAGGACAGGGTTCACAGCCCTCGGCAAGCACCAGACAGCAGAACCTGCGACACCTCACGGATCAGAGGAAGTAACATGCGATAAATGCCGGGAGAGCGGGGTCAGCTAGAAACCTGTGCACAAGCAGAGGCTGTGGCTGCCTGTCAGCGTGGATGTGGGACGGTGTTTCTGAAGCCTTGGCTCAAGGTTATTTTCTTGACTCCTCCAACATGCCTGTCAATGATTTTGATGGTGTCACAGATACATCCATCAAATGTACAGGTGACCAATAACTAGTACATGAATGGATACATTGGGATAAGAGCAAAGACTGCCTACCTTCCTGCTACTTGACTTCAGGCCCCACAAAGGCAGGGATCTTTCTCCAGGTTTTTTGCTGCTGCATCTATCGCACAAAAAACATGCCTGGTGCATCCTAGGGGGCTTCAGTGGTAATATTGAAAGGGGTTTAGGTATTGAATGGGCAACTGAACAAATTGATTTTTTAAGATGCTTTTGGTCCCCAGATACCCTGCCTTAGGTCAGAATTCAACAGGAAAGACAGGGAACCGAAGCTGGCCTATTTTCTCTGATGCAGGGCAGTGAGAAAAGGTCATGAGGGCCCTTCCCTGTCTGCCTCTCCCTGACAGGGAGGGCCAGATAGGACAATGTGCTCAGAACCCCAGGTACCCTGAGCATCTAAGAAACCATGGGGAGACTTCGTTACTCAGGCAAAACAAAATGATGAAAATGGCCACTGGGAAGAGATAGAACCTTTGTCAGGCAGTTTTCTCTCAGTTTTCACAGAGTTAGAAAGAGGTGACCCTGCCAGGGACTGGAGAGCTGGTTCTTAATAGCATCACAGCAGGACAAGGAAGCACCAACAAGGATGGTGCTGTGATGTTCTTTAGAATATGAGTTCCTGTAAGACAGCCTCAGCGTCCTTCTGACAAAACCCCCAACTCCAGACAGAGCAGGGCACCAGGTGTCCAGGTGTTAAATCAACCTCTGACCCATCTTTTGTCAACATAATGAGACAAGCATAATGGCCATGTCTGCGAGGAAATGATCTTAGTGGGTTAAATACAGCTTTTTAATAAAAGCAAGAGTATCTTCAAACATGCATGCATTTCAATTTGAGCAAGCCAGAGAGAGTCCTGATAGTTATTTAAATTAGACTTCCAACCTTCTTTCTGCAGAGGGCTAACTCTAGGACTTCTAAATGAGCAGTAATTTGCCAGCAAAAAAAAGATGCATATTAAGTCTTTCAGAAAGAGTTTTGCAATAACCAGAGCAATGATTGAAAGAAATTGAGGTCTGGGCAGTTAGCCGCCTTTAGAGCAAATTAATCCTATTTAGGAACTGGTCTGAGCGCAGGAGCTAAGCATATACAGGGGAGCCAGAGGCGGCTCCTCAGCCATACAGGTGGAGATTAAACCACACTTTCATTTCTTTAATAGGGAAAATAATCCACATATTCCACTATCAAATACGTCCATCTGTAAGATACTGATCGAAATCCTTACCACTGGGGTCACTAATAGTATCTGCAGGGCCAGAAATAATTTTGTTTAAAAAATTTCCTGTAATCTAAATCTTAATTTTGACTATCTCAACAAATCTACTTTCTGGACCCCACATATTTTTACATTTTAATAAATAATAACTAATCAAAGTGCTGACCTTTGATTTCTAGACCAAAACCAAGCCAGCACAAATATTCATCGATGTGGAATGCTACAACTAGAAGTCTTACTCCTATTATCATGTACTATGAATACATATTGACAAATGTTCTTTAATTGGTTAATGGGGATACAGATAGCCAAAGCGAAAGTCACTCAGTCATGTCTGACTCTGTGACCCCATGGACTGTACAGTCTAGGGAATTCTCCAGGCCAGAATACTGGAGTGGGTAGCTTTTCCCTTCTCCAGGAGGTCTTCCCAATCCAGGGATTGAACCCAGGTCTCCTGCACTGCAGGTAGATTCTTTACCAGCTGAGCCACAAGGGAAGCCCAAGAATACTGCAGTGGGTAGCCTATTCCTTTTCCAGGGGATCTTCCTAACCCAGGAATCAAACCGGGGTCTCCTGCATTACAGGCAGATTCTTTACCAACTGAGCTATGAGGGAAGCCCACAGACAGCCAAAATAACATATTATTCAAACATATAATAGTCTTCCATGCATATTCGAGTAAAAAAATTTGATTATGAAAATTTAGAACTTCATTCTGATATTTAGACACAGTTCAATATATATTTGCAATATGTGAATAATACTGTTTAATAATATATAATAATGCAGTAACTAGATATACCAAAAAAAGAAATACCAATGAAGTTAGAAGTTATTTTGTCTTAAAATCTGTCAATGAGGCTAATCTAGCCACACCAAACTAAGTAATCTGACAGTGCCCGACAGTTCCTGTTGGGTTAAAGGTTTGGGTTTGCAAGGCTAGAACGTGACTTTGTTACTTCTAAACTGTAATAACAGCACTTGACCATGAGGAAAATGGCAGAACCTACCTAGTTATCCATGATCTAAAAGGCAAGGTTAGTTAGTCATAAACAAAGCTGACAAAGGACATTACTTTTTCCCCAATCAATATGCCTTAAAACATACAGACTCTAGTCCCCTTGCAGGCTCCTCTGTCCACAGAATTCTCCAGGCAAGAAAACTAGAGTGGGTTCCCATTCCCTTCTCCAGGGGAACTTCTTCACCAGGGATCAAACCCAGGTTTCCTGCACTGCAAGCAGATTCTTTACCATCTGAGTCACCAGGGAAGCCCTAAAACATACACGTCTTCATGAAAAAAAAAAAAGTTGAAAAGATAAAGAAGGCACAAGATAAGGGTTAAAGGCCCCATAGTTCTGAATCTGAATTTGAATTGTCACACTGAATTGGAATTGTCACTCTGTCTTGATCTCAAGACAGACATGTTTTAATCTTAAATGTATATGTGTGTGTGTATATCTATCTATCTATCTATCTATATATATATATACACACACACATATATATATATATATATACCAGCTCCATCCAATGGGAAGATCCGCAAACAATAAGAAGTAGTAATAAGCACCTCTGTCCTCAGATTGCAATTTCTTCTTCTCTTTTTTTTTCAGATTGTAATTTCTAATTACCAGTTCCCCTGAAAAAGAACCAGGGCTCCCTGGCAAAATGGCTAATTCTAGATTATCAATATGGAAAACACAAGCCTGGAACACATAGTCACACACAAAAGCAAGAAAGCCATGGAGATAGCCCAGCTCAGGGGACTCCCATTCTGAGTAAGCCTCAGTGTTTAGGGATGGAAGATCTGAGCAGCGATAAGGATAATAAGTGCAATGGATCAAAACTCATCAAAAGTGTTTAAATCCACAAGTTGATGATGACAGATGATGAAGTCAATGACAATAACAGCAGTAACCTCTTTGGTAACTTTCAGGTGATGTTAGTGAACTACCTCACTATTTTGAAAATTTGCTAAAAAAGACAAAAATATCAAGTATTTATCCCACCTTCCATGTATGATTTATATGCCAGGACACCCAAACGGTTAATAGCAGAAGAGCTTTTCTTTTTAGAAGTATTCTAGTGACTAAACAAAGAAGGACTGAGAACGAGACTGTTTTGCAACCCTGAATGAATCAATGACCCTAGGAATGAGTGTCACAAAGGAGATACAACTGGCAAGACACACAACAGTCAGAATAACACACTAAATGTTGCTACTTGAAGTCGACAGGCAAAACTCAAAACATGAGAGGCTGCGCAGGACAAACCCAGCCTCAACAATACCAACAACCACCACCACAAACAGAGGGAAATGAACAGAAATACTGAAGATAAAAAGGACTTAAGACACTCGTCATGGGAGTCGGATGGATTGTGAGATTGGGACTGACATATGTATACTTTTATCCTACTATGTATAAAAGAGATAACCAATGAGAACCCACCACATGTATATAAAAGAAAACACTCATCACCCAACTGCAAAGTGTGAACTTTACCACAATCACAAGTCAAATAAAACTGCTAAAATAAATAGTTACTAGACAGCCAAGAAATACGAACACTAATTGTTTTCACAGGGCATGCATGGTGATTATTCTATTTTGTAAGAGCTCTTATCTTTTAGAGCAGCAGTTTGAGGCTAAGTCCATCCTGCAACTTCTTTTGTAAGGCTTGCAAGCTCAGAATGGTGTTTAAGTTTTTTAAAACGGCTGAAAAAAAATCAAAAGAAGAATAGTATTTTGTGACAATGAAAATGACGTGACAGACTTTTCACATGTCCATGTATAAACCTGTCCTGAAACTAGCCACATTCATCCATTTCAGGGCTGTTCAAGGATGCTTTCATGCTATGATGGCAGAGAAGACCCTCTGGGCTGCAAAATTTACTACCTAGCCCTTCACAGAAAAAGTTTGCCAACTCCTGTTTTAGAGAAACGTTTACAAGTTACATAACATGATGACTGGGATCATCAGAGGGGAAGCAGTTGGGCACACAGGGGAAGAAAGTGGTCTCACATGCTGTTGGTTTTGAAGTCGATGTTGGGTACATCGAGTTTGTGACATCATTCTCTCTACCTCTGTGTTTATTTATGATTTCTATAATAAAAATGAAAATAGGAACTTGAGATTAACATATACATGTCAATACTTTGGCCACCTGATGCAAACAGTTGACTCATTGGAAAAGACCCTGAGGTTGGGAAAGATAGAGGGCAGGAGGAGAAAGGGGTGACAGAGGATGAGATGGTTGGATGGCATCACTTACACAATGGAAATGAGTTTGAGCAAACTCCGGGAGATAGTGAAGGACAGGGAAACCTGGCGTGCTGCAGTCCATGGGGTTTCAAAGAGTCAGACACAACTTAGCGACTGAACAACAAATACATAAACTAAATAACCAACAAGGACTTACTGTGTAGCATAGGCAACTATACTCAGTATTTTTTAAAAAATAAAGTAAAATTAAAAAATAAAAAGAAAATAGTTCTAAGAAGCAATCAGAAGAAAATCTCTTCTCTTTTGCATTTTTTAACAACTATTTAAACCATCACAATTGCCCCAGGAAAAATAGATGGTTTTGTTGCTAGCTCACAAATACTGCAAAGCTATAGGAATCAAAGAAACATTTTGTCCAGCTGTCATTTGCGTCCAGCAAAAGCAGCAAGTCAGTCTGCTACAAAGATCCCACCACAGAAGTAAAGAAAATGCAATTTGCCAAAGGGGAAGCCACATGCCCAGGGTAGCAGTCCTCTCTGTAGCAGCATTCGCATAACTAATCATCATACACCCAGCACATGCAAAGTGTAGGACACACACTTCCTAAATGAAAGCAATCACTGGCTTCCATCTCAAGAAAACAGAAACTCCATTAATCTGTCACTTGTCCCTTGTCTTTAGTGGACATCACTTCTTATAACAGAGACACACATAATTTTCTTGCACCTGGACAATAGCCAATTCCCTTTGCTTTGAATGAAGGGAATGAAGGGTGGCATTTTACACATGGGAGAAATGCAGAAGAGAATAACGATATGATTTATGATTTCAAAGTTCATCCCCTATAGGAGCTAGCTGACTGCCACTGTGTGTCAGTCACAGAAGTCTCTGACCTTGTCCCAAACTGGGTCCCTCTAGGACTAAAAGCACCATGAATTTTTCTCTATTCCGTTTCTCTGGTCCTAAAGACAATTTTGAAACTAAAACCCATCCAAAATTGTCAAATTTTTCCCCCACTCTATTTTTTAGGTACAAGAAGATCAAACCAGTCAATCCTAAAAGAAATTCCAAATATTCATTGGCAGGACTGATACTGGCCACCTGATGCAAAGAGCCAACTTGTTGGAAAAGACCCTGATGCTGGGAAAGATTAAGGGCAGGAGGAGAAGGGGGCCACAGAGGAAGAGATGGTAGAATGGCATTATAGGCTCAATGGACATGAGTTTGAGCAAACTCTGGGAGATGGTGAAGGACAGGGAAGCCTGGTGTGCTGTAGTCCATGGGGTCGCAATGAGTTAGACACAATGGAGTGACTGAATAACACCACCACCAATTCCAGATAACTAGACTGAAAATCTTCTAGGGCTTTCAAAATTACCTAAAGCAGGCATGTTTAAGTCCTAGCTAAAATAGCCTCCATTTTTTTCCTCCCCTTCCAAAAAGAAGAGTAAGAAGAGAGGGAAAAAACAGAGATGCTAACAGTGTCCAAATTCTCCAGGGTCCCCGCTCTAGGGCCCAGATCACCGAAAGCAGACAGACAGGGTGGCAAGATATTTAAGATCTCGGGAATTCCGGAGCAGGGCTTTCTGCGTCTCCCCTTCTCATGACACAGCTGTGGATCCTTGGAAGCAAGAGACACACACGAGCCCTTTGATGAATACGAGAAAAGAAAGACAGAATAAATGCTTTAACAGGACGTGTGGTTCCTGGGCTCAAAGTCAGCATTCCTCAAGATTAGCAGTTGATGCCTCTCTCTTCCGTCCTCCTACATGAACCATCCTGACCTACGGTTTTCACAGCGCATCCTCACATCCTGGCCCAGTGGTTGTCAGATCCCATCAGAGGACGAGGCCCTTGGACAAGGCTCCAGCGACTCCTGGCCCATCCTCCTCAAAGTACCAGCCACTTACACCTTCTTTGACTGAGGCAGGTGATATCACAAAGTACAATTTTTAATCAATTTCTCCCAGAATCTCCATAGACATATCCCACTGTTTCACCCAGGTGAAAGAAACCTTTACCTTTAAATGGAGGTAATCCAAAATCATATCAGTTAAAAGATACAATGTAAGCTTTCAAGGTTGTCAGTGGTTTCAGGCTGAATATTCAATATTATATCATGTAGATGGATACTGAACTTACTAAAACAATAATGGATGTGATTTCAACCACTCAAAACTTTAAGGGAAAAAAAAAACTTTAAGGAGCCAATGGTTCCTATAGCAACTGAAGACAGTCCCTTTTGTGCCTTCCTGGTATTTTCTATGACAGTAAGTGGTATTAAATTTATGCTTTAATATACAGGGTCTAAAACACCCAAGTTAGGCTTGACAAGGGAACCATAATTTGACTCCCTTTCAAATCATTTTACGGTTTTTATACATAATAACAAAATCATTCTGATATACAGCTGTGATTTTTTTTCCCTCACAACCTATAAAGGAAACTAAAAGCCACCAAGAAATGTTGACCAAATAGACACATTCCAAAACACAAAAGCCAAGGCAACATTCCACACACATGAATACAGTTTTCATCTTGTGTGTGTGCTAAGTTGATTCAGTTGTGCCCTACTCTTTGCGACCCCATAGACTATTGCCCACCAGGCTCCTCTGTCCATGGGATTTCCCAGGCAAGAATACTGGAGTGGGTTGCCATGCCCTCCTCCAGGGGATCTTCCTGAACCAAGGATCAAACCAACATCTCTTTATGTCTCCCTGCAGTGGCAGGCAGATTCTTTACCACTATTACCACCTGCAAAGCCCATAATTTTCATCTTAAATGTTGACAAAAGCTATGTTATCACTTAAATTGCCAACTGATGATTATGAATCCACGAAGAAAGATCTGGATCATCATTCTTTGCAAGAGGCATTACAGTTAAGAACACAGATTTTTGGACTTAGATGGCCTGGCTCAAATCCCAGTTCTTGTTACTAGCAACAAGTCAATGCAAAAATCTCTGAAATTTTCTGAGACCCAGTTACATCTTTATTCTATAATTGGGCACATAAAAGAATTCTCATAGGGATCAGTTAAGAGAAAAAAAAAAAATTGCTGAACGTAGGCTGGAGTTGTGGTCCACTGCAGTCCATGGGGTCACAAAGAATCGGGCATGACTGAGCGACTGAACAACAGCAAGATGATGATTCCAAAGTTAATGCTGATATTTTCATAGTAAATCTGAAAATATTTGGTTAACAGGCTAATATCTGAAATACAAGGTCAGTCAATCAGTAGAGAAAAATGTCCAAGTGACAGAATTTACTCATTTATAAATAAACAAATACATTTATACATATAATTGACTTTCACTAACAAAACAGAACTATCTACAATACATATAATAATTGGACAGATGAGTGTGTTAAAGTTCCCTATCTCTTCTGAGCTTGTTTTTTCATTAATAAAATGCAGAATTTAATTTGAACATTGTTCCAAATTTAGGCTTTACATAATACTGTAATGCTAAATAGTGAGCCATTTAAAACTGATGGAGAGAAAAGGATGATTTTCCAGGTTTCCTTCACCAGCTACCGTTCACACAATACACAGTCCTGGGCTTGATCAAAGCTTCCATCCACCTACCTTTAAAAAGGCATCTCAAGGATTCCCTGGTGACTCAGTGGTAAAAAATCTGCCTGCTAATGAAGGAAACATGGGTTCGATCCCTGGTCCAGGAAGATCCCACATACCACACACCTAAGGCTGTACACCAGAACTACTAAGTCTGCTCTAGAGCCCATTTTCCACAAGAGAAGCCACTGCAATGAGAACCCTGTGCATAGCAACTAAAGAGTAGCCCCCATGCTCTACAGCTAGAGAAAAGCCTGAGCAGAAACGAAGACCCAGCAGAGCCAAAAATAAATTGATTACTTTTCAAAAAATTAAAAGAAAAAAAGAAAAGGCCTTTCCACCACCTCCTTGTTTTCTGGCACTTGTCCTGGAAGCTGGATCACCTTCATTTCCCACCCACATCTGAGTCTGATGTGGTAGCTGAGTTGTGCAGATCAAAATGTTTGCATCCTCCTCCATATTCATATGATGAGGCCTACTCCCCACTGTGACCGTAATGGGGATGGGGCTTTTGGAAGCTAACTAGGTTGAGATGCGCTTCCTTGGTGGCTCAGATGGTTAAGAATCTGTCTGCAATGTGGGAGACCCAGGTTTGATCCCTGGGTGGGGGAAGATTCTTCTGGAGAAGGGAATGGCACCCCACTCCAGCAGTCTTGCCTGGAGGATCCACGGGCAGAGGAGTCCAGTAGGCTACTGTCCATAGAGTCACAAAGAGTCAGACACGACTGAGCAACTAACCCTCAATGTTGAGAGGAGGTTGAGATGAGGTTGTGTGTGTGGAGACCAAAGGGTGGGATGAGGGCCCTTAGAAAGGGAGGAAGAGCCAGAGGATGAATGTGACTATGCAGCAAGAAGCTGTTGGTCTGCAGACCCAGGAGCTGGTCCTCTCCAAGAACATGCATGCTGGTCCTGGCTCTTAAGACTGCCAGCCCCCAGAACTGTGAGAGATAAATGTCTGTTGGTTAAGCCTCCCAGTCTACAGTATTTTTGTTACAGTGCTTTGGTGATTTACTGAAAAGCTGAAAGAGGTATTATAAATACTAATTCCTAAGATAAGCCTATAGAGATAAATAAAATTTTAAATATTTCAGAAAGAACAACAGTAATTCTAACATAATTACATGTGGCTCAAAGGGTCAATGACTGTATGAACATTTATAACCCAAAAACTGATACCATCAGCAAATAATATTTAAGTATAAAAAAGAACATCTAAAATTCTATTTTCTCAGTATCTTCTATATAAACATACTCAAGGATATTTCAAAATGTGGGCTCCACAAGTGACCAGAAAGTTGATAACAACAAGAAATGCACGCCCCTGTTTTGGTTACTTGAATGGCTTTCCAAATCTGTTTCATTTGAGCGTCTCCCACGGTTATAGCCCAGGTTCATGCAAAGATCACCATATCTGATAGTACACAGCAAGGATACTCAGCAGATTCCATGCACATCAGTTTTTTTTTTTTTTCTTCACCACATAAAAATACTTTGATAGATGCTGTCTTCCTCCTGCACACTGTCTGGAAGGTGTTTTAAGTACACTGCAGCTATAATAATGGAGGCTCATGAGCTGTGTTTCATTTTGTCATTCTGTATTCTAGAAAGACCAGCTCCACACTGGCAATAACCTGCCTGGCCCACGGATGAGATGGAGAAGACAGAAGCAGATGGGGTCCATCTGTTAACCATAAACACTTCTTCATTAGTGTCATCCTCAGATTTATGAGTGTTACGCTTTTGAGAAAGACTCTGCCATTGATTATATTTATATATAATCTATATATACATATAGAGATTATTTTTAAGCAATCAAACCACTGGCCATTTTTCATAGATGTGGATCAAGATGTACAAGTTGTATAGATGGACTTTTTTTTTTCAAGATGCCTCCTGGATGTAAATCATGTGATGTCAGTTACACCCAAATCCTTCTAACAGAGTGGTAAGTGCACATTGTTTATTCACCTAGCTCTGGATATGAGAAGCCAGCACAGCAGAGTGGAATGAATCTGGAGTAGAAGTGAAGAAACAGGACTATTTCCAGGTATGCAATCTACCTTTGTGACTCTTAACAATCCCGCGCCTCAAACTCATATATAAAAAAGTACAGAGCCAAGGGATGCACCATGAAACACTGAACAATGCATTATGGTAGAATTCAAAAGATGTAATGCAAATTACTGTGTAATGTAAGTATAAATGATCACACTTCACAATGATGTTGTTTTTGTTCAGTTGCCAAGTCGTGTCCAACTTTTTTCGACTCCATGGACTGCAGCATGCCGGACTCCCCTGCTCTTCACTATCTCCCAGAGTCTGTTCAAACTCATGTTCATTGAGCTGGTGACACCATCCAATCATCTCTTCCCTTGTTGTCCTCTTCTCCTCCTGCCCTCAATCTTTCCCAGCATCACAGTCTTTTTCAGTGAGTCAGCTCTTCACATCAGGTGGCCAAAGTATTGGAGCTTCACCTTCAGCATCAGTCCTTCCAATAAATAATCAGAGTTGATCTCCTTTAGGATTGACTGGTTTGATCTCCTTGCTGTCCAAGGAACTCTCAAATAAAGGATGTTCCCCAAATAAAGGATGTCCTATTCATTTCCAAATCTTGACTTACTACTAGGAAGATTCAAGTGACAGAAAAACTTAAAACAATCTTTCATTCAATTTTCTGCCTGAATCTTAGAATTACTTTGAGGAGCCAAGTGAACTGAAATGGAGAAAAGCATTTAAGTGTTATAACATTAGAGGAAGAAGGAAGAAAAGCCCATATTCATACCTCCAAGACCAGAGGGATTTCATCTAGTTTTCCAGGTCTGCTTCTCCCCATGACTTGTAAAGAATGGCCTGAAGCAAAGACTCAGGGCCCAGGCAAGAGAGCAGGAGCGCTCTGTGACACCACCCCCTACCACACACCCTTAAGCTGCTGGAACTATCTCATACAAATTCAGGTTAATAGAAGCCATCCTTGCAAGCAAAAGACACTTGTCTTATTTCATCCACTATTAATAAAATAAACATCTCCCCACAAAATGCCTATCCAAACAGAGGAAGTAAATTATTGAACACTAAAACTATTCGAACAACACAAAGACTCACAAGCTAAATAACAGGCTGAGTCCAGGACAATCTCATTGTCACTAAGAATTTCAAAGTCATCCCAATTCTGTCTTTGTCATCAACCCCTTCTTGACACAACCCTTCTCGAAAGCTGCAGGGCAACATGCAGCCACAGATGTTAGAGGACCCCCAAAGCATTTAAGGTGTCTCTTACAGAACGTGTTCCCATTTGTCCATGTCCTGCTGACAAATCCTGGGATAGCACAGTTGGCTGTTTTTCATTTCCCCCAGAAATAGAGGAGGGAAAAAAAATGACTGTTGACTTTAGTTGTGATGATTCAAAGAATACAGGATTTAAAAACTATAGCATGTGTGCATGCTCAGTCATGTCTGACTTTTTGTGACCCCATGGACTTCAGCCAGCCAGGCTTCTTTGTTCATGGCATTCTCCAGGCAAGAATACTGGAGTGGATTGTCATTTCTTTCTCCAAGGGATCTTCCTAACCCAGGGATCAAACCTGCGTCTCCTGCATTGGCAGGTGGTTCTTTACCACTGTCATCACCTGGGAAACCTTTACATTTTATAGGGCATCAGGCAAATGTGGCACATGACAGTTGTTGCTATGATGCAGAAAGAGACACAGGATAGGCGGAGAGTGATGTATACCGAGGAGAAGTCTGCAGGGGTGGAACAGAAGCCCAAGTGGAGCGGAACAGATGCACAGAAGGGTCAGAATATAAAGCAGGTCCATAGCAAACTACAGTAAACAAGCAAACCAAACCAAAACCCACTATAGGATCCCTAAGGAAAGAGGGGTGAAATCAACACGAGTCAAGATGGGGAACGAGCAGCCTATGGACCGATGCACAGCAAGAGGCAACAAGAGTGAAATTGGAGAATTCTATGGGGGAAACCAAACCTAGAGTCTAAATAAGTGGATGGCAAACTGTTTAGAGGGGACAGGTCACTTAATCCCATTTGGTCACAATTCCTGAGACCCTTGATCTGTCCATGAAACTACTGGCTGTACAAAATACAGATGGTAGAGTTTGCAAGACAATAAAACAAGACACACAAGTGATTATGACACTGGAAAACGTCTACTTATTTTTTTCTTTTAAAAAGATTTCTTTACTTTTAAATTGAAGGATAACTGCTTTACAGAATTTTGTTGGTTTCTGCCAAACATCATCATCAACAACAACAAAATGTCTACTTAAATGCTCAAAGGGCTTCCCAAGTGGCTCAGTGGTAAAGAATTTGCCTGCCAATGCAGAAGACCCAGGTTCGATCGCTGGATTGGGAAGATCCCCTGGAGAAGGAAATGGCAACCCACTCCACTCCAGTATTCTTGCTGGGAAATCCCATGGACAGAGGAACCTGGTGGGCTACAGTCCATGGGCTCACAAAAAGTCAGACAAGACTTAGTGACTAAACAAAACAGAACAAAAACAAACAAAAATGGTCAAAAGTAAAAGATGTGTTACTAATTTCTAGGTTTAGGCCTATGGCCAAGGAGCTGAAAATTAACAAAAATGTCTATAAGTTTGTGTGTGACAAGCCCACGCGATTCTTTGGGTTTTTATCAAGAGGATGAACAGGGAGAGGGTATTATATTTTGGACTCCAACATCTTGCTCTTTAAAAGTAACTCAGTAACCAGATCTTCCAAACAAGATGGCTAAGCAGAAGCAAGGGCAAAACCACAAATTCACAGCAAGGTTTATGAAGAATGATAACATTGAACTTGTCTCGAACTCTTTGTTACCTGGCTACTCACTGTGGAAGCAAGAGGAGAAAGGGGGAGACTGCTCAGAGCATCCTCTTCCTCCCTGCTGGTGTCCTGACACTGACCGGCTCTCTGGGGCCCTCCCCAGGGACAGGCTCTCTGCCTGCTGGACCCGCTCTGAACCAGGAAGGTGCGTTACTGTACCTGTAGCCACAGCCTGTCTCCAGCCACGGTCCTGCCGATGGCGCTGCACTGGAAGGTGGCAAACTGGCCGGCGTTGACCTCCACGTTCTGGATCCGCAGGAAGTGGGGCGTTCTGGCTGCAGGAAGACAAAGAAGGAAAGATGTTAAAAGTGGAGGTCTGAACATGTTTGTGTCTTTTCAAATCTGTCTGCAATTTCGGGCCTTTCCCTTTTGTTTACTTTTGAAGAAAAGAATGCCTTTGCTTCTAAGAGCTTTAAAGATTTCATTATGCCTGTAAAAGACGTTCTGGAAAGATCTGCTGTGTTCTCTAACAGCCAGGCATTCTGGGATAGAACCAGACGGAAAGAAGATATTTTATGGTCCCTGCTGTGCAAATTATCATAGCTCAGCAGTCTTCTTGTAATAACAGATCTGTATTAATAAAGATTACACTGAGGCCTAATTGATGTTTTGAACAAAAACATATTAGATATTTATACTAGGAACATGAAAAGAACAGTAAGAAGTTAAATGATGTTGTCAAGGAAACTTTTTAAGCCAAGTACGGAGCTGTTAGTAATATATATTTTAATACAACTAATTGGTATGCAGCACTCCTCATGTAATATTTCCCAGCGACCAAAATACTCTCCCCATAGACAGACTCTGTGAAATTACCCTGCAACCGCTAGAGCACGGCGGGCTTTGCTGATTCTTATTTCCAATTCAAGGAGAAAGAATGATTCCAACTGCTAAATAGCATTAAGTTTCAGAACATGCATTGTCCATAGGGGACACCTGTTTAAACAAAGCATCGTTCTATTTGATCTGAGAAGCACAGATCCATTTCGGGAGCACACTGAAGACGTCCACTGAGGAACTGCAGGGATGGGTTGGGAATTAAATTTTATGATAACTTCTTTTAGGAAAACACTCTCTTACCAGTACAAGGATAGAGTGAAAGAGTAGCAAGAGGTGGGATAGGGGGAGGTTAGAGAGTAGAAAAGAAGAAAACAGGATGGTGATGTTTTCTGGGAGAAATGGAGAAATCTGAACGACAGCTAGAAGGCATTGTTTATGCCTTGCCAGCCTGCGCCCCAGTGCCAACGTGTCTCTGGATCAACCTTTCAAAGGATGGTCCACCACTCCTGGGCACCCAAAGATGATATATAGCACTAATATTAGCCTGTGAAAAACATTATTAGGGGACTTCTCTTAGCAGTTCAGTAGATAAGACCTCGCCTTCCAGTGCAGGGGTGGGGGTTCAATCCTTGTTTGGGGAGCTAAAATCCCACAAGCCTCTCTGCCAAAAAAACAGAACATAAAAACAACAGAAGCACTATTGTAACAAATTCAATAAAGACTTAAAAAAACACAATTAGGAGTGAAAATGAATTACTATCCAAGAACAAAGAAAAATGTAGTTTAATACCAATAACACAGAGGAAACCCCCATTACTCATTTGAAGACCAGCAATAACTGCAACAATGCGTTCATGAAGCCTGGCATGCAAAATGTCCTCAGTAATTTCTAAAACAGCGGTATTAACTGTGTGTCATTGTCTCTAATATTATATTCTCTTAGAAGCCTATAAACTATTTCTCATTAACTTAATCAAATTCCCCTTAATCAAGAACAGCACAAGTCTATGGTTTTTAAAGCTCTGTGCAGAAAGTCCTTGCATCAAGTTTCTTTTTCTAATTTTTCGTTCCCAAGAAGCTGAAAGACCCATTGTTTTCAGAAAGTGGCAAAAGGTAATGTTTTTTGGAGCATTTCACGGGCAGAAACTTTTCCATTGATGACTCATATGTGTTCTCTGAAGAAGGGTTTTTTCCATCATTTTACTTGTGGGTACTTAGCCGGTGAGAGCCAGACAGAGTGGAAACTTGGGTCTGGCCAGTTCCAAAGCTCAGGCGCTGCCCACTAGGCAACACTGCTTTGTACCTAGGTGAATGCTTTTCCCGGGCTCTGCATCCCACCAGGTATGGCTCCCAGTCTGACTGTTGGAATTCAAGCTCCTTTCAAGGCCCTTCTCCACTGCTGTTCTTTCCATAAAGCTTGCATGGATTCCCTGAGCTTGCTGTCAGACCTTTGCACCATCACTTGTCCTCTGTCAGGACATCTCACTGCTGTTACCCCCTCCTGTCCATTTCCTGTCCTCCTAGCTCTCCCTCTGGCTGCAGGTCGCTCCCACACACTGGCTTCCTAACACAAAGTGTTGGGTGTGTAGCCATCTTTCATGACCACTTGGGCAGTGTTCACACCACCTGGTTAAACCCAGGGTCCCTCCAGAGTCTGTGCTAAAGGGTTGCTAATTATTTTGAGTATCACCCTGGATATATCCCCACACAGTTAAGCTACTAAAAATTTTAAAAAAATTTTACTCTTTTGGGATAAACCATAATGCAAAAGAACATTAAAAAAGAACATACATATATGTATAAGGGAGTCATTCTGCTGTATAGCAGATTGGCATGACATTGTAAATCAACTATATTTCTATTTAAAAAGACATAAAGGTACTGATAGTATATATTCTTATTTGCAGTGTATGAGACAGCCCACACCATGGTTAGTGCTAAAAATATGTTTACTACTTTGCATAAAAAGACTCACCATTATTAAATTTGCCTTTCTTTGATTACTGATGAAAAAAGTCTCCCTTAAAAATCCACTGCGAAATGTCCATGTGCTGCTCATGCTCGTCTTAGACCTTGGCTTCCTACCCTGTACCCCACCTGCGATCCTTCTCCTTTTCTCCCTCCCTACCCACCAAGGCTGCCAGCATTTTCAAAACCCCTCTTGCTTTCCTTATGCTCTATGACTGAGCCCCCTTAGCTTCTCTCACCCAGAAGGGTTCATCCAGGTGTTGTGGGGCTGCAGAGCTCTGCACCCTCCTCTCCCCTAGGGAGGCAGGAACGAAAAGAAGGTCTTTCTTCCCAGAGTGACCTCTTCCCCGGAGATCTGCAGCCTTTTAAAGGCTCCCACACTTTTTAATTGGCACACAGGGAAAGCTAAAAAACATTTAGTTTGCAGCATCAAGAATAAGTTTCCCACAGACTAAAATCATTTACAGAAAATGAATTTCAATCTTGAAATTTTAAGCTCATTCTTTATCAGCCATGTCAGGATCATTATTTTCGAAGAGCAAGGGTGGGCCACACATATTGTTTTCCCCTTTTCTAATGTTACGGCCTGTTTCTGAACTGCTGAAAAATAGCATACTTTATTTGTATCCAAATCCAAACCGCCTCCTGAAATGACTTACCAAGATCATCTTCATTTACATATCCCTCCTACCAATATGACTAAAGTATTAAAAGGAGTCCAATGTATTTAAAATCAATTCCTTCTTTTTTCCTAAGATTTTTGACTTAAATAATTTTTTACCTTTAGAAGACACTTTCGATAATAAACATTAAAATTAAAGAAATAACATTTTTTAATTTAAATTAAAAACCTGAATTTAGAATTTTCTAACTACTTTGTTTCCCAATCACACATAAATTTACGTTTAAGAAGCAGCTTTGGAAATAGGCATGCTTTTCTGCACTATCTATCATGCTCCTACTCATTTGAGTCCGATTTTTTTTGAGCCCATGGACTATAGTCCACCAGGCTCTTCTGTTCATGGGGTTTTTCAGGTAAAAATACTGGTGTGTGTTGCCATTTCCTTCTCCAAGGGATCTTCCCAATCCAGGAATGGAAACCACATCTCCTATGCCTCCTGCATTGCAAGCAAATTCCTTTACCTGCTGAGTCATTGGGGAAGCCTGCACACTTTATGATTTTTAAATGGAAAGCATTTGGTAACCTGTGGCGGAGACACCTGTCTGCAGACCTAAGCTTGGGCCTTCTGAGAGAGGCTGGTAAATACCCACTTTGATCCACCAAGGCTCACAGTGACTCCAGGAATGTTCCTACAGATTGCTTATTTGCACTAAGTAAGGAGGCAGATGAAGCCACAGCAATCAGAGCAGAAAAAGAAGTAAAAGGAATCCAGATAGGAAAAGAAGAAGTAAAACTCTCACTGTTTGCAGATGACATGATCCTCTACATAGAAAACCCTAAAGACTCTACCAGAAAATTACTAGAGCTCATCAATGAATATAGTAAAGTTGCAGGATATAAAATTAACACACAGAAATCCCTTGCATTCTTATATACTAACAATGAAAAAACAGAAAGAGAAATTAAGGAAACAATACCATTCACCATTGCAACAAAAAGAATAAAATACTTAGGAGTATATCTACCTAAAGAAACAAAGGACCTATACATAGAAAACTATAAAACACTGATGAAAGAAATCAAAGAGGACACAAACAGATGGAGAAACATACCGTGTTCATGGATTGGAAGAATCAATATTGTCAAAATGGCTATTCTACCCAAAGCAGTCTATAGATTCAATGCAATCCCTATCAAGCTACCAACGGTATTTTTCACAGAACTAGACCAAAGAATTTCACAATTTGTATGGAAATACAAAAAACCTCAAATAGCCAAAGTAATCTTGAGAAAGAAGAATGGAGCTGGAGGAATCAACCTGCCTGACTTCAGACTCTACTACAAAGCCACAGTCATCAAGACAGTATGGTACTGGCACAAAGACAGAAATATAGATCAATGGAACAGAATAGAAAGCCCAGAGATAAATCCACGAACCTATGGACACCTTATCTTTGACAAAGGAGGCAAGGATATACAATGGAAAAAAGACAACCTCTTTAACAAGTGGTGCTGGGAAAACTGGTCAACCACTTGTAAAAGAATGAAACTAGAACACTTTCTAACACCATACACAAAAATAAACTCAAAATGGATTAAAGATCTAAATGTAAGACCAGAAACTATAAAACTCCTAGAGGAGAACATAGGCAAAACACTCTCCGACATAAATCACAGCAAGATCCTCTATGACCCACCTCCCAGAATATTGGAAATAAAAGCAAAACTAAACAAATGGGACCTAATGAAACTTAAAAGCTTTTGCACTACAAAGGAAACTATAAGTAAGGTGAAAAGACAGCCCTCAGATTGGGAGAAAATAATAGCAAATGAAGAAACAGACAAAGGATTAATCTCAAAAATATACAAGCAACTCCTGCAGCTCAATTCCAGAAAAATAAATGACCCAATCAAAAAATGGGCCAAAGAACTAAACAGACATTTCTCCAAAGAAGACATGCAGATGGCTAACAAACACATGAAAAGATGCTCAACATCACTCATTATTAGAGAAATGCAAATCAAAACCGCAATGAGGTACCATTACACGCCAGTCAGGATGGCTGCTATCCAAAAGTCTACAAGCAATAAATGCTGGAGAGGGTGTGGAGAAAAGGGAACCCTCTTGCACTGTTGGTGGGAATGCAAACTAGTACAGCCGCTATGGAAAACAGTGTGGAGATTTCTTAAAAAACTGGAAATAGAACTGCCATATGACCCAGCAATCCCACTTCTGGGCATACACACTGAGGAAACCAGATCTGAAAGAGACACGTGCACCCCAATGTTCATCACAGCACTGTTTATAATAGCCAGGACATGGAAGCAACCTAGATGCCCATCAGCAGATGAATGGATAAGGAAGCTGTGGTACATATACACCATGGAATATTACTCAGCCATTAAAAACAATTCATTTGAACCAGTCCTAATGAGATGGATGAAGCTGGAGCCCCTTATACAGAGTGAAGTAAGCCAGAAAGATAAAGAACATTACAGCATACTGACACATGTATATGGAATTTAGAAAGGTGATAACGATAACCCTATATGCAGAACAGAAAAAGAGACACAGAAATACAGAACAGACTTTTGAACTTTGTGGGAGAATGTGAGGGTGGGATATTTCAAAAGAACAGCATGTATACTATCTATGGTGAAACAGATCACCAGCCCAGGTGGGATGCATGAGACAAGTGCTCCGGCCTGGTGCACTGGGAAGACCCAGAGGAATCGGGTGGAGAGGGAGGTGGGAGGGGGGATCGGGATTGGGAATACATGTAAATCCATGGCTGATTCATATCAATGTATGACAAAACCCACTGGGAAAAAAAAAATAATAATAATAAAAAAAAAAAAAAAAAAAAAGAAAACCAAATCCTGAGAACAGATACAAATGGGGGGTGATCATCAGAAGAGAGGAAATGAAGATGAAACAAAAAATCCTACTGGAACAACAACAGAAGCCTCCAGTACATGGCAACTATGTTATTTATGGGTGGCTCTGAGGTCTGGTGGGAGTTCCTGGTGCTGCATAAAATTATTAGAGCAGGTCTTGGCCATTAAAGAAATTACATCCTCTAACGTAGTCTATTGGTATCTATTTACCTTTTTGTGACTACTGTGCACTTTTGAAAAAAAGTTAACAAGATATTGTGAGCATCTTCCTTGTTAAATATTCACCTAAAACTATTAGAAAAAGTTGTAGTTCACAATCAGGGATCGTGTCACCCCCAGAGGACATCTGATGATATCTGGGACATTTTTATTTGTCACAACAGGGGTAGGGGAGGTGGCGGGGCAGATGTTGCTAGAACCCAGCGTGCAGAGGTCAGCAATGGTGTTAATATTCTACAATGCACAAGACAGCCTCCACAGAAAGGGATTACCATCCTAATGTCACTAATGTCAAGGTCATGAAATCCTTAAATATATATGGGCTTCCTAGGTGGCACAGTGGTTAAAAAAAAAAAATCCACCTGCAATGCAGGGGACGCAAGAGACCTGAGTTCGATCCCTGGGTTGGGAAGATTCCCTGGAGGAAAGCATGGCTACTCACTCCAGTATTCTTGCCTGGGAAATTCTGTGGACAGAGGAGCCTGGCAGGCTCCATGGGGTCGCAAAGAGTACACACACACACACACACACACACACACACATATATCATATGAACATAAAAAAGTTAACTGGAACATTCCTTCACTTTGGACCTCTGAGTTTCTTAAACATAATGCCAAGACACAAGAGTTCATAATTAAATCCTCATGTAGACTTTTTGTTTTTTCCTTAGGGTGAATTTTTAGAAATTGAATTACTAAGACAAAAAGAAGCATTTTTTAAAAGACTTTAGACACAAATTGCTGAACTGCTTTCCTTCACGTGTATAACAAACTGCATTTCTACCAGCATGGTGTATGATGCTTTTTTTTTTACCAGCCCTCAAAAATGCTAAGTATTAATTTCTGTATTCTTTCTGAAGAATTTGATTAAATATATGTGCTCTGCTTCATCAGCTTACCTAACAATAATAAATAACAGGAATATCAGAACTGGCACTGGGTCTGCCAGAGGTCTGTGCATGCACCGTAAAGCTGCCCCGGAAGGCTGCTTTCCTAAGGGCCCTGATTCTAGCAGTGGCTACTGCACCAGAGAGAAAGGCATAGAAAAGCTGATTTATCAATGCAGTTTTCTAATTATATTAGGAGTACTTTTAGGTTATAACTTACATTTTTAATTTGCTGGCCAAAGATACAACTGTGTGATATTATTTCTTTATTTTCACCCTTATTAAGACATGCTGCTCAGAACGGGGCTTATCCTTTCTCCTTTAGAAAGGATCTGATGTTCAATATGGCTTTCTCAGTGACTCCAGGGCTTATTATTTGCACAATAAGGTTAGCGTTTAAGGAATTGATACCTTTGTTCAAACTGTATTTGGGCGGGGGGCGGGGGGGTGCCTCTGGAACAATGGCTCAGTGGTAAAGAATCCACCTGCCAATGTAGAAGTAGGAGACACAAGTTCAACCCCTGGGTCTGGAAGATCTCCTGGAGGAGGAAATGGCAACTCACTCCAGTATTCTTGCCTGAAAAATCCTATGGTCAGAGAGGTCTGGCGGTTACAGTCCATGCGGTCAACAAAGAGTCAGACACGACTGAGCAACTGATCAAACACACACTTCTTTGGAATGGATTGGCTGTCTTTGTTTGGGCAGCAGTGTTTCTTGGTTGAGAAGACTTTCAGAAAAAAAAAAAAAAAATCATCTGGCTAAAATAATAAAGCCATACCTCAGATGGAAACCAGATGAAGACAGAAAAACCTACTAAGCATAAACCCTTTTATAAGCAAATTGTCATTTTCAATTAAGAGAATTAATTGACATGAATAGAAGATAGTAACTCATCCACTAGGGTAAATAAGACAAAGGGACTGTGGAATTCTTTATTCCAGACCAGTTTCTTCCAAGATCAGGAAGGTTAAGATTTCTACTAATGGCATTTGTAAGGTTTTTCAATAAACATTAAAGGCATAGATAATCTTTCCAGAGGTTTAAGATGCCTGGATTCTCCCTGCCTAGTGCTGCAAAACCTACAAATATTTTCGGTTGGGAAGCGATTGAAGGCTAATATTATTTTAAGGTCAGAATTTCAGTATATGGGTTTCCCTTGTGGCTTAGACAGCAAAGAATCTGTATGCAAAACAGGAGAGCCAGGTTTGATCCCCTGAAGAAGGGTATGGTTACCCACTTCAGTATTCTTGCCTGGAGAATTCCATGGACAGAGGAGCCTGGTGAGCTACAGTCCTTGGGGTCGCAAAGAGTCAGACAAGACTGAGCGACTAACACTTTCACTTCACTTTCGGTGTATATATGTTCAAGCTCAGGCTCTCACTGTCTTTGAATAGATGCAAAAGTTCCTAAACCCAAGCCTTAGTGGATTTTTTTTTTTCAATTTGCAAAACTGGGATTTTTTTTAAAAGTATGTATTTCATAGGGTTGGGATAAAGATCAAAGAAGATGCTGCCAGGAGAAGACATTCTGTGTGCCTGGTACTTAGCCTCAAAAATGTTCATTATTATTTAAAATAACTGATCTATCACTGGAAACTGGAAAAGATCCCAAGAAAAAGAAGTCTACAGCCAGAAAAGTTTCAGTTCCACGCTGAGCTGCGTGCTCTGAACCTTGCCAAACCACCTTAATTGGAACACAGGTAGAGCACCACTAGAGTGGAAAATTCCAATCTAGCCCATACTCAAAAAGAAAAATTCTCTTTTTCTCTCTAAATTTATAGGCCCATTTGTCTCCTGGGTACCCTTTCAAAATGCTATGCCAGTTTTCCTCTAAAATCTACAGGAGTTCTAAAAACTAAATATCTTCCATGAATATTAAAAGGTTTTTGAGTACAACTCTTCTATTTTTTTTTCATTTCTGCCATATTCTGTTGCTTCTTACTAAGAAAACAACTTTTTAAAGAATAGAGGTTTTCAGGTGTCAATTGATCTTACATCAGCCTCTGATTCCAAAGCCAGGAGTTATCATTGACCAGGATGCAAACTTTTCTGTAGATGTCTCATATCATTGATTCTTCAAAGCCTGCTACCAAATGCTAACAACAAAATCAGAGAATGGTAATTTGTAAGATCAAAGTGCAAACTGAAATGGACAACGGGCAGACTGTGTCCTGACCCCTTTGTCTTTTCATTTACATTTTAATGTAATGGCAAAGGCTGAGATGGGCTGGGGCCATGCCCACCTGCCAGAATGCACAGTCAACACTTCTATTTGTGCAGCAACATCATCACAAACAAAGAGCAAACTTCTGCTAAAGAGAACACCCAGTACTATCTGAAAACAATCTATTTTGCAAACTATTTTTGACTTTTAAAACAGACACTGCTAAATTATCCCATCTAAGAAACCAATCAGTATGTTTACTTAGAGTTACAATCTGCAGTTAATTGATTCTAGTGGGCCAATCAGAATTCAGGCATAATAATAACAGCTAACATTTACTGAGGTCTTAGAAATGTGCTAAGCACTGTTCTAAGCTCATTATGTACATTAACTCATTTAATCCTTACACTTACCCTTTGAGGAAAGCATTATTTTTATTATTACCCCCACTACATGAGCAAGGTAATAGGGTCACAGAGGCCAAGTAACTCTTGTGAGCAGAAAGCTCTTAACAAACATGTTTCAAGACAAAGCTACTTTTGTTTTGCTTGTAAGGTAAGAATAGATCTTTTTGTAAGACAATTTTATCTATTTGGCTGTGCCAAGTCTTAGTTGCGGCATGGGGGAATTAGTTCCCTGATCAGGAATTGAACCCAGGTTCCCTGCATTGGAGTCTCACCCACTGAACCAATAGTGCAGTTGGTTCAATGAGTCTTACCCACTGAACCAACAGTGCAGCCCTGTAAGAATGGACCTTAATGGAATAATTTGTCAAGTGGAAAAACAGACTCAACAGTCTTCTCACAGAAAAATAAGTGAGCCACTATGTAAAGATAACTTTTATTAGTCACTGTATATTGAAGAAAAATGATAGTCCATTGGAGAAAAACCCAAGCTAACTTCCCACCTTTAAAATGAAACAACAGTTCTGAGTTCTGTGCACTTCTCAAACAATGCCTTTATTGGGTTAGCCTTTATTCAACAAACATAATTCAGAAAATAGTTCCAATTTTTTAATTTGTCACTGTTATTCTTATTTTAATCACACTGTTTAATGTCTTCATAAAAATCTAAATTTGAAAGTAGGCAATGTTTGAGTATGCAAATAAATATGATTGAAAAATTAATTTTGTTTTATAAAATAAGAATAAATTTGAATCAAGAATGCCATATTATGAACTCAGCATTTATTAAGTGTTTAAAGAAATTGCTGACTTACTTCATACTGTGGAGTAGTAATACGGAAATGTTTTAGATTTTGCATTCATTTTATCCAATATATGACATATAGGTTTATGAGGGTTTTTGCAATCTTTTTCAATATTACTTGTTAAAATTGGCAGAATAATAATGAGGCATGATTCTGTATAATTTTCAGATCTCACAATTGAAGGAATAATATATGCATATATCTTTATATTTAAGGTATTATATGACAACAAATAACAAAGATTGTACACTATAAGCTAAAACTGAAAAAGACATAGGCATCCCACTGTTCACTGCAGCACTATTTACAAAAGATAGAACATGGAAGCAACCTGGAAGTCCATCGACAGATGAATGAATAATGAAGTTGTGGTACATATACACAATGGAATATTACTCAGCCATAAAAAGGAATGCATTTGAGTCAGTTCTAATGAGGTGGATGAACCTAGAGCCTATTATACAGAGTGAAGTGAGTCAGAAAGAAAAAGATAAATATTGTATACTAACGCATATATACACAATCTAGAAAAATGGTACTAAAGAATTTATTTTCAGGGCCGCAATGGAGAAACAGACATAGAGAATAGACTTATGGACATGGGAAGAGGGGAGGAGAGGGTGAGACGTATGGAAAGAGTAACATGGAAACTTACATTACCATATGTAAAATAGACAGCCAACGGGAATTTGCTGTATGTCTCAGGAAACTCAAATCAACCTAGAGGGGTGGGATGGGGCAGGAGATGGGAGGGAGGTTCAAAAGGGAGGGGATATATGTATACTTATGGCTGATTCATGTTGAGGTCTGACAGAAAACAACAAAATTCTGTAAAGCGATTATCCTTCAATTAAAAAATTAATTAATTAAAAAAAAAAGATTGTACACTATAACCCAGTGAGATTCATCCTAGCCGTGCTAGGTTGATTTAACATCCCCAAATCAATCAATATAATAATAAAAGACACCAATAGAATAAAAGACAAAAACCATATGATAATCTGATAGTTAATGGAGTTCAGGAAATGCTACCAAAAACACAGTGCCCGGGTACACCGAATATATTGAGCTGAAGAAGTCTGAGAAAACAGCAGAAGCAAGAAGGTCACTCTGACCTTTCCTTTCCTCCTCCCTTGAAACAGGCCATAAAACCCTCGTGTGACAGATGCCCTCCCAGTACCCAGAGGAAAGGAGCTCCTTATCGCTAAGGACAAAGGTGGAAAAGAAAGTGAACACACACCTCTTGCTGGGTCTTCCTCAGCTTACCACACTCACAGTATTGTCTTTACCATACCACATTCCTCCATGAACGTCCACTTTTCATGAAAACCAGTATAAACAAACTCAGGTCTGTTTGTGCATGTCTCTATTTCCTTATGAGGCTATCGCATCACATAAAACATACAGGAAATATATCTATATGCTTTTCTCCTGTTTATCTGTCTTTGTCGGTTTAATTTTCAGACCCTGTCAGCGACCCTAGGAGGGCCAAGGAAAACTTTCTCCTCTCCTATATAGATAAAGGAAAAGCACTGGCTAAAATCCAACAGCCTTTCATGACTGATTTTTAAGTAACACCCAAAAAGTAGGAATATAAGAGAATGTCCTTCCTGATGATGAGCATCTAAGAAAAACCCAAACCCACAGTTAACATCACTTCACGGTGAAAGGCTGGAAATTTCCCTCCAAAGACATGAACATAACAAAGATGTCTGTTTTCTCCACTTGTACTCAGCACCGTACAGGAGGTTCCAGCCACAGCAAGTAGGCAGGAAAATGAATAAAAGGCACCCAGATTGAACAACAGGATATAAAACTAAACCTAAAGATCATGGGTCTTGAAAATTCTAAGGCTCTACAAAAAACAATTAGTGCTTATAATAAGTAAGTTCAACAGGGTCTCGGGATATGAGGTCAATGTACAAAAATCAGCTGTGTTTCTATACACTTGTAATGAACAATCTAATAATGAAATTAAGAAAACAATTCCATTTATTTGTTGTTGCTTTTCAGTTGCCAAGTCGAGTTTCATGAACTGTAGCACACCAGGCTCCTATAGAGTAGTATCAAAATGAACACATAGGAATACATTTAATGAGAGAAGTTCAGTTTGTACCTTGAATACTGCAAACACTAATGAAGGAACTATTAGAAGGCCCGAGTAAAAGGAAAAACAGCCCATGTTCCCATACAACTTTGAGAGGGTGAATGGAATGATATGTGATATTAAAATGCTGCATAGCTTATAAGATATAAAAATACACGCCAGCATCACAAGGTAATAATAATAATAATAATAATAATAATAATACCCACATACGCCTAAGTTACGACCTGCTTAAAAACAGGAGACAATATTATGAAGCTGAAAAAGCTGCTCCTTCAGTTTCTCCTACCAGGATTATTGAACCAAATTCAAAATATAGCTTTAGCGTGCACCCCAAATACAGAAATTATCTATGTTCATCAGAAGTGGTGTGAAGCTACTGCACAGTCATCTCCGCATTTCAAAGCGATCTGGCAACTTACTGTCACTATGCAAAATTCAATTTTATGAGCAACTGTATACCCTTAACAGAACAGCTACTTTTAAAAAACTGTCGTAATGCCTGCTCATAAACCTATATGAATCCAAACAGGAGCCTTTAGAGTGAAGTAAATAAAGTTCAGCAGTTTTACATCTTTGGGGAAAGCAGAATTTTGGATATGAAATATTTATGCTCCTTCACGATGTAAATTTAATGAGCCTCAGCATTTCGAAATAATTGATTATTATTTAGAAATCCTGATAGGAAACCCCCTAGAATACAAACTATAAAGCTTTCCATTTTAAGACCAAACGACTGCCTTCTTTAAAATCTTTATTTGCATGTTTTCCCCATAAACTTAGCAATTCAGGAGAAGATAACGACAGAAAGGCCATCATCAAGACCGTTTAAAGCTCACAGTTCAACACACCGCTGTAGCATCCATCACCTTGGGACACAGGCTGTTTTGTGATTCTATATCTCCTAACAGCAGTTTGTAGAGCCAATTAGGTATCAGCACCCGTATTCTCCAAAGGAGAGACATAAACACCATTTCTATGGCTGCAGGCAGCTGGTCTTGGGAAGAATGCACTGAACTGTGGGAGACGCATTTCAGGAAGGCTCTGATGGAAGGGGAAGCATTAAGTCTTTCTCTCCTACTGAAGGCAGTGACTAGAACCCTGGTGGATGGGAGGGGGTCCACTTCAGGAGCTATTCTGCTGGCCAGTGGCCTCTACACCTGCAGCCAGGGCAGCAGAGACACCTGCCGGGTGGTGAGGTTTGCTCCAGGGAACGGCTCAGCACACAGTAGGTCTGTCTGACTTCTCTCCTGGGGAGAGGTGAATCAGAGGCCCTGAACGTTCCTGCGCCTGAGAGGATCTCAGGGCACTTTTCCAAGCCTGAGGCTATGACTCTGAGCATTTGGCCAAATTCCAACTCAAGTAATTATATTCTGCTTCTTGAATTTTCCCTGCTGTTCCCATTAGGGACAGCGCTGTTCTTTTTTTTTTTTTTCCTTTTGCCTTTTCAGAAAAAAGGGACCGAAATTCTTATTGAATTCGCTAGTATTGCTGACAGAAGAAAAGGCCAAGCACCGAGTTACAATAGGAACATCCTGACCGGTAATGAACAAGATGATTGCTGAGCTTGAACCTGGACACCAGATAAAGATCTCAGAGAGCAAGACCCTTTGGGGTGGAATCAAACAATGGTGTCATGATAGCCCAGCGGATAACAGCCATCCAGTCTTGTCTGTGACTACCGTGTGGAGTAATCACTGGGGCATGTCTCAGCCCACATAGTAAAAGCAGACATTCCTGCAAGCGTTTTTATTTCTAGTATTAGCATAGCTATAACCACACTCCCATGGATTTGGCTGGGGACCTTCAGCAAAAAAGGGTGGCGCTAAGCAGCAAAGAACCCGCCTGCCAATGTAGGAGACATGAGACGCAGGTTCAATCCCTGGGTTGGGAAGATCCCCTGGAGAAGGGCATGGCAACCCACTCCAGTATTCTTGCCTGGGAAATCTCACGGACAGAGGAGCCTGGCAGGCTACAGTCCACGGGGTCGCAGAGAGTCAGACACGACTGAAGCGATTTAGCACACCTGCATGCTCCAGCAGAGATCCAGAATGGCCTGAATGAGCCAATTTCTCTTTAATGCCAGGGACCCTAAAAACGAAGCAGGCCACCATCTCTGAGATGGTCAAAGATGTAATGTCTGACAACAGCAACCTGGGGCAAGGAGATGGGCAACTCAAATGTCCATGCACTGCTGGTGGGCGTGTAACTGGGCAGACCCCTTTCATAGCAATTCGGCAGCATCTCGTAAAATTAAGTTTCTACCCGACATCTCAGCAACTCTGCCTGTAAGAACACACCTCGCCCAGGTTCTCACAAACTGCATGTGGAGGCACGCACGTGCACACACACACATGGGTGTGTGCTGCAGCCATGTCTGTTATTGAGAAAAACTGGGTCTTAGGGGGAACTAAATATTCATAAACAAATACAAAAATACAATGTAGTATACTTATATAATGCAATCTCATGGACTGACCTAAAAACATAATGTTAAGAGGGGAAGAAAAGAAGAGAGTGATTTGTACTGTTCAATGCCACTCATTAGAATTTACAAAGGCGAGATTTCCCTGGTGGTCCAGTGGCTAAGACTCCACATGCCCACTGCAAAGGGTGCAGGTTCGATTCCTGGTCCAGGAACTAAGATCCCACATGCTGTGAGGCATGGCCCCCAAAAAAGAATTTAAAAAAGGCAAACATGACTTTTTCTGAACACATGATTATGGGAAGCTCTGTATACACACACACATACAAACACACCCACGTGTACTAAGCACGTAGAAGCACACAGATTTGCAGAGTTTTGGTTGCTCAGCTCCCAACATTCTATTCTGAGGTTGGATATTTGAACATACCAAAATATTCCCATAGTCCCTGTTCCTGATTTTCACTTTCAAGGCACTTAGTCATTTTTCACTTACAATGCATCACACATGACACATGTATGTTTACTTCTGGGCTAGCACAGCGCCGCCTAGAGGTCCATCAGGGACTCTCTAGACAGGACAAACTTCCCTCCAGGTTGTAGCACTTTCTCCCATCCACAACATAAATACACCCCCAACCATGTCCCTGAAGGATTAAAAGTTGAGGCAACTTACTACACGGATGTCCTAACACCTTCACTTCATCAATAGCGAGGTAACCTTGATGTCCAGAAGTTATGACTTCAAAAATCACCTGGAAGATTAAGAAAGGTTTTCATTATTCATTCATTTTATCAACTTTGACCTAATATTTCCTAAAGATAAGATACCTCATTTCAACCATTCATTCATGTTTCCCACAGACATCATTGAATGCCTAGTAATCCGACAGTCAAATGGTCTAGGTTCTAAAACTGCAAAAACAACTAAGACTAAAACTTGGTTTTTTGGGAGGTGAATGTGGGGAGCAGACAGCACTGCAATCAAGGTCTCACCCCATAAAGGCGAGAGGGCACCCTGGGGAGGAACCAATACTCAAAAGACAGGTTGAGTCATCTTCCAGAGGTGATGTTAAGATTTAAATTGCTTTAAGATAAGATATTTTCTGGGCTTTCCCCATGGCTCAGCAGTAAAGAACCTGCATGCAATGCAGGAGCCTCAGGAGGCATGGGTTCCATCTCTGGGTGGGGAAGATCCCCTGGAGAAGGGAATGGACATCTACTCCAGTATTCTTGCTTGGAGAATCCCATGGGAAGAGCCTGGTGGGCTTCAGTCCATAGGGTTGCAAAGAGTCAGACACAACTGAAGTGACTTATTATGCATGCATGCAACGTATCTTCTGGTCAACTTCTTTGAGGGGACTCTATGGACCAGATGGAACCACAGGGGGTCTTAGGTTTTATACAACTAATACATGCAATTAAAATGTTTAAAGTACTATGAAAAAAGAGAACAGGATACTAGGAGGACATACTCCAGAGGACCTTCCATGAGGAAGTGGTGTTTGAGCTGAGAGCTGCGGGTGAATGAGCCATAGGTGAGAAGAATGTAAGGTATCTTCCAGGGAATGTGCAAAGGCCCTGAGGTAGACATGACCATGACCATAAAGAGGAAAACTTGGACCTACAGCTCTAAAGGTCAGCTGTGACCAGGCTCAGAGGCTCCACTCATAGAGCAATTCCAGGGAACACACCATATTAGAAATACAGAGAAGAGCTAAGCTGGCTGAAATTCAGATGGTAGAGTATGAATTGGGAGGAAAATGATATAAAAATCTTGTGAGGAAGGCTTTACAACTGTTTGATCCTGAAAGAAGCAGGGCAACAGAAAAAGGGCAACATGCTCTGAGGTTCTTAAGATGAATAACATTTTGACATCGTGGACTCAGAGAAGTTGAGGCTAAAGGAGAAAAAAGAACCACTACCAAAGTTTTCAATTTTCTAAACATGACTGTCTAAAGCTCTCCATTGTCAGGCTAGTGTTAATGCTAACGGGTCCACATGATATTATTACCTCCATTCTATACAGCAGGAACCCGTGTCACCAAGGAGACCTCATGAAGAAGATCATTCTTAATGCACAACCCAGCAATTCCACCGTTCGAGAAGTGAACTTTTTTATTCATATAAAAACCTGCACATCAATGTTTATAGAAGCTTTACTCATGATAACCAGAAGGCAGAAACAGTACAGGTGCCGTTCAAATGATTAAACAGAGAGTGGTACGTCCATGGTTACTAGTCAGCACTAAAAAGGGACAATTTTTTTTTAATTGGAGGATAATTGCTTTACAATGTTGTGTTGGTTTCTACCGTGTAAGAATGTGAATCAGCCATAAGAATACATATGTCCCCTCCCTCCTGTGCCTCCCTTTCACCTCCCATCGCATCCCAACCCTCTAGGTCATCACAGAGCGTGAGCTTGAGCTCCCTGTGTGATACAGCAACTTCCCACTAGCGATCTATTTTATACATGATATTGTATGTGTCTCAGTGCTACCCTCTCAATTTGCCCCACTCTCTCCTTCCCCTGCTGTGTCCACACGTCTCTTCTCTATGTCTGTTTCTACTGCTGCCCTGCAAATAGATCCCATTTTTCTTAGATCCCTTATATATGCATTATTATATAATATCAGTTTTTCTCTTTCTGACTTACTTCTATATTAACAGCCTCTAGGTTCATCCACCTCACTAGAACTGACTCCAATTCAAGGAACTAACTACTGGCACAACCAGTGATGGGATGAATCTCCAGAGAACTGCGTTGAGTGAAAAAGCCCATCACAAAAGATTACACGCAATATGATTCCATTTATGTAACAACGTGTAATGTCAGCATTTTAGAAACGGAGGCCACTTGAGTGCTTGCCAGGGCTCAGGGATGGAGGGAGAAGGAGCAGGAGCTCAGATCAGTTCGGTCGCTCAGTCATCTTCGACTCTTTGCGACTCCATGGAAGGAGCAGGAAAGATAGGGCAAAGTCTTAACCACTGGACTGCAAGTGGGCATGCCTGCTCAGTCGCTCAGTCCTGTCCAATTTTTTGCAACCCCATAAACTGTAGTCCACCAGGTTCCTCTGTCCATGGGATTCTCCAGGCAAGAATACTGGGGTGGGTTGCCATTTCCTACTCCTAGGGATCTTTCCGACCCAGGGATTGAACCCGTGTTCCCCGAGTCTCCGTCACTGCAGGCAGATTATTTACTGCTGTGTCACTTGAGAAGCCAGGGAAGTCCTTAAACAAGTTTCTTAAAAGCATATTTAACCATGCCCTGAAAAGCTTTTCTCATTGTGAACCCTTGCTATCTGGCAAGTTTTCCATTTTGTACTTTTTTTCTAGCCAGTGCCCCTGCCAAGAAAGCTTCAGAAGCAGAAATAGTTTTGTCTCTTTTTTTCAAACACTGGTCCACTCTATCAAAAGACAAGTATTGCTGCACAGAAATATAACACACATATGAAGGGACAGGGGTGGATCACAGGAGTGTCTGAAGATGCCTGCATCCACAGCCAAAAATATGGAAGTCAGAGGAGAGTAACACAAGACCATAGACAGCACCACTGGAAAGCAAAAAAAAAAAAGGTGTAAAAATTGATGTGGGATGTGACCATGCTTATTTTTATCAAACAGGACAGAATCTATTAAAAATCTATATTAGAAGAGAAACTTGAGTCTCTTAAGGGAACCACACCAATTTTTTTCTTTATAAAATAATCAATAATTCAAAAAACATTTATTTACCATTTACATCCATGTCCCAGGCACCTTTTGTATGTATTATCAAATTTTTCTCAGTCAACCATATCCATTGGAGTGAATATTATCTACCTCAGTAGATACAGAACAGACTCAGTAAAGTTAAGTGATTTTTCTGAGGTCACATACTCAGGGTGTAATTTCAGGTCTATTTTACTTTCAAGTCTGAACTTTTTTCATGTGATTTGACTGCCTAACCTAGCAGGTATGAGAGACCATATGTAGAATAAATACACATATGTATGCATATACACATATAATATACAACCATGCACACACACACATGTGTGTGTGTACTCAGTCACTTCAGTCATGTCTGACTCTGCAACCCCATGGACTGTAGCCCACCAGGCTCCTCTGTCAATGGGATTTTCCAGTCTAGGCAAGAATACTGAAGTAGGTTGTCATTTTCTCCTCCAGGTGATCTTCCCCACCCATGGACCGAGCCTGCATCTCTTATGCATCCTGCATTGGCAGATAGGTTCTTTTTTTTTTTTTTTTTTTTGGCAGATAGGTTCTTTACCACTAGTGCCACCTGGGAAGCCCATACACATATATACATACACACAAATATATATAATATATATACATAACTTTTAATGCATAAATGTATATATGTCCTAAATTCTTTATTTCTAGATTGAAGTAAGCATGTAGCCATCTTTGACCTAGAAATATAGCTGCAAGGGCCAAACTATATGACACAGTTTTAACAACACAAACTTTAAGACAAGGGTCAGCAAAACTATAGCAAATGGACCAAATCTGCCCCTAATCTCTTGTTTCTGTCTGGCCCACAAACCATGGATGGTTTTTACAGTTTTCACTGGTAGGAGGAGCTCAAAAGAAGATTTTGTGATACACGAGAAATGTGTGTGTGTCTCTGTGTGTGCGCTTAGTTGCTCAGTTGTATCTGATTCTTTGTGACCCCATGAGCCATAATCCGCCAGGCTCTTCTGTCCATGGAATTCTCCAGGCAAGAATACTGGAGTGGGTTGCTATTTCCTTCTCCTGGGGATTTTCCTGACCCAGGGATCAAATCCAGGTCTCCCGCATTGGCAGGCAGATTCTTTACTGTCTGAGCCACCAGGGAAGCCCAACATGAGTATATGAAACACAAATGTCCATGTCTGCAGATTAAGCTTTATTGGAAAGCAGTCACACCCATTCATTTATGGATTATCTATGGTGACTGTCACAATCTCAGCACCGTGGAGTTGCTGCCACAGAGACCATCTGGCTTGAAAAGCCTGAAATATTTACTATCCAGCCTCCTGCTTTAAGAGGAAACCTTCCTGCTTGGCTCACCAGCAGCTGCCATTACTCTGGATAACAAGAAAGCATACGTCGACAGCAATAGTTCCTCACAGCAAGTTCAATATGCTTTGCACTTCTGGGGGAGCCTTGTACTCCTCTAGCAATGGCAGGGAGAGAGCCCTCTCCTGGGCTGACTTGTTTCAACTCTGTTACAGGGGTGGGTGTTTTCAATGCCCCCCTTACCTTGCAGTAATCATTACCAAATTTTTAAAGCATAAAACAAAACCATAGAAATGAATTACTTGATAGACCTCAAAACACTGTCTTAAAATTAAGCTAAAAATGAAAGAGGGCTTCCTTGGTGGTGCAATGGTCAAGAATCTGCCATGCAGGGGATACCAGTTTGATCCCTGGTCCGGGAAGATCCCACATGCTGCAGAGTAACTAAGCTCAGGCGCCACAGTACTGATTGCACGCTCTAGAGCCGGTGCTCTGCAACAAGAGAAGCCACCGCAATGAGGGGCCTGCACAGGACAGCTAGACAGTAGATCCCATTTGCCGCAACTAGAGAAAGCCCACACGCAGCAACAAAGACCCAGTGCAGCCAAAAAGTGACTTGAAAAAACAAGAAAAAATTTTAAAAAAATGAAAGAAAACCCAGCTCATGTAGAAGGCAAATCCTCTATAAAGAAGCCAAACTATGAAGAATTTGTAATAAAAATTTCATAGTCAAGCCTCTCACATCTCATTCTACACAAAGTCCTTTGGCATTCGCTGGATTGCAGCTGAATGTTTGTGTTTTTACTGATACACATGCATTTTCAGGATAAATGCCTTTGCCCTCCAGTCCAACCTGAGCTATAATTATTTGAAAGGTTGAAAGCTGAAGTTGGGGGTGGGTATGATGGTATCACAGAGTCGAACTGCATTATTCTGGAATAATTTTGTCACTATATAGTATTTCATCTTACCTCACCTTTTTTTGGGGGGGAGGCAGGGAATCTGACTTAACAGAAAATACAATGAACCCTCAGTATTTGCTGATTCTGAATTTAAATTTGACTGCTCTGTAATTTATTTGAAAGCCCAAAATCAATCCTTGCAAAGCGTTCTTGGTCATTTGAGAACAAAGACGGAGCAGCAAACACTAGAGACGGCGGACACACATGGCCCAGCAGAGGCTGGGGAAAAAGGGGAAAAAGGGGCTCTGCCTTCTAGCTTCCCCTCTCCTGCCGCTAACAACTGTCCTCATCCGAGGCTAACCTTTTACTGGCGATGCTGCTGTCTGAGACGGCCCCCAGCTCAGCACTGAAGTGTTGTCTGGTTGTTGCCAAGCACACAAGGCTGTGATGTGTCTTCCAGAGAAAACACATATGTTAAATAAATAAACTTCCTTCAGGCCTGAGCTAGTGCTCTTGGCCACGTTCAATGACAGGAATCAGTGACATACATTAAATAAGGCACCTTGACAGAAACATACATAAACCAAGGTCATGCCTTGACTGGTTGATGAAAATCTCCTGGCCAGAGGCTCTCGTGGTGGGACTGACGCCCTGTTCCCCACAGAAGCAGAGTGCAGTGTTTACCAATTCAGCACTCATGGTGATGTTCGGGACGAAACTGCAGGAGTGTGTTTGGATTCACACCGAGGCCTAATTCTATCAAAGTTCTCGGCCGCTGGAAGGACTCGATGCTCATTTCTGCTGCTGGTTCCCAGATGTTATTGGCAGTGGTGGGAAGTAAAGATATGCAGACTAGACAGAACCCACAGACATTCCATCACTCAACACAGAACGTCTCTGGGGGACAAGATGCTGCACCCCCGGCATCTTTGAAGACTTGGGGGAAAGCTGCTGACTCAGTTAGGAAAGAAATGGTTACACCACTGACTAATGAGTGCTGTCTTTTTTCACTCATGAAGACTCATCCTGGATCTGAGTCCGCCAAAAGGGAGATGGGAAGAGGTTTAACCCAGTAGCATCTTTGGTACTCCCCGCTTCAGTGAGGAGCAAAATTAGCTTTCCACACTGCCATTTCCCCCGGCCACATGTGAGCAAAGCAAAGGCCTTAGGTTACAACACAAACACTCTCCATGGAAGATGGGCTGGTGGAAGCCATCTGTCAGTCCCTAGAACAAAGGGGCTCCTGTGGCATCTGTCTGTCCTCCCACACAGAGCCTCATAGCCCCTTACTGGTTTAGGTTTAAATAAAAAGCTATAGTGTATCACACTGAGGACTGAATTTCAAGCTATGAATTTGGAGGGGGCACAAACATTCAGTCTACAGTAGAAGTTAAGATTATTCCTGAGGATGGGCTATTAATATAAGAGGGGCAGAGGCTGGGAGAGGGGCTAGTCTCTGGAGGAGCTGAGCATGTTTAATTTCTTACATTGGGTCATGACTTTATGAGCATATTTAGTTTGCAAACATTTATCAAAATACATATGTATTCAGTTCAGTTCAGTCACTCAGTCGTGCCCGACTCTTTGCGACCCCATGAATCGCAGCACGCCAGGCCTCCCTGTCCATCACAAACTCCTGGAGTTTACCCAAACTCATGTCCATCGAGTCGGTGATGCCATCCAGCCATCTCATCCTCTGTCCTCCCCTTCTCCTCCTGCCCCCAATCCCTCCCAGGATCAGGGTCTTTTCCAATGAGTCAATTCTTCGCATCAGGCAGCCAAAGTATTGGAGTTTCAGCTTCAGCATCAGGCCTTCTAATGAACACCCAGGACTGATCTCCTTTAGGATAGACTGGTTGGATCTCCTTGCAGTCCAAGGGACTCTCAAGAGTCTTCTCCAACACCACAGTTCAAAAGCATCAATTTTTCGGCGCTCAGCTTTCTTCACAGTCCAACTCTCACATCCATACATGACCACTGGAAAAACCATAGCCTTGACTAGACGGATTGTTGGCAAAGTAATGTCTCTGCTTTTTAATATGCTGTCTAGGTTGGTCATAACTTTCCTTCCAAGGAGTAAGCATCTTTCAATTTCATGGCTGCAATCCCCATCTGCAGTGATTTTGGAGCCCCCCAAAATAAAGTCTGACACTGTTTCTACTGTTTCCCCATCTATTTCCCATGAAGTGATGGGACCGGATGCCATGATCTTAGTTTTCTGAATGTTGAGCTTCAAGCCAACTTTTTCACTCTCCTCTTTCACTTTCACCAAGAGGTTTTTTAGTTCCTCTTCACTGTCTGCCATAAGGGTGGTGTCATCTGCATATCTGAGGTTATTAATATTTTTCCTGGCAATCTTAATTCCATCTTGTGCATCTTCCAGCCCAGCGCTTCTCATGATGTACTCTGCATATAAGTTAAATAAGCAGGGTGACAATATACAGCCTTGACGTACTCCTTTTCCTATTTGGAACCAGTCTGTTGGTTGATGTCCAGTTCTAACTGTTGCTTCCTGACCTGCATATAGGTTTCTCAACTCCCACCAAAGGCTAAGTATATCATATTCACAAAAACTGCTACTTTATTTTCCAAATAAAAAAATAAAACTAAAACATACACAGGAAAAGAAAAGTTTCTGTGATAATGAAAAGCCAAAGCAAATCTACAAATGATATGACTTTAGAAAATCAGGAAAAAAGAACGAAGACCTTTGTTTAGATGCACATATTGAAGTCACGTTAAAACCTACTTTCTCTAGGTTAAAAACATTCAAGGGATAAGCTTCACAGTGGAGCTGATTATTAGTGCTTTGTTACATCACTCAGGACATTCTGAAATGATGCCATGTTTTTTCCTACCAATCAACACTAATTTCTTCAACTTTCTTATGCTTTCCCTTTCTCTTTTGAAAAGAGGAAATGTTTTTTTCTAGTCTTTTCTACTCATGGCTCAAATGTCCACTCTACAAAATGGGATATGTAAGCAAATTAAGGCACAGGGAAACAAAATAGGAAAGTGATAAGGAAAAGTAATGAGCAGCTAGAAGGGACAGATCTCAGAGAAATGGAAGATGTTTCCCCAGAAGAAGGACCTATCCTTAATCATATCAAATAACAAGTATAAACTGAGAAGGAAACTCAGAGATATGCAAGTTTTTCACAATAAATGGATAAAACATCATCTTTGAAGATATGAAACTGTCATGTGAACCCCTCTGCTTCCTAAATGCAGCTCTGTGTCTGTAGCAAAGTGACAGCCTCATACGTCCTCACTGATTTCTTCAAACTCATCTCTTTTTAGCACAAAATGCAGGGGGTGGGGTACCTAATTAGAACAGCTTTCCTGCCTGAGACAGGGCTTCATTTCTCTGCCATATCTAATTTCCTGTGTCCTCCCAGATGGACAGAGCAAGCTGATTGTCTTGCACTTGGTATAAAGTGATTCAATGGTCTCACACTTGGAGTAAGGACCATAAGCTAAGAAATTAATGCAGTCGGGGAGCCTTCTCTTCTTCCATAAGTATATATCAGGATTCCCCAAGTGTACTCTAGGAAGCAATGTGAGTAGAGAGATGTTCTGCTAAAGCCCAGATGGATGTCCACGCTTCACCCCAGCATATGTACCTGCCACATGTCTCCCATGGCCTCTGAAATGCCTTGTGATACAGGATGCATTCAATTCCCTTAAATCAGTGCTTCTTTCCATTTGGTTGACCAGTGCCTTTGAACCTTCCTTGCAATGCAGTTTGGAAAACACTCACCTATGCAGACCTCAGACGCTGTCTATCACTTTGGTGACAAACGTCCCTATAGTCAAAGTTATGGTTTTTCCAGTAAGTCATGTATGGATGTGAGAGCTGGACCATAAAGAAAACTGAGCACTGAAGAATTGATGCCTTCAAACTGTGGTGCTAGGAAAGACTCCTGAGAGTCCCTTGGACAGCAAGGAGACCAAACCAGTCAATCCTATAGGAAATCAATCCTGAATATTCATTGGAAAGACTAATGCTGAAGCTGAAACTCCAATATTTTGGTCACCTGACTCAAAGAGTTGACTTATCAGAAAAGACTATGATGCTGGGAAAGATTGAAGGCAAAAGGTGAAGAGAGTGGCAGAGGATGAGATGGTGAGATAGCATCACCAACTCAATGACCATGAATCTGAGCAAACTCTGGGGAGGACAGGAGAGGCTGGCATGCTGTAGTCCACAGAGTCACAAAGAGTCAGACACAACTTAGCGACGAGATGACGACAACTTAGCAGCAAGTGCCTGCTGAGCTGCTGCCGCTCAGCATGGCTTTCGTGAGCTTCTTGTAAAGTGGGCTGAAGGCCAGTCCAGTAAGAAACCAAGGCTGCCATGTGGGAGTACAGCTGGAAGGTGATGAGAAGAGGTAAAAAAGACCAAGTCCTTCCTATTCCCGCAAACCATCATCCACCAGGAAATCTGGCAGATGGGTAAAGGGCAAATCTTGGCTTAGCCTCCCTTGAAATGCTAGTCCCTTGGTAAGCTTGGTATATGGAGAAGAGAGAGCAGGGATCCACCCCTCCTCTCCTGCCAGGCCCTTCAGTGCATCTAAGTGATTTGTTTTTACAGGAGGTCTGGTGGACTACAGCCCACGGGTCGCAAAAAGAGTTGGACATGACTTAGTGACTAGACGACAACAAGTGGAGCAAATAGAACACCATCATCTTCCCTGACTTTCTCATCCTTCTCGTCACTGTCCCCTGCCTGGCAGGACCCCTTATTTCAGGAGCTTGGCAGGGGGATGGGGGGCGGTGGTGGTGGATTTCTAGACCACCTGTGCATTTTTTCCTTTTCAAAACAACCATTTCTGTTAAAGATCACTACCCTCCTGACCTCAGTCAGGACTCAGAGCCACTGTATCCAAAAGCAGGGCAGTGAATGTGGGGTTCCAGGAGTGTCTCTGGGTGCCCATGGGGTTAGGAACCCAGAGGAATTCATCAGAGGCCTCCAGAAACTTGTGGGGGTGGGGAAGAAGAGAGGGGAGTGGGGAAGGAACGGAATCCAAGTGAAGTATTTTCTAAAACCTTCACAACAAAGCAAAACGGTGCTTGTGAGAGGAAAACGCTGTTCTTCAAATGGCAGGCAGTGTGTAAATCAACGCAAGCAGGGGCTACAGCCCAGGTGCCTTGGCGAAAGCAGGTAGGCTGTGTATATGCTGCTCCCAACACAGGGGCAGGTTCTACGTCACAGCGGTTAGGACAAACACTAATTGAGGAATTAAGTACGTGGTAATCAAATGGCAACCCACTCCAGTATTCTTGCCTGGAAAATCACATGGACGGAGGAGCCTGGTGAGAGAACAGCATTGAAACATGTATATTATCTAGGATGAAATAGATCACCAGCCCTGGCTGGATGCACGAGACAAGTGCTCGGGCCTGGTGCACTGGGAAGACCTAGAGGAGTCGGGTGGACAGGGAGGTGGGAGGGGGGATCGGGATGGGGAATACATGTAAATCCATGGCTGATTCATGTCAATGTATGACAAAAACCACTACAATATAAAAATTAAAAAAATAATAAAAAATAAAAATAAAATAAAGTCCATGGGGTTGCAAAGAGTCGGAGAGGACTGAGAGACTTCACTTTCACTTTCAATCTCCATACCCTTGACGGTTTGTGTGTTAATAAGCAGTAATTAACCTGCAAGGCCCTGCATTCCATGCAAATCATCATTGTGATGGGTACCTGCAGAATACTATTTTCCCATAAATAGGAAAAGTTCCACTAAATGACTACTGTGGCAAGAACACTTCGCTCTGCTAAGAAACGTTTTGAAACGCTACACATTCTAATAAAGATCATGTTAACAGAAAGATTATAAAAACAAAGGGATGCCCAAGAGAACAGACTATATTTATCCAAAATACACAGGCTAGTGGTGTTCAGTTGCGCTGAAAACCTTCCCAAACCCAACAACTTACAAGACTCAGATTCTGACCGAGATGAGAACTGACTCAGGATCTTGCAGCCAAAGATACGGGAGAAACAGACATTCTTGACAAAAGTAAGGGAGGATCAGAGACAGGACAGATAGAAGGAGCTCAGCATAGCACCCCCATTCCTGCCCTCCCCCGCCCAGAGCACCTGCTCCCCAGGGTCGGCAGAGCACCATGATAGCAGCTCCATGCTATAGTGTTCTGGTGCCAAAGCCCTTGGTGCTTCCCTTTCATCCAGCGTTTCAATGAAGGATTTGTTTCCGGAAACTTTTTTCTATGCACACTTTCTGCCACGGCACCAAACACATTTAAGGAATGACTTAGCAGGAGAAAGCATCAACTATTAATCCACTTCTCCTTTTTTCTGTTTTCCACAAATCTGATCGGTGGCTGAGATGGTACAGAATCCACCTGAAACGTGGGAGACCTGGGTTTGATCCTGGAGTTGGGAAGATCCCCCTGGAGGAGCACATGGCAACCCAGTCCAGTATTCTTATCTGGAGAATCCCCATGGACAAAGGAGCCTGGCGGGCTACAGTCCATGGGGTTGCAAAGAGTCAGACACGACTGAGCAAGTGAACACAGCACAAATCTGAATCTCCATAAATTACCACCATTTATTGAGAGACTAGCACATCCAAATTGTGCTTTTCCTCCCTCTTCACGCCTCGCCCTGTCTTTACACTTAGTCCTGTAAGTAGGAAGGCTCATAAGTTTAAGTTGCCCAAACTTAAAACCGACTTCATAACCAAATCCAGTTCTGACACAAAGCATATGTTCTTTTACCCATTTTGAAGCAATATTATAATGTGAAATCATAACAGTATAAAATGAAATTCCTTAAAAGACTTCATAATATTCCTTAAATTCCTTAAAAGACACCAATCTTAACTCATGAAATCAAAACTACCTTCCAAAGTGTAAAAAGCATCTTATAGAAATAAAGTACTATATGAATATAAAGTATTTTAATATGGTAGTATTTCAAGCCTATGTTCACTCCACATTAATTTGCTAGATCTTTATCATGTATTAATGTCTTGTAGTCTAAATAATGGAGTGTCTGGGGGAAGCAGAGTCCCTGGGCAGTGAGAAAGGGTCTCAAAAAGGGGTCACTTCCTTTATTTATTTTTTAAAAATATTTATTCTGTTTTGTTGGGTCTTTGTTGCAGCATTTGGGATCCTTAGTTGCAGCATTCCAACTCTTAACTGTGGCATGGGGGATCTAGACACTGGATTGTAGCCAGTGTCAAAACTAAACCCATGCACTGGCCCCTGGCAGTTGTGGAGGGTCCCGCCAGAGTTGAGTCTTAGAAGTCCTGGGTGGGGAAAGAAGATTAAGGCAGAGATGAGCAGGATGCACCTTCTGATCTTGCCTAGACACCAAGAAGACCAAGGAAGGCTCTCACGCAGGTTCCAGATGGGCACCTGTGGGGCCTTCTCTACTGTGAGATTCTGCTTGTGTGCTCAGTCATCTGACTTTATGAAACCCCATGGACTGTAGCCCATCAGCTTCCTCTGTTCATGGGATTTTCCAGGCAATACTGGAATGGGTTGCCATTTCCTGCTCCGAGGGATTGTCCCGACCTAGGAAATGAACCCACATCTCCTGTTGTCTCCTGCATTGGCAAGTGGGTTCTTCACCACAAGTGCTACTGTAAGAAGGCCTCCTCCAAAAGGAGTTTCTCAAAACACTCAGCCTCTTAGCCTCATCCATCACATAGACCCTTCTGATGCCTACCTTAGCCAAACCCACTTCTCTTGCTTCCATTTTAATCCAACAAAAGAAGAAACTGTGTCCTAAAGGCCTTACTTTTTAATTATGCCCTTGACAGGTTATCAATACATTTATAAAAAAGAAGGATATGCAGTAAGTAGAGCATTTTTCCTCTGGAAGAAAAATTACTGTTTAATCTTTTTTGTTTTATACATAAAAATAGCACAGGGGCATTGTGCAAAATTTAGGATATGACATCTGAGGGAAAGAAAAACTTCAAGTCACTAGCTGAGGCTATACCACTTTTTCATTTATTTATTTCACCATATAGTTTAATTATGTATGTGAAAAGTGAAAGTGTTAGTCACTCAGTGGTGTCTGACTCTTGTGACCCCATGGACTGTAGCCCGCCAGGCTCCTCTGCCCATGGGATTTTTCAGGCAAGAATACTGGAGTGGGTTGCCATTCCTTTCTCCAGGGGATCTTCCTGACCCAGGGATCAAACTTGGGTCTACTGCATTGCAGGTGGATTCTTTTACCATCTGAGCCAACAGGGAAGGGCAATTACATATACATATTTATGTATTAGTACATATATATTTAATTTAAAATTGAATCTAAAATGATGCTTTATGATTTTATACCACTTAAGAACATAAGAAGTTTAATCCACTTAAGAACATAAGCTTATATATATCACTAAATGATCTTTTGTAATGTTATTCTTAATGGTTGCAAAATGACTTTTTGTATTGAGATGGCATACATTAACTCATCCTCTGTTATTAGAAATGTAATACTGTTCCTGATTTTTCATTATTGTAAACACACAGCCATGAATATCCTTGTAGCTAATTAGTTGCAACTGGCCTTCATTATTTCCTTAAGGTGAATCCTAATAGAAGATTGCTAAAATTAGACTTATCTAATTTTTTAACACTTCTAAAATGTATTGCCCAAGTGCACCCTGAAAGGATTTTAGCAATTTACATGCATACTGCTGGCTTCCCAGGTGGGGCAGTGGTAAAGCATTCACCTGCCAAGGCAGAAGATGCAGGAGAAGTGGGTTCGATCCATGGTCTGGGAATATCCCCTGAAGGAGAAAATGGCAACCCACTCCCATATTCATGCCTGGAGAATTCCATGGATAGAAGAGCCTAGTAGGCTACAGTCCATGGGGTCGGAAAGAGTTGGACACAATTGAGCTACTGAACACACACATACAACACAGAAAGTTAAACATCCTTACAAACAGTACTTCCTGCCCTGCTGCAGATGACTGCTTCTATTTTCTTAAATTGATATATACAAGACAAGTTTAACTTTTTAGCTTGTTACTCATTTCTCAAGATAATGTACAAACAAAGCTTTAATATATTCCCTATCCAAGAGCAGAAACTTTCTTTACCTCGGTCTAAAAATACCAGTGCTTCTTATCCATTCTCCAATTAGACTAATAGAAAAATGATTTATATTTTCAGAAGTTAGAGGATATTTCAAAACAGGAAATGAAAAATAAAGGGCATACCTGATAAAAGTTAGGCCAGAAGGTACTGATGGCCAGTTCTGCCCTGTTCCATGTACGGTTAGGGTCTCCAGATATATTCCAGATAGGGCTCCCCAAAGGCCCATTATTGACCTTCACATAGACGTTGAGTGACCCGGGGGCAGAATTACTCTTGCTAGACACAAAGTAGTGAAAGTCAATGCAGTGGGTGTCATTCTCCTTCAGCTGAGGTAGGAGGAGGTGGGCTCTCTGTCCCTCGGGTCTCCCGGATGTGTTCACCAACATGAAGGAGCCTGCAAAAAAAAAAAAAAAAATCAAAGGAGGGTCATAATATGAAACACTGCTTCCTGGTCATTTCTGAGAAGCCACCATCATGTCCATGGGTCGACACTGCAATTCTACACACTTGACCCTGGCTTTCAAGGTCCTCTCTCTTTCACCTCTTTTTACCCCCAACGTGGTCTCAAGATGAGTGGATGGCAAAGTCCCTTGATGTCACTGTGATTAGTCTCCTAAGGAACATGCACAGTTTTCTCTGCACTGTTCAATCTGATGGCCACTAGCCACATGTAGTTTTTTTAAGAAATTAATTAAAAATCTGTAATGTTGAGTCATATTTTAGATTCCATATGTAAGTGATATTATATGATACTTGTCTCTCTCTCTCTGACATACTTCACTTAGTATGATAATCTCTAGTTGCATTCATGTTACTGCAAATGGCATTATTTTGCTCTATGGCTGAGTAGTATTCCATTGTGTGTGGGTGTGTGTGTGTGTACCACATCTTCTCTATCTATTCATCTGTCAATGGACATTTATGTCTTGGCTATTGTGAATAATGCTGCTATAAACATAAGGGTGTGTGTACTTTTGTGTGTGTGTGTGTGTGTACCTTTTTGAATTCTAGTTTTGTCCAGATATATGCCCAGGAGTCAAATTGCTGGATAATATGGGGAAGGAATGGATTCAATGGACATCAGTTTGAGAAAACTCTAGGAGATAGTGAAGGACAGGGAAGCGTGGCATGCTGCAGTTCATAGAGTCGCAGAGAGTCAGACACAACTTAGCGACCGAACAACAGGGAAGGAATATTTGGGAGCTTGGGGTTGGTACATGCAAACTATTACACATAGAATGGATAACAAGGTACTACTGTATATCATAGGGAGTGGTATTCAATATCCTGAGATAAATCATAATGGGAAAGAATGCAAAAAAGAATGTGTATATATATATATGTAAAAAATGTTTATATATATATGTAAAGAATGTATATATATGTAAAAAAGAATGTGTGTATAAATATATATATGTATATATATACATATCTGATTCTCTTTGCTATACAACAGAAATTAACACAACATTACAACATTGCAAATTGACTGTACTCCAATTTAAAAAAAGATAAAAAAAATTTAGCACCTAGATTAAAAAAAAATTCCATAACATTGAAAGTTTACGTCCTCAGCCACACGACCCACATTTCAAGCACCCAACAGTCACGTGGGGCCAGGTGCTGCCATATCGGGCTGTTTGATTTTGAACTTCTCCATCTCTAAACAGCATGATTCTCTCATGGTACCACCACTGAGTCATCACAGCCACTCTAATATTTCCATATAATCTAGAGAAAGGGAACAGGCTGGTCTGGTTTACAGAATCTTAGAAACTGTATAGACATGATGATGTTCTTTGTCGTCAGTATAGTATGATTTTCTTGCAGGTCAGCACCACTGCTCCTCCCCCACTGCTGCCCAGCTGGCTTCTCCTTGACCAGAGGTGGGGAGGGTGATGACGTCTACTGGGCAGCGGCTGTGCCCAGGGAGCATGGTCATTCACAGAAGTCTCTGTGACTCCTTTCATCTTCTCATCCAGGGCACTAACCCACGCATGAGTGACCAAGAGTTTTCATGCCAACGCAAGCTTCCCAGGCACCCTGATCTTAGGAGAGGTCACTTGAAAGGTTCAAGAAATGGAAACTATAATAATGATAGGAATTTTACATATCACAATGTGTAAGATAAAATCTTCTAAGATAAAAGGGAAAACTGGTCATCACAAGTCTTCTTGCAGTTCAGTTCAGTCACTCAGTTGTGTCCGACTCTTTGTGACCCCATGAATCGCAGCACGCCAGGCCTCCCTGTCCATCACCAACTCCTGGAGTTTACCCAAACTCATGTCCATCGAGTCGATGATGCCATCCAGCCATCTCATCCTCTGTCCTCCCCTTCTCCTCCTGCCCCCAATCCCTCCCAGCATCAGGGTCTTTTCCAATGAGTCAACTCTTCCCATCAGGCAGCCAAAGTATTGGAGTTTCAGCTTCAGCATCAGTCCTTCCAATGAACACCCAGGACTGATGTCCTTTAGGATGGACTGGTTGGATCTCCTTGCAGTCCAAGGGACTCTCAAGAGTCTTCTCCAACACCACAGTTCAAAAGCATCAATTCTTCGGCGCTCAGCTTTCTTCACAGTCCAACTCTCACATCCATACATGACCACTGGAAAAACCATAGCCTTGACTAGATGGACCTTTGTTGGCAAAATAATGTCTCTGCTTTTTAATATGCTGTCTAGGTTGGTCATAACTTTCCTTCCAAGGAGTAAGTGTCTTTAAATTTCATGGCTGCCATCACCATCTGCAGTGATTTTGGAGCCCCCCAAAATAAAGTCTGACACTGTTTCCACTGTTTCCTCATCTATTTCCCATGCAGTGATGGGACCAGATGCCATGATCTTAGTTTTCTGAATGCTGAGCTTCAAGCCAACTTTTTCACTCTCCTCTTTCACTTTCATCAAGAGGCTTTTTAGTTCCTCTTCTTTAGCAGAGAGGGAAAAATGTATTGAAATTCTGAGAGAGCAGAACAAGTAAATTTGGAGAATCAAAGTGAAAAAAAAAAAAATACTACTCAGGGTGGTTGGACGTTTCTACTGTGGAAAACGACTCTTACCCTCAGTTGAGTGTTCCTTTAAAGACTTACATCACTGTGAACCATAATTTTCAATTTACATGTATGAATGCTTGTGGGTATATGTTGGATTGGCCAGAAAGCTTGTTTGGGCTTTTCCATTACATCTTATAGAAAAACCTGAATAACTTTTTGGCCAACCTAATATATTTTAGTAAACACTCACATATATCTATAAACATACATACATAATCCTAGAAAAGGTGTGGAATTTTTCTCTCACCTAACTCGCTATGGTTTCTTAAACACCAAAACGAGACTACCTTTCTCAGAGAATTATTAGGAGAACTAAAAAAAAAAAAACCAAATGTAGATATATCCTTTATAAATTAATAGGCTATTATTAAGGGATCAATATTACAAAATGTTTGCATCTAGTTGTTACCGCTCAAGACCGCTTTCTGAGATGAGCTGGTGCTAATGCCATTTAACAGGAACTGCATCACAGAGAGACTAGGAAGCATTTTATCCAGGTTGAAGGATGAGTCAGTGGCAAATCCCGAACTTAAAGCCTCTGAGTTTCCATCCCATTACTCATCTCGTTACACTCCAATAACCCCAGGTTTCCTCCTGTGCCATGCAAGCACATATGGAGAAAACAAACCCCTTCACGACAGTGAAGGAAAATTACAAGCACTATTTGAAAATGCAGCAATTTTTCAAGAGATGAATGTTATGTACCTGGAAATATGAAAGCCAAGCCACAAGGGAGGGGTTAGGGAACATATATTTCAGTAATAAGGAAGAACAGCGAACATGGTTTAAGAAAGAGATGGGGACAGAGAGACTGAATGTGTGGAAGAGAATATCACTGAAATGATTGGGGTTATCTATATTCTACAACATGTGGTGGGGGGAAATCTCTTCAAGAGACTCAGGGTTGACCAACCCCATCACAAACTTATAGCTGGCTATGGTATTTACAACAGGACTTAAAAACTACTTTGTTGCTTTTAGTAAAATAAGAAAAGTTATTCCACATTCCATCATTTGGGGCTGTGCCATCGGCAACACAGTTAAAATGTTGAATATTCCCACTCATGAGGCTGAGGTGTGACACAGACTTGAAGCCGACTCTGAATCACCAAAACCTTTAGTATCAACACATTGTCAAGAATATTATTTCTGGACTTCCCTGGTGGTCCAATGCTAAAAAATCCCCCTGCCAATGCAGGGGGTACAGGTTACACCCCGGGTCCAAGAAGATTCCACATGCTGTGGAGCAATAACTACTCAAGGGCACTCAGCCTAGAGCCTGTGCTCTACAACAAGAGAAGCCCACTCACTGCAACCAGAGGAAGCCTGCATGCATCAACTAAGACCCAGTGCGCCAAAAGTTAATAAAATAAAAATATATATAACTATATTAAAATATATAAGGAAAATGTACAAAACAACAAATACAGAAGTAAAAAAAAAGAATATTATATCTTGGAGTGTTTCCATCACTTACATGTGGTGACCAGAGGTGGTAAAAGTGTTGATGTGCATACAAGGGCAAGATCTCCTGCATCTGGGGAGGTTGAGTCTGGATGCATAGATGGAGCGTCTCTTTACACAGGCTGGGATAAACTGGGTAACTTCCTATTGTAGCTGTTCAGGAATCACAGGAGTTCCCTAAGATACTGTTTTTCCCACTACACAGCCTGTCCTTCAATACTGACTCCATTCAGCTTCATCCCAGCACAGAATGCTCTGTCAGCTTCTTAAGTGGTCTAACGTATAGAGATATTTTTATCTTAAGGTCAAGGTGAAATTCAGGTGCTATGAACTACAAATACTGAAATGATCCTGACTTGTATGTGCGTGTTGAATCACTACAGTCGTGTCCTACTCTTTGCGACCCCTTGGACTGCAGCCCTCCAGGCTCCTCTGTACACGGGATTCTCCAGGCAAGAATACTGGAGTGGGTTGCCATTCCCTTCTCCAGGGGATCTTCCTGACTCAGGGATCGAACCTGGATCTCCTGCATTGCAGTCAGATTCTTTACAGTCTGAGCCACCAGGGAAGTCCTCCTGACTTGTATACTTTCTCCTTTTTTCCCTTTTTGAGCCAGAATGTCATGTTACATGGCATGTTGCTGCAATGCAAATTAGCTAATAGGATTAGCAAACAGGGGCATGACATCCATAGAACAGCAGAGTCCCTTCAGCTCAAGTGCAGTTTTTGCAGAACATTAAGGTTTTAGAGTGATCAAAGGCAAATTTTCTCTCCTGTAAAGGGCAACATGACGCCCATTCGACAAATCTAAAACTCCTGCAGAAATACCTTTGCTTAGGGTCAAAAGCAACATGAAGTTCGGTGGCTCTTTGGAGCTATTCCTCTTTCTACTCTGTTAAGCTGCCTGGGAAACTGTGAGCCCAGATGAAGAAGACATGAAGGTACTACTCCCCTCCTGAGTTCAGAAAGAAAAGAACACTGATGAGGACCACGAGCCCAAGATTCTATGTTTCAGTTGCCAGAAAGTGGTCTCCAGCAGAAAGGAATGACTCCTGGGCCCCCTCTAGTGAGGAGGAGGATGAGAGAGTCCTTGGCACAGGGCAAAGGACGGATTCTCAAGTTAGGGAGATGCAGGTTTGATCCCTAGTTCGGAAAGACCATCTTCAAGTCTTCAGCATTTAGCTCGACATATTTCCATCTGCCCATCCAAAACCCACCTGGTGCTATCATTTTTTCACCTAAAATGGTAACGTTCAAGTTCCCTTTCTTCAAAGGAGAGGAATATTATTACTGAAATTTTAGAAAATCTTCAACTCAGTCAATCTTGTCCCTACATATCCTTCCTGCTGAGGAAGAAAATGGCAACCCACTGGGTATTCTTGCTTGGAGAATCCTGTGGACAGTGAAGCCTAGTGGGATATAGTCTATAGGGTCACAAAGAGTCAGACATGACTTAGCAACTGAACAACGAACTGTTGCTATTAGTTATACAAAGATGCATAGATTTGAATGGTCAGCGCCATTTTTCTTACAAGATCTAGCACTTTTGGTGTGTAGTTTTGTGCAGTTAGGCTGAGGGTTTCCAAGGACAGGTGTGTGATGTTGGTCAAAGTTCCTGCTCGACCTGGACCGTCTTCCTTCCTAACTTCCTTCCGCCCTCTGGAAGCAGCTGAGTCTCTGGACTGTCCCCACGGTCACCGGCAAAAGTCCTCCACCTCTAAACAAGAAACTACCCGAGCAGCTCGTCCACACACATTATTCTTTTTATTGAAGTACAGCTGCTGTACAGTGTCATGAAAGTTACAGGTGTACCATAGAGTGATTCAATGTGAGTTTTTAAATGTTTCACTCCATTTATAGATACTATAAAATTCTGGCTATATTCCTCATGTAGTACAACATAACCTTTTAGCTTATTTTATATCTAAGAATTTGTACCTCTTAATCCCTACCCCATATTGACTCTTCCTCCTCTTCTTTTTTAAAAAAAATTAAACTATTTATTTATTTTTGCCTTTTTCGATAGGCACAGTGGGATCTTAGTTCCCCAACTAGGGCTTGGACCAATGACTCCTGCATTGGAAGCGTGGAGTTTTAACCACTGGACCACCAGGGAAGTCCTGCCCTTAACCTTTTTCTCTCCTTAATGGTAACACCAGTTTGCTCTCTCCATCTGTTCTCCATTCTCTCCATCTGCTTCTTTTTTTTTATTACACTCACTAGTTCTATTTTTTAGATTCCACATATAAGTGACATCATATGGTATTTCTTTCTCTAATACTAATTTTAAAAGAAAAAGGCCTCTCTTTATTGAGTAACTGTGCAGTCTGCTGAGAAGTCCCTATTATCTTCCTCCAGAGTCGCTCAACTGATACATCTATGTAGCCCTCACAAATAACGATTAACACATATAAAGGCACTTTGGACAGTGTTTGCCATATAACACAAGCCCAAGCGTTACTGACAATTATCATCACGTTTACTGTGTACTTCAGACCTCCTAATGCCTGGCTTCTCTAAATCATCTTGAAATCTCCAGCATTTAGCTAAACATATTTCCACCTGCCCGTCCAAAACCCACCTGGTGCTATCATTTTTCACCTAAAATGGTAATGTTTAAGTTCCCTTTCTTCAAAGGAGAGGAACATTATTTACTAACATTATTACTGAAATTTTAGAAAATCTTCAGCTCAGTCAATCTTGCCCCTACATTTAAGCTTTGGGAAGGAAACCTTTACTTCTGTATGTGGTCATGAGGAATTATTATGTGGCTTCAAGTTTGTTGTTGAGTTGCTAAGCCATGTCCAACTCTTTGCAACCCCACGGACTGTATCCCACCTGGTTCCTCTGTCAATGGGATTCTTCTGGCAGGAATACAGGAGAGGGTAGCCATTTCTTCCTCCAGAGGATCTTCCTGACCCAGGGATCGAACCCGGGTCTCCTGCATTACAGGCAGATTCTTTACTGCTGAGCCACCAGGGAAGCCCATCAAGTTTAAAGATGACATTTCAGGAGACACCAGTACTTCCTGCACTAGTGTTCTATGGTGAGTGTACAGGAGAATGTGTGAACATTTATGTTTAGCATCTTCCAGCAACTCTGGATCCTGGGGTAAAGTCCCAGTTGTGCCTAAAGGGATGGCAGGTCAGAGGAAGAGGTGCTTTTTTTCAATTGTCTGAATGTATCACCTGCCTGTTTTAGAAGTAAAGTCAACTCACAAACTGATGTTAAAGACTTCAAAGCATTCACATTCTAGACTATTAAGTTTGTTCTTAACAATGTCCCTATATGGTTGAATAATTAATTTTAAATGTCTACTTCAATGTTCAGACTGTGATAAAATGCATTTTCAAAGAGTCATTGGGTCCCCTTTGTCGGTATGTCCTTACCACAATCTTTTTACCCTACAAAAATACCCCAACTGGGCAAATAAATAAAAGGAATCGGGATTCAAATTAACATCAAAATTCTGTTTGTGTTCAAATTAAAGAAAAAAAAAAAAAAACACCCTTAAGTCACAAGTACGGAAGTGGAGAGAGTATAATGTTGCAGGGCAAATGGAAAGATCTCTACAGAATGGAGTTAGCTTCAAAAGCGGCTGTCTCACCAGGCAGCTCGGCAGGTCTTTAAAAATCATTATTTTGGTTTCTCTGGAAAGGAACACTCTGTTATGAGAACATGTGATGTTCGTATTCTCAACTCTTCGGGTGAGCTAAATTTAGCTTAATCATACCCATTGGCACATGCGTTTGATTAGTCTATCTTCCATCATTGTTGGTGAAGGCGGCAATAACGACATATAATTAGTTACTCCCTTCTACCTCATCATTAAAAATCTGCATTGGTGTTCTAGGCTGTAGATTTTTAATGGCTGAGGAAACTGCAGGGATTCTTCTGCAAAATTCGAGAAACTTGGTGCACAGGACAAATGTAGTAGGAAGAGAGAACTCTGTGTGCTATTCAATACCTTTGCTGACAGAGAAGCAGCACCTGATGAACTTGAGAGATGGAGTATTTCCTGCCGTATCAGTAAACAAGGATGTCAGAGTCATCAGTGATTGCAGCCTTCCATTGTGAGCCTAAGCGCATCCGGGAAAGAGAACAATACCTGCGATCTAGCAGTCATTAGGCTTCAGCTACTCCTATGGTAAGCCCCAAAGGAGCTCAGGATGTGAAAACACAGGATACTGACACAGAATAGCTGAGAAGCCTATAAAAGGAATGATTTCAGCCAGCCCAGACTCTTGCATCTTCCCATACATAGAAAACTGCTAAATTCCTTAACCTGGGATATCTAGTTTTCCTTAATTCATAATACTCTTTTGATGTTCAGACTACCTGCCCTTTGTTGCAAACCTTCTCTATAACCTGGCTCCTCCCCTCGCCTCCTCCTCAGAGCAGTTCTCTCCACGTTACTTGAGATGCTGTCTCCTACGCTTAAAGTCTTAAAAATTCCCACCAAATAAAATACAACTCTCAACTTTTGAGTTGTGACCATTTTTTTTCAAAGTTGATATGATGCCCTTTTTCATGAGAGTTTTGTGTTGACTACATGTGCATCTGAGTATGTGTTATGTGTGTACACACACAACATCACACATGTATGCTGTCTACAGCATGTGTCTGGTCATTATACTCACATTTCCTATTCTACCCCATTTCATCTTGCAACATGAATAAGTCATGGACATAACCCACATGGATTTCAGAGCCCATGACTGCGTTTCAGGCCTCACGGAAATAGCCCCCTGAGACAATCTAAAACTGAGCTCTGCCTGCTCAGTTAAGAAAACCTTTTCTTGTCAATTTGTAATTTTAAATTTGATCTCATCTTTCAAACACCAAAATACTATATCCCTCCCCCGTCTCCCTCAGCCGGTACTAAAATGGTACTAAAGAATATGTCTTTTCTGATGGGAAGCCTTGTGAAATAGGGAATGTGAAGCCTGCAGAGAAATAAATGAACTCAGGAGCAAATCTCAAAGAGAACAAAACCTCTGTGGGGAGGTGCCACCAGCACTGTAGAAGCACTTATTAGCACCCATTTCAGCCTGATGAAACTGCTCTCGCCACGGCCACTCTCCTGTCCTGCAGATCAGCTGTCAGGCCTCCTTCCTGGGGCACAGGCTCTTTCGTGCTTCTCTCAAAAATGTCACCTGAGCATACGTATGAAATATGTGTTTTGCAACCACTAGAGAAGAAAACTTCTAACAAAAAAATTCTCCCTTCATCCAAATGTCCTCTCTCCCTTTCTATTTTTGCCCTCTCTCTTCTTGCCTTTCTGATGGATTCTCAATAACTACTGAGCAGGAAGAACATCTGTGACTTGCACTGATTTTGCCACTCTCCTAAAATGCTGGTGAAAATACAGTAAGACGGCAGAGAAGCAACACCACCCCACAAGGAGGCTCAGGTACACCCTCAAACTGCACGATCTCTTCCCTCCTATAGAGTCTAGCATGTGCTTTCAGCTGAGGGAAACCTGGGGACTCACATGACCTGGCCTCCTTGCAAGTCACGCTGGCCAGTAAAAGGGCAGTCTGTGCTCCCCAAGGGAATTTCACATCAACATAAGTGTTAGGAAATTAACGATAAGCACAGCTCAACTATTTACAATTGTCAGGACAGGGAGGCAACCTCATCCATTAACAGATGAATAGATAAAGAAGTGGTTGACATTATCTATCTATCTATACAATGGCAACTGTGTGCCTACATGCCCATTCACTAAGTCGTGTCTGATTCCTTGCGACACCACAGACTGCAGCCCACCAGGCTCCTCAGTCCATGGGATTTCCCAGCAAGAATACTGGAGTGGGCTGCTATTTCCTCTTCCAGGAGATCTTCGCGACCTAGGATCGTTCCCTGAACCCACGCTCCAGAGACTCCTGCGCTGGCAGGCAGATTCTTTACCACTGAGTCACTTAGGAATCCCCATAATGGAATATTATTCTGCCATAAAAAAGAATGAAATAATATGATTTGCAGCAACAGGGATGGACCAAGAGATTGTCATACTAAGGGAAGTAAATTAGCCAAAAATCATATGGCTATCACTTATATGTAGAACCTAAATGATATAAATGAACTTATTTATAAAACAGACATAGATTCACAGACTAGAAAACAAACTTAAGGTTAATGAAGGGGAAAGAATGGAGGGATAAAGTAGGATTAACAGATACACACTCCTATATATTAATATAAAATAATCGACCAGCATCTACTGTATATATAGCACAGAGAATTATAGTCAATATCTTGTAATAACCTACAATAGGAAAGAATCTGAAAAAGAATACATGTATATGTATAACTGAATCACTTTGTTGTACACCTGAAACATTATAAATCAACTATACTTCAAAAAAATAAAAATTAAAAAAATAATAAGTATAGCTCACATCCAAAATGGGTATAAGACAGTTGCTTCAGGACATTTAAACTAAATGCCTCAAAGATAATGCAATTGGTAAATTAGTGATTCACAGCATAATTGAATAGGCATTTTCATCTTTATTACTCATAAGAATACTGAGGTGACTAAATATTAAGTCACTTTAACTAGTCACTTTTAGCCATGCAAGAGGCATCTGAGCAAACATTACATACTAAGCACTTTAAGAACTCCAAAAAACAAAACTTGGACCAGTTCTTCCAGCAAGAATCTCACAGCTAAGCTGTCTATCATATTTTAAATATTTTGTATTGAGCACAGAAACAAAAAAATTCACAAATTAGCAGATCAGATCCATTACGTTTACCAAAACATTTACATAACCACAGTGTGAAGTAGCTGTAAAATTTGTAGGTTTAGAACCTAGAACTATCAACCAGAAGCTCATTTTTAAATAAGAACTTTTTCCTTTTTCCTTTTCATTATGATATAGGTTATACATGAACAAGAGTGTGTTGGAAGCAACCTACATGTTCATCAACAGAAGAATGGACAAATTAGATGTGGTACATACAATGGAATATTACTCAGCCTTAAAAAAGAACAAACTTGAGTCATTTCTAGTGAGGTAGATGAACCTAGGGCCTGTTATTTAATATACAGAGGGAAGTCAGTCATAAAGAGAAAAACAAATTTAGTATATTAATGCCTTTATATGGAATCTACAAAAAATGGTGTTGATGCAGCTATTTGCTGGGAAGGAATGGAGATGCAGATATAAAAAGAGTTTTGAGACACGATTATCATATGAGAGACAAAGAAGAGTTTCTGGAAAATGGAAGAAACTCTGTGGGTTCAATTAGAGAAGTAACATCTCTCCTTTCATGAAAAAAAAAAACGACAGTGAGAAGTCACTGTGTGTCATCTGGACACACTGCTCTAATGACTTATCTGGAAAATACTAGGTGTGTGACTTATAAGTAAAGAACAAACGCAGAGTAAACACAACATTTTAACTATCTGATGATGCTAATGACTGTATCTCAGGAAGTGAGCCACAGGAAAGTGACAGGTAGCTGGTTATGATGTTCTCAAGAGGCTGCTTAATTTCCCATAAGTCAGGCTTTTTATCAGTTGACAGTTTTAGAAACAACTTCACTTTTGTTCTAAGTCTCAGAATGACACAAGCCATCACAATTTAAGTTACTGCTTATTTTTTCCTAAATTACTGTTAATTTAGAGATGATTTTTTTCACATGTGTATGCAGTGATAGACTGTCTACCAGTTAAATTATGTCTTGCTTTAAGAAGACGTTCCCAACAAAAAAATAAATAAATAGAAAAAAAAGATTTAAAAAAGATATTACACAGTAAACTTCCACATGACATGTAAATGAAACTGAAATATTTTTTAAAGTGCATCATCTTTGACATTTTCAGCTTAAGGAGCTACCCTGCCATAAAAGATAGTCCTCCAAAGAACTCCAAGGGTTCTGTTAACATCTCCAACAGGGAGCTCCCCATATTCCTGAAGAGGAAACAAATGATTTTGCGTAAGATGTTTTATTAGGGCTGCCCAGGGTCAGAAGACACAGCCAAGGTGGGATTCCTCCGGGATCAGAGGGCAGAAAGGAGGAATGATTGAAACGTAACTAGGGGTGGGGGCTTCCCTGGTGATTCTGTGGTAAAGAATCTCCCTGCCAACGCAAGAGACACGAGTTCAATCTCCGGTCCAGGAAAATCCCACATGCTGCGAAGCGACTAAGTCATGGACCACAACCACTGAGCCTGTGCTCCACAACTAGAGAAGCAACCACAATGAGAAGCCCACACACTGCAACAAAGAGTAAATCCCACTCACCACAACTAGAGAAAAGCTGGAGCAGCATGGAAGACCCAGTACAGCCAAAAAGTAATAAATAAATTAATTAAAACAAAAACAAAAAAACTTAACAAGGTTAATCAGTAGAGGAAATTAACCTGGTCTCTGCATCACACTGATGATACAATGTCAAATTTATAAGTGATCAAACAGTCTAGAATCTTAAGGAATCTGTTGGATTAATTAATCAGAAAAAGCATAAAGATACTGATGTCTTTATTTCATATCAGTAATTTCATATCAATTAGCAATCGATATGAAAAGGCAGTTTGTATTAGCAGAAATACAATTAGAGAAGAGATGCCTGGGAAAACATTCATCCTCACCACAAAAATTAAAACACATGTGGGGGATACTTTAAAACATGAGTAAATTTCTTCAATATGTAAAAATTTCAAACCCAAACATTTGTAAGGTTATGGCGAAGCTCCTGCAGGCACTCAAGAAGGAAGCACGGTGATGACTCCTGCATTTCTACCATAAAGACCATACCCTTCTGAGCAGGTTGGGGAGAATTCTGAGTAGACCCATCTAGAGATAAGAGTGCCCAATTTGAAAGAGTTTCTGAGGGCTGTGTGGACCAGGGAGGGCGAAGGATTCCTTCTGGTGCAGGACGGGACACAGGAGCACTTTGACCTCGGTGAGCAGGACTGGGGCTCTGCGGCCAGACGGCCCACATCTGGATCCTGACTCGGCCACTTGTTGGAAGTCATGAGCGAGTTAGCTCACTCCACTCTGCCTCAGTTTCCTAACCTAGGAAATGGGGATAAAATTATGCTCATCTCAAAGAAGTTGTTCAGTGAATTGATTCAATGAGGGAATTCACTTAGAAGGCTTCTCAGAGGAGTGCCTGATACAGAGTAGGTACTTAACCAAAGATTGGCCTGGGCCCTGGTTTTTATCCAAATGTATTTGGTTTAGGTTTAGGGAGATGGAATAGTTGAATTCCTACTTCAAGGTAATTGCTGGCCCTCCCGTTGTCATGTGTCTCAATGACCATGTGATTATACAGACCATATCCTCATGCTTTCAACTTAACAAGGTTAGAAATACTCACCAGGCATGGCATTCAGATTCTTTCCAACGTCCAACACTAATCTTCAAACATGCCTAATCATTCTGAATGTAACTTGGAATAAAAACTCTGAGTTGAAATTTTACCAAATCCATGGAATTATACCTTTTTATTGAAAATGTACATTTTTTATTGAAAGGGTAAAATTCTATAATAATTAATGGTGATTGCCAAAGCTGTGAGCTGTGTTTACAAATTTTCAGATACATGAGTAAATATGAGTGTGCCCAGTCAATGTCCAACTGCAATTTTCATTCTCAGCATTTTCAGTCTGTAGGAACTCTAGTTTAATTAAAATACTTCAACTCACCACATCTTGATTTAGTTTATTAGGTAGGTGAGCTAGAAATAAATTCAGATACATTATTCTATCACTGAGCTTGGTTGGGTAGAAAATTATTTTTATAGGAGTTCCACTACTTAGCTTTTAGTTGCTCTTTCCTTTAGAATACAGAATTAATTTTTACAATTCTATTAAGACCTAAGGTTTTAAAATGCTTCTCTCATTTTTCATGAAGTTCTGAAGAGGTTTCTTTTTTTTCCCTGTCTCTAGCATATTTTATTTTCCCTTTTAAGTCAATTGAATATAGCTTAAATTCTAACCAATTTAAATTATTCATTGTTATTAAGCTCCTTTCAAAATGTACTCACTTGATGCTGAATTGATTTGCTTATAGGAGAAACAACTGTGTACTTGGGAAAAGCTCAGGGAAAAATCTATAAATTTGCAAAGAAATGGATAACCAAATTTTAAACATCCTTGCAGACTCTTTTCTTTTCCAGAGAGACCCAGATCTTTCTTTCTCTGTGCTTTAACTTTTCCCTTTAATTTTTTTAAATAATAGAATTAATATATTTCATTATAAAAAGCTGAAAATAAAGGATTTCAAAGGAAAATTAACCCCTTCTCACTCAAGCAGCCACAAACTTATCCCAATAAAAAGTTTATTTCCAAAAAAAAGTATATTTCCTTCAAAACCTTTGTTTATACACATACAAACATACATTCACATACATGATGTATTTTTCAGCCTCTTCCTATGTTTTTTAAAGATTAATAACCTGACATGTTTCTTTGGAGTTTGTTTTGTTCTTAACAATATTATAACATGGTTAACTCTTGAGGCCAATACAGACACATGGACCCAGTCTGCTGTTGCTAGCATGTTTATTCCAATAGAATCCACATGAACACACTGTTTTCCCATAGAATAGAGCCCTACAAATCAGGCTGCCAAAAGATAGGTGCATTTCTAAGTTTTCAGTGTTTTGATTTATGGAATAAAAATACTAAACAACTGCTCCAGACATGAAAAGAGTAATTTTTTATTTATTAAGGATAACGGCCAGTGGTTTGCACAGAACGGCCCAATCACTTCAGGGAAGAGTGGGTTGCCTAAAGAGACAGTGGGTCTGAGCCCAGAGGAAGCTGCCTCTTGGCCGTCTCTGTCCCAAACACAGACACTCACCATGGCTTCCTCTGCATTTTCCTCTGCATTTGCTGTTGGTGGTATTCGGCTTCCCCAGTGGCTCAGAGGTAAAGAATCTGCCTGCAATGCGGGAGATGCAGGTTCGATCCCTGAGTCAGGAAGATCCCCTGGAGGAGGAAATGACAACCCACTCCAGTACTCTTGCCTGTGAAATCCCATGGACAGAGGACCCTGGTGGGTTAAAGTCCGTGGGATTGCAACAGAGTTGGACAAGACTCAGTGTCTAAACAACAACTGCTGCTGGTGTTACTGAGTACTTGCAGTGTGCCACTTGCTCTATTAAATGCTTTATTTTTTTAAGGCAGTTTCCTTTTCATTTATTTATTTTTGTCTGTGCTAGGCCTTTGTTGCTGTGCTGGCTTTCTCTAGCTGCAACAAGCAGGGGCAACTGTTTAGTTGCAGTTCATGGGCTTCTCACTGCAGTGGCTTCTCTTGTTGTGGAGCACAGGCTCTAGGGCGTGCAGGTTTCAAACAGCTGCAGCTCTCAGGCATAGCTGGCCTGCAGCATGTGGGATCTTCCTAGACCAGGGATTGAACCTGTGTTCCCTGTGTTGGCAGGCAGATTCTTATCCACTGAGCTACTGAGGAAGTCCTGCTAAGAACTTTACATCCATTCTTTTATTCGATCTTCTCAATAACCCATGGGCGGGGGAATATTATTATCAATTCATTTTCAGAAGGGTTAAAAATCTTCCCCAAGGTCTGATTCTAGGGCTAAAGTTTTAATTCAGCATATAATCAAGATTTCATAGCACATCTCTGAGTAAAATAATGAAATATTTGCGGCATATGCTCTTTGGAAAAAATTAAAATTAGGGGAACCAAAATGTACTAGAAGCTATTAGGATCAACTTTAACTTTGAATTATAACTCTTAAAAATAAGTCGATTCTAAAATCATATGAGGTATTCTCTTATTGAAAAGTAAAAATTAAAACCCACCATGGTTAAGAGGGCAGTACTGAGACAAAAGTAGTTACTTTTCCTTAAGTAAACAAGAGGTAGTGACCAAAATAAAGAGATGAAAATGAAATCTATTTCTTTAAAAACTACCAGGGTTCACTGGAAAATATGAATTTTAAATAAGACATTTAATATCATCTAAACAATTAGATCAGCCCCTGCATCTCCTCAGAAGCCCAGAGGATATTGTTTATTCTGGTTGCTTCCTAATGCAATAAAATGATATAATAACACCCATGTGGTTTTACTTAAAAATGTGATTTGAGGTCAAATTATTCAAAGCAGATGTCCAATTTCCTTAGCTTACACAACCCTAGAGACAAACATTATCTGCTAGAAGAGCTAAAAGAGTCTGGGGGTCAGACACAGTCATGATGCATCAGAGGTCCACAAGGATGCTTAGAAAACTCTGTCTTCTTCTCAAAAGGAGTCCCCTGTTCATGTGTTCTGTCCAGAGTCACCATGAAGGGCTTCCCTGGAGGTCCAGTGGTTAAGACACCACACTCCCAAAGCAGGAAGCATGGGTTTGATACCTGGTCAGGGGTAGGAAATCCCACTTGTTGCACAGTCTAATTAATTAATTAATTAAACCTTTAAACAGTTCATCCAAAAAAAAAAAAAGAACCACCATGAGAATCATTCCTAACATTCATTATTGTACAAAGAATTCATTTGTGTCTGCTGGTAATAAGAAGGAAGGAGATGTAAGAGTTAGAAGTATTGAGTATCTCAGGTATTTTTATTCAAGACTAATTTTCCTTTCATTTGGTCAATATTATTTTGTGAATCACTTAGACAAGATATTGCTCTTAATCTAGATGGAGAAATAGACCATGGATCGACTTACAAAGAAACATGAATATAAATGAACAAACATATAATTTTTTTGGCACACAGGGCACGTGTGAAGAAGAGGAGACCAATGAAAGCAGAACAACCTAGGGCAATGACACTGGAGAAGTGGGGAAAGACGAAATGGGCATTGTGAGTTACAATCATAGGAGTTTACATATGAAAAGATGCTGAGAGGCTGACCAGCTGATGGTGTCCAGTATAATCCTGAACCCAAGTGATGTAGAAGAACAGAGACGCTATATCATGCCATCAATTGAATTTTTCCTTACTAAAAGCAGAACAGTAAATGTTGTACTTCTATATCCCAGCCTTGCATATTATCTGACATACAGTAGGTACAAGATTGTGTTCAATCATGTCCAACTCTTTGCGACCCCATGGACTGTAGCCCACCAGGCTCCTCTGTCTGCGGGATTTTCCAGGCAAGAATACTGGAGTAGATTGCCCTTTCCTCTTCGAGGGGATCTTCTTCCCCAACCCATGGATCAAACCCTCATCTCCTAAGTCTCCTGCATTGCAGGCAGACTCTGCCACTAAGCTACTGGGGAACCCCCAGTGTATGTCAGAGATATACTCAAATCATTCAGTGGTAGAGACGCACTGAAGAAAAGAATGACTGATGTAACTCCAGGATAACTGTCAGGATAAATTAAGAACTCCAACTGGACTATCACTGGGACATCTCAAAGCAACACAAATGCAAAGAATGATCATCCTTATCTTGGACGATGGAGGAATACTTGTAATTGGCTTTATTCACTGTGCAAATGTTAGCAGGATTAACCTGCAGGCAACAGACAACTAAGATGGAGATGTGATTGGACCACAGGAAGAGTGGCACATCCACGCCTGCTTCAGGAATCACAGGATGTCTTTCCAGGACGGCAACTGAGCTCTTCTGGAAGCAGTCGCGGTTCACGTTAACACGCTTTGTTCTTTTCAGCGTGGGGCTTGGTTTTCACAAAACTTCTTTCAAGAGCTGCATTGCTGCCTTAAGTCGTCTTCCAGGGAGCTGAACTCCCACCTGGTTCACAGACAGGTCAGATACTTTAAAACTAACCATTACTGCGAGGGCTTTGAAAGCTCCTTAACCCCTGTGGGAGTTAACTGCCAGAGAGGCAGTTCTTTTGGACAGCATTGTAGAGAGCATCTTCAAACCTTTTCATTACGCAGAATTACTTCCACACCCAGAGGAGAAAACCCAGCAAAAGGCAAAGAATACTTTTAAAATGTTCAGGGAAAAAAAATCTTAAATGGGTTTTATTATATTTTCAAATAAAAATTATTTCAGGGGTTGTGATTGCCAAGGGAGAAGCCGAGCGGGAGAGGGGATGGTTTGGGAGTTTGGGATCAGCAGATGCAAACTATTATATATAGGATGAATAAACAGCAAGGTCTTAGTGTTTAGAATGAAAAATCATATTCAATATCCTGTGATAAACCATAATGAAAAAGAAAAAAATATAATGAAATGCAGAAAATCATTCAGTAGATTTAATATTTAAAAGTATTCATCAGACTTTACATTTTGTAGATGAGCAGTGAAATGAAGAGATGGGGGGTGGGTATCATGTGTTTTGAAGTGAGTCATATATCAGCAACATGAACATTTTAGTCCCAGAGAGTAAAGACACCAAAATAAAACTCTGAACATCTCACACGGATGTCGTCAAATGCCTGCATTTATTCAGATGACCCAGAGCCCGCATTTTTCCATTACAGGAAAATTATATTATTTGGTTTCTTAACCTTCAAAAATTCACAAGAAAGGAAGACTGAAAGCAGACATGTAGGCAACAATGAGGAAAAAAAAGAGTATCACAAAGGGATATAGGCAGGCATGCTCAGTCAAGTCCGACTCCTTGTGACTGCATAGACTGTAGCCTTCCCAGGCTCCTCTGTGCATGGAATTTCCCAGGCAAGAATACTGGGGTGGTTGCCACTTCCTCCTCCAGGAGATCTTCCTGACCCATAAACCCTCTTATGCCCCCTGCATTGCAGGCAGATTCTTTATTGCTGAGAATACAAAGAAAAAAGGGAATACAGAGACTTCCCTGGTGGTCCAGTGGCTAAGACTCCACATTCCCAATGCAGGTGGCCTGTGTTCAACCTCTAGTTAGTGAACTATATCCCACACCAGTCAACTAAGAGAGCTCACATGTCGCAGTGAAGATCAAAGGTCCCGAGTGCCGCAAGTAAGACCCAGCACAGCCAAATAAATAAATAAGCAATATTTTTTTTTTAAGGAACACATTAAAGACAGCCAGGACAAGTCTCAGCTCTGTAGCCAATGGCTGTTATGAGCATGGTAACCACTTTGCTCCAGCAGGTCTGTGGAAAACCTGTTTTCTTAATAATGATCTCAGCTTATCACCAACACTGCCAGCTTATGTCAGCAAGGCAGAGGAATGCCTGACAGAGTTCAGGATGATATTCATGGAAAAGTGGTGAAAATGGTAAGTGATACTAACAGTGATCAACTGTGAACCATCTTGGAAATGGAGCTTCCAGAACAACTTCATCAGCCAGTGAAGGATGAGGAACACAGCATCTGTGGTGTGACTTCAACCTTGATTTCACTTTCATTGCAGAACCGTGACCTTTCATGACCATGTGGCAAAGATTAACCTGCCTGCACCCCAATCTCTCACCCACAGGAAAACATACGACCTAGCTTCTACTAGGAATCTGTGAGATTTTAACAAAGAGATCCTAGATCCATAAGCATGAAATGTCACCAGTGGTGGGATAACCAAAGTGTCATCTGCACTTAAACCCCAGACAGCATCCAGCAAGTACTTGCATTGAAACATTTTCATATCAATCAGCCATCAGTTTAATAATGGTCACTTCAGGAAGAAAAGATAATTTCTTACCTAGGGAAGCTTAAAAACTTAGAGCCTATTCATTCACTACCCACCTGAAACCACTAAGCCCCAGATCAATTAAGTCAAACTCATAGTTTATACTACATTTTTATACTTAAAAAAAAAAAAAGACAAGCACTTAAATACAGGGTGGTAAAATTCTGATGACTAATGCTATTGCTAAACTCTTCCCCATTCCAAACGTAACAGAGGAAGTATGACTACAGGAAACTGTTCAGTTTTCACAGAAATCTTGTTGAAGGATAAACAACAAGGTTCTACTGTACAGCACAGAGAATTATACTCAATATCCTCTAATAAACCAGAATGGGAAAGCATACAAACAGCAATGTATGTATACATATAACTGTATAAATGAATCACTTTGCTACACAGCACTAATTAACACAACATTGTAAATCAACTATATTTCAATTTTTAAAAAATTGTTAAGGAAATTTTGCTAAAGAAAGTATGTCCAGGTTTCATTTTTTCCAGGATAAAGTTTCTATCCTTAACCCCTGGTAATCTAAACCCACTTAGTGAAGCCACAGGCTACCTCCCCCATGGAGGCTAAGTCCCCATGGAACTTCACAGGCAGGCTGTCCACTGAGGCCTGCCTGATGCTGGAGACAGCCTGAGTCTGGAATAAAGTAATAATTATGAATTAATCATTAACATATTCATAAACAAAGGATCTTCTCCCCTTAGATTCAAAGGAGGGTGAAACTACTTAAGACTTTCTCACATTTACTAGTAACTGCAACACGCAGGCTGTTCAGTGTCATGTCTGTATGTTCAGTCCCTCAGTCATGTCTGACTCTTTGCAACCCCATGGACTGTAGCCTGCCAGACTCCTCTGTCCATGGGATTTTCTGAGCAAGAATACTGCAGTGGGTTGCTGCTTCCTTCTCTAGGGGATCTTCCCAATCCAGGGATCAAACCCTAGTCGCCTGCATTGGCAGGCAGATTCTTTACCACTTGAGCCGTCAGAGAAGCCTCCTGTTTAGTGTCATGGGTACCAAACTACTGGTCTTAGCAGAAGGAGCCCAGCAGAGGTGTCAAGTTTTTCTCCCACCTCCCGGTCCCCTTTTACTTATCTTCTCCTGCATCACCAGGTCTTTGCATTCATTCATTTTAAGTATGAATTTAAGTAAATGAATTTAAGTAAATTCATTCATTTACTTAAAACTGTCTTTAACTAAATTAGAAAAATCCCTGGAAGGAGTTCAGGACAAAATTCAGGAGGTTCATGAAATTGGATGAGAATAAAACTGATTCTAAAATTTCAATACCTTCTAACTGACTATATTTCCTTCAAATGCAATACAGGCAATAAACCACCAGCCTGTTAGCAGTACTTCTTAGTCATCAGACAGAAAATCACACGATTTTCATATCAAGGTAGCATGTTAGATTAACCACTTTATTCATGCATTGTTGTTATAACAATGTCATAATGTTTCTAAGGTATGGATTCCTCCATTTCAATTTAATTGGTTCACTGTAGTCTGATGAATTTTATTTTATCTGTTTAGATACGTCATTCTGAGAAGGAGTCTGTAGGGTTCACCAGGCTGCCAAAGGCGTCCATGACAAAAAAACAATTAAGAATCCATGTTCTGAACACTTAAGCCTTTCCATGATTCTCCTTCCCTTAAGAACGATTGGTATTTTGAAAATGTTTAGAGAAAATAAAAAAATTTCAAGCACCTAGAAAAGATATAAATCTGGAGGGGAGATTTTCTCCCTAATACACAATTGAACATTTACCTATAAATTCATCTACATTTTTTTTCCTGGTGGGTGTTCTGCCTGTCTATATCAGGATTTTGGCTTTGAGAATATATGAGGATTCTCTCTCTTTCTGTTACACACACACACATACACAAACGTATTCTTCATCCGACCACCTTCTCCAGGAGAAGAGTGCAGAGCATTGCAAGTCAAAGGTAAAGACCTTTTTGTGTGGATTCTGTCCACCAGAGGATTGAGGTCTGCGTGCCCAGCTGTGTACTGGCCCCATCAAAACACACCATATCCTCACCTCAACACAGGGGCTGATTTAACAGAAGCCTTCAAAGTGTGATGGCTTTTAGGCTTCTTTAGGGTATATTTTGTAGAGTTTTTAGGCTCATTTCCATTCATCCAAAATAAGCTGTCGCAAATGCTCATTAGGTACAAGTATAAATATTTTAAAATATTATGCTGTCACTCGAGAGGCTCTGCTGCTATAAACCAGATTGCACTCAAATATTAAAGATGTGAAAATCCTCGGCGAGGAATTGTAGCCTCACTTAGTTTTCATATCTCTATAAATAACTGACTGTGTTTCATTGTAATTCTTATTCTGTTTATAAGCAGAAACTTAAAAGCACAAAGCGTAATCTTAAGGGATTTACAGAACAGCATACTGCCAGTTAAAAAAAAAAATCATTTAAAAAGCCAAGTCTGAAGGCAGGAACTGTTGCTACCTCACCTCTAAGGATACAGGTACGGTTAACTATCAAAAGCCACCTCCTTAGAAAAACAAATTTGTCAAACAAAGACCACATATGTGGTCTGCTGCATGAAGCAGTAAGAAATGAAACTTCTCTTCCATACTCTTTACACTATAAAGTTTATAAGAAACTTCTAGGTCATTAAAAATCCCTCCCCAAAAGAACACACATCAGTGTAAAAATAAACAAAACTAACATTTCAAAAAGTTTAAAAATTAAAAAGTCTCCCACTCTCTCAAACCTCTCTCAATTCCAAGGCACAGAGGTGACCAAACCCTAACATCTCATGTGTATACTCTTAGGTATTAGGTTCATCTTTAAATAGTATTTTAAGGTTAGGAAGCAAGTGAAAGGATATTTCCATTCTGGTACCTGCACTGTCAAGTAATTGCCAGTATCTTATACTACAAACTTTCAATTCTTAATGGAGTTTCAGGTAAAATAAAATTAGGCTCCATTTTTCACACTAAATTTTTTTTGACAGGACCTGTCAAAATTTTACATAGAAAATTCACTTAATGCTTGCAAAAGTTAAGGATAATATTTGCAGAAGTTTAAACAGGTAATGCACTAGATCTTCATTATTTCTACTTTAGCCAAAAGAGGAAAAGAGAAGTGTAAGACCAGCATTGGAAGTTAACAGAATTCTTTCCCTACTACACTTTTATTTTTCCTATATTTTAGCAACAAAAACCAGAGATCACATGATAGAAGAAGAATTACAATGGAGGAAAAAAGTAGACAACCCTTTCTTTAAAAGCAACTACATCCATCATTTCCGTCAGCTACATGTGTTGCTGGAAAAGATGTTTGAGAGTCCCTTGAACAGTAGGGAGATCAAACCAGTCAATCCTACCTGGTTTGAAATCAACCCTTAATATTCACTGGCAAGACTGATACTGAAGCTCCAATTTGTTGGCCACCTGATGTGAAGAGCCGACTCATTGGAAAAAATCTTGATGCTGTGAAAGATTGAGGGCAGGGAGAAAAGGGGCCACAGAGGATGAGATGGTTGGATGGCATCACTGAGTCAATGGACATGAGTTTGAGCAAACTCCGGGAGATGGTGAAGGATAGGAAAGCCTGGTGTCTGCAGTCCATGGGGTTGCAAAGAGATGGACACAACTTAGCAACTAAACAACCACAACATATAAAGATTAATATTTCTGTTTAAATCTCCTGTTCTGCAGAACTTCAGGAGGAAATCCTGAAGTGCATTTCAGCAAATGGCCAATTCAGCAGTCTAGGTCCAACAGATAGAGAAAGATAATCTTACAACTCATTTTTCCCCCAACACCTGCTCTCATTAGCTAGGCTTCTTTGAATGAAAAGACAACCAGACTGAAAACGTAATCCCACTGGCTAACAATTTACAAAACCAGTTTTCACTGAAGTTCAAAGCTATCAACCTGATTAGAAAAAACTGCTCTGATTGAAGCTGTTTATCTTGGTGGACAACAGCAGTTCTAATGAGAATCAGCTCAGTAAAGAAGGTTATTTTAAGGTTTTTCATGAACACTTCTTCCCCCCAAGCTCTATATATCCCTTCCAAAGGCATATACATGTCTTCATCACGTCTCCTCAATGGAGATGGCTTCCTTAGACAAAGAATAACTGGAGTATAGGAAAAAGAAGGAAGAAAAAATTCAGATACCCAGTGTGGCTTTCTTGCTGCTCACATTTCTGATACACTGGATGAGATGCCAAAAAATGAGCAAAGTTGAGGTTTACACCCTTCTTGCATCCATTCCCTTTCCCTGGCTACTTCTGGAGTCAATGTATTTCTGATAAAACTTCCACTAATGGCACAGAGGCAAACAGCCTTACTACCAATACTGAACTTTACTTGAAGCTCCAGGTGTGGACCCCACATCACCAACTTCAACCCTTGGGAAGGCAGATCAAGTCTGTTCTCTCCAACTTCACCCTGAACCCTCCCCTCCATGTCCTCAATGACACAGCGGTTGTTGCTATTCTGTCGCTAAGCTATGTCCAACTCTGCGACCACATGGACTGCAGGCACCAGGCCTCCCTGTCCTTCACGATCTCCCTGGAGTTTGCTCAAACTGGTGTCCATTGAGTCGGTGATGCCATCCAACATCTCATCCTCTGTTGCCCTGTTCTGCTCCAGTCCTCAGTCTTGAACAGCATCAGGATCTTTTCCAATGGGTCGGCTCTTTGCAACAGATGGCCAAAGTACTGGAGCTTTAGCTTCAGCATCAGTCCTTACAATGAATATTCAGGATTGATTTCCTTTAGGATTGTCTGGTTTGATGTCCTTGTAGTCCAAGGGACTCTCAAGAGTCTTCTCCAACACCACAGTTCAAAAACATCGATTCTTTGGCTCTCGGCCTTCTTTATGGTCTAACTCGCACATCTGTACATGACTACTGGAAGGACACAACTGAGGGGGCAGAAAACATCCAATTCCTTTAAAGGAACTATGGAAAGGAATGACAGGCTGAATCTGAAAGCTACATATAGATGGAGCCGTTACAAATATGTTCCCAATGCCCTGACAGCGCTCTCTTCTGCCCTTGGCAAAGTCTATTATTTACAGTCAGCTGCCAGAATATTAGGTAATGTGCTGTCTTTTACAAACTTTGAAGTTATGCTGTCAGGTAGATAACGTATAAAAGGGTTCTATTTTCCTGTTACCTTGAGTCTTTTATCAGTGTAAAGATTCCTATTTCTACAAATGCCTTAAATCAGTTTTTTTTTTCTTTTCTTTTTTTTGGGGGGGGGGGTGGTGTATTGGAGTGTATTCTTTTAAACAAAGTTATTTATTTATTTTTGGCTGTGCTGGGTCTTCTTTGCTTTGCTCAGGGTTTCTTTAGTTGCAGCAAGCAGGAGATACACTCTTCATTGTGGTTCTTGTGCTTCTCTTTTTTTTAAAAAATTTTTTTCTATTTTTATTAGTTGGAGGCTAATTACTTTATAGTACTGTACTGGTTTTTGCCATACACTGACATGAATCAGCCATGGATTTACATGTGTTCCCCATCCCGATCCCCCCTCCCACCTCCCTCCCCATCCCATCCCCCTGGGTCTTCCCAGTGCACCAGCCCCGAGCACTTGTCTCATGCATCCAACCTGGGCTGGAGATCTGTTTCACCCTTGATATTGATAGTATACTTGTTTCAATGCTATTCTCTCAGAACACCCCACCCTCGCCTTCTCCCAACAGAGTCCTAAAGTCTGTTCTGTACATCTGTGTCTCTTTTTCTATTTTGCATATAGGGTTATCGTTACCATCTTTTTAAATTCCATATATATGCGTTAGTATACTGTATTGGTCTTTATCTTTCTGGCTTACTTCACTCTGTATAATGGGCTCCAGTTTCATCCATCTCATTAGAACTGATTCAAATGTATTCTTTTTAATGGCTGAGTAATATTCCATTGTGTATATGTACCATAGCTTCCTTATCCATTCGTCTGCTGATGGTATCTAGGTTGTTTCCATGTCCTGGCTATTATAAACAGTGCTACGATGAACACTGGGGTGCACGTGTCTCTTTCAGATCTACTTTCCTCAGTGTGTATGCCCAGGAGTGGGATTGCTGGGTCATATGGCAGTTCTATTTCCAGTTTTTTAAGGATTCTCCACACTGTAGGCTCCATAGTGGCTGTACTAGTTTGCATTCCCACCAACAGTGTAAGAGGGTTCCCTTTTCTCCACACCCTCTCCAGCATTTATTGCTTGTAGACTTTTGGATAGCAGCCATCCTGACTGGCGTGTAATGGTACCTCATTGTGGTTTTGATTTGCATTTCTCTAATAATGAGTGATGTTGAGCATCTTTTCATGTGTTTGTTAGCCATCTGTATGTCTTCTTTGGAGAAATGTCTGTTTAGTTCTTTGGCCCATTTTTTGATTGGGTCATTTATTTTTCTGGAATTGAGCTGCAGGAGTTGCTTGTATATTTTTGAGATTAATCCTTTGTTTGTTGCTTCATTTGCTATTATTTTCTCCCAATCTGAGGGCCGTCTTTTCACCTTACTTATAGTTTCCTTTGTAGTGCAAAAGCTTTTGAGTTTAATTAGGTCCCATTTGTTTATTTTTGCTTTTATTTCCAATATTCTGGTAGGTGGGTCATAGAGGATCCTGCTGTGATTTATGCCGGAGAGTGTTTTGCCTATATTCTCCTCTAGGAGTTTTATAGGTTCTGGTCTTACATTTAGATCTTTAATCCATTTTGAGTTTATTTTTGTGTATGGTGTTAGAAAGTGTTCTAGTTTCATTCTTTTACAAGTGGTTGACCAGTTTTCCCAGCACCACTTGTTAAAGAGGTTGTCTTTTTTCCATTGTATATCCTTGCCTCCTTTGTCGAAGATAAGGTGTCCATAGGTTCTTGGACTTATCTCTGGGCTTTCTATTCTGTTCCATTGATCTATATTTCTGTCTTTGTGCCAGTACCATACTGTCATGATGACTGTGGCTTTGTAGTAGAGTCTGAAGTCAGGCAGGTTGATTCCTCCAGTTCCATTCTTCTTTCTCAAGATTGCTTTGGCTATTCGAGGTTTTTTGTATTTCCATACAAATTGTGAAATTATTTGTTCTAGTTCTGTAAAAAATAACGTTAGTAGCTTGATAGGGATTGCATTGAATCTATAGATTGCTTTGGGTAGTATAGTCATTTTCACAATACTGATTCTTCCAATCCATAAACATGGTATATTTCTCCATCTATTTGTGTCATCTTTGATTTCTTTCATCAGTGTTTTATAGTTTTCTATATATAGGTCTTTCGTTTCTTTAGGTAGATATACTCCTAAGTATTTTATTCTTTTTGTTGCAATGGTGACTGGTATTGTTTCCTTAATTTCTCTTTCTGTTTTCTCATTGTTAGTGTATATGAATGCAAGAGATTTCCCTGTGTTGATTTTATATTCTGCAACATTACTGTATTCATTGATTAGCTCTAGTAATTTTCTGGTAGAGTCTTTAGGGTTTTCTATGTAGAGGATCATGTCATCTGCAAACAATGAGAGTTTTACTTCTTCTTTTCCTATCTGGATACCTTTTATTTCTTTTTCTGCTCTGATTGCTGTGGCCAACACTTCCAAGTTTTTTTTTTTTTTTTTCTGATTTCAGTCAAATATGCTAGTTCTTCTTTGGTGTAGGAGACACAACTTTATATTTTCACCCTTTCTTTTTACATTTAAGATACATTGCTCATAAGCAGTAAAACTGTCTTCCTTTTTTTGTTGTTTATCCAATCTGACAATCTCTGCCTTGGAAGTGGAGATCAACCTCATGTATATTTAGTATAGTTTTAGTTATAATTGGGTTCAAATTGGCTGTTAGAAGTTAGACAGCATAAGCATTCATTTCATTATTGGCCCAATGGGGGATCATTTTACTACCTACATTATGGGGAGCTGTGAGGATGTAAACAAAACACATGAAGTCTTTAGGAAAGTACATCCTGCTATCTGTATGTAGTACACTCTCAATAAATGTTAGCCAACTATTATGATTATTATTATCATAATTAATATGAACATAAAGAGCATCCTTTAGACCATGAATTCTTAAAGAAAGTTCCATGGTTTATACTGGAAGTTTCCTTAGAATTTCTTACTTCTGGTGACACTGACTGTCATTCCTATATTTTACACTCCATCTTTGCCAGGTAAAGTGAAAGAAAGTGAAATCTCTCAGTCGTGTCCAACTCTTTGTGACCCCATGGACTGTAGCCTACCAGGCTCCTCTTTCCATGGGATTTTCCAGGCAAGAGTAATGGAGTGGGTTGCCATTTCCTTCTCCAGGGGCTCTTCCAGACCCAGGGATAGAACCCGGGTCTCCTACATTGTACGCAGATTCTTTAACCCTCTGAGCCACCAAGAAAGCCCTTGCTGGGTAAAGCATCTAAGTGCTGATTTCTGCAGTGTGGCTAGTCTTTCCTTTTAAATTTGCCCCACAGTTTTCACTGGCGCCTCATTATTTTAAGGTGTTTCCAAACACATATCACAGCCACAAACACACATATCAATGGACAACCCAATTTCATCCATTTCATTTAAACTTACACAGATGAAAAGCATAACAACCACCTCGTGTTTGGTATCATCGTGTTCAGAAAAATGCACTGGTCAACATTTACACTCAACTCCCACTCAAGCATTGGAGTTAAAGTCACATATATTTTTAGAGATCTACCAAATCTGAAAATTTTCAACTACATATTCTTAGACAAACAAAATCTAGGATTCATTCTCTTTCCTTAATAAAGACTGAAAGTGGGGGGGAGGAGCCAAGATGGCGGAGGAGTAGGACGGGCAGACCACTTTCTCTCCTACAAATTCATCAAAAGAATAACTGAATGCAGAACAAACTTCACAAAACAACTTCTGATCGCTAGCTGAGGTCATCAGGCGCCCAGAAAAGCAGCCCATTGTCTTTGAAAGGAGGTAGGACAAAATATAAAGATAAAAAGTGAGACAAAAGAGCTAAGGACGGAGATCCGTCCCGGGAAGGGAGTCTTAGGCGGCATTGCTTGGGGTAGGGTCCGGGCCTGAGTGCCCTGAAGACAATCGGAGGGAGCTTCTGTGAGTTGCTAACTTGAACTGTGGGAGACCAAAAGAGAGAGAGAAAATTAACCGGCCGGAACACACTGCCGGCCGTTCGCAGAACAAAGGGACCGAGAAAGTCCAGAGAAGAGCTCGCAGGCTACTGACCGACCCAGACCCGCCGGAGGCAGGAGGCAGCGGGGAGGGGAAGGTCGCGGCGAGACACAGGGCGCAGGCACCCGACCGGCGTGGGCGGGGACTGGGGCTGGGGACCCGGAGGGCGGAAGGCGCGCGCACCCGACTGGCGCCAGCGGAAACTGAGACTGGGTCCGCGGAAGGGAGTGGGTGCGCCACACCTGGGGAGAGTGCGCCCACCAAGCCCCTCGCTGCCTGGACCGCTCTGACGGGGAAGGCACAGAGAGGAGGCGCAGCTTTTCGTTCAGCGCTTTTGTGGAACACCCGAGGGCTGGAACCTCTCGCAGCGCGGGGCGCGGTCCATATAGAGCAGCCGGGAGCCTGAGCAGCGCAGACGGAGAAAGCAGCGTCAGCCCCTCCCTGCAGCGCCGGCCCCTCCCCGCAGCGCCAGCCCCTCCCCACAGCGTCGCCCCTCCCCGCAGAGCGACGGAACTAGCTACCTAAATAAGAGTCCACCTCCGCCCGCCTGTGTCAGGGCGGAAATGAGGCTCTGAAGAGACCGGCAAACAGAAACCAAATAAACAAAGGGAACCGCTTCAGAAGGGACTGGTGCAACAGATTAAAATCCCCGTAGAAAACACGGACTACACCGGAAGGGCCCTATAGATATCGAGAAGTGTAAGCTGCAACGAGGAGCTATCTGAAACAGCCGAACCCACATTGACCGCAACAGCTCCAGAGAAATTCCTAGATATATTTTTACTTTTTTTTTTTTTCTAAGTAAGGAAGGGAAAAAAAAAAAAAAATTTATTTTTTATTTTTTATTTTTTCTCTTTTATTTTCCTTTAAAATTCCCTATTACTCCCCCATTACTCCTTCACTTTCATTTTCATAGATTTTTACGATTTTTTTAATCAGGGAAAAAAAAAATTTTTTTTTCTCTTACTTTTTTTTTTTCTTTCCTTTTTCTCTTCTTTTTTCTATTTTTCTTTTTCTCTTATTTCTTTTAAAGTCCTCTAGTACTCCTCTACTACTCCTTAATTTTAATTTTCAATACACTATAACCTTACAAAAAAAAAAAAAAAGGAAGAGAAGCCCTATCTTTAAACCGAAGATTATTCTCTCACAATCTTGACTCTCTGTTTTCTACCTCAGGACAACTCTATTTCCTCCTTTCCCCTTCTCTTCCCAATCCAATTCTGTGAATCTTTGTAGGTGTCTGAGATACGGAGAACACTCTGGGAACAGACAGCTGCGTAGATCTGTCTCTCTCCTCTTGAGTCCCCCTTTTTCTCCTCCTGCTCATCTCTATCTCCCTCCTCCCTTTTCTCCTCTTCATGTAACTCTGTGAACCTCTCTGGGTGTCCCTAACAGGGGAGAATCTTTTCGCCATTAACCTAGAAGTTTTATTATCAGTGCTGTATAGTTGGAGAAGTCCTGAGACTACAGGAAAAATAAAACTGAAATCCAGAGGCAGGAAACTTAAGCCCCAAACCTAAGAACACCAGAAAACTCCTGACTACATGGAACTTTAAGTAATAAGTGACCGTCCAAAAGCCTCCATACCTACACTGAAACCAACCACCACCCAAGAGCCAATAAGTTTTAGAGCAAGACATACCACGCAAATTCTCCAGCAACGCAGGAACATAGCCGTGAACGTCAACATACAGGCTGCCCAAGGTCACACCTAACACATAGACCCATCTCAAAACTCATTACTGGGGACTCCATTGCTCTCCAAAGAGAAGAAATCAAGTTCCACGCACCAGAACACTGACGCAAGCTTCCCTAACCAGGAAAACTTGACAAGCCAATCGTCTAACCCCACCCACTGGATAAATCCTCCACAATAAAAAGGAACCACAGATCTCCAGAATACAGAAAGCCCACTCCAGACACAGCAATCTAAACAAGATGAAAAGGCAAAGAAATACCCAACAGGTAAAGGAACATGAAAAATGCCCACCAAGTCAAACAAAAGAGGAGGAGATAGGGAATCTACCTGAAAAAGAATTTAGAATAATGATAATAAAAATGATCCAAAATCTTGAAAACAAAATGGAGTTACAGATAAATAGCCTGGAGACAAAGATTGAAAAGATACAAGAAATGTTTAATAAAGACCTAGAAGAAATAAAAAAGAGTCAATTAAAAATGAACAATGCAATGAATGAGATCAAAAACACTTTGGAGGGAACCAAGAGTAGAATAACGGAGGCAGAAGATAGGATAAGTGAGGTAGAAGATAAAATAGTGGAAATAAATGAAGCAGAGAGGAAAAAAGAAAAAAGGATCAAAAGAAATGAGGACAACCTCAGGGACCTCTGGGACAATGTGAAACGCCCCAACATTCGAATCATAGGAGTCCCAGAAGAAGAAGACCAAAAGAAAGGCCATGAGAAAATACTCGAGGAGATAATAGCTGAAAACTTTCCTAAAATGGGGAAGGAAATAGCCATCCAAGTCCAAGAAACCCAGAGAGTCCCAAACAGGATAAACCCAAGGCGAAACACCCCAAGACACATATTAATCAAATTAACAAAGATCAAACACAAAGAACAAATCTTAAAAGCAGCAAGGGAGAAACAATAAATAACACACAAAGGGATTCCCATAAGGATAACAGCTGATCTATCAATAGAAACCCTCCAGGCCAGAAGGGAATGGCAGGACGTTCTGAAAGTAATGAAAGAGAATAACCTACAACCTAGATTACTGTATCCAGCACGGATTTCATTCAGATATGAAGGAGAATTAAAAAACTTTACAGATAAGCAAAAGCTGAGAGAATTCAACACCACCAAACCAGCTCTTCAACAAATGCTAAAGGATCTTCTCTAGATAGGAAATGCAGAAAGGTTGTATAAACGTGAACCCAAAACAACAAAGTAAATGGCAACGGGACCACACCTATCAATAATTACCTTAAATGTAAATGGGTTGAATGCCCCAACCAAAAGACAAAGATTGGCTGAATGGATACAAAAACAAGACACCTATATATGCTGTCTACAAGAGACCCACCTCAAAGCAAGAGACACATACAGACTAAAAGTGAAGGGCTGGAAAAAAATACTTCATGCAAATGGAGACCAAAAGAAAGCAGGAGTCGCAATACTCATATCAGATAAAATAGACTTTCAAATAAAGGCTGTGAAAAGAGACAAACAAGGACACTACATAATGATGAAAGGATCAATCCAAGAAGAAGATATAACAATTATAAATATATATGCACCCAACATAGGAGCACCACAATATATACGGCAAACACTAACGAGTATGAAAGAGGAAATTAATAGTAACACAATAATAGTAGGAGACTTTAATACCCCACTCACAACTATGGATAGATCAACTAAACAGAAAATTAACAAGGAAACACAAACCTTAAATGACACAATGGACCAGCTAGACCTAATGATACCTATAGGACATTTCACCCCAAAACAATCAACTTCACCTTTTTCTCAAGTGCACACGGAACCTTCTCCAGAATAGATCACATCCTGGGCCATAAATCTAGTCTTGGAAAATTCAAAAAAATTGAAATCATTCCAGTCATCTTTTCTGACCACAGTGCAGTAAGATTAGATCTCAATTACAGGAAAAAAATTGTTAAAAATTCAAACACATGGAGGCTAAATAACACGCTTCTGAATAACCAACAAATCATAGAAGAAATCAAAAAAGAAATCAAAATATGTATAGAAATGAATGAAAATGAAAACACAACAACCCAAAACCTATGGGACACTGTAAAAGCAGTGCTAAGGGGAAGGTTCATAGCATTACAGGCTTACATCAAGAAACAAGAAAAAAGCCAAATAAATAACCTAACTCTACACCTAAAGCAATTAGAGAAGGAAGAAATGAAGAACCCCAGGGTTAGCAGAAGGAAAGAAATCTTAAAAATTAAGGCAGAAATAAATGCAATAGAAACTAAAGAGACCATAGCAAAAATCAACAAAACTAAAAGCTGGTTTTTTGAAAAAATAAACAAAATTGACAAACCATTAGCAAGACTCATTAAGAAACAAAGAGAGAAGAACCAAATTAGCAAAATTAGAAATGAAAATGGAGAGATCACAACAGACAACACTGAAATACAAAGGATCATAAGAGACTACTACGAGCAGCTCTATGCCAATAAAATGGACAACTTGGATGAAATGGACAAATTCTTAGAAAAGTATAACTTTCCAAAACTGAACCAGGAAGAAATAGAAGATCTTAACAGACCCATCACAGGCAAGGAAATCGAAACTGTAATCAAAAATCTTCCAGCAAACAAAAGCCCAGGACCAGATGGCTTCACAGCTGAATTCTACCAAAAATTTAGAGAAGAGCTAACACCTATCTTACTCAAACTCTTCCAGAAAATTGCAGAAAAAGGTAAACTTCCAAACTCATTCTATGAGGCCACCATCACCCTAATTCCAAAACCAGACAAAGATGCCACAAAAAAAGAAAACTACAGGCCAATATCACTGATGAACATAGATGCAAAAATCCTTAACAAAATTCTAGCAAACAGAATCCAACAACATATTAAAAAAATCATACACCACGACCAAGTAGGCTTTATCCCAGGAATGCAAGGATTCTTCAATATCCACAAATCAATCAATGTAATGCACCACATTAACAAATTGAAAGATAAAAACCATATGATTATCTCAATAGATGCAGAGAAAGCCTTTGACAAAATTCAACACTCATTTATGATTAAAACTCTCCAAAAAGCAGGAATAGAAGGAACATACCTCAACATAATAAAAGCTATATATGACAAACCCACAGCAAGCATCACCCTCAATGGTGAAAAATTGAAACCATTTCCACTGAAATCAGGAACAAGACAAGGATGCCCACTCTCACGACTACTATTCAACATAGTGTTGGAAGTATTGGCCACAGCAATCAGAGCAGAAAAAGAAGTAAAAGGAATCCAGATAGGAACAGAAGAAGTGAAACTCTCACTGTTTGCAGATGACATGATCCTCTACATAGAAAACCCTAAAGACTCTACCAGAAAATTACTAGAGCTAATCAATGAATATAGTAAAGTTGCAGGATATAAAATTAACACACAGAAATCCCTTGCATTCCTATATACTAACAATGAAAAAACAGAAAGAGAAATTAAGGAAACAATACCATTCACCATTGCAACAAAAAGAATAAAATACTTAGGAGTATATCTACCTAAAGAAACAAAAGACCTATACATAGAAAACTATAAAACACTGATGAAAGAAATCAAAGAGGACACAAACAGATGGAGAAACATACCGTGTTCATGGATTGGAAGAATCAATATTGTCAAAATGGCTATTCTACCCAAAGCAGTCTATAGATTCAATGCAATCCCTATCAAGCTACCAATGGTATTTTTCACAGAACTAGACCAAATAATTTCACAATTTGTATGGAAATACAAAAAACCTCGAATAGCCAAAGTAATCTTGAGAAAGAAGAATGGAACTGGAGGAATCAACCTGCCTGACTTCAGACTCTACTACAAAGCCACAGTCATCAAGACAGTATGGTACTGGCACAAAGACAGAAATCTAGATCAATGGAACAGAATAGAAATCCCAGAGATAAATCCACGAACCTATGGACACCTTATCTTCGACAAAGGAGGCAAGGATATACAATGGAAAAAAGACAACGTCTTTAACAAGTGGTGCTGGGAAAACTGGTCAACCACTTGTAAAAGAATGAAACTAGAACACTTTCTAACACCATACACAAAAATAAACTCAAAATGGATTAAAGATCTAAATGTAAGACCAGAAACTATAAAACTCCTAGAGGAGAACATAGGCAAAACACTCTCCGACATAAATCACAGCAAGATCCTCTATGACCCACCTCCCAGAATTTTGGAAATAAAAGCAAAACTAAACAAATGGGACCTAATGAAACTTAAAAGCTTTTGCACTACAAAGGAAACTATAAGTAAGGTGAAAAGACGGCCCTCAGATTGGGAGAAAATAATAGCAAATGAAGAAACAGACAAAGGATTAATCTCAAAAATATACAAGCAACTCCTGCAGCTCAATCCCAGAAAAATAAATGACCCAATCAAAAAATGGGCCAAAGAACTAAACAGACATTTCTCCAGAGAAGACATACAGATGGCTAACAAACACATGAAAAGATGCTCAACATCACTCATTATTAGAGAAATGCAAATCAAAACCACAATGAGGTACCATTACTCGCCAGTCAGGATGGCTGCTATCCAAAAGTCTACAAGCAATAAATGCTGGAGAGGGTGTGGAGAAAAGGGAACCCTCTTACACTGTTGGTGTGAATGCAAATTAGTACAAGCAATAAATGCTGGAGAGGGTGTGGAGAAAAGGGAACCCTCTTATACTTTTGGTGGGAATGCAAATTAGTACAGCCGCTATGGAAAACAGTGTGGAGATTTCTTAAAAAACTGGAAATAGAACTGCCATATGACCCAGCAATCCCACTTCTGGGCATACACACTGAGGAAACCAGATCTGAAAGAGACACGTGCACCCCAATGTTCATCGTAGCACTGTTTATAATAGCCAGGACATGGAAGCAACCTAGATGCCCATCAGCAGATGAATGGATAAGGAAGCTGTGGTACATATACACCATGGAATATTACTCAGCCATTAAAAAGAATTCATTTGAACCAGTCCTAATGAGATGGATGAAGCTGGAGCCCCTTATACAGAGTGAAGTAAGCCAGAAAGATAAAGAACATTACACCATACTAACACATATATATGGAATTTAGAAAGATGGTAACGATAACCCTATATGTAAAACAGAAAAAGAGACACAGAAATACAGAACAGACTTTTGAACTCTCTGGGAGAAGGCGAGGGTGGGATGTTTCGAGAGGAATCGGGTGGAGAGGGAGGTGGGAGCGGGGATTGGGATGGGGAAGACGTGTAAATCCATGGCTGATTCATATCAATGTATGACAAAACCCACTGAAATGTTGTGAAGTAATCAGCCTCCAACTAATAAAAAAAAAAAAAAAAAAAAAAAAGCCTGAAAGGGCAGGGGGTAAGCATGGGGTGAAGGAGGAAGGCATAGGGAAAAAGTCGTTAAAAGACACACCAGAATTCTCTGAGAAGACAGCATTTTCTTGATACCTTGAAACAGTCTGAATCCCCACTGAAACTGATGAGACTTTTTGCCTGCAATCGTAGGCATAAGGATTCCACGCAAAGTGAAATGAGCAAAACATCACTGTTGGCCACTGGAGGAAAATCCATTTCACAGGTAAGAGTCAAAGTCAGAATCATTCTGGGTGCAACATATTCTACAAAAATATATTTATATTAATGAGACAGATGCCATCTCAGATCAAGCCAAGTCAGCCACACGCTCCCCTGGGGGACTAGAGAGGAAAAGAACCAAGAACTTTCCTATATTAAGCCAGATCAAGGCTGAAACATCCTTGATAGTTCATTTATAAGGAAATTTGCCACACTTACAGGGAAAGCTATTTAATTTCCAGAAGTTAATGTGCTACTTCATTCAATAAATCAACCCAGTTTTAAAAGAAAAATGTAAATATTTCATTTTAGAAAGTTTAGCCATGGGCTTCCCTGGTGGCTCATACAGTAAAGAATCCGCCTGCAATGTGGGAGACCTGGGTTCAATCCCTAGGTTGGGAAGATCCCCTGGAGAAGGGAACGGCTACCCAATCCAGTACTCTGGCCTGGAGAATTCCATGGACTGTACAATCCTGCTAAGTCACTTCAGTCGTGTCCGACTCTGTGCGACCCCATAGACGGCAGCTCACCAGGCTCCTCTGTCCCTGGGATTCTCTAGGCAAGAACACTGGAGTGAGTTGCCATTTCCTTCTCCAATGCATGAAAGTGAAAAGTGAAAGTGAAGTCACTCAGTCGTGTCTGACTCTTAGCGATCCCATGGACTGCAACCTACCAGGCTCCTCCATCCATGGGATTTTCCAGGCAAGAGTACTGGAGTGGGGTGCCATTGCCTTCTCCGCTGTATAGTCCATGGGGTCGCAAAGAGTCAGACAGGACTAAGCGACTTTCACTTTCTCTTCACTTTTTATACAGTAAGGATAAACCTGCTTGCATGCACGCGCTCAGTCACTTCAGTTGTGTCTGACTGTTTGTGACCCTATGGTCTGTAACCCACCAGGCTCCTCTGTCCATGAAATTCTGCATGCAAGAATACTGGAGTGGGTTGCCATGCCCTCCTCCAGGGGATCGTCCCAATCCAGGGATCAAACCCAGGTCTGGAACCCAGGTCTCCTGCATTGTAGGCAGATTCTTTACCAGCTAAGTCACAAGGGAAGACCTCTGTATAAAAAAAGGACCCCCAAAGCAAATTTTACTTTTAAGCAATTCCTTGTCATTCAAAACTTAATGAAAACAAAGACTTAATGAAAACAAAGACAATGACAGTAAAGTGCATCTTTTTTTTTTTTTTTTCATGTTAAATATGGTGGTTTGCATTTTATTGCATGAGTTAGGTTTATCAGCAGCATGACAATCTGAACGGTTAAACTAAATTAGCCATTTTTCCTATTGTTTCTGCCAGGCCAAACTTATTCTGAGATATGTGACTTATTTAAGAAGGGAGGCAAATAAAAACCTGACTCTCTGGTTTCACTTTCCTCCAGCAGACATTATGCAAGTCTCTTGCAGCCAGGACACATGAAGAGATACAGGGTCTGCTGAGGAGGGAAGGGAAGGACATGACCAACTCAGAGTAAAGGTGGCAAATACAGTGTGAGTATGAAGCAAGATCCCAGCCTTCTAGTCCACTGTAGGACAAGGACACAGAAACCACGAGCAACCTGGTGGAATAACAATGACACTGGGCACAGCTTACTGCTCAGACGCAGGGAAAGCCCGCCAGCCTAGTGCAAGGATGGAGGCATAGCATCAGATGCTAGCTACCATGTGATACTCTGACCTTCTAGAGAAAAACAATTGTTACCCATTGTGGAAAACAGAAAAACAGGCAAAGGTGTTTCAACTTACCTATAATTCTTGTGCAAAGGAAGACACTGTTTTATTCCCTGCACCACGAAATAAAAGTAATTCTTCCTTAGTATGTCAGAAAGAGAAAGACAAATACCATATGATACGAATGTCATTTATATGTGGAATCTAAAATATGACACAAATGAACTGATCTAAGCAACAGAAATGACTTCCCAGGTGGCTCAGTGGTAAAGAATCTGCCTACTAATGCAGGAGATGCAAGAGACTTGAGTTCGATCCCTGGGTGGAGAAGATCCCTGAAGAAGGAAATGGCAGCCCACTCCAATACTCTTGCCTGGGAAATTCCATGGACAGAGGTCCCTGGTGGGCTACAGTTCATGGGGTACACGCAAAGAGTTGGACACGCAAGCACATAACAGAAACAGACTCACAGACACAGAGAACAGACTTGTGGTTGTCTAGGGGGAGGGATGGTGGGGGGGATGGCAGGAGTTTGGGATTAACAGATGCAAATTATTACATACAGGAGGGAAAAACAGTAAGGTCCTGTTGTATAGCACAAGGAACTGTATTCAATATCCTGGGATAAACCATAATGGAAAAGAATGCAAAAAGAATGTATATATGTGTATCACTGAGTCACTTTGCTGTACAGTAAAATTAACACACTGTATGTCAACTATGCTTCAGTAAAAACAAACAAAAATTCTTCCTTGATTTAGTAATGAAAACAAACATATCCACCCCAAAGACCATCTGCTCTTATCCTATGAGATCTCTACCATGGCCACATGCACGTAATTCATCTCGCCTTCCCCCACCCCATTGTGTTTTAGGTACACGTAGTGGAAACCGATGTGCTGTCCAGATCCCTGCCCGCTTCTAGGACTGAAGGATGTCTTAGGCCAGCTGCAGCGAATCCTGCTGGCTACCAGCTGTCAGCCTCCATCACTGCCTTGGTTGAAGAGTGACATCACCCAAGACAACTTGGACTCACCAGATCCAGTGACTGGTCAGCCCTTGGGTAGGAAGACTCACCCTCCTCGCCCCAATTCTGAGAAGTCATTAGCACTTGAATGTTTCAGATGGGGCTGGGTGAGGCTTCAGAGCTTCAGATGGGGTCAACGGAAGCCTTTGTTGATTCTGTATCACAGGACTGGGCAGAGAGGGAAGTAGGGCTGCTTCCCTCCCCTCCCTTCTCCTTCCCGTCTCCAGACTCTGATCCTAAGAGCATTCCCCCCAAAGACACCTGCATGAACATCTGCATCCCCGGGGACCCAACCTGCAACAATGTGCCCTGTCTCTGCACACCACCGACGCTGCAGGGATTCTAGAAAGAAGGAAAGAAACTCTTGCTTCTAAATGTCTGCTATTGAAAGATAAAAGACAAATGTAAAAAAGGTACTGCCAACCTTATAGTAGAAGGGAGTTTTGTCTATAATTGTAAAATGGACAAATCAATAGCTACAGAAAAATATCGCTAAACAGGCTGTTTCATTGATCCCATAGATATTTAGGCGTCTGTGTACTGAACAATTTTCACAAACAAAAAGTTTGAATCCCAGTCCAGCATTTTCACCATAGGCATCTTTTTTTGATGGTATTTACTTATTTGATGATAATTGCTTTACAATGTTGTGGTGGTCTCCACTGTACATCAATGCGAATCAGTCATAATAAAAGCTGGAAAGGATGTGGAGAAAAGGGAACCTACTGCACTGTTGGTTGGAAAGTAAATTGATACAGTCACTATGGAGAACAAACTAGGAATACAACTATCACATGACCCAACAATCCCACTACTGTGCATATACCCTGAGAAAACCACAATTCTCAAAGACACATGTAACCCCACGTTCATCACATCTTTGCTACAAGCATTTTCACTACAAAGATTTTCACTGCATGACAAACTGGCTATAAGGCAGTTTTGCTAGGAAAGATAAAATAACTGGTTTTTGGTTTGACAGTCTGGTTTCACCTGGTTGAAACATATTAACATTTCTTCAAGTCAGTGATGTTATTGTCAGTGACAATAAAGTCAGTGACAACTCACCCCTCTTCTAATGAAGGAAAACATCTCAGTGAAAAGGAAAAAGTGTGATACCAAATGATGACTCAACTGATCGTAATAAACCCTTCGGGATGTGTAAAGTCATGAGAAAGTGAGATACTTTTGCATAAGTGAGAATACAAGTGCCCATCACTCCATGAAAAAGTGACTGAGCACCCAACTGAGCTTCTGTGAAGCCTATAGGTCTGGGCATTTTTTTCACGTTTTCATGAAATTCTCAAGGTTTCACACATTCATCCATGATTCAGCCAGTGAAACCTCATGCAAAGCAACAACTGGTTGAACACACAATTGGCCGTATTCTAATTGTTGTCTCAGGAGAAAGGAATTTTAGAACCTCAAACTTTTATAGTTTGTAGTATGCCTCTTCTAGCAGAGATAATAACAAATTCCACCAGAAAACAACTTTCGGTGATGAAACTGAGGGTACTCTATAAAACCCTTTAATAAGATCTCAGAAAGATGTAAATCACTGCCTTGGAGAACTGGGCCCATAGACAGGAGGCATGGATGCCGAGGACACTGTCTCTAAACACCTTAAGGGTGACATCCCAGGGCTGATCCCAGAGAGATTGATGGGTGTGGCTTTTGTTCTATGGAAGACTCATATTTTTAAACAAACTTGGCTGAAAGAAACACTGCCAGCTCCAACTAAACTGGACAGAAATATTGCTAAGGGAAAGAAGCCACTGGATGCCCAAACTACTATAAGCAGAAATCAGGCTGGGAAAACTACTCCTTTCTTATGGAAGAGGCAGAGGGGCTCCGATCAAAGCCCAGGGTCACCGAGGATCATGCCTGCCTTAGGACTCCACCAGGATTAAGCAGTGGCTACCCAGGCCAGGTGGTGTTTCAGAGCTTCTATGGGCCAGGGGTCCCGCCGTGCTTCCCACTCCAGCTCTTTCTGGATGGGGGTTCCACAGGTGGTTCTCCTGTGCCTGCCCCACCATTGCATGTTGGTAGGAAGGGGGCAGATAACTTGCCCTTTAGTTCAAATGTCTTCAGACTGAGAAGATCTGTACTTGAGCTGCATGAAACCATACCAGAGGTGCCTCATCTGCACCTATATCTGATTTAGATGGTGAGATCCTGGGCTTCCCACGTGGCTCAGATGGTAAAGAAACCACCTGCCAATGCAGAAGACCCTAGTTCAATCCCTGGGTCAGGAAGATACCCCGGAGGAGGGTATGGCAACCCACTCCAGTATTCTTGCTTGGAAAATCCCATGGACAGAGCAGCCTGGCAGGCTTATATTCCAGGGCGTTGCAAAGAGTCAAACACGACTGAGTGACTATCACTTTTTTTTCACACCCTGGGCTTTGAGCTGATGCTTTTATTTTTTAAAATAATTTTGTTTATTATTTGTTTTTGGCTGTGCTGGGTGTTCTTTGCTGCGTGCAGGCTTTCTCTGGTTGCAGGGAGAAAGGGCTACTCTCTAGTTGCGATGCGCGGGCTTCTCACTGCTGGGTTCTCTTTGTTGTGGAGCACAGGGTCGAGGCACATGGGCCCAGTTGCTGTGGCTCACAGGCCTAGTCACTCCACAGCATGTGGGATCTTGCTGTGGACCTGGACTCGAACCTGTGTCCCCTCCATCGGTAGGTGGATTTTTAACCACTAGACCATCAGGGAAGTCTCACTGATGCTTTTATGAGCTGAAACTTACAGGTCTTCAGGAAAGATGTGAAAGTATTTTGCATACAGGAGGGATGTAATATGAAGGGCTATGGTCCCAGGACCCTGGGCAGACTGTATTTTCTACAGATGACCACGCCAATATATATCCTGTCCCACAAATTCTTCCTTAAAAGGTGGTGATGACATGCTTCCACTGTTAAGTGGACGCTACGATCCCTTAGCTTAAACCTGGGGGCCTTTGCAACTGCAATGCAAACGATGCCGTGTCATATCCAGGGCTGGGTCATAAAATACAAAGCAGTGCCCACCCCTCCCCACTAGGATACTGGCCTTTGGAACCTGGTTTCACATGTGACCTCCCCATGTGGCCTGGGGTTCCTTCCAAGACGTGGGTGCTCCAGAAAGCAGCCCCAGCCAGGGCCCCAGTTAACCCTGCATCAACTGCGACATGCCTAAGTGGACAAGCCTTCATATGAGCCCAGGCCCTGACCTTTGAGACCTCCAGCCGAAGCCTCAGCACCATGGGGCAGGGACTAGCCTTTCCCCTTGTGCCCTGTCTGGATTCAGGATGCACAGGAACCGTGTCAGATCACAGTGATTGTGGCTTTGAGCTGCGCAGGTTTTTGTGCCCCAAAATATTCATCTCAACTCTAAATTCCATACAGAAATGTACTTTCACTGTAATGTAAAAATGAAAGTCTGAGCATTTATCATGCCTGGTACAGTATTATGTCCAGAGGGTCACCCTTTCCAGCAGCCTTGGGACACACCAGTCTATTTTGTCACCTCTGAATTGGCACAAAAGTGGTGTTTATACTGATGATCTGTCAGGAGGCTGGAGGGAACCTCCCCTGAAAGATCTGCCAGAAATTCTGGAAAATGCCCAGGGATATTCCATCATATACCCTGACCAAAGTTTGTACAAGGGTGATTTAAGAACACAACATAGTCTCTGGGAGAAATGTCTGTGCCTATAATGTTGATAAAAAAATAAAAAATAAATCATCACAAAGGCTTCAGTGGATGTTCAAAAATAGCTCAAAGTTCTCAGTAACAATGAAGAGTCTCAGCAAGAAAGAGACCAGTTGAAACAAAAATCACAAGAGGGATTTTGGTGGTTGTTTTATGTTTTTCTTAAGACACAACAGAGTTTAATGGTCAAGAGCTTGAGATCTGGAGTCCAGAAATCAAGGCTCAAATCTCCCATCTTCCATCCATGAACCATGTAACCTGACTTTAGATGAGTTCATTAATCTCTCCAGGCCTTGGTTATGTCTACATAATAGGCATTACATGAGTTCTTCAGAGAAACAAAACCAATAGCATACATTGGTTATATAGTGGTATATATCAGAGAGAGAGAGAGAGAGATTTTAAAGAATTCTCTCCTGTAACTGTGGGGGATGGCAAGTAATAGTCTGCAGAACAGCAAGCCTGAAACTCAGGCAGGAATTCTCTGGTGTCTTCTTGAAAATTCCTTCTTCAGGGAAACTTCCACTGATTGGATGAGACTCATCCACAGTCTACTGAATTCAAATTCATTTTAATTCACAGTCCCCTGATTTAAATGTTAATCGCATCTAGGGACTTCCCTGGTGGTCCAGTGGTTAAGAATCCACCTACCAATGCAGGGTACACGGGTTCGATCCCTGGTCCAGGAAGATTCCACATGCTGCAGGGTAACTGAGCCTGGGAGTCATAACTACTAGTCCCCCGACAGCCCTGGTTTATACCTATAGCTCTTATACAATTATAAACGGTACCCAGGTATCTCTTAAATGTTACATACAAATGAATCTTGCAAACCAGAGGATCATTTAGTCTCATGCTTCACCCACCTTTATGTGAAAGTGACTCTAAAGGGAAAAAGGAAGGGGACCCACTGGGGGTTTGTGAGGAAGCAAGTCCAGGACACCATCCTCTTCACCTCTGGATGCCCACACCTGCTCTAGGAACTAGACCTCCAGTCACCATCCCTCCTAGGAACTGGGTATCTGAATTGTGAGTCAACAGGGAAACTTGTCTACTGTATCTCTGTTCTGAGCATCACTCATTTTAAGGAAATAAAAGTCCTCCCAATAAAGCTAAATTCAAAATGTGGGTACTTTCAGTGTTAAACTCTTAGAGTGACTCCTTTCTCAGAATCTTGAAAGTTTAACTATTACTTACCCCAGTAGCCTCAGAAGCAGTTTATGTCAGAGTATTTTAAGCAACTCTGGCACCAGAAAATCTACAAACTGCTGTCTGAATAATCAGGTGCTAACCATGCCTCTCATTAAGCAACAGTTTGAGCCCAAATGCCCTAATCTGTCTGACCTAAAGTTAGAAATAAAATTATTCTGTTCTTGGAAAGAAGCACAAAAATGGCTCCAGAATAACCCCTATATCTTTCCTGAATTATACAATTTTACTGACATTATGATCACTTACAATTTGCCATGAGCTTCAGCGTCGATGGAAACACTTTCTGTATAATCTGCTTTTCAACTCAAGGGGCTTAAAATAATGCCACGTGACTAAAAAGCAATGAACCTGATTTTTGCACAAAGCTTCTCTAAGTACTTTCACTGTTGGGCTTCACAAATTGCATCTTGTCCTTTCATCTCAGATCAACTTCAAATTTAAAAACAAAGAAGGGATGCTTGTCTCATACAACAAATGTCCCAATAAAATTTACATGAAGTTTAACACAACAAACACATTGACCAAAGCATCTTGGATTTTCAAGGGCATGTCAACGCCAAGTAGTAGCAGCTTCTGGAGTTACAGCAAAACAAACAAATTCTGCAGCCAACTGTCATGCCATATGTTTCTAATGGTTTTTATTCTGCGTAAAGCCAACTCATCATCTGAGGAAAACACAACATTGCAGGGGCACGTCTTCACCCAAGGCACATTTCTGACCATTTGTCAATTTCTTACTACTGGCAAGCTCTGAAGTAGGAAGGAACAGGAAGCTGAACCCTGAAAATAATGGACAATTGCCAATGCTTTTCCAGGGGAGACCCTGCCAGAACTATGACAAATCTGGATTATTTTCCCTGTGAACTTTTGGAAGTAAATAGGCAGATTATCACAGTCCCACCCCCTAAGATTTTCCCCAAAAAGCTTTAAGATATGACACCTTCAAAAGAAGAATTTGCCTGATGACTATATGTGCATATGTTTTCTCTCATAAATAGTTTAACTTATTCCTTAGCAAGTCACATGTATATTCTGCTTCCTTGCAAATTCATTTCAAACAAAATTTTAAACTCGGGAAGCCATCCTCTGTCAGTCAGGGATCTTGCCGGGAATGTTCATTGAAATGTTCAGAAAATAAATATATTTTTGTGTTGGTATAAGACTGCCAGGATAAGGAAGGCAGACTTGCTTCCCAAGGGTTTTATTTCAAAGTAAAATATAAACTACCTTTGGCAATATTTAAAACCACTACTCTACTTTCCCAGTACAGAGAATCAATAGTTGACAGTTGCAACCTAGCCTTTGTTGAAATTAAAAGGAGTGTATATTTTCCTCCAAAATAAGTGCAGTAAGACTGAAGATTGCCCCAAGTCCAGAACTTTTAAGGAACTTAAATTCTCCTGCACCTGATAGCACAATTCTGCCTTAGCCTTACTATGGAACTTCAAAGAATACATTTTGAGCCAATCCTTCATGAAGTCTGTCACCTCAGTTGAAATTTTTAAGTACAGTCGATCCTCTGTGCTACATTGCAGGTTCAAACCAACCCTGACTGGAAAATATATTCTTTAAAAATCCTAGAAAGTTTATTTTGTTAAAAAAAAAAAAAAGCTTAAATTTTGTATTAAAAAAAAAAAAGTTTAAATTCTATATTTTTAAAAAAATTCCGAGAGCCAAAACCTGAATCTGCCATTTTGGGGCAACTATTACATAGCATTTCCATTGTATTTACAACTATTTACATAGCACTGACTATGTAAGTTATTAATATAGCTATTTACACAACTATATTAAGTATAGATGACCCTTTCTATTCAAGGACTGCATATCCACAAAACACACTGGCTACATCCTATTACATTACATTTAGCAATAAAGTGTATTGAACTATGTTAATGAGATTTAACTCACAACCATGGGAATAAAGGAGGCATTTCCTTGAGGTCCAAGTTAACCAAAACATTCATTCTATAAAGTACAAGATAATACTTGTTAAAGTGATTATTTCATTACTATATAAGGATGAAGATAATCAATACTCGATTATTAAAATGTCCAACACCAAAAGGAGGGCAGAAGTGAATAGATAAATAAGTAAATAAACAGAAAGAAACAAAGGAGAAAGAAGAAAAATACAAATTCCCAAGGGAGAGAGAACTTGGTTAAACAGTTTTTTCCAAGAATGAACCATTTCTAGTTTCCCCTAGAAATAGAAGAATTTTAGAAACATGACATATAAGTCTTAACTTTTCCTTTTTATGACCAAAAAAGGATTTCAGTGCATGAGACCCACAATTACACAAACTCTAGTGTCGTACATATGATCTTGAGGATCTTTTTGATACTCTTGAGATTTACATGTCCAATTGACTTGAGACATCTTTAAGAGTGATCTCACAGCCAGGATTTTCAAATCTCAATAAAAACACAATCACATGTTTGGGCTACTTATACATACAATGTTGCAATTTACATTCCAACTATCTATAAGACCATGATATAAAAATGCCACTTTACATTAGCCATCTAATTTTGGTCACCTTTTCCAGAAAACAAATACCTTGATTAGGTAAAGTAGAATACACTAGTATTTTCCGGGAAGTAAAATATGCAACGATTGTTATCTTGAATGTGAAGAGAGTGTCAACTTGAATTCTAAGGCAGGCACATATATAATTATTATGTACTCAGGTTTTCAGATTTCCTGAAAATATTATGCACAAAAATATCTCCAACATTTATATACATTATTTTGTTTGTTCCTCTCAACACAGAAGTACTTTGAATCAGACACGTCGTCACAAAGATATCACTACTATTATCGTCTACATTCAGGTTTCCATTATTTAGGATAACAATAGGACAGATAATCCAAATGGCAGGTAATAAGAAAATCATTTCAGTTTGATTTCAAAACACAATTTGGTTTTCACAGTCAATGCACGCCTCTGATACCATGGGACTCAGCAGTACTGAATGTGAATTGCTAGAACTTACTGAAGGCCAGACAAAAAAGAGAAGAAAAGTGGTTCATTCTTGAAATACTTATAGGATACCATCACTCATTTCTGGAATGATTTTTCTTTTACTAACAGATTGCATACCTCTTACTTCATTTATCTTTTCAAAAATGCTAAATATACTGGGATAGGTATTACAGGGATCCTAGTACCAACAGGGCTGGCTGCACATTTGAGTCCTGAGAAGACGTCTAAAACACAAGTTCTCTTTACACTGGAATGCTCCCCTTCTGGGTAACACTTCTTATTTCTCGTTTCAGTCTAGAAAACAGAGCACCCTTCACCCCAGATGCACAGCATAGTTAATCCCATTGCTCTCAGTTCAGTTCAACAGAACTCAGGAGGGAAGGGTCTTCCCAGGTGCATGGGTGGAGGGGTCCAGGCCAGAGCCTACACAAATGAAGAATGCAGAAGGCCCCGCCCTCCTTCAAGGATTTCACAGTCTGGTGGATTTCAGGTTTCCACCTCCCCTCTTACACACTCTGCTTGGTGCCACGGATTCTAGATCAGTAGTTTCTAAACTGTGCCACTCACCAGAACCACGAGAAGCTTTAAAGTTCCTGATCCCTGCACACATTTGACTTCAGTGAACATGCAGTAGGGCCAGACACAAATGTGATGCACACACACCTGTATTTACACACACACACAGTTTTTTATTTTATTTTTTCATTTATTTTTATTAGTTGGAGGCTAATTACTTTACCATATTGAAGTGGTTTTTGCCATACATTGGCATGAATCAGCCATGGATTTACACGTGTTCCCCATCCTGATCCCCCCTCTCACCTCCCTCTCCACCCGATCCCTCTGGGTCATCCCAGTGCACCAGCCCCGAGCACTTGTCTCATGCATCCAACCTGGACTGGCGATCTGTTTCACCCTTGATAATATACATGTTTCGATGCTATTCTCTCAGATCATCCCACCCTCGCCTTCTCCCATAGAGTCCAAAAGTCCGTTCTATACATCTGTGTCTCTTTTTCTGTCTTGCATATAGGGTTATCGTTACCATCTTTCTAAATTCCATATATATGCATTAGTATACTGTATTGGTGTTTACCTTTCTGGCTTACTTCACTCTCTATAATGGGCTCCAGTTTCATCCATCTCATTAGAACTGATTCAAATGAATTCTTTTTAATGGCTGAGTACTATTCCATGGTGTATATGTACCATAAAAAAGAAACAAATTTCCCAAATGACTCTGCTCTTTGGCCTGGATATGTCAGCCCCTGCCACCCTGCTCTGGGCTGTGAACTCCCTGCGATTGTGGACAGTCTCTGGCTCCTCCAGCTGGAATCTCTGAAGTATCTGTACAATATAAGTTGAATGTGTCTACAGATTCTCAGACAGGTAACTGACAACGTCCACAAATGGGAGAAAACTGTGTTTCTTGACAATATTAGGACATGTGTATCCTTGATGGATATGCAGATGCTGTCATGGGCACATGTGCTCATGTGGAAAGTTAAAACCACCCCAGTACAACCATGAGGATGGACCACAGGGATGGACCATGAACTCCCTGAAAACTCAGTGGGGGCTGACTCCCTTTGGCTTCCACTGTCAGAGTCCAGGTGACCCTGGGCACTCAGGGTCCCAACCAAGATCTGTGGTGTCCTGGAGTGAGGCTCCATCAGGAAGGACATACAGTTACAATTTTTCAAGGGTAAAGGATGTACACAGGATAGTGTATGCATGTGTACTTAGTCACTCAGTCGTGTCCAACTCTTTGTGACCCATGGACTATAGCCGCCAGGCTGCTCTATCCAAGGGATTCTCCAGGCAAGAATCCTGAAGTGGGTTGCCATTCCCTTCTCCAGGCAATCTTCCCGACCCAGGGATCGAACCTGGGCCTCCTGCATTGCAGGCGTATTCCTTCTGTCTGAGCCACCAGAGAAGCCCATACGGGATAGTCCCTAACTGCAAATAATCTACTCTCCAGAGAAGAAGGCTTGGAAACTAGAGCCCCGCCGTGGGAAGCACTATACAATGGGGAAAAAACAGCAGTAGATGTCTTCTTTTGCTTCTGTCACTAGGTAAACTTTAATGAGATGGTTGGATGGCATCTCCAACTCAATGGACATGAGTTTGAGCAAACTCTGGGAGACAGAGAAGGACAGGGAGGCCTGGTGTGCTGCAGTTCATGGGGTCGCAGAGTCAGACACAACTTAGCGACTGAACAACAAGGCCACAGCTATCTTTAATGACATCAGTTCTGCGACCAACAGAAGAAAAAGAAGGGAGGACAGCAGACTGGAGGGGAATGTGTGGCTTGAGGGAAGCACTGAGTTTGTTTAGGATTCAGGAGATGACTATGTGCCTTTCTTCCTGCCTGTATTAATGAGGTGGTTACATCAAATGTAACCAAATTACACCAAAAGTAACCCCATGCGCATCTTCCACACATGATGTGACCTTGTCAAAAACAGGGAAGCACAGCTTTGCCTGGAGAAAGACTGAAAGAACATAAACCAAAAAGTAGAGAGTTGTTTTTTGTGGATGACATGATTGCTGTTACTCTTGGTACACAGCTTTCTGTATTTTCTAGGATGAACAAGTATTACATTCGTTACAGGAAGGAGAATAACAGCATGAGTTGCTATTTCATGGAAATTTCATTTGATACAACAACCCACCATTCAACACCTTTAATTTCTTAGTTTGTTGACTTCTGCTCTTCCAGGAAACCCCTGAGCCCAGCAACAAATGGGAGAAAACCATTTAGCTCCGCCCAGCTCAGCTTTCTGAAGTCACAGCCCCTTCCCTGGACAGCACGCCTGGCAAGTAAGCTACTCCTCGGTGTGACCAGAAAGTGCTTGGGTGGCACTGCTAGTTGGACATCCACCTAAATGCATCAGGTTGTATTTACAGGAAGTCCTAGAAAGACACATTACCAGGGGACATGACCACTGAAAGACTTAATATTTCACTAAAGCAGCTTCCATTATGCCTGAAACATAAATCCCACACATGGAGATGAGAACACGCTCAGACACATGTGCTTTTTGACAAAGCCAAGGGTTTGCTTTGCTGTGAGATAACAGAGAGCAGGCTCACATGACGGGATCAGAGCATCACAGTGATCCATGTAAACGGACTAATGGGACCATGTTTTGCTCTAAACACTGCTGTCTTGCCTGACTGCTGCCAGGTCACTGAGGACACTCTCCAATGAGCAGGAGGACTAAGGTGGTCTGAGCATCGCCATCACATCGGACGCATGTAAACGGCAATACTACTTATACTTATGGAGCTAGTTTTGTCAGGATTAAATGAGCTAATATATGCAAAGCTTTTAGAACAATGCCTGGTTCATGGTAAGCACCAATAGTATCCTATTAGATATTATTCCAGAAAAATGTATGCTTCAAAACATTGGGGATTTATTTCTGTCTGTTCTGCTCGCTGCCATCCCCCCATGTAGGTGCAGCCGAGAAACCTTTAGTGGATGAACAGATACTGGGGGAAGAAGGAAGATGCCAAATGCTTGGTCTGAGAGGTGTGGGGCCCTGGTGACCGGCAAGGGTGGGCATGTCAGGTTCTCAAGTTGGAAAAATGAAGAAATCTCTAGTCCAGAGCCCCATGGAGATCAGTGGCCACCAGCCACCCTGGGTGCCTGTTAAGCTGGTCATTCTGACCCAATTTCCCCCCTTCCAAATCTCCACTTTCTTCTCTGGCCTTGTTCATACTGCTCCTACATCCCACCCACACCTAGTATTAAAGCGCCTTCATTGTTCAGTTAGAGCAGTTGCTGAACTTTCTCTGTTCCCATGCTCTCAGAGTTTCATCCATAATTTTCAAGGTGCGCCTAGGCCAAAGGAAATAGTTCATCGCTCTGTTTATTAATATCTAAATAATAATAGCAGTCAGTTGCATGATGTCCAGCCCATGTCACTGTGTTTCCCTTGAAAATGCAAATACTTGGCAATACCCCAGAAACTGGGGGAGAGATAAGTTGGGAGACTGGGATTGACATATACACTATCCTATATAAAGGGCTTCCCCGGCAGTAAAGAATCCGCCTGCAATGCATAGCCACAGGAGATGTGGGTTAGATCCCTGGGTTGGGAAGAACCCACTCCAGTGTTCTTACCTAAAGAATCCCATGGACAGAGGAGCCTGGCAGGCTACATAGTCCATGGGGTCACAAAGAGTCGGACACGACTGATGTGACTTAGCATGCACATTCTATATAAAGTAGATAACTAATAAGAACTTGTTGTATAGCACAGGGAACTCAACTCAATACTCTGTAAAGACCTATATGGGAAAATAACTTTAAAAATCTGAATATATATATACATATATTTATACAATATTGTAAATCAACTATACTCCAATAAAAATTAAAAAAAAAAAACAACAAAACAGAAATTTGCTACCATGCTCCAGGGTGCCCTGGCACACAGATTGGGAACCAGGGCCTTAGCAACTAACCGCTCTTCTCTTGAGCATAAACTGCATGTAAAGCAGGAATGCCACATGCTGCCATACACCCTGGCTCTCTGCCACTTCCTCCTTTAATAGCCAGAGAGATGCCCTGGCAGTGCAGGTATCTGACTGACTACCACCAGAGGTGAGATGACAGTGAGTCAGCCTTAGAGCAAGCTGAGCAGGAGGAGACCTGTATCTCTGTGTCTTGAAAACAGACAGATAGACATGTTTGAGCGAGCAGCCCAGATCCATGAAGAAAGGCTGAAGCCTGGAAGGCGCAGTGATGATCCGTTCACCCAGGGGCACCGGCAAGCAGCCGCATCACGCAACACAGCAGGGCTCCCCCAGCCTCCAGGAGGGACTCGAACCCATGGCCGGTGTCTGTGCGGCTCGCAGTCGGCCTGGACGCGGCACCCTGGGGCCACGAGGCCTTTCTCCTTTTCACCACAGCTCCGGGGAGAGCCGTACCTGAGGTGGCCTCTTGTTTTACTATCAATGGCAAGGCAAAGTTTTTACCCTTCGTAATTGGACCGGAAAGTACAAAGTACAACTGAATTTTATTTTATTTTTTAATTGAAGTAAAGTTAATTTACAATGTTGCGTTAGTTTCGAGTGTACAGCAAAGCGATTCAGTTATACATACACGTGTGTGTGTGTTCGGTGGTGTCTGATTCTTTTGCAACCCATGGATTATAGCCCACTAGGCTTCTCTGTTCATGGGATATTCCAGGCAAGAACACTGGATTGGGTTGCCATTTCCTTCTCCAGCGGATCTTCCCAACCTAGGGATCAAACCCTCATCTCATGCATTGGCAGGCACATTCTTTACCACTGTGCCACCTGGGTTTACATGTATGTGTGTGTATGCATATTCTTGGCAGCCACACACGTGCACTCCTGCATCCACTCTGTCCACAACAATAAGATTGACATATTACCATTGAAAAAGGTCGTGTATTAAGTATTAACTCACAAGCACAAAGTAAATACTTTGCAGACACTTGATTTTGACCATAACCCTGTGAGTAGGGCTTATTATTTCCATTTAAGAGTGTAGAACCCTGGGCCAGAGAGGGAGGGTAATGCCCCCAAGACAGCATCACTACTAAGAACAAACCAGGATTCAGGTGTGCTTAAGACAATTCTTATTTATCCCTTCCCAGAATCTGCTATGTGCCAGGGTCTATGGTAGATACAAGGACGAATAAAACCCGAGTCCAAAGGGTGAAAAGAGGATATCTAAGGATGCAATTAAGTGTCACAGGGGTCAGGATGTCAGTCTGTACCTGGGAGAATGAGCCATGAAGAAGTGGGGGATTCATTTTGCCTTAGAATAGAGTCACTGCTGTTCTCGAATGACTGAATGAATGTGCTTATATACATTTCAAAGTTCTCATGGAGAAGCATAATATCCAGATCAAGCCAAAGAAATTAATAATGCTTTCCTTACTCTCTGAGACACTTTTCACCCCAAGTCTTTTAAAGAACAAGCTCAGCTAGTTTAGAAGAAGCAGTGTGATTGTCTAGAATCAAATTCCCTAGAAATCAAGTTACATCCTTCTCTGACAACTTTCCTTAAAAGCTCCCTCTGATGAGGGTGCTGGCAGAGACAAAAGCAAACTGATTTTACCCTGGGGGAAGGAGCAAATAATTTGTAAAGTCCCTATGCCAATATGAGCCATAAGTGTGAAGTTAAGGGCAGACACCATTGTCCCCGTGGGCCATCTGCATGGCAAAGCATCTGTTTCTGGCAGGAAGCCTTTTTCATCCTTGTATGTTGTGTGTTCAGTCGCTTAGTCATGTCTGACTCTGTGCAACCTCATGGACTGTTGCCCGCCAGGCTCCTCTGTCCATGGGATTTCCTAGGCAAGGATACTGGAATGGGTTGTCATTTCCTACTCCCGGGCATCTTCCTGACCCAGGGATCAAACCCCAGTCTCTTGAGTCTCCTGAACTGGCAGGTGGATTCTTTACCACAGGCACCACCTGGGAAGCTCTTATCATCCTTAAGTGCTTGGACAGGGAGGGTGGTAGCCTCAGTCCCTACTGGCCTCCCTGAAATTCATTCCAAGGGAAGAACATCAGTGAGATTAACGCTGCCCAGAGTTGCACGGGTGTGATGGCTGCCCTGCGCCCAAATCGCATGACTTCTGAGAAACACACAGTACAAAGACAAGTCCAGTCTTACAATGTGACCTCAATTATACTACTGGAGATGGTTCTATCCATCATACTGACCAAAATGCATCCCTAGACAGGCATGCATCACTTCACGGAGTAGATTTGATCAACAGAAGAGACATCATTTGTAAATGGAATCTTTTAAAATTCTTCACAAACCCAGGGATTCTTTCATTATAGTAAAAGGCATACGTTATATTTTATCCATTGTGCAAGTTTAGGCCCATGTAGTCGTCAACTGTCAATTACCAGAGAAGAGCAGGGGAAAATGTGCTTGGTCGCTCAGTCGTGTCCGACTTGAACAAAATCTCTACATGTTAAAGAATTTTTTCATGACTTAAAATGAAAATAATGGTTCTCACATTATGATGGTATTCAGATCCCAGATGACACATTTATTATACATATATTATTATTGATATATTATCATTTATAGAATTATTCATTTTATATCAAAATGTTGATATTTATAATTTATTGGAATTCTATCCTTTATACATATTGCAATTTATGATGAAAAACTTTGTATTCAACTTGTAAGTGCATGAGGGGAGTACATTATTGCTTAAAGAATTTCGAGTTTGACGACAACCAGACTGAAGTCTCACAGGGTCAACTCTCTAAGCCACACAAACTCTGAGACTCTGGTTTCTAAAGACTAGAGATCAGATAAATATCCCTTAACCAACAGAACACCACTTCCTCTCCAGTTAACAGGGGCATTTTCCAAAGGCAATACTAGTCCAGTTACAGACTCTTTGGAAAAAGGGATCCACTCCTCAAAATCTGGAAAACACTGGGATTTCCCTGGCTGTCCAGTGGTTAGGACTCTGCACTTCCACTGCAGAAAGAACTAAGGCAAGATCCTGAAAGCCAAAAAAGAAAAAAAAGAAAAAATCTGAAAAACACCCCAAAATCTAAAAAATACCACAAAGGGAATTCTGCTTCCCACAAAGATGGAGTAACACAGGCCAGATTTACCATCCCACAAGGAACAAATAAATTACAGACAAAACACAAGAAACAACAGCTGACGAGATGCTGGATTCCTGGGAATGAAAGACTTTGATCCTTGAAAGATGGGTAAGAAAGGAAGTGAACCCTACAATCACCCGTTACTCCCTTGGTCTCCGGGCTGCACGCAGGCAGCGGCATTCAGGAGTCCAGCATGTTCCCTGGGTTGAAGGGGCAGACAGAAAGAGTCTGGCAAGGCCAAGGCTGTTAGGGTTTGCACTGGAAGCGGCGAGCTCTGGAGACTCACAGCACATTCCCCTCAAGGGCCCACCTGAGTGTTCACCAGCCCGTGAGGAAATCCCCCGAGGCTGGAGCAATGAAAGGTAAGTAAACAGGTGCAGCATCTATCTAATGAGTGCTTGTGTGTGCGTAGGCGCTCAGTTGTGTCCCATTCTTTGCGACCCCCTGGACTGTAGCCCGCCATCCTCCTCTGTCCCTGGGGATTCTCCAGGCAAGAATACTGGAGTGGGTTGCCATGCCCTCCTCCAGGGGATCTTCCCAACCCAGGGACTGAACCCAGGTCTCCCGCATTGGAGGCAGATTACTTACCAATTAAGCCACCTATCTAATATGAATTATGAAACAACTGAGAAAGTAACAGAAGAGACCAAAGAAATAATAGAAGAAAATCATACAGAGCTGAAGGCACCTGTTCTCAGTGAAGAGAACCCAGGAAGGTCCAAGCAGGAGGAAGGGAGCAAGGGTCTCCATCTGAACAAGAATCTCCTGGGAGCCGGGTCCTCTGCTTAAACACTAGAAGTGTTCCTTTATGGATACCAGAAATGTTGCATTTAAACGATACTCCTACTTAAACCAGAGTATGGAAGGAAAGCAAGACATGGCTCTGTCCTTGAAAAGCAGCCTTACTGGCTACTGAATCCAAGCTTGTATTCTGTCAATCTTAATGAGGTATCCACTGCAGATGTGCTCTTGAGATCACAATACACGAGCACCTCCTGAATATCCATAGAGTTACGCCCACGTTCATTCTCTTGCCTCTCATTTCTCTCTGCTCCTTCCACCCCAACTCCTTGACCCCTCCTACTTTCATTTCCATGCAAAACCTTGGTGATTAGCCTTGGCACCTGTTTATCTTATGGGAAAATTGTATAAGAGATCCTCCAGAAGGGAAACCTCACCAAAGTGGGCATGATCTACCATCGTTTGCAAGTCACAGGGGTTCATGCACCAAATGATGCCTCACAAAAGTTGTGGCTCAAACACTGTCAGCTGCATTCTACATGAACAGCACAAATGAGCTGCTTCAGGTGTTAGCACACCCTTTTCTCTGGTCTAGTCCAACCTCAGACTGACAAGTTTCACGTGTACCTCTACATGCCTGCTCTTCGCTGTCATTTTGCACCCCTCCACACACTGTGTAGTGGTACCCAGTGCTCACTCTTCAAAGAACTAGACCCAGTTTCTCCTTCACAAGTTAAGTGCACTTTGAACAAGTATCACTACAAAAGAAAAAAAAAAAAAAAAAAAACTTTCTAAGTCTCAATATGCAGTGGTAAAGTTGGCAACTAGATATTTTAAATTCTGGACTGATTACTCAGCTCTCCCATTCTGCTTTGTAGAGTTTTATTTTCATAGGTGCCATGAGAATCCCTCACATTCTGTCCCCTAAGGGAAGAGAAAGAACCCATCTTTTGATAAACAGCTGCAGGAGATTCCAGGGGCAGATCAAGCCCCTTCTGCCCTAAACCCAGGGAGCTTAAGATCTAAGAAGAGGCTCACTTCCCACTGTGAAGATCATTCTTCACCCCCGTCCAAGAAAGCTTAATGGGGCTGCAGCTAGGAATCTTGACTGGAAAGAGAAAAGCAACTTATAAGAAAGACTCCCACTCCCGCTTAAGGAAGGAGAGAGATAAAAGGAAAAGCAAGAACAGCACACAATAGACTTAACAGAACCAACAGAACAGCCTCATTAAAATAATAAAAATGAACTTGAAAAGTCACTTGCAAAGCTGAAATTAGGGGGAAAGCAAGCCGTAAGGAAAGTGAAGGATGTCCGCAGAAGAGCTGGGATTCCAGGACTAAGCGTCCACAACTCGACAGCGTCTCATTCACCTAACAATGTTATCATGGAGATGGGGGTGCTAATGAAAGCCCATTAACCTGAAACTGGATTTAATTCATTTTATCTTGAATAGGAACCAGTCAGCAAGGGCCTTGATGGACAGGAACTATCATAGAAAAGTTTCAGAGTCAGGGTTCACGGTTACCCCAAGGTCATATGCTAGAACTTCATTTTATAAAATGAAGTGGTGCAGCCTTGGGACAGGGCCCTGGTTCCTCAATGGACACCTTTGAGTTATGCAGGAACTAAGGCCCCTACCCAGGCGGAGGCTGGAACGATGATGCTGATCCTCCTGACTTCAAGCAACTAAAGCCCTGACTCTGTCAACCAGTGCCTCAATTCTATGCCAAATTCTCTGCTCAAGCCCACTCATGAATATGCATGTTCCCTTAGTTTAAAACTTCCCCAATTTTGCCATTTGGGGAGATACTGCTTTGAGAGAGATCTCTGGTGTTCTCCTTACTTGCTGCAAATAATTCCTTCCTTCTCCTGATCTGGCTTGGTTATGTCTACTGGCTCAACATCCACAACAAAGTGAACCCAGTTTTGGGGTAACAGCCAAACATGTGCAGCTACCCAAATCCTGGCTATGTAAATTCTTTCAAGTACTATGACTGGAGGATAGTACTCCCTGTCAAAAAATCACTGCTGGTGTCACAGTGCCACAGGGAAGACAGGCCCTGGGCCCTCAACCTTAGCTCTCAGCCCACACTTGGCAGCCTGGGCCTGGCTACAGTCATGATGCAGACATCTTGGCTTTTAAATTGGTACAGCATGCCATTCACGACCGGGCTTCCCAGGTGGCGCTAGTGGTAAAGAACCTACCTGTCAATGCAGGAGGTGTAAGAGACATAGATTCAATCCCTGGGTCAGGAAGATCCCTTGGAGAAGGAAATGGCAAGGCACTCCACTATTCTGGCCTGGGAAATCCCGTGGACAGAGGAGTTTAGTGGGCTACAGTCCATGGAGTTGCAGAGGCCCCTCTTGCCTCTCCCCTGCTCCTTGCAGAATGATGCATGCAACCTGGTGGACGCTTGCACATTTTATTTCTGTGGGACTGTTTCCAGACGCATGCTGGTTGCCAAAGCTGCAACCTGATTTGTGGCAATTTTGGCCCAATACTGATCAAAAAAAACCACTGAGGAAAGGCAGACTTGAACAAAGTATTCAATTGTTCAGAAAAAAAAATGTGAACTGTGGATAAGTATTGATTTTTATTCTTTGAAAATGAAGTTAAATTTCTCTCTTCACAGAAAATAGCATAAAGTATGAAAAGTATTGAAAAACAGAGTGGACTTTGATAAAAATCTAGGCTTTTCATAGGAAATAAAAGTTACTTAGGAAAACATATCCTCTGGTTGAAGCCTATTTCAAACAAGATGGGCTTGACAAGAACAATGCATTCTACTGAGTCACAGGATTCAGAAAATTTGCTAAAATCATTCCACAGTTTTAATGCCCCCCACCAAACTCCAGAGACAGCATTTCCCAAAGTCTGTTCAATTTGCAGCCTCTCTTCCTCTCTGTTTCTCTCTTGCACACTCACACAAACATACACACACAGACTCATATATTACTAAGTAGGTGTCTTTCTCAGGAATTCAGTTCACACTATTGCTGGCACCTCTGAAGCTTTATGAATCAAGTGCAAAAGCATATAGCCAACTGCTTACAAACACGCTTTGCCCAAGAAAATTCATTTGTACGCAGGTACCTGGAGATCATAACAAATGTTCCTAAGGAAACCAGCTATTTCAGGTGATTTGCATCCCCAGGCAATTCGCCATGACTCACATGGCCCACCGTGTGCCCCAGTGTTAGCGCTGTCACACACTCCCCACTAACCCTGATCACCAGGTGACAATGCCAACTGAGCTAGTGCCCTTGCATTCAGGGGACCTGGCTCCATCCACGCCTCAACGCTTGCTTGCACAGGGCAGTCCCCGACGCCAGAGAGGCAGGGACCGGAGCTGAGGGAGAGGATACAAAAGGAGTTGGGGGGGGAGGGTGTCCTTGCTCTTGTGGGTCTCTAAAAGTAGGCATTTCTGATTCCAGCTGCTTCTCCAACTGCCATTTTTATTCCCCACTCTCAGACTCCACCTCCGTGCCCAGACCTGGGAGAGCAACACTGACCCCAGGAGCAGCCGTCCAGGGGAGAGAGTGCTTCAGAGGAGCTGTCCCCCCTTCCAAGCTCTCTTTGTATATTAGCCCCCTGGACCCCAGGGAAGAGACAGGGCTATAACTACAGATGAGAAATGGGGCCCAGAGATGCCGAGGAGACTGCCGGAGCCACAGACCAGGAACTTGAACCCAGACCCACTTCAGAGCAGGCTGCCTCCCCCACGTTGCCCTGGAGGCATCCAGAGAAGACTCCGTGATTCCTGGAGGATGAAGTCAGGGAAAACAGGCTCTAGGGACTGAGACTGTTCCTCCACCTCTTAAGCCCTGGGACCCTTCACTGCTCAAAGTAGGTAATGACTACAGAGAATTAAATGTACAGGAAAACAACAGCACATCCGAATCAGAGCAGGTACTCTATTGATAATTGGCTACTATTATTATTATTTAAATCTGAGCGTCTCTGAACTGCTTCCATATCTTCCAATGAAGAAAATACTATAAATCAGATGTGAATATCTTTCTACATAGTTCATATTGACTTTTAATATCAGAATATTAGAGACATAATAGTAACAAAGCTAAGAAAATATTCTTTATTCAAAGAAATTTCTCACTTCTCATGGTTAGAATTGAACTGCATGTCCAACTGATGGAAAACCCGCTGCAGGATCACCTGAGATTTTCTGCTGCTGCAAAATATAATTTCAGGCTTCTCTGGTGGCTCAGCAGTAAAGAACCCACCTGTCAATGCAGGAGACACGGGTTTGGGAAGATTCTCTGGAGAAGGGCATGGCAACCCAGACCAGTTATTCTTGCCTGGGGAATTCCATGGACAGAGGAGCCTGATGGGCTACAGTCCATGGGGTCACAAAAGAGGTGGACATGACTCAAGAGACTAAACAACAACAGATGTAATTTCAACCATTCGACTTCTGTCCTTTGGCAAACAGGAAGATTAAGCAGAGCAGGAACAGAATCGCAAGCCTTTTCACCAAATTCAGGCCCATTTTCTACCTGAGTCCAAGAAGACTTAATGAAGAATTAAAAATTACACAACTTCTTGCTTTAAACCTCACAGAATTCTCTTGAGAGGTGCAGGCAGCATTTTCTCTACATTTTCTACACTCACCCGTTTATCTGGAGACACAGATTTTCCTGGAATCGCTCCCCAGAATCGCCCAGTGAAGAAGGGCTACATCCCCACGGGTACCACATCACCTCTCTGCCACCAGGGATGGTGGCTTCCTGGTCTGTCCGCCCACCTCTCTTCTCCTCTGGGCTTTGGAAACACTTCCTGATACATTTCTCATTCTTCAAGGGAGTGTAAGAAAACATTAAAAGCGAGCATGAAATTCCACTCTGTTAAGTTTATTTCTACGGCACAGACTTGGTGAAATAGATAAGAAGGAAGAAATACTGGCAATTAGGAGGTTTAGGGGAAATGCCTTTAATAATACCACCCAGGCTCTTCCCAACACCCTCGACAGACCGACTTTCAGCATGTTATGAATGTGCATGGGGCCCTGGGACACAGGAAAACGCATCTTTTCCTGGGAGAGCCACAAAAATTTACTAGTCAATCATTAAACTTAGAAAAGAATGTTAAGAATCTGAAACAGAAAAATAAAAGGCAATGCCTGTACTTCCAGAGTACTTAACTATGTGAGGCAAGACTGACGCCCATGTGACAGACAGTAACCTTGTGCAGACTCCACCCACACGGAGTCAAACATAAAAATCAAGTCAAAAATTACACACAAATATTTATATCTACTTCCTCAAACACGTAAACCCACCCAAACTCAACAATCAAAGTCTCAGTAGATTAGGCTACACTGATTTTTCACTTCTCAACAGAGTGATGTCATTTTTGGTCATTAGGGGGGCTTTCTGGGCAGTAAAAAAAAATCATGAAAATAACTAAGACTACAACAAAAAGAAAAAAAATCAGGCAACCACTTTTTAGGAAAGGATAAATTTTTTTCTCAGATGCCTTTTCAATATATAAGTGTGTGCTAAGCTGCTTCAGTCGTGTCTGACTCTTTCCAACACTATGGACTGTAGCCAGGCAGGCTTGGCCATCCACGGGATTCTCAAGGCAAGAATACTGCAGTGGGTTGCCATTCCCTTCTCCAGGGGATCTTCTCGACCCAGGGGTCAAACCTAGATCTCTTATGTTTCCTGCATTGGCAGGCGGTTCTTTACCACTATCGCCACTTTTTAATGAAGCATTCTTGATAGAGGAATACATAAGACAGGAGAAGAGAACAGAACATGTGGATCAGTAGCAAACAAGCTTTTTATTTTTTATTTTTTTTTGCAAACAAGCTTTTTAAAAGCCTACAGGTATCATATGTGTGCGTATAACTGAATCACTTCCCCGTACACCTGAAACACAACATTGCAGATAAAGAAAATTAAAAAATAAATTAAAAAGACATGGAACAAATAAGTGTCATCACATAATGCACAAGGGCTAAGAAGTTAAGAAAAATTGTGTCTAAACTTGTCGCCAAGAGGAAGAGTGGGGTACAAGCTCAATTCTCAAAACTATTTGGAGTTTAATAGTGTTTCAGAAAGTTTTTCTCTCATTTGTACTGAGATTTATGTGAAAGAGATTTAGACAAAAGCCCAGCAGGTTATTGAAGAGGTTCAGAAAATCTAAAATATCAAACAGGTTGGTAGCAATCATTCTGGAAAGAAATGGGTAGAAACTCTGCAGGAAGAAATGAGGAACCTGGTGACTTCAGAACAGGGGGCCTGAGCACAACGGAGAAGCTAAGATGATGAGGTCAGTTTCAGAGATGCTACATTTACAGAAGAAGCGTTAGCCACAGTTAAACGCTAAAAAACAAGGCTGTGGGGACTTCCCAGTGGCTAAAACTCAGCTCCCAATGCAGGAGGCCCAAGGTTCCATCCCTGGTTGGGGGGCTAATTTCCTACTCACTGCAACTAAAGATCTCACATGCCGCAACTAAGACCCAGCCCAGCCAAATAAATAAATACATATCACACACACACACACAAAAGCTGGGAACGTGGAAGGAGAGAAAGGTGTCAGATTCAGAGCTGTTTTTCTGAGGGTCGTTTTCAGAGAAACGTGGATGAAGGCTGAGTTGGGAAAAGCAGAGCTTCCCAGTAGAAGATGGTAAAGACGGGAATGATTTCAAGTATTTCTGTCACTTTCACATAAATAAAACCAATCAGAGACATAACCACAGTCTAGTATATTTTCCATTTGCTCAATAGGAAATTGTGCCCTTAAAAGAGTCGAGATGGCCCATTTACAAACGTGAAAGCACAAATGGCAGAAACGCTGGGAGCAGGATGTCATTACGTACTCAATGTATAAAGAACATGGAATTATCCTAAAGCACATCTGTATTTAAATGAAGATAATATGACTGAGAAGGATTTACTGGAAGTGAGATTAAATCTGCTGACAGAGACTGAAAGAGATCGTCAGTTGCTTAAGGGAAGAAAGCGATCTCAAATAAAAGCATGATTTTATTTCACTTTTATAGGGACTTTAATTAAATATTTCCCTTTTCAATGTCAGACAAATGATATCCATTACCAAAAAAGCCTTGGTGCTGATTTTAAAGGATAAGTTTGCAGAACACAGGCGTGGACATGTTAAGATTTCAAATCCAGGTCCATTTGTAGAAGGCAATCTAGTGATAAAGAACCCGCCTGCCAATGCAGGAGACATAAGAGACACAGGTTCGATCCCTGGAGGATCCCTTTAAGGAGGGCATGGCAACCCACTCCAGTATTTTTGCCTGGCGAATCCCATGGACAGAGGACCCTGGTGGGCAACAGTTCCGTGGGTCATGAAGAGTCAGAAGGCAATCAGAGACTGGCAATAAATATGAGAGTTCAGATTCACACTGATGATATCACAGTATAAAGAAATTTAGACAGTGCACCCATTTGAGCTGGCTTAACAGAAATATAGTGACAAAGCTCCTCACAACTCTCGAAACACACTGTTACTATCAGAAGCAAACTTTGAAAACATCACTGTCTAAAAATCAGAGTAGACACCTGTGACTCTGGCCTGTTCACGGATCACATGTGGTCCCTGGCCACAGAGACGGGCTCAGAAAAGAGCACGGGACTCAGTACTAGGACTTCTCCTTGAACTTCTGGTCCCCTGCTTGGTGCTGGTTGGCTTAGAAAACGCGGCTCAGTGCTGAAAGAAGGCGGAAGTCACACATACTTTGTACTCAGTCTTTGTGCAGTTATGCTCATTAGCGTAGTACACAAGGGTATTTGTAGCAGCATCTCATTCCATGACAGCTTAAAAGCAGAAATAACCCAAACATCTAGCAAGAGTAAGATGGATAAACAAAATGAGGTATTTTCATACAGGAGGATCTTCAAGCCATGCAGATGAACTAACTACAGTTACATAACTATCTTGAATCTTAATGTCGAGAAAAAAAAGCCTAGTATATAAGCCAGCAGAGAGTGGAAGATTCCATTTAGACAAAGCTCAAAAGCAGACAAAATTGAAATGGACTGAGGTGTACGTGTGTTAAAATTATCTTTATAAGAGCAATAAAGTTAAGAAGCTAAACTCAAGACACTTGTTACATCCAGGGACAGGGAAGGCAGTTGTGAATGGAAAGGATAAATGCGCTGGTATGAGATTTCTTTGATTTGGACAATGTTCTGTTTCTGAGTTATGGCTAAGTACCATAGCTATTAAATGGTACTTGCATGCTGCACGGTAAGTCACTTCAGTTGTGTCTGACTCTTTGCGATCCCATGGGTTGTAGCCAGTCAGGCTCCTCTGTCCATGGGATTCTCCAGGCAAGAATACTGGAGTGGGCTGCCATGCCCTCTTCCAGGGGATCTTCCAGATCCAGGGATGGAATTCACGTCTCATGTCTCCTGCATTGGCAGGTGGGTCCTTTACCACTAACACCACCTGGGAAGCTGTATTTAAAGGTATATTCATATTTTAATTATTTTATTGTAAGTATATTTCACAATAAAAATGTCTTAGAGAAAGCAAAACTTCAATAAATCACATAAATACATAGGATACCTCAATGAGACCCTACACTGAGGCACTTTGAATACTGGATATTGTTTCCTCAAATTTCCACGTTAAAAGTTATTACAAATATATATAAAATAACAAAAATGAGTGATCTTCAAGTATGATCATGGGTAGGGCATAATTAAGAAGTGGCTGAAATGTGAGCCTTAGGAAGGCAAACCAGAGGTAGTGAATGCATAGCCATGGAAATCATGAAATATGTCAGTCTTATGATCATTATTGTCAAATATCATACAGTCAAAATAATCCATATCGGAACATGGCACATGATTGACTTAAATTAGCTGACAACAGGCATGGTTAGTGTTTGTTCAATACTATGATGTATCAAGGATCTGAGAATACTTACAATAATCTTAAAGATAAACAACAGATAGAAGAATTTAGACAAGAATAGATTTTTCATCTCAAATCTATGAAAAGATGCTGTATTCTCCATCAAGATAACACAAAAGGATCATTTAATATGTTTCTCAACTAGCTTTTCTTTTAATTCAGTCATTTTCCAGTTTTATGACTATGGTATAAGCACCTATTTAAAAGATTATTTTTTTACAGTCACAAATGCAGACAACATGAGTATTAACATCACTATGCCAAATAATTGGAGAATTAAAGAGCTTTAACATATGTGGCCCAACTTCTTTATTTTACTGTTTGGTTGAGTTGTCTGCCCTTTTCTGGAAATTGCATTAGTCAAGCTAATCTATACATCTATTTCTAAGACACTTTAAAATATTCAAACACTGATTTTTTTGCTACAACTGCATTCATGAAGACAGACTGATATGGTTCAATACTAATTCACTTGCAGTATTTTCATTTTCAAGATTGTATGAACAATAAATTTTTGTCTAAGATATTAATTAAATGAACAGTAATATACTGTAAATAGATTTTTAAAATACCAAGAAGTCTTACACTAACCATTTTAGTGCTGGTTAAGGCAACAGATAAGCCTTTATTTCTCATTTAAGCACATAAAGGAGGAATTAAGGACCTACAGAAAGGTCGTTTTAAAAAAACAATGCAAGCTATCTACCTTAAACTGTCATCGTCAAGACCCTGGCTATCTCTTTCTGGATGTAATCTGTGTGTCTGCACTTTTGCAGAATGCAATCACACCATATCATTTTGTAATCTAACTTTTACCTTGACTAATAATATAAATAGCTTTAAATGTCAACAAATGTGTGCCTACAGCCCACTTTGATGGCTCTGTGCTATGCTAAGTCACTTCAGTAGTGTCCAACTCTTTACGACCCCATGGACTGTAGCCTGCCAGGATCCTCTCTCCACTGGATTCTCCAAGTAGGAATGCAGAAGTGGGCTGCCATGCCCTCCTCCAGGGGATCTTCCCAACTCAGGGATCAAACCCATGTACATCTCTTATGACTCCCGCATTGGCAGGTGGGTTCTTACCACTTTTGCCAGCTGGGAAGGCCTCTAATGGCTTTAGCATCTTCTAACACAGGGAGACCCCCAAGTTTAATCAACCCCAGATAGCTGGACATTGAGATTTCTTTAAACACCAAACCACAAGCTGATTGAAAACAGGTTTAACTACCTGAAGGCTGATTTCAATTTTGTTTCAAAATTAATACTATGCATTTATAGGCAAAGTTCAGAATAGGGAAATCTACAGAAACAGAAAGACTAGTGGTTTCCACGGGCAGGCAGCGTGGGGGTGGGGATGGGAAGTGACTATTGATGGGCACAGGGTTTCCTATAGGGTAAAGAGAAGGTTATGGAGCTAGACAGCAGTGATGGTTGGGCAGATTGTGAATGCATTTTACCACAATAAAAACTATGAATACTAGAGCTTCAACACAAGCAAACAAACAAACAAAAATCTTCCACTAAAAATAATGCCAAGTGCTCTAATTTCCGTCTAATTTTATAAATCAAAACCAAACCTGGGTACTTGAGATATTCATTTTTAACCACTTTGTTGTCTTGACTACTAGCTGTTTTCAGTGAATGTATCAGAGACTGGCAAACATAAGACGTGAATGCAAGTGTAACACTGAACACCTTGAGTTTGAAGTATGTGTCTTGTGGGCAACTAAAAATGTCTGATTACAGAGAGAAATATAGCCTAAATATTTATGACCAGACACCAGAAGCCAACTTGTGGTTGAACAATGAATATGTATGAAATATTACATAAATTCTCACTAATATAAAAACATCAAAATTAATATGAGCAAATGGTAGAAAAATTAACTTTTATAATGCATATTGATTGGGTCTGGAGAAGTCTCTTTTAGCCTACTGAAATGATTAATAAATATGCTTCTAAATCCTCATTCATCACCAACCTTCGGAAGCCTGGAAGAGATCTGGAGATGAGTTTTAAAATTAAAAATACTTTTAATATTGTGATAAAATACACATTAACATAAAGTTTACCATCTTGGCCATTTTAAGTGGGTGGTTCAGTAGTATTAAATATAATTCATGTTGCTGTTCAACCAATCTCCATGATTTTTTCTTAAACTACCAACCTTCATGGACATTTAATTTCCCCTTTTATGCTAAATGTTGTTTAGTCTCTAAGTTGTGTCTGACTCTTCGCAACCCCATGGACTGCAGCAGGTCATGCTTCCCTGTCCTTCACTATCTTCCAGAATTTGTCCATTGAGTCAGTGATGCCATCCAACCCTCTCATCCTCTGTCACCCACTTCTCCTCCTGGCCTCAATCTTTCCCAGCATCAGGGACTTTCCCAGTAAGTCGGCTTTTCACATCAGGTGGCCACAGTACTGGAGCTTCAGGATCAGTCCTTCCAATGAATATTCAGGGTTGACTGCCTTTAGGATTGACTGGTTTGATTTTCTTGCAGTCTAAGGGACTCTCAAAAGTCTTCTCCAGCACCACAGTTTGAAAGTATCAATTCTTCGGCATTCGGCCTTCTTTATGGTCCAACTCACATCTGTACATGACTACTGGTAAAACCATAGCTTTGACTATTTGGACGTTTGCTGGCAAAATGATGTCTTTGCTTTTTAACAAGCTGTCGAGAGCACATCACAAACTCATTCATTTCAGTCATTCTGTCTCTTTGTTAAGAAAGACCATTCTAACCAGAAGACAATAGGATGACCTTTCAATGAATCTAATTCACATCCATGCTTGAATGGGAGGGTCCTCCCTTGCTTCAGAGGAAGCAGCACAGGGAGTCAATATCAAAATCAAGCCCAGTGACCCTGCTGGGGTTCTTCAGCGGGAAGGAGTTGTTGTCAGTGGCCACCACAACAGGTCCTGTAGACCCTGAAGCTGGGATTAGCTGCTCCCAAGACTGAGGCTTTAAAACCCACAGAACTGCTCAGACCCCTGCGGGAGCCCCTGAGCCTTTACCAGAAAAAGGCTGCCTTCTGGGGGCTTTAGACATAGGGCTCATGCTGCTTCTAAGATCACAGGTATCCTCCCTGTTGTAGGAAACGAGGTCTATGCCCAATTAAGTACTTCCCAAGGCATCAGACAACAGCCTGCAAACCTACAACAGTTCACAGGCATCTGAGTAGCTGGTAAGCCACAGGGACCATCTGCCTCATTAACTCTCCTCCATGCTGTCATCTGCAATGATAGGACCACTGCATGTTAAACAAACACACCTGAAGGCCAAAGATGGAGCTGCTCTGCGTGGAGACACATCCCAGGTCTTGGGGACAGACTATATCAGATGGGGGTCATCACACCATTCAGAGAAAGAACAGTGGGGCCACAGAAGCCCCCACAACAAGGAGCAGGAGGCCACAAGACTAAGAGCAGACATCGGGGGACATGGGGAGAGAAGGGGGTTTCATAGGCAAGGGTGTCTCCAGCAGCCAAGGCATTGGAGATGGACCAGCCACCCGCAAGTGGTCAGGACACGGAGCAAGGCTGAGGAGGAGGAAATAAAGGCCAGGCCCGGACACTCTGCTCATGTACAAGGTGGTCCACCTTCACTGCACAGAAACTAGACCCCCACGGACTCAGGGCAGAAAAAGGATAAAGAGATGAGTGGTCGTGATTCTGCCCATGGCAGCTGGCCTCAGAGAGCACTGAACTCTGGTGGTCCTCAGTGGGTGGGCCACCAAAGTGGTCCATGGAGATGTACAGTTGCAGAGAAAAGTCAGCTCTGACTTCTCCTGTGTGCAATGCATTTGCCCCCAGTTCTCAGGAAGGAGGCCATCATAAATCTTTCACAAACAGTGACAAAAAGTGTGCAAAATTTTCCATGTGGCATCTCTGTGTAACCCAACAGGGATTTTCCAGAATGAGCACATTAATGTCCTCTATCAACATCAATGACGCTGTCCTGAGAGAAGGAAAGACTCCTAGTTACAGAGGTTCCACAGAAAATGATCCCCACAGGAAAAAACAAACGATTACTGATATCTTACACTGAACGGTGTCAGATTTGTGATCTCCAAAGAAGATTTAACTTCGGGACCAGAGATCAGGCTTGATCACTCAAGAGCTTTTGTATCAGTCAGTCAGTCAGTTCAGTCACTCAGTCGTGTCCAACTCTTCAAGATCCCATGGACCACAGCACACCAGGCCTCCCTGTCCATCACAAACTCCTGGAGTTTGCGCAAACTCATGCCCATTGAGTCAGTGATGCCATCCAACCATCTCATCCTCTGTCATCCCCTTCTCCTCCCGCCTTCAATCTTTCCCAACATTGGGGTCTTTTCCAATGAGTCAACTCTGCATCAGGTGGCCAAAGTATTGGAGTTCAGCTTCAGCATCAGTTCCTCCAAAGAACACTCAGGACTGATCTCCTTTAGGAAGGACTGGTTGGATCTCCTTGCAGTCCAAGGGACTCTCAAGAGTCTTCTCCAACACCACAGTTCAAAAGCATCAATTCTTCAGTGCTCAGCTTTCCTTATAGTTCAACTCTCACATCCATACATGACTACTGAAAAAACCATAGACTTGACGAGATGGACCTTTGTTGGCAAAGTAATGTCTCTGCTTTTTAATATGCCGTCTAGGTTGGTCATAACTTTCCTTCCAAGGAGTAAGCGTCTTTTAATTTTATGGCTGCAGTCCCCATCTGCAGTGATTTTGGAGCCCCCAAAAATAAAGTCAGCCACTGTTTCCCCATCTATTTCCCATGAAGTGATGGGACCGGATGCCATGATCTTAGTTTTCTGAGCTCAACATGATGGCATCAACATGATGCCATGATCTTAGTTTTCTGAATGTTGAGCTTTCAGCCAACTTTTTCACTCTCCTCTTTCACTTTCATCAAGAGGCTCTTTAGTTCTTCTTCACTTTCTGCCACAAGGGTGGTGTCATCTGCATATGTGAGGTGATTGATATTTCTCCCGGCAACCTTGATTCCAGCTTGTGCTTCCTCCAGCCCAGCGTTTCTCATGATGTACTCTGCATATAAGTTAAATAAGCAGGGTGACAATATACAGCCTTGACATACTCCTTTTCCTATTTGGAGCCAGTCTGTTGTTCCATGTCCAGTTCTGACTGTTGCTTCCTGACCTGCATACAGAGCTTTTGTGTAGCAGAGTCTTGTTAAAGTTAAAAGGGACTGAGAAAGCTTCTGACATAGACATCAGAAGGGGGATGGAGAGTGCCCCCCTTGCTAGTGTTAGCAAGGGAGTTAAATACTTTTTAAATTAGTTATTACAATAAATCAAAAGAATGTTTCAAGGTTGTAAAGATCTTACTAGACCCATTTCCATAATTTACATTTTAAGATAACAGGATTAGCCAGAAGGTTTTCAGGAAGGAGAGACTGTTCCTCAAGCAGGATACATTGTTGTTATATAATCCCTAGTACAGAGTTTGAAATGAGTTGTTTGTTGTGTAATCATCAGTTCCGGGCTTAAAGAGAAAAACGTTTTATGTGACTAAGACTAAGAAATGTAGAGAAAAAAACGATGTTTGTCCTTTCCTCCTCCTTGAGAATTCCAGACCTCTATCTCCCCTTCAAGAGCTCCAGACCCCCTTTTCTCCTCCTTGGGCACCCCAGACTTCTTATCAACCTGTCTAGGAATTGACATTATCACACTTTGAGGTCCTCCAGGAGCCAGCCTCAAGGCTGGTGAACCAGATTATGTGCAGACAGAAAACAGAAGAGAATCTCTGCATCTAATGACACTGTTGGCCACCAAGCTAATACCAAGATACAAAGGCCATAGAAAACCCAAGCGGTCGAGTGGAGGATGACAGCTGCCCACAGTACCTGCCAGGAGATAACCACTGAAGGCAGCCTGTGAAACAGCTCTAGAACAGACTGGGTTACAGGAAGAACTTCCTACAACTTTGGGGCTACCCTGGGGACTCAGCCCGTAAAGAATCTGCCTGCCAATGCAGGATCCCTGTGTTGGGAAGATCTCCTGGAGAAGGAAATGGCAACCTACTTGTCTGAAGAATTCCGTGGCTAGAGGAGCCTGGCAGTCTATAGCTCCAGGGTTGAAGCATTGAGGTTGATGTATTTGAGGCTTGTTTTTTAATTTAATTTAACTACTTTATTTTTGGCTGTGCTGGGTCTTCATTGCTTTTGAGCAGGTTCTCTAGTTGCAGCAAGCAGGGGCCACTCTCGAGTTGTGGTGTGCGGGCTTCTCTTGTTATGGAGCATGGGCTCTAGGGCGTGTGGGCTCAGTAGCTGGGGTTCCCAGGCTCTAGAGCACAGGTTCAGTAGTTGTGGTGCATGGGCTTAGTTGCTCCCCGGCATGTGGGATCTTCGTGGACCAGGCATCGAACCCAGGTCCTCTGCACTGGCAGGAGGAGTCTGATCTACTGTACTACTAGAGAAGTCCTTGAGGCTTGTTTTGTAAGACAGGGTGTAGACGTGGAAAAGTGCTCAGGTCATCCTACCGGAGGCCTGGCCAGGCTTCCATCAAGGAGCTGGGAGTGTCCTTGGGTGACCACCCCACATCTTGATTTACTCACAGGCAGATGGCATCAGAAACTCAGAGTCAACGAGTGCAGTGCTATTTTTAAGATCCTTGACCCATTAAAAAAAATGCAGAGATGCTAAGATATAATCTTTTGATGGTGTTAATTTAAATGTTTACATGGGAGCACTTCAAACACTGAAAATATTACAATGCAATATAGTTAAGTTATTCATAAGATAATAAAACAGATTAAAAATACTAATTTCAGGTACATTGCAAGCCATGTGATCCAGCAGTGAGATATAGATATGGCCATATGAAGAACAGTCTATTTTCTCTTTTGTTCACGTGTCTTTGTGTGCTAGAATTTATCCTTTTTTGAAGATAATGTTGGAAGTCTACAAAGCATGCTAACAGCTGCCTGCCTGTTGGGTGTAATACAGAGAGAATAAGAACCCACTCCTGATACTTCAATAGAATCAGAAACATTTTCTAAAGCTGAGTGCAACCACACTCTGCTTTGGGGATCTACCTATTATTATCTCCAAGTTTTGAAATATCCAAACTTCCAGATTTTGGGTGTGAGATGTCCCTTGATATGGTCCTAGCAGGGTCTGTAGGGAGAAACCTCAAGGGCCAGGTTTGTAGGTAAGTGGAAAACAGATGTCTTTTAAAAGACATCTGGAAAGAAACCACTTTTATTTTTGCCAATGTAAAATACAACCTTTCAACATTCACCTTATCTAGTCAGGATTCTGTAATCACCTAAATGGGGAAAGACTTTGAAACAGAATAGATATAATATGTGTATGTTTCACTGAATCACTTTGCTGTATGCCTGAAACTAACATGACATTGTAAATCACCTAGACTCCAATATAAAACAAAAATTAAAAAGAAAATAAAATTTGTGAATAACTTGTAATTTCAAAAAATGCATTATGTGTCAGTCATATAGTCAGTGGGCACCAAAAGTTTGTGAAATACAAGCCCATATAATGAGACAAACGAGCCCCAGGAAGCTGAGCACAGCTGCCGTCAGAGGACTGATAGGCTGAGAGCCCCGAGACCCCAGAGAAGCACTGTCAGAGAAAAACAGAATGAAGGGGAACGAAAGTGCCATGGGCTCTGCACCCGCTGGAGTTTTCCTGCACAAAAAGAAAATCCAGAGTGGTCCTGACACCCCTCTACAAGACACCACACCTCTCCCGAGCCCAAGGCTAAAAGTGAATTTGATACATCGCACCCGACCACCATGAAGAATAATCTACTAAAGTGACGATGATGTCATCTGTAAACACCCATTGGTATCAACAGCTTTAAATTATGAGCTGGCATTCAGGTTTATTAGGAAGCTCCTTCGGATGTATTAAGAATCTGTTTACTCTCAGTATCGATTCTTTTTTTTTTGATAAATATATTATCCAGAGAGGTTATATACAGTGATTTCCCTGGAAAAGCTGACATTTATTCAATGATATTTACTTTACTGAATTAAGTAGCAATATATGCTCATATATCTTTGCTGTATCTGGGAAATTATCTTCTCACAGTTAAGGTAAGAGAATATCTATTTTAGAGAAATATTAAGATCTGGTTTAATAACATAGGGCTTAGGAAAGGCTCATGATGTGCAAGATCTACCAGTTATGGATTAATTCTTCACTGACTTTTCTATTAAGACACCATAAAGTTAAGTTCCCCAAAGTTACTCTTGATCAATTAACTGGAATTTTTAGAGATGGTACTCCTTTAAAGGAAAATAAATCCATCATTATATTCAATTTAAAGTGATTTTCTCTTATAATAATTTACTAGGAAGGATTATGACCTTTTCTTAAACAAAAGCCTCTAAGGTCAAGTGGACCTTAAAGAAGGCTGAGTGCCAAAGAAGTGATGTTTTCCAACTGTGGTGCTGGAGAAGACTCTTGAGAGTCCCTTGGACAGCAAGGAGATCCAACCAGTCAATCCTAAAGGAAATCAACCCTGAATATTCACTGGAAGGACTGATGCTGACACTGAAGCTCCAACACTTTGGTCACCTGATGTAAAGAGCCAACTCATTGGGAAAGACTCTGATGCTAGAAAAGATTGAAGGCAAAAAAGAAGGGGGCAGCAGAGGATGAGATGGTTAGATAGCACCACTGACTCAATGGACATGAATTTGAGCAAACTCCAAGAAACAGTGCAAGACAGAGGAGCCTGGTGTGCTGCAGTCCTTGGGATGACAAAGAGCTGGACATGTCTTAGCGACTGAACAACAACAACAAAAAGGCCAAGTGTGGCAGGGACTGCAGCTGAGTCACTCAATGTTCTTTTTTTTTCTTTTGTGAGCAACACTCACTAAATGGTACCCCCACTGGCCTTTGCAGGTCATAAAGATCCCATGACTTTTTCCTCTCCCATTCCAAATCTGTCCATAAAAGCCTCCCTCATCCATCCTCCATGACTTTGTTCTTTTTCAGCTAGGTGTTCATTTGAGGGCAATCTTGGAGAACACATGCTTAAAATGTCAGAGTCCTTTTCAATCTGAATGTCTGTCTACAACAGGGTTCCCAACCCCCAAACCTCCAAAACTGGAACCACTCTAGACTATTATATACAAGGAAAATAAATGCCTCCAGTATTAAAACACTGAGATTTTAAGATTTATTTGTCATGGTATCTAGTACATCTTTGTACTCTATCAATTTTCAGCAAGAAAGGAAAAAAACAACAACAACAAAGAGCTTCATTTTCTTCAGAAAGTTCCTTAATTTGAAAATAAGGAAGTAGATCACAGGACCTATTGAGTTGGGATGAATCCTATTCTCGGAACTCATTCAATAAGTCAATAGACATTTGTGGAATCATCATTGCATTTGCTGTACAAAGACTTACAAAGTAAATGAAAATGACTCTCATGAATGAAATTAATGATCTGCCTTGGAAAACAACCTATTTGTAAACTGCATCTTCAAATTATAGAGAAAGTCTAATAGTACAAAAATATATAAACTACTAGCTCCTTAAAGAACAAAGCCTTTGGTCACAATTGGATTTCTTTTTTTACTTGTTTGGTTGTTGAGTTGTTTTCCATCTATTGATATTTTTGTTAGCCAAATTCTCACTTGCAGTTCTCAAGCATTAGCAGCTGCTCCCATGAATGACCACAGGATGTTACCTCTCTTTCCTTTCTAATGCACTGGAGGAAAATTTAACAGCTCAGAAAGCACTGGACTTAACAATTTGAAAACCAATCATGTTCCTCCACTGATTAGTAGAAATAGTAGGAAATGCAACAAATGTCAAGATTTTAAAGGCCTTCCTGACAGTTAATATTTTTGGAAGGTTTTGTGGAGTTTGTCTTAGATGGGAGATCTCTTCTTTAACTCCTGAATGGAATGGTATAAGTTAATCAAGAAGGAAAGAAAAGAAACAAATCACTTGAATCAGAAGACTCCTTGGAACCAGGACTGTTTACCATTCCTTTGGTGTGGGCAAGGAGATCAAACCAGTAAATCCTAAAGGAAATCAACTGAATATTCATTGGAAGGACTGACGCTGAAGCTGAAGCCTCAATACTTGGGCCATCTGATATGAAGAGCCAACTCATTGGAAAAGACTCCGATGCTGGGAAAAATTGAGGGCAGGAAGAGAAGAAGGCAACAGAGGATGAGATGGTTAGGTGGCATCACTGACTCAACGAACAGGAGTTTGAGCACACTCTGGGAGATCATGAAGGACAGGGAGGCCTGGCGTGCTGCAGTCCATGGGTCACAAAGAGTTGCACATGACTGAGCGATTGAACTGAACTGAACTGTTTGGGTGGGTGTGGAAAGACGCAAATGAGGGTACTCTGTCTGTACTCTGGATGCTGAGCTCACAGAATCTCTGACCAACATCTATCCTGCTGGCTGAATAAGATCTGACCTCTGGGGTTTACTCTGAGTCAGCACACAGCAGGGTGTAGCCAGTGGGGAGATCACAGAAGGTTTAAACCTGCTCCCTGGGGTGCAGGGGATTCTCTGCTCTTGGCTTTGTTGTGCGTATGTCATCTAAGAAAATATTGTTCTTAGGTGCTAGGGAAGGTTGCTAATGATGAAGACATTACGAAACGCAGAAATAAATAGGAGCTCTTAACCAGGCATGGGGTGCGGGGGGGGATGGAGCAGAGAACATGGCTGCTAGCTCACCTGTAGAACCTGACACTGCATTTTCTCTGCATCTTGGAAGTGTAGCCTGGTCCCAGGGGCAAGAAGCAGCCCCTACAAAGAGCAAAAAAACTGCACGTCTCCACCTGCTGGGGGACTCGAGGAATTGCCCAAATTAGAAAGTGACTTGGCTACAGGTTGATTAAAATCTTATTAAAGATACACTGAATCACTTTGCTGTATACCTGAAACTAATGCAACACTGTACATCAAATATTCTCCAATATAAAATAAAGTTACTTAAAAAGATGCATTAGGAAGACAACAAAATATTATCCCACTTCATTTCAGGGGTAAGAAAGTGTGACGGGCCACACCAAGTCACAAGCACATACTCCTGTTACTTAAAGGTTGAAATGAAAGAAAACACTCCACTTCTTGGATCAGTATGAGTCAGGCTCAGGCATTTTATAGAGAGGACTCCATCAGTGGAGGAGCCCTCCCTCTATACAGTTCTACCTAAGAAAGGAGAAGGGTGTCTCTTGGCATCTTAGGGCAGCTGTGGGTGCCTGCCACAGCCAGTGGGCAGATGGCCACTTCTGACTGTACATCACAGCCATCAGATCTTCTTAGGAAGCCTATTAAAGCGTTCTCAGCCTGCCAGGACTCCGAATAACAAGGACTTTCTAAAGTGAGTCCCAGGCTTCAAAAGCCACCATGATGGGTAGGCAATTAGTGATTAAACTAATCCTTAGTGAGTCCCTGCAACTGCACGAGTTTAATTTTCTTGTCTTCCGTTCAGCGTGTTATTCTATTTTAAAACTTCATCAAGGAAATACTTTCTGTCAAGGAAAACATTGCCTCCTTGCACTTAGGTTGTTCATGACATTATCACTTAGGACACAAAAACAGTGCCTGCCCACAGCAGGTGCTTCCTAAGGATTTATTGAAAAAGGAGAAAAGTTTCTAGTGCTAGAAAAAACTAGAAAGATCATCCACATCTGGCTTCTTCCGCAAGCTCAGTCATCTCTGACTCTTTGCAACCCCATGGACCATATAGTCCATGGAATTCTCCAGGCCAGAATACTGGAGTGGGTAGCCTCTTCCTTCTCTAGGGGATCTTCCCAACTCAGGGATCGAACCCAGGTCTCCCACATCTGCCTGCAATGCAGGAGACTCCGCTTCAATTCCTGGGTCAGTAAGATCCACTGGAGAAGGAATAGGCTACCCACTCAACCAATTTTCTTGGGCTTCCCTTGTGGCTCAGCTGATAAAGAATCCTCAAGCTTAAGTATTAACTATCTCTCATAGTTGTAAAAACCTATAAAGATCACTAGACTTCCCTGGTAACTCTTTCTATGGCTATATTAACATTAAACTTAGGAGATGTTTCTCCATCATGCCTTTTAGTTCAGTTCAGTTGCTCAGTCGTGTCCGACTCTTTGCGACCCCGTGGACTGCAGCACACCAGGCCTCTCTGTCCATCTGTCCATCACCAACTCCCAGAGTTTACTCAAACTCATGTCCATTGAGTTGGTCAATGCCTTTTAAATATTACCAAATTCTTGTTAGAATTCATGTCTTTGGAAATAAATGTATCTCCTTACATAGCAGGGCTGTTGACAGGAGCTGTGTGACTGATAAGTTCACCTAAGGATTTGTCATCAATTCCTATGCAATTCCTATGTGTTCTATCCAGCACAATTCCTAGTCACCCTGAATGATGCTCAACCATCTTTATATCACTGTGTCACTATGCACTTCATAATAAAGGGGTTGAAATTATTTTATCACAACAATATATACAACAGTTCCACAGTTTAAAATCTCAGAAGCGGCACTACTGAATGACTTTATACAGGCTTACTCATAAAGAATGAGTTTAAATAATTCACTTTATCCAACCCACTGCAGTTCAGAAAACCTATACTCAAACAATTTCAAATATATGAATATGAATCCTACTCTTATATTTTTCTATAGCATGATGCTTCATAAACCCAACTTCAGAGAACTAGTAACATTCACAGTTATGTGACTTTATACAATGCAACTTGTGAACATTATTTCATTTTGAATGAGTATTTATTAGAATAAGGAAAGAATATGTTGCAATAATAGAAACTAGTTACAATGTCTTTATTCAGAAATAAAATGTGAATTGTGACACTCAGGGATAGTTTTTTTTTGCAATAAAACTGACCCTTGAACAATGCAAGGGTTAGGTGTATGGACCCTCCACTCAGAAAAAACATCTGTGTATAACTGAGAGGTGGCCCTTCTGTATACGCCATTCAGGTCAGAACCGGTGATTTAACCAACCTTGACTCCTGCAGATTGTAGTGTTTACTACTGGAAAAAAAATCTGCATATAAGTGGAAGCACGCAGTTCAAACTCATGTTGTTCGAGGATCAACTGTATTTACAAAATCCTTCCCTCTTTTTCTTTTCTTTCCAGACTCCTTCAAGCCTTTAACTGTCAATCATCAAGGGAGACATATCTTTTAAGATGGTCTAGGTTGGTGGTTTTCAGAGCATCTTCTAGGGACCCCTGAAATCCCCAACAGTTCATTCACAAGGTTAAAACTGTTTTCCTGATAGGGCATTGTTTGACTTTATTATTACCATTTCACACTCAACTACTAACAGTTGCATATCACTGCTCTGATGGCTAATGGAATGTATGCTGATGCACTCTGTTTTCAAAATTATTCAGTTTAAATTTTCAATCCAGAAAATATGAATATCAAAAGTTCTTTGGATATTCAAAAAATTTTTAAGGATGTAAAGGGGTCCTAAGACCAAAAAGTTTGAGAATCATTCAAAAACAACCCCAAGGGGCTTCCCTGGCAGTTCAGCGGCTAAGACTTGGCGCTTCCAACACAAGGGGCCTGGATTTGACCCCCGGTCAGGGAAGTAGATCCCACATACCACAACTAAGAGTTCACATGTTGCAACTAAAACCCAGTGCAGCCAAATAAATGAATTAAATAAAAAAATATTTTTTAAAAACCCCACAACCCCAAAATCTCAGTGGCTTCACACAGGAAGTTCTCTCACTCGGGCACCTGCCCCCAGGGCTCAGGTGAACATGCATGTCTGAGTGTGTTGGCGGCAGGGGGCTTTCGGAGGGGGGTCGTCTTGTCACTTGGGCTAAAAGCACCTGAATCACCAAGGCCAGAAAAAGGGAAGACATCATGGGGAATCTGACTCTAGAAGCTTCTGCCTGAAAGTGACAGGTGGCACCTGCACACACATCTGCCTGCCACAGCAGGTGTGGCTGCATTCACAACAGAGGGCACAGGGGTGCACACGCCCCCCTGTTTCCTGAACAGGAGAGCCAGCAGCTAGTCTCCTCCCAAGATCTCTCCCCAGAGCTCTGCACCCTCATGACCATGTATTCTATTCACAGGGCCTCAACAACCATTTCAGGAAACAGGCAGAGATGCTATGTAAATACCACACACATGTGGCATTTAATACCACACAAAAAACACACACATTCACGTATCTCAATCATTTTTAATTTCAAAACAACTGCAAAACATCAAATCTGAACAAAATATGTCGCCAAAGCTAGTATATAGTACTACTGTGTAAAACGAATGTTCTAAATGCCTGTTTAACTGACATGTAAAACCAATTATTCATAGTCATTTGTGCCATTACCCAATGTCCAACACCTTTTTATAAGAGCAAGACCCAGATCAATTCAAATAAATTAACATTCTTGTCTGAACTGACTCATTCAAACCCAGTAACAAATTCACATGTCAATGGTGGGCTGCTCCCATGACCCATCAGCTGAAAAATACAAACTGTATCATTTTGTTTTCCAAATAACAAGCATTGATTGCAGTGTTAGAAAGGTCACTTGTCATCAGCTCAGTCATTGACCTGCTGGCAAATTGCTGCCTGTCACTCCACAGTGCGCTGGGACCAATGGGGGAGCTCAGGCACGTTGTGTTTATACAGTACAATCGGGGAGGTGACACCATTTCCACAAGGTGTGTGTTTAACAGAACAGGTGTCATGGTCAGCAGAGATGGGGAGAGGAAGCAGCATGAAAGGGCTGACTGTGGGAGTGGGCTCATCCCTTCCCAAGATGACAACCCCCCCCCCAACCCGGGCCCCCCCACACCCGCCGAGACCTCATTAATTCTTCCTATTTGCTTCAAAATTGCCTGGACCAAACCCAGTCTATGCCTCCAAGCCTTATGCCAAAGATTTCAATATTCTGTACATTTTCTCTGGGTCATTGAAGAAAAGATGCTCCCTAGAAGGCGCCAGGGAAAAAATCAAATTAAGAAGCAGCTCTGTATTAGAAAAAGTGAAGCACTCAAATAAGAACAGGATATTGGAAAAACCAACTTTTTGGGGCATCCTCTAGGAGGGCGCTGCTGTATTCACGTGTGACCCCGTACATCTGGCACAGAGTTGGCAGAGTAATGAATTATCTGGATGTGTCGCCCACCACCGAGGGGAGCTAGGATGTCCAGCCGACAATTAATTAAATAGCCGTTATTTATTTCCCTTTCAGCCACTTAAGCTTTTAAATTTCACTTTAAGATATAATTTATCATCATCTCCTTGGATAAAATCTCAGTCAACTATGCATTAAAGGCCACTTATTTAAAATAATGATCTGCACAATCATTTCACAGAGCTTGCCAAGAAATTCTTTATGAATTTTTCTGTGCTCAGTCCCAGATTATGGACAGGATACAAATGAATGCAAGGATGTATCCAAAAATAAAATGTAATAACTCCTTATGTGTCTTGTTACAAAGTTCCAGTTAGCCACCAAAATAGCTGCCAATGGGATAACGATCTTTATAGTTGGTTCACCCACTGAGGCATAAGACTGCAGCGTGAAGCATCCATCCCATTTTAGAAAGTCCTAAAATTAATTCTCTGAAGTGTGTCACTTACACTGGCCCGTCAGCTCCACTAAACCTCTCCAGGAAAGACCAAGGAATCATCCAGAGATGCTCAGAAGGGAAGACAGGGGTCAACTTGGGTTTTTTAAATGTAAATATTTTCAATGAGATTCGACAGGATAGCTTTTTGCCAAAGAGGCATTCATGGATAAGAATCACGTCGGTATGAAGTCAGAGAGGCTCTCTGTTTCTTTTGTTTCCTGTTTATATTGCAAATTTTGCTTACTTTTGAAACTATAGAAAAGTTGAAAAAGTAGTGTGATAAAATGCTCATATAGACTTCACCCAGATTTGACAACAGTTAACACCTTCCCAGGTGGCGCTAGTGGTAAAGAATCTGCCTGCTAATGCAGAAGATGTAAAAGACGCAGGTTCAATCCCTCCTGGGTCTAAAAGATCCCCTGGAGGAGGAAACGGCTATCCACTCCAGTATTCCTGCCTGGACAATTCCATGGACAGTAAGGCCTGGCGGGCCACAGTCCATGGAGTCACAAAGAGTCAGACATGACTGAAGCAACTTAGCATGCACACACAACATGTTACCACATGTGCACACATACTCTGTCACACATACACACACACACGTAACATAAATCTTCTAAGAACTAGGGAATTCTCCTACATATTCTCTGCTTTGTGATACTTATTTACTAACCAAGCTTTCTTCTTCTATCTTTTTCTGCTCCCTCGTATGAGAGATTGTTTCTTTTCCTCTGTGCATACAGAGTCAATTTGCTTCTTGCTGTCTCTAATCAGAAATCGAGAGTCACACTGCCTCCTTCCTGAGAATCCTCCACCAGCTCAGGGCGGCCTCTGGGGTGGGAGGGGGTCCCTCCTCCAGCCTCGCCCCCCAGCCCCCTCTTCCCTGTCCTCGATGCCTGTGGTCCCAAGCCTCTGTAGCTCCTGGGCAAGCCTGGGCCCTGCCCTCGGCCAGCACTGCCTCAGATAGGGCGTTTCTTCCGCCCGGCCTGCCCCCTGCTCTGGCCTGCTCCTCATGCTCCCCTGGACCTTCTTGGGTGCCACCTCCTCCTGGAGGCCTTCCACTGGCCTTCAGCCCCTGGCCTCTGACTGGGGAGCAGCCAGGCCCCCACTAGAGCTGGCAGAAGCTCTGGGAGACTGGCCCCACGTCATCACTACATCCAGTGCCCAGAGCACACCCAGGGCCTCACAGGCTGGAGCCTCAGAGGGGAGGGTCTTCATCTCCCTCTTGGTCTTATGGTGAAAAGAACAACCCACACTCAACTAGTTCATCCTTGAATGGATTCATCCTCTTCTGCTTCTTGAACCACGGAAGGCCCCGAAGGTGCTAAAAGGAGACTCGCCCCTGTGATGGTCTGGCCTGATGCAGGCTGGAGACGGGGGTGACCAGAGCCCCTGGCCACAGAATGGCCCAGGTGCTCCCCAAGCCGTGTCTGTGTGAGGGCAGCTTCACGCCACTGTTCACGTGCCAGCCAGCACTCCAGGGCCCACACAAAACCCCTCTGACCCAAACACCTACCCTCCATCAAGAGAGGCTGCCGCTGGCTAGACCCGAGGGCAAGACTACCCCAGGCCATGGGCTCTCTGGTCTTCAGCCCAGCTGCACCCGCTGCCCCTCTGCCGTCCAAGCTAGCTTGGAAGGCTGTAAGATTGTTCCTTCTCCCCAGCCTCCTTCATTCCAACAACAGGGCCAGGCCCAGCTCCAGGGCACCTGCACACGGAACACACGAAACGGGGGTGCCCGGCAGCTCCTGGGTGTGAATTTCTCAGCCCGGCGATCACAGTTGCCTGGTGGTCCCATCCCCCTGGACCCCAGCCCTCGCCCCTCCCGCCCCTCCTTCACTCAGACTCAAGAGATTTACAGTTTCTATCACCACTGGTCTGCCTGTTTATTCCATTACTTGCTCTCACATAACTCATGATGTCATCCTGTACAATTTTACGGGAAATTAACCAAGAAATAAACCTATGTTTAAAAAAATATATATTTATAGATACAGGCTGACTTGCATACTTTTTAGCAAATATTTAAGAAATAGCCAGCCACTGTTCTTCCTTTTTGTAACAGTTTCCAATCAGACAAGACAGGAATTTAGAATAAATCTAAAGGAGAGCATTCATGGGAACACTGAATATAAATTATTGAAATAAGTAGTCTTACAGAATACACTGGCCCCCTTGGAACACTTAATTATTAAAAATCCAGACACCTTTCAAAAGAAGGCTTTTTAAGTACTTTATAATATTTTTTACCATGAAGTTAAACTTATAAAGAAAAATGTGTGATGTATAAGTAACAGGACAATTATCCCAAATCCCACGATCCTGGCAAAAAAGGTTCACATTTTAATGGGCTTCTTTCAGCTTTCATTTTAATCCATATAGAAACTATACCTTTTGTTTCTTATTTGGTATCACTTAGAAGAGAAAGTAAGAAATCAGCAGAAACTGCCCACTTCACAGAGTTCAAATTAAGCTAAGAGACGGATTAATGCCAACTGCTTCTGAAAGGTCACTTAATAATGATAAAAGGAGGACTTTTCTTGAACGCTGTGCTGGGCCAGGTAGGAGGCCAAGTTCCTGAGGTGGACCATTTGGTCTCCCCTGGTCAATCACTCCATGAGGCAGGTTTTAGATGCCTTTCCAAGGCCTTGGGGCTTCTGTAGGGCTGACGGTCCCCTCCCCGCACAGAGCGGCCCTCAGTCGGGAGGTCACTCAACTTCCTGGCCTCCTTGTCCCCGAGGGAACCCCATCTCTGCTCACAGAGCAGCTGTTCTTATCTGCTGCTCCCTCGCTAAGCCCTTGTCCTGGTTCAGTTTTCCTTCACAGCTCTTAGCATGTCTCCCCATGGTGCTATAAAGTGTGGGACCCCACGGACTGTGGAGCCCACCAGGCCCCTCTGTCCACAGAATTCTCCAGGCCAGAATACTGGAGTGGGTAGCCATTCCCTTCTCCAGGGGATCTTCCCAACTCAGGGATTGAACCCAGGTCTTCCACATGGTAGGCAGATTCTTTACCATCTGAGCCACCAAGTCTGTCCGCTTATCAGCTGCCTGCCTTCTGCCTCCAGGAGACTCAGTCAGCAGACGGCGGGTTCCATTGATGCCGCTGCAGCCCCGACAGCCAGGCCCCTGGCAACCACTCCACAAACGCGCACAACTAACTCGTCCTACACCCGCGAGGAGACTGGGGACCCAAGAGCTGAAGAGCCTGGCGAGGTCCATGACTGTGAAGACCCGGAGCCAGAATCTGACCCAGAGCGGGGACAGCCCTACAAGGAGAACCTCCATGTCCATTTCAAGGCGATCCACACAGCTCCCACCTGGGGTGAAGGCTGCCCCCACCCCCACTAGATGCAAGTGCCCTGGTGGGACGTTTACCCCCCGACACTCAAGACAGCAAAATCGGGTTTTTTTTTTCTCTCACCTATAAGCCTGGGACAGGTGCGCTTGCTCTGAACTTGAGTCCTAATAAGGTATAAAACAGATATAATGGCATCTGACCTCCCAAGGCCATCACAAAAATCAGGATGCACAGCAAAGAAGGAAGTGCTAGCAACGGCTGGGAGTTATGTGCGTGCACAAGATTACTTTGGTTGATAAAGGAGAATTACCAGAAGACACTGTGCTGCCACTTGCCTGGGATTTTGATTTTTTTTTTTTTTTTTTTGCTCTGGCTTTTGTTTTTTGTGTCTTTTTAAGAGACAGCACAGCCAAGAAAGCAAAATTTGATGCTACCCTGTGCTGAGTCTGATGAACTGAATTGTATATTACCTTTTACATTTTTACATCCAGAAAGTCATTAATGAGTGAGGGGAAACATGGTCTTATAGGATCTGGTCTTTTGGCAATGCAAGAATCATCTCACCAGCATGTGGGAAAACACTGTCGGGGAAAGCATCCTTATTGGGTTCATTCAGTGACGAAGCCCAAGCCTCTAGAACGATGCTTCGCACATAGCAGGTGTTCAATAAATATTTGCTGAATGTTGACAGATTCAAAGAATGAATGAGATAATTAAACAACTGTGTGACTGCTCTGTGTCAGAAATATTACCCACTAGATACACACTGAAATTTAAGGAGGAAACATGTCTTTTCAAGCCCAAAGTCGTCTGGTCTTTGTCACTCACTAAGCCCCGTAACAGCTCTGAGGTGTGAATACACTGGGACGTCTTCCCCAATAAGAGGAAAATGTGCCTGATGAATGTGCCCCAAGAGGAAACTGCAGTTCCTCTGACTGTCAATCTATCATCTTTCCCAAAACAAACATGTGCAGGCAATTTTTTCTGTTTTCTGGGTCACCGAGCTAAGAGTCTACCTTGCTCCTACATCCTGCATGGGCCTCTCTCTGCCTTTCACATGCGCAGCCACGGAAATGACTTAATCCTCACTCACAGCACCTGCATGAAGATCGGTAACCCTGCCATTCCCAATTTGCATTACGTAAAACCAAGTTGTGGGGGCCATGTGAGGTTGCCCAGGATGTACACCACACAACCAGGATGAGCACTGAGGTTTTCCCAGCACTAAGGCTCCATTTATCTCATTACAGCCTTTTTAGAGGTTATTTATACCATGGGGGTATAAGAGCATTTCTTCTTTGGCTTCCCTGATAGCTTACTTGGTAAAGAATCCACCTGCGATGCAGAAGACCCCGGGTTGATTGCTGGGTCGGGAAGATCTGCTGGAGAAGGGATAGGCTACCCACTCCAACATTCTTGGGTTTCCCTTGTGGCTCAGCTGGTAAAGAATCCACCTGCAACGCAGGAGACCTGGGTTTGATCCCTGGGTTGGGAAGATCCCCTGCAGAAGGGAAAGGCTACCCACTCCAGTATTTTGGCCTAGAGAATTCCATGGACTGTATAGTCCATGGGGTCGCAAAGAGTTGGACACAACTGAGCAACTTTCACTATTCACTATGGTGGTAAGCTGCCTTTAAGTATTCAATATTATGGATGAGATTATTTTCTATTTAAAACTATGTATTTATTTGTTTTTGGCTGCGTGGGGTCTTTGTTGTTGCACACAGACTTTCTCTAGTTGCAGCGAGTGGGACTGACTCTCTAGTTCAGATTTCCCACTGCAGGGGCTTCTCTTGTGGCAGAGCACAGACTCCAGGGCATGGGCTCAGTAGTTGTGGCACATAGGTTTAGCTATTCTATGGCATGTGGGATCTTCCTGGACTAGGGATCGAAGCTATGTCCCCTGCATTGCAAGGTGCATTCTTAACCACTGGACCACCAAGGAAGCCCCATGGGTGAACGTATTCTTTAATTTTTTTTTATAAACAGGATCACATTTCTAACACATAAGATATGCAGCATGTTAAATATTCACTTCATAAAACTGGAGCACTAAGATCCAAATACGAATACTTTAACAATATAAGAAAACATTAACCATTGTCAACTTGTGTGGATGTTTCTGCACCATGAAACACTCAATCAATACCTTTTCATCTACATGTGTAATTACACGATGCACTGCAATACATAAAGTGATCGGATATGATATCACTTATATGCAGAATCCAAAAAAACATGGTACAAGTGAACCTATTTACAGAACAGAAAGACAGTCACAGATGTGGAAAACAAACTTATGGTTACCAAGGAGGAGGAGGGGGAGGGATAAATTTGGATATTGGGATTGACATACACACATTACTATATATAAAATGGATAACTAATAAGAAGGCGTGCTGCGATCCATGGGGTCGCAAAGAGTTGGACACGACTGAGCGACTGAACTGATTAAACTGACTGATAGGGACTTCCGTGGCGGCCCAGTGGTTGGGACTGTACCTTCCAGTGAAGAAGGTGTGGGTTTCATCACTGGTTGGGGAGTTAAGATCCCACATGCTGAAGTCTTAATATGAATCCCTAAGTTTTCTATTAATCAACAGAAGTGGAATAAATTCAGGAAGAACATTTAAAACGCCTCCACTTCAGTCTTCCAAAGGCAGAAGGCCCTTCAAAGGTCAAAAATTTGCAAAGTCACTCCACCTGTGTTGCTTCAATTCTCCACCAATTGCTCCAGAGCACAGCCAGTCTTTGAGTATGTTATCATCTTTGTAATGGCCTCAGCTAGAAACCCATCCTTTCTGTGTTTAAAGTCTGGACAGCTTGGTCTGAGATGGTCTTACAGGACATCACAAAGAAGAAAAGGATGAATGGTAACAAGAAGCTATTCCTCGCCCTCCTTTACGGAGAGAGGGAGGTCGTCATCCTGTAACAAAAATAGAACCAGCGGCGGCTGCTAAAGATCCGGCATTACTGAGGCTTTTTTGTAAAAGTTGGTGTTTCCAAGTCAGGCTCCAGTCTAAAGGACCACAAAAATGAAACCAAGTTCCTACTGTGGAGAATGACAAAATGTTCACCAAATTTGAAGATAAACAAAGAAAACCCAGATGCACTCTTGCGGAGAAAATGCCCAAGACTGAATTTGAGTATCCTCTCAGCCTCCCTGGACCCAGGCTCCAGAGGGACTGAAACGGAGCAGGACCCTATGTCCTTGCCCTGCCCCCCACCGTGTCCTCTGCCTGCCTTTTGTCTGGGGAAAACTTCAGGCAAAGGATAAGTTTATTCAGAGAGGTGAGAGATGCTGAAGCAAAGGAAAACAGTCAGAAGAGACTAAATAATAATAATGTAGTCATTAAGCATAGTCAAGGGCCTTTAGTCCTTTCTTAGGGGCTATAGATAATATTCTGAGCCATATTCTGTGAGCTGTCTTATAGATACCAAAACACCAGGTGGAGAAGTTAATTACATGATGACCAGACTGTACCCAGGACTTGAGCTGCCATAATTCTGACAACTGACTGCAAAGAAATGGGACCAAATGGACCATGGAACTGAGATTCAGTTCAGTTCAGTTGAGTTCAGTCGCTCAGTCGTGTCCGACTCTGTGACTGCATGAATCACAGCACGCCAGGCCTCCCTGTCCATCACCAACTCCCGGAGTTTACTCAAACCCATGTCCATCGAGTTGGTGATGCCATCCAACCATCTCATTCTCTGTCGTCCCCTTCTCCTCCTGCCCCCAATCACTCCCAGCATCAGGGTCTTTTCCAATGAGTCAACTCTTCCCATCAGGTGGCCAAAGTACTGGAGTTTCAGCTTCAGCATCAGTCCTTCCAATGAACACCCAGGACTGATCTCCTTTAGGATGAACTGGTTGGATCTCCTTGCAGTCCAAGGGACTCTTAAGAGTCTTCTCCAACACCATAGTTCAAAAGCATCAATTTTTCGCCTCTCAGCTTTCTTCACAGTCCAACTCTCACATCCATACATGACTACTGGAAAAATCACAGCCTTGACCAGATTGGTCCTTTGTTGGCAAAGTAATGTCTCTGCTTTTTAATATGCTAGGAACTGAGATTAACTGTATCTAAAACAACCATGGTGATGCTGGTCAGACTGCTGATAACCGATTCGAAGATGACCGTTAGAGAGGACTGTGCCATTTCTGCATGTAACCCCTTCCCCCACTCCATCTATAAAAGTTCTCACCCCCTGCTTGTGGGGGCGGGGAGTCAGTCTTTGGACAGATGTCCACCACCCTCCCCCTCCCAGCTGGTGGCATCTGAAATAAAGCAAACTTTCCTTTTCACCAACCTGGCCTGTTTACTGACTTTTGAGGGCCAAGCACCTAACTCCATACACACATACTCTTTCAATATAAGCAGGTGAGAACAAAAGTCTTCAGGGTGAGAAGCCTCTTGGGAAAGGTCAGCTCCTCAGAGGGAGGCTGCTATGTCCCCCATCCAGCTCCTTATCACTGACAAGAATGAAACCAGATTAGACTGGAAAAACAACTAAAGAACCACTGACTCAAACACAAGTAATATTCAGAAGCACTTACTTACATGAGAAAAAGAGAGACAGAAGAGGAGACAGTCAGCTGCGGGGAAGTCACCAAGAACTAGGGCAGATTTGACGACCAGTTAAACTAGTGCTCAAGAGCTCAAGGTTCCTCTCTTTGAAGTAATAAGGAGTTAAACGTGGGAAGGACATGGGAAGAACGTGGTGGGCATCATAATTGTAAAAGCTTCACCAAACAACATTAAACCCTACTGCATTTTCACAAGCTACCTTCCCAAGATTACTTAATAAATGTAAATACCACTATATTTAGATACACGAATGAAGACCTCAGTTCAGTTCAGTTCAGTTCAGTTCAGTCGCTCAGTTGTGTCCTACTCTTTGCAACCCCATGAATCACAGCACGCCAGGCCTCCCTGTCCATCACCAACTCCCAGAGTTTACCCAAACTCATGTCCATTGAGTCGGTGATGCCATCCAACCATCTCATACTCTGTCGTCCCCTTCTCCTCCTGCCCCCAATCCCTCCCAGCATCAGAGTCTTTTCCAATGAGTCAACTCTTTCCATCAGGTGGCCAAAGTATTGGAGTTTCAGCTTCAGCATCAATCCTTCCAATGAACACCCAGGACTGATCTCCTTTAGGATGGATTGGTTGGATCTCCTTGCAGTCCAAGGGACTCTCAAGAGTCTTCTCCAACACCACAGTTCAAAGCATCAATTCTTTGGTGCTCAGCTTTCTTCACAGTCCAACTCTCACATCCATATATGACCACTGGAAAAACCATAGCCTTGACTAGATGGACCTTTGTTGGCAAAATAATGTCCCTGCTTTTTAATATGCTATCTAGGTTGGTCACAACTTTCCTTCCAAGGAGTAAGCGTCTTTTAATTTCATGGCTGCAATCACCATCTGCAGTGATTTTGGAGCCCAAAAAATAAAGTCTGACACTGTTTCCACTGTTTCCCCATCTATTTCCCATGAAGTGATGGGACCAGATGCCATGATCTTAGTTTTCTGAATGTTGAGCTTTCAGCCAATTTTTTTACTCTCCTCTTTCACTTTCATCAAGAGGCTTTTTAGTTCCTCTTCACTTTCTGCCATAAGGGTGGTGTCATCTGCATATCTGAGGTTATTGACATTTCTCCTGGCAATCTAGACCTCGATAGCCACTTAAAAAGTATAAAAATTGTGCTTTATCCGAAATCCAAGTCAGAGTAACATCTCTTCCAGCTTGAATCTTGAACGGGGTACACTCATCACCCCATTTGTTAAGTGAATCTGCAAATCTAAAACTTTAAAGGGATAGGCAATGCACAGCCTAAAACTGGTGTCTATTAAAATGATCAACCTCCAATTTGATCAGAGTCTGTAAGTCATAATCTTCCTGCTCTTCCTTAAAAAGAAGAAGTAGAATCTTGCTGGTCAAATGTTCCTCACTCATCAGAAAACTTACTAAGCATTTCTACAGTGGAAAAAGGATATACATGTACGCAAGACCTTTTTAATCCGAATGCTTTGAAGACCACAAGCATCCTCCTGGATTCCCCAGGTGCAAGGTGAGACACCTCTCCAAGTCTCCTTTTTGAGACGGAGGCTTTGTATCTGGATTCCCCAGCTAGAGTTCTAACTACCAGACACATTCGCCAGAAGAGACATCAATCTATTTCCCATAATTTCTGCTTTCTGGGAAAGGATCCCATTGGGTAATGCTCATTAATCTAGCTCAGATGAATCCAAAGAAAAAGGAAGTAAACTTTAATTAGACTTTAAAGGTAGAGATACAAGGGTCAACTCTCTACCATTGGTTCTCTTGAACCATCCTCACAAGATAACCAGGCTTCACCACCAAACTCAAAACGCAACATTCTCACTCATTCGACCAACACCCAGGGGACACTGACTGTGATATTAAGACTCTTCTGCACCTTTGCTTTTAAAAAGAGAACTTAAAACTAAAAGCAAACCTGATGGCATCCATGGGTCAGAGGTTGGTTTGGTCAAGGTGTTCACTTGCTCCCAGTTGAAGTCATCGTCTACAGCCTGACTGTATCCACATGTGCTGTAAGGCTCATCAAAGAGGCAACCACCTAAAATGTAAAAGAAGGGAGAGTGATATTAATAACAACCAGACCTCCGGGATAAGCGACAATGACTGCAGGGAACGGTAAACCCATGGTTGATGCTCAACTCAATTTGACCCTGACCCCACTGCATCCTAAGTAAGTGTTATCTGAGTACTAGTCATGCCTTGTCAATAATTCTAAATTATACTGTTTCCCTGAAAGACTCTGACATCTTTATAACAGCCACTCAGTTGTGTCTGACTGTTTGTAACCGTTTGGACTGAAGCCCACCAGGCTCCTCTAGCCATGGGATTCTCCAGGCCAAAATACTGGACTGAGCTGCCATGCCCTCCTCCAGGGGATCTTCCAGACCCAGGGACTGAACCCATGTCTCCTGTGTCTCCTGCACTGCAGGTGGATTCTTTACCCACGAAGCATTGGGGCAGCCCAGTTGAAAGTAAAAATGAAGCAAATTTATAATTCATATTTTCCAGATTCATAGGAAGTTGGCATAATTGACCTTGTGTTCAAAACTTTAATAGAACCATCCTAGGTGTTCAACATATCTTCAAAACAAAAAAAATTATAATTTGTCCAAAAAATGAAAAGAGAAATACTTCCATCATAACACTGGCATGCTGGTCAGGGACAAAACAGTACAGATTGTAGACCTTGCTTGAAAAATATTTTTCTAAGGATTATTCTAAATCTAACACAAAAACAAAACACTTTGGAGATTTGAGGTCTCAAAATTAAAAGAGATTATAAATTTGCTTACAGTCCACACAATTTTTAAAGGCAAGGATAAATTCAAAATTAAACATGGGGTAAACATCTGCTGGATGTTGAAGCTAAAAATGAAGCTACTTAAATAAAGAAACAAAGAATAAAAGAAAATGCAGTATATGCAAAGCAAGTCCGCTGTTTCAGCATCTGGGGACACATTGATGATTCAAAAAGTTCCACCCACATCCTCTCAAATGTCTCCTGTTACCCTGAATTATTATAGCGTCAAGTCTTTCCCCCAATGTTTCACATTGCCAAAGTGAAGGATTATATCAATCATCTTAATTATCATGAAAATTCTACTGCCCATTATCATAGAATGTTATTAATTATATCAATTTAAAAGATTAATTATAACCACTTGCCAATGACGAGAATTGAGGGTCTGGTCAAGAAAACACAAGTGTAAGAATATAATTTCACTGTGGCCATACCATATGCCCTGGCAGCAAGAAGATAAATAAAATAATAATAATAAAATAGTTGTACAAACTCACACATAGCGTCCCCTAGTCCAATTTCCATCCACTTGCTTACATCAATTCTACAATCTTCTAGACAGGCAGCTTCCGAACAGGTACATGTGTGTTCAGTCCTGTCTGACTCTTTGCGACCCTACAGACTGTAGCCCATAAGGCTCCTCTGTCCATGGGATTCTCCAGGCAAGAATACTGGAGTGGGTTGCCACTTCCATCTCCAGGGGATCTTCCCAACCCACGGATAGAACCCACACCTCCGGCATCCCTTGTATTGGCAGGCAGAGTCTGGGAAGCCCTCTGAACAGGTGGGCACCCAGAATTTAGAAAACATCCCTCTGATTGTAAACGATTTCTTTTAAAAGGCCCAAATGCAGCTTCCTGAAATGTATACCTATCTATCTTAGCTCTTCCCTGAGAAGAAACAGTGAAAAATCCCCGTTCTTACACAAGAAAGCTATTTAAAAAGAGCTGTCAAGTTCTATGTTTTTGCTTCTCTAGGCAAAACATGCTTTACTCCCCTCCCTCCCTCCCGCTAGAAGGCTCTCAGACCTTCGCCATGAAGGCAGGTGTTCCAACCACTGTCGAGTTTATCAGCACTCGTCTAAACCAGGGACTCCCAGTACGGCAGCCCCAATTCGACTGACTACTTCCCTTGACCTGTTGCTCTGTCAACAGCCTGAGCTGAGGGATGGCCCATCCCAGGATTCCTGGAGCCTGGAATCCCACACGTCTTCGTCATACCACTGCCATCGAGCCACTTCTCCTCTTTGCAATAAGGGAAGTGACTTTCTACATTTTCCCTTTCTAAACACCATCTCTGTTGTCAGTACAACTCTCTAGCCTGGTGAGAGCTTCTGCGATCCTGATTTTGTCATTCAGGTGTTAAGTTATCCTAGCTAGATCTAGGTTATCTGCAAGTTTGATGAAGCACGTTTGCTGTCAGCCTCCAAATCACTGATAAAAGATGTTCAAGGAACCTTGGGCCATTTTAAGAAGTGTCCCTCTGCTTTCGCTCTTTGTGTTAAGTCACTAGCTCCAGTGGCCCTGGACACCATCTTCTGTAACACTTTTAACAGAACTGGTCAATTAAACATTCTGTTGGGAACAGAAAACTCATTATAAAGACACAGCATTAACTCAATACTTCACCTTGACAACAACTGGTAATTTATATTTCCCTCTTATTCAGCTTTAACAAGTTCAGAAACAGAGTGGCTTTGTTTCAAGCATGTAATACTAACAACTTTCCAATTTCAGGTAAGAAATTTTAGAAGACTATGCAAACATTTATGAGAAATATTTTCTCTTGGTTGCAAGCCCTAATTTTGATATAGAAAATAGCCTCACTGCTGCAGGAATAAGCCCAAATAGCAGTAGCACTTGTAATATTCAAAAGAAAGAAGCATGAATTTTGACAGAAAAGGGACCCCTGATGGAAGCACAGATAGTTCTTTGATGAAAGTCCTGCCATGCAATCTTAAGCAGTGAGAAATAGCTTGGGGCATCAACAAAACAACTGAAGGCTGGTTAAAGATCTGGTTTAGGAACCAATTCTTGGCACTGTAGATATAAGCAAATACAATGGTGAGAGTTGGTATGGCTGAAGCAAACCCCAACGACTCATACAATGCTGGTACAAGGATATAATTTCCCCATTATATAAAGCTGCTTTTACCACTTGAAGGAAAACAAAGAATCCACACAGGATTATGGAACCACCAGAAAATGGCACAGACTGGATTTCCTGTTGCCGCAACCTATGTCTCCCTGCACACCTAGGGACCCATCACTGGTCTTCATCCAACAGACTCAGAACCCTAAAACAGCAAAGGTGGTCCACTGAGATGAAATATGGCAAGAGTCAGGTCAACAGCAATGGCATATAACCAAGGCAAGAAAGCACAGAGCGAAGCTTTTCAATTTCAAGGCAACTCTGGGTAGATATGAAGTGAACAGGTTCCAGGGTCAGACACCTGTCACTTCCTTATTCTTGTCCCACTGACTTTGTGTTTGTAGACAAATCATTTAGCCTCTCTGAACCCCAATGTCTTTACCAACAACATGAATATAACAGGTACCTCATTCGGTGTTTCTAAGTCAGTTCGGCAGCAAGTGTGGTTGGTCTAACAGAGTTGGCCAAGTCCACCAGTGTCAGCCATTACTACTACTACTAGTTATTATTACTATATTACTAATTAGTAAAAGCTATTACTAATAATCTTACTAATATTTAAGCTAAGGTCTTAAATCAACTCTGAATATTCACTGACGCTAAAGCTGAAGCTCCAATACTTTGGCCACCTGATGCAAAGAGTCAACTCACTGGAAAAGGCCCTGATGCTAGGAAAGATTGAAGGCAGGAGGAGAAGAGGGTGACAGAGGATGAGATGGTTGGATGGCATCAGCGACTCAATGAACATGAGTTTGAGCAAACTCTGGGAGATAAAGAGGGACAGGGAAGCCTGGAGTGCTGCAGTCCATGGGGTCGCAGAGAGTCAGACACAACTGAGTGACTGAACAACAAATCTTCCTTACCATCTGTACCTTCTACAAGGACTCTCAGGAGTTCACTGCACTGCAAGTGGCTGGAATAAATAATTGAGATTGTTAAGATGTACTCTGTAGGGAAATGAGTGTGGGCTCCTCCATGGCACCACAAGAGCAAAGAACAGAGCTGGCTGGGCTTGTCAAGTGAGTGCCTTGGGGCCAGTGAAGAATGTGACAAGGAAGCAAAGTCCCATAACCATCATGAGAGGAAGACTTTCCAAAAATAAGACACCTGCAGTTTCAGGATAACACAGACAGCTTACCATCATGTAGAGGAATACCACTGGCAACAAATTGCCAAGTTTCCTCCAGAACTCTGGGCATTGGACCAACACCCAACAGCCCATGGCTGGACCATATTCATCCATCAGTCAAGGTAAATTATTTCTCTTTTGAGGAGGGGAATCAGGACTAAACCCAAGGTCAAACATGTGATGGAGGAAAGGTGATGCAAGCCAGATAGGTGGAGATCTGCTTCTCTCTTGTTCTTGCTCTTACATCAATACACACACATACACACACACATGCCTCCATCATACCTTGAGAGAGGCTTTTCCTTATCAAATCTGCATACAACACACAACCTGTGCAGGAATAAGGTGTTATTATGTGAAAGGAAGTGTCAGTGGGTGCCAATATCCGGGTAACAGACAACAAGGATGATGACTGTGTGGCTTGTTTCACAACAGGCAGTGCAACACGATAACATGCCAATTAAATTAATAAAATTAAAGAAAAGTGAAAATTGAAAAGCAAGAAAAGTAGAGGAAAAAAAAGTAAGAATAAGATGATATCAGGATTATGGAGAGGACTCCACCACTTTCACCAAATAATTTTTTTAAAAGTCATTAGGCTCATTCACTGGCCACATACTTCACTCTGAGCTTTGGTGTAGCCAGTGCCAAGAGGAAATAATGACTGATTACACAATCCACAGTATCTATGAGATGATAATATACATACTAAAGCTAGTAACAGGGGTTTCCATTTACTCATGGAGAAGGGCATGGCAATCCACTCCAGTATCCTTGCCTGGAGATATCCATGGATAGTGGAGCCTGGTGGGCTACAGTCTGTGGGGTAGCAAAGAGTCAGACACAACTGAGCGACTAACACTTTTACTTTCTCACTTTCACAATTTCTAAGGACTTGTTCAATGCTCACACCAACCCAGTAACACAGGTACCATGATCCCCATTTTACAGTTACAGAAGATGAGGCACAAAAGGGTTGAAAGCTTGCACACAAGGTTCCAAAGGTGGAAGACAGTGATGCAGAGACTTGAACCCAGGCATCCTGTCTTGAAAACCCACATTCTTAACACTGTGTGACAGTATCTCCCAAACTAAAAACTGGAAAGAAAAACAACTCCTAATCCTAAATCCAGAGGGACCTCTCTTCCCAGGGCACTAGGACAAAGCAGTCAACATGCATTAATGAACACAGTTCTCAGGGGCAACCACCGCAGTGGAGCAACGGATTTTAGGGTCCATTCGGTAACATGTCAGGACAGCACGTCATCCAACTTCAATTAGATAAACTTGATTAAGTGGGAGCTCAGAGCATTCTTGGATAAAACTGTAACCTCCCTCAAAATGGTCTTTATGAATAGCGCTTCTCTCAAAAAAGTCTTAGTGGGCTGCCATGAATTTATATATTTACCCCTCAACTAAAACCTGAAGCCAGTCTGTGCTATTACTGAAGCATAGCATGATAGGTTCTAGAAATCAGATGGAACCATGGGTTTTTTTGTTGTTGTTTTATAAAAACTTCAGAGTTTAAAAGAAACAGGTGTCCAGAAGCCTAGGAATTCATCCCAAAAGTTATTTTATTTTTATTATTTTGGCCATGCTGCCCCAGCTTGTGGGATCTTTTTGTTCCCCAACCAGGGCTTGAACCCATGTCTTTGGCAGTGAAAACGCAGAGTCCTAACCAATGGACCACCCGGGAATCCCCTCAAAAAGCATTTTGATCATTATAACTCTTAGTCATCTTGATATTCCTTAGAGCTAGTACACGATAAAGTGAAAGTAGTGAAAGTGATATTCACTCAGTTGTGTCCAACTCTTTGCGACCCCAAGGACTGTAGTCTGCCAGGCTCCTCTGTCCATGGGATCTTCCAGGCAAGAATACTACAGTGGGTTGCCCTTTCCTTCTCCAGGGGATCTTCCCAAGCCAGGGATTGAACCTGGGTCTCCAGTGTTGCAGGCAGATTCTTTACTGTCTGAGTCACCAGAGGGCTGGTCTGCACATGGTAGGCACCCAATAAATGCTTTTTCAGAAACACACATGATGAATTTCCCAAAGCTCTGTGCAGAATCTGGCCACGATAATTTTGCCTAAATTTTTTTCTAACTGTAATATCCACTTAAACAATGAAAACAATCTCAATTGTTTTCAAAAACACCCAGCCCTGTTCTGATGTATTCCAAGATGAATCAGCTCCAAATGTGACAAAATCACTGAACATGTTCATTTTTTTTATTATGGCTGAAAACTATAAGCCAGCTAAATGTTAATGAAGTCTCCTCAAATTATGGTTTTTGCTTTTAGAAAAGTTAAAGTCTTTTTTTTTTTTTCTTTCTGGCAATAATTAAGATAGTAAAGCTAGTTGTCTATAAAGGTCACTCATGATTTATGAAAATAAAATATTATCATTTGCATATTGAAGGGAATTTATCTTTCTTCTTTCTTAGGAATTTGCTGTTGTTGTTTAGTTATTTAGTCATGACAGACTCCTTGGGACCCTGTGGACTACAGCCCACCAGGCTCCTCTGTCCATGGGATTTCCCAGGCAAGAATACTGGAAATTTCTTTTCCAGTATTTCCAAATACTGCCATTTCTTTCCCAACTCAGGGATCAAACCCACGTCTCCTGGCAGGCAGATTCTTCACCACTGAGCCATCAGGGAAGCAACTTCTTTCGAACAGCAGAGAATTATTCAGTCAGACCAAGAGTAGCATGCCATCATTAAGACAGGTTATAAAGGAGTGGATGGTCCACTTTTTCCCCAAAGGAAACTTAAAAATTCTTTCACAAGATCGCTCTGTATCTTACTAAAGCTCCAGAACCAGAGAGAAGACAAAGGAAACCAAACTGTCAGGGATCAGAACTCACCCTCTGAAGCAGTATCTAAATATTCTTTGATTGTGACCCATAGTCATGACCCCGTAACCCATCACATGTATATGCGCACTTCATAAACCACATTTATCTCTACTGAGATACACTGGCCTTTTTCATTTCTGTTCTATCTAATTTTGTAAAGGGTGGTGTCTGGGTTTAGAAAACTGATTCTAGGATCCTTCCAAAGGTGCTCCTATAGCCTTTAAGGTGTGAGGGTAAAAACCATTACCTGGACCCTTCATTTAGTTTGAAGTTACTACTCAACACTATGATGTGAGTGCCCTGTGATCTGCAAAGACCTCAATTTCCTGAACACTCATCACATGCTAGCCAGATTCTGCTTCAGAAAACAGACAGTCATTATTTCATTTAATCCTCACAACCAGCCTAAGACTATACTCTCAATGCGTGTGTGGATGCTAAATCACTTCAGTAGCATCCAACTCTTTGAGACTGCCTGAACTGTAGCCTGCCAGGCTCCTCTGTCCATGGGATTCTCCAGGCAAGAATACTGGAGTATTTCCTCCACCAGGGCATCTTCCTGATTCAGGGATCAAACTCGTGTCTCTTACATCTCCTGCATTGGCAGGTGGGTTTTTCACCACTAGCACCATCTGGGAAGCCCATAGTTTCAATATGTCTGATCAGAGAACTCATCACATAACAAACACCACGCAAAGGTCTGTCTCACAAAGCCTAAAGGCAAGCATCAATATCCTTTTTGCCAGGTATTACCTCTCAGCCCTAAATTCACTTTTCATTGCTTGCTCTGCGAAAATGTATGCAGACCCTCTGACTACACACCCTGTTCCACTTGGTAAGACTTTAAGTTTGGCCAGCAGAAGGTCCTGGAGAGGCAGGGAAGGGGGAAAGATGGGGCTTTCAGACCTCCCAGAAGGCTTCCAGCACACACAGCTTCAGGAGCCCCAGATCCACAACGTCGGGGCTACCTGGCTCCTCTGGTAGCGCAGCTGGTAATGAATCTGCCTGCAAGGCAGGAGATCCAGGTTCAGTCTCTGGGTCTGGAAGATCCCCTGGAGAAGGGAATAGCAACCCACTCCAGTATTTTTGCCTGGGAAATCCCATGGACAGAGGAGCCTAGTGGGCCACAGTCCAGGGGATTGCAAAGAGTCGGACAGGACCGACTGCAAACAGCGGCTAACACTTCATCCTCACGCTTAACCCGCCTCCATAAAGTAAGCAAATAACAACCTGAAATATTTATGTAATGACTGTTACATGAATTGCATTGTAAATAAGCTCCTGAAAGTACCGCTAATGGAGGACAACCAAATGTTAATTTCACCCTCCTCCTAAGATACACATACATTTTCAGGTTTTGACTTTAACAGGTTAAACTGACTTATATACTCAGGCAATCATTCTCCTTGTTATAATTACAGTCCTTTTAAAGTCATTTTGTAAAAAGACTGTAATACTCCTCAAGGAGATTTCTGGAACATTTTTCTCATTTGTTCTAAATACAGAATGACCCCATTTAAGGCAGCCTTTATCAAATGCATAAAGTATTAAATGGGACTCTCTACAGAGAGGGCAAATCAAAACCTGGTACTAAGTGAATTAATGTTATATGTTCTATTTTCCTAAAATACATGTAATCTCAGGTGGTCCTTTCCATTTATTTCAAATTTAGAGCTGTGAGATAAATGGCTGTAAACTACATTTTCAAAGGATAAACAGTAGTGAGCTATAATATGCATAATTGTTTTAAGAGTGGGGAAAAAAAACCCTGCACCAATATAGCTAAGCCACTGCTTTCCTCTTCTAAATCAATCCCAGTGACTTCTGCATTTAATTGCCTGCCAACAATGGAAGTATATAATGCCTCTTAAACTCTGAATGCCCCACTGATGGTTAGTGAATCGGACAGTAAGCATTATAGAATGCACTTCTACATAATTTAATCTAGCAAGCGGCTTTTACACATTGCACAGTCATTTAAATGGCTGATGCCACACTCTATCATAAGAAGTGCTATCTGCCAATGGATGTATTTTATATAGTTCAAAGGAAATGAGTTGTTTTGTTCTTAAAGTTTCTATAGCTTTCCACATTGCATTCTTCATCTCATATCAATCTATTGGTTCCTTATTTTTTAAAAAAGAACTGATTGTAAAAAAAAAAAAAAAAAAAAAACATGTATTTTTCCTATTCATCTCAAAATCTGTTTTTTTAAACTGCGTTAATAGTGTTATTTCCATTCCAAAATATTGTACAGATGCAGCCAAATCATTAGTGACCTGACTGTCTCGGTTTTCCACGTACAGATAAGTAGCTCAGAGAGGATTTAATTAAATCACTCGTACGAATTCTCTTCAAATTCAAATCTCCCTGAATATCACACTGGTACTTCTATCTTCCACACCGATATTGAAAAATACAGTGTGAAAAGCAGCTGTCTGCCTCTACCAATGCAACAGGAATAGGAAAAGAAAACTAAATGATGAAGTATCTGCAAGAACTGGCCAGGGCAGACTGAAAAATCCAGATCAGTAATTGTCACCTCATCTCTGGAACCACCTGTGTCCTGAGTCCCAGGTGGGGACTGAAGTTCTCATAGTGGTTCGCTCTACTTAGAAATACCAGGCCCCACGCAAATTCGTGAAGCGTTCCATATTTTTAAAAAGAAAAAAAAAAAAAAGAAATACCAGGCCCCACCTCCAACCCACGGAATCAGAAACTCTGGGGTGAGGCCAGAATCAGCACTCCAGGCTTTAGCAAGCCAGTTGTTCAGTTGCCAAGTTGTGTCTGACTCTTAGTAACCCCATGAACTGCAGCAAGCCAGGCTCCCTTGTCCTCCACTATCTCCTGGAATTTGCTCAAATGCATGTCTATTGAGTCAGTGATGCTATCTAACCATCTCATCCTCTGCCTGCCCCCTAGATAATTCTGATGCACACTTAGGTTTGATAACCATTATTCTAATCTGACCTATTTAACCAGAATCTTCAGGAATCTGTGTTCTTAGGAAAAAAGGTCTCAGAACAAACTAATCTTTGACCCATTTTAGAAAAGTGCTCTAGATCAGTAGTGTCAAACAGTTTTAGGAAGGTAAAGATAACTTCAGTTTTTTAAAAAGACACAACCTTTTATCCAGTCATAAAAAAGAATGAAATAATGCCATTCGCAGCGATATGGATGGCCCTAGCCATTGTCATAGCTAGCGAAGTAAGTCAGACAGAGAAAGTGATATATGTTATCACATATATGTGGAATCTAAAAAAGAAATACAAACGAACTTATTTACAAAACAGAAACAGACTCACAGACATAGAAAACAAACTTACTGTTACCAGAGGGGAAAAGAGGAGGGGCGGGATAGATTAGGAGTTTGGGATTAATGTGTACACACTATTATATAAAATATATAAACAACAAGGACCTACTAGATAGCACAGGGACCTACTGTATCGCATCTTCCCTATAGCACAGGGAACTCTACTCAGCATCTTGTATTAACCTATAATGGAAAAGAATCTGAAAAAGGAAAATATATAAATATATATGTTATATAACTTGATCACTTTGCTGCACACACAAAACACAACATTATAACTTAACTATGCTTCATTTTATAAAGCTAAATAGACATTCTGAATACTAAGATTTTAAAACATAAATAAAAAAAGGTACAACCATCTCATTTCATTTATAAATTATATCATGTAGTACTCCACATATTCAGATTATTAGACACACATATAATTGACCTTTTAAAGTACAAACTACAAAATAAATTTAATTGAAGTTCAATTATTTTCTCCCATACATCAACAGATTGTGTATTATATGCCTCCAAGGGTGTGGAGAAAGACTTTCAGAGATCACTGCTCAAAATAAGTCTTTTTAAGTCATAAATGTCTCTCAGGTGAATAAGGGCAACAGAATAACACTGCTTGATCAAAGTGCTGAATTCTATTTTCTAATTTCATGCTAAGAAACTCTCTATCTGTAATTTTTCTCCTAAGTGGAACTACTCAACAAGAAGAAATACCCTAGGTGGAAAACGATCCTGGGTGTTGGTCAGAGAGACCCAGGAAATTAATAAAGGACAGAATTTAATTTTATGCCCTGTAATGCTCCTGCCAGTTTACTATGATTTACAAATCCATCTCTTGATGATTTTATTAGCATAAAATCATTATCTGGGACAGCTGATAAAATAAACTCCAGAACTCACCCACATGCAATACAGCCAAGCTGTATTATCCAGCTTATAACAGCCAGCCAATGGTTTCTTTTCACTGATTAACCCAAACTCATCCAAATATATTTCCTTCCATGAACATTTTTTTCTACACATCCCATTTGTTGGGTAGAATCAAATCACGTATAAGGAAAAAGTCAACACAATTTCCTCTATCCTCTTGGTAAAACACTCATCCCAATTTCCTGTCATTAGGAGTACTTCTTCTACAACAAAAATTGGGAACTTGTAAGGCTCACTCAACTCATTTGGAAACTGAGGCCCGGATTCATGAAGTCCTGAATCTGTCAGCTACCTCTTCTACCTTTGGACATGTCACAGATTGTGTGTCTAGATTGTCTGTAAAAAGGAGATATGTGCATCATAGGTACAATTAGCATGCATGGTTTCAACCATAAAAATAGAGAGGGCAGACTCCAGACACAAGAGGGTGGGCCAAGCAGCCTCAAAAGCAGGTGCCTCAGTGGGTGAACATCAGTCACTTCCTTCATCCGGCACACCTCCTAAGTGCATGCATCTCACTGGGCTCGGCATCACCCTCATGTTTAAAGATGTGCAGCCTTTGAGACACAGGATGCTGGTCCTCCACCTAGAAGTTCCTGAAGGATGTCCAGGGGGCAATTCTGCCCCTGAGCACATCCCCGAGGATTTATTTATGCCTACAGAAGACATGACACTTTCATAATGTTTATTATCCATCGCCCCGGGAGAGGGTGGACTTGTTGGCAGATGAGAAAGTGCGCTCACTGTTAGGACAAGATGATGAACATCAAAGGGGACCACGGCCATGCGTGGGCACGGGATCTGAAACAGGAAATGAAAGTGCCAGGCAGTTTGGTGTGGATGTTGCCAACGCTGGCTGATGGACCACAAGCCAGAGGCTCAAGCCAAAACCCTGTGAGTCAACCACGAGTCCTCCCAACACCTTCCCTTCCAAACAATTTCCTGAAACTTTCTCCTATGCAACTCCCATCCCCTGCACACCACACCTGGAGTTTCAGCTCACATTCCCACTAAACTTGGCCCACTCTCTTGTGTCTGGACTTTGCCCTCTCCAGTTTATCCCCCACACAGCCAACAAGCTGGCCTTTCATAAAACACATGGCTAAAAGCGGCTGTTCAAACTCCCTGTTCAAATGACTCCAGGGCAGCTCACTGCCCAAGGGATAATGTGCAAATGTTATCACGTGACCAAGGAGGTTTTCCAGACTCGACCCCCATCTACCTATTTATCTTCATTTCCTGCCACCATTTCCCTTCCAGAGTTGTTGTTTGTTATTCAGTCACTCAGTCGTGTCTGGCTCTTCATGACCCCATGGACTGTAGCATGCCAGGCTTCCCTGTCTTTCACCATCTACTGGAGTTTGCTCAAACTCATGTCCAGTCAGTCAGTGATGCCATCCAACCATCTCATCCTCCTTCATCTCCTTCTCCTCCTACCCTCAATCTTTCCCAGCATCAGGGTCTTTTCCAGTGAGTCAGCTCTTATAATCCTGCAATTCCTGACTGTCTGCAGACCCACCTAAGCGATGCTGCTGCCCATGTGTCCCACGTTAGTCCCTGCATCCCCAGTCCAGAGTCTGATGCCAGACTCCATTCATGGCTGTTCAAATCCTAGCTCACAGCTCACCTCTCCTGGGGGCCTGTTTCAGAGATAAAATCAATCACTGCTTCCTGGGTACCACCACTGTGAGATACACAGGTCACAGGCCATACACAGGTGTGGCCTGTGTCTTCTCTGCTGTATTGTGAGCTTCTATGGGCCTGGGAATCCCTTGTCATCTCTGCATTCCCAGTCCTACAAAGATGCCTGCTACTCCTTATAGACCTGAGGGGTTCAATGGAATCTTATAAAGATTTTTGTAACAAAAGCAAGATGGAAAGCTGTTTATTTTTCTATCTTCATCAGAAACATTGAAAAAGAAATGCTTTAAAATATTTTCTATTGGAGTAGAGGTGCTTTGGGGCTTTCCCTGGTGGCTCAGTGGTAAAGAACCTGCCTGCCAATTCAGGAAATGGGGGTTCAAACCCTGGGTCAGGAGGCTCCCCGGGAAGGAAATGGCAACTCACTCCTGTGTTCTTGCCTGGAAAATCTCATGGACAGAGGAGTCTGGTGGGCTACAGTTCATGAGGTTGCAAAGAATCAGACATGACGGCAACTGAACACACATAGGTGCGTTACAATGCCGTGTTGGTTTCTGCGGTACAGCAATGTGGGTCATTTATACACAAACATAAATCATCTCTTTTTAAATCCTTCCCATTTAGGTCACCAAAGAGCTAAACCTGAGTAGAGCTGTCTGTGCTATGCAGTAGGCTCTCATTAGTTATCTATTTTATTCATAGTAGCAATAGTGTGTATATGTCAATCCCAAACTCCCAATCCATCCCACCTCACCCTCTCCCTTTGGTATCCATACATTTGTTCTCCACATCTGTGACTCTATGTACAATGGAATATGACTCTGATATAAAAAAGAACAGAATAGTGCCATTTGCAGAGACATGGATAGACATTGTCATAAAGAGTTAAGTAAGTCATAAAAAGTGAAGTAAATCATAAAAAGATAAGTGTCATATAATACTGCTTATATGTGAAATCTAGAAACAATGGTACAGGTGAACTTATTTGCAAAGCAGAAAAACATATACAAATGGGCTCTACACTCTAAGTACTATGGCTGCACCAAGGGAAGAAGAAATGCTGCTTTTGGAAGTTCCCACCTCTCTGATCAGAGTCCTGGGATCTCTCTTCTCATCTCACTCTGTGCTGAGCATTATCTTGGACCCTGTGTGGAGGAGAAATGCAGGCTACAGGGAAGACGTGGATGATGATAAAGATGCCCCAACCCTCCAGGAAGGTCACTAGGGGAACAGAAAGCAGTTACAAGGAGAAAGATGAACACTGCTACAGGAGCCAAGAGAAAGAACCAAAAATTCATCCTGAAGACATCCTGTCCTCAAACACACCTGAGAAAAAGAAAACTGGAGTCCTCGACAAAAGGCAAGAAGCTGAGCCATCCAGGGCCTGTTATTCTAAGCATCTGCATAATAAGGCTGTTATTTGGCAGACCTCAGCATAAGTCAACAAAAAAGCCAAGGGATTTTCTGGGTATTGTACTGGAACTCTGGTTTAATGCTTCAATCGCTCGTGTTTGATTTTATGTTCCAAACATAAAAAGAATGTTAATGATTACATGTTCTGTATCTTTCAAATTTATGAAACATAAAAGCGGTGAATACTTATTCAACATCAAACTTCAATTCTCAGGCCATAAAGAGAGTACACTTTGAAGAAAACTAATTCATCATATAATGTTTTAAATTGGGAAGCTGCAAAACTCCGTGCAAAATTCTCTAAGAACGAGACATACAGAGCGCAGAAAGCACCGTGATTCTCCCCAGTCATTCTACATGACCAATTAGTTGCTAAAACACAGAGAACTGAGCACATTAACCCTTCTCAAGGTCAACTCAACTGGAGTGTCTTTCTTTTTAAACTGCTTCCTCAATATTCGATGCATTCTCTCCACAGGTACTATTTGGCTAAAGCGAAAAGGTAGTTTAAAGGGAGGCAGGGGGTCTGGTAGGGCCCAGTTCTGTGCGTGCCTGTGTGGCTTCAGGAAAACCACCAGCTGGCAGTGTGGAGAGATGAGGCAAAGAATGTACATTTGCCACCAGAAAGACCCAAGGTGAGTTCCCCTTCTGTCAACTTAGGAGCTTTTCTCATCTATTCAGCTGTGCTCAACTACCTTCTAGCACATTATAAGGCTTAAACAACTTTGTATATAAGTGCATGTTTATATACATATGCATATATATTATGCTATCTACCTATCTATCCAGTTACCTACCTTCCTATCAGGTAAATAAGTCAATGCTGGCTCCCTTTCTCTAGCGTCCTGATCTATATAACATGGCTTGGAGGAACTAGACTGCTGGTTTTTCACACTGTTATCCTCAGAACCCTTAGGTTGTGAAGGTTCTTCCAGACCCACTCCAGGTCTTTCTAAAACCCTGACTCAACCTGCTATGTTCAACTTTCATTTATTTTAAATGCTGGGGTTCCAACTTTAAAAAGACTTGTACGATCAAAAACTATTTAACAGTGTTTAACAAATCCAGGTCAAAATGATCCCTAAGATAACGCAGTGGAGCCTTGAACAACACAGGTTTGAACTGTGTGTATCCATTTCTACTTGGATTTTTTCCAGGAGTAAATACTACAATTTCCCCAGTGGCTCAGGGGTAAAGAATCCGCCTGCCAATGCAGGAGACATGGGTTTGATCCCTGGGTGGGTAAGATCCCCTGGAGAAGAAAATAGCAACCCACTCCAGTATTCTTGCCTGGAGAATCCCATGGGCAGTGAAACCTGGTGGGCTATAGTCCATGGGGTTACAACGAGTTGGACATGTCTTAGCAACTAAACAATGACAGCAATTATTACAGCACTACATGATCTGGCCTGGCTAGTTGAATCTAGGGGACCAGAGATATAGATGAACCTCATATACAGATGATCCCCAGATACGGAGGGCCCACCATAAATCATACCTGGATTTCCAAGTGTGTGTAGGGTCAGTGCCCCTAGCCAGCCCCCAGCCTATGTCACTCAAGGGTCAGCTGTATTTCCATTATAAAAGTATACATTCTATTACTTCTCCCTCTTCTCTTAAATATAATACTTCTTTATCAGGAACACAATGGAGGTTTAAATGTGTTGGTGTCTATCCAAGGTGTCTGGCTGGGGGGTGGTGATTATAATATAAAATGAAATAAGATCATGTTAAGTAATGTAAGTGAAAGGATGGCTGAGGCCAAGGTTAAAGAGAGAAGAGAAGGTTAAGGACAAGGAAATGAGAAGCCCCATTGATGTGAATGTATATGTGACGGTTGGGAAGAGCAGAGACACAAAATCACTGGACCAGGCACCCACTATTCTCAACCCTATGTGGGCTAGGACTGATTTGGGGTGTTGCTCCTATTCAAGCACCCCCCCGAAGATTACATCATCTGTGCTGAAAGAATCATTTGAGAACAACCAATATAATTTTAGTAGGACTCTCCTCAACAGACCCCATCTGCGGCATCTGCAGACTCATGTCTAAAATTATCTGAACCAGTGGATATTCTTCAGTCTAAGAGGCTCAAAATCTAAAACTCAAGCAAACACTAACCAAGACATATTCACACAACTGGTTCTCTAATGATACCCTCTCCAAAAAATATTTATTGAGACCTATCACGTGTAGCCTAAGCAAAAAATCCACAAGTACAAATAGTAAAATGTGAGATATTTCTTAACTTGATTAAGGTAACATTAGAAATGGAAAATGCTGATGGGGAAATGTTTCAAAAAAGAAGGTAATATCAAGGTCAATGACTCCATATTATGCCTGGGATGAGCCCTATTTGCTTTAGAAATGACTCATTGGGATATTTTTAATACAAATGCAGGAGAGTGGAGAATTCTGCTTCTCATGAGACGTTTTGTTTTCAATCTGGATGAGTTATCTTAAGAAGCTGTGATCACTGGGATTAGTTAAAGTGTTGTGTGGAGTTGTTTTTAATAATCTGAGTGTGTAATTTTGCACTTGATCACACGTGGCCTGGGTTTCTCTTTCTTATGGGATGCTCTTCAGTAAGCTAACTGTTGGCCTTGGCACTTGGCCATCCAGACAATATCTCACATAGCAATGGGTACCCCACGAATGGAGAATAAAACCCTTGTGGATCAATAGAATATTGACTGGGCTTAAGAAAAAGTAATCCTTCATGGGACCAGGTGTTTGCCTAGAGGAAACTTCAAGACGAGTTTAATTTCTGTAACGTTTAAGTCAACAATTAAATATGGGACTTCAGGAGCCAAACCTCACTGTCAAGAACAACTGCAGTAACAAGTGGATCCCTCAGCCTTGACCAGCTGGGAAATACATCCCTGATCAGACCTCTCTACCCTTCAGAGTTAATGCATCCCATTCGTGGCACTTAGGTTGCCAAGATCAACCAGATGCCCACTTTCCCTTGGGTTCAGGAAGAAAAGAGGGAGGAGGTACCACTTTTCACCTGTACACTTGACTGACATGAAAGCTCTTAGGCTGGGAGTAAAAGCCAGATTGCATCAATATCAATTTTTTCTTCATAAATTTCAGAAAGATGCTTATCAAACAAATGTAGACATGACCTTCACTGCAGGAGAGCAACTTGTGGCACTTTTACTGAAAATTCTCAGTGAAGACCTCCATTCTATGGAACTTTAATACATTGCTAACTTCAAAATTAAAAAATAAAACTCAGGGGAAACCAGACGATTTAATTAGGTCAGGGGAAAAAACTGTCTTTAGAAAAAAAAACCTATTATAGATAAATTATGAAATCTCTAGATCCATCATGCCTTGTATCTCCTTTAAATCCTGAGATATTCATCCAAACATAAATCCTGACTTATTAATACAAACAGGCTGACAAGACTTCTCTCTCCTCATGTGTTATAGTCAAGTTCCTATAAATGTAAACTTCCCCCATATCACAAAATGTTTCTTGGCTTCCCCAATTGCTCAGTGAGTAAAGAATCCACCTGTAATGCAGGAGACACAGGAGATGAGGGTTCGATCCCTGGGTTGGGAAGATCTGGAGAAGGGCATGGCAACCCACTCTAGTATTCTTGCCTGGAGAAGCCCATGGACAGAGAAGCCTGGTGGGCTACAGTCCATACAGTTGCATAGAGTCTGAGTGACTAAGCACACACATTAAAAAAAAAAAAAAAAAAAAAAGTTACTGCTCTCCCACATTCTGGCTACAGCACAGTTCTCATTGTTTTACATTATTTTCTTCTAGCTCAGTGATTCTTAAGCTTTGCGGAATTTATGGATCCTTTTGAGACTCTGAATAGAGCTATCCATGAGCTGTCTGCCAGGACAAACAGAGGACATGCAAATCTGATCATTCCCTGGGTTTACAATCCAGCATTTACTCAAAGGGTGGGTCACTGACCCTGCATCAGAATCACCCGAGAGCTTCCTAAAGCACAGACCCCGGGCCCCGCCCAGACCTACAGAATCAGAACTTCAGGAAGTGACAACAGGGCCCTGGATTTTCAATCTCTTCCTGGTGATGCCACCACCACAGTCTGAAGGGCAGGAAAGTCCCCCTGCCGTGGCCATTTCCTTGCCTGTCCTGGCATTGGCTGGTTCTGAAGTCCATACTCCCTTGGCTTCCACCTGCCTCTCTCCCGAGGAGCCCAGTTCTCTGCGGTCATTTCCACACAACCAAAGGGCATCTCTGCCTGCATCGTCACCTGCTCTGCGTACCAGGTCTGGTACCTACGACCACCCCGGCCCCACACTCAGCAGACTCCTGGACTCGAGTGCACATTCTCAGGGGGCATGTCCTGCCCACCCTCCCAGCAGACTCTCGTCACTCATCCATGAAGACCCACCGCTCCCCCATGTGCCAGCTCTCCCTCTCGCCCACCATTCTTGGCTTGTTAGCTCTTCACTGAATGCCCACAACCCTCCCCTGTAGGAAACCACCTCCCTTTGCACTCTGGACAGCACATACTTGTGAGCAGGTCTCCCTAACCACATGACAAGCACATCGACCTTATTACAGAAGCAGGGGCCTGGCACCCGGCTGCCGAGGGTGGCCACCCCTTAACTATCTGTAGTAAGACTGAAGGATGGCCAACTGACATCTCTACGCAGGCCCACAGATCACTCAAAGTACTATGCAAGGAAACTGAGGTTGGGGGCTTGCCTGATTTATGAAAGATCCTCCAGTCAGCATCCAGTAACCCCAAATCCATACCAGGGTTCTGTGTAGCATGGACACTGAGAGTCAAGAATCAGAATCCTGACCCTCAATTTTAATCTTGTTAACAATACAGGACACATATGTGACCAATGATAACTCAGCATTGTAACAATGGAGGACCATGGATAACTAAGGTGATAGAGGACCAGAGATCACTAAGGTGACGGAGGACCAGAGATCACTAAGGTGATGGAGGACCACAGATCACTAAGGTGATGGAGGACCAGGGATCACTAAGGTGATGGAGGACCAGAGATCACTATGGTGATGGAGGACCAGAGATCACTATGGTGATGGAGGACCACGGATCACTAAGGTGATGGAGGACCAAAGATCATTAAGGTGATGGAGGACCACGGATCACTAAGGTGATGGAGGACCATGATCATTCAGAGGTTATTTCACATCAGGAGAACAAGAGAGAATTTATAGGGGAAAAAATTTACGATGTGGCTGGGAAGATGGCTCCAGTCTTGAGGGTCAGTTAGAGGACTTCCGGAGAACACAAACCCAGAGAGGGAGGGGCCCAGTGAGAAGGCCTCTTACTAGATGTGCATGGACTCAAGTTCACTGCAGCATGAAGAGCATAAAGGAGGACTGAAGCCCAGGCTGCAGAGGCTGAGCAGGGTGGAATAATCCCAGACTGGGGTCCTCCCAGGGCAAGAATGGGATGACCACACTGCCATATTCATGGTTCCATGTGGTCGATACAACCACCAGGTGACTAAGAAGGGAAAAACCATTATTCTGTTTCACAAAGGAAGAGGCGGGCCATTGCTCTGACAGAGGCAGATGACAGCAAAGGTGAACATGACCCTTCGTTTCCCAACTTCTCAAGGCAGGTGTCCTTAACGTATAATTGCAACACATGATTATAGCAGAATGACTGCTCCATAGATACACCTTCCATTTACACTATTTAAGTTAACTGCATCTTTACTAAAATGGACACGTTAGATGTCAGTCTTGGATTTTATCCCCAAAGAGCACTGAAGATCCTTTACAGACTCATTAAATAAATATTTGATGACAACAGAAACAAGTTAAGTAAAGAAAGACACAGAGAAGTGAGATTTATTTCTACAAACAGACACCAGAGAAAATTCACTCCTAGAATCAACTACCAATAATTCTGTTGAGCAAATCAATCTGTGACAAATGGAAGTGTGTAAAGCAAGAGTGCTTAGGGGGTAAAAACATGGTAGCAGGTGTGTTTACAGGAAGACACAAAGATGCACAGAATTAACTGCTTGTTCGGTTTTCCATTTGCATCAGAAATCAGATCTTGCACTGGAAGCAGCCATGAAGACCCTCAAGAAAACACAGACACAGCGGCAGGGTGCTGAGAGATCAAATCTCCCTTCAAAATTGGAAAGAGATGCTGGGATTCGAGAAAGGAAATTAACATCAGAGCTTGAAAGAGCAGCTACTGTTCCACCAGGAGGAAGAAAATGATGACGTCTGGCCAAAAAAGGACAAGAAAATATGGCAGTCTGATAGTGACAGAGGAAATGAAGACAGATCTTACAAAAAACCCAAAATGGAACAATTTGTGCAAGCAAAACTCTAAAGAGAGCTATGTTTGTGTTGAAACGGATATGACCAGAATATCTCAAAACTCCTATTCTTCAAATTCTTACCTTAGCCTTTCACATAGAAAGGGGCAGATAATTGCAAAGGGACTGCAAAATTTTGCAAAATTGTGGAAGAGCACAAAGATAACTAATTGCATCCTACCATTTTGTAAGGCAGGATTTTCTACATTATATAAGGGTTGGTCAAAAACTGGGCCACCAATATTTAAGAAGAACAGATAGGGACAGAGTAGAGTGTTTTCACCTTATTTTGTTTTGAATCAGTTTAAAAACCAAATGATACACATGGCACCAAACTCTTGCACTGTCCTCAAATCCTGCATCAGCTCTGAACCCATTTCTCTGACTCTGACATGTGGGCCCCTCTCTCGAGAGCAGTAATAACACCTCTATCCACACTCTGAAAGGTATGTGTGGATGCTCAGTCCCTCAGCCGTGTCCAACTCTGTGAGCCCATGGACTGTAGTCCACCAGGCTCTTCTATCCATGGGATTTTCCAGGGAGGAATACTGAAGCGGGTTGCCATTTCCTTCAGGGGATCTTCCTGACCCAGTGATGGAATCTGTGTCTCCTATATTGCAGGTGGATTCTTCACCATGGAGCCACCCGAAAGCCCTACTCTGAAAGGACATGTTGCCACTTCCTTATTCTTCTCACTTCTGGTCCTCACTATAGAAAAAAAAAAAAAATACAACATGCTGATTGACAAGATCTAATATCTACCTCCTCCAAGGACCTTCGAGATGAAAAACCAGGCTTGTCTTCTTCTTTGTTAAGTCCTCTAAATCAGCCCTAAATTTCCCTTCTCACCTCTCATGGGCCTACCATGACTATCTGGATGTTCTCCTTGTTTCCCAGGCCAATCTCTGATTCATCCATTTTTTTCACTGACAATACTACCCCCTGCTATAGGGGAGGGACATGTCCTCCACTGCAACCAATGGTTTGATTTGTCTACCATCTTCAGACTCTTGATGCTAAATATTACAAGGCATACCCTGATTAATTTAAATGAAGAACAATTCATGAGAAAGGTAACTAAGACCTGATAGCTGGGAGAGCCAGGCTCTGACAGTGACCTAGAGAGGCGACACAGACGGGATCAGACCCCGGGGCAGCCAGCCGAGGACCACTGGACTCTCACGCCCTCTGCCCTCTGCCCAGGCCACACAGGGAATCATCTCTAACTCACCCCCCAGCCATCCCCTTCAGGTTCACATTTCCTGTGATAAGCTTCCAGTTGGCTACATATCATGTCCACATTCAGCTACCAGGAAGAGGACAGAGGCCCTCATCCCCATCCTAGGGAGGGGACGGTGCCTCCTCCTTGCTCTGAGATCCCCCCGAACCGTCGGTGCCCACTCCTGCTGCTTATGTCTCCAGGGAACAAGCTGGAAAGAGTCAAGCAGCACTGCAGCAAAGAGGCTGCCCATCACAGGCAGTGCAGCCCCCCGACCAACTGAAGGACGTGCCGCCTCGTTTGCAAGCAGCACAGCTCCCTAGCGGTTACTCCAGGTGGTGTGGACGGCAGCCTGGCATCTCAGGACTTCAAGGAAAGGAAGCCAAGGGAGGAGCCAGAGCATAGTCTACGGTGAGTGATTCGAGTGTCTATTTGTTCACTATTACACTCTTTGTGACCCCATGGATTGGAGCCCGCCAGAGTCCTCTGTCCATGGAATTCTCCAGGCAGAAATACTAGAGTGGGTTGTCACTCCCTTCCCCAGGGGATCTTCCCAACCCAGGGATCGAACCCAGGTCTCCTGCATTGCAGGCGGATTCTTTATTGCCTGAACCACCAAGGAAGCCCACCATTTATATACTCTCATTCAAATATTCACTTGGACTATGTGTCTGTATTTGTTCTAGACTCAACCACCCAGAAGATGACAACGACCATATTCTACGAAACTCTGCCTACAAATAACACACAGGAAATGGGGATGAATGGCATAGGGTCTCTTTAAAATACTTCGTGCAAGACTCTGCACAGTGTTATACACAGAAAGATCCTTAGTAGTCATTCATTGCTGACGAAACTACCTAGTATAAGATGAAAAAACGTAAAGAAGAAACAGAAAACCAAAACATAACTGTACAACCCTGGTTAAGATTTTAAATGTCCACTAATCAATATTCAACATGATGTTCCTAGGCATTTTCACACACTTGAAATATAAGCTTGTCATTTTGGAAAATAAAAAAGAATAAAAAGGAATACTGCACCATTAAAGATGTACTGGGCAGACTTACAGCTCATGCGTGAACAGTTTTGTTAGCTGTGCCAAAATCAAATAGGAGGAGAAGGGCCAAAGAGAAGGAAAGGGGGAAAAAAAAAAGTGAGTGCAGCCAAAAATCCAATAGTGCAACGGGTCCCAAAATGAAAGAGTATGCATACAGCCAAAAAGAAAATAGATTTACAAATTAAGCCAACAGAAAATGGTGTGATTCCACCAAAAACATGAGTGCATAAAGCCAAAACAAAATTATGTGAACAGTGTTTAGAAAAAAAAAATGGCAATTTAAAGAGAAGCAAATTTAACCATTTGAAATGTCTTAAAAGTTGGGCAACAAAGCTGGTGTGCAGTCGTATATGAAGTAACTCACTCCGTGGATTTAAACCCTGGTTATATTACACACAGGGGATGAGAAGGGAGTTTGACACCACTGATCGCCTGCTATGTGGCTTTGACTTTGACACACCTCACTGAACACTCATGCTCAACATCAGGAAGGATGGTGCTCCTTCAACTGAGGAGCAAAGAAAAGCTGGCAGAGGTAAGCTCTCGAGATGTATGACCAAGTCAGTAACAGGAGCCTGCCGTCAAATCAACGTGTCTGTTTTCAAAACTTACCCACCCTGTTTTTTATTTCTTTTCATGAGTGTTAGATGGATACAGAGATCACTGGCTACCACTCCAAGGATGTTTTACAAAATCACTGATTTCCAAACATGTTCAGTCATATTTATACAGGTAGAAAAAGAGCTGTGCTCAGATGCTCAGTGGAGTCCGACTCTGTGTGATCCCATGGACTGTAGCCCCAGAAAAAAGAGCTGTATTCTATGCCAAACCAGCTTCAACTCTCTACTAAACCAAAGATTAAGAGGTGTTAGAAAATTAAGAATACTGACAAAAAATAAACAAGAAAGATCTGAAGCCAAGAGCATCTTCTAAGTAACTGATAAAGTTAGCAAGATCACTTTCTGCCAAGTGGTCACAGCTAAGAGGCCAAAGGAAATCTGAGCTGAGTAGGTATTTTTCTCTGAGGATTATTTTCTGAGGCTCACACATTGATGTCCAACCTTAATAAATCCTAAAAATAACCATTATTGTTAGATGATGGTTGTGATAAAGAACTTGCGTGCCAATGCAGGTGGTGTAAGAGACAGGGGTTTGATCCCTGGGTTGGGAAGATCCCCTGGAGAAGGGCATGGCAGCCCACTCTAGTATACATGATTGGAGAATCCCATGGACAGAGGAGCCTGGTGGGCTACAGTCCACAGGGTTGCACAGAGTCAGACAAGACTGAAGCGACTTAGCACACACGCACATCATGTTTCCTGGGCTTTCCCAGTGGCTAAACAGTAAAGAATCTGCCTGCAATGCAGAAGCCGCAGGAGATGCGGGTTCAATCCCTGGGTCAGGAAGATGCCCTGGAGGAGGGCATGGCAACCCACTCCAGTATTCTTGCCTGGAGAATCCCACGGACAGAGTAGTCTGGTTGCTATAATCCACGGGGACGCAAAGAGTGGGACACAACAGAAGCAACTTAGCACGTCATGCTTCCTACTTCAAAAAATCACAGAAATATTAAAAGAGAAGAAAGCACTCAAAGTAGTTTTCCAGAATGTCATACAGGCCAAGTACAAATAATGTTTAGAGTCACACCACAAAGATGACAATATCCCAAAAACACAGAAATGCATTCAGCAGAATTTAACTTGTTTTATTAACTTTTAACAATGAAAACAGTGACAGACTTTATTTTCTTGGGCTCCAAAATCACTGCAGATGGTTTTGACAGTAGTGATGAAATTAAAAGACACTTGCTCCTTGGAAGAAAAGCTATGACCAACCTAGACAGCATATTAAAAAGCAGAGACATTACTTTGCCGACAAAGGTCTGTATATTCAAAGCTATGGTTTTCCCAGTAGTCACGTACGGGTGTGAGAGTTGGACCATAAAGAAAGCTGAGCGCCAAAGAATTGATGGTTTTGAACTGTGGTGTTGGAGAAGACTCTTTGAGAGTAACTTGGATTGCAAGGAGATCTAACCAGTCAATCCTAAAGGAAATCAATCCTGAGTATTCATTGGAAGGACTGATGCTGAAGCTGAAACCCCAATACTTTGGCCACCTGATGTGAAAAGCCGACTCATTAGAAAGGACCCTGATGCTGGGAAAGATTGAAAGCAAGAGAAGAAGGGGACGACAGAAGATGAGATCATTGGACGGCATCACCAATTCGATGGACATGAGTGTGAGCAAGCTCCAGGGGATGGTGAAGGACAGGGAAGCCTGGCATGCTGCAGTCCAGGAGTCACAGAGTCAGACACAACTGAGCAGCTGAATAACAACAACAATATAGTCAAAGGGGAACTGGGAGGAAGAACTGGAGGGACGAAACTAATCTAAAGATTGCTATTAGGCTTGGTAAATGCCAGATGAAAAAAAATCATTCATTCAATAAATACACTTGAGTCCAAGGGGACATGCTTCCATTTTATCATTTCTGGCCTTGGATGGTCAACCCTGGACATAGAACATCTTGGTTATACTCGAGTTCAGTTTTGTTGGGGACAGAGCTTGCAGTTCTAGTGGAAATGCACTCATCCACAAAGGAAAAAATCAGATGAAATAAGATGCAGTCATGAGATGACACACATTCCATCCAGACGTGTGGAGAGAACTGCTCCAGGAGTGACCAACAGGTGGGCAGGAGAAAATGGGTATGCGGCTTAGTCCAGGTCCAAGAATGTCAAGTCTTTGAGTGCTAGAAGGTCTTACATATCAAACAGAGAAGTTTTACCTGCTCTCATGGCCAATAAACAGCCATTCCAGAAACCCAGAGACGGATGCAAGGAATAGTATTCAATTTGCAGCTACACGGTATGAAACAGAACAAAACAGAGACTCAGCATAGCCCAGAACACACAGGCATCTTCCAAATAAGAAGAAAGGGTCAGATCCACAAAGTACTTTGAAGGAAGGTCTGGCAATATAAAAGATGGTGTGTTAAAAAAATATAGCAAGCTTGGTTGACTAAGAGGCTTAGAAATCATCTGAATGTTCTTTAAAAAAAATAAAACAACAGAATCTAAAAGTGAACAAAGGATATAAATTTAAATTTAGCTTATCAGAACTCAACTTATCCCTATGGTATTTCCTTCTACATTTATTAGAATGGTAACAGAGAAAAATATCCTTTAGTCACAAAACCATCCTGTAATTCCAATTTTCTCAGCAAAACCTTAAAAGATGTTATATATTGGGGGATTTACACAGAAACCCTATCATGTAGGACACCAGGTCTTAAAAACTAAAGTGAATACAGAACTTGCCTTAGAAGTAAAAAAGGCAACAGTGAACCGACTTTCACTGGCATCGCAACACCAGACACCAGGCTTTCTAAGCCCTCTGCAAACACGGGCTTTTATCCGATTGCTTTAAATGAATTTTGGAAATGCTTGACAAAGCAAAGCAGATCCGGCCTCTCCAAGGCAACTTCACTTAAAAACCAAAATTTTTTAACCCTAAGGGAATTATGAAAAGATTTTTTTTAATGTTCCTGACATAGGGCATGAGAAAATATACCTAGGCTTTATACACCACAAAACACTAGATTCAGGAAAATCAGCGTTAAAGTGAGTGGCTCTCTAGCAAACCCCACCTTGCTGTCTGAGATCCTGTAAGCACAAACTGTGTGCCGTATGCCACGCCATGACCACGACTCAGGCTAACAGGAGCAAATGCGGTCAGACTGGAATCACACTCAAACACAGCTCCAAGTTCTCCCATGTGTTTCCCACATGGTCCCATGGAATGTTTTTAAACATGCTGATCATCTCAGTTCAAATAAAAATCTTATTAGATTTCTTATTAGATTAGAATATTCCAAAGTATACAAGGAGACGAGGCAGGTTCTGGACTGTAGGAAGAAATGCAGTTAATGAGCAATTACTATTTAAAGACCAAACCCATGTCAAAACAGCTTGACCAAAAAATGGTTTCTCACACACACACACACACACACACAGCCTGCCCTAGTGCTGCCAACAAAAATAGTGGGTGATGATGCTGCCAGCTCTAATGGGGCTGTGATGGGGATGGAGCAAGAAGATGCTTGCCGCCTCCTCTCATGGACACGCCTCCAGTGGCAATCCACTTGGCCACATCCCGTCTCCCCCCTGCAGAGACACCTATTCTTAACACGGCCACTGGGGGGAGGTGCCTTGCAGGCAAGGAACTCTAAAGGCAAATGTGAGAGTAGCTGGAAGACTTTCAAAGCAATCACACTCGGTGAAATGACCCTTCACTGGAAAAGGTCTCATTCTAAGTGGACATGGGCCATTTAATTTGTTATCAGAAATATCCACTGAGGAATTCTAACCTCATCCTAGAGTGGAACACTGGCCAGCGGCTCTGAACTTTGTGCTGAAGAGAAGTTTCTAGCACATCATGTCCATGGTGGGGGTTACTTCCAATGTGGGAGAAGGGGCTCTCTTCACAGCAGCTTCTCCAATCCTGGGAATCGAAGCCTAGGGTCTCCATACAAGAACTCTGCCTCCTGTTTGCCAGCTGGTTTGTCTTCATGGTGACTGCAAGGATGGTGGATGCTATAAATCAGTACCCTGTTACCATCTCTAAAAGAGGCTGGGGATCTAGACTTGGCTTTTGCCTCCTGTATTAATGGGGATTAGATGAGTCAAACAGGGCAAGAAAAGTCAAGTGTCAGTGGTTTAACAAGACACCAGAGCTTCTCCCTCCAAAACAGATGAAGTCTGTGTAAGTGGCCGGGGCCAATTTGACAGCTAAGCTCCATGATGTCCAGAAACCCAAATTCATCTGGTCCATGGTTCCAAGGTCTGAAGAGGGAGCTTGACCTCACAGTGAAGATGCGGATCCATCCATCGGGCTCATTCTCTTCCCTGGTGGAAGGATGAAGCAGGTGGAGAAGGGCATTCAATCCTGGGATACTGGCCACATGCGGCTATTTCAACTGAAGGGGAAGCCTGCAAGAGCCTCTGGAGTCACTGAGGTCTCCATCATCTTCCTGAACACACAGCTACAGCTCCTGATGCCCTTCTATGTGCCTCCATCCTCCTTGGCTGGACCAAACTCTCCATGGAAACAGTCACCAGCCACTCCCCATCCAGCTGTTAAAAAGATGTGGGAAGGAGAGGGGTATCACCCTACCGTCAAGGCAATCATGGGGTGAAAAGGCAGAAGAGGTATTCCAGTGCCCGAAGTAGGAACTCTGAGCACCATTTTACAGAAGGATCACTGCATGTGGCAGTCAGGTTCTAACGATTAAAACACTATTCTACTTTGGGTCTATTCCAGGCTGTAAAGAATTTAGTGGGCTGACAGAATTGTTGTTCAGTCGCTAAGTTGGGTCTGACTCTGTGACCCCATGGACTGTAGCACACCAGGCTTCCCTGTCCTTCACCATTTCCCAGAGTTTTGTTTGCTCAAACTCATGTCCATTGAGTCAGTACATGTGTGAAAATAGCTGATTCACACCCTCACTTTGAAGGCTATCATCACTGGATGTGGAATTCCAAATTGGCAGAATGCTTCTAGGATTTCAAAAATACCATGTCACAATCTTCTGGATGCCACTGTTTCTGTTGAGACATCAACTCGAAATCTTATTGCTGCTTTCTGAAGATCAGATGTCTTTTTACCCTCTGGACTCTTCTAGCACTTTCTCTTTGTCTCTGATTTTCAGCAATTTGACCATGATATGGGCTTCCCAGGTAGCACTAATGATAAAGGACCTGCCTGCCAATGCAGGAAATGTAAGAGACGTGGATTTGATCCCTGGGTGGGGACGATCCCCTGGAGGAGGAAACAGCAACCCACTCCAGCCCGGGAAATCTCATGGATAGAGGTACAAGCATGCATATATCTATTACCTACTACATGCCAGGCAATTTTCTAGGCACTTGGATATATTTAAATAGATGAGACAAAATATAAACATAAACATCATACATAAGACAATTTTATAGCTCTTAAGCTCTACAGGGGAAAACAGAGCTGTATAAAAGGGCAGGAGATATGGGGCACATTGTAGGATTTACTTTTACAAAAGATTTTCCAAAATCCTGTTAATAATTACTCCACCTCACTCCCACTCCATTCGTCATAAAGACATGCTTCTTTACAGAGTAACTGCACCTTTCTTCACCTGCCAATTTAGTTTTCTGAATGTCCTCAGGCAAAACCCTTAGCACTCAATATCCATTCTGAGTAACTACCCTGCCTTTATGACTTGGGGAAAATAAATACATAAATTATCCTTCTGCAAAGGAATCTGCTATTCTCCACCCTTGGGCCTTTTTGAGCCCCCAAATCTGCAGACAAATGGAGTGAGATTTTTTTTCCAAATCAGATTTTACTTATTTTGCACAAAACCTTTAAAAGAAGCTCTACTGAGTAGTTCTTGAAAACATATAGTATGGTTTAGGCTTTAAAAAGGATTTCCCCAGTCAATCTAAATAACATAAATCCAAGTATGAGGCTTTCCCACTAATTGCAGAAAAATCCAAGTCAGAAGCCTGATTTCATGGTAATCATTGCCATTTGTCTGATGAATTTTACAGTAATATTCGAATACTCATGAAGCTTCTCAGATAAGAACATACTAAGCCCAGAATAAGAGCTGCTGAATAATGTATACCTGCTTTCACGTAAATGAAAGTACTATTAATTTTGATATCTTCTATGGATACTCAATCTCAGTTTAAAAGAAGAGCATAAATTTCTATGTAAACCAGTTCACAAGCCAAAATATCTGTAAGGAATAGTTTATTTTGTTGTTGTTTCATTGCCAAGTTAGGTCCGACTCTTTGTGACCCCTTGGACTGTAACCTGCCAGGTTCCTCTGTCCATTAGATTTTCCAGACAAGAATACTGGAGAGGGTTGTCATTTTCTTTTCTCGACGAAATCTTCTCGACACAGGGATCAAACCCAGATCTCCTGCACTGGCAGGCTGATTCTTTACCACCAATGCCACCAGGGAAGCCCTAAGGAATACTTTATACTATATATAAATTTCTGTCCAAAATATCCAAGGGGAGATTCATGGACATCACCCAGCTACATACTTAATCCTTTAGGGGGCAAGACCTGCACGCACCTCTTAAATAAGGCAAGAGCTCCATTAGTCTAGTTTGTTAAAGCACCAGGTTTCCACCAGCCTTTATTTTAAGAATATGGTATTATTCAAAATTTGTCAATTCCTACCACTCTGGTATTTGACAGTTCCCACCCAGAAAACCTTTGGAAACAAACTGACAAGTCATTGCCATGAGCCAGGACAGAAGAATTTCTTAGACTGTTGTGAAAGATTCTACACAAAAATGTGATGGAATAAGTATGTTAACTTTCACTGATATAACAGGAAATGTTACATCCAAAGGTTTTGCATGTTTTGTTCCATGACATCCCCACAACCAAAATGGTGTGTTCAGTTTCATAAGACAAAGAATCCAGCTCCCATTCCTGTAGATGATAAAAGGCAAAGAAAAGCTAGGTGACCATCAGTGGCCACACAGTTGATAATACAGAACTGATATCTGGACCATTCTCCCTACTGTGCAGCATAACTTAAGGCCTAAGTATTGAACTCTCATCGTTCTGATCTATATTCAGATGCTCAGGGTGAGGTGACAACTGGATATGCTACTTAACATCTTTGCCCTCTCATTTCCCATCAGTCAAATGGGAATATAATCACTGGTTTCATGGCAGTGTTATCAGAATTAAATCAGGAAAAGCACGTAGAGTATTGACATTGCTGCTGCTGCTGCTAAGTCCCTTCAGTCATGTCTGACTCTTTGAGACCCCATGGACTGTAGTCCTCCAGGCTCCTCTGTCCATGGGGATTCTCTAGGCAGCAATACTGACGGGGGTTGCCATTCCCTTCTCCAGGGTCTCTTCCTGACCCAGGGATTGAACTCACATCTCTAAGTCTCCTGCATTGGCAGGTGGGTTCCTTATCACTAGCGCCACCTGGGAAGCCCAATGTATATGGTGACTTAAAAACGGGAAGATGAAAGCTGCATGTGAGATTCCTTTGTACAGTGCTATTACACATCATCTTGTCCCCAGTAATTCCAAGTTTAAAGCCTTCAGTTGTAGATAGACGAAGATTTCTGACCATGATTTCCCACACACTCATAGCTTGTCTTCCTCCGATCCCTAGGCAACTTCAGTGGGGGGACAATGTGTTAATGACATAAGTAATTGGGTTCTAAAAGATATCATGTTTTTTTTAATAGAACTGGAAGGAATGGAGGTGACACGTCAGGAGAAGAACAGCTCTTGACAAATGGGTGCACAGCCATTCCTGTAAACAGGAACTTCCCTGCAGGAAAACCTCCTCCCCTGGGATCTATAATTTGGCTGTTGCCTTAGAGAGCTGATGAAAGCAATTACAGGACAAAAAGGCTGATTTCCCCTGCATCTGGTGAGATGAGGCTGGGGATAATGTTTCATTTACACTAAAGGAATTCATGGTTTCTTTCCGAATAGAACCTGAAGGATGAATCCAAACTAATCAGAGGCATAGGCACCTTATCGAGATGAAAACGCCTTAAGATGCAGTTTCCCAGCCTTAAAGGTCAAGCCACTTATTAAAGAGTTTTAACGGTTTTATCAGAAATGACCGCCTTTGGTGCTTCACGGAAGCCAAAGGGGAAACACAGAGACATTCCTGTGTGTTTCCATTAACCGAAAATATTAGTGACCAACAAAGATAACGTTCTATGGAAAAAACAAAACAGAAAAATAAGTTTTTCAGGGCACAAGAAAACAAATGTCTTTCTGCCAATATTGTAGGCTTTTTTTCTTTTCAAATTTCCCTAGTTTTTTTATACTTGTGTGTGTGTGTTTGTACACTTGCTGTTGTTGTTCAGTTGCTAAGTTGTGACCAACTTTTGAGACCCCTTGCACTGCAGCATTCCAGGCTTCCCTGTCCTTCACTGTCTCCTGGAATTAGCTCAAACTCATGTCCATATGATAAAACTTGAATAGTTTTATCACAAGCATTGATTTGTGTATCCACCACCACAATTCAGATAAAAACACATTACCTTCATTTTCTAATTTTCAAAATAATCATTTGGTTTATTATCCTCTCAAGATGATTTGTTACTTTTCTTTAGTATCTTTATAAGCTCACTGATTTCATCACATTTTACGTGTTTCAGTCCATTGCAATAACTCTCCTCAAAAATTTCTGTCTTTGGCCTGTGGAACTCTCTCCCAATTTGTCTCTTGAGTCTTTTGGACACCATGCTATTAGTCTCTAATATTAATTACTATCTGATACAACAAGATGTTCTGAGCTCCTCTCATACATCTCATTCTTCAGATATCAAGAATCAGCCATTTCTCCAAGGAACTTGGCTTCTTTTAACGGCGAAATGGTGTTTCAAGGTCAGAAATTAATTGTTACAGGGTCTCATTGCTTCTGGGTTAATTTTTTTTTAATTTTTATTTTGTATTGGGGCACAGCTGATCTACAATGTCATGTTAGTTTGGGGTACACGGCAAAGTAATTCTCTTCGAACCCATGTCTCCCACACTGACAGGCAGAATCTTCACCACTGAGCCACCAGGGAAGCCCAAACAATTCTTTTTTTTTTTTAATTTCATCTGAATGGCTTGGCCACATAGATCAGGATATTTGTACTTTTAAAATTCCAGACGTGGGACTTCTATGAAAACTCAGCAGATCTGGCAAAACTGGGTGCATATTCCTACCTGGAGTTGGGCAGAGGCCTCTTCTCTGAGGCTTCACTCACTCGTGTCACTTGTCCCCCCCAGGAAGTCACCTGGGCTTGGCCCCCTGCAACTGACGTCAGGTGTCCTTGCTACAGAGTAGCACAATGGCTAAGACAGGAGCTCAGAGGAAGTCAAAATGAATGCCCAAAGGACTGCAGGAAGTTTCTGTCCTGATGAATTTAGAACCATCACTCTTCAGACAATTAACTTTACCCCGCACACCGGCGGGGCTGCCACAGACTGTTTTCAATTGAACTTTAGCAATGTCACAATACTTCCCAGAACATTAATGCCATCAAGTCTTTTTCAAGCAGTAGTAAAACCCCATACCATTTTCTCTCCTTTTCTAATTAACGTCCACAATAGATCTGAAGTCGGCCTCACTTCTTAAGAAAGAAACTAAAACACTGCTAGATTTTTAATATCAGCTCTGCTAGAATCCAGACATGCCTGCCCTCTCCCCACAAATTTTTATCCGTCAACAGAATTTTATGATATTCTTGATTTAGTACTTAGAGCACTAGTAGAGACTTAACTGGGCTTCCCAGGGGGTGCTAGTGGTTAAAGAACCCACCTGCCAATGCAGAAGACATAATAGACCCAGGTTCAATCCCTGGGATGGGAAGATCCCCTGGAGGAGGGCATGGCAACCCTCTCCAGTATTCTTGCCTGGAGAATCCCATGGACAGAGGAGCCTGGTGGGCCACAGTCCACGGGATAGCAAAGAGTCAGACACAACTGAAGCGACTGAGCATGCACGCACAGTGACTTAATTAAACATGAAACTCTAAAGGGGATACATAAAATCAGAATTACATAAAAATATTCCAGATTTATTAACGAAGCCAAAACCTAATTGAAAGCTGAAATATAGAGGCTGGGCAAATGCACTGCATTTACACTGAAACCTTGTTCGCCTGGGACAGAAGAAAGGCACTACCTTGGTCCCTCCTTTCCCTATGGGCCCCCTCCAAACCCCTCCCCAAACCACGGCACCCTGGAAGCATGCAGATTTGGGGTGCACCCAAGAATCTGTCTGCAATGCAGGAGACACAGGATACACAGGTTTGATCCTTGGATCGGGAAGATCTTCCGGAGAAGGAAATGGCAGCTCACTCCAGTACTCTTGCCTGGAGAATCCCATGGACAGAGGAGCCTGTGGGCTACAGTCCATGGGGTCGCAAGAGTCGGACACAACTGAGTGACTAAGCACAGCGCATCTCTGCCCTTCTTCATGGTGCTGGATGTTAATACCAAGCATGTGTCCTCCAGGCTCACGGGCACAGATGGCTCACAAAAGTCTGTGGCACATGTAATGCAAAGCTGGACTGGGTCTCCTCTGGCTTTGGTGCAGGTGGGGAACATAGGACTGGGAGTCTCAAGCCCTTCCTAGGTGTGAAACGTTTAGCTGGAGAATATTTTTATCTTTGGAGGGAGGGGGTCTGTGTCTAGTGTCTGTATTGTTGTGAAAAGATTCCTAAACACGGCAGGAAGCAGGAAGCCTGAGGAGTCCTGGGAAAACTCTGCAAATGAACCTACAAGCTTTTTGCCCAGAGGTTCTGATTCAGTGGTTCAGGTATGAGACCCAAGATGCCACATTGCAAAAATGTCCCTCAGGAATTTCCAAAGATTGGGTGGATTAAAGAAGCACTGTCTTCTACTGGTTTGAGCGGAACTGATCCTCCTCCTTCAAGGAGGAAGCAAGGTCAAGACTACCAGGAAGCCAGAAGGGGCAGCTGTGTGAACACAGAGGAAGAACCAAGGGTCTGGTTATGGAGAAAGGAAGCCAGAAAGGATACACTTTATAACAAAGCAGAGCTTCAAAGAGAGCCCCCTTTGTTATGACAGCTCTGTATCTTGTATGCATGGGTCTGTCTACTGATGGGCTGGTACCAATGTGGGGTGGGAGAGGAATGGACCCAGAAATCTTTTCCAGAGTATCACTTCTCATTAGCTTGTACCATTCATCTCAAGTCATAGACAATCAAAGACAACTGAAGAATAAATACAGCTGTTCCCAAAATTTTCTCTTCAAAGTAAAAGTCCTGGGACATTTACCAAGTACTCTTCATTCTTTGGGCTTCCCTGGTGATTCAGGGGGTAAAGAATCTGCTTGCAGTGCAGGAGACCCAGGTTCTACCCCCCGGGTTGGGAAGATCCCCTGGAGAAGGAAATGGCAACCCACTCCAATATTCTTGCCTGGAGAATTCCATTGACAGAGGAGCCTGGTGGGCTACAGTCCATGGGATCCCAAAGAGTCTGACACAACTCAGCGACTAACACTTTCACTTTCCTCATTCTTTAGGCTCACAAGAGGAAAATAAAAGGCAAATGTATGGTGGTCAAGAAAAAATGCACTGACTATAAACATGGACTTTACAGAGAGAATCAGAGAGAATGTGAGAGGGAGGAGGTGATTAATAATCAAAGCTTTATGACACCATTGGACACAAATGTCAGTCTCCCACCTGACATGCTAAACTTAAGCCAACTTTTAAAAAGGCAGATAAAACTTTCATTCAAATATTGCAATTTATCAAAATCAAATAGAATAATGCAACTCTGATTCAGCTGAACTGCTTGCCACCCAAAATATAGACTTAATTCTCCAAAATCATTTCAAAATTTCTAGTCTTCTTTGCGGTAAGGAGTATTCTTGTAACTAAGTTCTGACCAATGAAAATGAAACGTAAGTGAAGTATTATGTGGCTACTTCCAGAAACCACCTTTGAAGCCAGCACACATTGGCCCTTTGCCCCTCTTACTGCTTCTCTTCTTCATCACCTAATTCAAGTTAGCTAAAATTAGGATGTGATGGCTGGAGCTGGAGCAGTCATCTTGATCCTTGAGGTGCCACATTAGGATGGTACAGGGAACCAAAAAGAAGAGGCTGCCCCACCACCACAACCAGAGTCTACTTACTTCCACATCCCTTTTACTGGAAGGGGAAAATAAAATTCTATGTGCTTATAACATTCTCATTTTGTGTTTTCCATCACCTTGGGCTGGATCTAATCCTAACTAATACATAATGTTTTATACCAGTAATATCCATCAGGATGTTAGAAGATGTTTTCTTTTAAAATTTTCTTGCTCTTCAAAAAGAAAACTAAAGTATCTGGTCTTTGTCTCGGCAGATGTAGAAATCATCCAAGAGGGCAACACACAGCAACTCCATTAGCACAACTCATGAATAAATTTTTCATCAGCTCCCAAGTGTTAAGTAAACTGAAAACACACAAGAACAGAGTGCGTTCCTTTCCCCTACATTCTCCAATACATTTCCTCTTTGACTCAAACTGATAGTATCAGGTTTTAAGATTCATTCTCACCACTATCATCCGTCCCCTCACCCTTAAATCCCCAAGGTACTGATAAGACTTGAGGTTCACAGGATCCGTGTAGAATCGACATGTGAAGATATACAGTAAAAATGAAAAGAAACGCTATCCCCGAGAGTCAGAAAACTTGCATTCGTATCCTGGCATTACTGCAGAAGTCAAGACGGCCCTGCTGTGATGGTCATGACCTCTTAGTGCCTCACCTTCTCATCTGTGAACTAAAGGGACTGAATGATGAGAGCTTCACGATTTCTCTAACACGAGGGTGCTATGGTCTAAAATGATACTCCTGAAAGTTTCTTCACCAGGTGGCTTAGCGGTAAAGAATCTGCCTGCCAATGAAGGAGATGCAAGAGATGCTGGTTCGATCCCTGGGTCAGGAAGATCCCCTGGAGAAGGAAATGGCAACCCACTCCAGTATTCTTGTCTGGAAAATCCCATGCACAGAGGAACCTAGCAGGCTCCAGTCCATGGGGCAGCAAAGAGTCAGACATGACTTAATGACTAAACCTCCACCACCAAAGTTTCTTCAGGGGCTCCAACACCTGCAATATCAAAGTTATTTCAATTCAGAACACTGATATTTGAGAATGACTTACTATTTTAACCACTGTATGCTAAGAATCTGTTACTCTACTAACTTGATATTCATGCTTACTGTTAGAAACAAAATTTGGAGAAAATTACGGCCATAAAGACTTTGAAAAGAATTTACCAGACACTCGATGTTCTGGGACAAATTTCAAAATCTCAGGTTGATAAACAGAAAGCAAAAGCTTGATGAAGAAGTGTTACTCCCTCTTCAGAGTGCATAAATCCTGTATGAGAAAAGTTGTTAAATACAATTTAATCCACTCTGGAGTACAGTTAAACGGATATGATGGATGGCAGGTTGTCTTGATATTTCCATTTGCCAAATTATGATGGATGAGTGATGTTCACTGCTGAATTTCCAGGCAGGGCCTGTGTTTGAACTCCCTGTCTATACCAAGAGCTTCCAATCAACAACTGTTCTAAATCTGTCTCCATCAGACCTGTGTGACACTCCACAATTATGATAAAGGGGAAGGCCAGAAACCCTACAGAGTAAGCCCCTGGGTACTCTGTGTGATGGGACATGCAGTCAACCTGTCAGCAAAGTGAAACTGTCTCAGCAAATTTGCAGTATTTTGGACTTCTAGGTAAGCTTTCTCAGCAAACTTCCCCCACCCCCCAGGGAAAAAAGTGCTTCTGGCTCGGTAATTATTTGCCTTCAGGGAAAGAATTTACTGTGAGGAACTGGGAGAGAAACTTGATATTTCATGTCCGCTATTTCCTGAGTCATACAAAAGCCCCAGATAAATGACTTTTAATCACCCACCTAAATTTGAATGAAGAGGATCACAAATCAGTGAAACTGTATATAATCCAAAGATACTCATCTGGACAGTAACAATGTAGCATTTACTTAGTGTGTATTAAGCACATATGTGTTTCTAATTATGTGTAGTTTAAGGTAATAGTGGTGCTGGAGAAGATTCTTGCGAGCCCCTTGGACTGCAAGGAGATCAAACCAGTCAGTCCTAAAGGTATCAGTCCTGAATACGCATTGGAAGGACTGATGCTGAAGCTGAAGCTCCAATACTTTGGCCACCTGATGCCAAGGACTGACTCATTGGAAAAGACCCTGATGCTGGGCAAGACTGAAGGCAAGAGGAGAAGGGGACGACAGAGGATGAGATGGTTGGATGGCATCACTGACTTGATGGACATGAGTTTGAGCAAGCTCTGGGAGTTGGTGATGGACAGAGAAGCCTGGCATGCTGCAGTCCATAGGGTCACAAAGAGTTGGACATGACTGAGCGACTGAACTGAATTAAGGTAATAGAGGTGGCTCAGTGGTAAAGAATCTGCCTGCAAAGCAGGAGAGACAGGTACAATTCCTGGATCAGGAAGATCCCCTGGAGAAAGAAATGGCAACCCACTCCTGTATTCTTTTCTGAGAAATCCCATAGACAGAGGAGCTTGGCAGGCTACAGTCCTCGGGGTCGAAAAGAGGTGGACATGACTAAGCAACTAAACCAAGGTATAACAGAGAGTCTTCTCTGCCACTCTGCGGAAACACAAATTTACAGCTTCAGGATGGAAAGTAGAAACAAACATAGAAATGACTGACAGTTAAATATTCAAATAGCTAAGAAAATAATGTATGTGCCAAATGTCTAAATAGAGGTTTTTTTAAATGCTCAACAGAAAAAAGTGAGCAAGATGTGGCTCATTTTCAGCATGAATCATCCAAAGATGGCATACTCTAAAAAAGCTGGGAATACAGACTCTTTAAAGTGATGTGTTTCAGTGTAATACTAACAGCCCACTTTCCTGTGCAAGGGTCCATCCTGGTCCTTACAGAACAGAGTTACTGTGTAAAGTGCCCTTCAAGGCTACACAATCTAAAGATAATGGTACTGTGAGCTTTCAGGCATAATAAAGATTCAGGGTCAAAATAAGATTTTTCCTATATATATTTGACACTTGAAAGGTATTTCATATAAACATTAAGGCATGTTTAGAGTAAGTGCTTCCCTGGTGGCTCAGATAGAAAAGAATCTGCCTGCAACATGGGAGACCTGAGTTCCATCCCTGGGTTGGGAAGATCCCCTGGAGGAGGGCATGGCAACTCACCGCAGTATTCTTGCTTGGAGAATCCCTTGGACAGATGAGCCTGGAGGGCTACAGTCCATGTGGTCGCAAAGAGTCAGACACGACTGAGCGACTAACACCTCCACCACCATGTTGACAGTATATGTTTTTCCTTCATGGAGAGTACACAAGAGATAGCTTCAACAACACAGAATGTCCAAAGCTTGACTTTAATTCATTATTTCACCATTAAGACAAAAATTAGGCCAGGATTTAAAGTTAGGTTAGCTTTATACGGTTCCCGGTTCCATACGATTAGAGGTTTGAAAAATCCTTGAAGTTGGAAGTATTTTTTTAAAAAATCGAAGCAGCTATTAAGGATAATAATTTAAGTAAGGAACTCAAATGTGTGCTTTGGGATGATAAGGGGAAAACACTTGAGAGCGGTTTTAGAACAGTATGGAAAATAAAACTAAGAGTCCCCAGACCATCTTTAATTGCTTTACTTCAATAAATGCTACACCTTTTTTCTAACATGAACTCTGTCTTGACTACTTTCTTTCCAATGCTTTTCATTGCTTGCTTTTCTTTTCGACTTACTAGCAAATAGATGCTGTTGTTTTTTGTTTTTTTGTTTAGATACAATGGAAGTTCTGCTGTAGCAGAAAATTAAAGAATAAGGGGGAAATCAGGAAAGAAATAATACTGCACCCAGAGATCAGCCTCAAGCATGAGTCCATAATCTACCCTATGATGACTGTCTACTTTACTGCCAAAAGGGACCCGTGTGCCCTGGATCAGGGACACAGACATCCTTGCAAAGTCCTCTGGGAAAACAAGCTAGGCTTATATAAGGGAGCATTTCTCCATTTCTCTGACGTACAACAAACAGAAAGGCATTTCAGCCAGGAAAACCACACACAGAAAGTTGGAGAGAACTTCATTTTCAAAATGCTTAATAGCTAGTTTCTTGATGAGTCTTCAGTTTGTTAACTTATGAATAAACATAGGAATTGAGGTGGGAGTCAACAAGAGTCCAGGATACAGATAAATCATTCCTGCTTCTAGCAACTAAAATAAGAGAAAAATCAAATTCAAGTGTTAGTCCCTTAGCCATATTCGATTCTTTTCGACCCTATGAACCGTAGCCCTCCAGGCTCCTCTGTCGATGGGATTCTCCAGGCAAGAATACTGGAGTGGGTTGCCAAGCCCTCCTCCAGGGGATCTTCCTGACCCAAGGATCTAACGCAGGTCTCTGCATTGCAGGCAGATTCTTTACTGTCTGAGCCACCAGAGAAGCCCATAAAAGAGGAGAAATGCTGTTATTTTGACTATTACATAGTCATGAAAAAACAGAGTAATGAATTTGAAATATTTTAAAATAGCAAAATATCTGAATGTTAAAGAGCTCATATTATGGTACAACAGAATAGAAACTGGAATAACTTGGGGAAGCTTTAAGAAAAGGTCTGAGGTTGGAGCTGAGAAGATCTTGGTTTGAATCCCAGATTTGTTATTCATACTTAATGACCCTGTGACCTTGACCAAATAACCTTAAATTCTGATTGTTGATTCTGATGCCTTTGGTTTTAGTGCCTATAACATAGAAATGATTGTAAAACCTATAGTGCTATTTTGGGGTTTACATTTGAAAAAATAACATCTGTAAAATATCCAACACACAGCAGATATTTTTTCAACCACTGAACAAAAATTCTTTGGGGTTAAATTTTTCACATTTGGCTTTGCTAAAAAATTGCAAATTTTTAACACAGCACACAGGAAAACTTATTTATCCATTTTCAAGTTATTCTAGAAGCAAAAGCCAAACACATACTCACTTTCCCACATCCAAATTGGGAAGAAATAGTAATTTGGCTGTTTATTTGGACTTCTATGTCTGTAAAACAGCTTTACAACATAAATTCAGATTTGACACGCTACTGGCTTGCCACAAAAAAAAAAAAAGTCAACTATTCTGCTGTCTCTCAAAGACTTTGCTAAATACAGCTGTGAGACTTAACAACAGCAACGAAAGCGAGGGTACACAACTAAGCAAAATTTTATCCGAGCATACACTTAAGTTCATTAAGGATTAATACAAAGAATGGCGCATTTTCCTTACAAGCCAAAACAATTTAGTGAAGAATAAAAGCAATCTTTTGAGGTTAAAAAGTATTTGATGAAAAAGTGCATCGAAAATATAATCTCAGAAATCACAAAAACACAAAAAGAATTGGTCTTTCTCATAAGTATCTTTGGCACAGAGCAGAATTAGAGGTTGGGCTTCCCAGATGGCACAGGGAAAAGAATCTGCCTGCCAACGGAGGAGATGCAAGAGACATGTGTTCCAGCCCTGGGTCGAGAAGATCCCCTGGAGGAAGAAATGGCTCCCTGCTCCAGTATTCTTGCCTGGGAAATCCCATGGACAGAGGAGGCTGGCAGGCTACAGTCCAGGGGGCTGCAAAGTGTTGAACATGATGAGCGACTGAAAGTAACAACAACAACAAGCATTGGCAAAGATGTGGGGAACCTGGAACCCTCGTACACTGCAAGTGGAAATGAAAACATCACAGCTTCTTTGGAAAAGGTTGGTCCTTTTTCTAAAACATAAACACAAAGTCATATGTGACCCAGAAATTCTGCTTCTATGTAAAATACTAACAGAAATGAAAAGATGCATTCATACAAAATTGTATACACAAATGTCCATAATTAGCCAGATAGTGAGAATAACTCAGATGCTTGTTAACTGATGAATAGATGTATAAGATATTGAGATGTGGTTCAGTTCAGTTCAGTCGCTCAGTTGTGTCCAACTCTTTGCGACCCCATGAACCGCAGCACACCAGGCCTCCCTGTCCATCACCAACTCCGGGAGTCCACCCAAACCCATGTCCATCCAGTTGATGATGCCATCCAACCATCTCATCCTCTGTCATCCCCTCTCCTCCTGCCCTCAATCTTTCCTAGCATCAGGGTCTTTCCCAGTGAGTCAGCTCTTCTCATCAGGTGGCCAAAGTACAGGAGTTTGAGATGTGGTATATACACACAATAGATTATCAAGTTATGAAACAGAATAAAGTACTGATAAGTACTATAATATGGATGAAACTGGAAAACATTATTCTAAGTGAAAGAAGCCAATCACAAAAGACTAGGTATTGTATAATTCCATTTATAAGGAATATCCATTATAAGCAAATCCATAGACACACAAAGTATATTCGTTAGTACTTTGCACATTAGTACAATAGTTGCTTAGGGCTGGACTGGGGAACAGAAATGGGGATTCATTGCTAAAAATGGGTATAGAACCTGTAAGCATGATGAAAAATGCTCTAAAAGTAGACTGTAGTGATGGTTGTACAACTCCTTGACTATACAAAAACCACCAAACTGTACATTCTACATCAGTCAATTGTATGGTGTGTGGCGTATATATCAATAAAACTGTGTCTTATTAAGAACAAAAAATGGCACTCTATAATTTCAGAAGGGAGACTTAAGCATTAATGCCTAGAAGAATGAGAAAGTTAAATCTGGAACACAGTTAGAGGACAGTCCATTATTAAGATATGGCCACTGACCAGAATGAGCTATCTCACCAATGAAGACCATAAGTTCAGGGAGAAGCCGAGTCAATAAGCTCCTGACCAGCTTCCATAGATGGAAAGCCTCTAGTTGATAGAAGTCATTTGGGTCTGTTGAAATCTAGGGTCAAATGCAACCCTAAAATACTACCAACCTGTGCAACTGACAAGTATATGAAAAATAAGAACATTTTAATTCTCAGGAACACAACTATAATATTAGTTAAAAATAAAAATGAGCCAGGGTCCCATCACCCTACAATTTTAAAAATTTATTTTAAATATATGTATATACCAGGAGCAGTTAACCTTTAATGTGGTTGTTCAGTTGCTAAGTGATGGCTGACTCTTCATGACCCCACGGACTGCAACACATCAGCCTCCTCTATCCTCCATTATCTCCCGGAGTTTGCTCAAATGCATGCCTATCGAGTTGGTGATGCTATCTAACCATTTCATCTTCTTCCACCCGCTCCTCCTTCTGCTCTCAGTCTTTCCCAGCATCAGAGTCTTTTCCGATGAGTCAGCTCTTCACATCAGGTGACCAAAGTACTGGAGCTTCAGTTTCAGCATCAGTCCTTCCGACGAATATTCAGGACTGATTTCCTTTAGGATGGACTGGTTTGATCTTTTTGCTGTCCAAGGGACTCTCAAGCGTCTTCTCTAACAGCACAGTTCGAAAGCATCAATTCTGTGGTGCTCAACCTTCCTTATGGTCTGTCCAACTCTCACATCCATACATGATTAATGGGAAAACCATAGCTTTAACTATATGAGCCTTTGTCAGCAAAGTGATGTGTCTGTTTTTTAATATGCTGTCTAGGTTTGTGATAGTTTTCCTTCCAGGAAGCAAGCACCTTCTAATTTCATGGCTGCAGTCACTGTCCACAGTGATTCTGGAGCCTGAGAAAATAAAATCTGTCATGGAGTATTATTCAGTCTTTAAAAAGCTAATGCACATTATAGCAAGGATAAACTTTGAGGACATTGGGCTAAGCAAAATAAACTAATCAGAAAAAGACAACTACTGTATGATTCTACTTAGATGAGGCAGTTGGAGTAGCCAAATTCAAAAGAGACTGAAAGTACAGTTGTGGTTGCCAGGGGCTGGAGGGGAGGGAAGACGGGGATAAGTAATTATTACTTAACGTATACAGAGTTTCAGTTTCACAAGATGAGAAGTTCTGGCAACTGGTCACAGCAGTGTGAATGCATTTAACACTACTGAACTATACACCAAACAAATGTTTAAGATGGTAAATTTTATGTTATGTGTATTTTACCACTATTAAAAACAATATAACTAAAGTCTAAAATGTTTAAGTCTTACCTTTTCCCAGATTGGAGAATCCACCTTCAGAACACTGAATTATCATGTGCTCTAGGGTCTATTTTTATTTTCCCCCTAGTAGCCAACAGGTGTGTTAGCACTCATTATTTCATTGTGGAGGCTTGAATATCAGAAAAGGGAAATCCTTCATGACTCTTCCCCCTTTCAGGTTTTCCTAGATACTCTTGTATGTTTAGTTTCTATAAGAACATGATGATCAAACTGTCCAGCTCAAAATAAAAATGAGTCACTTTTTCTGGTTGCATTCAATTTACTAACTTGAACATAAATGACATCTTTATGATTAGTTATCCTATCCAAGTGGAGAAGGAAATGGCAACCCACTCTAGTATTCTTACCTGGGAATTCCCATGGGCAGAGGAGCCTGGTGGGCCATGGGGTCCCCAAAGAGTCAGACATGACTGAGCAGCTAGACAGCAGTAACGATCCTTCCAAGTATAGATTATAACTATCCATTTATTCAAATCTACTTTCTGCCCTTCCAGGAAAGGTTTATAACATCCTTTATACAGATTTTATATATATATATATGCTTAATACTACTCCCAGATATTTTATTTCCTTGTTCTTATTGTTGCTGGCATCTTGGAGAAGGAAATGGCAACCCACTCCAGTATTCCTGCCTGGAGAATCCCGTGGACAGAGGAGCCTGGTGGGCTGCTGTTCACGGGGTCACAAAGAGTCAGACACGACTGAGTGACCAAGCACATTGTTGCTGTCATAAATAAAATGTTCTCCATGTTATCTTCTGATGAGCAAGTGTTTGGTTTTTTAAGTAAATTATATATCTTGGTATTTCAATAATTTTTTTTTTATTGTTTGTGTTAGTCTTCTCATTGATTCTTTTGGATTTTCCAGGTATCACCTGCAAAGAGCTAGCCTTCACTTCCTCACGTACAGATCTTCTGCCTTTAATTAGCTTTCTTTGTCCTAATCTCATTGGCTAATACCACCAATAAAAAGGTAAACAGGTGAAGATAGCGTCACCCTTGCCTTCTTTGGAGGCTAATAGCATACTTCTTACGCTTTAACATGAAGTAAGACGTAGACCTTATTTCTTCACTCTAAATAGTTTAGTTCATGTTAAAGAACTGATCACCAATGCATACTTTATTGAGTTTTTTCTTAAAGTTAGGAATGGGTGCTGACTTTTGTGAAAAGCCTCCATGAAGGCAGGGAACTTGGCTGCATTTTTCAACACTCCATCTATAGAATGTTCAATACTAAACACATAAAGTTTAGTATTATTTTTGATAAATGCATAAATGACCAGTTCTAAGTTCCTAATTCTTCTATATAGCATACTGATTGTTATATTGTTTTCTAGTGTATATGATACACAATGGGCACATTATAACTGTCAGAATATCCATACTTGCTCAACTAATAAGCGGACCTGAAAAATAAAGAAAAACTAGCAGTAGGAGGCTACAAGTATCACCTGTACAGTTTAAGCTTTAAAGCATTTGATAAAAATTCCATCTCTACTAAGGGACTTGTTTTCCTTTCTCTCTCTGGAGGTCAAGAATAGCAATAGTGAGCTAATCTAAGCTTATTTTAAATAAACTATACCAGTTTCAACATTCATTATGCCCTCATTGTAAAAATGTTCAGGTGAAAAGCTCTGGGCATCTGACAACAGGTTGAACGCTTTAATTCAGTGAGAGGAGGGGACACCACAAGCCAGTAATAGAAAAGCCTTTTTAACAAAGGATGTTATTCTCTTAGAGTAGTAATCTATCGCAAATTATACAGAAAGAACTTGATTATAGTTTTCAGTCTTCTAGAAAAGGATAATTTAATACGAAGCTAAAAGCTGATTCATTTTTGCAAGGATTTTACTAGCTGTCAATTATACCCTTTATGAACCATCCACTGAGCTGATGTATAGTTAAACACAGACTGGGAACATTATTTGATTACAATTAAGGTTCTCAATATGATATTGTGAAAGTCTGATATACTAGCAAAAATATATATTCTTAACTCCCTGTTTAATTTATATTTCTATAGTCCAGATAATCATTATTTAAAAATCTTACTCTATGCTTTCTGAAAGCCAACTCAAAAGCTGACTAAAGAAGATGAACATAAATATTCAAAAACACTTTTAAACATCAGACTCTACAATATTCTAGTGTTAAGGTAATTCTTGCTGGAAAATAGACAGGGTATCAATTTTGGGGATCACTGTGTCCAAACACACAAATATTAATAAAATATTGCAGTAGCAAGGACTTTGAAGATCACCTACCAATAAATTCCACCCTCTCACATAATAGAAAAAAAAAAAGAACTCAAGATAAGCCATTTTCCAAGTCACATGTCTAGTGTTTAGTAGAGCCACGCTAGTTTTGGGTTTCCCAGTCAAGAATGAAAGCCACTTTTTCTGTTTCTCTCTTTAAACCACAGTTAACACAAAGAATTTGAGACATATCCTGTAAAGAATGACACAGTATATTTTTAGGTAGCTGGCACGGGATGTCAATTTACATTTTCCTTAAAGAGCTAGAAGTAAAGTTCCTATGAGTCATTTTAAAAAACAGCTTGCAGGAGATAAAAAATATTTTTCTTTCCTTCATAATTTTAAGTTGTATAATACATAATCAAAAGGATAGGGCCTCAAGTAATTAACAGTACCTTGCATTTGCCTACAAGGAGATTTACAAATGCTTGCTCAGACACCAGGTGGATTTTTAAAACAGATTCCACAATAATCTCCAAAAGGAATTCAGGTATTTAGAGTCACCAATTACCAATGATTTTAAAATTACTGCCTTAAAAGTCAAATTTTATATTGACTACTCCATTTCTCCTCCACTCCCAAATCTTAAAACATTTTTACATGGCTAGCTTCAAAAAAAAAAATTATTTCCTTGGGAAGTCTGAAGGCAAAGATGGCTAATAATTTATAGTTCCTTTCCATATTTTTTCTGTTTTAGACCATAACTCATTCCTAACACTCTCAAAATTCTCAGTATGTGTAGCATCTATTTTCAGGATAATCTTTTTTACACAGGTAGAAGCAACCTGGCTTATTTATTGGCAAGAACAAGAGTGTAGTTTGCATTTTGTTCCATTGGGACAGTCTGTCTCTCCACATTAGAATCTTGGCTTCCAACCCTTTTAAAGTTATCTTCTATCTGAAACAGGCACCTCTCTTTAATTATTTTAAAATGTCAGTGAGGGGGAAAAAAAAAAAAAAACTAGCTCTCACAAAAACAAAACAAAACAAAAAAACCCCTCAATTAATACCTCTGTTTTTGACGTCCCTCACACCCTCGTGCCTATAATCACTATATGATCACCATATGTCACTTTTCCATAATCTGGACCCAAATCAATGTCCTTTGGTGTTGAGAAAGAAAAAAACACATAAAAGGAATTATAGGAGTAGAGAATTATAAAGAGAAATGAGATTCATGCATTCTATATATGGAATAATCAATATAGAACTCTTCTATCCTTTTGAGTTTTTAAAGAAACTTATCTACAAAGTTAAAATTATTTACTGGAATTTAAAATGCAGAAGTAACTCCAACTTAATCTTTACAATCAATGAAAAAACTAGAGATAGTTGATTGCACTCTGCCAATCTCCAGTACTGTGAAATTGCTGCATATGATAAACTACATTTTTGTTGCTATTGTTGTTCACTCACTCAGTGCATCTGACTCTTTGCGACCCATTGGACTGCAGCACGCCAGACTTCCCTATCCATCACCATCTCCTGGAGCTTGGTCAAACTCACGTCCATTGAGTCAGTGATGCCATCCAGCCATCTCATCCTCAGCCATCCCCTTCTCCTGCCTTCAATCTTGCCCCGCATCAGGGTCTTTTCCAATGAGTCGGCTCTTTGCATCAGGTGGCCAAAATATTGGAGCTTTATTCTCAGAATAAGTCCCTCCAATGCATATTCAGTATTGATTTCCTTTGGAATTGACTGGTTTGGTCTCCTTTTAGTCCAAGGGACTCTCAAGAGTCTTCTCCAACATCACAGTTCAAAAGCATCAATTCTTTGGCACTCAGTCTTCTTTATAGTCCAACTCTCACATCCATACATGACTACTGGAAAAACCAGAGCTTTGACCAGACGGACCTTTGTCGGCAAAGTTATGTCTCTGCTTTTTAATATGCTGTCTAGGTTTGTCATAGCTTTTCTTCCAAGGAGCAAGCATCTTTTAATTTCATGGCTACAGTCACGATCTGCAGTGATTTTGGAGCCCAAGAGAATAAAGTCTGTCACTGTTACCATTGTTTCCCCATCTATTTGCCAGGAAGTGACAGGACTAGATGCCATGATCTTAGTTTTTTAAATGCTGAACTTTAAGCCAACTTTTTCACTTTCCTCTTTCATCTTCATCAAGAGGCCCTTTAGTTCCTCTTCACTTTCTGCCATAAGGGTGGAGTCATCTACATATCTGAGATTATTGATATTTCTCCTGGCAATCTTGATTCCAGCTTGTGCTTCATCCAGCGCAGCATTTCGCATAATGTGCTCTGCATATAAGTTAAGTAAGCAGAGTGACAATATATAGCCTTGACGTACCCCTTTCCCAATTTGGAACCAGTCCATTGTTTCATGTCTGGTTCTAACTGTTGCTTTTTAACCTGCATACAGGTCAATACTACCTAATACTCACAATGGTGTCTTGGGTATTTCCTCCAACATGATATTTTCTTCTTTCTTCTTCTTATAAAATATTATAATCCAACTTTGGAAATATAACAAAATAGAGACAATGAAGAATATTTTGAAACCACACAGTACTAACAGCCCAAGCACAACCACTTGAGGTACATAAATTGGCTTCTCTGGTGGTGGAGATGGTAAAGCATCGCCTGCAATGTAGAAGACCTGGGTTCAATCCCTGGGTCTGAAAGATCCCCGGGAGAAAGCAATGGCTACCCACTCGAGCAAACTTGCTTGGAGAATTCCATCAGCTATAGTCCATGAGGTCACAAAGAGCTGGACATGACTAAGTGACTAAGCGACAACATAGAAATAAATACAGATATGGATATCTACAGGCTTCCCAGGTGGCTCAGTAGTAAAGAATCTGCCTGTGGATGCAGGAGACACAAGAGACGTGGGTTTGATCCCTGGGTCAGGCAGATCCCCTGGAGGAGGAAATGGCAACCTGCTCCAGTACTCTGGCCTGGGAAATGCCATGGTCTGTGGAGCCTGGTGGACTACAGTCCATGGGTCACAAAAGAGTTGGATGCAACTGAGCATGCAGGACTTTAAGGAAGGGTACCTTTTAATTCTGGGAAGACCAAGTAACCAGGTACTCAAGGCCTATCTAGAAACCCTCCAGATGGGTGATGCTCATGATCTTGAAAATCTCTAGCAAACTGCTCCATCGAGCTAAAGTAAAATCTGCTCTGGAAAGGTATCCTGTTGGTCATGATGCTCTGCTGGATGCTAGCCATTTCCTTTCATATGAACACACCCCAGCATTCAACAGAGATTAAACAACACATATGGATAATGCTGTTTGCTATATGTTAACAATCTTGGCAGGTTTCCCTTTAATAAACTACTCCAGATGTTAGCCTCAGTAATTATGCCTGCCACCATTCAGCCTTAAGAATGAAATACTGCTGCTACAATTCCTTGTTTGTGTGTCTATGGATCATCCATAAACATAAAGCCTGCACCATTAGGACAGCCCCACAAACGGGCTCTGCATAGAAACAGGCATAAAGAAGACGCAGCAACAGACTGACCAGCGTGAACTGGTAACCATGAAAACACAGATGCTCTTAGAAGTTTTCAAATCATTTTTACATGCTACATTTGCACCTTCTGTAGCTAATGAAACATTTACACATTCCAATGCCTTACTATTTCAAAATATGCCAGAAAGTGACAAATCTGATGCAAACAATTATCTGTAGCACAGATACAACAGACTATCATGCATGAAAAGAAATCTAGTTTGGAAATCTGATTCTATAGAGGAAAATTAAAATTGAGATGTTGTGTGCTAAAGTTTTAAGTATTGTTAGAATTGGGGAAAACACGGTTGTTTTCATTTTCTGAAGGCCTAATTTGCAAAAGGACTCTTCATGATCCTATTAAGAAACAAAACAAGTCAAAACAGGTCTATAACTAAGTGTCAGAACAATAAGTTATAATGACTTGATTTAAAGGAGAATCCTGGAAAAGGCATAGCTGATGTTACAAGTGATGCAATTTTCTTGACTTTAAAATGAATCTCCTTGGTGAGGAATAATCAACCCAGTCTTTTGGGATATTTAAATGACTGTGCTAAAAAGGCAGCATAACCAGTGAAATGATTAAACTGATATCAAATGATTGCTGACAGTAGACTATTGAAAGTATTAATAATGCTGTCAGTATCATAGGAGCCCTGAAAAAGGAACTTCTATAAAAACTATTTTATATTAAGGAGTTCAAGCAACGCTTTCACCTATTTATCTTCAAACCATCATGAGAGCAAAGTCAATATTCCTGTCAAAACCCAGGTACTTCAGTGAAGCCGCCCTTTGATGGGAAGGTGGCCACTAGGTGTGGACCACAGCACCTGAGACAGCTTATTGGCGGCGTGGCACCGAACACCACAATGCCTCTTAACTTTCCAAAAGCCAACATTCTGAGACGCTAACTCTAAAGGAAAGCCCTATGAAGTAGGTAAACTCTAAAGAAGAAACACCAAGTAAATCAAAAGTAAACTATACGTCAATATACCAGGGCATTCTTAAAGCTTAAAATTACATGATGATGCATAGGAAGATCAGGTTAGTGTCATAAACTTATCGGACAGCTAAACGCACTCAAAACTTTCAGAAGTGACTGCGCAGGAGTGTACACAGCCCAACAGCCCCAGCACATCCCATATGAGTGCTAACCACCTGACACGCGATACAGCGGCACAAACGACTGGGGCAGCCCCTCTCTATCCACTAAGGGAGCCCTGACCTCATGCTTCACTGGGCTCCTGCAAACACAGCCCACAACAGAAGAGGGGCAAGCGTTACTAAAACCAGCCTGACAGTCAAAAATCACTTTTCTTCTTTTTTATTATTTTTTTTCCATTTATTTTTATTAGTTGGAGGCTAATTACTTTACAATATTGTAGTGGTTTTTGCCATACATTGACATGAATCTTCTTTTTTAAATTGGAGTCTAGTTGATTTACAATGTTATGTTAAGATTCAGGTGTACACAGTGATTCAGTTACACACACACACGCACATTTTCTTTTTCAGATTCTTTTCCATTATAGATTATTACAAAATATTGAGCAGAGTTCCCTATGCCATACAGTAGGTCCCTGTTGGTTGTCTATTTTATACATTGTCATGTGTTTATGTCAATCCCAAACTCCTAATTTGTCCCTCCCCCCTTTCCCCTTTGGTAACCATAAGTTTGTTATCCATGTCTGTGAATCTATTTCTGCCTCGTGAATAAGTTCACCTATATCACTTTTTTTTATTCCACATACAAGCAATATCATATGATATTTATCTTTTTCTGTCTGACTTATTTCACTCAGTAGAATAATCTCTAGGTACACCCATGTTACTGCAAAAGGCATTATTTCATTATATATATAACTCAAAGGGTGTGGGACTTTTTGGTTTCTGTGTCTTGCTAGGAACTCTTACTGACAGGATGGACTCTGATCGTCTAATTAACTAGGGAACAGTATCCTCTGGAGTCAGCTGACCTGGGTTCAAGCCCTGACTCTGCCTCTTGTGAGCGCTTCCCTGCCGCTGGTCAAGCTGCTCAAACTCTCAAAGCCTCTGTTTCCTCATCTGCAAAATGGGGATAATGCAACCCTCCAGCACAGGACTACTGCCTAGATTAAAACACTTAGGAAAAACCCAGCACAAGGGCTGTTTTCAGGAAGCCTTCAGGACAGCTTCACTTCTGTCTCCTTTTTGTAAAGTTCTTTTTTCAACCTCAATTTTTAAAATACTGTTTTAAACATATTTATTCTGGCCATTGGAAACTTACCACATTCTATAAAAGAGCTGCAACCTTCCATGAACACGTTCTCAGGTACTTCTCTGTCCCGTCTCTGGATTTAACACTGTTGTGGAAGGCAGTTTCCTAGGCTTTCTCTATGATTCACTGTGCCCACCTGATCAAATTCAAAGTATTATCCAAAGCACATTCTTCATGAGGAAGAGTCATCATCACACAGCATCATGTGCATTTTCTGGTGACATCTCGCAGGATGGAAAATGACTCCAGCAACACGAGACATATGGGATTTATTAAGACTACAATGCACACACTTCCTGTGATCTGGGGCTGATGAGTCTTCAGATTTAAGGGAAGTTGACAAGACAAAGGAAAGGCAATATGGCAAGAGGAGGAGTTCTACAAGCCTGGGGAAGACTCCACCCCCAGAACACAAGTCTCCACACCTCTGGGATCTCAGGCACCAGGCTCCATCATCAGACGGCACAGTGGAAGCCAGCCATGCCCAAGCCAACTCAGCCCGGAGGCTTTCTGGGACACACAGAGCCTACCGAAAACTGCCCAGGTCCTCAGGCTTTCTAAGATCTGGCGTGACCACCACATCTCTCTTTAGAACACACTACAGTCCAACTAAACCTCTCGTTCACCCACACCCCTGCACTGGAAGGCTAAGTCTTAACCACCAGATCTCCAGGGAAGTCCCTACACTTCTCTTTTTTGAAAATTTCAATCCATCTCTCCCCTTCTCTCTCCCTACTCATATGAGTCCCCTTCCTCTTTGAGCCTGACTCCTTCCTGCCCCCAACCTGAGTCTGCATTTCTGAGAACCACCTGGTTTTCCAAAGTCCAGTGCCAATGCCACACCCTCTATAATGCCTTCCTAGACTTTCGGTGTAATTATTCTTTTTATTATTTATTATTATTTTTTGGCCACTCAGTGCTGCATGCAGGATTTTAGTTCCCAGACCAGGGATCAAACCCCCACCCCATGTCGTGGAAGCACAGTCCTAACCACTGGACCACCAGGAACATCCCTAATGACTCTGTTGATAAGCTTTCATGTTGTTCAGTGGCTCAGTCATTCATGTCCAACTCTGCAACTCCATGGACTGCAGCATGCCAGGCTTCCCTGTCCATCACCATCTCCTAGAGTTTGCTCAGATCCACGTCCACTGAGTCAGTGATGCCATCCAACCATCGCATCCTCACTCACCCCATTCTCCTCCTGCCCTAAATCTCTTCCAGCATCAGGGTCTTTTCCAATGAGTCGGCTCTTCACATCAGGTGGCCAAAGCATTGGAGCTTCACCTTCAGCATCAGTCCTTCCAATGAATATTCAGGACTGATTTCCTTCAGGATTGACTGTTTGACTGTTTTAATTTCCTTGCTGTCCAAGAGATTCTCAAGAGTCTTCTCCAGCACCACAGTTCAAAAGCATCAATTCTTTGGTGCTACGCCTTCTTTATGGTCCAATTCTCACATCCATAAAACCTACTAAACATTATACTTTCATTCACTAAGAGGAAAATTCACAGTGAATCCTAGGTGCCAGGAATAGGCCTGAGTCCTTTCTAAAACACACCATCCTGCTCATAGGGAATTCTCGCCAATAAACAAAACGAACCAATGAAAGCAGGAATAACGCAGTGTGATGAATGTAGTAACATAAATAACATATAGGGCAGAGCAATGGAAGAAGGCACAGTGGTTAAACATGCACTTTGGGAGCTGGCCTCAGAACCTAACCACAGTTTAAAAGATGATTTTCCTTCAAAACTCATTCTCAACAACTAACACACTTACCGAAATGCAGCTTCTGCTCCATGCTGGGCGCCACCAGTGACCAGAAGGCCGTTTTTCAATCTATATCTACTTACACGTGCTTTTCCAGATAGAAAGGGCAGACGGCTGTCTGGCCGCCTGTTGCTTCTGGTCATCTATCACAGCTCAGACTTTCCTTTGACTGACATGACATTTCACAGCTGTAAATAAACGATCCTGATTGCACCCATGGGGCAAATAGTTCAACAAACAGAGTGTCAATTCATCTGGTAAAATCTAAGATTTCCGAAAGTAGAAAAATAATAGAGCTGACAATTAACTGGGCTCTTCGTGGTACAATGATAAAGGGTAACAGTTGATCACCATCAAGGTCAATAAACCCTTCTTAGGAAGGCATATTACTCATGTAAAAACACTGAGAATAAACCACCCATTTGAACTAAGAAAATGATTTCTTTTAACAAAAAGGTACTTGCTACTAATTACAACTTTAATGAGTACAATATAAATGTATATGCGTGCATGCTCAGTCGTGTCCAACTCTTTGCGACCCCATGGGCTGTAGCCTGCCAGGCTCCTCTGTCTATGGAATTTTCCAGGCAAGAATACTGGAGTGGGTTGCCACTCTGTTCTCAAAGAAATCTTCCCGACCCAGGGGTCGAATCTGGGTCTCCTGCATTGCAGGCAGATCCTTTACCATTTGAGCCATCAGGGATGCCCTAATGAGTACAATGAATAAGGATACATCCTGGGATGTCCAGATTAATCTTACTCAGATCATGTCACCATCTTACTCAAGAGTCCAGTGTTCCCCCCCACCACTGCCTTTAAAGTCTAAACTCCTTACTGTATAAATAGTATTATACCATATAATATTATATAACAACTATTATAGTCTACTAAATATTACTAATATTAAAGTCTGCTAAGTACATAATATATGATATTTCCCTTTGCTTTCTTCTGAATTGTGCCTCTGAGCAATCTTTCTAAATACATGTCCAGTGCCCCCTGGGCTTTCCATCTCCAAGCACATGTGACAATTTCATCCTCCCTGTGTGCCCTTCTCACCCTGCCATCTTGCCCCTGCACCTGGTTATGACAGGGCACAGCCCCTGGCATCTGGTCCCTTCCCCAAAGGCTCCCCATCACCATAATGCAACTCAGCTCAGGCCAACTATCACCTTCTTCAGGAACCCTTCCCCAGACTTCTTGACACCCAAAGCCATGTAAACACAATTCCTATATGTCCTGCATGGTGCTACACAAAATACATCCTGACTAGGCGTGTTCAGTGAGTAACCACATCTTTAACTCTTCTGGAATTTACTATTTCAAATTATAAAAGCTTCATAGTTAATCTGTCTCACAGACTAGGTTGTAAGGTACATCAATCCAATTCATTTTCTGTACCTCACTGTACCTAATAAAATGGTCTGTGTATTATAAACATTGAGGAAATACCTATTCAGTGTTCCATGTGGAATAGACTGAGAAACTGATTTCCAGCTTTACACCCTAAAATTATGACATTTTAGACTAAGCTTCTTGCATTGTTAAGCTAATGCTTATTAAGTTTACATCAAAGTATAACCCAGAAAGTGTTTCCCTGGTGACTCAGACAGTAAAGAATCTGCCAGCAATGCAGGAGATCCTGAGTTCAATCCCTGGGTAGGAAATATTCCTTGGAAGAGGGCATGGCTACCCACTCCAGTATTCTTGCCTAGAGAATCCCACAGAGGAGCCTGATGGGCTACAGTCCATGGCATTGCAAATAGCCGGACACAACTAATCCAACTAAACACACATAACACAAAAAGACAAAAATATTTCCAAGTATTTAAAATTAATTTAAATTACAGAGCATTTAGCAGTTTTGAAAACCTGGTATTCGAAATCTAAAAACAGAATAGGATAAAAATCAACATTAAAGATGCATTCATTCATTGGCAAGTAAATGTGGAAATATCTCAGGATATTATTAACTGGTGGTTCTGACTGTGTCATTGTGAGGCTGTATCATTTCACAATCTGCACTTATGAATTATTCCAGTCAGACTATGGTTAGAATACAAGATGGAAACTGTCAGTGTGTGTCCAGAGCAGCAGAGCGAGCAGGAAGTCGTCTCTGAATCCCACTGAAATTACCCCTGAATTCAGTCGTGCTGGGCTCATCAGTGAGAGGGATGGGAGAAACAGTTTTTCTCCCTCTAAAAATTAAGTAAATTTTCTTTCCTTTAGCCATTCTTTTCTTGGCATCCTTTATTTCTCAATGGACAGGTACCCCCAGAAACTCACCATACACAGCAACATTTAAATAGAATGAGAGGCAGGGGTTCATTTAATAACACACTGGCACATTCAAGCTTGGTCCATGTAAACAAGATAAGCAAAAACCTATACATCATTTACTTACCTATAATCAGGAAAGCTACTCTGATCATTATATTTTATTCACACTGAGAATTATAAAGTGGTATTTTATGCTTACAGAGATGACAGCATGAACAACTGAAAAAGAGAGTTTGGGTATTTTCTGGTTTTCTCCAGAAATGTCTCCCCAGCACATCAATTCACCATCTGCACTGTATGGATTAGAGGACCATGACCTTCAGAGCAGGCTTTGCTGGTGGATCAGATGGTGAAGAATCTGCCTGCAATTCAGGAGCCGCAGGTTTGATCCCTGAGTCGGGAAGATCCCTTGGAGAAGGAAATGGTAGCCCACTCCAGCATTGGTGCCTGGAGAATCCCATGGACAGAGAAACCTGGCGGGCTACAGTCCATGGGGTTGCAGAGTCAGACATGACTGAGTAGCTAACACTGACTGACTGACCTTCAGAGCACTAAATATTGCTCTCCATTCCCTAGAACCTTCAAAGAGAGTAAAATCAGACAATATGTGACCCATTCTACGTCTACACTTCTGATATAAGCAGATGATAATGAAAGGAGTGAAAGTACAAACACTGTTACTGAACTAGCTTTGAGTCAGATGAAAGTGAGAAAATAACCCAAGGAGATCACATTTGGGTCACTTTGTTAAACACACGCAGAATTCTTTTAAGTAATTATTTATGGCACAAGTGTGTGTGTGTCCTTTTATATATTTCACAACCCTTTTCAATAAGGAAGAGGACGACTAGATCTCAGCTGTCACACACACCCTGACATTTTTCATCTAATTTACTAAATTAACACAGTGCAACGATTATCTCAGCTTTGGATTACTAAGATTTAAGAAGCTAATCAGCATCAACTTTCTGTTCTGGGCTTCCCTGGTGGCTCAAACCGTAAAGAATCTGCCTGCAATGCGGGAGACCCAGGTTTGATCCCTGGGTCGGGAAGATCCCCTGGAGGAGCAAATGGCAACCCACTCCAGTATTCTTGCCTGGAGAATTCCATGTACAGAGGAGCCTGGCAGGCTAGAGTCCAAACAGTCACAAAGAGTCAGACATGACTGAGCAACTAACACATTATTTAGCACAAATATCTGATTTAGCACACAAACTGTATCTGAGTTGAATTAAAAGCATATTTTATAATGTTTTCTTTTTAGGATAAAGGTGACACATGGTTGCCTTCCTCTGTAACAGTATCCTTTATGCCAAAAACCAAATAACTGTATTTATCACCCCTGCCTGGTATCAGTATTTGTTGGATTCAGTCCACATGAAACTACAAGGCTTCCTTGCATGATTCCTCACTAGCTTAATTTCCGTTGTCATATATTTTAAAGGTCATATTTTTATTATTGCATATTTAAGAGATACACATAAAATGATATTATTCAGAAGTTATTCTGAATAATAAAAATGTTCTTCCAGCACCTTAATACTGTTCTATCATGTCCCGAGTTATTTTCTCAGGATACTTAAATTATTTACCTAAGAACATTTCTCCCTTGTGTTACATTGGGTACACTTTATATCTTATTTCTCAAATTAAAAATGGTTTTCTGCAGCATCTCTGAAATTTAAAGTAGCCCATGATACTCCACTGAGTAATATACTAAAACTATGAGTTAACAGCATGCCTATAAATAACAGAGGCAAAGAGGAAAAAAATCTCTATATATGAACAATTCATGAGGTCGCCACACTCAAAGGAGAACATTACAACCACCTTGAGCTATACGGTCTCTCTGCCTCTGTCTGGGGTCTTCAATTCCACTCAAATGTCATGGCCCTCGTCTGTTCATAAGATTCCTCGGCATTTTTAAAGCTTACCATGGCACAGCTTCTAGTAACTTCACAACTTTTAAGAGTACAATGCAAAAACACAAAAACAAAACAAAACAAAAAAAACAATGAAGAGAGGTTATTGTAGCTTTGTGTCTCCATAGCTAGCCCAGTACCCATCCTTCTTCCCTACACTGAGGGATGTCAGGAGACTTCCACCCTAAATTCTATACTGCTTAGGATTGCTACAGAGTCTCAAAGAGCTTTGCAGTGTCAGGAAAAACACTGCATGACAAATTCCTCTGATTACCTACCCAGAAGAATGAGAGACAAGAATAAGGTTTTACCAACTAAACATTATCTGCACAACTCATGTATGATCCATTGGGCCTTTAACCATTCATCATCACATGGAATGGAATGTAAATTTTTTATGCACTTCAAACACTTATAAGCCTGTGCAAGGGACTTTCCAGTGACTAAGACGCTGCACTCTCAATGCGGAGGGTCTGGGTTCGATCCATGGTCAAGGAACTAGATCCCACTTGTTGCAACTAAAGATTCCATGTGCCGCAACAAAGACCCAGTGCAGCCAGATAAATAAATAAAAATTTAAACCCTGTGCTAGATGTTCTCCACCAGCTCCTCAAAACCCACCCTCCATGACCTGGAAGCCAACCACACAGGAGTTCTCACAGGCTCCTTCTGATTGAGTGGCTCAGCAAAGGCATCAGAAGGAGGTCGGAAGGACCAGAGACGGAGAGGTGTGGCATTTTCATCCACAGCCTCCATTCCTGAAGGCTCCGGTTGAGCACTGGCTAAATTCATCTAAGGCAGCAGTGGTTCCAACAAGGACCTCCTGAGAGCACAGGGAACTCTGCTCAGCATGATGAGCCAGCCTGGATGGGGGAGAGTTTGGGGAAGAATGGATACATGTATATATATGGCCGAGTCCCTCTGCTGTCCTCCTGAAACTATCATAACATTGTTCATCGGCTATCCCACAATACAAAACAAAACGTTTAAAGCTTGGGGGTAAAAGAAAAGGAAAACAAACAAAGCAGTGTTTCCTAAGACTGACTCCCTTCACAGCTCTCTCCAGTTCCAAGGGGTGGAGGGGTGCTCCCCCAGCCCCCGTCAGGGTGCCTTAACCCCAGCTCCACCTCTGTAACCAGGGTCTCTATTAAATCCTCCTCAATCACCCATTTCAAAGGTACCTTCTGTTTCTTGCAGAAACCCTAAGACATTTTCTTTGCAATTCACTTCAACCGGGAAATAGCTCTTTTTCACATGAATTCTAGTTTATTTATATTCTATGAATATAACACTTATACTGGAATTGCCTCAATCTCTTTTTTTTCCATAAAGTTATGACATGCTTGAGGACAGATATGTGTCATACTCCTGGTTCAAATCTTGGTCAGACGAATGGCTTAAAAAAAAAATTCACAAATAACTTCTGAAATTACTTAATGCTAAAAGTCTGGGATGGAGAAGTATGCTAATCTGCATCTTGTCACTAAGACCGCCTCCAGTCACCACAGCTGAAGGCTTCTTCCTGTGCTGGACAACTATGATGCCCATGGGCCAGCCAGGAGCCCTGGCCCGCTTCTGAAGGGTTTCTGCCTCAGCAGTTTTATTTGCATAAATTTGCTCCGGTCCACAAAGTCAGATTCCCAGGATAAACATATTCTACCAACTGGGCCATAACCAACTGGGCTACAATGCTCCAACAAAATAAAAAGCACAGGGTGAGCAATTCCCGGGGCCACTATTATCCTTTGCCTCTAACTGACAGCAAAACCCCATGATTTGGAAGTGCTGGCTCCTCTCTTCTGAATTTGATTAAGCACCTACAGTAGACACCTTAGACATGAAGTCTTCTCAACCTTCCTCCATCACAGGCTAACCCTGGGATTCTCCTGAAAGCCATCATCTGGAATTTATTTTTCCCCCAACATCTGTACCCTTTCCCAACATTTGCAGGAACAGATTTAGACGCATCAGTCCTGTAAAGATTGGCAGAGGACACTCAGAAAGCTTGCTCTTTGGAAGAAAAGTGATGTCAAACCTAGACAGCGTATTCAAAAGCAGAGAGATCACTTTGCCGACCAAGGTCCGGATAGTCAAAGCTATGGTTTTTCCAGTATGAGAGTTGGACCATAAAGAAGGCTGAGCACCGAAGAACTGATGACACTTTTGAACTGTGGTGTTGGAGAAGACTCTTGAGAGTCCCTTGGACTGCAAGGAGATCAAGCTGGTCAATTCGAAAGGAAATCAACCCTGAATAGTCACTGGAAAGACTGATGCTAAGGCTGAAGCTACAATACTTTGGCCACGTGATGCAAAGAGCCGACTCATTGGAAAAGACTCTGATGCTGGGAAAGATTGAGGGCAGGAGAAGAAGGGGGCAACAGAGGCTGAGATGGTTGGATGGCATCACTGATTCAATTGACAAGAATCTGAGCAAACTCTGGGAGATGGTGAAGAAAAGGGAAGCCTGGAGTGCTGCAGACCACAGGGTCGCAGGGAGTTGGACACAACGCAGGGACTGAACAGCAAGTCAGAAAGCACCCTAAGAGACTTGGAGGTAACCCCATCCCCAGAACTTTTCTGGAAGGACCATCTCTGTGTTCCTAACACCATCTTTCCTTGGAAGATTCTCCATCATCCCCTCTCCTTTCTTCAACAGATGGCAGACTTGAGGACTCTGCCGGCATTACCTCCTTGTGGAATAAAGCTTCCAGCAGTGAAGTCAATGAAGGACCTGGGGCAGGGGAGGGCTCCATCTCTCAGGCATGCAGCAAAGATTCAGAAACAGATCGCCATGCTTCCAAGAAAGAACCAGTGCTGTCCACCTCCCCAGGAAAAAGCCAGATGTAGATTTTTGAAAATGCAACCATGTTGGGCAAGCAGCTTGGACTGGAATATGAGTGAGAGCTGATGAAATGTGATGTCACAATCTCACCGTGCCTCCATGAAGACACGACTGTGGATTTTTTCTTTAAAAGTTTTAAACTCTTAAAACTCCTTGTTTTAACACAAAACGTAGAAGGTACCTATGAAAAAAGGGAAAGTGTTAGTTCCTCAGCCGTGTATGACTCTTTGCAACCTTGTGGACTGTAGCCCACCAGGGTCTTCTGTCCATGGAATTCTCCAGGCAAGAAAACTGGAGTGGGCAGCCATCACCCTTCTCCAGGGGATTTTTCTGATCCAGGGATCCAACCCAGGTGTCCTGCATGGCAGCAGGATTTTTTACCATCTGAGCCACCAGGGAAGCCCAGAAGGAACCTGCCGTAAACAGTAATTTCAGTTCTTCTCCATCACCATAAAATATGAAGCAGAGTATTGCTGTCCATTAAGGAAATTATCATTCGACATGAACATAAACATCTTCTGTTGCCAATACACACTTCACCGTGTTTACAGGTGCATTTTAAATGGAAAGTTAAATTATTCTGGGGAATAAAATTACCATTAGGAAGGTTTCCTAAAGCAATTTCGGAAGCAGCGGATTTTTAAATTATCATCTAACAGGCTGCCAATATCAGATAAATTAGAGTAAATCAAAATAAGATTAAATGTGTAAATAATATGTTGCTTCAATTCCACTATAGGTATAAGTCATTACATGGCAAGATTTTTCTTTAAAATGGAAAACATTCACCAAAAGTATCATTTTTTAATTTTCCCCTGGTGGTTTCATGCCATTATTTTATTTCCTTGTTAGTAAAGAATTCAATCTTAGATTTTTACCTAACTCACCAAGAAACCCTCGTTTGCCTAAGCTTTCATTTAGAAATCTCATATTTAGTATAAAAATTTTATGCTATCAAAAGTGATGATTTGCTCTTGCCAAAATTACATGATCAATATTTAAAACACTTTTTTGTGATCTAACAGTAAAACTGGTCAGTGTCATTCCCAACGCTCCCATTAAACTTTTTACTTTAAAACATTTATTACAAGATTATTTGAGGTTATAAATTAGAAAAAAATCATTTTGACTAAGTCAGAAGCAATAACCTCCTTTTACACCAGTTCTTTCTACAGCAGCTTATATTTGTTTTATAGAACAGTCAAAATCTTTTTGAAACTATTACTTCTTTCAGGAGCTTTCTCTTTGATGTCATTAACTTTGCCCTCTTTTTTTATCTTCAATCTTAAATTAATTCCCTGGGAAGCATGTAGCTCGTTGGCTGGTCGCAAGGATTAAATATAAGGGTTTACAAAGAAAAGCAGCTTTTGATACAATGCTATTACAACATGATCGCTTACCCATAAATTGTCAGACACAGAGGGTTTTATATGTGAGACACAAATATTGTTCATTTTAAAAGCTATTATCATGTAACAAATAGAATGCGGATTATTCTTCATAATTTGTATTCACTTTACAAATAATCAGTGAACATCACTCCAGGACAACAATGATTTCTGCTCCTGTGTTACCTGTTTGCAGATTTTTTTTTTGGGGGGGGGGGGTCATAGGTTTTCATTGTGATATGCTAAGTGGGTCCTTCTTATCCACCTAGTCAAAGGATTTCATTGATATTATGCAAATATGGGAACATGCCTGAAATAGTCTAATTTCTAGCTTTCATGGGGCTTTTGGGTTTCTATGATTAAAGGCGGCGTTCGTGGTGCAATAAAGGCAATCTTGTTTAAGGCAAAAGTGTGTTTTTGAAATGACCACACAATATGTTTTATTAGAATAGTTTTTACGAAAGCATTTTGAGCACAAAGACTCCAGAGTGAAGGTTGGTTTTTTTGTTTTAGGGTTTCCCCAAGCATCTACTCCATCCTGGCTTACATCCTGCATCCCCACAGGTGTGCACCCCTTCACAGGCTCTGGGTCCCTGGTTCTCTGGAAAGGTCCACAGGAGGGTCTCTCCAGGGCTTTCAGTCTTGATTAGTGTGGTGCCCACAGAGAGAGAGAAAATCGGTCTTGTTCCCTGCAGCCTGCCCTGAAAAGACAGGGCAGTCATTAGGTAATAAATCTTCCCCCGAAACTACTCTGTATCTCTCCTGACCTTTATCCCCAGCCCAGCTCTCTGGTCTGCCACTAGATTCTGTGAGTTTTCCAATGCCCTTACAATAAACTCCTTTTCTGCTTTAAATTAACTGGGGTCCAATTTTAGTGCTTGCAACCTGAGAACATTCACTGATACAGGTGCTCTTTCCTGAGATTATCTCTCTGATAAAATAACAGACATTGACTCTATTCTAGGGGCTCTTCCCAGACGTGAATTATTGCCTGACCTTGCCTGGTGGCCCTGAGGACTCCTTAGGAGGCAAACTGAAAAAAAAAAAAATCAATAGAACCGCATCCAAGGTGGTTGCTGCCGCTTTTCACCCTAAGACTCGGTAACTGATCAACAAGGTAACTCTGCATCTACCCATTTATATAACAGACCTTTTAATTTCTAATTTATGACCTATAATCTCAACTATATTTGCAGGAACCCAGAGTGAGCCAGTTCCGCAGACTCATTCCCACAATAAAATGAGTGGTGAACTGACCCATGTCTTTGTCTCACCTGCAAGACACATTAAGAGTCTGCATATCCTTGGCACTAAAAGTCTTGAATGATGCTGTCTTTTCTAATAGGTTTATATTACCATCAGGAAGTTCTAATACCTGTTGAGGCATCAAGATAAAATGATCATACTTTAGTTGAAATTTCTGACTGCAGACTTCTTAAAACCAAATGAAATTAGCCAAACCTGATGGCACTAGTGGTAAAGAATCTGCCTGCCAATGCAGGAGACGAGAGAGACAAACCAGGGTTTGATCCCTGGGTGGGGAAGATCCCCTGGAGGAAGGCATGGCAACCCACTCCAGTAATCTTGCCTGGAGAATCCCATGGACAAAGGAGCCTGGCAGGCTGCAGTCCATGGGGTCACAAAGAGTCGGACATGACTGAAGCGACTTAGCACACACGCACATACTGAAATAAGATGTTTGCTGGGTCACTGAATAATGGCCCAGGCTGGTGCTTATTCCAGCAGGGTGCAGATGGAGCCAGGGGTTTTCAGAGATAGCCCTCATCTCATGGAGGGTGGGATCCTACAAGTGTACCACTTCCAGATTCCATACCATATAGAACTTGTGAATATGAAGACATGCCACTCCTGGGATTATACTCATTGTTAGGTTTATTGAGATATACACGATGGTGATTATGGTAACATGCTGATGCCATGTTGTTACATGACACATCCTCTTGAGTCCTAAAAGGAAAGGGTTGTCTAGGGCTGGTGGCAAAGGCGGAAGTCAGAGAGATTTGTCAGGATGAGCCATTGCTGGCCCTGAAACTGGATGGGGCATGACAAGGAATGCAGAGAGCCTTAGAGAAGCTGAGAGCACTGCTTGCCCAATGCCAGCCAGGAAATGGGTACCTCAGGCTAGAGCCACAGGCAACTGAATTTGCCGGCAACACAAATGAGCCTGGAAGTGACTTCTTCCCCAGATCCTCCAGCGCTCGGCCAGGGAACACCTTGATTTCGGCCCAGTGATGCTCTGAGCAGTCTTCCGATGGAGAAGGATGAGCTAAGAAGTGCCGGCTGTCTTCATCTGCTGAGCCAGTGGTTGCTAGGCAACCAGAGCAAGTGAATACATCCCTGGATCAGGAAACCCTGGGTCAGTGAAATTTACTTCTCAGACCACAGCTTCTAGGTCTCTTCCGGGAAATCACTCCCCTAGTTCCTCTGCCAGCCTCCTATGCCCAGCACAGTAGTTATCACTGGCAGGGGAGAGATGAGGGGAAGGATGGCCATACTTAAGGAGCAGTGCTTCAGGGCCCAGATGTTACAAGAGCACCCTAGTGGCAGAGAGTGGATCTTTGCTAAATGGAAGGAGAAACTAAGCCCCCCAGATGGTAAGTTACATAGGAGCTCAAAGTCACATGGCAGCAGATGAAAAGCAAACTAGAAATACCTATTCTCTAAACTGGGTTTTTACTGTTGAACTGATCCCAAATTACACTCGCTCAAAAACTACTGCAGGACACGGACCCACAAGGACAATAAAGAAGCCCAAAGAGTTTGTCCCAGTCCCAGGGACCCCTGGCCAACATTTCGGCACTCACAATGCCTCAGACAGAAGGAAAATGGAGCTTCATGGTGCCATTTAAAATGAAAAATTCTAAATGACTTCCCCCAAACTCGTAAGCAAATTATTTGTGAACCTTAAAAATTTGGAATTTCTTATTAACTAAGGTCTAATTTTATGATACCTTTTAAAACTAAACTTGAAGTCATATATCTCATCAACCCTACAATTACACTATAATGGGTCTTTTTTGGGGTTTGGTTTTTTTTTGGCACCTCTAATAAATAGAGCTGTTGCAATACTTTCCACTGGCAAATGCAAACCAAGGAGACACTGTACCAATCATGTAATTGCCCTATATTCTGGAAAAGCTAGAATAAATCAGAGATAGTTTAATAGAAGTCAGCAGCAGTGAGTGAAATTAAAGATGCTATAGGCTGTTTTTCCTCTTCTTCCAAGAAAACATATAATCTTGATGACACAGAGCCCACAGCCAAATGATTCCAAATACAATTGCCAGTTGTGTGTTTTTAACACTGGTTTCTCAGTCAAGATGTTTCGTATATCTTCTTAGACATTCCCTCAGAATAGCTCTATGTGAGATACCCCATGTGATATACATACCTCTATATGAGATATGTGTTATCTCTATGTGAGATGCAAGCAAGAATATTTAAGTATGAGGGTCTTATTTACAGAACAGAAACAGACTCACAGACATGGAAAACAAACATCATTATCAAAGGGGAAAGGGGGAGGGATAAACTAGGAGTTTGGTATTAAACACACTACTATACATAAAATGGGCTTTCCCTGGTGGCTCAGCCGGTAAAGAATCCACCTGCAATGTGGAAAACCAGGGTTCGCTCCCTGGGTTTGGAAGATCCCCTGGAGAAGGGAAAGGCTAACCATTCCAGTATTCTGGCCTAGAGCTTTCCATGAACTGTATAGTCCATGGGGTCACAGAGTCGGACACGACTGAGTGACTTTCACTTCACGTACATAAAATAGATAACCAACATGGTCCTACTGTATAGCACAGGGAACTATACTCGGTATCATGTAATAATCTGTAGTGGAAACAAATCTTTAAAAGATTTTATAGTATAACTGATTCACTTTGCTCTATACCTGAAACTAACACAACACTGTCAATTAACTGTATGTGTGTGTGTTAAATCGCTTCAGTTGCGTCCAACTCTCTGCAAAGCTATGGACTGTAGCCAGTCAGGCTCCTCTGTCCACAGGATATTTCCAGGAAAGAATACTAGAGTGGACTGTCATGCCCTCCTCCAGGGATTCTGCCTGATCCAGGGATCAAACCCACATCTCCTGCATTGTCAGGCTGACACTTCACCACTAGTGCCACCTGAGAAGCCCTGTCAATTAACTATATTTCAATAAAAATTTTTTTAAGCTGCTAGGTAAATTCCAGGGATTGGCAAAACTGACAAGTAAACCAAACTCAGCTGCCACCTATTTTTTTTTTTAATAAAGTTTTACTGGAAAAAAAATAAATACACGTGAACCATAACAAGGCAAAAAACTTATGGTTACAACCTGGGCTCAAGTATCTGACCAAACTGAACTGGAATCCCAGCTCTGCCACTTCCCAGCTGCGAGGCATGGAGAAGAAAAGACATACAACCTGGTTCCTCTCCTGGGAAGTGAAGCTCCCAGAAGGACCAGCACCGCAGGGTGCAGAGAGCAAGGTGAGCACCAACAGCAGGCTCACCAGGTTCCAGGCACGGCTCTAAGTCTCAGTTCCAGAATGTTCTGCTCCATTACACTCACAGGCTCTCCTACACAGCCACTGACAGCACAAGAGAAGGGATCAGAGAGACTTCTGGCAATTTCTCCTCCAGGGTCCCCCATCCCTACATCTGCCCGATGAAACCACAAATGCACTCACCTCTAGTCACTGGGAGGAGAGGCCGTCGTTTTTGGTACTTACATGAAAACTCAGAATGAATGTAAAATAAATATTAAAAACTTCAGAGCTGTTATGCAAGGAAAAGTAAGCAAGACCAAGTGGGTGATGTGTCTGCTCAGACTAGCCATTCACGAGGCAGGGCCAATTAGCAACATTGACTAGTTACACCAGCAGTGCACTTGGGAACCACTTCTGAACACAAATAAGCATTCTTTTGCAAAACATAACTCCATTTTAATTTCAAAACGGAGGCAGTAAGAGGTTACAGGGCAGAGACAGGCATCATCCAACCGATGCTAAAAACAAAATTATAAAGAGGGATTTGACAGCATCTGACAATAGGCTCCACTTACCCACTAACCAACAATTACAAATGCACTCATTAAGAAAAAGTGCTTTTTGCAAAGTCCTGTAAAATGGAGGCGTTCTAGGCAGACAGACCCTGTACTTTATAACTACGCTTAACTTGGCAAGCTACTTTAAACACCATTAAATCTGTGTGTTCAACAACAAAATGGACACTCTGAGCATCTTCTCAGAGTTATGAGGATTAAATGAGATAACACACAACAATTAATCAGAAGGGCTCATTAAGTTTATCTATTATTATTATCATTCAGGCAATTCTGAGATTCACTTAAAAAAAAAAAGAACTATTTCACATAAGGGGAAAGCACCCTCAAGATGAATTCCTTCTTATCTGCACACACTGACCCTAAAAGAGGGAAGGGTGTCTGAAAGCACAGTGGCCAGTCTTTCTTCGAACTGAAGGATGCACTCAGGATCCAGTTCACACATGTGTCCCCTCAACACCATCAAACTTTTCATGCTGGACCCCAAGATCCAAAGATGTCAGCACCCACTAGAGACCAGGGGATACATCCTCCATCCCACGTTCATCCCAAGATACACACCGAACACCCCTAATCCTTCATTCATTCCTTAGATGAATAACCAAGTAACTGCCATTCACCCAGGTACCAGAGATGAAACTCCAGAGACCCTGGCTCAGTAGAGGTCACATTCTGCATGGGGTGGTTGTTGTTCAGTTGCTCAATCTTGTCTGGCTCTTTGCAACCCCGACTGCAGCATGCCAGGCTTCCCTGTCCTTCACTATCTCCTGGAGTTTGCGCAAACTCATGTCCATTGAATCGGTGATGCCATCCAACCATCTCATCCTTTGTTGCCCCCTTCTCCTGCCCTCAATCTTTCCCAGCATCTGGGTTTTTTTCTGCTTGGGGTAGACAAGACAATAAAGAAAGGAATCAGTTTGTCATCCGTTGAGTGGCAAGTCCCACAGAGAAACATAAGACTGGTTAGGGGCACAGAGATGAAGGTAGTTCTTGAATATGGGGTGTGGGAAGGGTCCTTCTGATGAGTTAGCATCTCAGCAGAGATTCAAGGAAAGGGGGCGGGGCCTTTCTGGCCGGGGAAAAGACAGGAAGGGGCTCGCCAGGCAAGCATGGTCCCCGGATTGCACAGAGTGAGCCCGGAGAAGCAGTGGGCCTGCTCGCGTAGGGAAGACTTTGGGTTTTCCTCCAAGAAATGAGCCAAGTAAATGTGCCAAGAAGTCTGCCACTTGGTGAGCAGGAACAGAGCAGCCTCTGTGTTGATGGAACTAGCGTCTAAGGGCAGGCAGTGAGATATTAATCAACCCGAGAAAAAAAGGCCTTCTAAGGAAGGCGCCTCTCATCAGCTCCCTTTTAAACTGTGGTCCATCTGCTTCTCCTGCTAAGGATAAGAGGGAAAAAAACTTAAGCTCTGGTGGACTGCCATCTCCATGGAGAGACTGAAATGTACTGGTTTGCTATATCCACTGAAACATACAGCTGTTAAACCAGTAATCACTTGTCATTTTGGGTTGCAAACATCCAATATTAATACTAAAAAAGTTAAGTAGTTCCATGACATAGTGCATGTATTAATCTCCAAACAATTCTAAAGCTCATGTTCAGAGAAGCTTCTGGTGGGGTTTTATAAACTGTCAGGAAAAGTGCAGTTGCCAGGTGCCTCAAAGCAGTTCTAGAAATGACATACAGGTTTACACAACTGCTTCATCAGAATGGAAAGAGAAAGATCATAAGAGAAGACGTGAAGGGTGTTTGGGACAAATAGGATAGTAAATGTAGTCTGTCTAGAAAGCGTCCACTAGAGTAAAATTAAGAGAAAAAGAACTCTCTTTAAATCCCAAATTAAATCCCTAAATAGTATCTACAGCTGGCCCTAGACTTGGCTTAGCAATGACTTCATAGACAAAACTGTGCAAAGCATAGAAAATTAATATGAGTTCAGAGACTTACAGATATTAGTAGCTCAGCTCAGTCATGTCCAATTCTTTGGGACCCTCATGGACTGTAGCCTGCCAGGCTCCTCTGTCCATGGAATTCTCCGGGCAAGAATACTAGAGTGGGTTGCCATTCCCTTCTCCAGGGGATCGTCCCAACTCAGGGATCTAACTGGTGTCTCCTGCCTTGCAGGCACATTCTTGACCACTGAGCCACCTGGGAAGCCAGGGAAGTGATGTATTGTGTGGCTCAGCAGACAAAGAATACTCATGTAGTGCAGGAGATGCAAGTTCCATCTCTGGGTTGCGAAGATCCTTTGGAGAAGGGAATGGCAACCCACTCCAGTATTCTTCCCTGGAAAATCCTATGGACAGAGGAGCCTGGTTGGGCTACAGCCCACAGGGTAGCAAAGAGTTGGACATGACTGAGCAACTAAGCATGCATACAGAGACTTATAAGCGCCTCTGAAAGAACCCAAAAAAGTGCGACTTAAAAATATTTTCACATTTCAAGATAAAAATCATGTTTTTTATATTGTTCGAGCTTTTATGCATTCAAACAGGAAATACACTCTCAATAAGATCCATGCAGTTAACGCTTTTAGATTTATCTTAACACTAATCCTTCACACACCCACTAGCCTACAATCAACTTCCAGCTGATAGAAAACTTGCCCAAATGGAACATCAACCAACCATTCGGAGGCATGAAATTTTGGTGAGGGGTGGAAATGAGAGTTTAGTTACAAAAATCACTAATACTGGTTTCAGCTACATATTAATCCTTCACAGCTGACCTTTGCAAGCCAGATACAGTACAAGTCAGGCTCAAGGTCAAGGATGAGACAGGAAGTTCACAGTCATCAAAGCCGTGGAAATGGAGAGGATTATGGACCATGGTTGTGGTGATCAGCAGTCACCACACCTTTCCTTCCCAAATGCCAGGACCCTGAGGTGACCAAGAGGCTATCTATCTGCTGACCTGTCACCAAAGAAGCACATGGAGAGATTAAGGGATTTTTCCAGCTATCACAACAATAAATAATTTCTGTTTTCTCCAAGCCAAGAATGCTATAAAATGGAAACACTGAAGAAGTAAGTGAAGAAAAATGCCTCTGCTTCCTGGAGTGTCTAAAAGCTTACAACCCAGTTCTGGAAAATAAAAGTCTTCGTCCCTTGATATGCCTGGGACAGAGCAACACACATTGCAATTTCACAATTAAAAAAAAAAAAGTGTACTGAGTGAAAAAGGAAATGACATCATCCCACCAGCCAGCAAAGTGTGTGTCCTGCTGGTTATCTACACAGGTAGGGTCGGAGGCAGGGAGGACCATGGCAGTGTTTCTTCACCAGTTGACAAGAGGATCAGGAAGTGATTCTGAACACATGGCCAAACAGCTGATGCTTATTCTGTCCTCAGCACTGGGATCAAAAGCAGCTGGGACATCAAGAAACTTCCGTAGATCCTTCACACCGCATGCACGTTTTCGATTTAAATTTTAGGTACATTTCTGTTGTCCTAAAAAGGCCTGGGCTCTCAACAGGCTCCTCGCTGTGAATTTAAGCACCATGTTCTTCTCATGGGTCTGCAGACCAGACTCCCCTCACACATCAGATGCTGTTCAGTTTTCCCTTAAAACTTCACAGAGCCCTTAGCACTGATCACATCTTCCAACAAGTCATGTATGTAAGATGACTTAAAACACAAACTTTATCCTAAAATTAAAAATAAATTAAAAAAATGTTTAAAGAATAATGAAAAAAATGCAAACTACTGGATGAAGTTGGTCAAAAGGTACAAACTTCCAGCTGGAAGATTAAGTAAGTACTAGGAATGTGATGTACCATAGGATAAAAGTAACTAACACTGCTGTATGTTATATATGAAAGTTATGAATGAAGAAAAATATATATGAATGTATAACTGAATCATTCTTTTGTACAACAGAAATTAACACAACATTGTAAATCAACTGTACTTCAGTAAACTTTTTTAAAAAAGAAGTTACAAGAGTAAATCCTAAGAGTTCTCGTCACAAAGAAAAATTTTGTTTTTCTGTTTCTTTAATGTTGTATCTCTATGAGACAATGGATGTTCACTTGGTGGTTCACTAGGGTCACCACCACAATAGTGGTCATCATTTCACGGTGTATGTAAGTCAAATTATTAGGCTGGGCACCCTGAACTTACACAGGGCTGAAGGTCAACTGTATCTCAATAAAACTAGAAGAAAAAAAATACAAGAAAAAATAAGATAAAATGGAATTGAATGAAATAAAATAAAATGCAAACTACCTGCACAAGTGAAATAGTGTTTGTAAAACACTAAAAAAAAAAAAAAAAAAAATGAAGGTTCTAAATTAATATGAAAATCTCTAAGGACCCTGCCAATTATACCCCAAAAGAAGAATATATTTCCATTAGCAATACTGACAAGGCAGGATTATTTCATTAAAACTGTTATTGCTTCTATTTTACTCCAGGTTGATGAGAATGACTTTTCTAGATACAGTGTGAGTATGTACAGTGTTTCAACATGTCATTATTACCAGGATGACACAACATGTAATGCTCTTTACTACAAATCACACACTAGATGGAGGACAAAAAGGATCACTCTAGGGAGAGATCCAGGGGCTTTGACTACTCCTAGTTGGGTTTTTGAACCACTAGAACTAAAAGTCATTTCTTTTCCATGAAACTGAGCAAAAGGACAGTGTCTGGCTGCATCTCTATGCATCTATAGAAATAGAACGAGGAGCTTACCAAAGTAGACATACAGATCGAGACAGAATTTTAATGCAGTGCGTTATTTTCATTCCACTTCCACAATAATGAAACACTCCTCTATTTTACTAGGTAAATATTTTCTTCCTAAAAAGACAGTGTCTAGATATGAAACAGATAAAATTTTCAGATAGGCCATGAGTATATTTTTTTTCTAACTGAGAGTGACAAAATGAAGAGGTGCTGGGTGGAGAGCATTACATGGTCAGGAGGCAGGAAGGAGGAGAGACAGGGCATATCCGCGGCTCTCAGGACCAAGACACAGGTCCTGCAAACCAGGCAAGGCACGAAATGCAACCTGACAAGGAGGCAGAGACTGAAGCAACGTTCTATCAAGTATTTTTAAATTCAGTTCCACACAAGTCAACTCAGTTTTGCCCAGAGATTTTACCAGACATTTAGCTGGTGTGTATATAATTACTTGTCTGTCTGAATTGGGGTTGGGGAGTGGAAGACAGCACAAGGGGGGCTAAGCGTCCACAGAAGGGAATGAACTGAAAGTTGCTGAGACTCGGGGATTCATTACAATATTAATTTTTTTTTTAAATGTCAGCATCCTTTAGTGATAGTTTTTTAAAGTATAGCAACTGTTACCATTGTTTTGCTTGGAATGTTAAGAACAAAACTATAATGCCATTTATTCCCGATGTGAAGATCTACCTTCTGCATCTTCTTTATATCACGGGCATCCACGACCACCCTAAGATTCTTAGCATGTGTTACGCCTTACAATCATCTTTCAAAGTCCCTCAAGTTATTTCAGTACTGCAAGCATCCTTAGAATATTATTTTCAGAATTCATGTGGGGTATTTAATAGCTAAAATTCCTTGGAAGAGGACCAAAATGTCACTGCTTTATATAAGCCTCAGCTCAGTTTTGAAAAGATGATAATCTTGCAATAAACAAAAGAGCACTGGTACACGACTTCTGAAGCCAGACCTGTATAAATTCACATGTACTAAAACAGAAAGTCGTATCAGACCTACATGAATGTGTGCGTAGATCCCCTCTTAGCTGCTCTGTTCCTACTGTTTACATCTTTGCTACCTGATTCACCAATGATTAAGACAAAATAGAATCATCACCACTAATAACCACATTCATGTGCTTGTGAGCTCAGTCCTGTCCAACTCTTTGCAACCCCATGGACTGTAGCCCACCAGGCTCCTCTGTCCATGGCATTCTCCAGGCAAGCATACTGGAGTGGGCTGCCATTTCCTTCTGCAGGGGATCCTCCCAACCCAGGGATTGAACCTGAGTCTCCTGCATTGCAGTCAGATTCTTTACCATCTGTACCATTAGGGACCATGATCATGATTATATATAAATAAACATTTTTTTTCTGTCTTCCACAGTCTGATTCATAACATCGAGCATGCTACAACATAATTAACAGACTGAAAATATACTCTGGATCAAAACTAACTTAAAAAAAAAATTTTAAGGAGTGAGAGAATCCACTTTAAAAGAGAATCCATACATAGGAAGCTTTCTGTCTTATAGCCAACTCTTTACAGTTGCCAATATTGTCCAATAGAGAAGAAACCAGCCTCATACAGCTATTGAGCACCTGAGGGGTGGCTAGTCCAAATTGAGATGCAAGTATAAAATACACACCAAATTTTGAAAACTTAGTTTAAGAAAATGTAAGAGATCTCATTAATAAATTTTATACCAATGACATGTTGAAATGACAATATTTAAATATTTTGGTTAGATAAAATATATTAAAATATATAATGAAAGGGTATTAAATCTTTGTTACTTTTTTAAATGTAGCTACCAGAAAATGTTACACTATAACTGTAGTTCACAAAATATTTCTATTGGACAAGGTTGAAACAGTCTAAGAGGCAAGTCAACCATCCACTAAATCCAACGAAAGTATAAGATAACATGCATTCTGTCCCTAACTTTCTTGTGTGCACATCCCGCAGGAGGCTGGAATTGCAAAGCTGCCCATCATGAAAGTCTCTGAAACACAAGATTCAGCTCGTCGCCTTTAGCCTCATCGCTTGACATTTAACTCTTCCAAAAATTTCCTCTGCTTCACTGCTTCCCACTGTGAAAGCTTTCAAGCAAAGCCTGGTGACCCAGTCTCCCAGGGGGTAAGCACCCAAGCTACGGCAGCCACCCCTGCTCTAGAAACTTGGTATTCAAACAGGTCTGGGAAGGGACAGACACCTGTGCATAAATTTCCCGCAGGTTACACATAAGCAGGACGTCTACATAGGTCAGGCCATTCACTCAAGCCACCTGTGCTGCTTTCATCCTGCAATCATGAGCACCAAACAGAGGTGGGGAGGGGACTGGGTTATGGTCAAGGGCTGAGTCCCAGGCCTAAGCCTACAAAACCTCTCCACTGCTTCAACTGCCTCCTACCCTCCTGTCCTTGCCTCCCCACTTTTCTACTCTAACTGGACATTCCTGGTGGCCGTGGGGCATCCACAGCAGGGCACTGGATGCTCTCTAATAAACATTGGGGACAGCAGACTTAGCCTTTCCACAGAGGAGTTTCAGGATATATATATATATTCATTCATTGGACCAATATTGCTGAATGCTGAACAGGAAAATCAGCAAAGGACAAAGATAAGGGGGTCTGGGACCAAGGATGCCCAGAACAGTAGTTATAGGGAGAGAGTGGTCAGCATGAGCTTCATTGGGAAGGTAGCATCTACACTGGCCTCCCAGGGTCCAGGGTGAAGAAGTGAGCTGAACAGGCATCCTGGTATGGGGCTCAGGCCCCCAGGGTCTCTGTGGGGAGCAGCACAGCCAGCCTGGTCCATAGGCTGGATGGAGGCCTGTGTGGCAGCAGCCACAGCTGCTGTCACAGGGGCCAAGTGACAGAAGGATGCAGAGGAAAAATCCCAGACCAGGCAGGACTCAGGGCAATGGGTTGCTCTGAGATGAGAACCTGCTGGAAAGCTTTAAGTGGAAGAAAGATCTGCTCTGACATCTGCTTTGTAGAAATCACCCAGCCTGTGCTTCTGGATACTCCAGGTTCAAGGGTACAAGCACAGACTATTGAACTAAAATGTATTAAACACTGTGGCAACGAATAGTGAAACAACAGTTGAGACAAAAAAGGGAAAGAATCGTGGTTCCTGACCTGGACTCCAGGAGGAGGGGAGAAGAGGACATCCCACCTCCATCAGAACACAGAACAGTGTCACTGTGACCCTTCTTCATCCCAGAGCAGATGGGAAGACCGGGCGGGGGCAGGGCAGGCACACCTGCACTTAAGTGTCTTACCACTCTCCTCCTTCACTTAGCTTTTCATTAAAGCTAAAGAATAGCTTTACTCAGAGTTTGAATTTTCCTCTTACATAAAAGAAACTTTCTATTAAAGCACACAAAATACAACAATAATAGAAATAGAAAAGGAGGAACACCAGTGATCCTGGGAATTCCAACCTGATTCAACACTTTATGTGGATTGCCTTTGGACTATGTCTAGCAGGAAAATGTGAGCATGTTTAAAAAAATACCAGTATAAATAAACATTAATACAGAACTAATTTTTTCGTTCTCATTTCACTGAATAATTATACCTTTGGGCAAACATGAATAATTTATTAAGCAGCATGCAGTTTCTATGTAGTCCTGCAACTTTCTGCCCTCATTACACAATCCTCCGAAATCATTCCAGGGCCAACCATGGCAGAAAAGGGACTTCTATGCAAATGCCCTTTTCCTACTGGCCTATGGATAGTTTATCAAGTGTCTCTCTAGGTTAACAAAAGCTATTCAAAACACTCTCTAACAATCTTCTGTCTTAAATATGTTCAATAATTTAATAAAGCTGTAAAATGCCGAACTTTTTTTTTTTTGGTTAGATTATACACATGGATCCTTAACACAAAACCATGTATTTTGTGTTATGGTTTCTCTAATATTTCTCTAATGTTATCAAAAGTAACCCATACTTCAACAAGGACCATTGTTACAGTATTAATATCCTCATAAAACAATTCCATTTCAGTGGCTTGGGACCAAGGGCCCTAGGAGAGTTCCACTTCACGTTAAAACTGTCTCACTGTTGAGCTGTTGTAATAAACCAACCTGCAGGGAAGCATCAACACATGAATGCTCGGAGGTGACCCGTTTTGATAAGTTTCTCATATTGAGGGCACGAATGACACAGACCTGTGAGGTCCTCATTTTTCTTGTGTCCTCCCATTCTCTGCTGCACTGCAGATCATCACCAAATGGTAATCTAATTACCACAACTATTAATTATGCTCGAGATTAATGTGAAATACCTGCCACACAATGTAAACGGTACAGTGAGAGACAACATGCTGTCTTAATGAAATTCTAACACCTGAAACTGTTTGGTAACATTATCAGTCAAGTAAATGAGCTTCATTTCCTCTCAGCTGGGTATACTGTAGGGTTGGTGCCTGGTATTATTGACTAAAAATGTGCTTCAATATGGAATAATGAGCGTGCACCTGAACTCTGGCCTAGACCCATATACCTGCCTCCCCGACCACCTCCCAGGTCAACCAAAAAACAGAATCATGAGTCCCTGCTTTTAACACCCTCTAAATGCTTTCCCACCTACCCTGGCCCAGCACCCCATCTCCTCAAAATACTGACTGCATTGGAACCTCCAAATATAATAAGGTTTCCAAGCCTTGTGTAAATGGCTGTGAAAAGTGTACATACATGGGAAAGACTGGGGAGAAGGTTGGTAACTGACAATGCCATCACTCCAGCTGCTCAGACCAGAAACCTTACAGTCACCCTTAACCCAGTCCTTCCTAACTCAGATCCAACACATCCAATCCTCTGGTTCTACCATGAGAAATACACCCCGAGGTTGATCATTCCATCACCTGCCTTGTGATCACTAGTCCAATCAACCATCAACACTTTTTGCACTGAATATTTCAGTAGATTCCTAATGGGTCACCCGGCTTCCACCTTTGTCCCTGTATAATCTGTTCTATAAAAAAAAAAAAAAAAAATGCAGAGGGATCTTTTTATAAGGTGAGCCAGACTGTACTGCAGTGGGCTCCAAAGCAATGGCTTTCTGTATGTGAAGGAAAGCCCTACACTATCCAGGCTCATTCTTCTTCCCTGGTAAAGAGGCTTCCTGACCAGCAAGGCAAGTCCAAGCCAGCATGAGCCATTCAGAGATGAAACACCTTTCTGTTCTACCACTTCTTTTTGAGCAGCAATGCTTCATGTAAATTTCAAGCCATCTTGAATGACACTCCTCCCCAACACACACACACACACGCAGGTCAGGTACAATCAAAACTGCAGCGTGCCTTGTGTGGCTCCACACTTGTAAAAACCCGCTGTGTAATTGGACTAGAACAGAGCAGAGGATGGGAACGGAGGCTGGACGTGGCTCCTGTCATTCTGCATTACTGCTGTGTAAAGAAGAAAAGACGCAAACAGTTAGTGATGCACGGGGCAAAGGAGAGGAATGAAAATGTCAGGAGTGGGAGGAAGCTGTTAAATGGCACCAAACGCCTGGGCGGGTGTCTGTCTGCCCATGTGCCGCCTGTCTCGCTCGATCCATCATCAGAAAGGACAAGGCACCTCAGGAGGAATGCTTGTCCTGAGTCAGGAGCACGGAGGGGCCCGCTGTCTCTGACTGCCAACGGCGATCGCAGGCCTGCCAGGAACTGTCAGTCTGCGGCCTTCACTGAAATCTGGCGGCTGTCAATGTGAAATCCAGAAATAGCAGCGCTCAGAGATGCCTGGCCTTCAAACCTTCCGACGATCTGGGATGGCTGGGCTCCCGGGGTAAAGGTGGCCGTGTTTAGCATCTTTCAAAGAATTGGAAACAGAACCGGATACAACTAGCACCTCTTGTTCAGTTAAGAATCCAAAGTTGAGTCTGAAAATGGGAGACTGCTAAGAAGCTGGAAGATTCTGAAGGGAAATGGAAAGAAAACATGACTGCGTCTGCTTCCTAAGCCCAGGTCCACCTGAGAGAGTGGAGGGGAGGTGGGAGGATGGGAAGAGGACCAGACGCAGCCTAAGACAACGAGGCTGCTGGGGCAGGACCACAGCTCCCTGCAGGACGGGGGCACGGTGTCAGGTGGGAGGGAAGACAAAATCATCACACAAGTGAAACCCCTACACAAATAAGGAAATAAGGAAACAGGAAATCTTTCCTAATTCTCTTGAAGAAAGGAAGACAGGAGGTCCAGCCAATCAGCCCTGAAAAAGAAAGCAGGTAAACAGTGGCACCACCAAGCAGTTCTCACTCTGTGCTCCAAACATATGTCCCTGTTTAACACGTCGGCGAAAACCAAGCCCTTGTTCTCTTTCCAACGCGGCACAGAATTCTTCCCAGGGCATCTGTGCAGTGACGGCAGCAGGAAGGGTGAGATGAAGATTAACCATATACTCATATTGGCAATATATTCATGTTAACAATATATTCATTTTAACAATATATTCGTTGTTAACAACCCAGTGATCTCGGGTACTTGATTTTACCAGGACTCTTTCCAGTATGTGAATTACTTCAAAACCTAGTTCAGCTATACTACTTGCTTCTTTAGCCCCATGTGTTTTTTAAGTTTCTTTGTTTTCATGAATAGTGTATGCATGTGGGCTCACTCAGTCGAGTCTGACTCTTTGCAACCCCATGGACTGTAGCCCACCAGGCTCCTCTGTCCATGGGATCTCCCAGGCAAGAAGACTGGAGTCCGTTGCCATTTCCTTTTCCAGGGAATCTTCCTGACCTAGTGATCGAACCGGCATCTCCTTCATTAGCAGGCAGATTCTTCACCACCGAGCCATCTGGGAAAGCTTTAATGAATAGATTTTATTTTTTTTTTAAAGAACAGGTTTAGTTTCACAGAAAAAAAATCAAGCAGAAAATACACAGTTCTTACCTATTCTCTTTTCCCTCCTCCACCCTCCATCTCCCCTATTATGAACACCTTGCCAATAGTGTGCTAGGTTTGCACAACTGAAGAACTAATATTGACACACTACTATTAACAACTGACACACTACTATTAACTAAGTCCACATTTACATTACTGCTCCCTCTGCAATGTACAACCAATGAGTTCTGACAAATGTGTAATGTTAAATATCCATGATTAGGGCAGTTTCACTGATCTGATCATTTCTTTCCCTGTCTTTAAATTGTGGTAAAATATACATGACATGGGGCTTCCCTGGGGGCTCATTGGTAAAGAATCACCTGAAGATGCAGGAGATGGGGTTTGATCCCTGGGTCGGAAGATCCCCTGGAGAAGGGAATGGTAACCCACTCCAGTATTCTCGCCTCAAGTATCCCATGGACAGAAGGGCCTGGTGGGTTACAGTGCACATAGTTACAAAGAGTCTGACACGGCCAAGCAAGTAACACACACATGCATGAGACAGCTTATTTGTCTATGCAGGACACAGGGAGGGGACAAGGACGCATTCCTGCTAATGTTCACATGGCCAATGTGAACCTGGGCCTGTGAGTGCAGAAGGAGGCTAAGCCTTACAGCACATTCCACCCCCTGCTTCTAGCCCCACCAGGAACAGTGTGATTCTAACGTGTCTGCACAGGGCTTGCCAACAAAGAAAGGCCACCCTGGCTAAAGGGTGTGGGCACTCAGTTGTTTTCAAGTCTGCCTTATTTGCTCATGATAAGTAACAAAATACCCACGTGACTCTAGCTTGGAACAGACACAGTTCTGGGGAACTGACGAAACCTGACTTACACTTCTTCCAAGACCAAAGGCCAGACTCTCCATCTGAGACGTTGTCCTCAGGATCATCGGGCAGCTCAATGGTCTAGTCCTCTACAATGTCACTCACTAGAGGACTTTTAATTTCTGCAGGCTTTATAAATCCACGAGAGATGACTTGCCTTCTTCATCTGCATTGTCTCCTGAGTTATCTGACGGCCAAATGAGCAGCATTCCGCAAGGGCATGGAAGTTCAGGCATTCACTGCTACCACACGGTCTACAGTAGCACGTGTGCATTTTAATACTTTGCCAAGAAGCACATCAGCATTCTACCACTAAAATGGCTTTTAAGTTTTATTTCTGCACACTTTCTCAAAGTGTCTTTTTTTTTCCTCTTGTGATTAAAATTGCACCAAACAAAAGGAAAACAAAGCTTCCCATTTTGGATAAAATAAGTGGGTCATGAATTCATTTCATTTCTAAACACTAAGTATTTTCTTGGAACCGATGAAATGACTCCACAGGTAGAATGGAACATGATTAAATCACAGGCCCCTTAATGCACCTGATAATAAATAGTGTCAAGCGATGTGGGTTACTTAAAAATTGATTTTATATAATTAAATTAAAGCTGGCTTTTATCCCCATTAACTATTTAATATTTAAGTAATTACTTGCTGGCTTTCACTTATAAAAGATAACATTTCTAACAAAACTATTCCAAAGGTTAACCACATAAGGTTTTGAAGAGTTTTAGGCAGAAACACAGTCTGCTTCCAATTAGCTAATTTAATATTAAAGAGATGTATAATTATATGAAAGAGCTGACAAAAGTTGTATACAGATGTATTAAGTGAAATCAAATATATCGTTATTTTAAATATATTTATATATTTTAATGTATAGTAAGTTATACTAAAACATATTTAAATGTCTATAAAATTTAAATCCATTTAATTATATATTTATATAAATTTAAATTTTGTAATTTAAAATTTTACTTTTATATTGCAAGTATACAAATCTATTTAAATATTTACAGAGGAATATGTATATATACATACAAAAATATGTAACTTTAACACTTAAAATTTTATTTATATATATTAAATGATATGGGCTTCCCAGGTGGTGCGAGCAGTAAAGAACCTGACTGCCAATGCTGGAGACCTAAGAGATGTGAGTTCCATTCCTGAGTCAGGAAGATCCCCTGGAGGAGGGCATGGCAACCCACTCCAGTATTCTTGCCTGGAGAATCCCATGGACAGAGGAGCCTGGTGGGCTATAGTCCATGGGGTCACAAAGAGTCAGACATGACTTAGCAACTGAACAACAAAACAGGGTTGTATAAATGATTAATGTATAAAATGTATAAATGATTCTTCTGTACATACAATTCTACTGTGTTGAGAATAAGAAGGACATTAGTTGTCATATTTTACAGAAGTAAGGGAGCTTATTCACTGGTCATCTGTGTTAGTTGAAAGAACGTTCACAGTAAATAAAGAATTTTCTGATTTGAAAATAAAATAAATACAAATGCTCATCACTCTTAAGATAATCCAGTCTAAAACAATCTAAATTTATAAACACAGTTAACAAGTGTTTATTTAAAAAAAAAACCCAGTCTTCATTTTGCAAAAGAATTAATCTCAGTGCATCTTTTGTCACGAAAATCCCCAGAGTATTACAAAATATCCTATTTATAGCATGCCAATGAACATGCAACTTTTAAGAGAAAAACACTCTTCTTATAATATGTAATACTACACATTAACAAATTGAAAGATAAAAACCATATGATTATCTCAATACATGCAGAGAAATCCTTTGACAAAATTTAACATCCATTTATGATAAAAAAAAAATCCTCCAGAAAGCAGGCATAGAAGGAACATACCTCAACATAATAAAAGCCATATATGATAAACCCATAACAAACATTATCCTCAATCGTGACAAATTGAAAGCACTTCCCCTAAAGTCAGGAACAAGACAAGGGTGCCCACTCTCACCACTACTATTCAACATAGTTTTGGAAGTTTTAGCCACAGCAATTAGAGAAGAAAAATAAATAAAAGGTATCCAGATTGGAAAAGAAGAAGTAAAACTCTCACTGTTGGCAGATGACATGATCTTCTACATAGAAAACCCTAAAGACTCCACCAGAAAATTACTAGAGCTAATCAATGAATATAGTAAAGTTGCAGGATATAAAATTAACACACAGAAATCCCTTGCATTCCTATACACTAGCAATGAGAAAACAGAAAGAGAAATTAAGGAAACAATACCAGTCACATTGCAACCAAAAGAATAAAATATTTAAGAATAAATCTACCTAAAGAAACAAAAGACTTATATATAGAACACTATAAAACATTGATGAAAGAAATCAAAGATGACACAAACAGATGAAGAAATATACCATGTTCATGGTTCAGAAGAATCAATAGATTCAACGCAATCCCTATCAAGGTACCAATGGTATTTTTCAGAGAACTAGAACAAATAATTTCACAATTTGTATGGAAATACAAAAAAACTCAAATAGCCAAAGCAATCTTGAGAAAGAAGAATGAAACTGGAGGAATCAACCTGCCTGACTTCAGGCTATACTACAAAGCCACAGTCATCAAGACAGTATGGTACTGGGACAAAGACAGAAATATAGATCAATGGAACAAAATAGAAAGCCCAGAGATAAATCCACGCACCTATGGACACCTTATCTTTGACAAAGGAGACAAGAATATACAATGGAGAAAAGACAATCTCTTTAACAAGTGGTGCTGGGAAAACTGGTCAACCACTTGTAAAAGAATGAAATCAGAACACTTGCTAATACCATACACAAAAATAAACTCAAAATGGATTAAAGATCTAAATGTAAGACCAGAACCTATAAAACTCCTAGAGGAAAACATAGGCAAAACACTCTCCGACATAAATCATAGCAGGATCCTCTATGACCCACCTCCCAGAGTAATGGAAATAAAAGCAAAAATAAACAAATGGGACCTAATTAAACTTAAAAGCTTTTGCACAACAAAGGGAACTATAAGCAAGGTGAAAAGACAGCCCTCAGATTGGGAGAAAATAAGAGCAAATGAAGCAACTGACAAAGAATTAATCTCAAAAATATACAAGCAACTCCTGCAGCTCAATTCCAGAAAAATACATGACCCAATCAAAAAATGGGCCAAAGAACTAAACAGACATTTCTCCAAAGAAGACATACAGATGGCTAACAAACACATGAAAAGATGCTCAACATCACTCATTATCAGAGAAATGCAAATCAAAACCACAATGAGGTACCATCTCACGCCAGTCAGAATGGCTACTATCCAAAAGTCTACAAGCAATAAATGCTGGAGAGGGTGTAAAGAAAAGGGAACCCTCCTACACTGTTGGTGGGAATGCAAACTAGTACAGCCACTATGGGAACAGTGTGGAGATTCCTTAAAAAACTGGAAATAGAACTGCCATACGACCCAGCAATCCCACTGCTGGGCATATACACCGAGGAAACCAGAATTGAAAGAGACACATGTACCCTGATGTTCATCACAGCACTGTTTACAATAGCTAGGATGTGGAAACAACTTAGATGTCCATCAAAAGATGAATGGATAAGAAAGCTGTGGTACATATACACCATGGAATATTACTCAGCTATTAAAAAGAATGCATTTGAATCAGTTCTTATGAGGTGGATGAAACTGGAGCCCATTATACAGAGTGAAGTAAGTCAGAAAGAAAAACACCAATACAGTATTTTAACACATATATATGGAATTTAGAAAGATGGTAATGATGACCCTAGATGCGAGACAGCAAAAGAGACACAGATGTAAAGAATAGTCTTTTGGACTCTGTGGGAGAAAGCTAGGGTGGGATGATTTGAGAGAATAGCATTGAAACATGTATATTATCATATGTGAACTAGATTGCCAGTCCGGCTTCAGTGCATGAGACAAGTGCTCGGGGCTGGTGCACTGGGATGACCCAGAGGGATGGGATGGGGAGGGAGGTGGGAGGGGGGTTCAGGATGGGGAACACATGTACACCCATGGCTGATTCATGTCAATGTATGGCAAAAACCACTACCATATTGTAAAGTAATTAGCCTCCAATTAAAATAAATAAATTAAATTTTTTTTAAATATGTAATACTAGTGTACAGGCAATTTAAAAAAAAACAAATTCTAACAATTATTACATTTCAATATGTGCTGCCTGGTTATTACAAGTTTTCTTGCCTTGTAACTTTTAAAAAATTTTTATTTCCTCAATATTAAATTGTTTAATTAACAGAATAACATTTTGAAATTAATCAGTAGATTATCCATTCATGAACTGTACTTATGTGTATAAGTGAAACATAAGAAAGGAAAAGAAAGAGATAAGCTGAGTGAAAAATAATAACTTTTCTTTGGGCTTCTAAAACAATAAGCCTGGATTATTTTAAATTGCATATTTACTATTTAAAGAAACAGTCATTTGGATTTCTCAGTCCATTGAAATAACCCAAAAATCTGAAAATATTTCACACTGAAAATAAAGAAATACAGTTTTGAGCCTTAAGAAACAGAGGCTTTCCAATGGTGGGTTTTATTTCATGCCATGGCAGTATGTACATTTTTATCTCATAAAGACTCACGTGAAGGAAAAAACAAAGCATGAGTAATTGAAAGGGAGCATCGTGAGGGAACATGTGTTTCGCTGTCATGAATTCCCTCACCTCATAATTTCTAAAAGGAATCCATGTCTTTGCTCTTATAACAGAGCTCAAAAGAATATCTATTTTAAGAGAAGATTACATTTAAATTTTATAAAATACTATGTCAAATATATTCCTAAATAGTGTGAAATAAAAATTTTCATAAAACCAGGAAGTGAAATTCATTCCTGATATGCTATCACCCCAAATATGGGAAACTGCATTAGTATTCATCCTTAAAAGATAATCACTACAAAGATGACAGTCTTTTAAAAAGTAATAAAATGTGGATTGAGAGGTTATGACTGAACGCTCGGGCCCCTTTAACTTTTACATGTTTGTAGGTTGATGTGGCTGCAGGTAATTGAGCCAGAGGGTAAAAGGAGACCATGATTTTCATGATAAACATTCTGTTCAGCAGCCCAAGTGACCACCCCACCGCAGCTTCTGACAAATAACACAGAAAGCTTCTGCAATGAAGACATGAAGCTGCTATTAAAAAAAAAATTAAAAAAATAAAAACACCAACAGAAGACAGCACAAAACAAAGCAGGTGCTCACAGCAGCCTTTTCTCCCCCATGCTGTGGAATAATTTTTTCCATTCCCAAGATGATTTACGTTGACAAATTGGTTTTTCTGGCCGCTTAGCTTCCTGACCTCGAAAAGTCCATTTTCTAACTTCTGTCTCATCCAGCTGTTGATGGGCTAATGCCACCAACCCAAGTAATAAAACCTCCATGGGGTTTAGGATTAGATGAGGAAATGGTAACAACAGAAGAATAATTAGATGTGAAGTCTGCCCAACTTCTAAGAGCAGACCTCATCTCTAAAAGAGAACAAATGGTCATCTGGAAGGAGGTTAATGTATATTCTATTCCTCCCCGGGTACAATGCCATGCAGCCTTTCTGGGGGGAAAAACGAAACTCCTCATGCCTAAAACACTTCTTAAAAGTTGATGCAAATTAAGGGCACTCTCTACTTCGGTGCAATCTTTCTCAGAAACAAATGTCTACTTTTCTTCACAGAACCAAGTCAGTAAGCCTAGCAGACCTAATTGCTTTTAGATCCTAAGGTATTTGGGGAAATGTGCGCCATGGGTACAGATAGAACAGGTGATTGGAAAGTCAGATACCTGCCCTTAGTATGCACCTTCTGTATTCAGTGCTCCCAGACAGGGCTCAACATCCCTCATCGTTCCCCCAAGGGCCAGGGGTCAAGGCTGGATCCACCTTACACCATTTACTGACCCCTCAAAGCCTCAGTTTCCTCATCTGTAAGGCAGAGTATTATCCGCAACAGTGCTCGCCTCATGGATGGCAGGGAAGATTAATTCACATGCATGAAAACACAGTGCAGGACCCAGAGCAAGCATTCAATACAAGTTTCACCTATTTTTTACCGCCCTATTCTCTGATGCCAACAATCTAATGTCTATAAATAAACATCTTCCATTTTAAAACTACCTTTGATGTAAATAGAGTGGATAAACAACGAAGTCCTACTTTACTGCACAGGGAACTATATTTAATATCCTGTGAAAAACCATAATGGAAAACAGTATGAAAAAGAACACGAAAAGAATCGAACCCAAGTCTCTTACATCTCCTGCCCTGGCAGGCACATTCTTTACCACCACAGCCACCTGTGAAGCCATATATATATATCTATATGTGCTAAGCTGCTTCAGTCTTGTCTGAAGCAGTTTTGACCCTATGGACGATAGCCCTCCAGGCTTGTCTGTCCATAGGATTCCCCAGTTAAGAATACTGGAGTCGGTTGCCATTGCCTACTCCAGGATATGCGTGTGTGTGTGTGTGTGTGTAGCTGAGTCACTGGGCTGTACAGCAGTAATGACATAACACTGTAATTCAGATATACTTAAATTTTTTAAATTACCTTTGATTAATCACTACATTCATATGAAATCCTATAAGAATGTTTAGTGATTAGAGTAGCCCATCTGATAGAGGAATACAGTCTTGGTTAATTACCCTCTTCTTCAGATTCACACTCTTCCTCTGATTTTATATACATAGTATGATTAAAGTATACACATTTCTGTAAATAATATCTGAATGATATGTACATTTGAGTGAGAACTTAAACGTTCTCTTTTTACATGATAGCAATCCTATCTTGATAAATTATGCAGTTTGGGGATTAACTACAGCTTTTCTTGTCTCTCCCTCCTTCCTGATATGATGGAATATTTCTGATCTCATTTATAAAAACTCACTGTGAACAGTGAGGCAAAATCAAATGTAAATTTAAGATATACACATACATTAACACACAGGATTTAATATAAAAAGACAAATCTACTGGTTGAGAAGAAACCTATCTATGAATTCCATTTTGGATAATCGCGCTCCTTAGTAATTCATACTTCCTTGGAGATTAATAACATAGGAACTTTTAAATGACCAAGGAAACAAAAAACCAGTTAAATATAATTCAGCCTAGCATGGGCCCTTGAATAATACAAGATGATTCCGATGTTGTTGTTGTTCAGTTTTAAGTTTTGTCCTACTCTTTGTGACCCCAAGGACTGCAGCACACCAGGCTTCCCTGTCCTTCACTATCTCCCAGAGTTTGCTCAGATTCATGTCCACTGAGTCAGTGATGCTATCTAACCATCTCATCCTCTGTTGTCCCCTTCTCTTTCTGCCTTCAATCTTTCCCAGTATCAGGGCCTTTTCCAGTGAGTTGACCCTCTGTACCAGGTGGCCAAAGTACTGGAGCATCAGCTTTAGTATCAGTCCTTTCAAGGAAGACTCAGACTTGATTTCCTTTAGCATTGACTGGTTTGATCTCCCTGTTGTCCGAGGGGCTCTCAAGTGTCTTCTCCAGCACCACAGTTCGAAGGTATCAATTCTTTCGCATTCAGCCTTCTTTATGGTCCAACTATCACATCCATACATGACTACTGGAAAAACTATAGCTGTGACTATATGGACCTTTTTTGATGGTAAGTAAGAAACATGACAAATATTTATGAAACTCCTCATTCATTCTCAGCATCCTCCCTGGGAAAAATGAGGGATACAAAAAAAACTCAAGATGCACTTGCTTTTGAGGAATTTAACATCTGGTAAAAGAAACAGGAACATCTACTGAAATGAACAGAAAGTCGTGGGGAAGATAATAAAGGGGACCTGGAGCAGGAAAGCGCAGGTGGTGGGCTGTAGCCCATGAGGATGTGAACCATGAAAGGACCATCACCCCCAGAAGATGCCTGGGGCCAGGCCCAGGTGTGCTCAGCAAAGAAAGGATGAAGGGATCTGCCTGTTGAACAGAGCCATTTACATGCCCTCAGGAATTATTTACATTCTCATTTAGGGAAAAAAAAGAAAAAGAAACATTTTTTTTTTTTTTGTAGCAGATTCACACTTTATTCTGGTCTATGTTTATCACATCACTGACACTGAATTTGTTTTACAAAAGCTCTATGCTCCAAAAGACTGTAACTACAAGCTTTTATTGGCTTCGAGTCAAGATTTTGGAACTCAAACTTCTGGGCGCCCTTTAGGTGAGAATGAAATAGACAACATTCTCCACTAAGAGTCAGGGACTCTCCTCATTTATCCACCCGTTTGGCCATGTATCAAGGTTTTGACAGCAGTGACACTCGCTTGGAAGTTGAAAGGCCAGACTCCATCAGCCATCACATCACTCCACTGGATGGTTTGCTGCCTTTTTCAGAGACCTGCCTCTCCCTTTCCAGGTGGCTCTAGTGGTCCTGCCATCACCTACATGTCCTTCTCCCCAAGCCTTCTCAGGAATGAGGGCACAGCCTAAAATTATGACACTCAACCCCTGGCCACGGCAAAAAATTGCCGAGGAGATCTGCAGACAACCTGAGGCAGGAAAATCGGGGCATTTCCTGTTAATTTAAACACAGCTACAATACACAAGAGAAAAAGCCACTCTCCTCCCTTACTGGAATGGCTAGTCTGGAACTGGCTTACAATCGCCACTATTATTAAAAGTCATACTTGTCTCAGGGACCTGGTGTAGAAAACACAAGATGCACAATTACTACCTTGTAATTTTCTTGTGTCACCGAGGAGACAGTGGTCGAAACACGGATAAAATATCTGTACCGAGAGATGCAGGAACACGTCCTGGAAATACTGTCAAGGTTCCAAATCCACTCAAAGACTTCCCAGCCACGTAATTCAATACCTCTTTGTTTTCAGTTTGCTTAAACTAGCTTCAATTAGGGATTCTGTCGCTTGCAACTGAAAACATCCTAATACACAAACACCTGTGAAAAATAAGCTTCCTTGGACCTCGGTTTTCCTCCTGATCACAGAATTCCTCCCAATAAAATAATCTCTAAGGCTCCTTCCATACAATTATTTGTTTCAAATTAGGTAACTATCAGACAATTTGGAATGGTATAGATATTTGTAATTAATCAATTCCTTCAAATGGACACTGGGAAAAAGCTGCTTAATGCAGCGAGTTTGGATTTTCAACCTTGCTTATTATCTGCACCAGTGCAGAAGACAAGCCCCAAATGCTAATTATCAGTATTACTGTTGTCTCTGCAACTCCATGGACTGAACTTCAGTCCATGGACAGGCTTCCCTGTCCTTCACTATCATCAGTATAAAAAAGTATAAAGTATATATCATTTTTTTGACATTTTAAGATACAGGAAACTTATTTGAAGCATCATTTTCCTTTCTTAGGTCAATATCCATCACGGCCAATTATTCTTCCATTCTCTCATTCATCTTTAACTGGTGACCACCTCCACTCCCACTATTCCCACCAAATAAATTCTGTGGAAAAGACTGGTTATTCACTTCTTTCTTTCAAATGACTAAAGAACTTTTATCTGGGTACAAGTGAAATAAAGCCTGATAACAAGGCTGTTTCCTATGTTACTGATTCCCTTGTGGCATTTTCTGACTAAGTGTTCAAGCACGGATATAATCTAACTGGACAAGAACACTAATGCAAGGATATTTTATTTGTTCACAGGAAATCAGTCAGTGGAAATAGCAAGAAATTGCATCCCTCACAATATAAGGATAATATCTGCTAGCTCAACATCTGTAAGATTTAAAAGCATTTAGAGCAATACAAGTTGATTAAATTTTTTAAAAATGCTTTATAAGTGGAAATGAGATACCTACTTTTAAATGCATTACTCGGGAAAAAATTTACAAAGTAAAATACTACCATTTTAGAGAAACAAACATGGTGAGGTGTATTTAAGAAGATAACTTTTCCACTGTGAGAAAACAGTTTGCAATGATTCTGCCTATGGAATAATGTAATATTTTATTGAATTTAGAAATGTTTTAAATGACATGTCTTGTACCAAGTGATGAAATCAAAAGAAAATCATTTTTTAAAAGACCATAAGAAATCCACCTGCATGCTGGACTATACAAATGACTGCTGAATCAACAGAAAAAGATGAATAATTGTCAGACTCAAGCATATCTGTTAATAAATCTAGAATTAACATAAGAATCAACCTAGTAATACCCAAATAGCAAACGTATTAAACTGTGACTCTAATTTAAATAACTTAATAGAGTCATGTACTACTACATGATTTTGCCTCAAAAGACAGTCTCATTCTCAATCAATAAAAATGAACTTAAAATCATTTTTTTTAAAAAAACTGCAATAGACACAAACGTGTCTCCCAAGCACACGTCATTAGACCCATTTTTAAGAAACTGAAAGCCACTGAGAAGTTTATACAACACAGGGCAGTCAAAATATTTAGTACAACAGAATTTGAACCTTTAATTCTATCACACACTGCCTTTCTCCATTTCCAAAAATGTGAGCTCTAGATGAAAACATCAAGAAGCACAAATGTTTTAATGGCACACACTAGGTTAATCACATGAAGTCAAAGCTATTACCCCTCAACTTCTGTCTTCCAAAAGAGTTTCTTCTTACAGGTACAACACTCTTTGTCAGACATTCTATTCTGGACCTCCTTCTGCTACTCTGGTTTGGCTGGGTCTCTCCAGGAATGGGACTGGCTGGGTGCACGGCAGGTAGAGCTGAGGGGACACACAGCCCATGAAGCTTTAACTCACCAATCTCTTGTTTTCTGTCCGGCTGGCTGAATGGTCTGTGACTCACCTTCAAATCAGCAAAGAGCTGAAATGGGCTAAAGAAAGTTTGGCATTAATAAATGTATAAAAAACTTAAATATCTGTTCTTCTGGCAAAAGCCAAGAAAAGTCCTTCAAGTGTAAATCACTACCAAAATCCCAGTAGGTAGGCTGCTGCTGCTGCTGCTGCTAAGTCGCTTTAGTCGTGTCCGACTCTGTGCGACCCCATAGACGGCAGCCCACCAGGCTCCCCCGTCCCTGGGATTCTCCAGGCAAGAACACTGGAGTGGGTTGCCATTTCCTTCTCCAATGCATGAAAGTGAAAAGTGAAAGTGAAGTTGCTCAGTCTCGTCTGACTCCGAGCGACCCCATGGACTGCAGCCTACCAGGCTCCTCGGTCCATGGGATCACCCAGGCAAGAGTACTGGAGTGGGGTGCCATTGCCTTCTCTGCACAGGTAGGAAGATGAGTCAAAAATGCAAAATTAAGTTTTTGAACAATTGATCTGATTCATCTGTGGAATTATCTGCTAAATTAAAGCAAAGCACCAGAAATGCTTCAAAAGTAATCAACGGATCCTGTGCTAATGCACCTCTATGAAACAAAGTGCTTCATGTTTGCACTCGGATTCAAAATAGGACTGGCATTTTCAACAAGTCCATCCTGCTGACTAACGCCCTAATTCCCTTCTGAGATTTTTTGATAAGCACTCATTTGATGATTATTAAGAATCTACTATATTCCACAAAGAAATGTTAATGGAATATGCTCAGTCACTAAGTCATGTCTGACTCTTTGCGACCCTGTGGACGGCAGCCCACCAGGCTCCTCTGTCCGTGGTATTTTCCAGGCAAGAATACTCGAGTGGGTTGCCATTTCCTCCTCCAGGGGATCTTCCCAACCCAGGGATCAAACCTGAGTCTCCAGCATCTCCTGCACTGCCAGATGGATTCTTTATCCACTGAGCCACCTGGGAAGCCTCATTAATGAAATAGAAGAAAGAAAAAGACTATAAAACATACCATAAAGCATGCAAGTACAATTTACAGACACCACACAGTGCCTGAGGCACACAGTAGGTGCCTAATAAATATTTTTTGAATGAGTGAACAGATGAATGCAATGGCTCCAAGGCCAGTGAGGAAGAGGCAGGCTGCTCTCACTATGGAGTAAACACTAATGTCCTTACCTCCACCTGGGACACTGTGCAACATCCCTTCAAAGGATAGCACAGGACGTGAGAGTTCCTTTCCCATTTTGATTATGAAGGATCCCAATACTTAAATGAAACAGCAAAAGATCACAAAAGCCTAAACAACTCAAAACTGTATTCTGAAATATACCCTGCAGCAAAAGAAGACTGAAGGGGAAAAATTACATTTATCTTAAATTTGACAAAATACATCACTGTGCTTAGAGACCGACACATGGATGAAGAATTTTAACATTTAAAAGTTTAACACTTTTAATGACCATGAATGCATTGACATGACCACACAGTTACTAATAACCATGCCTGCTGCTTTCTCTTAACTATGATGTCTGCACGTGAAATCTCCCAACTAATTAAGTCCAAAGTTTCTTCCAAAGCCTTGAACAAAATGCACCTTCTTCTCTGAAGTCCTCCAGATTTCTCCAGCTCTACATAAACTTTCCTTCCTCTTAAACCTCTCAGCAGATCATGGGCCTGCCATCCTGTCCTGATGGTGACTCTGGCAGGTCTGATCTCCGGCTGGGCTGCAAACAGCTCAGCAGATACCATTAGGGCATATGGGAACCATGATATCACCCAATAGAGTAACTTACAATTCTGAGATGCCCAGAAGTTTCAAATCATTAAAGAGAATAAATAAAATTAATGACAGGGAAGACTGCTCTGACTTGCAAATAAATGGTACATTACAGTACAATTAATGTAATGCAATGATCAATTCCATTCATTGATCTGAAAATGATTTAACCTGCAGGCCAAACACAGAGCCTTGGGAGAACCAAATAAAGCCTCTCACAGACCAATCCCAACAGGTGAGCCATTGTGAAATTCTGTCTCCTATGATCTGTAAACCAGCGCCCCCTCCAAGGATGCCCTGAATGCCTGCTATGAAGTCCTGCGATGCTTAGTGAGCACACACACAGAGAACAACAGGTCAGGTCCTACTGACCATTCAGGTCCAACAGGTCAGGTCCTACTTCTGAATGATCAACGGCTCTCATCTGAAATGTGAGGGACACCAGCAGAAGCTCTGAGAAAGGGACCGCTTTCTTTCCTGCGACTGCACAGTTGGAAAACAGAAGCCACTGTCTGTTGTCTGTCTCTAACATTTGCTCCCACCTTTCCCGCACAAACAGAAGCGAAATGAGTCACTCACCATAAATAAACTGAGTAACTAATCTTAACCAAACGGGTAACTCCATCGGATTCAGTTGAGGAGGGCTTCTGTGGATTTTACGGTTTCTCAGAGGTCTCTACACACTGTAACACTTCCCCTGGTAATTTAGGAAAACTCTCAGCCAGGAAGCCGTCGCCAGGCAGATGGGACTCCTGGCTGGTCCCCATGGGCGGCTTCAGTCTCCAGTGGCTTTTCTGGGATCATTTAGGAATTAACTTGTCTGTGCTTGGGCATGTCACCATGTTTGGGCTCCGTGTTATGGAACATCAAGTCATCAAAGCGACTGAAATTTTAAAAGAATGTTCACAAGTTCATTATGTATTCAATGGATAAATTATGTATTCATCTCTTACCATGTACAAAATTCTCTGCCATCTTAAAGAATAGATAGTTAAAGAGAGATACAAAAATAAGTATCATATAAGACTGCACATGATGAATGCTAAGGCAAGAAAGAGTCTGAAAAGGATGGTCATCTTTTCATGAATAATAAAAGCTAACATTTATAGAGTGCTTACTATGTATTAAGCAGCTGGTACTGTAGTAACCTGCATTTTATGCCAAATATTAGTGTGTTACAGCATGAGGTATTACGTATGTGGTGGGAGAAAATATAAGAAGAAAATGAGATTTGGATCCAGCATTACAAAATTACCTTTGCCATTCAAATCAAAAGTCAAAATTTAGGAAGATAAATGTTGATTTCACAACGAACAGAAGACCATTTTTTCTATTTTTTAAATACTTTTGTAAAAATATTTAAAACTCTAACATACACTGAATGTTCTTCCCAAATATATTTGAAGCGTACATTCCAAATACATGGAAATATTTTAGAGGGCATAATGCAAATTTTAAAGTTTTCTTTTTTTTTAAACTAGTGATTCCTTTGTAAGTAAAAATAGTCATTTTCCCTGAAATCCTAAAAACACCCTATTAGGGCCAATAATCGCCCACTTTAATTTTGTTTTTATATTTTAAACACACACAAAAATGGAATAAAATACATGCTGATGTGGTACATTAATAATTCATTGCTTATTATCCTAAGATACTTAATAAGAAAATAATACATTCTAATTTATTATATGCATGTTATTTCTTGTTCAAGTAAATAATTCAAGCACTTTTCATACTCATTGAGATCATCTGAAATATGAACTAAGAGCTGTTTCTCATCAGTAAGTTCAGTCAACATAGGCCACAAGGTGACAGCTAAAGAGAAAAGATTCAAACATGAAATGAAACCAAGTCCATCATCAGGGAGCTTTCAAAGATAACAAGAAGATAGCTACTCACCCACCACCTCCAAGAGGACCAGCAGGATAGATGCTATACAGTGGGACAGATGCTGTATAAGGGACGGAAGACTTCCGAGGGGAAAGAGATTTTATTGAAGGAACTAAGACATCTGTGTGTGGCAACTGAGTTAGGCCTTCAACAAGCAAAAATGAGGAGAGACCTTCACAGCTCTGGGAACAAACACTCAGCCAAGGCAAACCTGGAGTCTTGTAGACACCTGGCTATAACTGGGGTGCTCAGTGTCACTGCCTCAATTAAATAGGGACCTGGGCACTGCAGAGACAACCCAGCACCACAAGAAGTCAACCCCTGGGAATTTAGCATCAAGAGTCCATTTTCCATGGGGGAACTTGGAATGTTCTTTCTATAACAACATCTTATTAATACAATGTAGTCTTTACAACAGGAGTCTAGGGGTCTGTGATATAGAGTTCATATTATAGACTGTGCATGTGTGCTAAGTCGCTTTAGTCATGTCCAGCTCTTTGAAATCCTATGGACTGTAGCCTGCCAGGCTCCTCAGTCCATGGGCTTCTCAAGGCAAGAATACTGGAGTGGGTTGCCATGCCCTCCTCCAGTATTACAGACTACTGCTTAGTAACATGCCATGTTCTCTAGATCCCTGGATCGATTGAAGGAAGGCGGGCACCGCTGCTCCGAGACAAGCATCCACATGCTGCCTCAACACCGCTGCCTGGCTAATCCTAATTCGCTGTTATCTCCTGCTTTAGGACATGCGGCATCAGAAATCTGATGGATTAATGAAGGACTGTTAATGCTAATTGCTGACATAAGACTATTTAGGGCACTGAGGCAATCACAGAATCTTTCTAGCCATTTTCACAGCTTTTCAGAGCTCTGTTCTAATCAGTCATGCTAATTCCAACAGTAAACAGCACACCGCTTTGGTAAGACAGACCATTAAGACGCGCCTCTGTCATTTCTTCTCTACAACTCCTTCCCAAATACTGAATCCTGGTATGCTGCCTGGGATCATTTATCACCTGTGACATTCACTGCATCCAGACTCCAGGTACAGATGACGGCTAGAATTTCACACATCCCTGATTAGAGCAGACGTGGCCCCTCGTGGCAGTCATGCCACCTTTCTCAGCTGCCCCAGCTTAGAAAAGTCCTCAGCAAAGTGAACCGGATGCTCTGCTCCTAGAAAGGCCACCAGGTGCTGAGACACTGAGGTTTCTTCAAGATGATCTGTGCCACTGAGGACCTACAGGCCCCCACATCTTAAGAGTACAGTGCAGTGAGTAATAATACAATCACAGCCATTAGAATTAAATATGAGCTTCAATTCTAATTCCAACTCCTATGATCTGTGCAACTTGTAGGCCAATATACAACCTCTCTGAGCCTCACTTTCCTCATCTATAAACTTGAAGACATCACTTCATGTCTTTGCGTATAAAATGTGCCAGGAAAATGGCACCACCATAGAAGTGTCCTGGTCTGGCTCTTGCCATTGGTGTGTCACTACAGTAGAAATGGTTACACTGGTCAAAGAGCTTGAGGACAAGTAGCTACTGACATCCCTGTGCTGATTTCACAGGCACCCAGGTTTCTGTCTGAACTTCTCTGTTTAGATCTGGGTATGAGTGCCCATCACATTCTTACTGCAAACTGATCAGCCAGCATTTGACATTTGGGTTTTTCTCAATTTGCAACTTATGATTTTGCTTAACTTTGAGTAAGATCAGCACAGTATATATTGACAATCAAATTTCATTAACACCCAAAACCCAGAGGGCATTATGCTAAGTAAAATAAGCTGAGCACAGAAAGACAAATACCCCACAGTCTCACTTCCATAGGAATCTAGAAGAGTCGAATTCACAGAAGCAGAGAACAGAATGGTGTTTTTCAGAGTCTGGGCAAGAAGGAGGGTGGGGTGGGGTGGGGATGGAAAACGGGGATATGTGGTCAAAGGGGCCAAAGTCTCAACTATACGGGATGAATAAGTTCTGGAGATCTGCCTACAGCCCAACAACTATGGTTAATAACACTAGTGATTCAGTGACAAAGAATCCACCTGCCAAGCAAGGAACACAAGTTCGATTTCTGGGTTGGGAAGATCCTCTCGAGAAGGAAATAGCAACCCACTCCAGCATTCTTGCCTGGGAAATCCCATGGACAGAGGAGCCTGGCAGGCTACAGTCCATGGGGTCTCAAAGAGTTGGACTTGACTTTGCGACTAAACAACAACAATCATATACCTGAAACTTGCCAAGAGAATAAATCTTATATGTTCTCACCACAATAACAAATAAATGGTAATTATGTAAGGTGATGGGTGTGCTATAATTAGCTTGACTGTGGTAATCATTTCCCGATGTATATGTATACCAAATGTACATGTATGCATAGACCTTAAATACACACCATTTTTATTTGTCATTTATACCTCAATAAAGCTGGGGGAAAAAAATCCACTAAGACCCATAGCTAGTGTTACTGCCTCACTCTTGAGGGACTGTTGTTGTTTAGTCGCTAAGTCATGTCTGACTCTGACCCCATGGAATGTAGCCCACCAGGCTCCTCTGTCCATGGGATTCTCCCAGACAAGAATATTGGAGTGGGTTACCATTTCCTTCTCCAGGGGATCTTCCCAACCCACAGAACCCACCCGCTTCTCCTGCATTTATCACTGAGCCCCCAGGGAAGCCCCAAATTTGTTATTACAGTGAAGATAATGGGAAGAATTACATCTCATCACAGTTATCAAAGTTGAGACTCACTGCCATAGAGAGGCAAAGCTCACTGTTTATTTAAGAAAGGAAATGAGGAAACAAAGGAGGAAATTAACACAGGTTTTGATGAGACTGGGTAACACTTTCTTGTGGGATTCAGTTTCAATTTAAAGCTGAACAGACTCTTTGAGCTTAAAGATACTGAGTGATTTGGATAAAAATTCCAGAGGATTGGATTCAAGATTACTTTGTAATCTCACGACTTTAAAACCTTCTTAATTAAAGACGTCCATTTGTTTTAAATGAAACAAGACACAGATTTGTAGACCAGAAAAACAAATCAGGACATGGGCAAATGGTTTTGCATGGTGGTCCCCGGGGCTCCGGAATTAAATGGGATGCTCAGTTAAAGAGGAAAATCAGATCCTGACTGTGAGCTTTCCCTTTCAGAGGATGTAACATGAGCTGGTCTCAGGGTCCAGACACAAAATCACTGGCACCTCTTAGCATAATATGCACCTGGGACCACCCTCAGATAACAAAGTGTTCCATGGTGCCTTTATCTTTCTTAGGAGAGAAAAACAAAGCTTTGGTCTTCAAAAAGTCCCTTCTCCACTCACCTGAGTAAGAGTCTAGAGACAGAAATCTATCAGCCCCTCTAAGCTGGCTTCAGAGTTCATGATGGAAAACATTTTCAAGGAACAAAGACAAAATACTTTAAAAGTATTATTCCAAATTTCTTTAATTCCCTCACTCCCAATTCTCCAATAAATCAGCAAAGAGGCCAAAAGTCTGTCTCATTTTTTAAACTGTTTTGAAACCTCACTGCCACATGCTCTTCAAGCCACTGCCCTACTTCTCCGTCTCCTTTGTAACCCAGTGTCTCAGGAGAGTCCTCCATGTTCCTGTCCCCTCGGGCATCTGCAGCCTGCATGCTGCCCCTCGAGGGCTGTCCCTGAAGCCCTGGCCAGTTCAAGGCAGGAGGGCCGAGGGCCATCTCCCCCGGGGCCTCCCCTCCTTCCCGTCCTGACTCACTCTCTCTGCTCCGGTACTTCTCCCCAACCAGGCAGGCAGTGCCGGGTGCGTCTGCCTCCATCCCTGGTCCCCTGTAAAGCTCTCCTAACTCCCCACTTTCATCCTGCCCCCGGGGCCTCCATCACCTGACCTCTTGTCCTGAGCTCCCGCTATCATCTCAGAACCCCTACATTCAACACAGCCCCCTAACCCCGGCTCTCGTCCTCCTGGGTTCCCTCCATGACTGACTGCCATCAGCCACCACCCTTCATTCTCCCCTCTCCCTCACCCTGTCCTCAAGTCCTGCTGACTGTGGTCCCCAAACCCTCCTCAGTTTCTATCCTCACTCACCTGGGGTGCTTCCCCAGTCTACAGAATCACCTGTAGCCATCCACCCAGTCCCTCTCTGCCCACACTATTTTTTTAAAGTTTTTATTGACTTCATTACAATATGGCTTCCATCTTATCTTTTGGTTTTTTGTCCCCGAGGCAAGTGGGACCTTAGTTTCTTGACCAAGGATGAAACCCACACGTCCCGTGTTCGAAGGCAAAGTCTTAACCACTGGACCACCAGGGAAGTTCCCACGGGCACTTTTAAATCTGTCCTCTTCACTGTCCAAGTGAGCTTTAAAAATACTCTGTGTGTGTGTGCACGTCCACACGTATATATTTAATCTCATTATCCTGAGCTGCTTGAGGCTCAAAGACTTCCAATTGCATGGAAGACCCCTCCCAGGGTTGAGCAGACCCTCCCATTTCTGCCGCCTACTCCTCCACTGTTTTTGTAACTCAATGCTCCCCACGTTGGCCTTTCAGTTTCTAATAAAATCCATGTACCCTCTTCAAAGGCTTCCCTTGTGGCTCATCTGGGAAAGCTGGTAAAGACCTGAGTTCGATCCCAGGGTTGGGAAGATCCCCAGGAGTAGGGAAAGGCTACCCCCTCCAATACTCCGGCCTGGAGAATCCCAATGGACTGTATAGTCCATGGGGTTGCAAAGAGTCAGACATGACTGAGCGACTTTCACTTTCACTTTCACCCTCTTCAAAAAAGCAGTCTTTGGACCTCTGTAACCTCTGCCATACCACTGCCACTCCCACCCCACATATGGGTCGTCTCCTGGGTCGCCTGGAAATTCAGAGGATCAGGCCCACCTAAACCTAAAAGCATCAAAACATCAGGAGGTCAGAATGCAGCCTTCCAACAAGCGGCTGGATGACTCCAAGGAGTGGCTTGGAGACCTGACATAAAAGGTCATCTATCTGATACTTGAGCCCTGACCCTACCCACTGGGTCAGGGTCTCCATTCATGAGCCATCCATCTGTGGGCAGGTGAAATGGCTCTTCCTTATTGACCTGGATCCAGACTCCCAGAACTTCTACCCACTGATCCTAGTTCAATAATCCCTTAAAATCCCCTCATTGGATGTGGTTGGCTCCCTCGGCATCTTAATAACCTTTCTCTGAGCAAGCTTCCAGACTTTTTTTTTTTTAAGAATTTCCAGTTTTAGAGCAGTTTTAGGTTCATAGCAAAATTGAGGAAACGGTACAGAGGTCTCCCGCCCCCACATATGACAGCCCATGATCAATATCCCCACCTGATGACCCACACTGACACATCCTGACACCTGCAGTCCACAGTCTCCCATTCTTTTTATTCACACTTACAGGTTTTGGCCACCTGATGCAAAGAACTGACTCATTTGAAAAGATCTTGATGCTGGGAAAGATTGAAGGAGGGAGGAGAAGGAGACGACAGAGGATGAGATGGTTGGATGGCATCACTGACTCAATGGACCTGAGCTTGAGTAAACTCTGGGAGTTGGTGAGGGACAGGGAGGCCTGGCGTGCTGCAGTCCATGGGGTCGCAAAGAATCAGACACACCTGAGCAACTGAACTGAAACGTTTTATTTTGTACTGGGGTATAGCCGATTAACAAGGTTGCGGTAGTTTCAGGTGAGCAGCAAAGCCGTATATACACATGTATCCGCTCTCCCCCAGACTCCCGTCCCGCCCAGGCTGCCACATGACATTGAGCAGAGTTCCCTGTGCTGTACAGTGGGTCCTTGTTGGTGATCCGTTTTAAATACAGCAGTGTAAACATGACCTTCCCAAACTCTTTTTAAGCTCAGTTCCTAACACCGAATCTAAGTGGTTCCAGGTTTTCCCTGACTCTAACCCACATCACAAAACCAGCATGAGGGCACACAGAGACAGCCCGAAAACCAGTCTGTCACCCATGAGGTCAAGATTGGGACCTGCATCAAGGCTCTGTGTCCTAATTCCTTAAACTGAAACAATAATACTGCTTTCCTCTTTGCACTGATGTAAGGGTTAAAATAGCTCCTGCAGGGAACGCACACAGCCTTGTGCCTGGCACGCAGAGCTGTCCATAAATAGAATGGGGACTCCCTGAAGACCAAGTTCTGTGTCAACTTGGCTTTGTTTATTTAGCACTGCTAACATTGGGGCACCCAATGATTTGTTGAACGACCAGCATGAATAGTCATAGACAAAACTAGAATTTAAAACAAGAAAAAATTTCATTTTGAATACAGTAAAAGAAAAAAGGCAGAAGTAAGACGCAATTGAATTCTAATTTAGTTTTCCTTCTGATGTAAATTAAAGTACTTTCTTTAAATGACACTTAAAATGCCAACTAATGGTTCTGGCATACCACACAGTGATTTAAATACGTTATTCTTTTAAATAAAATGGAATAAAACATGTCTGACTTAGAATCAAGATTTTGCACCATATCTGCAATGTTATGAAAGACACAGAAAGAGATGGTATCTTTTTCAACTCTCATTTCAAAGATAATAACTACTGTGCAACAATAGTGCACCAGGGACTAACAGAAATACATTAAATCGGCTGCATTAATTTTAAGTAGGATCGTTAAGTGACTTAACATTTTTTTGTTTCTGAATGATTTTAATGTTTTGATATTAAAGTGAAAAACAGTAAATGCTTCAGACACTTGAAAAACCTCCAGTCTGGCCGACAGAGACCTAATAGCGGCTCTTAGAACACGTATGTGGACACATATATTCTTTATATTTCTATTGAAGTATGTTTAGTAGACTTGCCATAGGGCCATTTGAAAATACTGCAAATTCTTTTAGGGAAAAAAAATAAGTTGGTGTTTTTATTTTCAAAGAAAGGAGCCAGGGGGGTCGCCCACATCAGGATCCCCACTTATACAAATAAAGGCCTCTCATTTGGAATAAATGGAACTCTGCTCACTGGAGCAGGGTTTCCTCCCTAACCTGTTTCCTAACTAAGCAGTACTGTTGGTTTCCTTACTGCTCCTTCCAGAGGGAAAATAACTGGGTTAAAGTTCAGTTCTGCCCCCATCACCAAAATCCCTCCAGCTTAAAACATTTCTGATGACATTTAAGATCAGCACAGCCCACACACATGGGGAGGCTCAGGCGTCTGGGACCCACCCAGGGGCCTCATCCTCATCCTCCCCCAGGATCCAGCACAGGCCCAGCAGGGAGCCGGTGCTTCCCACACACTGGCTGGAGTGAACCCAGCATCACCGCAGGCCTCTGAGCGTTCTGCATCCCAAAGGCTGCCTCCCAGGGGACCCCAAGGCCTGGAGTCCAGCCCTGAAACACCGATGTGTGTGCACTGGGAGGGGCCAGCACTGGGTGGACAGAATCCCACTCCCAGGGGCTGGTAGGCCAAGGACAGGACACACAAGCCACGGAAGTGAGGAGTAAATCACCTCTCTGTCCAGCTTCGGGGCTTTCCAGGCCTCGAGGGAGGGAGCTGTGACCCTGACAAGGGCAAGGCCAAGCCTGAGCCTCCAATCCACTGTGATGTTTGGCGGCCAAAACATTGAGAAGAAGCAGGCCCTGCCCAGGGTGCGACGGAGTGGCTGGCTGTGTGGGTCTGTGGGGTGGGGCAGTGGCAGAAATGGCGTCAGATGGAGACCACAGCTTCCGGAAGGAATCCTAATTCCACCAGGGTTGCAGTGTGAGTCACCCCCGAGCCACCAGAAGACCAGGGGATCCAGAACACCCCCTCCACTCCCCGCAGAGAGGAAGGACCCTAGGCCGCCCGCACAGGGTGGGGAGGCCAGAGTCTGGAGTCCAGGAAGGGGCAGCAGAGGACCATCAGCTCCTCCCGGGGGGTGGGGGGGGGAGGCAGGGGGAGGATGCGACTGGACAGAGGATCAGAGCCAGGCCAAACCTCACAGTGTCACCCGAGCAACCTAGAGTGGGGTGCGAGGGCCCCGTCACACACCCGCCAGCCAGCGGGGCACGACTGTCCACACTACCTTCACGATGAGCAAGCTTCTAAGGTTCAGGAAGCCCCCAGATTAATCACGGGGATGGGGGGCTCCCCCCCTGCCCGCCATGTGCTCCTGTGCTCCCACCTTCCGTTTGCCAGCTGCAATTTTTTGGTCCCTACCTATGAAACTAAAAAGGAAAGTCTTCTCGCTGCCTGAACTCTGTACATCAAGCCTATACCCTATATGGTCCTAGGACCTGCCAAGGTCCAAGGATGGTTAAGCCCTTTTAAAGGAGGCTGGGGAGGAAATCTTTTCCAAAGTGAGTGCTTGTCTCACAGAGGGCATGCCGACTCATATTCACATCCTCTGCCTGGATAGTATAAGAAAAGAACCTGGTTTCAAAGCAAACCTAACCAATATTTTATAATAACTATAAATGGAGTATAACCATTAAAAATTGCTGTCGCACACCTGTACCTTATATAATATCGTACATCAACTAAATGTACACCATTTAGGGCTTCCTTGGTAGCTCAGTGGTAAAGAAACCGCCTGCAATGCAGAAGACATGAGTTCGATCCCTAGGTCGGGAAGATCCCCTGGAGGAGAAAATGGCAACCCACTCCAGTATTCTTGCCTGGAGAAACCCATGGACAGAGAAGCCTGGTGGGCTACAGTCTATGAGGTCACAAAAAGGTTGGACATGACTTACTGACTCAACAATGACAACTAAATACTATTCTTCACTTAAAAAAATTATTTCCCTCACTAAAAAAAAAAAAAAAAAGGAAACCTAGAATCGGGTCCTGATGCGGAGAATGAAGTCCTGATGATCGATCCACAGGGTCCCCTTTTCCAGGTGAAGAACATCATCAGAGGAAAAGCGGGATCCCAGAAGCCCTCCTTCCATCAGATGCTCTCACAGATGTTAACTTGTTCAGTCCTCTTGGGAGAAAGGACTCTCTTGTACAGAAAACAAAGCTGGGGGGCATGCATGGAGGTTTCCCGTTCTAGGTCACCCCAATGCACACTGCAGGTTTGAGTTTCAAAGCCAGGTCTGCACCTGCCAAGGTCACACACTGCCCACCACTGCTGGTGTCACTGCCACGCCACCAGTGACTGACAAAGACAGAATAAGCATATCTTGGCGCCCTCACCCCCCTGCTGTGGCCCAGGGTCTCCATCCTGGGAGGCATGGAGCAGTTACAATGGAAGCTTCCATTTCCTCTTCTCTGACTTTACAGTATATCTTCAACATCCAGCCAGGATTAGGCCTTATTCCTTCTTCATTTCTACACCGAAAATAGCAAATTGAGTCAAATCCTGTGGGAAGCTAGATTTTAAAAACATTTATTCACCTTCAGTTTCCAAGAGCTGGAAAATTACTAGTAGGTGAAATCAAGTCAGGAAATCTGGAAAGCTCTGACTTATCAATACAGGATGAGGTTGTTTTGTGTTTTTCCAACAACTTTCATAAGGGAAAAAAAAAAAAGGAAGCCTATTTGAGATGACATTCTGCTGCCAGCTTAAAAATAATCTTTGAACTTGGGAGTTTTCTTAGTCTTCTAAAAGCTTTTTTTTTTCCCCACAAATACTTTTATCATGTTACTCTCCTTAAATATATACTCTCAATGACAGCTATAGGCATATTTCAAGCCCTTGCAGAATTTCTATAAATTTTGTTAGAGGCAAAAAAGAAAAAAAAATCCGATGTCTTCAACGTCCTTGAAAATTTCCATTCCCCTGTCTCTGGTGTTCTTTTCAAAACAAACCCGTGTGGGAATCCTCTTTCAGTCTCCATTTTACAGAAGAGGAAACTGAGGCTCAGAGAAGTGAAACAATTTTCCCAGGCCATGGGGCCAGGAAAAGGTACAGCTGGAAATCTAGTTTAGCCAGGCTACAGGCTGGCCACCCTTGAACTTGGAAAGATACTGATTTCAAACTCGGCAACATGGGAGAAGTCCTCATACAGGTGTCATCTGCCCCCTTGTGAACAGAGAACTGAGATCCTAGCTGTTTATTCAGCAGGAAGCCTGAGGAGCCCAGAACCCGGGAAGGAAGGAACCAACTTTGAACTGCGGTCCTCTCACAGCTACAGAGAACCAGTTAGGTGGTCTCAGGCAAATCACTCTAGGCCTTCTTTCTTTATACTGTGTCCTTGGTTCTGCCCAGAAGTGACACGTAATTGGCCGTGTGTGTACGCATAGTCGCTCAGTCGTGTCTGACTCCTCATGACCCTGTCCATGGACTGTAGCCCACCAGGTTCCTCTGTCCGTGGAATTCTCCAGGCAAGGATACTGGGGTCGGTTGCCACTTCCTTCTCCAGGGACCTTCCCGACCCTTAAGGATCGTCTGCATTTCCTGTGTTGGCAGGTGGATTCTTTACCTGGAAAGCCCAGGTATGTTCAAGAGGACATGGACATGTAATCCTACCTACTCTGCCAAGAAGGAGAGTCAGAATGTTTGCAAATATCCATGCATCCATCCAGCCGGTCCCCGACACCTATCTTCCACCACTCATTAGGGAACACGTTCCAGAAACATCACGATCACAGACAGACTGACTATAGCCTGAAGCAGAAGCTTCCACCAGTTACCAAGAGACGAAATGTGACTCTTTCTCCCCCACCCCATCAAAAGGTATTTTCTTAAAGCCTAACCATCAAATAACAGAGAGCTTCAGCGGTTACTTAAGACTCCAAGCCATCATCACTATCCTTACTTTAAACATATACCCATGCTTCCATCCCCAAGCAGTCATTGCCAACCATCTGCACTTGAAAATAAAATATTCTTTTTTTTAATGAATAATGCTTTTCCAGGGTTGGAGTCCCCAGCGAAATGTTTCTTTACAAAGCTCAGTCAATCCCAAGCGAAAATTCTTTCTTTCATAGAAAATGTCATCGTCTGTAACTGCTCCCCAGGGCCATGCTCAAGCAGACACTCCCAGACTTCTTCCCAGAACGAAACCTTCCTTGAATCGAGCTTTTAGATACTCTCTACACTTTGGGCATCCAGATATTCGTCCAACCCTGAATTATTTATTCACCAATTTTGCACAACTTCCTAAACACCAATGGAGACCGGGCTGGTTTCAGCTATTGATGTTACATCTTCTCAAGTGGCTAAAGAGGCTATAAAGCACCCCATTGCTTAAGCCTGCCATCTCAGTTCCATTAGCAGTAAAGACCTCTCTATTCAAACTGCTAAGTAAATCCTCCGAGAGCCTAGGGACTGTTTCATGCTTGAAAGCAACTGTTAAGAATTTGACAACAACCAAACTGTTCCTATTTAATCCTTCTCCCAAGGTAAAAAGAATTATAGGTAAACATATGCCTTCATTATTTGCTTTGCTGCATTTCAATACCCAATCCCACACAAAATTGCCAGCCAAGGATTTAATGCAATCACTTCTGCATTTCAGAGTTTGTTGCCCCTGTAGAATAGAAAAGGCTTAACAAGGGCTACGGAGTTGATCTGCCAGCTCCTGGATTTTGTATGACACACATCCTAACTGTCACAGGGGTGAAGTCTGATCATACTGATGTTTTTTATGAGGCTTTTTTAAAGGTGATTCAAAATAACAATTCCAGGGGTGTGTATGTGTGTGTCTGTGTGTCTGTGTGTGAAGCTGTCATTCAACATTTAGCTTTGAACTCAAAGGTGATACCAAACTATGAAAAGAATGAAGAAGGATGTTGCAGAACTGTGGTTCTTATTAGTTGGTTTTGAAAGATAGTAGTAATGGGCTCCAAAGATTTGGTATTTCTTTTGGATTTTTTTTTACTCTTTTTTTGCTTTGTTTTGTTTTATCCTTTGGTAATATAGGTGCTTATAAAACTTCTGAGAACCAGTAGAGGACAACTTGGGAAAACCAGTGCCTTAAAGCAATGGTTTTCAACAGCCCTACCATCTCCAATACATGCCCCACTATGACCATAAACCACCACACACTGCAGTCATCAAGATACTACTTCCTGCATGGAAAACCTTGTAGCAAGATTATTGAGAGAACAACCAGTGATGAATTTTTCCAACTCACATTCCTACATCTTACAAAGATGATTCCTCACACACCAGGTAACCAAGCTCTTCCTAACTACACGAGAGGATACCTAGTGTCTCTCTCTGTAAGATGAGTTACTTATTTTATGGATAAGCTACTCCATTAAGACAAATAACTCTCAATAAGCAGTTATTGCTGTTAGCCATTTAGTGAAAGTGTTAATTGCTCAGTCATGTCCAATTCTTTGAGACCCCATGGACTGTAGCCTGCCAGCTCCTCTGTCCATGGGCTTTCCCAGGGAAGAACAATGGAATGGGTTGCCATTCCCTTCTTCAGGGGATCTTCCCAACCCAGGGATGGAACCCAGGTCTGCTGTACCGCAGGTAGATTCTTTACCATCTAAGCCACCAGGGAAGCCCCATAGAAGCAACATTACAGAGTATTTATCTTTCTCTGTCTCACTTATTTCACTTAGCATAATGCCCTCAAGATATACTTGCAATCCTCATCTGCCTTTTCCTGCTCATTTACCACTTGTGGGGATTCTTCTCTCCTTAATCTATTTTGGTGTGACAAAATCATTTGCACGTGAGACCACACTGAAATATTCAGCTCAGGAGGTGAGTGAGCATCTGTAGCTGAGGACTCTGGCGGTCATTCTTCATGGTGTGTTACCCTTGTTGGGGAGCACTGACCTTCCTGGCAGGGAAGGGGGCCACCTCTCGCCTCTCCCACCTGCTCTGTTGACTCTGCTAGCCACCGTGCTACACAGAAGTAAAGAGGGAAGACCAGGGCAGGAGCCAAGGAAAAGGCCTTGCCTTCCTGTATAAGAGCCTGAGAAGCATAACCAAGAGCAAAACAGCACCAACTCTCTGGGCACCATTCTTAGCCGATTCATTAGCTCTGCCTGGGTGTTACATCCTAGACTGAGGACTCGTCACCAACCTAACTTTACCAACACATTAAACGGAAGTTCCAAAACGCGTCAAGTCAGAGTGAAAACAAGGGAGAAAAATGCACTTTAGAAATGAATTGTTCTCGTGCAATAAATCAGAACAACAGAAGTAGAAGGATTTCACTGGCCGTCCAGTGGTTGAGACTTTGTCTTCCAATGCAGGGCGTGCGGGTTCCATCTCTGGTTAGAGAACTAAGACCCCACATGCCTCGGGGCCAAAAACCAAAACATAAAACAGAAGCAATGGTGTAACACATCCAATAAAAACTTTAAAAATGGTCCACATCCAAAAATTTTTTTTAAACATCTTAAAACAAAAAAGAAAAGTGGTGAACAGATGCTGAGCAGAAGGAAGGGAAAGTTTATAAGCATCACACTTGACTGTGACACCCTCATGGATTTCAGGTCGTTACCCTCTATCCCATTTCCCTCAGGGAAAGAAAGACAATGTACTTTTAATAATTTTATTTATTTATTTAGGCTGTGCTGTGTCTTCACTGCTGCTCAGGCTTTTCTCTTTTTGGGGCGAGGGGGGCTTCTGATTTTGGGGACTTCTGTTGTGGTGGAGCACAGGCTCTAGCGCACGTGGGCTTCAGTAGCTGCAGCTTGCAGGTTCTAGAGCACAAGTTCAGTAGTTGTGGCACACAGACTTATTTGCTCCGAGGCATGTGGGATCTTCCTGGACCAACGATCTAACCTGTGTCTCCTACATTGGTAGGCAGATTCTTTACCACTGAGCCACCAGGGAAGCCTAACATTTTCTTTATCATAGTATTGTATTCAACTGTCTATGCAAGGAGCTTCCAAAAAAAATTTTGTGGGGTTTGTTTCTGTTGGTTGGTTGCAGGGTTTTAAGCTGTGTAATGAGCAAGTCACGTGTGAAAATAAAACATCTTTTATGAACGGTGGAAAAATCATTCCAACCCAAGCTGTCATCAGCAAGGCAGACTCCGTGGCATCGTTTTAGAGAAGGGATTCAAGTCCACTTACTTCTCGTGATCCCAGCCCCAAAGCTAAGAATTCCTCTTCCTCCTCCTCAGAGCCAATGCACACAGAACCCAAAGTCCAGGGCAGTTTGCCAGATCTTCCAGACCGAGAGTAGGTAAACCAAATTGAAACCAGAAATGTTCACGATTTATTCATCGCTGCGGCATTCCTGAACCTCCCACTTCCCAGACATTCCACCACACACACTAAGTCACATGCTTAAGGATGGTCCTCTTCTCACGAACGGCTTATGGTGAAACAGACATAGAGATACATACACCCAGTGTCCAAGCCAGATGCAAAGCCTCTTCGAAACAAAGTCATTTAATTAAGGCTTATGTACTTTTTTTCCAGGCTTCCTTGGTAGCTCTGGGCTTTCCTGGTAGCTCAGATGGTAAAATGTCTGCCTGCAATGTGGAAGACCTGGGTTCGATCCCTGAGTTGGGAAGATCCCCTGGAGAAGAAAATGACAACCGTTTTTAGTACTCTTGCCTGGAAAATCCCATGGATGGAAGATCCTGGTAGGTTACAGTCCATGGGGTCAAAAAGAGTCAGACACGACTGAATGACTTCACTTCCTTGGTGGCTCAGATGGTAAAGAGTTCACCTTCGATGCAGGAGACCTAGGTTTGATCCCTGGCTTCAATCCCTGGGTTAGGAAGATCCCCTGGAGAAGGGAATAGCTACCCCCTCCAGTATTCTTGCCTGGAGAATTCCATGGACTATGTTCTTTCATTGAAACAAGTGTCTTCTAAATTTACTCAGGAAAACTACATTTTTACCATACACACAGAGAGAAATACTACCTGATATATTTTGATTCAAATAAATCTTTATTGAGGACATAATTATGCTCCAGGGAAATAGAGTGGGGAAAGGGGGTGTTATACCTCAGAGTTTACAGATAAATGGAGGAGAAGTTACTTAAACAAATGACACTTAAGTGCTGCAATGTATAATGGTCAAATATTCTGGGCACTTGAAAATCAGGGGGATATTAGTGCTAATCAGGGGGAATCCAGGGAGGCTTCAGGGACGAGGTGGCACTTTTATCAAAGACTTGAAAACTAAGGACAACTTTGATTCTTCAACTTACTAATAAAAATATCTTTCCCATCTCTTCCAGTTTCCCAAATTTTCCTTTCCAAACTCACCTTAAAACTAAAAGTCCCTTGGGGACTTCCCTGGAACTTAGTGGGTAAGACTCCACTCTTCCAACACAGGGGGCCCATGTTTGATCCCTGGTCAGAGAACTAATAAGATCCCACATGCTGCATGGTGGAGCCAAACAATTAAAATTGTAAAAACAAACAAACAAACAAACAAAAAACCTATCAAATCTCCATATAAGATCCTGTTGTCAGAATTGTGATTCCCACACATCTGCTGATGTGGCTAGGTGGCTTCCAGAACATGCCAGCGACCCCTTCAGCTGTAGATTCTGTCACCCCTGGGCCATATGTGAAGGGACAGTCACAGATAATCCACAAGGTCAGCATCATTGCTACACCTGACACCCAGTCACTGAAGGTTTTACAGGTACGACTGAGAACAAATGAACCCAAAGAGCACAAAGTATAAAATAAACCATCCTCCTAAAAACACCAGAATACAAATGACCGAGGGCTTCCCTGGTGGTTCAGATGGTAAAGAATACACCTGTGATGCAGGAGACGTGGGTTCGATCCCTGGGTCGGGAAGATGCCCTGGAGAATGGAATGGCAACCCGCTCCAGTATTCTTGCCTGGAGAATCCCACGGACAGAGTCTGGAGGGCAACAAGGAACACAGCTGAGCAACTACCACTTTCACTTTCACAAATGACCACAGTGACTTCATTACAGTGGTAAGATCATGACGGATGTTTTTTTTCCCTCTTAGAGTTCCCAGATTTTCTCTACTCTTACCTTCAGGTTACAATTTAAAATAAGTGCATCTAAATGAGGGTGTATTTTTCAAGCAAAATCAAACCAGCTCCCCAAATTGAAAATTTATCAGAGTTAAACCACAAGGGGTTTTGAAGATAAAGTTCCTTAAAATTTTCAATGGTAACATCAACCTCATAGTTTAAAAGAGAAAAAGGAGCCACTGGTTGAATCCTATTATAATGTTTTCTGTTGGCCACGGAATGCCAAGTAGGGTCAGAGTTAAATTCTCAAAGACCAATCATCCCCTTCAAAAAAAAACTGATGAATCTTCCAAAAATAGTGGTTCGGATGAAATTTATTTATGTGTCCCCTGGAGTAGAAAACAACTCTTGAAAGCCACATTACCGGATAAACACATGTTGGGCTAAAGATTGATGGTAATATTGATCCCGTGTCAAACGCATTAGCTGCTTGTCAATAGCAGCTGACAATTTCTTTATGAGAAATGAGAAGCACCCTGAGCTAGTGTTTTGTATAAGGTGGGAAGAAGGCAAGAAAAGTTCATCCATATGATTTGACTGGAGCAGCTAAAATTCAGATTATTAACTGGATCAATTGCCTATAAGTGATCCAATATTCTCTAAGGAAAAAGACATCCCTTCAGAGTGACAAGCTACTTTGTTCTTTTTAGGATCACTTAAAATTCACTCCCTCCCTCGAAGCATACAAGAAGCTCTAATTGCCTCAAATATGAACATTCCTGGATTCTCTCATATTCCTTCGGCTCCTCGGCCCTGAAATGATCTCTGATCACACAAAATCAAACTTGGGCCATCCTCTTCTGTTTTGGAAACCAGCATTCCAGATGCACTCGATTGCCTTACATGTACCGCAGGCTCACTGCCCTGTGTGTACTTTATCACTATGGCAACACCAGCTTTGCCTACTGTTTATGCTATTTTATGCTGAGTTGGTGGTTTAAGTAAATTTCCACAATAACCCTTAAATCATTTGCACGATTGGTAGGTCTGATGTGGATTCTATTTAACGCATGTTCTCTGGTTCTGCTTCTTGCCCTAAACTATTCTGCAGAGAACAGAGGTTTCTCTCCACTGTGATGCCTTCCCTACCACAAACACTATGGCCCCAATAAGCCAAATCCATCAATCTCCTACTGAGGCTTCTGTGTGCCATCTTCTTGTTTTCAGTAACCATGCAGCAGCCCCAATAAAGCTATCAATGTTACCAGGGAAAATTCAGATTTCCATTCAATCGTCTTCTCCATCTAAAAGTGAAAGTGTTAACCGCTCAGTCATGTTTGACTCTTCATGACCCCATGGACTGTAACTCACCAGGCTCCTCTGTCCATGGAATTCTTCAGGCAAAAATACTGGAGTGGGTTGCCATTCCCTTCTCCAGGGCATCTTCTCAACCCAGGGATCGAACCCAGGTCTCCTGCATTGCAGGCAGATTCTTTACCATCTGAGTAACACTGCAATTCATTCACTTGGTCTAAGTGAAAAAAATTTATGAGTTAGCCCTATTGGAGTTGACAGTAGTAATCTGCTGGTCCCAGGAGACTAATCAAACAAGGTCACCTCTCTGTTGCACTGAAACCAACCAAGCATTTACATCCTGATCAATAACTGAATGAGCAACATAGCCCCAGCTCTCAGGGGTGTTTCAATTCCTTGGAAGAGACAAGGTGACCAGGTCAGCCTCAGATGCAAACATTATTTATTGAGTGCCTACTGAATGAAGCAAAAGAGACTAAGACAGTATATAATTAAGGGTTCAATTGTATTTAACCCTTAAATTAGAGGTTCTTAATTTATAATGATCACAGGAAATTAACTAAATATAATACTGTATGTCAGTGACCCCTCAATTAAAAATAACTTAATTATTTTAAGAATGAAATTAGAACACTTCCTAACACCATACACAAAGATTAACTCAAAATGGATTAAAGACCTAAATATAAGACCAGAAACTATAAAACTCTTAAAGGAAAACATAGGCAGAACACTCAATGACATAAATCAAAGCAAGATCCTCTATGACCCACCTCCTAGAGTAACAGGAATAAAAACAAAAGTAAACAAGTGGGACCTGATTAAACTTAAAAGCTTTTGCACAGCAAAGGAAACTATAAGCAAGGTGAAAAGACAACCCTCAGAATGGGAGAAAATAATAGCAAATGAAACAACTGACAAAGGGTTAATTTTCAAAATATACAAGCAGCTCATACAACTCAATGCCAGAAAAACAAACAACCCAGTCAAAAAGTGGGAAAAAGACCTAAACAGACATTTCTCCAGGGAAGACATATAGATGGCTAACGAACACATGAAAAGATGCTCAACATTGCTCATTATTAGAGCAATGCAAATCAAAACTACAATGAAATATCACTTCACACCAGTCAGAATGGCCCTCATCAAAATGTCTACAAACAATAAATTCTGGAGAAGGTGTGGAGAAAAGGAAACACTCTTGCACCGTTGGTGGGAATGTAAATTGATACAGCCACTATGGAAGACAGTATGGAGATTGCTTAAAAAATGAGGAATAAAACTATCATATGATCCAGCAATCCCACTCCTAGGCATATACCCTGAGGAAACCAAAACTGAAAGAGACACATGTATCCCGTGTTCACTGCAGCACTATTTACAATAGCTGGAACATGGAAGCAACTTAGATGTCCATCAAAAGATGAATGGATAAAGAAGTTGTGGTTCATATACACAATGGAACTTAGCCATAGAAAGGAAGGCATGTCAGTCAATTCTGATGAGGTCAATGAACCTAGAACCTATTATACCGAGTTAAGTGAGTCAGAAAAAGAAAGGTAAGTATTGTATTCTAACATATATATACAGAATCTAGAAGAATGATACTGAAGAACTTACTTACAGGGCAGCAATGGAGAAACAGACATAGAGAATAGACTTATAGACATGGAGAGAGGGGAGGAGAGGGTAAAATGTATGCAAAGACTAACATGGAAACTTACATTACCATATGTTAAAATAGATAGCCAACTGGAATTTGCTGTATGTATCAACTCTAGGCTCTCTGTATCAACCTAGAGGGGTAGGACAGGGAGGGAGATGGGAGGGAGTTCCAAAAGGGAAGGGATATATGTATACCTATGGCTGATTCATGTTGAGGTTTGACAGAAAAATAGCAAAATTCTATAAAGCAGTTATCCTTCAATAAGAAATAAATTAACTAAAATAAATAAGTAAATAAAAATATTTTTTAAGTAACTTATTTTAAAAAACAGAAACTCTAATCATTTACAGCAAGGCTAAAAAAGATCATAAGATCAAAATTCATTATGATTCAGAAGACCAAAATCTCTGAAAAAGAAAGAGGGCCAAGAAGGAAAAAATTTAAAAATCTCAGCAAATCTAAGGAGTACATAGACTTATTTTTAGTTTTAAATGACATTAGCTAGAAAGTACACTGGAAAAAGGCATGAACAAGTATGTCATCATTTAATAATAGCATCAATGGACTCTGGGGGCGTAAACAGGGATGGTGAAGAGGTTCCCAGATAGCTAACTTTGACATCTGCCTCCATAGCCTCTGATACACCGACCTCGTGGGCCCTCGGGGATGAGTCTGCACTTCCAGGGTTTTCCAGATGTTTCTGGACTTGCTCTCTTTTCTTAGTCTGTTCTAACTGGGAGAAGTTACTCCTCAATCAGACAGCCCCACCCCAACTCCCAAGAGCGTTCTCAAAGTTCTCCAAGCTGTTTCAGAGCCGCCAACACTACTCCAATGTTTTGCACTCCAACTGATTCTCAAATCTGTGCGGCTCAAGCATGGGAGCCAAGAAGGAAATTCTAGTCCGTTAGCCCTATATGGGCTTCCCTGGTGGCTCAGGCAGTAAAGAATCCACCTGCAACGCGGGTTTGACCCCTGGGTTGGGAAGATCCCCTGGAGAAGGGAACAGCAACTCACTCCAGTTTTCTTGTCTGGTAAATCCCATGGACAGAGGAGCCTGGGGGACTACAGTCTAGGGAGTCTCAGAGAGTCAGACATGACTGAGCGACTAACACTTTGACACCTTGACTTTAGCCCTACATGGAAAATTTCAGTGATTTTAGACTCAAGGGGTTAAAGGAAAAATCGGAAGGAAAACCTGAATTTTGCAGACCACCAACCACAGTCACCTTCTAAGGGATGGAAAAGAGCCAGTTCCAACCCACTGTCATTTTAGGAACCTCAGGAAGCTCAGACGTTAATTCCAGAGACCATTATGGGGCTTCAGGGGAAGAGAAAAAAATCCGATAACCAACAGAGTGGTTTGTTACTGCAACCTACAGATCAACAAGACTGTCTTACACCTGCAACTCTGAGATTTTCCATTACAACGGAATGCAAAAATTAGCAGAACCCTTTCTCATCTTAGACAAGCTGTACGCAAATTGGTGTGACCTCAGGAGAGGCCTGCCAGCCTGAAAGAAAACCTGAATAGGGAGAAATGATTCTTTGTCACTCCAGGCTCTCCCCACCTCCCTTCCCTGATCCTTCTTGATGTTCCTGGGGCACTTCTATCCTGTGGGCTCTTAGAAGAAACATCTACTTAGAAGCAAAAGGGATTTGTGCTCCACTGATGTGACTATCAGTCGATGTGCTGCCTCTCCCAGGAGTGCTGGCCTGCCCAGCCTCTTCTCTAACTAGGGAATGAAGGCTTTACGGTTTCATTCATTACTGAACAGGTGGGAGTCAGATCCTGCAGAGCCAGAGGGCCCAATGTCCCTAAAAGGCCAGCACATGGGCAGCTGGTCAGGCTAGGATGGTAACAGGCCAGCTATGGGGTTGTCCACCCCGCCTCACCACCACTGCCAGGCCATTTGGGATTAAATGTCAGAGGCTTGGCAGAAGAAAATCACGTTTTGGGGGTGGGGGTGGGAGGGGGCTGAAGCATCCCCTGCGGACTCTGATCTATGGGGACAGGACAATCAGTTCCCTGAGGACAGCAGAGCCAGGAAACAGCAACCTACCTAGGGCATCCAGGATTCTTATTTTAGGACAGTGACATCTTAGCCTTCAGCAGGCAGTCAGCAATCTGACACTGAACAGTCAAAAGCCTGCCCCAGAGGAAGCCCTGTAGCCCCGTTCTCTGCCAGACAGGCTGGACAGACAAGAGAGATCGTTACTCCTCTTCTGCTAGGAGACTGTTAGAACTGCACTCAAAATGATCGGTTTAGTCAACCACAATGGTGCTGGAGAAGACTCTTGAAGAGTCCCTTGGACAGGAAGGAGACCAAACCAGTCAATCCTAAAGGAAATCAACCCTTAATATTCATTCGAAGGGATAGTGCTGAAGCTGAAGTTCCAACCCTTTGGCCACCTGATGTGAAGAGCCTCCTTGCCTTCTGCGTGTGTGCATGCTCAATTGCTTCAGTAGTGTCCGACTGCGATCCCATGGGCTGAAACCTGCCAGACTCCTCTGTCCATGGGGATTCTCCAGGCAAGAGTACTGAAGTGGGTAGCCTATTCCTTCTCCAGGGGATCCTCCCGACCCAGGAATCAAACTGGGGTCTCCTGCATTGCAGGCAGATTCTTTACCAACTGAGTTACCAGGGAAACCCAATGACGTCAGAACCCTACGAGCAGGTGCTCTTCACCTGCACATCTGGTTTCCGGCTGGTGGAAAACAAGAAGTAGGTTCCTGCTGCCCCTTCCCATCTGGCCCCCACCCATCCCAGACAAGAGCCTAGGGTTGATCTGCATCTTTCCAGGCAAAAGGGTGATGAGCCAGGGAGCAACCAGGGCCAGGGTGCGTCTTCTTCCTGGAGCTGTGCCAACACCAAAGGCCCCCGATTCACCCATGCCCAGGACACTAGGGGTGGTGAGTGCCTGAGTCTCCAGTCTGAACACCACTAGCCAGCAAAATCTCTTCCCAAATGCTCAGTGCAGGTTACCAGATCCTGGGGGTTTAAGGATGGCCCAGGACTTCAGTCCAGAAAAAGAGCATGTACCAGCAAGGCTAAGTAGGTACCATGGGCAGGTATCCAGCAGCAAGGCAGCTGCCCTCCCTACAATCCTGGGAGGGGGCTGAAGGCCTACCCCCACCCTGATCCACAAGGACAAGTAAACAGAGTGGCTGGTGCGAGGGTGGGTCCAGAAGAGATCCCACTGTCTTGAATCCCCAGCCCTGCTCACCCCCAAAACACGGCCCTGGTTCCTGTCTCTTCTGTTCTGAAAGGCTCATCACAAGATGAGGACCAGATGCCCACACACACCGTCTCCCCCCATATCATCTCTCAGTCTGGACCCAAATAGGCCTTAAGGAGCTGGCCTGCCAACACAGCAGTTGTTGTTGTTCAGTTACTAAGTCGTGTCTGACTCTTTGTGACCCCATGGACTGCAGCATGCCAGGCGTCCCTGTTCTTCACCATCTCCCAGAGCTTGCTCAAACTTGTGTCCGTTGATTTGATGATGCCATCCAACCATCTCATCCTCTGTCACCTTCTTCTCTTCCTCCCTTCAATCTTTCCCAGCACTGGGGTCTTTTCCAGTGAGTCAGCCCTTCGCATTAAGTGGCCAAAGTATTGGAGCTTCAGCTTCAGCATCAGTCTTTCCAATGAACATTCAGGACTGACTTCCTTTAGGATTGACTGGTTTGATCTCCTTGCAGTCCAGGGGACTCCCAAGAGTCTTCTCCAAAACCATAGTTCAAAGGCATCAATTCTTCAGCACTCAGCCTTCTTTATGGTTCAACTCTCACTTCCCATAACTACTGGAAAAACCATAGCTTTGATTATATGGACCTCTGTCGCCAAAGTGATGTTTCTGCTTTTTAATACTCTGTCTAGAATACCCAGCACACGCCGCAGATGCTGTCCAGAGGAGGCAGTACGACAAGGAGCTAGGCCTGGTCAACATCAACTCACTGTGGGCTGTTCAACCTCACGGAGAAACCAAGGAACTAATCCTCAAAATAACAGAGATTTGGCTTAATCTCCTGCAAGGTCTTGAAAAGACAATCTGATTTTTACACTGCCTTCCTCCTTCTGTTGGAGAAAAGGATGTTGACGCTATGAACAAGAATACCTTCACTTTCCTATAATGTTTCATTATGAAGCATACTACCAAAAAAAAAACAGGAGAGAGGGACACTGTTGCTGATTTCTTCAGAAAAAGACAGGGTGATATATACACCTAAATCCATAGGTGTATCCATACTTGATCACTGAAGTTGTATATAAGCACAGCCTTTTTGTTGTACCATATTTATTAAGATTCTGGTGCATAAAACTGAAGTAGTTGATCACATTAAAAATTCACCTGTGGGATTTTTTTCAGTATTCTAAACATTACCAACACATCAGCACCAGAGAAAAACCAAACTCTATTTGGGGGCCCAGGACAGCTTTCATGGAACGGAGACTGAAAAGTACTGCATAATAGCAATGAGAAATATGAGTGTATTAGAACAGTTTTATCATTCCATCCAAAACTAAATTAGAAGAAATATTTCTCTTCCAACTGAGGCTAAAGGAAACCTCATCTGGCTCATACCTGTCCCCCCTCCCACCATTCTCATGGAAATAAATGTGGCCCCAGGTGGACAAGACACATCCTGGGCATCTTCCAGGAGTCAAGGCCTCTATCTCTGTTTTCAGTTTCTGCTCATCTCTGAATCTCATAGGATGGCAATGTCAAAATAAAATTTAAATTCCTTTTATTTCCTCCTCCTGAGTACATATGTCCCTTCAGTATCCCTACTTTTGGCTTCACCATAAAAAGTTAATATTCCCAAAACAAACACCACTTGCAAACTTCCCCTGTAGTCCCTACGGAGCCTACTTCAGGTTCATGAATGGAAATGAGTGTTTCTAGGTGCTCCACGAATGCTGGGAACACCACAGCATCTCCCATACCGGGGGATCTCGGTTTTCTAGACTTTAGCACTTTCCAGGTGGCGCTAGTGGTAAAGAATCCACCTGCCAATTACAAGAGACACAGGTTCAATCCCTGGGTCGGGAAAATCTCCTGGAGAAGAAATTGGCACCCACTCTGGTATTCTTGCCTGGAGAATTCCATGGACAGAGGAGCCTGGCAGGCTACAGTCCACAGGGTCGCAGAGTCAGACATGACTGAGTATGCATGCACCACCATAGGAATCAAGTTAGAGTTTGCTTTTTGTTGCTTTGACAGAGCAACCACGATGTCCAAACCCTGCCGTGACATCCAAACCCTGCCATGAACCATCAGCCTTACCTCCCCAGCATCTGGCAGGTGGCCAGGCAGCCACCATGTCTAACTCCTAACTCGGGATCCCGTATCTGTCTCCTGAGGCCCCAGATTTAGCACGGAGACTTGCTCAGAATGAAAAGAATTGTAACAATGCATTTGCAACCTGGATCATTTTTCCGCCTCCTGAAGAGAGCACTGATTTAGTAAATCTCAAAAGATCAGGCTCAATGTGCAGGAGCTACACCAATCAATACATCCACTGAAAACCATCGCTCATATGAGGAATAAAATCAGCGTGTGTGATGTGAAGATTTCATAAATGATTACATTTTCATTAAAAGTCTAAAAGGTGGCTGATTGTCATGTTTAAAAGGACAGAGATGCTCCCGTTTAACTACAAACAAAAGCTGACGTGACAGCTCCAAACACCCACTGGAAGTGCGTCCGGCTGGAGCTCAGGCCGGGCTGCCGCAGACCCGCGATCAATGCTTCATTGTGAACCCACAGGCTTAGCAGAAACTCAACAGGCCACTGTGTGTTCACAGCGGCTCCCTGAAAAGACAGAAATCACTAACTCTGAGCCAGGGGAGCAGTTTGTCCATTTGAAAGCCAAACCTACCAGCAAGGAGTAGAAAGAGAGGAAGATGGAGGAAGGGAGAGGATTTCTAGGCCCAGACAAACTGTCCTACAGCAAAGCAGAGAGGGAGGCAGAAACGGGAGGTTTGGACCCTGGGCATCTCCTATTGATCTTTCACGACTTCAACCTAAGGGAAGAGGAAGAACTGATGACAGGCAGCCCACGGACCGGCAGAGGTGAACTGGAACAGGCTCACAGCAAAAGTCAGCTTAACTCCAAATCACACAGGCCCAAGAAGATGCAGAATGACTCTCCCGAGGTGAAGCTGCAAGTAGGCATGTTTAGAGTTTTGCAATAAATCCCATAAAACAAATTCTACAGTGAAGGAAAACACTAATTACCTCTTCACCATAAAATTAAAGGAGACCATGTACGAAAGTTATAAAAGTTACTTCAAAGACATTGCTCCCAAAAAGGGCCCTTCCTACACTCTTGGTAGGAATGTAAATGGGTGCAGCCTCTACGGAGAATGATACAGAGGTTCCTTAACTAAAAATAAAGTTACACTATGATCCAGCAATCCCACTCCTGGACATATCCGGAGAAAAACATAATTCAAAAAGATATACGCACCCCAATGTTCATAGCAGCACTATTTATAACAGTCAAGACACAGAAGCAACCTAAGGGTCTATCGATAGATAAATGGATAAAGATGTAGGGTGTGTGTGTGTGTGTGTGTGTGTGTGTGTGTGTGTATACACACATATATATATGAATATTACCCAGCCATAAAAAGAATAAAATAATGCCACTTGCAGCAACATGGATGGACCTAGAGATGATCATATGAAATGAAGTAAGTCAGATAGAGAAAGACAAATATAGAGTATCACTCATATGTGGAATCTAATTTTTTTTTTAAAAGATACAAATGAACTTATTTACAAACCAGAAGCAGACTTACAGAGATCTAAAACAAACTTATGGTTATCAAAGGGAAAACGTGAGGGGGAGGGATCAATTATGAGCCTGGGATAAACACATGTACAGTGCTATATATACGACAGACAGCCAACCATGTTCTGCTGTATAGCGCAGGGAGCTCAGTATTCTGTGATAATCTACACGCGGGAGAAAAATCTAAAAAAAGATGAATATATGTGTATGTTTAACTGAACCACTTTGCTGTACACCTAAAACTAACATCACACTGTCAATCAACTATAATAAAATTAAAATATTTTTAAACATCAATAACAAAGACACTGTTCTCAGACATTTTTGCAATACTTTATCTTTTCCTCCCAAAAGTTTTAATGTCAAATATCAACATACATATTTAAACTTACTGAAGTATTAACATGCTTTTCTTTTCCAACAAGTTTATTTTTAAGGTCCCAAACTCAGGACAAGCAGAAACTGGAATAACTGAGTAACTGAAACAGTTAACATATGTATAGTGCTTAAGGGCTTCCCAGCTGGTGCTAGGAATAAGGAACTTGCCTGCCAATGCAGGAGGCTTTGAGGTTCCATGCCTGGGTCAGGAAGATCCCCTGGAGGAAACGGCAATCCACTACAGTATTCTTGCCTGAAGAATCCCAAGGACAGAGGAGCCTGGCAAGCTACAGCACATGAGGTCTCAAAGAGCTGGACATGATTAAGTGACTGAACGAACACACACACACACACCTCTATAGCGCACACACACCCACACAGACACACAAACACATACACACACATACACACACACCCTCTACAGCCCTGATCCTCTTCAAGAACACAGATTCTGAAAGCTGCTCCCAGGAGTTCAGGGCCCACTCTGCCACCAACTAGCTGAAAAGACCTTAGCAAGGTACTTAAACGCTCCAGGCCTCTGTCACCTCATTGGGAAAACTATCACCGAGTCCAAGCTCATCACACAACAGACAGGTCAATAAATCCAGAGACAAGGTGTTGGCAAGGAATAGCGACTTTATTCAGAAAGCCAGGAGACCAAGAAGATGGCTGACTGGTGTCTCAAAATAACCCTCTTATCCGTGTCTATCTGGATGCCAGTTTCTTTTATAGGACAGAAAGGAGGAGGAGGTGAGGAGATCCATAACTCTTGCAAATATCCTGGAGAGGTCAAGCTCGGGGGAGGGGAGGTGCTAATTTCTTCCTTCCTGTAGCCACCCACAGGTGGACAGGGTCCTGGACAAAAGTGCTTTGGTTTAAAATCAGGCAGAGCAGCAGGGCCCCCTGAGGCAGGCCATTATGTATAGACAGTATCCTTAAAGTAACAAAAGCAATAGGAAGCAAAGATGAAAGTACAAGGAACAGATCCAACATGTAGTTAGATTTTGTTCTTCTCTGTAACAAAATGGGGACCATGGTAACTCCTTTCTTCCAGGGCAGTGAAGCCAGTACATGTTACAGCAACAGCATACAGGAAAGGGTTTAAAAAAAAAAAAAAAAAGTACTGTTTCTGTAGTTTATTAGTCTCTCTCCCTCAAATATGAAAAATTCCTGGCAGCAACCAGATTAGCATTGTTAACAGACGCTAGTTTATAAACTTGGTATGACAATCGTGGAAACTCCTGGCACCTAGATGTAAGAGGGTGAATCGTGGCCACTCAAAGCTATCGAGCCCTAATCCCTGGAACTTGTAAATTCGTCCTTCTTTGGGAAAAGGATTTTTAGGATAGAATTAGAGATCTTGAGGATGTCCCTGGTGGTCCAGTGGTTAAGACTTTGCCTTCCAATGCATGGGGTGCAAGTTTGATCCCTGGTCAAGAAGCTAAGATTCCATATGCCTCGAAGTCAAAAACCCAAAACATCAAGCGGTGCGGGACAGCATGGGGTTGGGAGCGGGTCTGGGGCCATGCAGGTGTGTGGAAATGGAGGGGATCCCCTTGCCTTCTGGGTTCTGGGGCCAGCGTGCCCTGCAGGATGGTGATGAAATGACACCATCAGAGACAAAACAAAGACAACACAGCTGATCTTCACAGCAGGCTCTTCTTCAATAAGTCACTGTCCTCCATCCAATACACGTGTTTCATCTGGTCTTCGGAACAGTGTGGTCTTTACACATAAAGAAGCTGAGGCCCAGAGAGGTTAAGGAACTTATCCTTTGTCAAACAGCTAGAAAGGAGCAGGCTTCAAATCCAGGTACTCACGCTCCAGAGTCCTGCCTTCAGGCACTGTAATAGGTGCCAAAAGGGACTGGAGATTCGGGTAAATAATCGGAGAACAGAGGAGAGGGAGTGATGGACTTCCCACCACAGGGGGGCGTGCCGAAGGAGAAAAGTCCAGTGAAAGGCGACCTGAGATTAGACCCTGGAAGATCTTTGGAAGATCACTAGGATGAAGGCAGGGTGGACCCCACACGGGAACATGCACAGGAGAACAGGGCAGGACAGCCCAGCCCATCAGTCAGGAGCCCTGAAATGAATGCTCCAGGTGGGACAGGAGGGGTGGCCAGGACTGGACTCTGACCATGAAAACACCTTTGCTTACTCTCAAGAGGGCTTCACAGTCACCTGGGCTGCTTTTTACAGTTGTAGCTTCTCCAGGGTCCCCTTCCAGCCTCCTGAATCCAACTCATCCAGTGGTCCAGCACTCCACGTTCCCCAGATCACTCTGTGAACCCTGAGGCTGGAGAAACTCCGCTCTAGGACGTGGGACAACTGCAGCAATGGTCCAGGAAAAGATGGGAGGGTCCCAGTTAGACAGTGAAATCTCCATAAATTAATAGTACTTCTTTTCTAAATTTATGTGTTCCTAACTGAAGGGTAACTGTTTTACAAGATTGTGTTGGTTTCTGCCAGACATCAGTATGAATCAGCCTTAAGTATACGTATGTCCCCTCCCTCTTGAACCTTCGTCCCACCTCCCACCCCATCCCACCCCTCTAGGATATTACAGAGTCACCATTTGAGTTCCTTGAGTCGTACATCAAATTTCCATTGGCCATCTATTTTACATATGGTAGTGTATGTCTTTCCATGCTACATTCCACCTTTGCATTCCTCCTCCCACCCTCATACTAGTACTTCTTATTACACTTACAATCAGAGAGACAAACTGAAGGAACATTTGAGACTAATCAGACCAGCATTAATTCTCATAATACAATCCATATTCTACCTTTAGCAATTCAGCTCCTAATTACAAATTCAATCTGTCTAGGAGTACAGCCATTTTTTTAAACTGAAGTATAGTTGATTTATAATGTCATGTGAGTTTCAAGTGTACAGCAAAGTGATTCGATTTTATATGAATAAATATATATTTCTTTTCAGACTATTTTCCCTTATAGGTTATTACTGGAATACAACATAATAATACAGTAGGTATTCCTATGCTATATAGTAGGTCCTTCCCTAGTGGCTCAGTGGTAAAGAGTCTGCCTGCAGAAGACACGAGTTGGTCCCTGGGTCGGGAAGATCCTCTGGAGAAGGAAAAGGCAACCCACTTCAGTATTCTTGCCTGGAAAATCCCATGAACAGAGGAGCCTGGCAGGCTATAGTCCAGGGAGTCTCAAAGAGTCGGACAGGACTTCAGGACTGAGCGCACACGCGGCGTGTATATGTTAATCCCAACCTCTTAAGTTATCCCTCTCTCCCACCCCCTGGACACACTTTATATTTCAAGTTTGAATAAGGCCCTGCAGCAATTTAAAATACGTATTTTAGTTACCTCTCAAAACCTAAAGCACAAGGAGGCATCATATTTTCTAATCAAGACTTCAAAGCTCCTTTTCTTTACCAGCTCTTATCAGACTTACAAAAGCTGCACAGTGACTAAAGAACGACCTCTCTCAACAAAAGCTGAGTTAAACTCCTCAGAAACAGGTTGCAGCCAAGAAATTCTAAACACTTGATTAAACTGCTTGAGCCACAGAAGGCCACTGTTTTTGGGAATGGCAAAAATTAGACAGAATATTTCTGTTTGGCCCCAAACTTAATGATTTAACAAGTGCAGAGTTCCAGCAATGTGAAGGTCCCTACAAGGAATCCAGAGCTTTAAGAAAGAGACTTGATGGCTAAGTAAGTGGTATACTTATGCTTAGTCATTCAGTCCTGTCTGACTCTGCAACCCCATGGACTGCAGCCCACCAGGCTCCTCTGTCCATGGGATTTTTCAGGCAAGAATACTGGAGTGGGTTGCCATTTTCCCCACCAGGGGAAGTAAGTGGGTATAAATTATCTTAAATTGGTGACTGTCCCAACTGGACACACAGTTGTTTGCTTTGCCCTAGATTGCTTACATAAATAAATAAAGGTTCCAAACTGAATTCTCAGGCCACAGAACCAGTCAACAAAAAACAATGCTAAGATAATAGCAATGTTTAGCAGAAAAAAAAAAAAAATTTAACACGAGGCCAAAGTTGAATAAGCAAAAAAGACTTCTCCCAAGGAAGTGCTGACATGGACAACACTATTAATATAGCAAAGCTTGACAATAGTGGGGAACCAGTTCAAAAAGGACACCAGATTAACACTATCTTGTATTTGCCAGAAAAATAATGTTACTTAATTCTGGAAAATTCTGAGATCCTGATTTCCTCTCTCTCTCCCCCAAACGAACTAAGCAACTAAATTGAGGATATAGCAGGTGCTCAATAAACACATGTAGACAGGATGAGTAGAGACAGTTCCGTGAACACCAAACAGGTTTATCTTAACCTCATAATTATGTTTGTGTTCATTCCTATGAAAGTATGCACAGCTTGGAAGCGCATCACAGCACTGCACTCAGATTTCAGTTAGATAAACACAGGAACACAGTTTTTGAGCCTGCTGTTCACTAGAAGGTACTACTTGGCTGTGGAAAATACACATTTTGAGTTCTGCAAAACCAAAAGATTTTCTTGGTGATTCTGAGCTCAGAAACAAAAACCATCAGCCTATATATATTCTGATTAAGATAAAAAGAATTTCATCTTGTTTTGTTGTTGTTGTTCAGTCACTAAGTTGTGTCTGACTCTTTGCGACCCCATGGACTGCAGCACACCAGGCTTCCCTGTCCTTCACCACCTCCTAGAGCTTGCTCAGATTCATGTCCATTGAGTTGGTGATGACATCCAATCATCTCGTCCTCTGTTGCCCCCTTCTCCTCCTGCCTTCAACTTTTCCCAGCATCAGGGTCTTTTCCAATGAGTAGGCTCTCACATCATTTTGTTTTACTTTGGTATAAATAGAAGTTTTTCAAATACAAACTTTTGTTTTATTTAAGAATTTGATCTAATGTGATATCTAAAACTTCCCATTAATTTCAAAAGGAGCCTTTTGATAAAGGCTATTTTTGAAAATGAAAAATATCCCTGTTGGTAAATGCAGTGCATTTAGAAATGCACTGTTCTAGGCTTTGAACATTTTGGTGTTCACTAATGTGTAAAAACACACTTCAATAGCAAGGAGTAGTATGCAGCCGTGGAAACGGGCTCTCAAGTGTCTCCTTAATTTTTTTTTCTATTTTTGGCCATGCCACATGACATGTAGGATCTTAGTTCCCTGACCAGGGATCAAACCCTTGACCCATGCAGTCTTGACCACTGGACCACCAGGTAATTAATCCCCTGTCTTCTTAAGTTTTAAGGATATACAGAAAATATAGTTTAAGATTATTTAAGGCTAATTTAAGTCTTCCCTTGTGGTTCAGTCAGTAAAGAGTCTGCCTACAATGTGGGAGACCTGGGTTTAATTGCTGGGAGGGGACGATCCCCTGGAGAAGGAAATTTCAACCCACTCCAGTATTCTTGCCTGGAGAATTTCATGGACAGAGGCGTCTGGTGGGCTACAGTCCATAGGATCACACGACTGAGTGACTAACAGTAAGGTTAACACATTTAAGGTTAAGATTAAAAAAAAGATAGACTCTAATCCTTAAAAACACACTCACAATTTGCAAACAAACTAGAAAGAAAAATACTGAATTGTGGTAAGGATGAGTGGCAACATTATAAACTTTTTTTCTTCTTCCTGTAATTTTGCCTGTTTTCCAAACTTGCTCTGTGAAAAAAGAAATATTATTTTTAACAAAAAGAAGTTAAAGGGGAAAGAAACTGTCCAATATATAAAGAGTCAAGAAATAAATTAAAGAAATTATTCTACTAAAAATGTTCCTAGAAGATTTAAATTCAAAGTAGGTGTGCCAAGTGCATTTTAAAAGGTTATCTACATAATGAAATTTCTGCTAGAGATGTTTTAGGGTAAAAGGGTAGCTGCCCAATGCGATAATTTATGAAACTCATTCACTTATTGAAGAAATTAGTCTCCTATCCATGCTACATGTCATTCTAGGGATTAGGAGCACAGGACAATCAAGTTGAATTAAAAACAATTAACCTAATTATAAACGAGGTGACTATCTGGTGAGAACCTGCACTGGGATGACCAAGAAGCATCCTCCTACTTATTAGGGGAAGGAACATAACACCTTGGAAAATGTCTACGGATGGAAAGAAATAACAATACTCTAGAGTTTATCTCCAAAATGAGAGAGAGAAATCAGGTCGTTTTCTAAAAGTGGCAAATGGGATTTTAACTAAGCCACCCTTGTCAGTAATTTAAAAAAAAAAAAAAAAAAACTTATCTACCTCAAGTATCAAGGATATTTATATATTTATAATGATACTTTATATATTTAGTCCCAATTGAAGGCTAAATATGAAGTGGAAAAGCATTCCATAACTGAACATCTAGAAAGAAAATACAATAATTTTTTTAAAGTAACTCAAAATAATTTATTACATTTCAATTTACTTTTGTTCACTTTTGAGTCTCTTTTGAGTCTCCATTTCAAAATCTTTAATCATTTAGAAGTAAAATACTTGAATCTGACACTTTAACTCATGAGCATTAATTCTACTAGTCTGTAACGGAGAGCGGGGGAAATTTTCCCATGATCTTTATTTGACATATTCTCTGTGGGGCCCTGGGAAGAATACTGGGTGTGGACCCCAAAAGCCAGTGTTCACGTCTTGGGCTCTGCCAGTTACCAGTTACCTGCTAGGCCTAAGTATATTTCCCTTAATCTAAAATGTGAGAACTATTACCAATCTCATGGGATTATTTTTTTTAGGTCACAGTTTGGGGGGAAAGGAAAAAATAAAAGCTGCAAAACCATGAAAACATTACTTTAATTACTGCCTTGGCAAGTAAAGACTACACTGCTTCAGGTGGCCTGAGGATAGGAGATGTAATTCAAATATTCAGAGACGAATGGCAGAACGGGGCGAGGGCCTCAAAGTGGGAACAGAAGCATTTATTACACATAGGAAGCCCTCCATCTATGACTGACAGTGAACATATGAAAAATGCAGATAGAGTAACACCGCTATTGAAGTACTGGGCCTCCACACCCTTCTACACATGTAACCACCTGAGACTCACACATGCATGCTCAGTTGCTAAGTCACCTTCAACTCTTCACAACCCTGTGAACTGTAGCCTGCAAGGCTCTTCTGTCCACAGGATTTCCAGGCAAGAATAGTGAAGTAGGTTGTCATTTTCTTTTCCAGGGGATCTTCCCAACCCAGGGATCGAACCTACGTCTTCTGTTTGGCAGGTGGATTCTTTACTGCTGAGCTACCAGAGAAGCCCAACCAGAGACTTCACTGTGGGGTAAAAAGCATCTAAATGCAAGGCTGCATCTCCTAGGATGACATTGACACCCACAGGTGTTCCCAAACAACCTTTGCCTAATTATCATGCCTCCCAAAAGCACTCAACAGTAACTACGCCAGAACAGAAGTCACTGTTTGATAGACATTCCCCAACACGTAACGGAGAAGGAAATGGCAAGCCACTCCAGTATTCTTGCCTGGAAAATCCCATGAACAGAGGAACCCAGTGGGCTACAGTCCCGGGGGTCGCAAAAGAGTTGGACATACGACTTAGCCACTAAACAACAACAACACTTAAAGAGCCAGTAAAACAGCCATTCCACGTGAAGGTCGCTGTTTCGTTCCTGGAGGGGCTGTCTGCAGCCGAGTCCTCCCCGGAGCCCCGTCAGGAAGGCACTGCCGTTGCCTTAAGTTCTGACACTTCATGGGGGTGACCGCCTGTTCCCAGCCCTCCCGGCCGACCCAGCCCTGCCATCTGCAGTGGTGGGGCGATCTGCGATCACCGCCAAGTCCCCGTCTGCCCCTCAAGGGGCCCCCAGCTCCCGCCCAAGTCCAGCCTGGCCATTCAGAGACCGGGAAGGCTGCAGAAGGCCAGCCCAGAGACACAGAGCTGCTGAGCTCGCGGCTGTCAAAACCCAGCACAGCGAAGGGAGCTTCGAGGATCAGCTCGAGAAAGAAGCCACTTTTCCCTCTGCGGGGGATGCTGATGTCTGCCCCTTGCTCACATCAGCCAGACATCATCTCCACCTCCCGTAGAGTAGCCTTCACTGGCTTGTTTGCAGTTATTCCTTCAATCAGGAGGTCATGCTGATAAAACATACCCGTTGCCCCACGCTGCCAGAAAGACACTGGAACTGTCCATGAGAAGGACGATCCTGTTGCATCGCTCGATCTGCTGACATGGAGCCCTCGGAAGAAATCCAGAAGCAGGACAGGAAGAAGGTTCCTCTTCCAGATCAAAACCACCTGTGTTTCCCTCTTCCCCTGACAGCCAGGGAACTCACAACACTAAGCTCATGGTATATCCATCTTTCTTTTTCACTCTCACGTTAGTAAATGTCTTATCCATTTATGTCCTAATTCAAAGCAATGAATTGCTTTTAACATTTTTTCTATACATCTGATTTTTTTTTCCTTTGGACAATGAAAAATGGCTGCTGCTGCTGCTGCTAAGTCGCTTCAGTCGTGTCCGACTCTGTGCGACCCCACAGACAGCAGCCCACCAGGCTTCCCCATCCCTGGGATTCTCCAGGCAAGAACACTGGAGTGGGTTGCCATTTCCTTCTCCAATGCATGAAAGTGAAAAGTAAAAGTGAAGTCACTCAGTTATGTCTGACTCTTCGAGACCCCATAGACTGCAGCCTACCAGGCTCCTCCGTCCATGGGATTTTCCAGCCAAGAGTACCGGAGTGGGTTGCCATTGCTTCCTAGTGCTTCCCTAATATCCAGGAACTAGACTTGGGAAGACGTGAGAGGGCTGTCAGAAACAGACAAGGTGAAGATAATTCTATCCTCAAAGGCACTCTCTAACCCTCTTAGGAACAAAAACATTCCATCTGATTCAAGACATTGCAGGTTCAAATCCCACGTCCACCACTTACTTACCAGGAAACCTCCGATAAGCCCCATGCTGTGCTGTGCTCTGCTTAGTCGCTTAGTCATGTCCTGCTCTTTGTGACCCCATGGACTGTACCCCGCCAGGCTCCTTGGTCCTTGGAGATTCTCCAGGCAAGAATACTGGAGTGAGTTACCATGCCCTCCTCCAAGGGATCTTCCCAACCCAGGGATCGAACCCAGTTCTCCCGAATTGCAGGCGGCTTCTTTACCAACTGAGTCACCAGGGAAGCCCCGATAAGCCCCATAGGTTTTCTGAATCTTGGTTTCCACATTTGTGAACTACGGGTGTAGGGTCGTTCTCACCAAGCTGCTGTGATTCACAGCTGAGAGAAAATATATGAGCAAGTTATCATCTATAATGCATTATATCTGAGTAAGCTCTTTATGCCGTGAACACAGAGGTTCAAGGTTAAAGGCCTCCAAAATAAAATTCCTGCCATGCTTTTCCTCCAGCAGGGAGCGAGTGGGTAGCAAGTGGACGGAAGTGACTGCTAATGCATTAATGACTGACGTGTGACAGTGTCAATGAGACACACAGATGCAGTCTGACATTAATGGAGAAATTTGCCTGTGGTCATGGACATGGCAGGAGGAGGGAGACCACTCCGCCTCCTGCCTTGAACTTGGATATGAAATCAAACGTCAGCTGAGATTAATTAGAAGCCTGGAGTTTCATTCTCCACTGTTGATGGGAAAAGAACATTTCCATAATGCGAGGAAACGTTTCCGGGGGACGCAAATCTGCCTGACATTGAGGGAAGATCGGCCTCATTGTGAATGCTGCCGCTGCCCTGCTTGTCAGGGCCATTACTTTCCGCTCAAGAGGCTTTGCTTTTTAACATTTTATAATCCTAACAACAAAAAAAAAACTCTGGAAGCAATAATTATTTATTATGTTAATTCTTTAGCTTTCTTTCTGAAATTTCCGCATGACCATTAAAAACTGGCTGTGCCCTTGAAACCAACCAGGAGTTTATTAATTCTCAGCCAATTAAGAGGAAAAAAGCAAAGTAACAGAACGCTCCATACCAGCAATTATTAACCAAGCAGTCGGTCGACACTCTTTCCTTGCCACCGATTTTATTCCAGGAAGCATCCTGTATATTTGACTGAACAACAACATGAAATGTGTTCATATCTCTATAAGGACCTAGAAAATCTGGAAGGGTTGGAAGGAACCTGCTGTACATGTCTGGGAAAAGTTCAGATCCAGGTGCTAAGGGAAGCCACACCCCTGCTGACCTCTCACAAACGTGGAAAGTTCCGCCAGCATCTCTGCCTCCGCCTCCTTCCACAGAAGGGCTCCTAAGCAAATGGCCCTTTTATCTACAGTTAAACCCCTTTCTCCAGAACATGTGCTCTCTCTCATGAGTGCACACACACACACACATTTGCACTTACTAATTAAAACTCTGTTTTACAACACACACTCTAAACTTTTAACTCCCTGATTCTAGGACCCTGTTGACTGCACAGGTCAGGCCAATTCACTGACAGCCCCAGAGCAGGGGCTGAAATAAAGAGCCACTTCCCAGGCCTCTGTGATGGGTGTAAGCCACTAGCTGGGTGTGGTGCTCCCCACATCAGGGGCAGAGAAGATCCAGATGATTCAGAGCAGGTAGGATGACCTGGTGGTGAAGAGAGAGGCCACGAGGCTACCTGGTGCTCAGAGCAACCAGGGCAGGGCCATCCCCGCAGCATCCTGGCAGAGGAAACAGCAGAGCCTGCCTGGTCGAAGAGAGAAACACTTCAGGGACACCCCTGCAGATTTCCTGACCTGGTGTGCAGCCGATTACAAAGCAGAGACATCACTTTGCTAACAAAGGTCCATATAATCAAAGCTGTGGTTTTTCCGGTAGTCCACGTGTAGATGTTAAAGAGTCGGACCATAAAGGACGCTGAGTGCCGAAGAATTGATGCTTTCTAACTGTGGTGCTGGAGAAGGCTCTTGAAAGTTCCTTGGACAGCAAGGAGGTCAAACCAGTCAATCCTAAAAGAAATCAACCTTGAATATTCATTGGAAGGACTGATACTGAAGTTGAAGCTCCAATACTTTGGCCACCTGATGCAAGGTGCCCGACTCACTGGAAAAGACCCTGATGCTGGGAAAGACTGAGGGCAGAAGGAGAAGTGAGTGACAGAGGATGAGATGGTTGGATGGCATCACGGACTCAATGGACATGAGTCTGAGTTAACTCCGGGAGACTGTGAAGGACAGGGAAGCCTGGTGCGCTGCAGTTCATGGGGTCGCAGAGAGTCGGACTCAGCAACTGAACAACAAGTGCAACAGACACACTGGGCTGAGCTCCCAGGAGCTGGGAAGGCAGCATCCCACACTCTTGTCTTTCCTGATTATTCTGACTTATTTGCAGCAAAACCATGATTATGCAAACTTCTACAACAAATGATAGCCTTTATTTTTCTGCTTTTCAAGTGACTCTTAAAACCCGTGGGACCATCCAATTTAAAACCACAAACACTCTGAGTGAGGTACTGTGGAACTTATCAAGAAAGTAAAAATTCTAACTGCTTCTGAGTTTGAATCATCTTCATCCTAAAAAGTACTTCATTATTTCTGACTTTGAAAGTGCTAAAGTACACAATACAAGGATATCAATAGCTTGAAATCAAACCAAAGGCTGCCGAAAAGTTTTACTTGGATTTTCATTACTATTGCAATAATCTAAGTAATAAATGTTCAACACTGGGGGGAAAAGATAAACCAATTGTTCCAGATAAGCAATGGGACACAGTCAGGATGTCCAGAAGTCAATGTTAAAGCTTCCTCATCCATCCTCTCCAAAGCCACTGCTGGAAGGTGCACTAAGCATTCTCAGAAGCCAAATCCATCTCCCTGGTTGGCAGAAAGTAGCTGCCAGCCATGGTTTTTAAAATGCAGTATATATGGTACATATAGGGGCTTCCCAGATGGTTCAGCAGTAAAGAATTCTCCTGCTAATCAGGAGACGTATGCTCGATCCCTGGGTGGGGAAGATACCCTGGAGGAGGAAATAGCAACCCACTCCAGTATTCTTGCCTGGAAAATCCCATGGAGCCTAGTGGGCTATAGTCCATAGGGTTGCAAAGAGTCAGACACGACTGGGCATGCATGCACATATTTGGTACATATATACAATGACATATTATTCAGCCATCAAAAAGAATGAAATAATGTCACTTGCAGCACCGTGAAGGGACCTAGAGCTTGTCACACTGACAGAAGTCAGACAGAGAAGCAGAAAAATTGTGTGACATCTCATATTTGGAGTCTAAAAAGACATGATACAAATGAACTTATTTACAAAGCAGAAACAGACTTAGAGAAGGAACTTAGGGTTGCTGAGCAAGGGGGAAGGATGAGGGAAGGGACAGTTAGGGAACTGGGGATGGACATGCACACACTGCTATATTTAAAATGAATAACCAACAAAGACCTCCTGTGTAACACAGGGAATTCTGCTCAATGCTCTTGGGCAACCTGGATGGGAGGGGAGTTTAGGGGAGGATAAATACATGTATGTGTATGGCTGAGGCCCTTTGTTATGTACCTGAAACTACCACAACATTGTTAATCAGCTATACTCCAATGCAAAATTTTAAAAAGCCATATCTTTCAGTTCATTGAGGCTTTAGTTTTCAAAATAGACATGGTCCAGCTCTATTTTCTGAAACTGATTCTTTTTAAGCACAGAATACATGTAGCCTGGTATCTAAATATAAATACAGGCAACCAGAAAACCTAAGACTCTTGAAAGTTTGTTAGTTCTTATTCTTTTTCCCCAAATAAAAGTAAACCCTAACAGGTCTAAATAAAAAGAACAAACTGGCTTTGGTGTTCAACTCTGTCTCTCTCTCTCTCATTAGTGGTGTTTAAACATACAGCAAGGAGGCTATTTCATGTGCCTTGGAATCCTGCTGAACTTACAGCAGTGGGGTTTTCTCTCTGTGCTGTTTAATTTTTTGGGGGAGACCCACTTGTTAGCCCGGTTCTCTCTCCCTCTCCCCTTCCGTCCCTCCCTCCGACCACTGGCATGCTGCTTCCCCAAGTTCTCTGATCTAATTCTGCACAAATGCTTAATAAGGTTGTAGAGATTTAATACAATTAGGAGTGTTGCTCACAAATTAACCAATCCATTAACACTCCAGCAAAGAAACAATTCCAGAGGAGAAGCCAGCCAAGTGTGGATTAGGAGACAGCTGGCTACGGGAACGATCTGTTTTAAAAATCACACTGCAGTACATCCTCACACCTACCTCTATACAGTGTGTGCTGAGTACATTTTAGAGCAAAGGAGAGTGGAGGTAGATGGTGTCCTCTGAGAATTTTCCCTGTTTGGTTCCTCTCTGCCAGTTCATACTTCCCAAATCATCACACTTCTTTACTGAATTCATTACTTATGGCGTCAACTCTTACCTAACGACTATTTCCAATAACTTTCTCCCAGCACAAGAGGATATATAAATACATCGAAGGAAAAAAAGTAAACAAAGAAGAGTTAAAAGAAAGCAAAAATACCTATACCCACTATCCAGAAAGAACCACTATTAACATCTTGGCTTGTATTTCTTACATTTCCGTAGTTTTTTTTTTTTAATAAAAATCTTGAAAAATAAAAAAAATTTAAATACATAAATACTTCGTTTTCTTTTTTAAATACATAAATACTTTGAGTCATTTGATAACATCAGCATTATCCTATAGACATGATTTTGTCACTACCTGCAATGCAGGAGAACTGACTTCGATCCCCGAGTTGGGAAGATCCCCTGGAGAAGGGAATGACAGCCCACTCTAGTATTCTTGCCTGGAGAATTCCACGGACAGAGGACCCTGGCAGGCTGCAGTGCATGGAGTTGCAGAGAGTAGGACATGACTAAGCGACTAACACTTTCTGATTTTGCCACTAGTTTTTATCTCATATATCCATACTGTGGTCATGTAATGTCTTTAGACATTCTTTTCTATCATTGCTCCTAGTGGCTATCTGACATCCTATCACAGGAATAGATCATGACTGAATCGTTATTGTTGGATATTTCAGCAGTTCCTAACTTTTCACCACTCTAAATAATGCTTTTACAAATCTGCTTTCAGGCGATTCTCCATATATTGCTACTCATGCCCTTAGGATGGATTTTTTTTTTCATATTTTAATTATGTCCCCTCTTTTTGCATCCCAATGCATCATCTTTCCACTCTTCAAGGGTGCACATTCTAGAGATCTGAGCTTTAGAGGAGCATCACCCTGGAAACAACCCTGGGCCCATGGATTGACCTCAGATGGCCCACCATTCTACCGTGTTTTCCAGTCCCACTCAAAGGACATTATAAATGCCGACTCAATGGACATGAATCCAAGCAAACTCCGGGAGATAATGAAGGACAGGGGAGCCTAATATGCTGCAGTCGATGGGGTCGCAAAGAGTCAGACACAACTTAGTGACTGAACGACAACATAAGAAAATCACTGAAAAAATGACTCGCTGCTGGTGTTCTCTTTTCTGAAAGCAATTCAACAAGAAATTTGCCTTCCTCTTAGTAAAGGGATAATATGCTTATCATTTTCCCAAGTAGCAGGTTCACAAAAGCTTTGCTGCCTGGCTTTAGAACTCAGCGAGACCAGACCCTGGCTTCCTCTAGGACCTGGACAAACCATTTAACCTGCGCTTCAAGGTCTGGGTAGTAAGACAATTCCCGCCCATGTCCCACTAAAGAAACATCAAAAAGACCACACAAAGTGGAAAGGAAATCTCAAATAAACACAGCGCCTTGGAGACACGCAGGCTGTCAGAAGGATGGCTACAGACTCCCCCGGGGCCTGTTATTCCCTCAAAGTTGTGAGAATTCAACTGGAAATTGCCAATCATTCGAAGATTAAGTTACACAATAGGAAACTAATGTTTTTGCAAGATTCTTTCAGGTCAAATCACGAGTTGACTGTTTGGTTTTCGTGTATAATTATTCATGACTCAGAAGCTCAAGTCCTAACATCTGAATTATTTTTAAGTCATAATGACCTCTTTGCATCTCAAGAGGGGGAGCTGAAGCAGAGAGACATAAAATATTTGTCAAGTCACAGACTCAGTCAAGACCAGGATGGAGTTACTGTAAACCCAAGCTCACCAGCCACATTTCTGCCTCTTCCTGTTGGGGGAGGGAGGGAAAGACAGGCTGAGCAAAGAGGACTTTTAGGTCAGTGATGCTGTAACTGCAAGAAGCATGTCACCACACATTTGTCCAAACCCACAGGACACACAACACCAACAGGGAATCCTCATGTAAACTACAGACTTTGGGTGATAGTGATCTATTTGTGCAAAATCATCCATTGTAACAAAAGTACCATTGGGTGGGAGCTGGGGGAGGGCCACGTACGTGCAAGGACAGAAATATAGGACAAATCTCTGTACCTGCCTCTTCGTGTTGCTGTGAACTTAAAACTGCTCTAAAACATTGTCTTTTTGATTGGGAAATGCGTATCAATACTATGCATAAACTAGATAACTAATGAGACCCTACCCTATAGCACAGGGAACTCTGCCCAGTGCTCTGTGGTGATCCAAACAGGGAGGAAATCCAAAAAAAGAGGGGAACAGATGCAAACATATAGCAGATTTGGGCTTCCCTTGGTGGCGCTGTGGTAAAGAATCTGCCTGCCAAGCAGGAGACATGGGTTCGATCACTGGGTCAGGAAGATCCCCTGGAGGAGGCAATGGCAACCCACTCCAGTATTCTTGCCTGGAGAATTCCATGGACAGAGGAGTCTGGTGGGCTACAGTTCATGCGGTCGCAAAGAGCGGGACATGACTTAGCGACTCAACAACAACATAGCTGATTCACTCTGCTTGTATAGCAGAAATGAATACAACAATATTCAATTCAACAATTTGCTTTGTAAAGCAAACTATACACCAATAAAAATTAGTTTAAAAAAATGAAAACTAAAAAGTTGTCTTTTTTTAAAATTAATATCTCTGCCTAGAAAGATAAAGGCTACAGAAGCCCAGCCATGGGGCCTGGCCCCATCATTTGTTCGGTCTCAGTGTCAGAATCCCAACAGAGTCACTGAGCAGGGACCCCATCCCTCCACCCCACCCCCTGCCAGCTAAGGCCACAGAACATTAAGGGGTACAGAGCACTGATGGGGAAAGGGCACCGACAGCCATTCCAGCATCAGGGAGGTCCTCCTACCTGCCTGCCCTTTCTCCAGACGTCACACCTTACCAAAAGAAGGCGCATCTTTCTAGTATAAAGACATCCACACTTCAAAGAAACAATGTGAGCTGTGACTGTCAAGGAAAAGAAGCCTTCTTTTAATGATGAATCAAATCCCAGCCACTCTCTGCAGTGCTCCATGACTTCCCCTGTTGTATCCACATTTCATTTAAAAGTAAAACAATGTACTAGAGATAGAGTAGTTTAGCCCTTGTAGAATGTTATAAAATCAGATATATTATAAATTTTTAATGACCACGCAACTTCCTTCCCTTGACCATAGAGAACTCACTTTAGAGCCAAAACTTGGTGAAACAAAACAAAAAAAAACTATACCAGTAAATAATAATGCAAAAAATACTTTTAAATGTACTTAAATGTAATGATTCTTTTTTAGCAAATATAGTCACACTCAAGCATGACATTAGCTGGAAATAAAACAATCACCAAACAAGTAAAAGTGTGGACATTTCTGACACTGATTCTTTTCAATATAATTTTAACGCTTTCTAAATTTTTCAAATTATACAGGGAAAATTTACAAATAAAAATCCATCAGATTTAGTTTAGAGTCTATTTGTGTTACATAGTAAAACAGTTAATATCCATTTTATCAAACATTTCTTCATAAAGCAATGTTTCCAATAAAAGTCAATCCCAACAAAATATTTAATACTTTCTCTTAACAAACACATGTATTATTTTAGTTTGCTGCTGCATCAGTTTCAAGTAGCATATACTTCTCTCTTTTACATCCACAGGAAAATCTGAAATTTTCAGAAATTGATGTACTTTTGAAAGTATGTCCACAGTTCTTTATTCCCAGAGGTAAAACACCAGAGTTCAATACACAGATTCACACACATTTACCAGAAAAATAGCATGCTTTTCTAAACCTAATCCTCTATTTATAATACCTCATAATTTGGGGTACTTATTATATTACATTCCTATAAATTAATGAAAAGCAGTATAGATTTGCCATGGTTTTATAACTTATAACAAAATATAATTAACTGTATAAATCTACATCACTTTAAACTTGACTAAACAGCTTTTTGCAATCTGTCATATCATTTCTTTGTACTGTTTTTAAATCTTTTCCACAAAATGCAAATTAACACACTTGAAATTAAAAATGGTTAGACCTTTACTGATAGAAAGTAAGGCTGATTTGAATGACAGCTTTGATGAAGACTGCTGTGCTAAATGGAATCATATGACAGATATTTTTCACTCACTAATTAGGTTAAATTTTTAAGGTGTGATCAAAAATAGTGTGTATATGTGTATGTATTTACATATATGTGTGTATATTTAAAGCATGCATAGACTAAAGTATATTAAATGAATATTATTTCCTTTCAGAACAACTTCTGAATATTTCTCTAATTTTGCTTAAAAAAGGTACCTTTAAAAAACAACAGGTGTGATCCACTCAGTTTACTTCCCAGCAAATGGGAAGGTGCAGGACTGGACAACAAATCCTTTACAGACTAGCTGGTTTCTAATTTTTTGCTCTGAACCATTTTGGGAATGAAAGTAATCAATCTGTCAACTTAATAATACAGGTCAGTAAGCATAATTTCTGTCGCTAAAAATTAAAATAGAATTAAAATACAGAGAATTAAACCTTCAATCTTATACATATTTTTTGTTGCAGAGAACTCTGGTAAATCATCACTAAAAGACTCTCAAGTTCAAATATATTAATAACAGGATAATATTCTATGGAAAAATAAAATGTAAATAACCAGCTCAGAAAGAAAAAGTAGGCTGGTCAAATTTCTCTCTATTAAAGAAAAGCATGTTCATGGAATTTTAAATGGCCAATGGACAGCATCAAATCCCTTTGGTATTTATATTCTGTCTCTGATGGATGCCTTTATAAGATTTTTGTAAAAGTCAGTAATTACCACAGGTGATAAATTCCCTTCTTCTTGACTACATGAACATATGATGCAATTTTTTTTTCAGATGTGAATTTATCAACGTACAAGGAAGTGTCTGATTATTTTTAATTCTTTAAACACATGAGCTCCACAGATCTTGGAACTTACTGGCACTGGCTCCGGGTTCAGGGAAAACACTTCCCTAAAATAAGATTTTATAAAGCAAGAGCTAATGGCAATCCACACCCCAGTATTCTTGCCTGGAAAATTCCATGTACAGAGGAGCCTGGCGGGATACAGACTCGACTTGCAAAGAGTCAGATGCGACTGAGTACAACAACAGCGACAAGTCCTTGTTTTGTTTCTGACTTTTACCAGTTGTGCCGGTTATGTGACAACAGTCTCCAGAATGAAGACTCAGCGACTGTTTGGAAAGTCCTGCTGAGAGCTGGGGTTCTCCTCTGGTCCTTCATCCTGTCATTCAGGGGCCACTGCCCTGTCTACCCGAAGCATCCACCCACCCTCCTGGATTCCCAACCGACCAATCAAAGGGACACAAAGAGATCCAGAGGTTCAAGACAGAAGCAGGTTACAACTTCAGTGTGCTGGGAGTGACTGCCTCCAACATGAAGAACTGGCAGGCTCTGTGTCTTGGTGGTTTCAGACTCAGGCTGTTCAAGGTCAAACTCCAGCTTTACCCTTGCAACTTGCCTAAGATGGGCCACTTTGCTTAGTCTCTGAGCTTATTCCCCAGCCTATAAAATGAGGGTCACTTATGTGCTTATCAGCATTAAATCAGGTGATACATAGAAAAAGCACTTAGAATAATGCCTGGACACTTTAAGTATTCAATAAGCATTAGTTGTCCCTTTGTTGTAGTATAATCTTTTTACCTTTAAGTACTGCTGTGCTGATTAGAAATAAAGCCGATAAATGCACCCACAAGTGCCTGACAGGCAAGGCAGTGGTTATGCTTTCACACTCACCATTGGGACCAACACTCTCTGTCCTATCTTCACCCTTCAGGAGAGAAACAGAAAGCCAAGCAGCCTGACCTCCTTAGGAAGATGGCCCAGAAGACAAAAGAAGATGGCCCACCTTCTTTTAAAACCCATCCATTATAGGAGATGGAGATGGAGGGGGACAGAGGAAAAGAAGAAAAGAAACTGCAGGGCCGTGACACCAAGTGTGGGAATAAACAAGAATTTACTCTTATTTGCAAAGCAGAAACAGAGTCACAGGTATAGAGAACAAACATATGGACACCAAGTGGGGAGAGAGGGTGGGATGAATCAGGAGACTGCAGTTGACATATATACAGCACTCTGTATAAAACAGCTAACTAATGCGAACTACTGCATACCACAGGGAGCTCTACTCAATGCTCTGTGGTGACCTAAACGGGAAGGAAATACACAAAAGAGGGACTATATGAATACAAATAGCTGATTCACTTTGCTGTACAGTGGAAATTAACACAGCAATGTAACGCAACTATGCATGCACTCAGTCATGTCCGACTTTGCAACTGCAAGGACTGTAGCCCACCAGGCTCCTCTGTCCATGGGATTCTCCAGGCAAGAATGCTGGAATGGGTTGCCCTCCTCCAGGGGCTTGTTCCGACCCAGGGATTGACCTAGGTCTCCTGAATTGCTGACAGATTCTTTACTGTCTGAGCCACCAGGGAAACCCCAATGCACAGTTTATTTCAACATAATTCTCCCCCATAATATTGCAAAAAAAAAAAAATGATTCAAATAAGCAAACTACCTCACCCTTTTAAACTTCATATACCAAATGGTCCTTTGCCATGATGACTCACTGGAGAATGTTCAACGCTTTGAATACAGATCTATGTGCTCTCTGTGCCTCTGTCCAATCTTAAAAGCAAACGCAATCTGTTTTAAAGGTGACTAACATCAACGTCCAAAGGCCCGTTCACCTGCACCTGGGGTGAAAGGTCTGAAATCCTCACTGACCTTCGTGGCATTCAGCCCAAGACCACGAGTGCACACAGACAAGAGCTTTGCAAAGGACTTTATACCTTTCACCTCCATCTGATCCCCAAATGCTAAACATAGGATATTACAACAATACAGTTCTTTCTAGAGGATTTGGAAATGAAAGCATTCACCCATCCTCTGCTTGTGAAAAGTACAGACCATGTCTCTAGTTCATTCATTTCATACAAGTTACTAAGAAGGGCTCTCCAGGTGGCACTAGTGATAAAGAACCCACCTGCCAATGTAGGAGACATAAGAGACGTGGGTTCAGTCCCTGGGTCAGGAAGATCCCCTGGACGAGGGCGTGGCAACACACTCCAGTATTCTTGCCTGGAGAATCCCATGGACAGAGGAGCCTGGCGGGCTACAGTCCATGGGGTCACAAAGAGTAGGACATGACTGAAGCAACTTACATGCATGCACTAAAAAGCTGGGTACTTTTCCTTCTAATTTACTATTTTAGAGGCTATAAACTAGCAGGCTATAAACTACTGTGCACTGCTGGGTTACACCAACTTTACAACCGCTTTTAACACCAAAATGAGAAACTGCACCAAATACTTGCCATTTAGTCGCTAAGTTATGTCTGACTCTTTGCAAGCCCGTGGACTGTAGCTCACCAGGCTCTTCTGTCCATGGAATTCTCGAGGCAAGAATACGAGAATGGGTTGCCATTTCCTTCTCTAGGGGATCTTCCCAACCCAGGGATTGAACCTGCATCTCCTGCACTGGCAGGCAGATTCTTTATCACTGAGCCGCCAGGGAAGCCCATCAAATACTTCAGCACACTTAAAAATGACGACTTGTGCTTTGGGCCCCAGAGGCTCTGGACGGATGGAGTCCTCTGGGTCCACAAAGAACTGTACCCACTGTCTGTGCCACATCCTGAAATGTTGGGGCCTCAACTCCAAAAACCTCCATCAAGTGACAGCGCTACCATCACACCCACAGGACAGCTTTGGGAGGTAACTGACACATAAAGGACCAACAGTGTGTGGTACGTGATATTTCTGTTTACTTTTCCCTTCCTCCTGGGAAGCCAGAGGACAGAGAAATAAGCTAATAAATCGGATCAGAAATGGAAGAAAACCTGGGGTTTGCAGAACCACACCCCTGGGGGTTTTCAGACATAAAGGAAGCATAACATAAAAGTTAGCACTCAAGGAAGGCTCAAGGTCATCCCATGATCACAGGCCTCTAAGAACAGGGCTACTGGTCTCACACACCAGGCACTGGGTTGTCCACAGGGTGACCAAGGGTGACACAGCATTGCTCTCCACAGATGAAGAAACCAGCCTTGGAGAGGCCAGGGGACTGTCCCAGGGGATGAATGACACAGCCAGGGTGACTCAGGTATAAGCAGCCTATCAGTCTCTCCAGAATACACCCAGGGATGCAGTCGTTTGTGTTTCTTTGCAGACCATCCATTATCACAGGCAATCTCTGAGGCCAACCTCTGAACCACAGCATCCCAGAATGACCCTCTTTATAGATAAGGAACTGAGTTCAACGAGTTCAATGGCTTCCTCTCGGAGGATGGCCAGTGGCTGGAGGGGCCCTTGAATGCAGGTCTTGCAATCCTATATTTCCTTTTTTCATGCGCCAGTGATTTCTCAACTGTGCTCTGCAAAGAAGCATCTCAGGACACAGGCCCCAGGGTCTGACAGAGCCCTGTCCTTGCGTCCACATCTACCCACTGCAACGTGGCCCAGCTGCCCCACACATCAAGGGGGAGGTGTGTTTCCCCACCCTGGATTCCAGGCTAGCCGTGTGACTGTGATGAGAGGATGAGGCAGGAGTGACGATGTGCCCTCCCCAAGAGTAAGCCAAGGGGCCTTGGCACCCTCTGCTCTCTCTCTCTGGAAACCCTGCCCGCAGAGGACCCCAGAGAAGGGAGCCCAGCCATCCCAGCCAAGGCCAAACCTAGACCAGCCTGCAGCCAGCCAACCCTAGAGTGTCAACAGAGGCCAGCCAAGGTCAGCTGAGTAGAGACACAGAGAGAAAGCATACAATCCCAGTTCAGACCAGCAGGCATGCTCCCCATCCACAGAACACAAAAAACAGTAGATGACTGTGGTTTGCACCAGTGGTCCCCAACCTATCTGGCAGCAGGGACCTGCTATGTGGAAGACAATTTTTCCACGGACCTGGTGGACAGGACACCTGGGGGCGTCCAGTACTTTGGCCACCTGATGAGAAGAACTGACTCATTGGAAAAGACCCCAATGCTGGTAAAGATTGAGGGCAGGAGGAGAAGGGGGCAACAGAGGACAAGATGGTTGGATGGCATCACCACTCAATGGACATGAGTCTGAGCAAGCTCTGGGAGATGCTAAAGGACAGGGAAGCCTGGTGTGCTGCAGTCCATGGGGTCAAAAAGAGTTACACACGACTGAGCAACTGAAAAACAATGGGTGGGGGGGTGGGGGGGAGGGTGAGTCATGGTTTCAGGATGATTTAAGCACATTACATTTATTGTGTACTTTATTTCTATTATTATTATTACTTCAGCGCTACCTTATATCATCAGGCATTAGATCATGAAGTTGGGGTCCCCTGGTTTCTGCCATCAACTTTGGGGGCATCCGTTTCTGGGTAGTAGTTCATCAAACACTAATTTTCCCAATTTGAAGGGTTACTTTTCAAATCTGCCCACAAAAAATTTTGTTAACCAAGAGATATTTATGCTTTTCTACCTATGTAAGATTTTACTTAACTGAAAAACGTGATGCTTTGAAAAGTAAGTCGAGAAACTACTGAACTCAGCTCTAATACCCTCCCTGCCTCCTCCCACACCCATGTTCTTCGCTGTTAGTGAGCTGAGACTGTTCCCCGTGTCACTAGGATGTAAAGAAATGCACATACACAAAAGCTGCCTTTGGAACACTGACTCAGATGCTAAGACTTTGGAACTCATTTATTTTCTGCTATCACCACCCAGTCCCAAGAGAGTCAATAAATTTATCATGATACATAAAACACAGCAAGATAAATTAGAGTAAGGTGAGACAAGTGCTTTCCAGGTGGCCCCAGTGGTAAGGAACCTGCCTGCCAACGCAGGAGACTTAAGAGATATTGGTTCAATCCCTGGGTTGGTAAGATTCCCCTGGAGAAGGGCACAGAAACCCACTCCAGTATTCTTGCCTGGAGAATCCCAAGGACAGAGGAACCCGGAGGGCTAAAATCCATGGGGTCACAAAAGAGTCAGACATGACGGAAGCAACTTAGCACGCGTGCACAAGATAAGTGAAGAGGAGGCTAAGACCCAAGAAAAGGAACCAGAATTCAGTTCTATTGCAGAGATGGTGGCTCTGGGCATTCTTCTGTTTAAGGCCCAGTCAGCAGCTACTCCCTCCAGCTGGTAACAGAACCCATGTCTCCATGGAGCAGCCCCAGTTTCCACACTCTCACTCCCCCTGGTTCCTGAGGGCTGACCCCACGCTTAGTCCAGCGTGCGGGCCAAGCAGGGCACAGGGTTAAAGTGGGAACAGGTGATGTGAGCTGACTCCATGAAACACAGGGCAGGCGTGGTCTGTGCTGTTGGGGGAGGGACCTTCTCTTTCCCTGGGGCTTGGGGCTGGAGGGTTCAGTCTGTAACTCCTTAGAAACACCCAGGAAAGATGCTTAGAGAGAATGGCTCAAGCCACCGTGACCAACTGGGCCACCCACAGCCTTCTCTTTACACGAGCCAACAAATCCTGTTTGATGAAGTCCAGTTTGACTGAGGTTTTCTGTTCAAAAAAGTTCTAACTCCTTCAGCCCACCCATCTGAATCTGGCACCCTAACAGCCAACATAGAGAGGAAAACTTGATGAGTTATACAATTCGCTTTGTCCACAAGAAGAAAGTACATTCATAAGGGAAGTCACACCTTTTCCTGGAAGTGAGGCCCAGAAGGACAGCTCCCCAGAGGGTCATTCTAAAGATTCTGTGCTGTGCTTGTTTAGTCGCCCGGTCGTGTCCAACTCTTTGCGACCCCAAGGACTGTAGCCCAACAGGCTCCTCTGTCTATGGGGATTCTCCAGGCAAGAATACTGGAGTGGGTTGCCATGCCCTCCTCCAAGTCTAAAGACTCTACATCACATAATAAAACACTCAGCATCTTCCTAACAGACCCAACACTCCACCTGAAATGCTTTTGCATGGAGCACACCTCAGTACAGGTGGACGGCATCGAGGCATAAATCAGGAAAAGACAACCTGCACCTTTCTGCATGACTGAAACAGCTTATCACACACACCTCTGTGTGCACGGGGAGGGGTAGGGAGAGGAGAGAGAAAACAGTGCACACACCCCGTGCTCAGGGGGCCTGGCTTCGTTAGGAACAGAGACAGCTTTACCCACCCAAAAAAGCTCCCTGCAGTGAGCTCAGCTGAGCTCTGATGAGCTACTGAGCGATGGTAAGTTTGAGAATAACATTCCCTCTCGGCATGGTACCCAGGCTTCCCTGATGGCTCAGTCGTAAAGAATCCACCTGCAATGCAGCAGACGCAAGTTCAGTCCCTGCAGCAGAAAGATCCCCTAGAGAAGGAAATGGCAACCCACTTCAGTGTTCTTGCCTGGGAAATCTCATGGACAGAGGAGCCTGGTGGGCTACAGTCCACAGGGTCGTGAAAAGTGGGACACGACTTTGCGACTGAACAACAAACAGCATGGTACCCAGCATACATTGAGTGCCCAGTATAAACCCCTGAAATGAGGCTTACCCATGTTGCCAAGATTTAAACAAAAAATATCAGCCTAAATGGTGTAGCTGTGGCAGACCTGGGTGGCAACTATAGCTGGCAGCTTCTTCCCCAAGTATCGAGGGGGAAAATTTGGGTTTTATCTGTGCACAGTTGAGCAGAGGCAGGAAGGAACAAAAGCTGAACAATCATAGGAAGCACCTAAAATACCTCCAGCATAATATCCCTGCTATACCCACTTTCTTGTAACAAGCACCTTCCTGCTATATGAGGCAGCATCTCAGATTGATCCACTGTTCAACACATTTCTCCCATCCTCCTCTATCAAAAATGACCTATGGATGCAGGTCTCATTCCTTTACACCATGCTACCTGATAAACTCAAGCGAACTCGGGTAACAATCCTCAGGCTCTCTAAGTATTTAGCAAGACCCTATAGATTCTTGAATCAAACATCTTCATTTTACAAGTGAGAGATCTGACATCTAAGGATGTCAACTTAGGGAGGTGACAGCAAGTTGGGAATGTCATACTTAAGATGACTTAATGAGCCACTGCTCCCAGAGATGACATTTCAACAAGCACCTTTCTTCCTTGGTCGAAATGATGAGCTGGTGGAAATTTCAAGTGCTCTAATAGAGGGGGATGCCCATTTTTGAAGCTAAGGAGTCTTTTAGGAACTATTACAATAAAAATGTCACACTTTTGGTCCCTGCTCAGGGGGCCCCTAAGGCCAATTATTCTCCAGTGTCCATGTTTCAATGAATATCAGACAGAAATAAGTGCTGGAAAATTATCTCCCCAGTATCATTTTGTCTCGTTACTGTCTCTGAATGAGTCATCTCAAATTTTGGCTCACAGCTGCAAATGTAGAGATCGAAAATGATCTGTGTTCTGACTCTCTGAAATACCTTTATTCTCTTATTATACCCTAAAAATTCCAGACTGATGTCACAATTATTGGAGTTCATCAGATTGAAAGATGGGTTGTTGCTGTTGTTTTAGTCACTAAGTCACGTCTGACTCTTCTCGAACCCCATGGACTGTAGCCCACCAGGTTCCTCTGTCCATGGGATTCTCCAGGCAAGAATACCAGAGTGGGTTGCCATTTCCTTCTCCAGGGAATCTTCCCGACCCAGGGATCAAACTTGCATCTGCTGTATTGACAGGCAGGTTCTTTACTGCTGAGCCATCAGGGAAGCTCTGAAAGATGACTACAAAGCAGCTTGGTTTCTATAAAATACCAGGTTTCATAATTCATTTTCTCTGCTGACACCAGAAGGCCTCTGCTTCCTAAGAGAAACAGTCTCCAGTCAATTACAGTATGGTATGTGAAACTTCATGTCACGATCCGCAGATTTCTTTTTATTTTTCCGCAGATGCTTTCTTAACACTAGTCAGAAAAGACGTGATAAAGTCTCCAAAGGGCAGGGTCTCTGAGTCCCTGCTAATGTCCTGCCAGTACTCTTTGAACTTTAGAGAGTATGGAGATCTCGGGGTCCAGGGTGTTTCTTTACCAGTTTCGATGGCCCCTTCCAAAGACTGTGACTCAGTACCTCTGCAGGGCCAGGAATCTGCGTTTTTTTTTTAAGAAGAGCTTAGGGTGAGTCCAATGCAGGTGTCCAGAACTGCCTTCTGGAACCAAGCAGTGCTGGCTTTTCATGGTGCCAACTCTGAGGGGTCATTTTGTAATTCTCAGGGTTTCTTTTTCTTTTAAAATATAATATTGGCCTTATGTTTATAACATACACATTTTTTGAGTGCTTCTACAAACACATCACCCACTGAGCCCCCAGGACACTCAAATACCAAAGTCTTGGACCTAGAGAAGTTTGAACCATATGAAATTGTCAATATGCAAGGCTTTCTGACATAAAAGTAGGGAGCTCATGTGGTTACACCCATGGGATGTGGGTGCCTCCCAACCTCATAGCGCTGGTCTGCTTGTTTAGTCTTTACCATAATCCTACAAAGTGTTTTTCCAGAAAACAAAACTGAGGCTCAAAAATCAAATACCATGTCCAAGGCCACACTGCTGTTCCATGGTAAGAGATTTCAAAATCAGGAACACCTGATCTGCTGCGGGGGAGGTCTCTGCCCTCTTTCCTCCCCTCCAGGACCCCATAGCCGACATCAGGCCATTTAATTAACAACACCCTCTACTGGTCTGAGTCCCACTGGGGCTGGCCAGACCCCACTCCAAACTTTCCGAGGGTCAGCAACACAGGCCTCTTTGCTAAGAGGCCTCTTTGCTCCCTACAGGGGCTGGAAACAAAAGGGAGGGGCTCTCTAAAAAGCCACCGAACAGGATGAAACGGTCACTGACAAACAGGGACAACACGGCAAGGATCCCGATAACATACACACGGGACGTGTGCCAACACGGGGATGATCGGGGAGACATCACCATGCTCAGATGCCTGGATGCTAAAGTCAAGGAAATGGAGAACACAACGGGTGATGATCGGGGAGACATCACCATGCTCAGATGCCTGGATGCTAAAGTCAAGGAAATGGAGAACACAGGTCGTGAGACTGTTGTCAAAGCAGCCTCTTTTTATTAAGTTTCCTCACTTGAGAATACGCCAACAGTGAATGAAGAAGCAAGGAGAGCCTGCTTGCTGTACCGCAGACGAGCGATGGGAATGCGCGGGCTGCGCTCTGAGCAGGTGTAATCAATTTCATTCTATATCAGAAATAAAGCAGGAGATGTTATCTATTACTCCCTGTCATGGCAGCTTCTTCCTGGTGATACACGGTTCCTTTAATACACCAGAAACTAAAATCAAATCATGTTTATCTACCACATAGTGAATTTCATTTTTTTTCTTAGAGATCAGTATAATACCAAAATTCTACTTTATGGCAGTAACTGATTTATAAATCATTACATATGATAAAAATTATAGGCTCATTTTTACACATTTAATTAACAAAAGGTAAACTTTTTCCTTTAAATTTAGCAACTGAATCTCTATGTGCCTATTAATCTCTAAGGGTATCAAACACCAAACCCACCACCTAAGCCTACTTTTAAGATTATTACAAATGCTTTTAAAAAATCAAACTTCATCAAAAGAAAAAAAAAATCAGCAGTAAGCAGAAGTAATTTGTGTCTTTTCTTCCCTAAGGGCACTTTATTCAATCATTCACTCATTCAAAAATATTTGTTAAGTTTATTAATTTACTATGTGATTGTTGTTGTTGTACAGTTGCCCACTGGTGTCTGACTCTTTGCAACCCCACGGACTGCAGCACGCCAGGCCTCCCTGTCTCCCACCATCTCCCAGAGTTTGCCCAAGTTCATGTTCATTGCATCGGTGTTGCCATCCAACCATCTCATCCTCCGTCGCCCTACTCTCCTTCGCCTTCAGTCTTTCCCAGCATCAGGACCTTTTCCAATGAGTCGGCCGTTTGCATCAGGTGACCCCTTTGTCATGGCAAAGGGGACTGTGTAACTCAATAATGCTTTGAGCCATGCCGTGTAGGGCCACCCAAGATGGATGGGTCTTAGTGGAGAGTTCTGACAAAACATGATCCACTAGAGGAGGGGATGGCAAACCACCCCACTATACTTACCATGAGAACCCCATGAACTGTATAAAAAGAATATGTGATTACTAAATGCTAAACACTGTAACTTGATTCTATACATTATGAGTATTTATTTTAAAAGAAATGCTTTAGACCACTTTATATTTGTATCTAGGGAGAATATCACAATGAGCCAACTTCAAACTTGTGTTTATGACATTATTTAAAACAGCTCAGACTATATCAGAGAAGATAGATCAAACAGACACCCTCAAAATGGACTGTAGGAAGGGTGTGATCCAGTGCCTCCCCATCCCATCCACAGTCAGAAGCCCATGTTAGACCCTTTGGGGATTCCACCACTAGAATCAGGGAGAAGTACCAGGCCTCTGTCTTCCATGGTAACTCAAACTAAAACATATTCTCACTGTCTGCAATAAATCTGCTTTCTGCATATTGAATAGGAAAGAGATGAAAGGGAATACTCACCCATCTGAAAACAAACGAATGCTCTGTAAGTGTTTCTGTTCTGAGACCCATAAAAACCACATACTTTGCTTCTGCCTAGGCTGTTGTATTTTTAAATAAATCATTCTGTTAAATGCTAGCCCCTCCTCCAAGGGAGAGTCTAGAATCTCTGTTTTGACAAGCCTCTGACAATTTGACCCTCATTCTCTCTCACCTATAGGTCTTTGATTCTTGACCACCACGGTTTCCCTCCCCTGCAGCCTCAGTGTGAAAGTAAGTGACATCCTTCCATCAGATCCTCCACCGTCCCTCTGCCTCCAACTCGGGGCCCAAACCTTTCATATCACAGAGAAAGTTTTTAAGGACTTGGGATTCTTCTCAGTTTTAAGCAGAAAAAGGACTAACTCAGGTGACACTCCAGTATTCTTGCCTAGGAAATCCCATGGACTGAAGGGCCTGGTTGGCTATAGTCCATGGGGTTGCAGAGTTGGACAGGACCAAAGCGACTAAGCATGCAGGTATCCATGCAAAGTTTAATGACTCCCTGCATTATATACCTGAACCAGCAATGTCGGAAAAGGGGTCTCCTGCAGATGGAAGCAAGGTGCCCACGCTCTTCATATCCATGTCACACATCTGCATGTGGCCACTTTTCTGGTCGATTACCAAAAGACTTGATGGAGAAAGTTCCATAAGTTACCCTGAACTCTTAGGTAGCTGCCAGATAATCTATTTCTCCTAGTCCCACTGCTATACACAGAATAGCGGCCACTTAGGATACAGCCATGGAAAAGGAAATGGTGACCCACTCCAGTATTCTTGTCTGGAAAACCCCAAGGACAGAGGAGTCTTGTGGGCTACAGTCCATGGGGTTAGAAAGAGTCAGACACCACTGAGATCCCATACAGGATACAGCCTAAAAAAAAAAAAAAAAAAAAAGAGGAAGAAAGGAAAAATAATCACCACAGAGTCTGAAGTTGTCCTGGGGTCAGTATGGAACTTAAAGTGAATTACAACTAAAGCAGCAACTTCCACTGAAGAAGTTCATTTGATGTGAGCAAGTCATCACAGCAGATGCAGGGTCCCTCCATACCTTGCCTTCCTTCAGCTCTAGGCGGATGCATCCAGGGAGCCGTGCGGGTGAGGCTGGGTGATACCCCTGCCTACATACCCACTAGGCAGCTACACTTGCTGATGGGATGGGGACAGGAGCAGGGAGCTGGAGGCCTGCCTGCCGTATGGAAAGCACTCTGCCCGCCATGGATTCTCTGAAAGTCTGCTGACAACGTTTCAATATAAATCTGTTAAATGACATCACAATCCATTTTGTTTACCTGGAGCGTTTAAGGATAGAGAAGCAGGGGTGGTCTTTGGCTGAAAACAGAAAAACGAGGTGCTATCTTAGGAGACTCATAAGAGAACATTGCTGCTGCTGCTGCTAGGTCGCTTCAGTTGTGTCCGACTCTGTGCGACCCCATAGACAGCAGCCCACCAGGCTTCCCCATCCCTGGGATTCTCCAGGCAAGAACACTGGAATGGGTTGCCATTTCCTTCTCCAATGCAGGAAAGTGAAAAGTGAAAGTGAAGTCGCTCAGTCGTGCCCAACTCGTAGCGACCCCATGGACTGCAGCCTACCAGGCTCCTCCATCCAAGGGATTTTCCAGGCAGGAGTACTGGAGTGGGTTGCCATTGTCTTCTCTGAAGAGTACATTATCAGTACTTTAAAAAGATCTATATTAAAAACCTCTTCTCTTCTATTTGGATATGAAGTTTATTTCCAAAGTGTCACATTCCCATATTAAAATTCCAAATTTTAAGCACATTAATTCCTCATTCTTGCCTAAGAAATTCCTTGTTTCTTTCGATTTCAGTAGATTTTGAAACTTTAAATAATTGGACAACTTTCCAAAGTACGGTAACTATCTTTCTGATCTTTGCCCATGACCACCCCCAATGCCTTCCCCAATCCCCTAAAGGGGCTTTCCCAGCAGTAATGCTCAATATCCACTTTGAATAGAAAGCATCATTTTAATAGGTGCACTGGGCTATGTGCTTATTATAACAAGTCAACAAATATCTTCGAAACACAGTGTCAACCCACAGAAATTTCCAGTGGCTAATTTTCAGTGACTGCAAAATTTAATTAAAACTTTACATTGCGGTAAGTAAAATTAGAGGAAACGTTTTTTCATCGTCATTTTACAATTGGCTGGATCCAATATCTTCCACAGATAAGACCATTATTTGAAATGTCACGCTAAGAGGCTGAGAGTCACAACACCATCACATCAGCCTGTTTCATAATTTGGGTTGTGTTCACAGTGGGGGTGGAGGTTACTACGTGCATGGATGTGAGTTTTAGTTGCATCTACGGTACTTTCTGCTCTTGTCAAGGGAGGCTGAAAAGTGCAGGCTGAGAATCCCAAACCTTTCAGAACTCACACTCTGTCCAGCATCCCAAGGGCCTGGAGGGTTAGTTCTAGCATCTACTGCTGTCCCCATGCCTCCGGCCCAACCCTGGACTTTCGGGATTTTTATCCCTCTGGGTGGGGCCAGGAGTCTACCTGTCTACCTGTTCCTGAGTGATGCTGATGCTGTTCATCCAAGGATGACTCTTTTAGAATAATGTTTCTCAAAAGGTGGCCAGGATCACCTGCGGATGCTTCAGGGGCCTGGACAAAAGAATCACCACGGCCGGCCATAGAGACCAAGGTTGGGAAGGACCGCTCCTGGTGACCCTCGAGCACACTTGGTTTTGAACGTATGGGTATAAACACAGCTCAGCGGAAGCACTGGCACAACACTCCCAGGCCCCACCCCCCAGGCCACCTAAAGCCACACAGGTATAGGACGTCAGCCTGATCTTCCTGCATACTTGATCCTCTTTGGATCCTTAACCTGCACAGGATCCTAACAAGATCTGCACACCTGTGTTCCTAAACGTGAGCACACACAACCCCCCCACCCTCCTCAGCCTGTCTTCTTCTCTTTCCCTCCCCACGTTCCCACCTCTTCATCAGATCCTGACCTTGCCAGCTGGCCCCTGGAAGGCAGGGGGCCACAGGCTATGGAGGGGATGACTAATACTTTCCTACTTCCCACCTAACACCAGCCCTACCTACTGTTTTCCTCCGCTGAGTTCTTTTTCAGAGCAACAGAGTAAAAGCAGTCTTTCTGATAAGACTAAATGCTAAACCACGGCAGTATTTTAGGAACTGGAGAAGCAGCATCCTCTTATGATGGGAGGTCTATGTTACTGAGCATCTTCCTTAAACTTTTCACTAATGAGTTTGAAAAACGTAAGTAATGAAACCTTCTCTCACTTACAAAAGAAGCCGATTAACAGGCTGTAGTCCTCAAGATAAGAAGCAGCCTGAGAAAAGTTTGTGGGAAAGTTGGTTTTCAAAGAGAAGACTCCTAGAATTACAAAGCACGGTAGACACTGCCTTAAGAAATGTTATACTGTTGAAAAAGTATGTGTACTTATTAAAATGCCTGTCCCCTAACTGAAAACTGTCTTAGGATATTCAGGTTAGACACACTCATTCTAGAAAACTAAACCCAAAACAAAAACTGAGAGAAACACTACTTAACCCAAAACAGTACCTCTACTGAAACAGATACATATAGCCTATCAATTCCTAGAATGTAAAATTGTTATGAAACTATGAAATTTTTAAATAAAGCTACCGACGTCCATAGAATTGTCAGAAAAATATCTAAATTCAAAAATCAACTTTTCCCAAAACAAAAGGCTGTGTTTCATTCATACAGAGTTTTTTTATCATCTGAAGATATAATTCAGATTACTTGCTCACTAGGGAAAGTTCATTTAGAATTACTCAAATTATATACACACTTATCCATATATCAATATATGTAACTAACTTTTCTACTGAAAATCCATGAACCAACCCTTTGAAAACATCAGAGGCTAAAACCTGTGATTTTACAGATCAGAACAATTGATTAAGCTCAAGCAATACTTATTTACATCCACATAACACTAAAAATGTAAAGTGATTTCTTGGCATATCTCTTTCATGCGCAGTGATTTAAATTTGCAATCTTTTCATCACATCCATTATTAATCTCATTAAAGCAACATAAAAACGTAAAACGTCATGACTCTAGTTATCCGAAAAAGAAAAAATAAAACAAACTGCTTAACAAATCTATTCACACTCTCTGCAAAGGGTACTGTAAAATCTTATATTTTGAAATGATTTTCAACTTACAAAAAAGTTGCAAAAACAGCACAAAGATTTCAAGTCCATGCTTCTCCCACCTTCCCCTAGTGCGGCCATCTGACTTAACTACTCAGAGTCAGATTATTCAAACTGAAGAAACTAAATGTTGGTACAATTCTACTAATGCAATTACAGACTCCATTTAGGTTTTGGCTGTTTCCTCCCTAATTGTCCTTAAAAGAGTATTTTAAAGAATACATTTCTTCAGGAGAGTTTCAAACTCACAAAATTACATTAAGATTTAATCTGTTCTAAACAGTGTAATGGAAATCTCTTTGTATTTCTATTTCTGCAAACCAAGGCTTGCTTACTAGAACTTATCACATCAATCTCATTATTATATAAAACCAAACACTTCCTTGTATAATATATATCACCACCTGGCTTTTGAGAAAATGGGTCAAAGAAGAATGACTTGCCAGCTACTTGGCTTCTCACTATGGAAATGACAATATTAAGCAGAAGCAAAAATGATTTCACTTTCTGCCTCACTTCTTACTTGCATACTTTTTTGCAAAAGTTATTCTGAATGATCATACAGAACCTAAATAGAAGGCAGAAAGTGAGCCTCCAATATCTTGCTTAACAACTTAGAAATTGTAAAAACGGAAAGATGTTTAAAATGAAATGTTTAGAATAAATAAAAGGCCTCCTGAACAAAAAAAAAAAAAAAACCTAATTCTTTTCTGTTTTCTCCCAATATGTTTCGTTCCTATATCTAGCATCGAAATTATGTGCAGTACCCTCCAGAAATCATTACTCAGCAATCACATCAATTGTGAATGCATTCCGAAAGAGGGGAAACAGCAAAGTGTCTTGTGTACAAATCTTGGTTACAAAAAAAAGAAATCCTCCACTGATTACATAAAGCCTCCTGATTCAGTCCATTGGTTGCGCTGAGGCTGAGAAGAATCTGATGAAAATGTCAATTTCAAAAGCCGGGACAATGTAAGCCAGTCTAATGTCTGACAGTCCTTCCTCTCCCTCCCTTCTGTGTCAGACAGTTCATGTACAATTTGAATGTCTGCAAAGGATCAGAATTCACATCAGTCAGTCATTTATTCAACAAACAGTGAGTGTCTGTTGGGTCTAGGGCTCTATGTAAGTGTTCTATGGGAACCAAGAAGAAAAAATGACTGACTTTGCCCTCAAGCCACTTACAATCTACTTCCTCTTCTCTAAAAGGATCCCCATGTCAGGTGACCAGCAGCCTAATATTTCAATTTCCAGAAGACTCATAAAGAGAAATAAGTGTTGGTATCACTCATAACATCAGAATTAACTTTCTCAACATAAAAAAAATTTCAAAAATAAAAAACTGACTTTTCCAAAGCATTAAGCGCTTCCCACATGTACTACCTAAAACCCAAAGTGGAGAGCAAAAGCATAATACACTGTAATTTATCTGATCCCTGCACACACAAAATTTGCCAACTTCAATTTTTCTTTTAATTTCATCATTTCTAAGCATTCTCTGGGATACTGCCCTTCAGTTCCTCCACACTAGGTTAACTCTGGCTTTCCAAATTAAAAAAAAAAAAATGAAGGCACAGTTCAATTACTGGTAGGATAACAAATAGAATGATGTACTTCCTCTAAAAGAAAAATCTGGATAAAATTTAGTAAAAGCAAAGTCTCTTTTGGCTTGACTATTAATTTACATAAGCATTAACAAGGACACAGGTCAGTACTACTTAGGCTGAAGTTCCTTTTAATGATGAGAAATTGATCATTTAAATAAGGTACGTAAATATTTGTTCCCCACCTCCACCCCAATCCCTTACCCACTTCTTGAAAATCCATCCAAACGCTTTCTGACACAGCTTAACTTGAAACAAATCCCAGGCAGGGAGCTATGGATCTTAATAAAGAGAAAACCATCACTGAGGCCCTCATCCTTGGCTTCTAACACTAATGAGTTACAAGGCTCTAAAACTAGCGAGTCTACTCCATAATTCACCAGTAAAAAGAACGCAGGCCAAAATCGGCATCAATTTTATAGCAGACAGCAGTGGATCGTTTTGTTAAGTCCTCTGGCGCACGTGCAATTACCAGACAGTTAAGGGCATATTAAACTTCGGGAAAGGGTATTTCTATATTGAAACTGACAGCAAACAGCGAGCAGCCAACTCCACGCTCGGCTTCCTTGGAGGCCAACTGTGGTCAAGGGTCTCGGGACTCAGCAACACCGGGGCATGGCCTCTGCGCCTGCGTGTCCCCCAGGCTCCAGGAAGTAAAGATGTAAGTTTTCACCGGTCGGAAGGCCAGACGGAAAAGTCTCCAACGTTTTAAAATATGTGTTTTACCACCAGTGAAATTCTCCCTCATCAAACTAAAAAAAAAAAAAATTCAACTTACTCATTCCTCCCGAATAAACATAGAAACCTATTTTGCAGCACAAGTTCAAGGCCAAATAACAGGCTTTTTAGTAAAAGGAAAAAAAGCCCAGTTCCACCATTCTACGTAGCTCTTAATGAAATTGACACACACGCGAGAAAGTGTACAAGTGTGCAGGTGTGCAAACGTTGGCTGTCCATCCACGTGTGTGCTCCAATTAACACCAGGCGGGGTTCGCGCCCCTCTTGACCCCCAACTCCCGGCCACGCGTCCTCCCGCAAGGAGCTCTCCGGGCTCCGACTGCCGGCGCTCAGCGGGCACCTCCCCGCACTCCCTTTCCTGCCCACCCCCAGCCGCAAGCCGCGGGGCGGGCTGACCGCTGCCCCTGGCCGGGTGCTCCGCGGGGCCGGGGTGCGGAGGAAGAGCCCGTCCGGCCAGAGCCGCGGCTGCCGGGACCCTGGGGCCCGATCCTCCTGCCGCCGGGCCGCCGATCCTGCTGCCGGAACCTGCGAGGCCGCCGCCTCGGCTCTCCCGTGCAGCCTCCCGAATGCCAGTACGAGCGGAGGTCACGGCCTCGGCGGGCTGGGAGGAGGCGGGAGGGCAGGGAGCTGGAGATCGCCGCCGCCGGGTCCACCGATCGCGCGGGCGCAGCGGGCACGGCGATCCGGCCCGGCAGCCGCTCGCGGCGAGAAGGACCGCGCAGCGCCCACGCCCGGCGGCCGGCGGCTGCAGCTCCCAACTTCAGGCAAAGTTTTCTGCTGTTGCTCCGGGAGCCGACCAGGGACTCCAAGTGGCGCCGTCCGCGCGGACACGCGCCCAGGCCGCGGAGGGGCGGGGGCGGAGATGAGAGCCTGGCTCCCGGGCCAGCCCCCGGGGCTCCTCCGCTCGGCCGGCCCGAGCGCTAGGTGCCCACCCTCCCGGCCAGCCCCGCTCCCGTGCCGGGGACTGAAAGACGCGGTGCCCATCTCGCCGCGCCCCCTTTCCGGCCTCTCCGTCCGCCGCTCGGGCTCTCCCACCCCAGAGCTGCCGGTGTCCAGAGCCCCCCTCCGGCCCGCGCGCCCCAGGCCCCTGCAGGCGAGGCCCCGCTTACCTGAAAACGAGTCCCCCGCCGCAGTTAGCAAAAGTCCGGTCAAAGTGAACAGGCAAGTCTCAAGTCGGCTCATCGTGCCGAGTGTGCCCCGGGCCGCTCCCCGGCGGCGCTGGGTGGGCGCGAGGGCGGAGGGCGGCCGGGAGCTGTGCCTCCAAGGCGGCGAGAAGAGGGTGAACAGCCAAAACCAGAACCAGACGCTCCGAGTGCCAACAGTTGCAGAAGTCCCAACTCCAGCGGCTCCCGGGGCCGGAGGGCGAGGAGACGGGGTCCCCGTGCCCTGTCGCCGGCCCCGCTCGGAGCTGGCGCGGCTGCGAGAGAGCGCGGAGGGCGCGCCCGCGGAGCCAAAATCCGCCCTCCGTGCCGGAGGCTGCGCTGGCTCGGTTCTTCCTGGGCTCGGGACCCGAGCCTCCGGCGCCGCGGTGCCCGGGGCCGGGGCCGGGGGCGAGGCCGCGCGCGTCCCGCCCGCCGCCTCTGCGCGGGCAGCCGAGCCAGCCCCCGGGCGGCGGCGCGCCGATGGCCGAGCCCGCGCCGGCTGCGCGCGGGGCTCCTGCTCCCCGACTGACTGGCGGGGCCCCGCAGGCCGGCTGAAGGGAGCGCCCACGTCACGGCCGCCCGGCCGCCGCGGCCCGCTAGAGGGCGTGAGCGCCCGGCCCCGCCGGCCCGCACTCGGCGCTCGGCGGCCGCGGCGCCTCCGGGGGAGCCGGGCGGGGGGCGGCCGCGGGGGCGGCGTCACCGCGCCGGGAGCGGCGGCCGGGCGGTGCCACCAGCTCCCGCCCGCTCCCGCCCGCTCCCTCCCGGGCCCCGGTTTCGCGGCTGGCTTCCGGGAGGGTGACCGCTCCGGGGCCGCGCCTGGACCAGAAGTTTGTCCCGGGTCACGGGCCGCCGGGAGTTGGCGAGCGGAGCGGGCGAGACGGCGGCTCCGATCCTGGCGCCGGACGGCAGGGTCGGCGGGTAGGGCTGGCGGAGCCGGGAGTCGCGGGGCCGGCGCTCCCCGGCAGCTGCGGGCCGGGCGAGCCGGCAGATCCGGGGCGCTGCGAAGGGCTGCGGCTTCTCCGCGCCGAGAAGTTGGCGGGCGCCCCGGCAGAGAGCGGCGGCCGGGGGCACCGAGACCCCGCATCGGTCCCGCGGGACACGCGCGCCCCGGAGCCCGGCACCCGCCGAACCGGACGCGCCCGGCCGCTTCATGGCGCCCCCGCCGACCCGGGGGTTGGAGGTGGGGGACCCGAGCGAGCCGCCGGCCGTGCACAGGAGGCGGCGGTCACACCGAAACGAGGGCTCGGACCTACGGAACCTGTGATTTCTGTATCTGGTGCAAAGTGTTGGGAAACGCGGGAGGAGGAGGCGTGGGGAATGAATCAAATGATGTCTGGAAATATATCATTTACCGTTTGGGGTCTGGAATGCCTATTTCATTAAGTGGATAAAAAAGCTTCTAATGCTTCAGTAAAGAGGTCCACTTTTTAAGATTGCAAAAAAAGAGGAGGGGAGGTTGGGCGGGGGGAGAACTATTTCTGTCTTCCTCAGAATAGACGCAGGGAGCCAGCATCGAGCGTCTGTAGACGCCAGACCTATATAAACGCGATAGAAGGCCTGCGTAGAGGTTCGATTAGAAACCAAGTAACTACCGGTGAGTAGCACTTGTTCCAGCAAGAGGACACACCCCTCACTCAGGTGTACGGGGGGCAACCCCGAGCCCCGTCCTCACAAAGGCCCAAAAGGTGAGTTGATCCCATGCTCACCTTGACCCTGAGGTCTCCAGTGGACCCTAGAATCAATAAACAGGGATATGTCATAGCTGTCACCTGCCCGGGGCCAACTGGACTGGACTTTTGCCTTTTGTGCCCCAGCCAACAGCCCCTCTTTCTTGCGGAATTCCACTTATTATATCCTATATAATAATATTATATATTACACAATTCCACTTATTATATTCCACTTATATATCAGAAGTGCCTCTTCAGGGGCTCTGTATTAATCATTTACTTCTTAAGGACATTACATCACCCAAACTCTTTTTGCAAGTCTGTACTTGTTGAGCCTTATCTCGATTGCAAAATAACATTTGAAGTCTGGAGAAGCAGGCAAGTCACATACCTCTGAGGATCAGCAGTGAGGGTCTGTCCCCAGGGCTTTCCCTGGCGCCCAGGTCCTGCCTGCGCTGTGATGGATCCCAAATTTGCTTTTTTAAAAAATGGTCATGGTGCTTTCCAATGGAGCTGTTATGTTAATAAATGTGAGATGGACCCAGATAAGGAGGGAGACATCAATCTAGTCATTTTCTTTCCGAGTAATTTCTTTGAGCAAAGATGTTAATATTAGGATAGGATATCATTTGCACAGTAGTATGTGAACTAGTTTGAAGATCTCTGAAGGCATGTGTCTCCCAGGCACTATGCTCTGTGCAGGAGGCTGTCTTAACTCTGGGCTCCCCCAGGAACAGGCCTGAAGGTAAGAATTTAAGTGTAAGTGGTCTTAGGTTCTGTTGAGAAAGTAATCCCAGGAAACAGTACAAGAGGCATAGGAAAGTAAGACAGAGGGGAAAATCAGCAAAAGTCAATGTAGGGAATGAGCAGGTTGCCACTGTGGGCCCCTAGGACTGACTACCTTGGGGACTTCCAGGAGAAAATATGGAGCACCCCACCCTAGGGCAAAGATGTGTGAGGTGGCTGGGGGGATGGGGGGTGTGGGAGGCAGGTACACAGAGTGGGGTCCCCGCAGCAGTGGAGAGAAAAGCCCTGAGGGGCCTCCCAGTGCTGCTGCCCTGGTAACCTGAAGGTGCTATGTCCCTTCCCCTGGTTACTTAAAACTCAGTGGGAGGCCCAGTGAATTTCTATTATCTCTGATCTCTAAATATTACAGTGTTAAGCCGACTCTGCCCTTATTAGCCTGCAATCCACATTGCAAACAGTGGTGGGATTTTTGCCAGCAGCTCAATCCCTGGCCGGTCTAACAGCTACTGATTATTCGCTCCCTCTTCCAGATAACTGGCCAAAGCAGCACTGAGCCCAGATGGAAGGCCTGTATCAGAAGGAATGGACTTGACTTCCTCTAAGGAAGGATGCTGCAGGAGTCCTACCAGTGGGATATTTCCTGTCACTTTTTTTTTTTTCCCCCAAACAGAGAAGATTTTTTTTTTTTTTAATCCAACCACATGACACTCCTGTCTCTCTAGGAACAGCAGTGACATTTTCAGAATGGCTGGTCAGAGTTAGGGGTGCTGTAAAGCCAGCCCCTATCATATATCTAAAGCTTTCAAGGGACTTTCCTGGTGGTCCAGTGGCTAAGACTCTGGGCTTCCACTGCAGGGGGCCCAGGTTTGATCCCTGGTCAGGAAACTCAGATCCTGCATGCTGCATGGCACAGCAGGAAAAAAAAAAAAAAGATTTCAAAGCTATTCATCAAGATGGCAAACTATTATATAAGGTGTTTTATCTCCCTACATTGACAAAGATAACAATATTGAAAGACAAGAAAGCCTATTGTCAGACTTGCCTGGTGGTCAAGCAGCTAAGACTCCAGGTGTCCAATGCAGGGGGCCAGGGTTTGATCCCTGGTCAGGGAACTAGAGCTCACATATCGCAACTAAAAATTTGAGTTCCGCAGCTAAGATTCAGTGCAGCCAAAGAAATATCAAAAAAGAAAGCCTATAGTTTTCATATGTCAAAAGTTAGCAAAGTATCAAAGACAACTGCATGTATCACTGTACATATCTATATTCCCTGTTGATAGTCTGGGTGTATGGATCAGTAATAAAGACATACATAATTCATGCATTACTAGGTATTTATTCCATAAATATAATTTTCCCTTTATTTTAGTAAAATCATTCAAATGTTGTCATCATGGAGATGATCACATAATTTGTGTTCTGGTGACAGCAATGATCGGAAGCTATGTTGTTCTGCGTGGAAGGTTTCTAGCCACATTTCACCTGGTTTTGTCCCTCAGTGGTTCTTGGAAGTCCTCAGTAGCCACATGTGGACAGCAGAGATACAGAGTGTTTCATCATCACAGGAAGCTCTCTGGGAAAACACTGAGAAAGGATTTGTGTACTCAAATTCTGCAAAACTTGAGGACATATTTCCATCAAAAATGTTACCTCAGATTCTTGAAACCTGAAAATTAAAAATCTTTCCTATAGCTGTTGAAAGCTCCTTTCTTTTTTAAAATATTTTATTTATTTGTCTGCACTGGGTCTTCTCTGTGGTACTCAGGATCTTCCATCTTTGCTGGGGCCTGAGGGATTTTTATTTGCAGCATGTGGGATCTAGTTCCCCGCCCAGGGATGGAACCCAGGCCTCCTGCACTGGGAACAGAGTCTCAGCCACTGGACTACCAGGGAAGTCCCTACCTTTGGTTTTGACCCAAATCCCAATGCAGAACTTTAATAGGCTTGGCCGGATCCTGGCAAAAATTCGGTTGTCCGGGACTGAGGTCTGAGTAGTCACATTCCTCTCCATCCAACCTAGATTTCCAATTATACTGCTCCACAAAGAAGAGCCACAGGACAGCCAGGGAAGTCCCAAGGTTTTGATTTTTAATTGATTTGACTTTTCCTTTAAGGAAGTGGCTCTGCGGCAACATCACCTACACACTGAGGTGTGTCCATCTGCCGTGGCAGTGGCAGTCCACCCTGGAAGTCTTGACAGTGCCCTTCCCTTCCAAGACCAGGGATCAAAAGCCAAGGGGAAGCACTTCTCTGGAGCCCGAGCAGAGCTGGCTTTGTGTTTTGATGTGTAGGGATGCTTTATGGTCTCTCAACACTGAGCATCAGGTCCCTAGGGACAAAGGTGACCATGGGCCCCTTGATACATTGGTTTTTATAGGTTAGTGATGCTCAGGACCCTGTAAGGTCCAGACCCAGGGCAGGAGCCCACACTGCCCACCGTTTGTACTGTTGTGGTGTTTTGGACATCAGTAAGCCTATGACGCTTGTCCAACCCCATGAAAGTCAAAACGTAAATTAAAAAAGAACACTGATCTGACCACAACCCATTCCCACCTATCCTCAATGTTAGGCTGAATTTTGAGGTTAACCACAGGCAGAATGGCTTGTTAGTTGGCCCGAGTGGTAAAGAACTTGCCTGCCAATACAGGAGACATAAGAGAGGCAGGTTCTATCCCTGGGTTGGGAAGATCCCCTGGAGGAGGGCATGACAACCCACTCCAGTATTCTTGCCTGGAAAATCCCATGGACAAAGGAGCCCGGTGGGCCACAGTCCATGGGGTCACAAAGAGTGGGACACAACTGAAGTGACTTAGCATGAATGCACAGGCAAAAAGTTCCTGATCCACTAGAAGTATAGCACCTGCCAAAAACCATAGACAAAAAGATCATTTAAATACCTCCCAGGGTGGCTTAATTGGAGCTAACATGACCCAGCAGAAAAGGAAAAAATTGTCGCTGTTTTTGTTACTCACATTTTGTTCTCTAGGCTCTGCTGCAATCATGAAATCTCATTTTTAGAGACACATTGAGATCATGGAAGCATATTTTGAGATAATAAATGGAAAATATAAATAAACCCCCTTGCAGAGGTTTCAAATGACGTATTATCTTTCATTGATCAAAGATAGTGTTGTGGTTGAGAAAAGAAAGAACAAACGGAAGGAAGGAGGCTTGATAGAAGGAAGAAAAGGAGAAGGAGGAAAGAGGGAGTTAGAGACAGAGCTGGCTTGGAATCTGGAGTCCGACTTGATTGAGTCCCAACTGTATGATTTAAATTGACTTCCGTTTCCTGCAGAAACGGTATTACACGTGGAGGCTCTGTGTGCATCGGTGGCCCTGAACAATCCTCTCTGGTGAAGCAAAGCCGTTAAGTGGGCAGAGTGCATCACAGTTTCCGCCCTGCCCGCCCCTGGCCCCCACCTGTCTCTACCTGGAGAAGCCTTGAGCAGTAAGGTAGCAGTGGGGAGCATGGACCCAGTGATGAGCAGATCTCTGCCCGGTGCACGCACTCACCGTCAGAGTCTGCTTAGTCTCAGACATGATGGGAGCAAATAGAATTTTTCACCCAGGACTTCACAGCTTCACTCACCTTGTGAATATGTGTACAGGAAACCAGGGAGAATGGGATGAAAATGAAAAACACATCATTAGTGATTCACGGGGGCCAGAAGAAACAGGGGCATTTAAACTTTCACCAGTGAAGCCCTGTTCACACCTGCACAGAAGAAAGAACAGGGCAGGTGCCCTCTTTTGAAGTTGTTCAGATCCTGCCTGAGGCCAGAACCTGTCACCAGAAAAAAGCAAGGCTCCTCCAAGCAGAGTTCAAAGCCACTTGCATATAAAGGCTTAAACCACTAGGATGAATCTTTAGATGCCCCAGGAGTTCCTTCTCTAGGCCTAATTAAAAGGGGAGAGGTAATAGGTTTGGGGAGCTTCCCTGGTGGCTCAGTGGTAAAGAATCCACCTGCCAATGCAGGAAACAGGTTTGATCCCTGGGTCGAGAAGATCCCCTGGAGGAGGGCATGGCTACCCACTCCAGTATTCTTGCCTGGGAAATCCTGTGGACAGAGGAGCCTGGCGGGCTACAGTACATGGAGTTGCAAAGAGTCGGACAGCACTGAATCGAATGAGCATGAAGGCACGCACCATTTAGATGGGATGACCTTCAACGGGGTTTCACTTCTGTCCTTTCTCTTCTTTTTCTTCTTCCAGGCTCTTCTTTTGGGCACGTTGAGTTTATAACAGCTGCCAGACCCAACACAAGGCCACATCCAAGGAAACCATGAGATTTATCCTGGTAGTCCTTCCTCATTTGCTCCTCTGAAAAATGGGAATAATAATTTCTGCCCCATCTACCCTATTGCGTTGTAAGAGTGTCAACATCGAGGGTGAGAGTTCTTTACAAACAGGCCCCCAGTGACTAAACTTTCAGTTTACTATGTAACTCTTGTATTTCATCTTACTAGCTGGGACTAGATGCTCACAATTTGCAAATAGGCCGTTATTTTTATAAAAATATGATTCTGTGGAGCTTTTTCCTCTTGCTGATTTTAGATAAAATGATTAGGTAAATTGATATTCTCAAAAAGTTCCCTGCTTAGTCGTGGAGTCCATAGCAAGGCAGATCCCCACATGGTGATGTCAAGATGCTAGAAAATATGGCTTTAAGGCCGTGTCCAAGCTTGTACGCAGCTTCTGGGGTCTTCCCTGCAGTACAGGGGCTGGACGCCGGGGCCGGCGCTCAGGGAGGGATCCTGTGCGGAAACAGGCCCTGCCGTCCCTTCCCTTCCACCCCTGCCTCCTGTTGTCGTTGTTCAGTTGCTCAGGCACGTCTGACTCTTTGCCACCCCGTGGACTGCAGCAGGCTAGGCTCCCATGTCCTTCACCATCTCCCGGAGCTTGCTCAGACTCGTGTGCATTGAGTTGGGGATGCCATCCAACCATCTCATCCTTCTCCTCTGCCTCCTGGACCAGGGGCAACAACCACCCACACAAAAGCACCCCCTTGACCACAAAAGCACGCCCTGCCCCCGGGAGGGAGAGCCACTTTAGAGACACGGTTACAGCCTCCCACATACACATCAGCCGTAATTTTCAAGCTGCTTCATCGAATATGGAAAAAAGACAAAGGAAGAAGCACTTGATTTAAGAGGATTTTATCAGGGTCCGCTGGCGGTCACTGCGCAGTCACCCTCTTGGTCTTCTGTTTAAGTCCCCAACGAGTCTTGGGAGAAGACGCTCTGCGCAGGCGCTTCTCGGAGCTGGGAAGTCTGGGGGCTCGGCCCAGTCGGAGGGCGTGAGGGGGCGCCCCGTTGTTTGACTCGCAGTTCAAAGGCACCAGCTCTCCACGCAGCAGCCCCTCTCCATGTGGGGGTTCATTAAAGGAGACAGTGACTGTCTTTAGGTCCCTCATTTTTTTCCCCAAAGGCTTTGAACTAACGTTTTATATCAGTTCTCATGCCTTTTTACCAGACAACTGTTTCTCTCAGAACACAGTTGGGAGGTTATGCAGCTTTTCCAAAACTCAGGGTGGAAACCATGGTACCCAGTGACATTCCCATGGATTCTCACTTCCTTCTTATTTCACTTTCTTTAAAATATCCTTTGAAGTCACTGGGTACCTTCCTTCAAGCTCTGCTTCACTAATACTATTAAGAAACATGATACTGACAATATCAGAGTCCTCTCTCGGATTAAATTATGGCAACAATGGTGGGCAGGGGCCTGTGATCTGTAATAAGGCCAGGTTTTCACTAGACTATGAAGAAAAAGAAAAAAAAATTCATTTCTAACATCAAAGAAAAGATCGCCTTTACTTTCTCTTCATCTTTAATATTTTAAAGTTTCCAAGTGTTGCATTTTGAATTGAAGATTCCAGTCATTACTGTGAAGAGGAGATGAGCCATAGAGGAAAACATTTGAATTTATCTCACTATGTTTGGGGGGCTAATATTTGCAGAAGTCTTTCTATGAGCAGAGCATATTGCTAGGGGACTGAAACTCTAAAAGATATGTTTGATTACTATGCCCATTTGAGAGATGAGGAAACTGAGGCTTAAAGACAGACTGACTTAGATCTAATAAAGATAATGTGATGTATTAATAACTAGGCCACAGCTAGTCATAGCTGGTAGATCTGTGATTGGTAAACAGATATCCCAGAGTTCCCTTTCTTGATCACCCTGCTATATTTTCTTTTTTAAAAACTTATTTTATTGAAGTATAGTTTATTTTTAATGTATTAGTATCCAGTTACAGCAAAGTACCTCAGTTTTATATATATGTATACATATACATCAGTTCAGTTCAGTCGCTCAGTCATGTCCAACTCTTTGCGACCCCGTGAATCGCAGCACGCCAGGCCGCCCTGTCCACCACCAACTCCCGGAGTTTACTCAAACCCATGTCCATCCGATCGGTGATGCCATCCAACCAGCTCATCCTCTGTTGTCCCCTTCTCCTCCTGCCCCCAGTCCATCCCAGCATCAGGGTCTTTTCCAGTGAGTCAACTCTTTGCATGAGGTGGCCAAAGTATTGGAGTTTCAGCTTCAGCATCAGTCCTTCCAATGAACACCCAAGACTGATCTCCTTTAGGATGGACTGGTTGGATCTCCTTACAGTCCAAGGGACTCTCAAGAGTCTTCTCCAACACCACAGTTCAAAAGCATCAATTTTTTGGCGCTCAGCTTTCTTCACAGTCCAACTCTCACATCCATACATGACCACTGGAAAAACCATAGCCTTGACCAGATGGACCTTTGTTGGCAAAGTAATGTCTCTGCTTTTTAATATGCTGTCTAGATTGGTCATAACTTTCCTTCCAAGGAGTAAGTGTCTTTTAATTTCATGGCTGCCATCACCATCTGCAGTGATTTTGGAGCCCAAAAAATTAAAGTCTGACCCTGTTTCCACTGTCTCCCCATCTATTTCCCATGAAGTGATGGGACCAGGTGCCATGATCTTAGTTTTCTGAATGTTGAGCTTTAAGTCAACTTTTTCACTCTCCTCTTTCACTTTCATCAAGAGGCTTTTTAGTTCCTCTTCACTTTCTGCCATAAGGGTGATGTCATTTGCATATCTGAGGTTATTGATATTTCTCCCAGCAATCTTGATTCCAGCTTGTGCTTCTTCCAGCCCAGTGTTTCTCATGATGTACTCTGCATATAAGTTAAATAAGCATGGTGACAATATACAGCCTTGACTACTCCTTTTCCTATTGGGAACCAGCCTGTTGTTCCATGTCCAGTTCTAACTGTTGCTTCCTGACCTGCATACAGGTTTCTCAAGAGGATATATATATATATATATATATGTTAATATATTCCTTTTTTATTCTCCTCCATTATGGTTTATCCCAGGATATGAGTTCCCTGTGATATACAGTAGGACCTTCTTGTTTAATCATTCTATATTTAATAGTTTGCGTCTGTGTGCTCAGTCATTAAGTCATGTCTGACTCTTTACAATCCTATGGACTATGACCAGCCAGGCTCCTCTGTCCATGGGATTTCTCAGGCAAGAATACTGGAGTGGGTTGCCATTTCCTTCTCCAGAGGATCTTCCTGACCCAGGGATTGAACCCGTGGCTCCTGCCCGATCTCCTGCATTGCAGGCAGATTCTTAACCACTGAGCCACCTGGGAAGCCATGCTAATCCCAAACTCCCTCATCCATCCCTCCCTCACCACCCCTTCCCCTTGGCAACCGCCATCTGTTCTCAATGTTTGGGAGTCTGTTTCTGTTTCATAGATATTTGTGCCATATTTTCGATTCCACATGTAAGTGATATCTATGGTATGTGTCTTTCCACTCTGCTGTATTTTCTGTCTTCACCTTTGATTCATTATCTAGCATAAATTCTTCAAATAGTTGTCTCACTTGCCCTCTGGCACACACTGCACCATTTGTTGATATGATCATCTGAAAACTCCCATCTGAACTTTGTTCATCCTTTAAGGATGGATAGGTTAGGGTTGCAAACATCTGTGAATAACAGAAAACCCAGCCAGCACTGGCACGCTTGGCCATGTCGCCAGTGGTCAAGGGGTGGGAGGCAGGAGCCCACTGCCTGTGTTCAAAGTCCAGCTTTTTCCACTGACTGAATGAGCCATTTGAGTGAATTGTTCAACCCTTTCATGCCTCAACCTCCTCATCTAAAAACTGGGATGACAAAGGTACTTACTTTTTAAAGTTCCTTTGAGGATTAACTATTAATTCAAGTTTAACTATGAATTAAACTGCTCAGAACATCTTAGAAAAGAAAAGTTGCCATTCTGTTTCTCTCCTGGAAGTGACCAGCCCAGATGGGGCAGTCCCATCACCATACCATCCAGGGCTCTTGTTTCTCCTGTCTTACTGCTCATTCTCAGTCTTGCAAAACCTGAGTGCTTCCTTCTGCACTCCAGGTAGGGAGGAAGAGAAATGGCAAGGAGCAAGATGACTTCTTCTTGGGGCATTTTGACTTTTACTTGGGAAGAGAAGGCCCCCAAAAGGACTCTCCTACAACTTGTCAGCAAAAGTCATGTCCTATGGCCATGCCTTGCTCCCAGGGTGCTGGGGAGTTCAGTGGCATGTTTTCCTAGCTCTCCCATGGAGGAAGGCAGGGGGATGGTGGCTGGGAATGGTTGTTGGGTGAATTGATCTCTGTTGTTTTTTTTCAATTACTCAGTCCTGTTCAACTCTTTGCAACCCTAGGGACTGCAGTTCGCCAGGCTCCCCTGTCCTCCACTGTCTCCTGGAATTTGTTCAAATTCACGTCCACTAAGTTGGTGATGCTATCTAACCATCTCATCTTCTGCCTCCCCTTTCTCCTTTTATCTTCAATCTTTCCTAGCATCAGGGTCTTTTCCAATGAGCTGACTCTTCCCATCAAGTGGCCAAAGTACTGGAGCTTCAGCTTCAGCATCAGTCCCTCCACTCAATATTCAGGGTTGATTTCCTTCAGGATTGACTAGTTTTATCTCCTTGCTGTCCAAAGGACTCCCAAGAGTTATTCCCAGCAAGCTCCTTCACCACAACAAGGCTGTGATCCATGAAGGAGGAGCTATCCCTGGGAACACCCAGAAGACCCAGCTCACCTCCCACCTGCTTATCCTCCCTCATTACCAACTTATCAAATATGACTTACTATTTTGTTGGACCTAATTTATGGTTCTCTCTGCCTGGGAACATACATCTTCATGTTGGTTTTTCTCATCCTCCAGTTTGCAGGGAGTGCCTTCTCCTAGGGAAAGACTTCTCTAGAGAATGAATCCAGGTCTCTCCTCTTATCCTCTTCTTTTGTACTCTGTGTATTTCCTTCATGATGCTTAATTCAAAGGGCAGGGTATGAGGGATGATATTTTTATATTCTTGACAAGCAGAGTTTTCTCCCTTCCCATGGTACCCAGTTATGTCCTCTGTTATGAGGGTAGGATGTGGTCCCCTTGGGAGGGAGGAGGTTGTACTTGAGAGTCCATGTCAAAGAGAACAGAAGGTAGAGAGCCACCCCTTTCCTGCCACAGTGAAACACTGGAAGAAAAAAGGACATGAGAGTAGAACTAAGAGGCTGGACATCAAGGCAGAGTTGCCCAAGAAGAGTCGGGTCAATGGCCCAATTTCAGAGGACGGCCTAAGAAGATGGCACGACTCTTGTCAAAATCCCAGATCCAACATGGCCCTAATCCTACCAGGTCAGCCATCATCACTCAGTAGCTGCCCCGGAAAGTAGCTGGATTGTGTCCAATGAATAAATTGTTTTGAGTGACATATTGTGACACAATGTGAGTATCCCCTATTTCGGTAAGATTTGAGACCTGGACCTCACTGCTATGATGTGATGTCTTACTCCATCAAAAACAATGACTTCTCCAGGGTGGAGACCGCGTCTTCTCTCTTTGTATCTTCTCTAGGGCCCCCTGCCAAGGGACTCCACGGCTATTTGTTAATTGATTAAATAGGGGCTAAAGATAAACATGACAGAATTAGGATGAAACAAAGGACGATAAGTCCCAAGGTTTCTAGTATATTTCTTCCAAGTGGGCCGTACAGCTCAGCAGAGAAGAGAGATGCTTGCAGATGGTGATTGCAGATACTGTGTGCTGCCTTCTGTGTTTCTGTGCTCCTTTAATATAGAAGAATAGCCATGAAAGTAATAAGATTCCCAGAGGACATCCAAGATAAGAACATCAGTATTTAACCTTAAGAAACAGGGCTTTGTGCTGGGATAATGGCTTGTGTCATACGCATCCGTACCAGGGAATCTAATTCGGTCTCTTGAAATCTTGATTAAATTTCTGAGTTTCATTCTGTCTCCCTAACCGTAGGTTTACCTGGATTTTTTTTTTTTTTTTTTTAGCCATTTGCTTGGTAGAAACTGAGGTCTTTTATCCCTGCCTAATACGTTCATTTTTTCCAAATTATGTAGACATTCAATCAGCTTCCAGAATCAGCTCTCAAGCTTTCCTCGTCATCTGTTCTGTTCAAACAGCTCCACCCGGCCCCCAGGCACCCAGAAGCACTGCATTTCCACCTCCACCCCTGGCTGCCACGTGGTCTCCAGCACAGGAACCTCCGTGATGTTCAGTTTACAGAAGTAAAAGGGCTCACAGTACCTGCCCTAACTGACGAATAAATGTATCAGGAGGATGAAAGGAGATGTATGTAAAACCCTTTGTATAGCATAAAGTGGCACACAGATGAAATTATTATATCTTATAAATAGTATCATGAGCCTGTCTTTATCCCCCTGTTACAGGAAAAAATACTGAGGGCAGAAAGACCCATAAATTCATCACTACTTTGGGTTAAAATTAGTATATTGAACCCACCCATGTACCTTTGCCTCCTCCTGAAAGCCCCAAATAATGATAATCACATGGCGACAGCACTCAGAATCTAATTTGGACTTCTGTTGTATTCTCACCAGTCAGTTTATTTTTTAGCAGTTTAATGGGCCCATTTTAGCGTCTTCCATTTTGTATGGAATTAGATCCTCCCCTTCAAATGCTGTAATTAGCATCACTTAAAATAAAACTTGAGAATAAAATATGGAAATCTTTAAAAAAGGAATAAGGTGGGGGGAAGGAACTAAATCACAAAGATGATAAATGGGAGGGGCGCAAGGGCAACAAAATCTTGAAAATGGAAAAGCAGAAGGAAGAATGACAATATACCCAATAGAACAAGGACAGACAAACCCTATGTCAGCGTTTAAGAAATTCGAGAAGGACCTGAAGTACCAAAGGATTTAGGAAGCAGGGGTCTAGGTGGGCTGCAAGTAGATGGATGGGTTAAAAGTTTGCTTAACTGTAGTAACAACCCTCTCAATCAAACCATCCTTTGTGAGTTCACCCAGGTGATGGCCTCTCGTCAGTTCTGGAGGAAGGCTGGAGGGTCAGGTTTAGGCAAGGTGGTGATAGAAGGTGATAGAAGGACATCCAGCACCACTGAGGTTGGGAGTCCCAGGTTGAAAATGGAGCTTAAGGAATGGTGTAAATAATGAATTTTGAAACACCGAAACCATTTTTCCCCACGCGGCTCCTGGAACACTTGATGACCAGGCTTTCACCCTCCAGTGGGGAGACTCTTTTCTGAACAATCTGACCACCCCAGGAGACACGCCCTAGAGTCTGACATTGAAATTGTCCAGTGAACCATCCAGGGGCTCACTGAACTTGATAAGCCTCACCCAGGTGCTTGGAACTTCCCCTCAGCCTCCTAATACCCCATTGTTTCTCTTATATCTGTTTAGAGCTCTACTGAGGTGTAATTTATGATCATAAGATAAAATCCCACTTTTAAAAATGAATAGAGAATCAGAGAACACCAGCAAGTAGGGGAAAACCTCTACTAAGAAACCCATTAATAATAATGAGAAAAATAACCCAGCTATGGGACAGAGACATGAAATCTACCAAAAAAAAAAATCAATCATGACTTCCATGGTAATCTGGTGGTTAAGACTCCTTGCTCTCAAGGCAGGGGGCACAGGTTTGATCCCTGGTTGGGAAAGATCCCATATGCTTTGGTCTGATGTGGCCCAAAAGAAAAATTCTATGAATAACATCCTTGGAGCAATGAGATAGTACTTCTTTAAGAACAGGATGCTGTAGAGAAGGAATATCTAGAGAATAAAAATGAATTTTGAGAAATAAAAAAACATAATAGCAGAAATGAAAGATTCAGTAGAAAGAATGAAAAATAAAACTGATGAATTTATTCATTAAAGTAAAGCAAATTTCATTTCCATTAAAGTAGAACAATAAAACAAGGAAATGAGATACAACGGAAGAGATGAGAAAATCAGAAGATTAGGCCCAGAATAGTTATTTTCCAGAAAATGAAGCTCTAAGGGAAAAGAAAAACAGTGGGAAAGAAATAATCAGGAAATAAACCAAGAAAATTTCCCAGAAAAGAAGGTCCTCCAGATTGAAAGTATTCTTTGAGTGTACAGCATAATTGAGGAAAATCGATCCAAACCACAGCACATTACTGTGAAATTTCAGAACAATGGGATCAAGAAAATATCCCCACAAACTTCCAGACAGGAAGAAATGGCTTCAGAAAATGGACTGTTGAAGCAGAATGACTTTAACTTCTCAGTAGCACTCAGGAGGCTGGAAAACAACAGAATAGAGCTGTCAAAATTCTGAAAGTGAATTATTTCCTATTTGGAATTGCATTCTCTGCCACACTGCAGTAAACTATGAGGTCGAAATAAAAACATACTTGAGTATGCAAACTTTCAGAAAAAATTAACTCCTTCTGAGGAAACTGCAGACAGATAAGCAAACCAATAATTTAAAGAGCATAGAATTGGGGAACAAGAGAAGCAACAGAGAAAGACAGACTCCTCAGGATTGAAGCATCAGGAGATCACAAGAGAACATCTGTGTAGAAGATCCAGAGAAGGATGCACAAAGTCAAGAGTCCAAGACAAATGTCTCCAAGAAGATGAAATTAATAAAATACTGCTGTTGTTCTGTCGCCGGCTCATGTCCGACACTTTGCGACCCCATGGACTGCAGCACACCAGGCTTTTCTGTGCTTCACCATCTTTAAACATACTGGTAGGAGATTTAGATATTTGTAGGTAGAGTTTGGAATGAATTGGTAATATAAATTAGATAATTAGAAAATTAAGCCAGCAAAAAAACAAGTCTGATTAGTTGAGGTTGATACAAAGATAAATTGGAATTTCCCAGGTGGCTCAGTAGGTAAAGGATACCCCTGCAATGCAAGAGACTCAGGAGATGAGGGTTCAGTCCCTGGGTTGGGAAGACTGCCTGGAGGGCATGACAACCCACTCCAGTGTTTTTGCCTGGAGAATCCCCATGGACAGAGGAACCTGTGGGGTCCATCGGGTCGAAGAGAGTCGGACATGACTGAAGCAGCTGAGCATTCGTGCACAAAGATAAATTAGATAAATTTAGTATTTAACTTAATCAGATTAGATAGCTTTAGAGTTTCTTAAATTCATATAATCAAAGTTACCTCAAGTTTAAGGAACTAAAAGTCATAATCGTACTTTTAAGAAAATGAACATAATTTTAAAAAGCAAGTTGCCAAAAAGAGAGATCAAGTTAGTGTTATATTTTTATACTTTTTAATTTTACATTTCCAATTGCCCAATTTAAATTTTCTTACTTAACTACCTTGGCATATGTCTAAAATATGCTTTTTTTTAACCCCCTTGAAATTTTCTCTCATGTTTACTACTTCAAGCATAAATATTAAATGTAGTTCGTTCATGCACATTTTCTTCTTTGTGCCTTAGAACTGAATTGCAGCTGTCCTATGAAGGGGTACATATATGATTACAGAAAATTATTCTATTGAAAATAACAGGCGTTTTTATAATGATGTAAATCTGAGAAAGCAAAAGAGATTGAGGTTGGAAAAACAGATGTATTCGCTGAAAAACTACTGTGCGCACATGGTGAACTAGTTTTTAGCAAGATTCAAATAATGCAATCAGTGGGAATTTGACTGGTCCATGGAGTTGTCAAAGGCGTGGGGGATGTAAACATAATAGCTGGAAATTTGTTGTGGACACGAGGCTATTAAGCTTGTCTACTGCTGCATTCACTATGGTAGTAAAAACTATTATTAAATAACTGATTTTATAGCAACTGTTAAAATTATTTGGCCGAAGTATAAATTAAAGTTCATGATGGATGCAAATGTATGCCTTAAAATGTATAATACTAATTTAGGTTCCTTTCCCATTTTAAAATAACCACCCAGACAGAAAGAACAGTGAGTACCAAAATAAGAGTAAATTAATAAGGCTGCCAGGAAGGTTTCACAAAAGTCTGAAACACTCAATGTGACTTTTATTTTCAAACACAGAATCCCACAGTTATAGGAGATCTCGTCCCTGGCTGAGTGCACACAATCAGAAATGGGGTGACACGTGTGAAATTCTGAGAAACTGTTAAGGGCACAAATGATGGGTCTGGTTCCCCAGGGCCTCCTGTGTCACAGGCAGACGTGCAGAGGGTGGGGGTACCTCCCGCACATCTGGAGAGGTAAAATCATAACTGATTAGCCCACAGGCATCAGTTCATCATTTTTAGCCTTTGTTTCTACCTACATCATCCCCTCCCTGGCAGTCCCTGAAATAAAACGTCAATTTATAAAAGACAGAATTCCGGAGCAAAAGAAAGGGCTTGTTGAGCGTCACAGGCAGTGCATCAGGGAAGATTTTTAGGAATGAGATTCCCAGGTCCTCCCTGTAATTACAGCCCCTGAGGTTGAAGGTGGGGGTGGGGCATTTCCCGAAGCTCCTGATGTGGTTGAACTTGGGGGCCAGGCTGAGTTGACAGCAGCAGTTATTCCTGTGTCACCCAACTCTGGTATCTAGCAAAGGATAAACACATAATGTATGTTTGAGGATGGATCAATTTTAAGGAATACTTTAAAAGATATGTACAATTTGGAAAGAAAAAATTCTCAGGGATATAAAATACGTTGGAAGCTGTTCCGGGATCTAGAATCTGAGTTTTAAAAATTAATCTGTCTTGGGGACTTCCCTGGCAGTCCAGTGGTTAAGACTTCATGCTTCCAATACAGTGGGCAAGGGTTCCATCCCTGGTTGGGGAACTAAGATCCCACAGGTTGCATGGCATGGCCAAAAGAAAAAATTCATCTGTCTGATCATCACTTGGAGAGGTCTGTAAAAAGATAAATTACTGAAGTCTCCTTCTTAACTACTGAGTCTAAATTTCTCAGAATAGAGCCTGGGACTTTGTATCATTTAAAATGTTGAAGATACATCTTTATGACTTAGGAATTTTAATTCTGCTCACTAAGCGTCCTTGTAATACTTCATCTGGTGGCATGGTCTGTCATTCATCACCTGGATCCTGTCCTTTGGACCAAAACGAAAAACGTGTCCTGGTTAACTCCCTGGTTCTGGACTCTGTTGGTCACCAGACAACCAAGATTCAGTGAACTCTTCTGGCAACTTGAAAACATTTTTGGCTCATGTTGATCTAGCTGTTAACCAAAAATAACTTTTTTTTTCCCCCTTAAAGTGCAGTTAAGCCATAGTTCCCTCATCTTGAGTTTGTAAACTTGAATGTGAACCTAATTTGGAAGCCATTTAACTTTGGTTTCATTAGATTTAGATCCAGCTTGAGGGGATTCATTTTAGATTCTATCACTCAGTATATTCATTTCTGTCTCTTCCAGCTCATGTCATACTTAAGTTTGACAAACATGTCATTCTGGCCTGATTGAAGTTACTAATAAACACATCAGATGAAAGACAGCCTTTGGCAAATCTTCCAAAGACCTCCCTCTGGATAAACATGGGTCATCACTCCCTTCAATCTAGTTTTCACCTGGCCATACACCCAACAGGTATTCAGCTGTTCAGCCCAGATTTTTCCACCTTGTTAGTAGAAACACCATGAAACACTTTTTTGAAAGCCACCTTCTTGAAATTAAATCTTGAAATCTACTTTGTTTCGTGACCCCACATTTCTGTATCTGCAACATGTATTTCACTTTATATGCTCAGAATATCTTATACTAAATATTTTAATTGTTGACAGAGCATTGCCCATTTTGCAACTTAACTCTTTTCTCTTATTTTCTCTTCATAGGAGAACTTTACCAGTGTGAACTTTCTTATGATTCTTTTTTCTAGCTTCCATCAATATACACTGTCCCTTCTCACAGCAAGAAGCTAGCAGGTCCAAAGGTCATGGTGTCTGGCAGAAATTCGCCAAGGTACCACATTTCAATTGCTTCAGCACATTTCAATTAGGAAACCTTTGAAGTGAGAAAGGAAAAGAAATAGAGTGAGAGTCAGGTGAAGTGGAAAGAAAAACAGCACAGAAGGAGGGGATGAGAAACATCTCTGGACAATGGAAAAAGCAAAACAAAAGCTACCAGGAATTCTCAGAAACAACTTGATTCTGCCTTTGATAATAAAATGCACACATGGGTATTCCAAAGCATCATCTTTGAGTAGAAAATTTCCAATCCCCTAGGTTATGAAATGGGACCAATCTGAGATACTATTTCAGAAGATGTATTCTAATAGTGGAGACAGAATTTATATTGGTCTATCTGTAGACCAAAAAAAAAAAAAAAAAAATCTGTCTTAAGCAAAAGGGAATTTAAAGGCTAAAAGAACTTGTAGTCCAGAGGCTGGCCTCACCTGGGGCCTGGCTGAATCCTGAAAGGATGTCAGCAGATCTTGTCTCTCTGTGTTCTGCCCTACTTCTTCCTGCTATTCCCTTCTCAGGCAAGAAGTCTGCAGGCTCACCCACCAGAAGCCTAAGTCCAGGATGAAAGAGACATGTTTCCTCTCTTTAACTCTGCCCAGATGTAGCAGGCTGAGTAATAGTCACTCAAAGATGAAAGGTCCTCACCCCTGGGACCAGTATGTGTCATCTTATAAGATCTTTGCAGATATGAGAAGGTTAAGAACCTGGACGTGGGAGATTATCCTGGATTGTCTAGGTGGACCTCAAATGCAATAATAAGTGTCCTGATAAGAGGAAGCAGAGGAAGACAGCACACACACAGAAGAGGAGGCCGTGTGACCACGGCAGGGGTCGGATGGGGGAATTGGGAGGTGATGCAGCCAGGAGGCCAGGAATGCTGGCAGCCACTCCAGGGACTGCGGCCCACACCTGGATTGTGGCTGGGGGAAACAGATCTCAGACTCCAGCCTCATGGACTGAGACAGAGCAAGTTTCTGTTTTTAACCACCAGGTTTGTGTTCATTGGTTACAGTGGCCGCAGGAAGCTAATATGTCAGATAAAGCAGTTTACTCTGGTTAGCCTTCCCCTAAGTCACATGACCAGCTCTGAACCAATCACTGAGCACTGACAAGTCAGTCAGGTTGTTCTGCTCATCCTTGGAGCAGGGGCAGAGCCTAAGTGCTAATGTACTCCAAGTGCAGTAAGAGGAGGTTTCCCCCAAAGGGAAAGACAACTGGAAAAGGATGAGGGCTGGGAGGGAGGGGGCAAAAGACAGCAGATATCTGCTTCCTGTTTGAAAGGAGAAGACAGAAGTGAGTACAAAGTTCACACACATAATGTTAATGCACAGAAGACTTAAAACATCAGTGCGCTGGAGCTCGTTCTAAGGCTCTGATGACAGCATCTTCCCAGGGACACGCTGAGGTGCACAGACACCACTCACTCAGAGCAGCTTTGTTTTTAGTCCTGGTCACTTGGACTCAATAGACATGAGTTTGAGCAAGCACCAGGAGAGAGTGAATGACAGGGAAGCCTGGCGAGCTGCAGTTCATGGGGCCACAAAGAGTCAGACACAGCTGAGCAACTGAACAATAACTGGACCTTCTCCAGCTCTAACCTTTCTCCGTTTAGAAAAGCTGGACATAAAGATCACACATATTAGTCCAAACAGGTATGAATTATGATATAAAGTTAGGATAATATTTTATACTCATTTTTAATGTTCTGATTATGTCTAAAACATTGAATTAACAATGTTTGCCACAGTAAGGGCTTGTGCCAGAGTCTATGATGTGTGTCCACATGACTTTCTACACCACTTCTTGCATAATAACTGCCCCGCCTTTGCAGACTGTGTCAGGAACGGCTCTGCCTCTTATGAGCTCAGGGACCTGGGCTAAGTCACTTGCACTTTCCTAATGTCGGTTTCTCCACACATAAAAGGAGGATACATCATTTTACAGGATTTGTTTTGAACATTATCTGAAAATCAGGTGTGAAAGCATCTAACAGATGCTAGTAATGTTGTGTTATCAATCTGTAATCAATAAGCACAAGTTAGATTTTATTCCTACAATTTGACCTCTCTTTATCCACACCGAAGCTCTTTCAATGACTCATCTCCACTTCAAAAGGTCAGCCATTAAAAAGAACGAAATAATGCCATTTGCAGCAACATGGATGGACCTAGAGAGCGTCATACTGAGTGAAACAAGTCAGACAGAGAAAGAGAAATCTTGTGTGATATCCCTTATATGCAGAATATAAAGAGAAATGAAACAAATGAACTGACTTACAAAACAAAAACGGACTCACCAACTTAGAGAACCAAGTTAGGGTTACAATGGGAAGGGAAAGGATGAGGGAAAGGGATAGTTAGGGAGTTTGGGACGGACATGCACACTCTGCCACATTTAAAATGAATAACTAATAAGGACTTCCTGTGGAGCACCGGGAACTCTGCTCAATGTTATGTGCCAGCCTGGATGGGAGGGGAGTTGAGGGGAGAATGGATCCATGTATATGTATGGCTGAGTCCCTTCCTTGTTCACCTGAAGCTCTCACAACAGTGTTAATCAGCTATACTCCAATATAAAATTAAAAAGTGTTTTTTTAAAAGGTCTACATGTCATTTCCATTTGGCTTGGTCCATGTATTTGCTGGAAAGTCCAATGTCAAGTGCACATTTGGACATTTCACCATATTCTCCCCTCTTTTTTGAAACTTCGTAAGTTTCAAAGTTTGAAACTTCAAAATTTGAAAATAAGACCAGTTTCAGAGTTGAACCAGGCAGAAAGTTACCTGCTTGCCAAAGAATGACCACACTAGCAAACTGTCTCTGAGAGGACCGAGTACCATAGCCCTCTTCCCTACCTGAGATGGCTCATTTGCCTTTCTTCTGAAACTGTCAGATTTTATTTGCAAGGTTTAAATTAACTGAGTCTATTAGTTTTGCCTTTGCTATTTCATTATTTATTTTCAACACTAGTGGATGAGTCAGGCATAATTTCTCTTTATGCACATTTTGCTGGAGGGAAGAGGAAAGCTGGCTTTGCTTGATCCATGGGGAAGAGAGGCCCCAGTTAGGGCGCAGATTAGCCCCTGATTCACTGCCCTTGAACTGATGTGTCTGCTGGGAAGCGATGCCACAGCAGCTCTGAGTTTCCGAGGGACATTTTGGAAATTGATGGCCAGGCTGGGCAAGTTTGGGGTATTTGCATCACTCCATGATAGCCCAGGAAGTTTAGAACTCGTTTGCAGAGACCTCATAAACATTAGATTTTTGACCATTGTTACCTAATGAATATCTACTGATATTCAGGGTATTGTCATTCCAAACATAAACCACAGCTAAAATGACGAGATTTTGCTGAGCTTCAGGGACTCAGGGAGCCATAGAGATGAAATACAAAGAGATGACCTTCATAGGTATAATTGAAATGTTTGCAAAATTTAAACAATGGGAATTTACTACTTAATGGGGAATTTTACCCATCTTGTATTTATAATCTATGCCTTTTGAAGTATCACAAGCTTTCACCTGTGAGTACTATACATTCTGGAAATAGATATTCCAAACCTCAAAATTTTGAAAGTAGCAGAATTATGAATTATTAAAAAATATTTCCTAGGCATTTAAAAAAATTTATACTTAACAAATGTCATATTCATAATATGAAAATTTTGCTTAATATTTTTAAGAAAGAAAGAACTTTTAAAGAGAAACAACAATCATGAATATACATTGCCATTCTAGTTTTATAGTTAAAACTGGAAATATATCCAAGAACAGAAAACTGTTTAATTACAGTTTCATATTCATGAGATAGAACGCAATTATCCCTTACTTAATAAACATTTGTATTCATGGAGGAGGGGCATTACTTTAGAAATTTATACCTATTTTCCCGAATTATCTATTTTCTTTACATTGTTTAGCAAAGAAGTCATTCTTTTGACTCAGTTCCAGATTTCACCAAAATCTGTAGTGTTCTAGTACCCAGACTGGAAGGCTTACATGAATAAGAAGCAAGAATAACTTTAAGCAGTGAAAGTGTTAGTCACTCACTTGTGTCCAACTCTTTGCCATCCCATGAGACTCCTCTTTCCATGGAATCTCCAGGCAAGAATACTGGAGTGGGTAGCCAATCCCTTCTCCAGGGAATTTTCCTGACCCAGGGATTGAACCCAGGTCTCTTGCATTTACAGGCAGATTCTTTACCATCTGAGCCACCAGGGAAGTCCTGAGATTAATTAAAAGAACACCAATTAGCGTTTTCTCTTGGCTCTTCTGACAGTCTGACTTTGCTGCTAACAGCCAACTTGATACGAAAGAGTCTTTGAATAATGAGGAACTAGTATCATGGACACAGAGGCATTCAGATTATAGCCAAAAGTATCTGGGATTCACAGATGAATGAGAACAGGAGAAAGTAGAATATTCACGTTTCATCTCTGAATCTGAATAATAAAAATAAGGCTCAAATTTTTCAAAATAGAAAAACTCCCTTAGGATAAAAAGTGATTGTGTAGAGCCCATTAAACAGAGTGAAGTAAGCCAGAAAGATAAAGAACATTACAGCATACTAACACATATATATGGAATTTAGAAAGATGGTAACGATAACCCTATATGCAAAACAGAAAAAGAGACACAGAAGTACAGAACAGACTTTTGAACTCTGTGGGAGAAGGTGAGGGTGGGATGTTTCGAAAGAACAGCATGTATATTATCTACGGTGAAATAGGTCACCAGCCCAGGTTGGATGCATGAGACAAGTGCTCGGGCCTGGTGCACTGGGAAGACCCAGAGGAATCGGGTGGAGAGGGAGGTGGGAGCGGGGATCGGGATGGGGAATACGTGTAAATCCATGGCTGATTCATATCAATGTATGACAAAACCCACTACAATATTGTAAAGTAATTAGCCTCCAACTAATAAAAAAATAAAAAATAAAAAATAAATTAAAAATAAATAAATAAATAAATAAACAGCAAAAAAAAAAAAAAAAGTGATTGTGTAAAAGTGTGAACGACTATAAAATATGGGGACTCAGCATTGAACTGTCAGCTACAAACTGGCCCTTGCCATGGGCACTTGCCATCTACCTCTACAATGATGAAATCATGTGCTGCTGCAGCTGCTGACTTTCATCACCCCATCAAAGGAGTTCAGGGTGGAGAGCAGAAATGAGGCCCTCTGTGCTCTGGGGAAAACTGGCAGGACAGGTCTTCAGATGGTTAGATATTTTCAGGAGCCCAGTTCTTACTTCTCCTCATATCTTAGAAAAGCACTAAAATCTTTCATGGAGATGACTGCTCTTTGTGAAAAGCAGAAAACCTGCAAAAAAGTATGTGCTGGATAGCACGTACTCCTCCACCAAAATCAGAACTGTACTGACTTCCCCCCCACTCCCTACCTCTTTGGAGCAGAGCTAGCCAAAATGCTGTCTCCCGGTTTATAGTCCTCATTTTGCTCCAAATAAAATGTAACTCAAAATTCTCTCATTGTGCACTTTTTAAGTCAGCAAAACAGAGCAATTCCAATGGTTAAGTCCAGTTCTAGTGAAAGTGTGATGCATATATGCATTTGCCTAGTAAGCAGGCCAATTAGGAAGAGAGAGACTTTCCAGGGAGAGGTTTCTTGGGTCATTGCCCTCTCACCTCAGTAGAGGAATTCTAGGCCTTCAAAAGAAAACATTGAGTGTCTTCTGAATGTTGTCCAGTGTTACCCAAGACCATGACTAGAGGCATAAGATCAGCCAGTTGCAAGGCACAGATAAGGACTGACACACAATAATTAAAATTAGCAGATAATGCAGGTTTTGTCATTTGAAGGCAAAAGAGACCGAAGTGACACATTTTTATCCCCTATTGCTCTGAAGTCTTCAAAGACAGCATAATAAGCAAACAGAACCAAGAAAGCTCTGAGTGTGTATAGAGACTCAAACTGAGTGAAGGTGTATTTTCTATTTAGCCCCCATGAGAAAAATCCATTTACATTAATTGCACTGATGGCCATCAAAGTGTATTGGTTATAAATTTTATTCAGCCTTGGTATAAGTATTTTTATTTAATTTTCTTCTCATGTTTTATCACATTTGTCTACCAAGAAATTAAAGACAGGTATTCAGATCTATGCCATTATTTTCATGGAGTTATTTGCATCAAGAAAGATCACAATTAGATATATCATGTCCCGTATTACTGCTTTTTCTTTGATGTCCCCACCAGAAAAATCTAATCAGTGATCTTTGCAGCCCAAACCAGGCCTCGTAATTCCCCCAGAGAAAGTCTGGGCGACATGTCAGAGGTGGAGAGTAGTTAATTTTTCTGGTTTTATCTGTGTGGACTCTAAGCCACAGGGAAGGGATCTTAGTAATTCCTTCTCTGTGATCTGTTTAATCAGAAAAGGCCCAGGTTTGCAGAGGATGGAACACAATTTTTAACTGACTCTGACCATTTTCTGCATTGTTCTTACAACCTTCACACCCTAACTCAGAATCTATTCTTTTCCATTTGATCAGATCTGCAAACCAGTAGACCTCGCGTGTGAAATAAGAGCTCACTGCAGCACAGAGGAAAGTGTGCCGTGTGGCTTGAATCCAAAGAGAAGCTTCTGTTCAGTGCAAACATTAAAAGAGATTAAACCTGACTCTCATCCCTACCACATCTATAAAAGGCACACTTCCACCTCAGTCATCTTTTGTCATTTTAGGTCATATCTTTGTTACTGAAATAGGCTGAGTCATAGGATCAGCTCGAGAGGGGCTCTTTGCCTCTTCCTGGAACAGAATCTGAAACTCATGAAGTGCCCCTAGCTACTCAGTGATGTCTCCCTAAGACAAGCACATTTTTAAGACCTGTTCCAGTCGTGGGTGGGGCTTCCCTGATAGCTCAATTGATAAAGAATCCGCCTGCGACTTGAAAGACTTTGGTTCGATCCCTGGGTTGGAAAGATCCCCTGGAGAAGCTAAAGGCTACCCACTTCAGTATGCTGGCCTGGAGAATTCCATGGATTGTATAGTCCATGAGGTCACAAACAGTCAGACACGACTGAGCGACTTTCACTTTCAGTGTGGGCAATTAGGAAGACCACAAGCCTCCCGCCTCATTCATGACATGTGGGAACTGGTGTGGACAGACATAGTGATAGGATAGGTGATTTGGGGGACTTCCCCAGCGGTCTAGTGGCTAAGATTTCATGCTCCCAATTCAGGGGGCCCGGGCTTGATCCATGGTCAGGGAACTAGATCCCACATGCTTCAACTAAGACCAGGCACAGCCAAATAAATAAATATTAAAAAAAAAAAAAAAAAGACCCTTTTCTCCCCAGGCACTCACACACCTCAACACAGCATAAGCCCCAGAAAAGCCTAATCAGATGTAGGAGGGAGTTCTAGAATAGTTGGGGCAGAATTGCCCACTGGATAGGGCTGGTGCTTAGACTCTGCATGTGCTTCCCAAGTGGCTCAGTGGTAAAGAACGTGCCTGCAGTGTAGGAGATGTGGGTTCAATCCCTGGGTCAGGAATATCCCCTGGAGAAGGAAATGGCAACCCATTCCAGTATTCTTGCCTGGGAAATCCCACGGACAGAGGAGCCTTGTCGGCTATAGTCCATGGGGTCGCAAAGAGTCTCACACGACTGAACCACTAACACTTTCACTTTTCTTTAGAATCTATGTTAGAAATTAATAATTATCATATTTCTTCCATATTTAAGACTCAAACCTATCCCATTATCTTAACAAATGGATATTAGAGAAAATCTCAAAGGATCGAGTTAGGAACACTCACCATGTAACATCCGGAAGGATTTTATGACTAGACTGTCTATGTTCGTGTGCTATGTGTTGAAATCTCAGATATGTTAGACATGTGAATAAAGTTCATCTTTTTATTTCCAACTCTCAGTCTCCTGGGAGCAGAAACTAACCTCAGTTCATGAAATTCCCCTGCCCTGCTGCTGTGTAGTTACTCGGTCATGTCTGACTCCATGCAACCCCATGGACTGTAGCCCCGCCAGGCTCCTCTGTCCGTGGGATTCTTCAGGCAAGAATACTGGAGTGGGTTACCATTTCCTCTTCCAGAGGATCTTCCCAACCAAGGGATCGAAACTGTGTCTCCTGACAGGGAGATTCTTTACCACTAGCGCCACCTGGGAAGCCCTCCAATGCCCCGGGGTTGCACCTAAGAGTTCTAGGGACCTTGCTTGGACCTGTGCTCTCACCCACCACAGCCTCTCCAGGTCTGACTCTGTCTCAGGAACCTTGGGCAGGTTGTCTGTGTGGCTCTGGAATCATGGAAACCTCTCGAGGTCTTTCCCCATAACTAAGACTACCCAGGAACAGGGGATGTTATGTTCCCTGCTCCGTGTTGGAACTTGGCCTGGAATCATCGTGCAGTTGCTTTCCCTGTCTCTGCATTTATTAGGTGTGGAAAAATCCAAGCCCTTTCCAGTTCTCCCAGGTTTGACCCTCACCTGGGAAGTCATATCTCCAAATACCTCCAGGAATTTTATCAAAAAGCATTTCATTGTATGAAAGAAGTATAATTAACCATTTTTTTGTTTGTATATTTAGATTGCATTAATCCTTCACTGGGCTTTCCAGGTGGCTCTCGTGGTAAAGAATCCACCTGCAAATGCAGGAGACATAAGAAAGGCAGTTTGGATCCTTGGGTCGGTAAGATCCCCTGTAGGAGGGCATGGCAACCCTCGACAGTATTCTTACCTGGAGAATCCCATGGACAGAGGAGCCTGGTGGGCTACAGTCCACGGGGTTGCAAAGTGTCAGACATGACTGAAGCAACTTAGCTTGCATGCTTGCAATCCTTTACTATCATGTTATGCTGTCTTTGTAGTAAAAGCTTCATCCATTCCATTATTATTTATTTAAGAGAATTTTCTAGAAGGACAATTTGTGTGTCAAAGAATATGCATATTCTAAGGCTCTTCTATATGTTGTCAAATCACCCTCCAGAAATTTATCTCTCAACACCAGTTTGAATGTGATTTCTCATTTCCCCACATGGTAGAAAATTCAGCAGTAAATCAGTTATACAGATCATATCCTTGCTATATATTGTGTGCAATTTCTATACACTGTTCATGATTCCATCATAAAAAGCACACTTTGATAATCTATAAAGTAACCAGTGGAGAACCTCTAATACAGTTAAGGGTTGGAAATGATATTTTTTAAGGCTAAAAAATTAGGTTGTTCATGAAACTTGTGCCTAAGAGATCACTTCTTGGCAGGGTTTCAACAAGGTTAACGATCAGCTTTTTTTTTTTTTTCAGTGCTATTTTCACTGAGTACGAAATTTATTAAAAGTAAAAATATGTCTGTATCAACAGTAATTATCGTTGGCTGTGGTAAGCCGAATGTCCCCGTCAAGAAGTTCACACCCAGGTCCCTAGATCCTGTGAACGTGTTACAATTCATGGCAGAAAGGATTTAGCAGATATAATGAAGGTAATAGATCACAAGATAGTGTGGGTGCAGTTCTGAACTGTTCTGGTAACAGGAAGTCAGAGAGATTCCAAGTGTGAGAAGAATCAACGTCCTCTTGTTGGTTCTAAAGTTCAAAGGCTCACATAGAAGAACTGGAAGGGGGCACCGGGCGCTGAGGGCAGCCCCCAGCTGGCAGCCAGAAAGAAAATGAGGACTTGGTTCTGTATCTGCGAGGAACTGGATTCTGCCCACAGCCCTGCGCCATGCTGTGCTTAGTCACTCAGTCGTGTCCGACTCTCTGCGACCTCATCAACTGTAGCCCGCCAGGCTCCTCTGTCCATGGGGACCCTCCAGGCAAGAATCCTGGAGTGGGTTGCCATGCCCTCCTCCAGGGACTCTTCCCAACCCAGGGATCGAACCCAGGTCTCCCACATTGCAGGTGGATTCTTTACCATCTGAGCTCAACACCCCTAACGGTCTTACAGATGAACTCCCATCTGAGCCTCCAGATAAGAGCCTGGCTGGTTGATGCCTTCATTCTGACCTGTATTTCTAACCTACAGAACTGAAAGAATGCATTTGCATTGATTTCAGCTGCTAAATTTGTTTTACTGGCTACCATAAAAGTAGAAAATCCATACACTGGCTGAATAGGTAAATGGAAATACATAAATAAATGGAAAACAATGCATTAATTAGATAGCATCATGGACTCAATGGACATGAGTTTGAGCAAACTCTGGGAGATAGTGGAGGACAGAGGAGGCTGGCACGCTGCAGTCTGTGGGGTTGCAAAGAGTTGACAAACTTACCGACTGAACAACAACAATGAATAAGTGACTCATATGTGAGCCAAGAATGGAAACTGTTCCATAGTTTCCAAGAGAGTTGTGGAATCACAATTTTACTTCCAAAGTCTGCAGTCCTAGGTCAGTTTTGTCCCATCCACAGCTTTTAAGAACTCAGCATGGGCTTGATTCAACCATTTGACAATCCCTAAATATTTGGATCATTTGCTTGTTCACAGTTTTATCTCTTTCTTGCAGACTCCTCCTCCCCCACCTTTACCATTTTTTCACCAACTTATTTGCCTGGTGGCTCCGTGGTAAAGAATCCACCTGCAATGCAAGGAGACGCAGAAAATGTGGATTTGATCCCTGGGTCAGGAAGATTGCCTGGAGGAGGGAATGGCAACCCACTCCAGTTTTCTTGCCTGGAGAATCCCATGGACAGAGGAGCCTGGTGGGCTACAGTCAGTGGGGTAGCAAAAAGTCAGATATGACTGAAGTGAATTAGCAGCAGCGGCAGCAGTATCAGTGGGATTAGCAGACTAATTAGTGAACATAGAATAAGAACAGATAGATCTGGCTGTAATTATCCAACTATCAAACAAGAAGAGTTGATCTTCTTGATCCTAGGAATATTCCTAAAATATTCGCTAGTAGTCTTTAGAGTCAGCAGATTTCCTTCCCTACAGATTGTGAAGGCACATTGACAAATTCTACTGTGCTATTCATTTTCTATATTCTTTATCTGTCATCTGAAACCTCTGTCATTTCCTTATGACAGTTTGCAATTTCTCAAATTACTGCTAATCTTCCACTAGTTACATTTTAAACTGATGACTTCCCTTTTAGAGGAGCCTACTAGACCCCTGGTGAGACTAAAAAGCACCCTCAAATTGCTAGCAATATGTTTGTGAATCATCTCTCGGGTGGCTTATTTGCTGGGCTGATTTCTGCAGATGGCTAATCTTAGCCATTTTATGTTGATTCCTGTTCATGCTAACCTCTGAGCACGGGAATATCTGACTCTGTCCTAATTTTAGGTGTTGCTTTTTTCTTAGCCTTCCTTTCTAAATTTCCATATCTCTAGCATTTGCCAGAATTTACAAAGGTGGTGGTAAGATGTGCTGACTTCAGTTTGGGGTATATTGAGAATTTGATGTGTATTCCATATTGGCCTAATTAGAATGAGAATCTGTTCATTGCAGAGGTCCTAGGAGGTCAGTACAGAGCGTCTCTCTCTTTTCTTTCCTCCCCCAGTTTTTTTCCTTCCCCAGTGAAAGAGTGAAACCTAGGAACTAGAGTCCAGTGATTAAGACTCTGCTTCCAGTGAAGAGAGGGCGAGTTCGATCCCTGGTTGGGGAACTAAGGTCCCACATGGCACAGAGTGCAGCCCCAAATTAAAAAAAAAAAAAAAAACAAACTTAAGAACTAGGCAGATAGAGATAAAAATCACAGCTTTGTTACACTGCCACAAGTGCGTAGGAGGGTGCCTGGAACATAAAGGTATCCTTAAATAGTTGGATGAACAAATGTATAAAAGCTAGATTGAAAAACATAACAATGTACAACCACACTGGCTTCCTAATACTTCATTTCTACATAAAGTAACCCATCCAATCCCAGGCTCATCTGCACAACGCAAACCTCTCTGTAGAGATGCAAGATCTTCCTTCTGTGTCTGCCTTCTCCAGTCAGGGTGCTTTTAAGAAAGAGAAAGCTTCTCTAGCTTTAACAGGACAGTTTTCCTCCCAAGGAAAAGGGCGTGTGAGAAAAAGGAGAGAGACTAGAATGTTATTCTGGGGGGAAGTTCCCTCGTAGAACCAAATACCATGGGATGTCGAATTGTTTTTAGCATTCCAGCTTTTGACTCCTGTAAGTCACTGGAACTAACAGTTAAATATAGCCCTAGGATTCGACAGAGGATGAGATGGTTGGATGGCATCACAGATTCCACAGACAAGAACCTGAGCAAGCTCTGAGAGATAGTGATGGACAGGGAAGCCTGGTGTGCTGCAGTCCATGGGGTTGCAAAGAGTCAGACACGACTTGGTGACTGAACAACGATGTAACCCTGGGGGAACCCAGGCACAGGTATTAGAAGGACTTTTCATCACAATTTTTTATTGTGATAAAATACACATAATATTTACCATCTTAGCCACTTCTGAGGGTACAGTGCAGTGGAATTACATACCCAAGGATTTCATTGGAATCATTATCACCAGACCTCATTTCATGTTGCAAACCTGGGACTAAGGTTGTTCACCCATTAAACACTAACTCCTCATTCTCATTAAACACTATATATACCCATTAAACACTAACAACTTCCCCATTCCCTCCTCTTCTTCGACCCAGGCCTTAGGGACCACCATTCTACTTTCTGTCTCTATGAGCTTGACTGTGGTAGAAAGGGATTTTTTTTTTTTTTTCAATCAGCATTATCATAAATAAATGCTGGATTGGAGGCTGAACTTAGGTGTATGGACATAACAGACCTCCTAACTCTAAATAACTCTTTAGAATTCAACTCATTCAACTACTTGCAGATCACAGATCCCTCTCATCCTGTTGGTGGCCTCAACAGAAGCAAACCAGCCCAGAAAGCTCGGGTGCTGGTTAGGCACCTCCATAGATGGGCAGACCCTACCCTGAGCATGTTCAAATGATTCATCCTTCCTCCCAGCTGAGCACAAAGACATGACAGGGCTTCCCCTGGGAAGGAAGGAAGGTGGGTGGAGGCAGAGCAGCCCGGAGCCCCACTCTGATGAATTTCCTTCATGGGGACATCAGGACAAAGAGTGTCAGGACGTATGGAAAGAAGGCCTGGAAACTGAATCTCACTTTCACACTAATCGCTGTCCAACCAAAAAACGAGAGAAGCCCAAGCTGGGATGAGCCCGGAAACCAATGGCTGTTAGCTGGAAGTTACGTCACCCTCTTGACAGTCATGTTTAACCATCGTGTTAAAAATTACAAATAAGAGAAGCCCAGCTGCCTTGGAAGTTCATTACTGACAACATATATATATGTTTCCGAGTTTTCTTTTTTTTCGTATTACAAAAAGAGCCAGTAACAATTCTTCCATCACAGACTAAAGAGATTGTTATCTTCAAGCGATTACTTTTTCAACCCAGAGTGAATCAGTGGCCTATGTCAGCTGCTGTCTAGATAAGCTGTGTTAAAACATCTGCAAAAAAACTGAGACAGTTCGGGGAGAGAAGGAGGGATGGTAAGCCAAGGCAGCTTCTTTCCCATTATTAAAGATTGCAAGACATTCTTTTCCAGCAAGTGCAGTTCCTATGCTGACTGAGTCACAGATACTCGAAAGGTTTCCTGCACATCTTTTCTCTCAAAGTTATTCAAAATCAGGGCTGAAGCTGACGCCAACAAAAGACATGCTTGCACAGGGCACTTTGTGTGGGCGCTGATGAAGAAGCATGTGTCTTTGTCTTAGAAAAAGCTCTGACTGCTTCTGTTACCAATACAGAGAAGAGTAGGTAACCCGGGCAATTGGGTTTGGTTAAGTTTAAGTGGCTGTGAATCTTTCTCTGAATGTTTGCAAGGTCTATTTTGTATTATTTAAAAGTTTTCCAGTTTAATTAAGATATAATTGACCAAGAACATTGTATAAGCCTAAGGTGTGGGACTTCCCCAGTGGTTAAGTGACAAAGAATATGCCTGCAATGCGGGAGCCACAGGAAACGAAGGTTGGATCCCTGGGTTGGAAAGATCCTCTGGAGGTGGGCACGGCAACCCACTCCAGTATTCTTGCATGGAGAATCCCTATGGGCAGAGGAGCCTGGTGGTCTACAGTCCATAGGGTTTCAAAGAGTCATCCAAGACTGAAGCAACTTCACACACACACACCCACACAAGCTTAAGGTGTACAACATAACAATTTGATCGACATATATAGTATGAAATGATCACAACAGTAAATCTGGTTACTATCCATCACCTCATGTAGTTAGAGTTTGTTTGTTTTTTTCCTTAAGATGAGAACTTTAAGATCTACTCTCTTAGCAACTTTTAAATACACAATACAGCATTGTCAATCATTGCTGCCAGTCTGTACAGTAACATTCCCAGTTGTTTTCTAGCTTTTGACCACTATTACTCATTTTCCCCCAGGGATAAATCTGAGGTTGGAATCAGACAAGCCAGCAGTCCTGGAGGACTGCCTGTTTTGGGGAAAATGGCCAATAAACCTAAATCTCTGACAAAACTTGCACGGGCATTTAATCAGCTCTCCTGAGGGTTTTCTCCCCTCTTCTCAGAGGATTGTATTGTGTTTGAAATCTTAAAAGAATAGACTCTTAAAAAAAAAAAAAAAAAAAAAAAACCCTTTTGCATACAAAGGGTTCCTGTGGAGTCTTCTCTTGAAGCCCACCCGTGGAGTCTCAGAAAGACTCTTTCTAACTGGTGGCCCTTAAATATAGTTCTTATACTCTTCTACGGAAACCTATGATATTTTATTTTTAAACAGAAGCCAGTGTTTTCATACTTTGAACAATACCCTGAGACAATAAGAGTCCTTGCCCAAGGCTTGCATTAGGAAGGATTCAGGTAGAATTTGTAGCTCCTCTGCTCTTAGGTGTAGTTCTTGTTCTCTTCCCTGGAGGGTGATGCCTCTTTGTTCATTTGTTCATTTGTCTGCCTCTTTGTTCATTTCTCAGGGTGGGGAGGGAGGAGGAAGCAAGTCAGATAAGAGAGGCCCCTATCTGCTTCTATCCTGGAAGCAGCTTCCTGCAGCCCATCACCACCACCATCCCCATACTCCCAGCCTCAGGTCCTCTTTAGAGTTCTACTTAACAAAACTCTAGAAAGTCTTGCAGGTACTGACCTGGTGAATTTCATTGGCAGACATCCCTTGCTTCCATAGGCCTCAAATTTCAAAAATCTCTGAAAGCAAATCTTACTAAGCATTTTGTTTTCTATAAATGAACTGACACATATTTTACAATCGCCCTTCTAAAAGAGGTTATTTCATCATCAATGGACTTTTTAAGCTGATCTGCAATTCAGCTAAATAAATAAGTCATGAGAAAAGGCAGCCTCAAAACACATTACTCTTGAATCAAATTAATGCTTTGAAAATTTTGGCTATTAGGAAGGTGGTCTTTGAATTTACATGGTCCACTAAGCTGAGACCAAAAATCATAAATAAATTGAAGTAATCCATCGATGAAACTGTTTCCATTGCAGATGTATCTTTATTTGCTGGGCTTGGATCTAGTCTTTCTTTTGCATGTGGTTGAAAAGTTCCATTTCATCTGAGTGTTACACTCAGAGGGTCTGAGTACCTGGATCTCAGATAGTGCCTGTTGACCTTTGTAGAGGCAGGTGACCTTTAGTTTTGGTGAGGTGAAAAATAAGCATGGGAATCTCAATAAAAAGACTAGTTTGAAATTTTGCCAGTTTCCACAGTTTCTAGGAATATCAGCTTCCTTACTTCTAAAGTGAGAAAAGTAATATTTACATCACAGCAAGTGTTTCAAGAATTAAATGGTATACTACATTGAAAAGCGGCTCACTACATAATGACATCCAATAAATATTAAATCTGACAGTGAATTGGGAGTTACTTTTCTTATTCTAATGCCAGCCCAGCCATTTCCTCACAGGATGGCCTTGGGATAGCTGCTTAAACATTTGAAGCCTCAGTTTCTCCATCTGCAAAATGGGAGCATAGAAATGAAACACTGTTTTGTAAAACATTTAGTGCTGTACTGATCTCATGGTAAGCCGTTTTTCTGTTTGTTTTGTTTTGTTTTTCCGGAGGATAGATTTTTTTTTTTTTTTAAGAGGTTTATTGAGATTGGGTTTCCCAGGTGGCATTAGTGGTAAAGAACCCACCTGCCAAAGCAGTAGATTCAAGACAGGCAGGCTTGATCCCTGGGTAGGGAAGATTCCCTGCAGAAGAAAATTGCAACCCACTCCAGTATTCTTGCTTGGAGAATCTCATGGACAGAGGAGCCTGGAGGGCTATAGTCTATAAAGTTGCAAAGAGTTGGATAAGACTGAAGCAACTTAGCATGCAGGCATGGATATATAACAATAGTTTATCCATTCTCCATATATCCATTCAAATGATGATAAACATTTGGGTTGTTTCCTCCGCTTGGCTGTGATGAGGTACAAGGCTGAATAGAAGTGGTGAGAGCAGATGTCCTGATCTTGTTCCCAACATGGTGGGGAAAACATCTAGTCTTTCATAATTAAGTGTGATGTTACATGTAAGTTTTTCAGATAAGGTCTTTTTCTTGTTGAGAAAGTTCCCTTCTATTCCTAGTTTATCAAGGTTGTTTTTTTTTTTTTATCATGAAATAATGTTGGATTTTGTCTAAAGACTCTCTCACTTCCAGATCTGACAAGTTGCCATGTTTTTACTTCAGAATATCATGAAAACTACCTGAGATTATGGACTGGTGAATCTTATCTCCCGAAAGGTTACAATTCAAGGGTCCATTAAGGCTGAAAATGGAGAAAAACATAGATGATACATTTATGGATATCTGATGGAAATGCAGTTACAACATACATGATTCAAAGAATAAAAAAGGAGAAAAGTTGCAAGAGAACAGAGAAAGAAAATGTTACATCAGCTGAAGAGTTACATTAAAAACAAGAAACCTCCAAAATTTTATAATTATTTTTAAAACATTGCAAAGCAATACCTCTTGCCAGATCAAAATGAAATCCCTTGTATTAGATATTGTCTGATTGCTAATCTCTGTTTATGACATTTATTTTTATGAATTCATTGAGTTCATAAGGGAGGAGGGCTAAAACAGTATTGGCATTATCTTTCCTCTTTTCAGGAAGAGAAAAGTCAATGTCATAATGAAGATGAGGTATCTTTTACAGAAGCGTACTGCTTTTATATTATGCTATGAAATTAAAAATTTGAAAAAAGAACAGACAGGTTGGTTTAAATGTCTTGATTAATAAAAGCACAAGGAAGAGTATATCCATTTTCATCAAGAAATAATAGAGTTGTGGATATCCAAGATTATTTCTCTATGGCTTTGGAAAATACATTTTGGACAGCAATATGAATTGGGGTACTGGCTTCCCTGTTAGCTCAGCTGGTAAAGAATCCACCTGCAATGCAGGAGACCTGGGTTCGATCCCTGGGTTGGGAAGATCCCCTGGAGAAGGGAATGGCTACCCACTCCAGTATTCTGGCCTGGAGAATATAGTTCATAGTGTCACAAAGAGTCCAACACAATGACACAACTGAGCAACTTTCACTTTGTTATGCAATGAATTCATACTGAATGAAATACTAAGGCCAAGTTATGAAGAGCCACTCAGAAGGTGTTCACAAGGTCTCCATATTTTACCTCTGGTTCTCTGATCACTCTGGTCTCTAATTCCAGTTTTGCAAAAGCTGCAAAACTTAGGCATCTTAGGCCAAGTGTGCTTGCCTTTCTCAACTTGCTTATCAGTCAAGCTCTCATCTTTCCCTGGGGTGAGAAGATAGAAATTAGCAGGTTTTGTTTGTTTGTTTGTTTTTAAAAACACGGACTGTATTTCCTTCTAAGTTTGCAGGCTGCATGTGAAGTCAGGGAACAGGACAGGTGGATAACAGTCTGAAAGAGAGCAGAAGACCACGGAAGGAAAGAGCTGAATGATTTTCTGAGAAGGAACAGGGGATCACTCTTCCCCAAACTGGTTTGTAACATTTGCTGAGTGGCTATCGTAGGTAAGCTCAAATTCGCACCTCTGGTTGTGTGTCCTTTTCTGTTTATCTACATCTACAGATGGTCTTCCGAACAGATGGAGCCACAGTGACCCACACAGAATGGCAGAATCCCTCACCCTGGGGCCAACTTCCTGGAGGCAACCTTGTTGAATCTCTCCTTGATTGTTAAGGACCAAAATCAAAGATAGGTCCCATTTGTGCAAGACGTACTCAAAATTAATACATAAATCCAAAGTCCTAGTTTCCAGGACACATTCTAGAATTTTATGGAAAGCTAAGTATCCTTAGGATATCAAAACTGTCAGAATACCGTGATGCTAGCTATCTTACCACATTTTCCAGGCTGTTTCCTACAAGCATATGCTTTTCACTTGCATCAGAAGTTCTCTCATTAAGAGGATCGTGTCCAGGGTCCGCTCCAGCTGGTACGGAGCAACAGACCTACTGACTACATGACGAAGGCTTTGCTCAGGCGGAAAGATGAGCTCTTTTTTTCATTTTTTTTCCCCCTCTGCTTTTGTGACTTAAGGAGGAGAAGAGTGATATACAGCTTATGTTCCCAGCGATTTGAAATTGAGGCATACAGCACAGACAGAAGCAGAGTGTGAGAACAGAGACAAAGAGTCTATAAAGCACGAAAGGATCAAAGGAAAATGTCAGCGTGAGGTAGATGGAGAAGAAAGGGGAGAAGTGGGAAGAAGAACAGGCTGTGAGGGAGAGAGGCCGCCACCTGCCCGGAGCAGGGGAGGGGGGAACGACGGGGCAGCGGGTGGTACCCACAGGAGGTGTGCTGAGAGCTCAGCCTGATTGGACAGAGGCTTAAGGTTACATGCCGCTCTTCTGTTTTAATAGCGCATTGAGCAAATGGTCCATTGAATTAGACTTGCAAAATGAACACCATAGATCATATTATAATAAGGAAGAAAGTGTATTAAAACCGAGACTGCATCTGAAAGATGGAGGGGGAAATACTTAAGATTGTAAACATCTAGAGAGCTCAGGGAAACAGAGCATGAATCATGCTTCCTGACTTTCTCACTTTCAGAACTTGTCCACATGAAGTCAAGATGGTAAACGTTTTATCTCATAACAAATGTGGGGAAGTGATTTAGCATCCTCAGTTCCTGAGAACAGATGGTTGTAGATCATACACAGCGGGCATGATGAGGAGAGAGAGTAAGAGGTACCTGGAAGGCTTGGTTTGGGGAACACAATGGTACGGTGGACTAAAAAATGTAGTGACAACCTGAAAGTGGAGACTTATTTTATTTGGTGGGACTGTTAAGGACTCCAAGCCATGGAGACAGCATCTCGGTAGTCCTGAGAAAACTGCTCCCAGGAGGCAGAAGAGGCAGTTGGGCTATATACGAGTATGCAATGAAGAGGACGGGAGGTCTGGAGGTCAAGGACTATTGTTAAGTAAGGAAAACTTGATATCAAGTTAAGGAATCTAGTGTTCTTCTGGGTATGGGAAGGGCTTCCCTAGTGGTTCAGATGGTAAAGAGTCTGCCCGCGGTATGGGAGACCAGGGATCGATCCCTGGGTCAGGAAGATCCCCTGGAGAAGGAAATGGCAACCCACTCCAGTATTCCTGCCTGGAGAATCCCATGGATGGAGGAGCCTGGCGGGCTATGGAAGATACTAGCCTCTGGCCTCGCTGAATTCATTCCTTTCATAGGTACCACAGCTATATGGGGCCAAATCCTGTTTCTTGATTGTTTATACTTAATTCCTTGTCCACCATAAGGGGTGGCAGGGCTGGCAGTTGGCTGCTTCCTGTATCACCCCCTCTCTCACCCCAAGCTCCTCAGCAGTTCCCATGGGGGCATGGCATCTGCTCGATCGAAGGCATCGTGTTCCCATTTGGGAGTCCTCATTCACATTTGGAGGTCTGAAATTTCAGACCTGGCTATGACTTTTCTTGACCACCAATATGGCAGGAAATACTTCATTTCACAGAACCCTATTCAAAATTCCAACTGACTTGAAGTCATTCCGTCCTTAAAGCTTCTCTATTCGGGTCCAGGACATATTTTCTGTTGCTGTGAATAGGAACTAATGGACAGTCTATCGGAATAAGGTACAAAGTAGCAGGGAACAGGGAGGGCATGGGGGGATGGAGGGGGAAAGCCACTTAGAACACAAAGGGTGTTTCCTAGGATTTAGGAGTTCCAAGTGTTAATCATTTTCTGTTATGCCTTGACCTGAATTTGATCATAACTATTATCCTTTTCTTAATGAATATGTAATAGGAAGACCTGGGGAGTTAATGTTCAAGTGTCTCAAACAGAGTTATTTCCCCACTCAAACCCTCTCCTGACCTCATCACACCAGGGACACGAGGGATATTTAGCAACAACTGAAAAAATGTATTGTTTGTCACACCAAGAAGGGAATGCCACTGACAACTAGTGGGCAGAGGCCAGGGATTTTGTTAAACACCCAACAATGCACAGGGCAGCCCCCAACCCCAAGGAGTCACCTGGACTAAAACGTCAGAAGTGCCATGGCTGACAAACCCAGGAATTGTCCTGCGGCTTCTGTTTAGTCGCTTCAGTTGTGTCGGACTCTGTGCAACCCTCTGGGCTGCAGCCCGCCAGGTCTTCTGTTCATGGGATTCTCTAGGTAAGAATGCTAGAGTGGGTTGCCATGCCTTCCTCTAGGGGATCTTCCCAACCCAGGGATCAAACCCGGGTCTCCTGCATTGCAGGCAGATTCTTTACCGCTGAGCCAACAGGGAAGCCCCTGGTACACTGACCCAGTCATATAAATGAAAGATGAAGAATTGGGGGCAAATTCATTTGTTCCTTCATTTAGCAGCAAACATTTGGTGTCTGCTTCAGCGTATGCCAGGTGCTAGCATGCAAAGATGAGACGCATAAAGCTTTGCCTTTAAGTATTTGCCACTTTCAACACAAAGGCCACCATTTATGGTATAAACGTTCTGAGCAAAAAGAGGTTAAGCCCAGGTGCACCATCAGAGGAGGTTTCAGGAAACGGCAGTGTCTCAGTGGACGGGTGGTGGACCAGTGGAGGAGGACCAGCTCTTGGAAGGGAGGAAAGGGAAAAGCAATTAGGCAGAACAGGAACAAGCCCCTGGGACAGAACTAGAGCTAACTGGGGTGGAAAAAGGGAAGATGGTGTTGGAGGGTGTTTCAGACCAGACTGTAGGCTGTCCTGAAAACCAAGTTGAGAAGGTTCTGTTGCAGCTTGTCCCTGTCTGTTTTTACTGCATCTTATAGAAAAGGGAATCCATTAAGGGTTTCTGAGCAGGGATGTGCCATGATTAGAGACCTGGAGTTGAAACATTTTCCTAGCCTAAGTATCAGATGGTGGCCATGGAGAAGCCCTACGTCCCCGCTGTCCCCAGTCCCTGTCACCCAGTGAGAGAAATGAGCACCTGCTTGTTCACGGCCTTGAGTCTGACAACCCTCCTTAGCCTGGTCCTTGAGCCCAAGGCTGCCTGTCCCGATTTGCCAACTACCTCCCCTTTTCTTCCCTTCTCCACTGTTACCATTTCATCGTCATTACTATTTCGGGGACCATGACTTCAGGTCCTCCCAAGGGCATACTTTATCTCAAGATCCCAGTGGTTCTCACACACTGGCAGCAGAAATCACTTGAGGATGGTGGGGGTGGGGGACAGGAGGGAGGGGTTACCAAGGGGTGATGAATATGTAGACTGTGGTGATGGTTTCATGTGCGCATGTGTCAAAACTTGCCACATGGTATGTCTTAGGTCAATGCAGTTTACTGCATATCAATCATAGTTCAGCTTTTTTTTTTTTTTTTTTAAAGATCATATATCATGACTAAGTGAGGTTTATCCCAGGGATGCAAGGATTCTTCAATATTCACAAATCAATGTGATATACCACATTAACAAATTGAAAGATAAAAACCATATGATTATCCAATAGATGCAGAGAAAGCCTTTGACAAAATTGAGCTGTTTTTTTAAAGAATCACCTGGAGGGCTGGAATTTTGCATTGCTAACACTCTTCAAGAAGCACTGCTCTGTATGTCTTTGGATAAACCAATTCCCTTCATGAATCTGCACGATTTCCAGATTTTTCCATCAGACTCTCTCTTGAATTGCTATTCAGAACATGCTGAACTTGCTTAACCAATGGCTCTTTATCTTTGGCCATTGCAGCCTGGTTGCTGGCTTCCACCACTCTGAGAAAACTGGTCCTTCAGGGATTATAGATGATAATAATCATATGCCTGTTTTATCCTAAATACATGTATGTTAACTCCTGAATCCTCAGAACAAGTCAATTTGATGGATACTCATCAAGTCTAGGAGGTAGGACTATAGCCCGCCAGGCTCCTCTATCCATGGGATTCTCCAGGCAAAAATACTGAAGTGGGTTGCCATTCCCTTCTCCAGGGGATCTTCCTGACCCAGAGATCAAACCCGTGTCTCCTGCTTGGCAGGCAGATTCTTTACTGCTGATCCACCTGGGAAGCCCTCAGAGCCCCTGATAAAAGGAGCTGAAACAAGGTCAATTCATAATTATTCTGAAGAACAGGCAAAAGCAAGGTCACGGTGCCACCACAAAGTACCAAGCACCCCCTCTCCTGCTAGCCAAAATGAATGACTGCTTCTTCTTTACCAACTATAACTCTATCTCCTGCTAGGGCCCCCTTCCCTGTGGATAAGAGTCACAGAAGGGCCCCAAGTGGCTTTGATTGTACTGTTTCTTTCCCTAGAAGTTCAAACATTCTATGAAGTCTTTCCGAGAGCTCCCTTACTGGAACTGCAGCATCTCTGGGGTTCCAGAGCCCAGAGAAAGAGGACTAAATAAAGGCAGGAAGAGTAGAGAAAGCACAGAGAAATGAGGAGGTAAAGTAAGTGTAGTGATACAAGAGGTGGCAGCTAGAATGATAGAAATTCATTGATTCCAAGGAGAATATACTGAGCTCTGCAGCAAAAAGCAGACTTGCCCACGGAGGGGATGGAAGACATTCTTTGTAAGAGAACCGGTCTGATCCTAGGGTTGAGAGATACATTTGTAGCTGAGGGGGATGAGGGCAGGAGCCTTAGGTGAGAGCTCACTGTTGCTATTTTTGGAGAATCAACATAAGCAGCCTGAGGCAGAGGCAGCTGCCTGGGGCCCTGCGCCAGTGGGCGCCCATCATGCAATAGCCTCTGGGTACATTGACAAATATTATTTTTAGATGTCATTTCTGGCTCTCAGAACTTTTGGCTATCAGAGTTCCTCCCCTCTCCACCCTTAAATTAGGTTTCTTCCCTGTGGAAAGTCAGAGATTCTGTGATGAAACCAGATCAACTCTGCTCGGAATTGCTATTAAATCTTCTTTTGAGAATCTTGTTTTTATTTTTCCTGTTAGGGGTGGCCCCTTGGTAGAAGGACGTTTACGCAGAATAAAGAAAAAAAAAAAAAAAAGAAGTTTGCTAAAGGCATCAGCTCTGAGAAATATTTAACAGTTTGCAAATAGGCAGGCAGCTCCCAGACTGAAAGAGTAGGGAGGAAGGCTGTTCTGCTGTTATGAAAAGGAGATGTATTAAAATGCAGTCATTAACTGGTGGAATGTTCTAGAATTGCTGACGACCTACTGGGAATTTGGGCTAAGTTTCTCGAGGCTATAACACAACTGTACATCCTCCAGGGAAGCTGGAAAGGAGAAGGGCTTGGAGCAGCAGGGCGTGGATCTTCTTAGCAGAGTGGAGCGGAGATGGGAGAGGAAATGTCTTCCCGTCATTGTTCAGATGGAAGATGGGGAAGGTTGCCCATGGCTCAGCAGGTAGAAGTCATTAACAGGGAGAGAAGTCCCCACCAGGGCTTGCCAGGGGCCAAGTGTTACTCATTCACCCGGCAAGAGTTCTGACAGGAGAGTCCAGGTAAATTTTTTAAAAATGCTCTAATCACCAGTGAGGGCTGTAGGTAGTTGATTAGAATACTGCGTGAAGGAATGAGATACACAGTATAAAAAGATACAGATGAACTTATTTCCAAAACAGTCACAGACGTAGAGAACAAATGTATGGTTACCAAAGGGGAAAGGCGTAGGAGAAAGGGATATATTAGGACTTGGGGACTAACAGATACACCGTATTATATATAAAAGAGATAATCAACAAGGACCCACTGCATAGCACGGGGAACTATACCTAGTGTATTGTAATAACCTATAAGGGAAAAGAATCTGAAAATCAATCTGTGGGGGTGCTAAGTGGCTTCAGTCATATCCAACTCTTTGTGACCTCACGGAGTGTAGCCCGCCAGACTCCTCTGTTCAGGGGTTTCTCCAGGCAAGAATACTAGAGTGGGTTGCCATGCCCTCCTCCAGGGGATCTTCCCAATCCAGGCATAGAACCCATGTCTCTTATAATCTTCCTGCCTTGGCAAGCAGGTTCTTTACCATTAGCTCCATCTGGGAAGCCTGAAAATGAATACACACACACACACACACACACATTGTATACACATTGTGTGTGTGTATATATATATATACATACATATACACATGGTGGCTCAGTGGGAAAGAATTTGCCTGCCAATGAAAAAGATGCAGGTTTGATCCCTGGGTCGGAAAGATCCCCTGGAGAAGGAAATGGCAACCCACTTCAGTACTCTTGCCTGGAAAATTCCATGGACAGAGGAGCCTGGTGGACTACAGTCCATGAAGTTGCAAAGTCGGACACAACTAAGCAGCTGAGCACATACTTACACATACGCATACGTATATACACATATGTGTGTGTGCCGATCTGTGTGTGTGTGACTGAATCACTGTGCCGTACACCTGAAATTAGCATATTATAAAGCAACTTCCATTTAAAGAAAAAAAAGATACACAGTGTATCTTACTGTTACTGAACCATGGATTTTTAGGACCCAGAAGAGGTCTTGGCACTGATAATAAAATTTCTTACTTTGATCATCTCAGGTCATGAAGAGACTTTTTAATATGAAAAGCATGTTAATATTGTATCTGGTTTATGAATTTCTAGAACTAATACATATAACCCAGAGTTACCATTTTAACTTTTATTCAGATGACTGTGCCTGCCTGCCTTTGCCCTCTCTCTCCTCCCTCTCCTTCCTCTCTCTCCTTTTTCTGTATTCCAGGAGCTGGGCACTGCCTACTGACCAGGTGCTGCCCTGTCTCCAGACCATAGGCTAGCTAGCCCAGTCCACACGGGTCTTCAAGACTGCATATCCCCTGCATCCACCAAGGTCAAGTAAACCCTCCAAGGTCTTCAGTTGCTGTTGGCACCACCAGCTGCCACCTCCACCCATGTACCGCCACCCCAACCTGCAGCACCCTTGGGTTCAGCCCACTGAATCTCCCTCCTCCCCAGCTGCCTCAGTCCCCACTGAAAGTCCAAGCCTCAGGATCACCATCCGGCCAGGTTGTCCTGAATAAGCCCTAATCTGACCTCACCTTCCACCCTTTCCATTCTCCCAAATCATTCCAAAGCCCTCTGAAATTCATAGCCCTCCATCAACGAAGTCCCAGGCTATCTTCAATCTCTTGCCTGCAGGATGGAGTTGCCATTAATTATCGTGGGGAAGATTGACGGAAAGCAGGTTGGAGAGAGAATATCAGGAGCTCTTTTTCTGATATGTTGGTGCTGCTAGCCGCTTGATGGCTGCTCAGTTACACTGGACACATTCAACTCTGGAAGGGGGAGTGACTTGTCCTTATTAGAACTGACATCTATCTCAGATTTGGGTTTGCAATGCACACCTGCAGTATATCTGCAAGCATCCCTGAGAGCTTACAGAGTGATTCATTTATAGGCACAGAGTCCCAAATAGCATTGTCATGCAACAAAGAACCCTTTTATATGGCAAAAGATATATGACAGTGGGCACGTGACCATGGAAGGCAGTGGGTTCTCGCATACATCTCATTACCTGGATGCAGTAAGCTTGTTGGACTGGCTTACTAAACTTGTTCCAGAAAAACATGAGCCTGGGGGTACTGTGTTTCAGAATGGGCTTTGTGTGTCGAATTACCGGTTGGTATAAAGATAGCTTGACTTCATGTGTTCAGAAGCTAACAGGGCAAAGTAGGACTGACTCTTTGACCACCACTCTTGGTACCCATCCACCCTGCTTCCCTAAGCTCTAATGGGTTGAAAATCTCAGTAAAAGATGTCTTCAACCTGGGCACAGTAAACTTCCATGGAAACTGAAGCAAGTCTGTCAGCTGAGCAATTTGGTTTCTTCAAGGCAGGAGATTAGCAGGCAAGGAAAGCACTTCCAGTGCTCTCAGGGTTTACTGAGATGTGATTGGCACATTACATTGTATTGCTTTTAGGTGTACAACATAATAGTTGGATATATGTATATGTTACAAAACGATTGCCACAGTTTAGTTAACCACATCCTTCACCACGGAGTTACAACTTATTTTCTTGTGATGAAAAATGGACTTCCCTGGGGGTCCAGTGATGAAGACTCCACCTTCCCACTGCAGGGTACATGGCTTCAATCCCTGGTGCAAGAACTAAGATCCTGCAAGCCTCCTGGTGCAGCCCTCCAAAAAAAGTAACTGAAGAAAGATCTACTCTCTTAGCAACTTTTAAATATACAATATAATATTGTCAATTATGGCATTCCATCCCCAGAACTTGTTTGTCTTATAACTAAAAGTTTGTACTTTTTGACCAGCCTCACCCATTTCTCCCAACGCTTCTTGTCCTGCCTCTGGCAACCACCAATCTGTACCCCTGAGTTTGGTTTTTTAGATCCCATATCTATGTGAGATCATACAGAGTTTGTCTTTAGCTATCATTTCATTTAGCGTAATGTCCTGAAGGTTCATCCACGTTGTCTCATATGGCAGGATTTCCTTCCTTTTATGGTTGCATAATATTCCATTATATATGTACATCGCATCTTCTTTATCCATCCAGCCAGCCAGCCATGGACTTAGGTTGTTTCTACATTTTGGCTACTGCTAATAATGCTGTAATGAACATGGAGGTGCAGATACCCCTTCGAGATAGTGATTGTGTTTCCTTTGGAAATATACTCCAAAGTAAATTGCCGGATCATATGATGGCTCCGTTTTTAATTTTTTGAGGGACCTCTGTACTACTTCTCTTAGTGGATGGACCAGTTTGCATTCCCACTAATAATGCACAAGGGCTCTTCTCTACATCCTTGCCAACCATAGTAACCTCTGGTCTTTTTGGTGATGGCCATTCCAACAGGTTTGAGGTGATAATTCTTTCAGTTTTCTCCATAGGATACAAAGATGTATTGTTGCGCTGTCTTCATTGGTGCTCAGCAGTCTGACTCTTCGCAATCCATGGACTGTAGCTCACCAGGCTCCTCTGTCCATGATATTTTCCAGGCAAGAATACTGAGTGGGTTGTCATTTCCTCCTCCTCCCATTCAGTCTTGATTTGCATTTCCCCGATGATTAGAGATATTGAGCACTTTTTTTCACGTATCTCTTAGCCATTTTTATGTCTTCTTTAAAAAGTGTTCATTTAGCTCCTCTGCCCATTTTAAACTTGGATCACTTGTTTTCTTTTTTGGCTATTAGGTTGTATGAATTCTTTACATATTTTGAATATTAACCCCTCATCAGACACATGATTTGTAAATATTTTCTCCCATTTGGTAGGTCAATTTTTTTCACTTTGTTGATGGTTTCCTTTGCTTTGCAGAAACTTTTTAGGCTGATGAAATCCCACGTGTTTGTTTTTGCTTTTTTTTGTCTTTAATTTTGATGTCCAAATCCAAAACGTTATTACCAAGACTGATGTCAAGCATCTCACCCCTTATAGCTTCTTCTAGGAGTTTTATGGGTTTAGATCTTAGTTCAAGTCTTTAATCCATTTTGAATTCATTTTGTGTAACAAGTAGAGGTCCACTTTCATTCTTTTGCATGTGGCTATCCAGTTTTCCTAACACCCTTCTATAGCTAGTTTTAGGTACATAGGGAAAATTCTGTATTGATTAAGAAGAGGTTAAAACTTCCTCATCTTGACTAAAATTGAAATTGTATCTTCCACCTCACTAGTCCAACCCCAGAAAAACTATTATTCTTAATCACTCTGGTTAAATCATTTTTGACTTGGATTTGATGTAAATAAGGCACTGAATATTCATGCATTGGTTTATTGCTTTTATGCTGAAGTTTTGTTTCATTTACATGATTTCTACTCTGAATGGGCAGCTTCTGCAAGACAGGAAATAAGATTGTGCAAGTCTCTTTGCTACACAATTAGGTGCTTACCATTTATATCCCCCTTTTTCCCTAAGGAAAGTGTTTCTTTTCCTTGCATGAGAATAACACTCCACTCACTTATGACTATGGATAAATACTTCACACCTAGAAAAGAAATCTTTGAAAATTATATGTGTCCTTTCTTATTAAATCAGTTTCCAACTATCTTTTTGACAAATGTCCTCAAGTATTAACAGACTTAATTTTCCAGAGGTCAGAGTGGAGCAGAAAGAGGGTTGAGATGGAGAACATTCAGTTAATTCAGTTAACAACCACACAGATTTGAGTGGGAACATGGAGAGCATCCCGGGCAGTGATGACACAAAAGCGCTTGCAGTCCATGCTTAATCCCAGCTCAGACATCATACTAAGTGCAACTTTTATTAGATCTCTAATGGATAGTTAGTAATCCAAACAAGGGGATGTCGCTTCTTATGATCTGTCTCTTAGGGAGTACATTTCTTTCCTTTCTAACTAATTGCACTCCCTCCTAAGATTGAAAGCAGTGGTTCAGAGGGCAGTACCTCTTCTGACCAAATTAAATCAGGAAAAAATCAGAAACTCTCTCTTGGGCATGTCTGTTCAACAAAAACAGCTCCTTCTGATCACGGACAACGGTTGTACAGTGTACGAACAGATTCTTCTCATCTGCCTGGCACTTTTTCTCATGTCTTTTGAAATGCCACGCTGGGTTTCCAGGTGTGAGAAGTGAGAACAGCCCTGGGAATCTGTATCCAGGCAGTACTTTGGTCCATGAATGAGCACGTTTCTGAACTAAGGATGACATACAATGATGCAAACCAGAAATGTATTTTCCTTATTACACAGCACCCTATCTGGAGGTAATTAAAAGGAAACATTAAAAGCACCACTTTGGGGTTTTTTCCTAATTTAATAATACTACAGAGGTATTGCTTGGCAACTCTTTATGTAGGCTTCTCAGGTGACTCAGTGATAAAGATTTTGCCTGCCAATGCAGGAGATGTGGGTTTGATCCCTGGATTAGGAAGATCCCTTGGAGAAGGAAATGGCAGCCCACTCCAGTATTCTTGCATGGGAAATCCCATGAACAGAGGAGCCTGACAGTCCATGGGGTGGCAAAAAGAGTCAGACGTGACTTAGAGACACAACAAGACCAACAAACAAACAACAACTCTTTCTGTACAATAAATATTAGGTTCATTTCTTAATCAGTATGAGAATGTGCTCTTGGGCTGTTTTTTTTTTTTTTTAAGCTTCAGCTGCTACTTATATTATTACAATACATTTGAAAGTGACAAACATAAAGTGAATGAAAAATGGTGCCATGTTTATTATAAATGTCAGGGGAAACGAATGGATTAAGTTTCTCTTACTGCAAAATGGAGGAAAATCTTTAGAGGTGAGGAGCTCTGTAGCCTTGCTAGGATCCAGCCATAAAAGCAGTGGGGAGAAGATCTCTTATGTGGAACTTGGGGGCCAGGAAAATACCAGAATGTCCACTGCTGACGTTTGTGTGGCTGGATGAAGGAGAAAGTAGGGTGTGCACAAGACTGAGAAATAAACAGCATGGTCCTGCGATGATCTGGCCCATTGCGGACATTATCAGTTGAGTGACCCTGGGACCAGCTCAGAGCGCTGTGCTTTGAGACCATGAGCAGTTAGGAAGACACTGCCCAGGGGATGGCTTATGTCCCATTATTGTATTAAAGGGACCTGCATTCGGCCTGCTCTTGAAATGACATCTAAGTAATCATTAAAGGAAACAGACTGATTCAATTTTTTTCCAATTTGGAAAACACAAATAGTATGTAGAATAATTTGTCCTAATTGTATGCCTCATCCTTTTCAAGGATGAAATAAAATTTCAAAGAGCAAGAGTTCAGACCTCAGCACTAACTTTCTTCTGAGTCATCACAGGCTTGATGATGTTCAGCGCCTGATCTTGCCCTTTCTGTTACTTAGAATTTTCTAAGAATGGTTCATGAATATAGCATGTATTATTGGGACATTGCATTGTTCTCAGACCTTCAGCTCTTTAAAAATTAGATCTTAATCTCAAATTCCTTCAGCTGTCTTTGCTTACTCTGGTGAAATATGTTGGGCTTAAATTGTATGAATGAGTGTTCAGTCACGGCAGTCTTGTCTGACTCTTGGCAATCCTACGGACCATAGCCCACCAGGTTCCTCTGTCCATAGGGATTCCGGGCAAGAATACTGTAATGGGTTGCCATGCCATCCTCCAGGGATTAAATTGTACACATCCTTTTAATTATATGTAAAATTATGTGTTAATTATTTTATTAAAAGATGGGAAAAGGATTCTCAACAAGTAAATCTGATGGAATGAAATATTTGCACAGCAATTAAAAAAGAACTCTTTGATTTTTGTTTTTAAAAGATGATATAAATTTTTAATTAAATCTTAGTCCCGTCTATATCTTGTCTGATTCCATTTCCTCCAATTAACTGAAATATTAGGAGTTTAAAGTTGCTTATAAACATTTTTAGGGGATCTTATGTTTTGAGGTTTGATTACTTGATGAAGAGCATTAAGTATTCACTATATTATTAAAATTTATCCTGGAAAACAGCACTTTGCTATATTACTCCTATTTCAGGGGGTCTTACTCTGTTTCACCATCACATTCTCTATGCTTCAGGGATCCACCAGCCATGGGGCATGGACCAAGTTGTCCCAAGGCTGTATAGCATGTAAGCTAAGCATAATTTTTATATTTTTAAATGGTTTTAAAAAACAAAAAAGCTAATATTTGTGATGCATGAAAATTACATAAATTCAAATGTCAGTGTTGACAAAGTTTTATTGGTCCACATTCATGCTCATCCCTGTATATGCTGTCTATGCATGCAAGCTCAGTAGCTAGGTCATGTCTGACTCTTTGTGACCCCATGGACTATAGCCCGCCAGGCTCCTCTGTACATGGGGTTTCTTAGGCAAGAATACTGGAGAGGGTTGCCATTTCCTTTTCCAGGGGATCTCCTCAACCAGGGATCAAACCTGAGTCTCTTGGATTGGAAGGAGGATTCCTGACCACTGAGCCACCTGGAAAGCCCTGTATACTATCTATGGCTGCTGTCAAACTCTGCAAAGATTGCAAAGTTGAGTCATTGCAACCGAGAACATATGGCCCACAAAGTCCAAGGAATTTATCCTCTGACCTTTTCCTTGATGATTAACTTTACTTATTCTGATTCTATGGTTTTGTATTTCTTCTACTGTAACCCAGAGAAAATAAAGCTAAATTGAATCTTGGGGGAAAAATCAACATAGGCCAACAGAATGCTGAGTAATTGAAAGCAATCGACAGTGTAAAGGCTGGACAGGAAGTCTGTGGAGAGCTAGGTGAGAGCAAGTATTAGTGTTTTACTCTATATTTTAAAATCTTTTACAGTAAGACTGTGTTTGGCATTTCTTATATAATTTTCACAAGGTCTAACAAATTTTTACCCAAAAAGTGCCCCCCTCGTCATCATAACCATTTTAGAAATTGAGTTTAAAGGTGTGTGTGCTTGTACTTATATGTGTCACAGGTACTCAAACAACTGTCACAGTCAAACAAATGGCATGAGTGCATTCAGTTCAGTTCAGTTCAGTTGCTCAGTCATGTCCGACTCTCTGCGACCCCCGGACTGCAGCATGCCAGGCTTCCCTGTCCATCACCATCTCCTGGAGCTTGCTCAAACTCATGTTGTCACTAGAGGCAAGGAAAAACCAAAGCAGCCTAGGAATCAAGACGAAGGCGTGGAGAGGAGTGAACATCACAGGTGATAGATTCAAACACAGCTGATCCCAGGAGAAGATGTGGGGTCAAGTTGTGGCTTTAGAGATTTGCATTAACTGCAGGGAGGAGCTTCTTTATAGGTGAGCTACTAAGAGCAGGAGGAAAATTTAGTCACAGGTGATTTGGGAAAACTGGGAGTCTTTTCCTTTGGATATTTTACAAATGGAAATTAAAAGTGCTTATTTCTGTGTAAGTGCTGTGTGCTTAGTCACTCAGTCGTGTCTGACTCTTTGTGATTCCATGGACTGTAGCCCGCCAGGATTCTCTGTCCATGAGATTCTCCAGGTAAGAATACTGGAGTGGGTTGCCATTCCCTTCTCTAGGGGATCTTCCCGACCCAGGAATCAAACTCGGGTCTCCTGCACTGGCAGGCGGATTCTTTACCCACTGAGTCACCAGGGAAGCCCTATTTCTGACTAGTTAGGTATAGTTCAGCTATGGGTTGAATTAGGCAATATCTTCTCTGTTTGGTTAATAGAGAAAAAAGCTAATAGCAACTTTGAGTGTCACAGTCACTATGCAGTCATTTTTAAATAAAATAAAGGTCGGGGATGGATTTATGTGTTCAAATTACCTAGCTGAATCCTGGAGGATGAACTCAAATCTAATTTTAATATCTCTTACGGATACCTTCATTATAAATAATCTCAATTTTTCACCTATAGTTCAAGTTCAGACCTCCAAATCTTTCAAATGTCTTAAAACTTATATTTCCTATTTCTCTATAATGAACACATATCTGTGTAATTAAATATATATAAATATTTAAATATATTATATGATATATTTATTAAATATATATTTATATATAATGTAAATATATAATATAATATACACTACAAAGAGAAAGACAAACTCCTGGAAAATTTGCTACACTAAAATCTCACTATTTTGGACCTGGGAGAAAAACCTTGAACATTTCATTTTAAATGAATTTAAAACTAAGATAAATGTGTTGCATAACATGAACTAGGGTTAAAAAAAGTTGTTTTCAATGAACAAATAAGAATTATCTGCCTGCTATTAATTTGTACTAGCAGTAAAAGGAGGCAGACTTCTGTGGAAAGCCAGCACTGCCTGCACTTAATCCCAGTTTTGAAACAGACAATGATTTCCTGTGGTCTGGCTTCCTTGTCTCCTTTTTTCCTGTGACGTGACAAGCTTCATTTCAGATTCTGAATGAAAAGGGACAGAGACAAAGAAAGAGAAGAGGAGCAAGCTCTGAAAAGGAGAAGAGCAAATAAAACACCAGCAATTAAAGATACAGGCCCATCTTCACACGCAATAAATTATTTGCCATAACTGATTTGCTTTAAAATTCATCCCTCGAGGAGTATATTTATCACTCCCTAATGCTTACATCCTAGTCAACAAAAGATCCAGTAAACTTAAGGGAATCCGAATATCATCTTAAAATCCTGCTTATTAAGTCATATTAGTAATTACTGAAAATCACGGCTGTTTTCACTGGAGACATTTCAACCTTCACTTTTTGTACTGTGATGATTAGATGTGATGTTAACCTTCCCACTTAATTTGCTTTCATTGATTTTCAACTGTTAGCTCCATAGTCATAGCAATACTTAAGTATATATTGTTTAATATGAAACAATTATGTAAATGGTAGACTTACAACTAGTTAATAATTCGAACTTTTCATACTCTGATGTTTTCTGCCTTTTCTGAATTTTTATCTAGTTTGTTTCACTTTTTCTATTTCATATTCAGGACTCCCATTTAATTTAGTCTATGTTTCTCAATTTCTCCAGCTCTTCTTTTTTTAATGTTCTTTCTCAAGCCTTTATCAAGTATAGTAGAAAAGCTTTTGTATACATATATGTATGTATATAATATATATAGTTTAGAAAACTTACAAATTTTTGCCTAACTAAAAAATTTATGCCATTTTGATTCCACTTGTTTGATTTAGCATGAATAGAATGCTAGATTTCTAATTTTTAAAAAACAGATATGCAATAAGCAACAAAGGTTTACTGTGTAAAACAGGGAAATACAGTCAATACCTTGTAATAACCTATAATGGAAAATAATCTGAAGAATAATATGTGTGAATAGGTGTAACTGAATCACCTTGTTGTGCACCTGAAACCTTGTAAGTCAACTCTACTTCAATAAAATACACATATATATTAAGAAAAATAAATAAAAATTAATGAACATATATCACAGTAAGGGAGAAACTCCATGTTATGAGTTACTAAAAGAACGATTGATTCAGAACCTGTGTCTTTTGGGGAGGGATTCACCCCAAAATCCTGTCTACAGGGAGATCTGGAGGAGGGCTCTGACCAGCCACCTCCCCCAAATCGGAAGGTCTGGGAAGCTCTAGGCCAGGGTGAGCCCCTACCTCTTCTCAGGGTGTGTCCAGGGAAGCTGGGGTTCCTCCTGCATTTCTTGACACTCCCAGGAACCAGGCAGAGGAAGGAACTGGTTGGGCACTGCTTCTCTGCCATCCTCTTCCCGCTCTTCCCCTCCCTTCTCTTTTTCTTCCTCCTCCTTCATATGGAAATAAATATAATTTTTTAAAAGTCCATTAGAAAAGTATTGTCAGAAAAAAAAAAAAAAAAAGTATGCGTACAACCATTCACTCCTTCACCCATTCATTCATTTCCTCTGTACTGGTTGCCCCTCATGGGGATGCTGGCTTATGCAGCCTCTTCCACATGTACAGAATACCTCTGCCGTGAAGTAATTTCCTACAGGATACTAGGTAATCTATATATTTTCTTTCCTCAATACACCCCCCAACCAAGATGGTCACATGGTTTGCTTCCTATTTATTCAGACTCCACTCTGTGACCTTTCCTGGAAGAACTGCCCCTCTCTGCTCTTCATCAATCCCAATCTAGTTCTTTTCTCTCTCCCCAGCGTAACCTCTGGTACCTTATTTGTTCATCATTTGCATCTCCTGACTAATATTTAAATTCCTTGAGAGCAGGAACTTGATTTTGTTTGCTGTTGTGTTGCAGGAGCCTCGAATAGTGCCTGGCACATGGTGGGTACTGAGTATGTATTTGCAGAATGAATGAATGACTTGCTAGCCATCCTTCTCCTTGGCTTTCTGCATCTACTCACCAGTGTCTGCAAATTCTTCACGGGGCCTTTCCTTTTTTTTAAACCTGGTCATCATCAAAACCCAGTGCACCTTCTGCCTGGAGACAGGCTTCTCTCAATTTCCGCTCATTTCGCTCTCAGATACTCACTGAACACTGACGTGAGCTGATGTCACACCTCTCTACCTCTCTCTGTCTATCTTTCTCTCTTCAGTCAAATAATTGAAAGGCCAGGTGGGAAGTTGCTATATAACACAGGGAGCCTAGTCCAGTGCTCTGTGATGACCTAGAGGGGTGGGGCTGGGGGGAGAGGGAGGCTCAAGAGGGCGGGAATATACATATATACTTACGGCTGATTCATGTTGTTGTACGGTAGTAACCAACACAGCATCGTAAAGCAATTATCCTCCAATTAAAATAAATTTTTAAAAATTAAAAAGGTTAAAATAACTTAGTATTCTAAAAAAAAACCAGAAAAGTTATTCTCTATTGCCTTTAATATAAGTACAAAATCCTTAGCCTGACTTTCAATGGACTTCACATCATGGGGTTAAAATATTCAAATTTTATTTCTAATTGTTCTCCTAAATGCACCTCTCTTTCCACGGTCTTGGACTAGTCCAGGTCCAAACTTATTTCCAGTTCCTTCCCAACATTCTTGCTCCAGCTTCTTCAAATGGGGCACAAATTGCAAGGCTTCACTCAGGGCCCTCCTTCTTCTATTAATCCTACGGCCCAGGGACACCCCCTCTGAATTAGGAGCACTTAACTCTCTTGGGACCACTCACTTTTCTCCTCATCCCATGATACCGCCTCAGGAAATTCTTCTTCTGTGTTAAACAAATATTTTGCTTAACGTTCCATGGACAGTTATCTTTTAAATTTGTTTGTGTTCCTGCCAAATTTGATAAATTAGGTTATTGTTTAGTAAAACTTTCAATATGAATATTAGTCCGTATGGACTAGGTTACACTGCAGCAATGAAGTGACCCTCAGATCTCAGTAGCTTGATGGAGCAGAAACTTTCTGGTCCATGCTCCTCACCCAGTTCAGGTCTCTGGGGAGCTTGCCCCTCTTCATCCCCCAAAGAGCTGGCCACGGGACACTGCACACTTCCCAGGTGAGCTCCCTGGTCATCATAACGGGGAGCTGAGAGCATGGGAGACCCACTCCAGGCCCCAAGCTCCTCAGATCAGATGTGACATTCATCACCCTCACTCATAGCCTTTTGACCAGAGAAACTCCCATGGCCTTACCTAACTGCAAAATTTGGGATAACACATAGATAGTGAAGCGAAAAATTTGTATCATGAATAACTCACAGACAGTCACACAAATTGGTTGATCTCACCTAGGATGGATCAGACAGTAGGTAAGTTTCAAGATAGTGGCTGTTTCATACCACTGAGAGATGTCACATCATCTACTTACAGAATTGAGAATAAGTATCTTATTACTGTGATTTCATTTAAGGTGGCAGCTCAATTCAACGCCAAGCCATAATAAGCTTATTTTTGCCTTGGAGTTAATAATCAACAGGTGTTGATTCTTGTGGATGCCAAGCCAGTATTTTGAAAACTTATTTGCAAAGTCTTAAAAGGATTTTCACATATCCCAAGATGACAATGGAAATCACCTCTTTTTTAAGTATGTGATCAATGCCTGGTTAGAAAAAAATGTCACTTTCTTAGCCTCTCTGACTAGCAATCGGGCAAGGAATTCTGACCCTTCATATGTCATTTAGTCTCTGCGGAAGGATGTTAAGGTCAGAGGTGCTCTTCTCAGCTTCCCTGCTGAAGCGACAAGATCTATAATCAGTTAATGAAATGTTTTTATGAATCATGACATGGGTATTTCACTGAAATGTAACAAATAGCACAGCCTATTCTGGCTTGAAAAGATAAAGCTGTGTGCAAACTTATTATGCCGTAAAGAACAGTGCCATGTTCATTACGTTCAAATCACGCTTGGGAGACTTGCATTTGGATAAGCTGGAGTCAGGGTAAAGGCTGGGTTACTTTTTGTGGGACAGATGGTGTCTTTGGGGGGGGCACTGCTGAAGTCCTAATAGCTGTTCCTTATTCTTTATAAAAAATATTCTGTTTTTTAAAGCTGGATTTTCTAATTGTGACTTTCAAAAGATTTTCTCATCGTGTGAAATAAAAGTTTTTGAGAGGATCTTTGTAATTTGCCTGTGTGGTACATACCTGTAGCACCGGCACTTGTTTTTTCCTCCCTCTCTTCTCTTTTCCGTCCCTCTCTTTTTCTTTTTGCCTTGGTTACAGAATTTTGACTTAAGGATTTATTAAACTTTACTGTTCATGGACATGATCATTGGCCCATATAGGGTGTCCTCTCATTTGCTAGTGAGTGAGTGAGTTTGGCTGTTTTTCTACTTGGTCTCTTATATCAGCATCCTTCCTGTCATACTATTACAGACAAATATTTATTTATTTATTTGGCTGCTCCAGGTCTTAGTTGCAACATGGAGGATGTTTAGTCGCAATATTGGGGATCTAGTTCCCTGACCAGGGATCGAACCTGGGCCCCTTGAGTTGGGATTACAGAGTCTTAACCACTGGACTTCCAGGGAAATCCCTATAGGCAAATATTTGGATGTAGCATGCATCTTTGTATTTGCATGCCTTCTTGCAAAACACGTATTATTTTTCGTAGGTGTCTCTAGCTAATGTAAATAGTATTTTAAATCTCATTCTACCTTGTATTTTAGGCCCATGTAGGTTGATACGTGTACTCCCATGGAGTCTAATTGTTGCACAGTAGACCACACCGTGCATCTGCCATGGGTCACTTTCCCAGTGAAGGAACCAGGTCACCTCCAGCCTCCTGCCACCACAAACAGTGTTTCACCGAATACCCTCAGACATGCCCCTGATAGGCTTGCATCTTAATTTTGGAGGGGGCTTCCCTGGTGGTTCAGTGGCAAAAAAAAAAAATCTACCTGCCATCAATACAGGAGACTTGCAGGAGACAGGGGTTCGAATCCTGGGTCAGGAAGATCCCCTGGAGAAGGCAATGGATTGCCCACTCCAGTATTCTTGTCTGGAGAATCCCACGGACAGAGGAGCCTGGCAGGCTACAGTCCGTGGGGTCACAGAGTTGGACGCAACGTAGGAACTGAACAGCAACAAGAGAAAAGCAGGGCTTCGCCTAGTGCAGTCACTCTCTGAAGGGGCGCCCAGCCCTGTCTTGTGAACATGGATGCTGAGGGAGCCGTCACTGCAGTACCATTTGATCCTGCCTCCCAGCGGCCTCACTGGGCTTGACGAGGCGTCAATACTGAATTCACGCTGGGCCAGTGACTTCAGACCCAGGGTGTCAGGACTCAGTGAAGAACAGATTGATTTGGGGGAAGAAGGAATCTCAGGGCAGTTAAGTCAGAGCGATGAGACAGAAGCCCCGCTCTCTGGAGAGAACCCTCTGGGTGTTGAAGATCCAGAGGAAGCTGAGGAGTGATGGATGGGAGGGCGCCCGGGGCTCCGTGCGTTCCTGGCTCCAGGGCTGCAGACGGGCCACCCCCACCTCGACACCCCCTGAGTCCCAGCGGTTGGTGCTGAGCCGTGGGGCGAGCAATGATCCAGTTCTGGCAAAACATCATCATCTCTCACATTAAATTAATGAGGTTAATTTGAATGTTATTGCTTTTGTAGTTCTGCTGGTAATTAATTGGTAAATTTGTTTTGGTTTTATAACTGTAAACGAGTCACAATCATAAGGAGCTTATACCTAATTTTATGTTTCTTTATATTCGAGTAGCAATGTGGTAAAAAGAGGAAGTGTTAGTTGCTCAGTCATGGCCAGCTCTTTGCAACACCATGGACTGTAGCCCACCAAGCTCCTCTGTCCATGGGATTTTCCAGGCAAAAGTACTAGAGTGGGTTGCCATTTCCTTCTCCAGGCGATCTTCCCGACTCAAGGATCAAACCTTAGTCTCCTGCATCTCCTGCATTTGCAGGCAAATTCTTTACCACTGAGTCCGTTGGGAAGGTCACAGGGGAACCTTGGGCTGAGGCAGGGGAAGGGCAGGCTGAGCTGCAGGAAAGAGGCTGTCACAAACCAGTCTACGAAACCCCACTGGGAGTACATTCCTGCCCCTTGTACCTGGATGCACAGTCTCCCAGGCCTCTGGCCCTGGGCCGGGGACACAGTCCGTGTTTGCGTTGGGTGTGCTAGTGTGGCCCGGAAACCTGGAACCAGTCCTGCAACCCATCTCTTGCTGCCAGTGGGGATATGTCTGGGTCTCTTCTCTGAGCCCCTGTCTTCTGGTTCAGACTTGGGCTTGTGTAAGCCTGAGTAGCTGGGCCTCCCTACACTCCTGGGCAAGGACGGCCTGGAACAGAGACCTTTGGTTCTCTCAGGATCTGATGTTGGACGGGAGCCCTCCTCTCTACAGGACTGGTTCTTTAAGCAATTCTCCAAACACAAGAAGGAGGTTCAGACACCAGGCAGGGGGTGAACACTCTCCATACCTTTTATATCTTTATCCAAATGATTGTCAAAAATGCAGACTGGGACCCAGGATGAGGACGGCAAGACTTGGCAAGAGGCCATCCGCCTGCCACTCAGTCCATATTGACCAGCAGGGCGATTCCACGGGGCAGAACCAGGCAGCCTGTGAGGTTCGGCCCCATGCTCTGCCACATTCACAAAGCGTGTTTTCTCCCAAATCCACATCCACGAGGCGAGGGGAGGGAGGAGCTGGGTGGAGAGCAGGTTAGCTCTTGTTTCCGTTGTGCTCTTTCATCTGGCTGGACGAATTTCCAGAACCATGTCAATGCAAGACTTTTTTCATGACCACAATCACATCTGCCTTTGTACCTGACTCCCCGGGGAGCGGGAACAGACGCAGAGCTCCTGCAGTTCACACTTCAGTGCTCTCCGGCTCAAGGTCTTTGTTAAGAGTCCGTTTGATCATTTCCCTTTTGATCTGTCCGTTTACTTGGAAGGAGCCCTCCCAGTCTGCCCAGGGCCTTGGACTGCAAACCCTCTGAGAAGACCCTCTTAGGACCCCTAACTCTTGTTTACCTTGGCTCATCATTCCACCATGCCTCGCTCTATGATAAACCTGCTGGACTTGACAAAGCACTAACGCAGGGAAAGCCCAGGCCTGTTTGTCAACACACTCATCTTTAAACAGCTGGGGTAGGCTGAGGACGGGAGGTGGGAGGCTGATGAATGGACAGGATATTATATCAGCAAGCCCAGGGAGCCAGTAGCTGGTCAGTGAGAACCAAGTTATGCTTCCTTTTGGACCAGATAGAAAGAACAGGGAAGCCCAAGGAATGCAGGAGAGAACAACAAAGTAACAGATGTCAAAAAATCCCACATATTAATCAAATAAATATCAATTACTTGTTATGTATTCTTTTCCAGATTTTTTCCCTTATAGATTATTACTATATACTGAGCATAGTTCCCTGTGCTATACAATAGGTTCTTGTTGGTTATCTATTTTATACATAGTATAAGTGTGTTTCTAGGGCATCTTCTAAGTTGAAGTGACTGCAAACCATAGAATGTGCCCAGCCAGTTGCTAGTACTTTTTTCTTTTTTTTAGCCACACAACCCAGCTTGCAGGATTTTAGTTCCCTGATCAGGGACTGAACCCTGACCACAACCGTGAACGATCAGAGTCCTAACTCCTGGACTGCCAGGGAACTCCCAGTTGTTAGCATTTAATTACTTGTGAATGTTAGAATTTTGGTCCCAAATATGATATCTTAATTACTCTGTATAAAACTGTATCAGGATGAGGCATTTCAGTGTGGATGGAGCCTTCAGTGGAAAATGTCTGGCCTTTTAAGCTGGATACAAAGGCAGCTCCATAGCTGTTTGTTACACTCATCATCAAATCGTAAGGTACTTTGATAAGAAAGCCTTTTATCCATCCTCGTTTAATAGAATGGGAAGCAGAGCGATAGGAGAGCTGAGCTTCTCAGGGTCACAGCGATCTGGTGTCAGAATACTCAGATAATTAGAGTGATGTTTATTAAATACTCTCTCGGCAAATTAATCATGTGTACGTGAAAACAAATTTGTCCTCTCTTCAGAGAGAAGTAAATGAAAGAGTTCGACATTAGCTGATAGGATGTCAGGCCGGAATTCTCTCTCACAGATCTTAGGAAAGCCATCTGTCCCGGTCCTCCTGTCTGTTCTTCCAGCTTTGTGGTCCCTCTAATCCTCTCCAGGTGCTGGAGAAGGAGCTTGGAAGGGGTCTCTCGGTGAGGGTTGGTGAAATCTGGGTCCCCCTCTCAGGGTTTTTCTCTCAGTCCTGCCACTAACTTGCAGCCAAGTCCTCTCTCTTTTTCAGGGGACTTACAGGGTCCTGGCTATGCAGTCTCAGCTTGGGGTCCCACCCATTGTTGCGTGCCTGTGGACCTGGATAAGTTACCCCCCAAGTTTCCTCCACTGTGTATTGAAGACGGAAACAATACCTACCCCACTGTTTGTTAATAAGAGAGTCCTTCAGGAACGCTGGTCAGAGTGCCTGGTACATAGTAAATTTCCAATAAAGATCGTTTATTCTTATTTAAATAATCCTCCCTGTTGTGCCTTTTACTTGCAAGAATGATTGAGATGTGGATATACTAATATTCATATATTTGTGTGACATGTATGGAAGCAAGAGACTCAGATGTTGAGTGAAAAGAATACTCAGGGCTGTTTTTTGTGCTTTAGTACAGGGCGGAGTGGGCTTCTCGGTGACTCAGCAGTAAAGAATCTGCCTGCCATGCGGGAGACCTGGATTTGATCCCTGGGTTGGGAAGATCCCCTGGAGGAGGGCACAGGAACCCACTCCAGTATTCTTGCCTGGAGGGTCCCATGGACAGAGGAGTCTGGCCGGCTTCAGTCCATGGGGTCCCAAAGAATCGGACACGGCTGAAGTGAATGGACATGCACACACATAGGGCAGAGTACCACTGCTTCTTGAAAACAACCCCGTTACATGATTACCACAGAGCATGTGTTCGTGATGGAACCCTACACTCTGTTTCCCCCCTTGATTCTTTTGGGGCTCTGTACTGCAAATAAGCACATATCTGTCAATAGTAATGTCCAGATAATTCTTATGGACCATACCTGGGTACACTCTAGTTTGGACTTTCACATTTTGATTTCAAAACATGTAGTTTCCCTTCTTCATGAAGTCTGATACCATAACAATATAACTAACTTCAAAGAAGAAAGCTGTCATATTTACAATTTTCTAAGAACACTTTTTTATTTGAAAAATATCCTTTTACAGAAGAAGTACATTTTGACAGTGATCAAAACAAACAAACAAAACAGGATGGAAGTGTTTTGAGGGATGAGATGCTCTTACTTTTACTAATTTATTCTTCGATCAAGAGATGTTTTTCAATGATAGAGTCATGCTTACTGTGGGAGGAGTGAGAAGTCTGTTAATGTGACAGCTTTGGAAACTTCCAAATTTTTTTTAAGACAACAACAGCAACAGTGAAACCTTCTGCTTAAAAACAGTGATGTCTTTTCATTTTTCAGTCTTCAGAACATCTGAGTTTATAACTACCAGCCCCCTAATTTCTTTTAGTCTTTTGCTATACTCCAGAAATACACATCTACTAAATTCCCAGACCCCAAGGTCAACTCTGGTTAGAAGACATCTTCCTAAGGATATCATCCCAAGACATGGATTCTCTTAGCCTGGATTTAAGTTATGCATTTTCATGATGTGTTTAAAGGTTTGGGGGTTCTGAACATATGTTTCCCTCTATTCATAAAATAACTTATTTCAACTCCAATTCATTCCCCAAAATATTTTGATGACTTCCCGAAAGCTTTTATTAGAAATACAATTAGGAAGAAAAATGAGTATCATAAGAGTCAGTCTAACTGCTTCTAATGGTGTTGTTCTGAGCTTTCTCACCGTGAAAACAAAGAGGAAAATGAGATTAGTTACAACATTCATGTTGTTTTAAAACCTAACTGCCCACTACTTGCTTATGAGGAACACATTCTGTCCTGGTTCTGAGGCTTGAGAGAAGTTTTCCAATTATGTCTCATAAATAGGAAAGCTTGTAATATAATTTTTCAAATGTTCCACAAAATTCCCAAAATGAAAGCAGTACTGAATTGCATGCGATTGTCCTTTCATAGGTAGAAAAAGTGATTGTTGTTTAATGGCTAAGATGTATTCACTCTTTGAGACCCCATGGACTATAGCCAGCCAGGCTCCTCTGTCCATGGCATTTCCCAGGCAAGAATACTGGAGTGGGTTGCCATTTCTTTCTCCAGGGGATCTTCCCAACCCAGAGATGGAACTTGCATCTCCTGCATTGGCAGGCAGATTCTTTACCCCTGAGCCACCAGGGAAGCTCAGAAAACATGATGCAAAACTACAATTCAGTAAAAGCAATTCTACAAAAGCCAAAACAGAAACAAGTAATCTGAAACCCTTGGGTCATGTGAGGCCTGCCCTTCTTCCATCACAGACCAGAATCTAATTCCAGGAAGCCCTCACAGGTAAGGAGGTGACCTGCCCCAATGCACAGCAGGTTGGCAACAGAACCAGAACAAGATCCACTCACATGGACCCAGTGGAACTCATCCCCTAGAACAGCAGGGGGAAATCTGAAGCTTTCTAGAGCAGGGTTGCCCATGAGAACTTTCTGCAATGGCCAAGATCTTCCACACCCTCTGCTGTCCAGTGTGGTAGCCACTGGCCATGTGTGAGTGTTGGCTATGTGACATAGTGAAGCTGAAGAACTGAGTTTAAAATTTTAAAAAACTTTTTTTTAACTGAGGTATGGTTGATTTACAATGTTGTGTTAATTTCAAGTGTACAGCAAAGTGAATCAGTTACATGTCTACATAAATCTACTCTTTTAAAGATTCTTTTCCCATAGAGGTCACTACAGAATATTGAGTAGAGTTCCCTGTGCTCTATAGTAGGTTCTTATTAGTTGCCTATTCTATGGATAGTGTCGTGTCTATGTCAATCCCAATGTCCCAATTTATCCTCTCTCTCCCCTCTACTGCTTAGTCCCTGGTAACTACAAGTTTGCTTTCTACATCTGTAACTCTATTTATGTTTCTTAGAGTTTCAAATTTTACTTACATTTGATAACTAAAAAAATTTAGTTACAGTGGCTCATGGCTGCTTCATCTCTCCAGCATCCTGAGCAGGGTTGGGGAGCACCCTGCTGAGACTAGAACACCCCCCGCCCCCTTTTTCCCCTCCTCCCTGTTGCTGGCACATTTCTATCAGCCAGGCCTGGCCAAGAGAGGAAGATCCAAAACTTGTGTTTGTCTCGAGAGTGGCTCTGAGCTGCACGTGGTCATGGGCTCGGTCAGGGACAAGAGAGGCTGGGGCATGTCGGTGGGGATGTCCCAATCGCCCACAAGCCTACAGTGGTCATGGGTTCTTGGGCACTCGTGGACCTCAAGAATGGCTGCTGCCTGAGGTATCCAGCTGATGTCTGTTCCCCTGGGTGGCCAGCGGGGGATGATGTGGAGATGACAAGCGCCAGGCTACATCCAAATGGCAGCTTTGATGACAAATTTAGGGTCAGCTGTGTGTCTATCCCTTCTCCCCTCTCAGGCAAGAAATGTGGAGTCCCCCAACTGAGGGACCACAATGCTTTGAGGAATAATGTCTTGCCTCATTTTAGTTATGCTGCTTATAATTCAATTCATAAAAGTAGAATTAATAAAAAAATTAAAGAAACCACCAGTAAGAGGTAGTAAGAAGCAAACCTCATTTCATAGTACAGGTCCAGTTAAGGAAAACAAAAATAAGCCAGATTCCATTGTATCTTATGCAACCAAGTGTGTTTAAAGGACGACAATACAACAAAGCGTTTCTCCAGTGTTCTGGTAATTTCTGAATTTTTACCCACAAAGGACACCCTCTGGTGACATAGAAATAATGAGAATATTGTGGAACAGTAGTAGATACTGTAGTCATTATTTGAAAACATATAATTCTAAAATAAAAAAGAATGATGCTTGTAACATTTTTTTTTTTCAGAACTATTTTTCTTATGCAGGAAAAATTACTTGCACAGAAACAGACCACTGTAATGCACTTCAAATAAAAGCTTTTTATACACTGGCTTAAACTAAAGATTTCCCTAAATAAGTTATGTGATTTTTTTCATCATGACCATAAATATGAAGGTAAATGAAAAACTATTATTCTCCCTTTTGTACTAATATATGGTGTTGGCGATGGAAAGTAATGCCGGGTTCAAGTCTAATTACTTCTATTGCATTCCTGCTATTTTTCTATTCTCTTTATTGTTTTGTTGTCTGAGCTCCCAACCGTTTCTTAAAAGACGCAGTATTTCTTTATCAAGTAGCAACAGAAATGATGCGAATAAATAATTCCTTACAAATTAAATGAAGCCAGTCTTCAGAGCAGAGGGAAACAAACCATTTGCTGACAGTGAGACTGGGGTGAGTAAAGAGATGTTTAAATAAGGAATAGGACTCAGATGCAGGTCTTGCTGAATCCGTATCTTCCTGCCCATGATTTCATTCTCAAGGGGGCAAATAGGTTCTTAAAGCATGAGTTTCCTTAAAGTGTCCAAAGAGGCTGAATCTGTTCTCTCTCCTTCCCACTCTCACATTTTAACCTTAATTGTATATCACAGACTAAGACCTCTTCCTTCCTCTTCTTTCCTTTTCTTAGATTGAGATATAAATGACGTATAACCTTGTATCAGTTGAAATTGTAAACTGTTGTTGATTTGATACATTTGTATGTTGAAACACGATTACACCATGGCTAACATCTCTGTCATATCACATAATTATCATTTTTATTTTGTGACGGGAACAATTAAGAGCTAGTGTCTTAGCAACTTTGAAGTTTGTACCATAGTGTTGTTAACTATAATTGTGACATTGCATTAGCTCTCTAGGACTTATCTACTAGTTCCAAGTGTGCACCCCTAAAAAACACCTCCCCAGTACCCTCCACCAGCCTCTAGTAACCACCATTCTACTCCCCTATTTCTTAATTGGTCTCAAGTTTCAAAGTACCTCAACTGTATCCATGACACTCAAAATATTAAAGATTATATTCATTTTGTTGTTTTTCAGTTGCTAAAGGGAGCCCAGCTCTTTGCGAACCCATGGACTACAGCACGCCAGGCTCCCCTATCCTTCACTGTCTCCTGGAGTTGCTCAAACTCATGTCCATTGAGTCGGTGATGCCATACAACCATCTCATCCTCTGGCCCACCCCACCCCACCCCACTCCACCCCACTCCCCGCCCCCCACCTCCTCCTTTTGCCTTCAGTTTTTTCCTAGCATCAGCATCTTTTCCAGTGAGTCAGCTCTTATCATCAGGTGGCCAAAGTATTGGAGCCTGAGCTTCAGCATCAGTCCTTCCAGTGAATATTCAGAGTTTATTTAAAGTACCTCAACCTTATCCATGACATTCATAATATTAAAGTTTATACTCATGAAATCCTTTATTCATATTAGCTTTTCCAGAGGGAAGTTCCCAATCTTTTTTGTATTGATTCTGGGAGGGGACTCTGCTTTCTGACATTTTCTTGAACAGTTGGAAGAGCAGGGAAATGGAGGCTTGAGAGTTATTTCTGCAGGATGGCGTTCTCAGCTTTGTGAAAAAACCAGTGGGTACTGTCTACCCAGCCATTTGATAGATGCCAGGTTAATGTTTATAATGCCATGGAGTGCCAGCTTTTTTGCTGGGCAGACCTGAGTTGAAACCTTGGTCCTACCCCTGTGTGCTCTGGGGAGGAGTTTCAGCTTGGTGCACTCTGGATCTCTCATGGCTAAATGGGGCCATCTAGCTCCTAAATGGGGGTGTGAAGTTTCTCACTGGGCAGGGGGTGGAAAGCCCTGGCTCAGGGGAATCTATCATTCAGTCTCTGAGGCTGAAGTGACAGTTCTAGGGGAATGAGATAGCACAGGGCCACATGTGGCCTTTCCTTCTGTGAAATGGAATGTTTTCTGCTCTGTGCTCTACAGTAAACAAGCCTCTTCCAAATGCAAATATCTGAGCCCAGATGAAACAAAGCCAGCTACTTCCTCCTGGTAAGTGCAGAGGAGCAGGGGGATGTGAGAGGCGGCCATCTCTTAAGGTAAACAAGGGAATTAGTATGTGAACAATGAAGGAAGCAGGATTGGCCCCAGATAGCTAGATGCACATGAAAGAAATGATTTCAGCAAGCCCGGACGCTTGCATCGTCCCACACTAAGATAGCTAAAACTCTTCATATGAGATATTTGTTTTTGTTCAGTCGCTCAGTCGTGTCCAACTCTTTGTGATCCCATGGACTACAGCATGCCAGACTTCCCTGTTGTTCACCATCTTCCAGAGCGTGCTCAAAATAATGTACGTTGAGTCAGTGATGCCATCCAACCATCTCATCCTCTGTCTCCCCCTTCTCCTCCTGCCCTCAATCTTTCCCAGCATCAGGGTCTTTTCCAATGAGTTGGCTCTTCTCCTCAGGTGGCCAAAGTATTGGAGCGTCAGCCTCAGCATCAGTCCCTCCAATGAATATTCAGGGTTGATTTCCTGTAGGATTGACTGGAAATCTCTTCGTGTGAGAGATTTAGTTTCCTCCTTATCAACAGTAATCTTTTAACATTCACATTACCTGCCCCTGGCCGAAAACTTGTATACAGCCTGGCTCCTCCCCTGCCTCCTTGAGTCAGCTTTCTCGGGGTCACCTGAGATACTGTCTCTGGGCAGAGAAGCCTGGTGGGCTACAGTCCATGGGGTTGCAAAGAGTTGGACACTGAAGTGACTTAGCATGCACACATACAACAGAGAAAACACACACACACACACCCCTTACTAAAGAAATACTGCCTATAGTTGTTTTGTTTGGCCATGCTGGGTCTTCATTGCTGCAAGGACCTTTCTCTAGTTGTGGTGAACAGGGGCTACTCTTTGCTGCATCTCACTGTGGTGGCTTCCCTTGTTGTGGTTCCCAGGCTCTAGAGCACAGGCTCAATAGTCGTGGTGCATGGACTCAGTTGCTCTGAGGCATGTGGAATCTTCCCAGACCAGGGACTGAACCTGTGTGTCCTGCATTGGCAGGTGGATTCTTTACCACTGCACTACCAGAGAAGCTCTTCTTGTAGCTTTATCCAACACAGGCTTCTCAGAGATTCTGGCAGCTTCTTTTACCAGCACCCCCTGCAAAGCCAGGAAGATTGTTGCCTGGAGACTCCCATGGACCAAGGTGGCTGGCAGGCTACAGTCTGTGGGGTCACAAAGAGTCAGACACAACTGAAGTGAAGCAAGCAAGCAAGCCTGCAAAACCTGGAGTAGATGTCGTATCCCCCAGGGAGGTGTTTGCTGGGTGTTTGTTATTAGCTTCTGACTTACATGAGCCCTTTTGCTTCTTTCTGCAAGTCAGGCATTTCAGTGACTTTAAATAATACTAGTAATTATAGTCTTTGTCTAGACAGCAACTTTCCCCCTTTGCCCGATGATAGCTAGACTCACAGGCCCAGAATTCCTAAGAAAATAAGGAGAAACATTGGTTGCCAGGCAGAGGTTCTTATGCCCTGGGGGATGGGGGTGGTGGCGGGAGGCAGTGACTCCCAGACTCGACAGCTGTGCTGGGTCTGGATGCTCTGTACCAGTGATACAGGGGCCACTCTGTACCCCGGGCTCCGTTTGCATCTTCTTTGCCTCTAAGTTGACGGATGTTTTAAATCCATAAAGAAGATAAAGAATCTGCCTGCAATGCAGGAGACCCAAGTTTGATCCCTGATCGGGAAGATCCCCTGGAGAAGGGAATGGCTACCCACTCCAGTATTCTTGCCTGGGAAATTCCATAGACAGGAGCCTGGTGGGCTACAGTTCATGAGGTCAGAGAGAGTCAACTTGACTAAGTGACTAACACTTTCACAAAGAAGGCTGAGCACCAAAGAATTGATGCTTTTGAATTGTGGTGCTGGAGAAGACTCTTAAGAGTCCCTTGGGCAGCAAGGAGATCAAACCAGAGAATCCTAAAGGAAATCAGCTCTTAATATTCTTGGAAGGACTGATGCTGAAGATGAAGCTTTGATACTTTGGCCACCTGTGGCGAAGAGCTGACTCGCTGGAAAAGACCCTGATGCTGGGAAAGGTTGAAGGCAAGAGGAGAAGGGGGTGGCAGAGGATGAGATGGTTGGATGGCATCACCGACTCAATGGACATGAGTTTGAGCAAAGTCCAGGAGATGGTGAAAGACAGGGAGACCTGGTGTACTGCAGTCCATGGGATCACAAACAGTCAGACAGGACTGAGCAATTGAACAACAGATGCATCAACTGTAGAATGCACAGTTATTTAGTGTAGCATTGATTTTAAAAGTTGCTGCCAGGCCTAACTGTAAAACACCACCAAGACTAAGGCACACCAGCTGTCAGAGATGTGAACATGTGGAAACAGGGAGAAGCAGAGAAGCATCTTAGAGGAAAATAGAACTTAAGCTGGTCTGTGGAAACTCCTGGAAGAAAAGGGACAGGGACCTTAGCATGGCCTGGGCTTTCAAAGGCAAACATTTAAATGGCAGGAAAAACCGTGGGGTCCCCAAAAAAGGACCAACCAGGTGGGTGGCATGAGGGTCTCTGGACAAGGGTCAGGGCAGGGACCGGGACCACGTGGGCCCCAGTGGGCTGCAGCTCTGGGGTTTGCGGACACACCCAAGTGCTATCGGTCTGTGCCTGTGATGAGGAAGAGAGGCCCGTGTGAGGGTGGGCGCTGGACCACACGCCTGGGCTAATGGTGTGGCCTGCAGTCTGATGGCAACAGGGGCTTTAGGGAGCCAGAGGCTGGGAGAGGGAAGAGTGGTAAGCAGTCTTTAGGGTGAGTTGAATATAGATGCTTCCTGGGCAGGCATAAGAGGCCTTGGGAAGGTAAACAACTGCCCAGGTCACATCGCCTGCACCCTGGAGGGAAATTCCATCCGCCACTCAGGGCTGCAGCCAACCACTCCCCCACCTCCCCGCCCAGACCAATCCCTTCTTTCAACCGATGGTGGAGTCTGAAGGAAACAGGAGCTATGACTCTGTTAGCACTGATCATCAGAAGAGCTTCCTTGTGATTATCTATAATGAATCAAAGGTGTCACTGATTTATTGCCTACAGTTTAAATTCCATTTATGCCTCTGAAAACTAAGCCTTGTGAAGCAGTTCACAGTCACATGCTCTTTTGTGTGGGGGAAAAAGTTATTCATTTCCTAATCCTGTCTGGTGTTTCCAACCCTGGATATAAAGCTGCTTTGTCCCTAGAGAAAGCAGCTTTGAGAGACAGGTCTTTGCTTCTTCAGCTCTAAGATGACACTCTGCTTTGTCCTTAGAGAGGGTCTTCCTGGGGACTGCACTTTGAAAGGAAGCCAGGTAGCAGCCAGACTGGCAGTCCAGAGATCTGAGCAGAATTAACTTGTCAAAACACAGTCCAGTTGTTAGACATATCCCCTGTTTCCCTCTTTTGTCTTTATCCTGTTCCAAATTTAGATCGAATCAGGGAACATGAAAGGGAGATAGGTGATACGAAGATGCTGTAAATGAGAATCTGTCCTGTCCCTTGCCACACATTTTGAAACTCCCTTTTTTAAGGGTTTCTCTGGTAGCTCAGACTATAAAGAAACTGTCTGTAATGCAGGAAACCCAAGTTCAGTCCCTGGGTCGGGAAGATCTCATGGAGAAGGGAATGGCTACCCACTCCAGTATTCTTGCCTGGGGAATCCCATGGACAGAGGATCCTGGCGGACTACAGTCCATGGGGTTGCAAATAGTCAGATAAGACTGAGTGACTTTCACACTAATTAAACTAAATCCTTAAAAACTATCAGTCGTCTTTATTCTGTGTATATGTTCCGCCTCCTGTGTGAGAACAAACCCAAACAATACAAATACATAGAAAACTCCACAGTAGTGTTTGTTAGTTGGATTGTTTTGACAACACACAAAGGACCCTTTCCTGAGCTTAAAAAAATAAATAACAGACTATGTTGATATGGTTACACCTTCAAAGACATAATTGGATGATTTTGGTTTGATTTCTGTGAACTTAAGAGCTTAAATTTCTTTTTTACTGGCTTCTAGGCGCTCATTCTTGTACATCAGACATCATTCACTCTTTCCATAATCCTGCCAATATATTAGGTTATAATTTTTTTAACAGAGGTGTAATTGACATAGAATGAAACTCTTTTAACTCTGGCTGCAAATTATGCATTGCTCACACTTGAGCCCCTGCCCCCAGTTGTCTCCAGTCTCCTGATGGAGCTGCCATTCTTGAAGGTTTGTTTGCAAGCTCTGAGTGGGAGCTCCAGTCACTTAGCAGGCGCCCCGACCCCATAGTATGCCCTGGGCCACAGAGTGAACTGTGCTCAGTGGTGGTTGGTACCATGAAATGTGAATGACTCTGCTTTCCCAGCTAGATGGGATGTGGTTTACTCACTGCCTGGAGAAAACCACATGCACTTAATCTCAAGCCTTTCATCTGACAAAATATGCATCATCAATTCCATCGCATCATTTAAATATTCATCATTTTTGAATCTGAAAAATTTTAAAACAATGCTAGAAATGACACCATTCTCCAACACATTTTTAAAAATTATTTATAGAAAAAGAAAATAATTGGAGTATGCTACAGTAATGGAAATCATAACCACGTAGTTTTAGAAAATACGTGTTCGGTTTTTGTTTTTGCTTCATATTCACATCCTTGCTGCAAAACGCAAGTTCCTGCTTTATTTCCTGGAGTCAGGAACACAGAGTTTCTTAGCATGGCTTCCTCAGGAGTATGGAGACAACCAGTAACCAAACACAGTATAAAAGAATGAGGACTTCAGAGCCAAAAAGTTTATGGACCAGCTGGGTTGGGTGGTAGAGATGACAACCTTGAAGGTACTGTATATGTATGTGCATGTGCTCTGTCATGTCCAACTCTTTGCAACCCCATGGAGTGTAGCCCACCAGGCTGTTCTCTCCCTGGGATTTCCCAGGCAAGAATACTGGAGTGGGTTGTCCTTTCCTCCTCCAGGGGATCTTCCCAATCCAGGGATCGAACCTGAATCTCCTTTGTTTCTTGCATTGCAGGCAGATGCTTTACAGCTGAGCCACTGGAAAAGCCCAGGGGACAAAGAGTGCTGGGGAGCCCTCCCCTCTCAAGATGCCTGCGAGAGCCATGTGCCCCAGTATTTGTTTCTTACTCCACATCACTAACTTTACTCTGCATTGCGAGGCTGACAAATGAGTGAGCTCCGGAAAAAGAGGCTTCCTCCTGCAGTCTGGCTCTTTCTCTTAAGTCACAGAATTAGGAAAGGAAATGTCTTAGCAATCCTCCTTCCAGCCTGAGCACAGTCCTCAGAGCATCACTCAATTTTATCACCTGTTTGAAGAAAACGTTTTCCACGTGTGTGCCTGTCCACGCAGGCTGCGGCCGAGACCTGAGAGTTCTCTGAACACAGAGATTCTTTCAAAGGAGACAGAGAAACTAGTCGTGTACAGACTTGAGGGAGCTCCCACTTTTGCCCATTGATTGGTGACTTGTTGGGCTTCCCAGCTGGCGCTAGTGGTAAAGAACCTGCCTGCCAACGCAGGAGACATAAGAGACGTGGGTTCGATCCCTGGGTTGAGAAGATCTCCTGGAGAAGAAAATGGCAACCCACTCCAGTATTCTTGTTTGGAGATTCCCATGGACAGAGGACTCTGGCGAGCTACAGTCCTGGGGTCGCAAAGAGTCAGACGCGACTGAAGCGACTTAGCATGTACACACACATAGCCACTGAAATCTGTACAGAGCATTTCTCACTGAAGGGCAAGCAGTTGACACGGTGCTGGTGTTTGCAGAGCCAAATGTCAAAAAGAGTGAAGAGACAGAGAAGGTGGTCCTGCTCTCCTTCCTTCCTCTTAGGGTGGGGTACATATTTTATAAGCAGTGGGGAAATTCTGCTAGGACTATTCTCCATGTGGTTTTAGAAATTCCAAATAAAGGTGTCTCTGGGACTTTTCATACCATTTTCTGCAGCTGAATCCAGTTTGTATTGTCATTCAGTCCACTCTGAGTACAAGTCAAACCTGACTTTGCAAACAGCTAACTTTCACTCCCACACAGGGTTCTAAAGCTTGGATTTCTTCCTCTCGTTTCTAAAACACAGTTTGAATGTCTTTGTTGGAGCTTTAGTATTTGGGGTCTGGCTGAAGCAAAATGAAATGGCATCATGCTGGCTAGAGTTGAGCATTCAGCATGTTAGAAAAAGTCTTGAGAGAGCGGGCAGCAGGAATAGACAGGCATCTACGCTCGGCAGGCCATCAAAGGGACAGAGAGAGCCAAGCCTCAGAAGAACCCCAGGGATCCACATGACGATTGGTAGGGGCCAGCAGAGGGAAAAGCTTTCTTGGGGCGACTGTTCCAGAACTTTCCACGGGTACACAAAGGGACCCTAGAAGCTGATCTCTGACTCGAATATTGCTGCATCAAACCAGCTTTCAGAGACTGTTTAAAATGGGTCTCTGGAGACTTCCCTGGTGGTCCAGTGGTTGAGACTGCTCTCGGTGCAGGGGATCCAAGATCCCCCAGGCTGCACGGCATGGCCAAAAAATAATTAATTAAATAAAAGCTAAAGTAGAATGAATCTCGGCTGCTCCTTTTGCTCCTTGCTGCTCTGGTTTGCATGCAGGGTTATGGGATTGGGGTGGGAGGGGAGGGAATGGCTCCAGTCCAGCGCCTGGCCTGAAAGGGATGGATCAGAACATGAAACCGATGCCCAGGTCTTAGGAAGGAAAATTGTGCTGTGTGATCCATACCAGAGTGAGACACCAGGAGGGCCTGGCAGGCAGCATGCCACAACAGTGGCCGGATAAAGGAGTTCTCTAAGGGCCCCGGCCATGGCAGGATGTCACCTGTTGCCTGGACACCAAAGGGCAGGCAGCTGAGCTGGGAACTCTGAGAGGCCTGATAAGGACCAACCCTCCCTGCCGTCGTGCGGGTCACGTCTCTCCCAGCCGGGGCTGTCACGCTCCTACACACATCTGAGGAGGGTCAGGTGAGGCGGGAACGAATGCAGCCTGTGAGTAGAAGGATGCTGATGAAGTGGGGGAAGGTGCCCCCACGTTCCCAATGGGGGTGAAAGAGAACAGTTGCTTCCTCAGTGGTGGATAAGAACATTTTTGCTCACATGCTCAAGAAGAGATTGGACGATTCTTAGCAAACCACTAGATGTTAAAGAAACCGTGGATTTGAATACCAATGGTTTTAAAAGGTAAAATTAGCTGACCCCCTAGAAAAAAACTGAGATGAGGTAGGAAGATGCCTACCTATTTAGAGAATTTGCTGGAAGAGATTTCAAAGGGTTATTGTTGTGTTTTGTTTCCAGTAATAACAGCTCTATCAGAAGCAATGAAACTATGAATAGAAATAATAATATGTAGTAATCCCATCACAAGGAGAATGTTGAAAGCTCATAGTCCCATTTCTTTTTGGTCCAATTTTAGATTTCCCTACAAAAGAGAAATAACAAGGACTGTGGCAAAAACTCTTTTTCTCTTGTCTTGGAAAAACATTTACTCCATAATTATAATTTTTGATTCCATACTAATGAAGTGAGATGGATGCAGGGGTAGTTGAAATTCACAGCTAATTCATAAATATTATCTTGCCAAGAATTTCAGCCTCGCTCCAGCAGACCTTTATATATAGAGCGCTGAACTAAGCTAACCTGTTTTGGGCTTGGAGGCTTTAGCGTTCTTTGTGCCTGATGTTGGGTGAGCTGACACAGAGGAGAATTCAGCACAGTCATGGCGATCTTGTTTCAGCTAAAGACAGACTCTGTTAGGGATTGTTCTGGGTGTCAGGAGGCCTCGGTGGGCGTTACAAGAGGCTGAGCCCTAGAGTCAGTGGTTAGGAAATCTGAGAGGGTGGGGCTGTAATTAATTCTGCAGAGGTTGGCAAAATTCCAATTCAATTCTGTGTGTGTGTGTGCACGCGCACACTCGCTAAGTTGCTCCAGTTGTGTCCAACTCTTTGCTACCCCATGGACCATAGCCTGCCAGGCTCCTCTGTCCATGGGATTCTCCAGGCAAGAATACTGGAGTGGGTTGCCGTGTTTGTCTCCAGGGGATCTTCCCAACCCAGGGATCGAACCTGAGCCTCTTACGTCTCCAGCATTGGCATGTGGATTCTTGACCACTAGTGCCACCTGGGAAGCCCAATTCAATTCTAAGTGAAGTGAAGTGAGTGAAGTCGCTCATTTGTGTCTGACTCTTTGCGACCCCATGGGCTATAGCCTAACAGGCTTTGCTGTCCATGGGATTTTTCAAGCAAGAGTACTGGAGTGGGTTGCCATTTCCTTCTCCAGGGGATCTTCCCGACCCAGGGATCGAACCCAGGTCTCCTGCATTATAGGCAGACGCTTTACCCTCTGAGCCACCAGGGAAGCCCAATAAATACTTATTCCCAACAGAGGCTGTAATCCTATAGTCTTTCCTGACCTGAATTAGTCCAGAACAGGTACCAGTCCATTAGGGACCACCCCTGTAGTCCATGGGCTGCCAAAATTGTTCAAGCTGGCCAACCCTAAGTCTGCTCTGTGGCTTACCCCACCTTCCCACTCCTTTCCGAATAAACCCCTGACGTTGGGTAAGCTGACATAGAGGGGAATTCAGCAGAATTCATGAAACATGAATTAGTAACTTATTTTCCAGGGCCTGGGCCACGCTCTGCCCAGTCCTCTTCTCTCTGGATGGACCCTGGTTCTTCCCCACATGGCCCTGTGTGGCTTGGTGTGCATCCTTTTCTAGGGATCTGCCAGGGGACCTTCCCGACCCAGGGATCAAACCTGCATCTCTTACGTCCTCCTTTATTGGCAGGTGAATTCTTTACCACTGGCACCACCTGGAAAACCCAGAAACCTCTTTATACTGCCCATTGTTTATAATAAAAGAGAAATCACCCTAAGTCATCAGCTTTAGCAGATTTGCTAAGTAGGGAATGTTACAGTCATACGATGCATTACTTAGCAATCATCCGACATGGCATTTCATGCCATGTGATAATAAAAATAATAGCATATCACTAATTTAAGAAATCAGTTAATTAAATGGTATTATGGTATATTCCTTTTTCATAAAATAGACATAGACATATACATGGAGATTAAAAACTGGAGATATCTCTGGGTCATGACATCATACTTATCTTGTGCGAATGTGTTTATTTTTCTTCATTTTCCATGTGCTGTATAGTAAATGTGCATTGGGCTTCCCAGGTGACTCAGTAAAGAATCTACCTGCAAGTGCCGGAAACATGGGTTCAATCCCTGGGTCAGGAAGATCCCCTGGAGAAGGGAATGGCTACTCTCTCCAGTATTCTTGCCTGGAGAATTCCAGGTACAGAGGAGCCTGGTGGGCTACAGTCCACGGGGTCACAAAGAGTGCTCAGACATGACTGAGCCCAATGCACGAAACATGTGTCAGTAGTTTAACTTAATTTCCAGTACATAGATTGCATTGTCCCTATAGCAGCAAGATGCACAATGAGACGCCCCTCCTCCAAAGGCTGGGGAAGTTCCACACAGGGGTTTTGTGAATGGTGGGAGCTGAATAACCCCAGGCAGTCTGGCCTAAAGACAAAGCCTGGTGGAAGTTTGTTTCTAAGCCTCACCTGCTAGTGGGTGAGAGGCTCTGGTACCAAGCTTCCTGGCTCAGGCTTCATGGCTCCAGGTGATCGGAGGCTCCCCTGGCCACAGGGCTGTTATTAGAAGTGGGCAGGGATGGATGATGCAGTAGCGATGCTCCAGCTGGTGTAGAGAACTCATAATTAGCAACAGCGGGGTTACAGAGCCAGGAGACCAGAGAGAAAGAAGGGGAGAGAAACAACCACCAAGGGCAAGAATAATCCACTCACCATATCATCACTCCCTTAATAATCAAGCAGTGATGTGCTTACATTAAATACTCTCTTTAGAAAAATCTGAATGCAATGGCTATGATAAAATACAATAACTTGTGGAAAGGGTGAACACAAGAGCAAACAGTAGTTAATCCATCTACAAGGAAAGGAAATCAACATTGATCAATTCAAGTTGAGATCTCTGTTTTCATGAGAAAACCATTCTTTCTTTTTCAAATTTAGGGATGAGAGTAGCACTGCCTGCCATTTTCAATTCCTCAAAAACACGCAGAGGAACACAAAACATGGAAAACTCAGGTGCATTCGAAACAAAAGCCCAGAAAACATTTGTTGCGTGTAACTAAAGTCATGTGATGTTTTTATAACTATGAAGAATTATTATTACAGTGTGGGTACCCCCAAATTTTAAGTCTGCTCTGTTCACAAGACAGCTGCTTCCTGACAAATAACCTGCGACAATTTCATAACACGGAGTTCGGAAACCTCATTAGACCACACGCGTGGTGCAGCTGAAGCCCTCAGTGGTTTCTGAGGGTTTGTGAAAATGTAATTAGGCAAACCACAGGTGTCTGCAAATGCGGTGCTTTTGCTCCAGACGGGTGGGTGGCATCTTGGGGGATGCCCCAGAGTTTTCACGGGGACGAATCACTCTCAGTGTCAGCAATGGGAACAGACACCTAAGATGGTCTTTTTGCTCTTGCAGGAGAAAGGACTGCCAACAGATGGATTAAAGGATGAATCAATGCCAGCTTTGGTTATGTCCCTGTGTGTGGCAGAAAATGCTGATGGGAACTGGGACACTGTTTATGCTACGAAATGGGACCAATTGTGGTCACTGATTCCTGGGCCCTTGCAGGACATTTCTGTAGGACTGACTATAGGATCTAAGCAGAAAATACCATCTCACCCCTGGTAGAGGTCAATCCCGGTGCTCCTCCATAAAAGCAGCCCATTGGCCATCCTGATGGCACCAATGGTGAGGTCTCTGATGGATGCTCCATCTACTAGCTGGTGATGCTAAGGTAATAGGAGGAGGCAGATGAAGTACCAACATGCTCTCTGGACCACGGAAGAAGCATCCCCAGGAAAGGGAACCACTGAAATGTTCTACCATGGGGGAAAAAAACAGAAGCTTTGGAATCTGACAGATCTAAGCTTGGGCTCTGGGTACACCATCTACCACTTTTGTGACCTGTTCAGAAGTATTTATTTGCATGCTTATTTGGAGTTGCAAAGAGTCGGACACGACTGGGTGACTGAGAGTTTCGTATGGCTGAGCCTCACTTCTCGCTTCTGTAAAACTGGAGAAATAATATTGTCCTTCTGGCATTTCAGTGAGGATTAAATGATATGACATGTGGAAAGATTATTTTGAGATATATTAGTTGATGTATGCTCCCAAATTCCCTCTCTCTTACACACAACACACACACACAGACACAACCACACACACACTTTTTAATCTCAAAGCAAAGCAACTGCAGCACCTGCCCCCTCCATGTCTTTCTTGTCTGGGTGTGCACATGGAGGTGACTGTAGAGGTCAAGTTGTGGCCGGGTGGGTCTGGATACTTAAGACCCAGGCCAGCCCCCTGGGTCGTTTGTGCCCTAAAATAGTGGATCCTTCCTGCCCTAGAAAGAGGTTGGTGGAGAGGGTAGGGGCCCCAGAAATAATGTGGAGGAAGTGGGCAGATCTAGAGGGACGTATCAGAGAGGGTTCCAAAGTGGAGGGATGCCCGTGGCTGCTGCCCCCTGGGAGGGACAGGGGACTGGGAGGAAGTTCACGCCCGAAGTAATGGAGAAGAGCTGTCTTTGCCTGAGATGATGTTTTCTGCCATTGGGCAGAATGGGGCTGAAAAAGAGGCTGAGTTCTAGAATAATGAAGCCTGCTCACTGTCTTGCATACTTGAGTGAATGGCCAGATGATGCAAACCGGCTCTGTATTCAGAGTTGATGGTGCTCCGCAGACTTTGCATAAAGCATGGCTGCTATCACTCTGCCAACCGGATTGCAGTGAGTTACTGTGGCACCCACCCCAGCAGCCTGATTGCCAGGAACTGGTCTCAAGACGTTCCATGAAGATATGCCAGGGTCCCTGGGAACACGGATCGGGCACCACCCCTGCTTGTGGCCTGGTGGTCAGCGGTGTCCCCCAAGCCTACCTGCAACCTGGCCCTCTTTCTCGTCTGTGTCTCTCTGCTCCTCAAGGGATTCATTCCTGCTGCAGAACATACGTGCGCGGGTCTGAATCCCATAGTCACAAAGTCACGTGTGTCAAAATGAAACTTGATTTCTCTATAAACGAAGATTGTGAGCCCCATTTCCACACACGGCAGAAAACTTGTTATTGCTGATTGAAAAGAATGTGTTCGAAGGATTCCTTGCTGTATTTTGGGTACATCATTTGGATGTTCTCCTTTCCCTTCTCATCACCTCTCCCCACAGGTCCTCTAAGAATGCTTGAGCTTCAACAGCAGGGAGCATGTATTTCTTCTTTATTCAGCTCGGTTCAATATGGTCACGGCTAATGTCACATCCATTCGAACATTTTCCCTTGAATTCTCCCATGCTTGGTCTACTGCTGAGGGCCCCCTGTTCTACTGAGTTTTGGTCTTCAGGTTGACCCAGGTCACTGCGTGTCATCTTGGTACTGTTGTTGCTATTGTTTAGTAACTAAGTTGTATCTAACTCATGGCGACCCCATGGACTGTAGACCGCCAGGCTGCTCTGTCCATGGGATTTCCCAGGCAAGAATGCTGGAGTGAATAGCTATTTCCTTCTCCAAGGGATTTTCAAGATGTGGGGATTGAACCCTAGTTTCCTACATTGGCAGGTGGATTCTTTACCAAAGAGCCACATGGACAACTCTGTGTCATCTTAGCCATGCTCAAAACCACAAGATCTCTTCAAGGGCCCCCTGCCCACCAGTCCTTCTTGGGGATACTTGGGTCTTGGAAATCTTTTTCATTTTTAAACTCTTTATTAAATTTGTTACAATATTGTTTCTGTCTGTGATTTTTTTTTTTTTTTTTTTGGCCTTGAGGCATGTGGAATCTGAACTCCTGGACCAGGGATTGAACCTGCAACCCCTGCATTGGAAGGCAAAGTCTTAACCACTCGACCATCAGGGAAGTCCCTTGAAAATCTTTTGGATAGGCATCCTGCATTAGCTTATGAAAAGCTACCTCCCTCCTAAAATCTCAGTGGCTTGTAATAATAAAGGTTTATTCTCACTCACATTACATATCAACTGAGACTTTGATCAATGTCCTCTTATCATTGGGATCCAGGCAAAAGGGGTAGCCTCTATGAGTGCAAATATTTTGAGCAAATAATACAATCGACTGGACTCCCTTACTGCTCTGGAGTTGGGAGAGGTTTGGAGCAGAAAAGAGGTACATGTTCAGCTCCTCTGCTTAGAATACCTGCTCTACTGAATACCAGCTATTCCTTGTCTGTGGGCTACCAGCCTTCACTTCAAGACCATCTACTTTTCAGGCTCTACTGCTCAGATGCCCCTAGCCTCAGGTGGTCCATTCTCTCTCCCCCTTGAGTCTAGCCCAGAGGGTCTGGGAGAAGGAGCCTTCCCCAGGCATCCCTGGCCACACATGCCCTGGCCATGCTCTGCTTTGGAAACTTCCCTCCCATCAGCTGCTCCATCTTCTCTTTTGGCTTAGAGCACTGCTGAGATGTCACCGCCCCACTCCCCCCATTCTCTCTGACTTCTCCCAGTCAGCAGGGCTCACAAGCCCTTCTCTGCCTCCAAACAACCTAGCTCTGGCAATAGATATCCTCAGCCATCAGCATCTCCATTATCAGTGAAAAAAGTTTTATTCAGACATCCAACTGATGTCTTTGTTCTTGGTGTGTCTGCCTTTCCCCAATGCAGAGGGTGTCACTGATGGAACAGATTGAGGGTGAACACCACAGGAGACAATGTGGGGGGGAAACAGTTCTTATTTTCTCAGAACTTGATCCTGCCGTGCTTTCCATCAGGCTTTATTGAAATTTCAAAGATAGCAGAAGAGCATGACGATGGATGACTTACACCGACCCAACTTCCTGGGCCTTCACTCCCCCGGCTGGTGGCCACACAGCTGCACAGCGCCAAACTCACTCCTGGCCCCAGGGAGTTGAAGAGGTTCCTCTTCTTCCTCTGGCCCTGTGTTTTCTGCTCCAGGAGAGGCCCCCTGCTGGGTGAGTGACAGCAAGATCATCAATAGAGGGAACCCTTTATCCTCACTCCTTAAAGGTTCCTCTGACCCTGTGTTCCTGACAATAGAATCATATCAGTCTGACAATAAGACAAGTGCCAAAGTCTGGGTTGTTAAGTCTTAAATAACAATTTATGAGAGATATGGGGACTTTCTAGGCAGTGCAGTGGTGAAGAACCTGCCTGCCAATGCAGGAGAAGCAAGAGACGCAGGTTCTATTTCTGGGTTGGGAAAATCCCCTGGAGGAGGACATGGCAACCTATCCCAGTATTCTTGCCTGGAAAATTCCATGGACAGAGACGCCTGGAGGGCAACAGTCCATGAGGTCGCAGAGAGTCGGCCATGACTGAACTCTCTCTCTCTCTCTCACACACACACACACACACACACACACACACACGAGATACAAATAGCTCAGTTGGTGTTGCATGATGCTCAGATTAGCTAGTCCCTACTAAGTGTTTCTCATACCTAGATAGCATATTAAAAAGCAGAGACATTACTTTGCCAACAAAGGTCTGTCTGGTCAAGACTATTGTTTTTCCAGTGGTCATGTATGGATGTGAGAGTTGGACTGTGAAGAAAGCTGAGTGCCAAAAAACTGATGCTTTTGAACTATGGTGTTGACTCTTGAGAGTGAACTATGGTGAAGACTCTTGAGAGTCCCTTGGACTGCAAGGAGATCCAACCAGTCCATCCTAAAGGAGATCAGTCCTGGGTGTTCACTGGAAGAACTGATGCTGAAGCTGAAACTCCAGTACTTTGGCCACCTCATTGGAAAAGACCCTGATGCTGGGAGGGATTGGGGGCAGGAGGAAAAAGGGATGACAGAGGATGAGATGGCTGGATGGCATCACCGACTTGATGGGCATGGGTTTGGGTAGACTCTGGGAGTTGGTGATGGACAGGGAAGCCTGGCGTGCTTCGATTCATGGGGTCGCAAAGAGTCAGACACGACTGAGCCACTGAACTGAACCTAACTAAGAGTTTTTCCATCAATGTTTCAATAAACCTCAGAATCCAGGTCACTTAGGGTCCATTTATTACTACTTAATTAGCCTCGTGGCCATCTCTGGACCAAGCCCCTCCTCCCACTGTTACCGGGCCACTTATCATCCCTCACCTGCCATGCCTCCATCTCTCACTGCTGAAGTCTCATCTTTTAAAAAATTACATTGTAGGCATGCTGCTGTCTTGATCAATTTCAATGTGCCATGTACGTGCTGACCTCTTTTTTAAAGCCCTAGCCTTATGAATCCTGCACTGCTGTAAAGGCTCCAAGTCCTTCTTCATAAAACCCTAAAAGTGAACTCTTTTTTCTCTCTGTTCTGAAAAAAAAGCAACTAAGAAATAATTAGTGAAAAATTAGCCAAGCAAGTGACCTCTGGGGCTAAGCATAATTTTTCTGTCCTTATGGGTCCCCAAGAGCAATTGAATTAGAATTATTCTAATCATCATTCTGAAGAGGCTGCAGCTCTAGGGTGAGGGACTGATATCTGATGCCTGGACGGTGGCTGGTGCCCTCCATCCACTGAACCCAGGAAGCTAATAAGGGATTTGATAGCTCCTGGCTCCCACCCACTTGTTTCATGCAGAAGAACCAATTACCATCATTGGTGACTCCGTAACAAGGAGTGAGGTGATACAAGCTACAACCCAAGACTACCAGTTCATCTTCCTTTCCATCCATTTCACAGTCATGTGGGCTTTCTGTTTTTAAGCACGAGCAAGATGTAACTCACTTATAATTCTTTACAGATTCAAGTCAGGGTATTTTTATTCTACTCAAACAGCACCATTGTTGGGCTGCAAATTCAATTGAAGGGTTTGGAAATCGACAAGAAAAATAATTGTCTGTTATTGTTAGCTCATCTTACTTCTTCTTAGAGTGGCTTCTTTTTGGAAGACAGAAGGACTGGTTTTGAATACACCTGCTCTACTGGACTGCACAAAAGGAAATTAATGTCAAGTGTGACAGCCAATCCCTCGCCCATCTCGGTTTTTAATATTCCACGAGCACCATCATTTTTCAAGATTGTATTCATAAGGAAGATTTCAGAGTGCTGATGTCCATGTAATTCTTATAGATGAATGGATACTTTTCAATTTAATAACACCTTACATTTAAGCTGGCGTGGGTCGTCTTTAATTGCTCAGCAGGCTCTCGTCTGTTCCTCCAACTTTCCCTGGAAACAGGTGGAGGTGTCCTTCCTGTTACACAGCTGAGCCATGCAGGATGAGTCGCAGACAATTTAAGAGCTTCCATGGCTGATTAGGGCTTCCCTAGTAGTCTAGTGGTATAGGACCTACCTGCCAATGTAGGAGACGTGGTTTCAATCCCTGGGTCAGGAAGATCCCCTGGAGAAGGGAATGGCAACCCACTCTAGTGCTCTTGCCTGGGAAATCCCATGGACAGAGGAGCTTGGCAGGCTCCTCTGTGGGTCACAAGCAGCTGGACATGACTTAGTGACTGAGCACACACACCGTGGTTGATTAAGGGCCAGATCCCACTAGAACTTTGAGTTAAGGGCCAGAACTCCCATTACCTTATCATGCATATGAAAGAGCACTGGATTTGACACCAGAAGACTTGGTTTTAAACCTGAACTTGCTGTTTATTACACTCGTGGCTGCTATTTCACTGGGTGGTTGTGTGGCTAAGTGAGTGCATGAAGGTAAAAAATATGCCACGAATGTGGGCTTCTGTTCCTCTTGTGAATACCAACAGTCTGCCCACGTTGAGGGCAGGAGAGGGCCTCCTTTCACTTGGGGGCTGATTTCAGAAAGTCCTATTGGGTGTGTCTGCCTTAGCAGTTCTCACCTGGGGAGGGCAGTCTCTGGAGACGCTTCTGGTGGCCACAAATGGAGGGCGGGGTTCCTGGCATCTAGCGAGTGGAAACCAGAGATTCTGCTAAGCATCCTACAAGGTACAGGACAGCCCCCCACAAAGACTCTTCCAGCCACAAGCGTGGATGTTGAAGTTGAAAACTCCTCTCAACGAGGGCTTCTTGTTTCTTTAAATGTGTTTTATTCAAGTATAGTTGATTTACAGTGTTAATTTCTGCTATAGAGCAAAGTGATTCAGTTATACATATATATATTCTTTTTCATATTCCTTTCTAGAATGGTTTATCACAGGATACTGAATGTAGTTCCCTGTGCTGTACAGTAGGACCTTGTTGTTTATCCATCCTACATATAATAGCTTGCATCTGCTAATCCCCAACTCCCAATCCATCCCATCCCCAGACCCCTCCCCCTTGGCAACCGTAAGTCTATTCTCCATGTCGGTGAGTCTGTTGCTGTCTTGCAGATATGTTCATGTGTGCTGTATTTTTTTTTTTCTTTCTTTAAAAAATATGGAACGCTTCACGAATTTGCGTGTCATCCTTGCGCAGGGGCCATGCTAATCTTCTCTGTATCGTTCCAATTTTAGTATATGTGCTGCCGAAGCGAGCACGTGTGCTGTATTTTAGATTCCACACGTGAGTGATATCATAAGGCATTTGTCTTTTAAACTAGTGCTTCTTAACCTGAGACCCGCAGATTCAGAGATGGGCCGTGGGGATCTAGGAATGCACCTAAACATTATAAGGTCTGCCTGACGCAAGTGTCCATGACCATCAGTGGATGCTCAGAGAGGTCTATGGTTTCAGATCAGTTCTCATCCTTGCTCTAGCTGTGTTGTGATACAACGTGAGACTGCTCCTTACATGGGGGTTTGTGTCTTCACTGCTTTGGGGGATTTGAGATGGACCAAGTAATGAGCAAGACAATGAAAGATGCCCTGGAAGATCCAGCAGACCAGGGGGTGGCCATTGCGGTTCAGTAGAGAGCGGGTGGTGCTGGGAGAACTCCTCCTCTCTCCAGACGTCTTTGCACTTTGTCCAGGTTAAGTCAGAATGAGACTCGCAAGCGTCTCTGAGTGACCCGCTCATCAGATGAGGAAATACACTTTTCTAGGCAACAGACTACTATCCAACACATCTTCCTCTGTTTGCTGAACAACAGCCTGAGAAGTTTACTTGTGTCGCCTCATTTGACATCATGCTACTCCCACGGTCTAGTTTGTCCCCCACCCAGACCAGATCTGACTCTCTTTCCAGAAGAAGTTAGGAGCCCTGGGAAATCTAAACCTTCAGACATTCAGTTAAAGGACCAGAAAGCAGATGTTGTCACAGTGTGAAAGATTCAATCCTTTGCTAGGACAATGTTTCATAACCTAATAAATTATACCGACCGATGGGAGCCTGATGAAATTATGAATCTTCCCTGCAGAAAACTGCTCATGGAGCCCCCGCACCTAACACTGCCGTTTCAAGATGGCAAGCGTTGTGTTCTCTCTGGTAGGCAAGTAATTACGTCTGGATGAAAGCCTGCCCAGGCTTCTTTGTCATTGTACCCTGCAATATTTATTTCATAAGATCTTGAATTCACTGTAGCCCTTCTCTAGCTTAACTTTCTAAATTGCCCTCCTAGACTTTTAGGCAGTAGGGGGAAATAAGATAGAAAAGGATAGTTCAGGCCAGCTTTCAGACAGAACACTTTATTTGAATGGCTATGGGCTGCTAAATTGGAATCCATTTTTCTTCTCTAATCTCTATGCATTGAACATGTCCAAAATACAAATAGTTATTGTGAGCATTATTGCCCAGTTCATATTGTTTCCAGTGGGGCATGAATTCTGTGGGTGAAAATAGCCTATTTCTCTCTATATATCTCTTGATTATGACTCTGAAAAAGTCCTCGTGGTAGATTATAATCCTTACCTTCCATTTCATTCTGTGTTATTATGCTCAACCCTGGAACATAAAGGAAGTTTACTGCAAATGAGACGGTTATGAAACTTTTTTAAAAAGACAATATTAATGTAAAGGAAATCCTTTAAGGAAAAATTTTTTGAAAAAGCTAGCCAGACCTTCATATGGAAAATGGATAAAATCAAGAAGCACTAATGGGTGAAAGAGTTAATCCTATCACAGCTGAAAGTAATCACACTGTCTTACAGCCACTCTGCTGTCTCCCTGGTCTCAGCCCAGCTTCTAATTCAAATGCCCATTTACAAAAGCCATTGGCTCAGGGGGAAGCAGTCCTGGGAGCCGAGGTGCTCGCCCTTCAGGGTAGATATGGGTTTATTGGTTGTAACAATGTGGCTCTGACCCATAGTCCCCTGTAAGCATGAACTGAAAAAATTGTTTCTCCAGGGCTTTCAATACAATATTTATCTTGGGAGCAAAACTCATTCAGAGACCCTGAAAGAAAAATAAGCTGTCATCCTCTTGTGCACATTGGTAATGCAGGTGAAATCAGGGCTCCCCACACGTGGAGGGCTTGCCCATATCCTAAAGTCTATCGTTAGTTGGCATTTGCAGGCTAACCTCATCAGGTTGATCAATTCCAGCGGACTCAGACACAGCCAGTTAAAGGAGCAGACAGACAAGCACTACAAATCTGAAAGGAAATACTTCCCATGTGTCAGAACATTCTAGAATCCAGGAAACCAGTCTGGCTCTGAGATACTTGGAATAAAGTTGGTTATGATTTAGTGCTGAATAAGCGTGAAGTCTCAACTCTCTGAAATCATGAAACATGATGAAGAGAACAGACTCTGCAAAGAGAAAACCAGGATTCAAAGGCTGAGCCTGTCACCCCTGTGTGTGGATGGAGGGCAACCCACTGAACTCCTTGGGACTGGTTTCCTCATCTGCCTACTGAGGTCTGTACACTGTATTATTCAAGTTGTTGAAATTTAAGTGACATAATATATGTAAATTATGAAATGTTATGGTCAGTGCTCAGAATAATCCCTCATTCAACAAACATCTACTTTGTGCTTATGGGCCAGGGACTTAGCATTTGGGAAACAACAGTAGGCCAAGGACAGAAATCATGCACACACATACAGACAAAACACAGGCATGCACACACAATCACAGAAGCTCATGGAGTTCACATTTTTTTTTAAAAAAGTTTATTTATTTGGTTGCACTAGGTCTTGGTTGTGGCACAAAGGATCTTCCATCTTCACGGCAGCATGCAGGATCTTTAGTTGTGGCATGTGGGACCCAGTTCCCTGATCAGGAATTGAACTCAGCACCGAGTTGGGAGAATGGAATCTTAGCCACTGGACCAACAGGGAGGTCCCAGAGTTCACATTTTATAGCCAATCCCCAATAAATGTTCTCATTTTATAGAAAACACTCAATACATAGTTCTATGAAAAATCTAATTGATTTTTTTTCATCACACGTGCCATATGCATTCCAGAAAGCCTAAATCCTGTTTGTTCAGAAACATTGCACAGAGGTTGTGAGCACCTTGAGAGGATGTTCTTGGTTTTCTAATGAACCCCTTCTCTTCCCCGACAGCTTAGATGCTGCTTCAACCACTCCATCAGCAGTGGCCGAGGAACCAGAGACCGGGGACCACACAGAGAACCTCACGAGGCCCCGCTCAGGACAGAGGCCCTGCCAGCACGGGGCCCTGCCCTGGTCACTGTAATTGCAGCGGGTACAAGTTTTTGGCTTCAATGTGACACTTGAGCTGGTCCGTCTTGATTGTGATGGCCCCTCTTGACCTTCAGCGCAACTTTGTCCCCGCTTAGCGTGTGGAACCATGAATAAAGGCATTGTTGGGGCCTCAGACTGTGGGACTTGGAACGGCTGGCAGGTGAGGGTTCAGCCGATGTCTGTCTCCAGCCGGTCACAGAGGTGACATCCAACACCTGTGACACTGCTGTCCCTCGTCCCAGGGGTAACGGACCAGGCAAAGTCGCTGACCCCTCCTCCAGTACGTTGCAATTTCCTACCACTAATCTCCTTCACATTTAAGAAGGCATGCACAGCTATGCAAATTAGCAGAGGCTGATCAGCTCAGGATTTGAACGAAATTGAGCTGATCTAAAATGAACTAATGGACAAGGAAGAACTTAACTGAAAATTTAGAACACACTCCACAGCCTGCCACCAGGGAAAGAAAGGTTTAAAAAAAGGTAAATACATAAAAAAAGGAAAAATTATATATATACATATATTATAAATATTTAATGATTAAAATATTTGTATGATGGTTTTTAAGCTACCTGTAAGGTATAACAATATTACATTATGATATATATTGCATTATTACATTATATCTTTATAGATATGTACATTATACATATATCTATATATACACATATGTACATATCTGTTTAAATTATGGAAACAATATACAACTTTGTTATATGAACACAATCTACACTAACATGAATCATTTAAAATAAAATTTATATGGTTCACTTTTGAAAATGATATATTCATGATAATTTTTAAATGACATAATGAAAAAAATAAAATTATACATTTATAGGGCTGAGAGGCAAATCAATTAACTATCAGTTTGGTTCAGGTTCAGAATTTATTTTCATGTTCCAAAATTATGTGAGAAAAGATTCAAATTTATTTACAGTTAAAATGTATTTTCTCATTATTTAGTTTGCTGAATTGGGTTAAATTTTTAAAAAAATTATGACATTTACATTTGGTTTAGACAGAGGCTCTAAGAAACCGGGATGACTTCTTTTGTTTCCGTTAAAGTTGCTGCCAACAATTCATGAATTTCATTGTAATTTAAAGATTAAGTTTCTTCCATCTACAATAATAAGCAGTAAAATGGACTTGAGTTTTTATTTGAGGTATCAGAGGGTAATCATAAAGAGGGGGGAAGAATGTGATATAATCGACAAACTAGATCAGAAACCCCAAAATAGGTGTGTTTACATTTTCAGGATTCATGTACCCATTGTGTACGAATTAGAAGGAAAAATTCAAATTATCTCTGAAAAGCAGAAAAGTGATTTTGAAGTTTGACTTGCCCATCCCCTGAGTGTTTTTCTTATTACAAGAAAATAGATGTAATAACTCAACTTGAAACAGTATTACAGTCACGTCTGTGGGTAATCTGTTTGGAATGTTGTGAAAGAACTCAAGTATTTTTTGGTTTTTCTTCTCATGGCTAAAATCAGGTGTAGAACATTATAATTTTTGTATTAATTAGTTTCAAAAGCCCCTTTAAATGAAAATGACCTAGAACTTATGTTAAAATATCACAGTCTTTTAAAAGTAAACATAATACTTCCTCCAGGAAAACAGTAATCTGCAACAAGACACGGAGTCATTGATGTCATTTACTTTTTATGTGTTTTCCTCTTAAGTCTCAAAGTAAGATCACAATGACAGAACCATTAAAATAAAAGTTAAAAAGAGCTAAAAGAGACAACTGAACTAATGCTTATGCCAGATCACCCAGGTGAGAGGATCATTTCCGCAAGAGATACAGAGAGTTGCAAAGTATTTCTCTTACACAGTTTCAGTTCTCTATTTTTATTCCAACCGATTAAAACAACCCACTGTCAGTAGTGTTTTAAAAGTACTGTTTAATAGACCACCAGTACATGTTCGATGCATGAGACAGGGCGCTCAGGGCCAGTGTACTGGGATGACCCTGAGGGATGGGATGGGGAGGGAGGTGGGAGGGGGATTCAGGATGGGGGACACGTCGTGTACACCCGTGGGTGATACGTGTCGAAGTATGGTGAAAGCCACTACAATATTGTAAAGTAATTAGCCTCCAATTAAAATAAATAATTTTTAAAAACACTCCTGTTTACGACTGAACACCGATTTGTAGACCTGGAAGTGTCTTTAGAGAGCCTTCAGTCCCGCCTTCTCACTTTACTGGAGAAGTGAAAGAGATTAAGAGCAGCATCACTGACCTGAAACCACACAGGTAGAAATCACCTGGCTTAGCCCAGAAGCCTCTCTCCCTCCACCCCCGCCCCCAGCACACACACTTGCACCAGCACTTCTAGCTATCAAATTTGCACTCGCCAACGTACCAGAGAGTGGGAGAGCGATTATCTGGTCTCCCCACTTGCCTCTTTTTTCAAATACTCAAAGCTATGGCAACTCCAGCCCTGACTGCCCCTCCCAGGCATTAGGCAAATGAAAGAGAGTGTATAGGCTACCCCCTTGGTATTTTGTGAATAACACTGGTGCATGACATAGATCCTGGATGATCCTTCAAAATAACCTTGAAAGTTCTTTATACCTCTGTGTTTCTCTTTCATTCCTCACTAATAATGGAAACACTGGCTTTAAAAAATTGTGTCTACAAACAATAAATGCTGGAGAGGGTGCAGAGAAAAGGGAACCCTCTTACACTGTTGGTGAGAATGCAAACTAGTACAGCCACTATGGAGAACAGTGTGGAGATTCCTTAAAAAACTGGAAATAGAACTGCCATATGACCCAGCAATCCCACTTCTGGGCATACACATCGAGGAAACCAGAATTGAAAGAGACACGCATACCCCAATGTTCATCGCAGCAGTGTTTACAATAGCCGGGACATGGAATCAACCTAGATGTCCATCGGCAGACGAATGAATGGATAAGAAAGCTGTGGTACATATACACAATGGAATACTACTCAGCTATTAAAAAGAATGCATTTGAATCAGTTCTTATGAGGGGGATGAAACTGGAGCCTGTTATACAAAGTGAAGTAAGTCAGAAAGAAAAACACCAATATAGTGTATTAATGCATATATATGGAATTTAGAAAGATGGTAACAATGACCCTATATGCGAGACAGCAAAAGACATAGATGTAAAGAAGACTTTTGGACTCTGTGGGAGAAGGCGAGGGTGGGATGATTTGAGAGAATAGCATTGAAACATATATTATCATATGTGAAATCCATCGCCAGTCCAGGTTGGATGCATGAGACAGTGTGCTCACGGCTGGTGCACTGGGACGACCCTGAGCGATGGGATGGGGAGGGAGGTGGGAGGGGGGTTCAGGATGGGGAACACATGTACACCCATGGCTGATTCATGTCAATGTATGGCAAAAACCACTACAATATTGTAAAGCAATTAGCATCCAATTAAAATAAATTAATTTTTTAAAACATGGGAAATAGGTGGGTGCTTCACTGTGGCTGGGGGTGGAGGGAGGGATGAGCTGCAAAGGGGCTGGAGGAACCTCCTGAGGGTGATGGAAAAGTCTATATCTTGGCTGCGGTGGTGGTTTCTCCGGTGAATGTCATTGTCAAAAATTAGGCAATGGTGCACTTTCCATGGATTCAGTTTCTGCATATAGACTTCTCCATACAGTAGAGTTTACCAAAACTATGTAGGAATCCCCCAGTAGAGGCTTCTAAAAGATTATTTCTCTTGTTATCTAAAGAATAAAATTGGCTCACTTATTGCTTGATGTAGGTTTAACACGATTGTCAGAAGGTTATTTTAAGAAAGCAATATTTTCTCTTTACATGATATGGGAAATGAAAGATTTCTGGTTCTCAACATGTTCTAACATATGAGGCTGGGTAATTTAATCCAAGATTTGTCCCTTTCCTACACAGGAGGGGACTGAAACTGATCTTCACATATGTGAGAAGAAGCCTTATCTTTTTACCTCTTTGCTCACTGGAGTGGCCACTTTGGTCCACAGGCAAAAAAGAAATGCCTTTTAAAAACCTACTAATTTGTTTATTCTCCATTTGCATGCATGCATGCTCAGTCTCTCAGTTGTGTCCCATTCTTTGGGATTCCATGGACTGTAGCCCACCAGGCTCCACTGTTCATGGAATTCTCCAGCAAGAATACTGGAGTGGGTTGCCATGCCCTTCTCTAGGGGATCTTCCCAACCCAGGGATTTAACCTGCATCTCCTGCATTGTAGGCAAATTCTTTAAGGTTTGAGCCACCAAGAAAGCCCATTTTCCACTTGACCTGATGTCAGAAATATATATAGCCACGCACTAGTGTCTTTTGTTCCCTGCAGCAGATAATGAATCTGCAGTCTGGTAAACTCTCATCAATCCACCTGTTCGCTTCTACCTTACAGCTCTCCTCTTCTCGTGGCTTCTCCCAGAGTCTCTGGGGAGGTTGTCTAAACACACTGCCCTATTTTCATGCAACCTAATGCTCTTCAACCCGATCCTATCTCTTGGATCTTGGATGAAGCTTCAGAGTCAAGGCAGCTGAAAAGGCCTCAGTACTTCTGCTGTAAGACTTAGGTGTTATAAGACTGTGGTATAATAAAATGGGTTTCCTACACTAAATGGGTGGAATTTCACACAGTTTAGTGCAATTAAGACCAGTCAGGCTCTCTGCCTACCATAACACAGCAGGATGCCCTTTGGGGAAGATGCTGTCCCCTTGTATAAGCATGTCCCGGGGGCAAGAAATAGGGACCTGTTCAAATAGGGACCAGGGGACCCGGGTCGTCTCTCCCCTGCCCTTGCTCACGTCTTCTCTTTTCCTGTAGAAGCTCTGCTGTTTATAGGTGTGACTCATGGGAATTCAGGACCATAAGCAATTTAATGACCAGAAATTAGGTAAACAAGCCAAATTTTTCTCTCTCTGAATCCTTTTCCCTAGGGTTATCAAATATTCTTTGTATAGTGGCTTATTTTTCCCTTTGATCTGGTATAGTTTCATAAAAGAATGCCATGTTTTATGCATTTCTCTCTCTAAGTGTATATATATATTTCTATGGACATGAGGAATGGAAACAAGGAGGGATTGCCTGAGGGTGGAATGGAGATCAGAAAGGGGATAGGCATGCAAATCACACCCACTGTCCTCAGCCAGCATCCTTGTTTTACGCTGGTGTATGAGAGAGAGGCAGAATGGAACCAGCCAAGGAGAGTGCATGGGCTCTGAAGCCAGACTTCCTTGGAAAGGAGTCAACCCTGATACCTACCTACTGAGTGAACGTGAACACACACATTGGCTTTATTCAAACCTTGATCAAGAAAATTTTTGGACAATGAATCAGTAAAATTTTCAAAATTGAAATTCAGAAAATTGCAGTTCACTTTGACCTGCAATTCATTGTAAGTTCTTTCATCGAGAGTTTAATTTGCTTTGATAATTTAAATATACTTTAACTAAACTATTTAAATATCTAGTTTATTTTGGAAATAAGGAAACTACTGAGGACTTCAATTCTGGCCAAGATGGAACGGTCCTGTTGTTTCCCATTCCTACCAGCCCTGCTGTTAACGACAAGTCCCTGGACATAACAAAGTCAATAAGCACAGAGGATTCTGGGAGGTGGAGAGCAGCCTAAGGAATCTGCCACTTTGCTGTCAAGTCTGCTTGATCTGATGTTAATTTCTATTTTCTTTTGATTAATGTTGATATGATGTCATTTTCCATTTTTTTTTCTTTCAACCTACCTATACACAAATACACATGATGTTTATTTTAGACAGTATATAGTTGGGTCATTAAAAAAAAACTCAGTCTGCTCATCTTTGTCTTTTAACTGGTGTGTTGTTTTTTTAAGTTTTTTTAAAATGTGGACCATTTTTAAAGTCTTCATTGATTTGTTGCAATATTGTTTCTGTTTCATGTTTTGTGTTTTTGGCCAGGAGTGGTGTGGGATCTTAACTTCTCGGCCTGGGATTGAACCTGCACCCCCTGCATTGGAAGGCAAAGTCTTAATCATTGGACCTCCAGGGAAGTCCCTTAAATTGGTGTTTTAAGATTAATTGAATTTCCACTTAATTTAATTATTAACATGTTAAGGATTACTTCTACCACTTTACTATTTGTCTTCTTTTCCTTTGCTCTATTTTACTTTTTCTGCCTTCTTAGGGTTTATTTGAATATTTTTTAGAATTCTGTTCTGATTTGTATAAAGTTTTCGAGTGTAGCTTTTTGTATAGATATGGAGTGATTGGTCTAGGTATTACATTATATGTATGTAACTTGTCAGTGTCCACTGATCTCAGTGTTTTAAAGTTTGAGTAAAATAAACATAGTTTTCACCCACATAGTCCATTTGCCCTCCCTGTTCATAATATAGTTGACAAGTATTTTCTCTACATATATTGAGAACAACATCAGATAATGTCATATAGTCTTCGCTTCACTCATCTGACACAAGGTATAAAATTTAAGAAAAGGGGAGCCTATAATACTTACTGTCATTTGTGTGTCTTCTCATATGTTGCTGGCAGGCATACAAAATGGCACTGCCACTTGGAAAATTATTTTGGAAATTTCTTTCAACACTCAACGTAGTCACCATATGATCCAGAAATCACACTTTTGAGAATTTATTCCAGAAAAATGGAAACTTACGTCCACACACAAAAATGTGTACACAAATATTCATGGTACCTTTATTTGTAATAAAGACTACAGATTTGGACGTTACCCAGCTGTAATTACAACCCATGAATAGCAAAAAAAGAAAAAGAAAAATTATGGTATAGCAACACCATGGAATTTGACTCAGCAATGAGAAAAGAAGCACAGTTTATAAACATAAGTTGGTTGGAACTCAAGGGAATTATGGTGAGTGAATGAAAGCCAGTCGCAAAAGGCTACATGCTATATGATTTCATTTATGCAACATTTTTGAAATGATCACAGCTATACAGAGATGGAAATATAGAACTCATTTAGTGGTTTCCAAGGATAAGGGACAAGGTTGGGGGCGGGAACTATCAAGTATAGTTCCAAGGATCTCTGTGGTGGTGGAGCTGTTCTCTGTCTTGATTCTTGGGGTGGTTGCACAGATTTACACATCTGTGTGACTAAATCACACAGAACTTTGCACACACACACACTACAGTTCACGTTACTGTCACTGTTACCATGGGAGGAACGTGGGTAGGGGTGCACAGGACCTCTCTGTACGCTTTTTGCAACTTCCTGTGAATCTGGAATTATTTCCAAACAAAAAGTTAAAGAAATACAGACAGATAAACAGAATATAAAAATACTCTCTAACACTCAGCTCTGAATAGAATTTATTTTTATTTTATTTATTTATCATTTTCTTGTTAAGTGTAAATATGAGTCTGTTTGCAAAAAAGACCTATAACATTCACACTTCTTTTGTACTATTTTTAATATAACAATATGTCATGCATAGATTTCCATGTTTACATTTTTTTCTATAACATCCTTAAACGTATTTTTTCAATGACTCAAAACAACCCAGTTGTTTACAAACTCCTTTAGGTAGCAAAACATTTCTTCCTTAAATCCTGGTGTTACAGGGAGATCAATGTGGAGCTGATTTTTTTCAGAGCAGAGAGCTTGAGGCATAATGAGGATTTTTACAGAAGTTTTATTGAAGTATAGCTGATTTAGAATGTTTGCTAATTTCTACTGTAGAGCAAAGTGACTCAGTTATAGGGACGTATATTCTTTGTCATATTATTTTCCATTATGGCTTATCACAGGATACTGTGCTATGCAGTAGGACCTTGTTGTTTATCCATTCTATGTATACTTGTTGGCACTTGCTGATCCCAAACTGTCTGCCATCCCCAGTTGGTCCCTGACACATCTCTGGCAGACCTTAGTGCTATGGAAAAGCAGGTGAAAATTACATCATTTCAAAACACAATGACAAAATGCTGTATCAAATATAATTGATGCTAAATTTTTAATTGTATGCACCCCCTCCCTACCCTTTACCAGCTGTGATAATCACCCTGGCCTCATATTTCAACTTTGTAAGGAAAATGAAACAAATGTTTGAGATGTAGTTGCCATGATGACAAACACTCAGAAGAAAAGCTGATTTTTCTCCTTGTCTTCCAGAAGTTTTCATTTAAAATTCCTGATTTCCTAAGCCGTGTCCATCTTGACAGTTGAGTTGCATACAATGCATCTTCATCTATAGGAATTAGATATTATTGGCATAACACGCTTCACAATGCTGAATTTTTCCTACTGAAATCGAAGACACATCAGACTTCCAAAATCTCCCAGGCAGTAATTAACCTAAGCATGCCCTATGTGGTTTCTGCTAGTCTAAATCATTTGTAAATATGGCACAGTTTCTTTAAAAGTTTTAGCATTTAATAAAATAGCCAAGGAATATAGGCCCAGCTACATGAAATGCTTCTTTCCAAAGCACGTACTAAAAGAGTATGTTTATACTACCGCCAATTGTTCTAAGACAATTAATGCACCATATCAAGTAGCCCATACTACTGCTATAACTGAATGAAAAGGCAGTGTTCTCTCGGTGAGACACGCCTTTGGCAATTCATTCCATTTGCAGGAGTCTCAGGTGCCAAATTTGCTGCTAATCGGGTTTCCTGACTCAGCTGACAGTCCTGGTGGAGTGTCACACTTTTATTTCCTTGTGCTATTTAATGTCACGATTCAACTTCAGGGACAGCGGGATTGCCTCTACCTGATGCACCATGTAAAAAGACAACCAGATTTTCGATGCCCAGGCCCTCCAGTTTTCTGGGGAAAACACTTATTGACACAAATGGTAAAAATCACTCCCAGAAGATTCTCACACTCAGACAAATTTCAGTGTTACCACTGCAAGGCTCACCCTTCCTGCACAACATTTTCAGAACCCGCAAACATCCATCTCATGCCATTTACTGTGCAAATCTCAATTACCTTGCTGCCTGGACTAAAACGCAGTACCCTGGGGGTTGGAGAGCAGGGGCTTGTTCCGGAATTCCAAGATGGATGTAAAGGCATTTCAACCTCGTTAATGTTTCTTGTGAATTTCCGTTAATCATGTTCCATTTCAAGGACTATTACAAAAGCTTTCTGAGAAGCTGCCCAACGAATGGATGAACAAAACTGAAGCTTGAGCTCTTGATCAGTGAAGGCAGGTGAAGTTGGACAAGGGACTGAACGAAGACGTGAGGGCCATGTGCTGGGCTATGCTGGACTTCCCATGGACCGCGTTGCTTCTCATGGGGAAAGGATGCATTTTCTTGTGACACTGCATGGAAGTCATTGCACCCTTCTGTATGGAGTCAGTTTATGTTGTCTTTGAAGTTTATCTCTTTTCTTTTTTTTTTTTTGCTTAAGTCATGCGGCTTGTGGGATCTTGGGTCCAGGGATTGAACCCAGGCCCTCAGCAGTGAAAGTGCTGAGTCTTAACCACTGGACCCCCAGGGAATTCCCACTTATGTCTTTCTTAATGTGGTGTGACCTCCTTTCCCCATAAGACAGGCAGATAATGGACCAATTTTTCATTTGAGATCAGAATTCTTGATATAGAGTTTGATGTATAAGCAAGACTCATTGATAAAGAGAAAGAGGGTCTGTGTGTTCTCAGTGACGTCAAGAAATGGATGTCGGTGATGTGCTGGATAATTTGGATTTGGCTGAGATGCTCTGGGGGCTTCCCTGGTGGCTGAGATGGTGAAGAATCTGCCTGCTATTACAGAAAATGCATGTTTGATCCCTGGGTCAGGAAGGTCCCCTGGAGAAGCAAATGGCAACCCACTCCAGTATTCTTGCCTGGGAAATCCCAAGGACACAGGAGCCTGAGAGTTAGGACACGACTTAGTGACTAAACAACGACAAGACGCCCTGACCCCTCTGCTGAGGTTTGCATCCTGGGTCGAGGCTGTATCACATGAACTTGATTCCCATACTTGTCACCTTTTTCCGAGCTGCCCATAATTTACAATAGACGGCTATCAATTTACAACCAGCACATCATGTATTCTGAGCGGTTCACAGGGACTGCAACACAAACCACATACTTATTAGTGACATAAATCAAGGCTTTGTGTGCCTGAATCAAGATGCAGCCATGATCTAGACCTGCAAAAGCAGAGCTGGGCAGCAGAGCCGGCTTCCCCGTGGTAAACACTAATAACTCCCTCCCCCGAACCCTGGCTGTACAGCTCGAATTCTGTTTCCATGGGAAGAAAGAGCAAGCAGAAAGTCAGCCCAGGGCTTAAATCAGTTATGGCCTCAGAGGACCCCAGATGCGGGAACTTTCTTAACTATGATGCATCTTCACGATGGAGAAGGAAGCCTGGAAAATAAGAGTTGTGACCTGCATAAAAGATAACAAAGGAGCCTTCTGCACAAATAAAAAACCTTCTGCCTGCCAGATCTTTTCTGATAACGAGGATTTTTCTCTGAGAGAGATAGGCACGGCCCAGGCCAGAAACTTTGGCTTGTCAATGACCGTCTCCCAGGCAGCAAATGAAATAATTCAAGATTAGATGACTTTGGGGGCTTCCCAGGTAGCTCAGTGGTAAAGAATCTGCCTGCCAATGCAGAAGATGCAGGTTCCATCCCTGGGTCAGGAAGATCCCCTGGAGGAGGAAATGGCAAACCTCTCCGGTATTCTTGCCTGGAGAATCCCATGGACAGAGGAGCCTGGTGGGCTATAGTCCATGGGGTCATAAAGAGCAAGACATGACTTTTGGATGCCAAATGTTCTCCCAGTGGAGGTGAATAAATGCTCACTGGGCATCTGACAGGCTTGTAGGTTCTGGAAGGTCGTGAGGAATTAATTAAAGGAGGCAAGAACATGAAACTCCTGGTAGACCCTCGGTTGGGGGTGGGTTGCTGCCCAGACCTGGTGAGCCCCAGCCCCTGGGCAGATCCCAGGGAGAATCAGTGAGGGGCAGTGTGGCCCAGGGCACCCAGGGGTGCTGCCAGCACCCCTACAGCCTGGACTGGGGACTCTGAGATGCTCTTCACCTGAGGCAGAGGCAGTGATGACTTTTCATCAGACTCAGAATCCTGCGATCTCTGTGAAGTCTCCCCACCCACTTAGAGGGTTAAGTTATGAACATGAAAAGAAAAAAGTATCTTTGAGCATTGTCTGACAGCTCATAAGTAAATTGCCTTTATTTATGATAGAAGAGCAGGAGACATGTCATTGTGACCGGGACAGAACAATTGCAAAGTCAGAAAAATAAGCTGTCAGAATAAAGCCATCTTAGTCCCTAGAATGTAACTTGCAAGGCTGTGCTCCATTGGGGGGCAGGGGTGGGGTGGGAAGAGTAGACATGTGGAGTGTATGAGGTGCGTGTGCTCAGGATGGATGTGTGCGCACAGGTCTTCCTCCTAAAGCACTTTCTTAGGAGCTCCCTTGGAGGCTGTTAAGCCCTTCCTGAGATAGTAGTCAAATGCTGAATCCACTTTTCCCCCTCTCTCTTATAACTTTAGAATACCCTGGAAAGTCAGTATTGTTTTGCTTATTGGAAGGAGCATTAAAACATGTCTTGTTATCGCACCTGAAGTTCTCCCAAACTTTTGTTCACAGTGTTGGAGAAACAGTTTAATCAGAATCAGGACAGGGAAGCCTGGTGTGCTGCAGTCCATGGGGTCGAAAAGAGTCGGACGCGACTGAGCGACTGAACAACAACCTTCATCTAGTTTATGTGACTGTATTTAGAGATTTGCATTTCTTTCTTGTGATTTCGTTTGTATACAATGCCACGCCAACATAAAAAGGAGGTGGGCTGGGCTCTCTCACTTCCTGTGAATTAGATTACGGTCACCCACCCAGTTAAGAGCATCAAGTCAGCATCAGGAAAAAGAACAAGCTCCATGGACAGAGGAGCCTGGCAGGCTACCGTCCTTTGGGTTGCAAAGAGTTGAACATGACTAAGGGGCTAAGCACACACAAAAGGTAATCACCTTCATGAAAAGAAATTGGTGGATGTCCTTTCATCACCACATCTTCAGGACAGCTGGCACCGGTGCCTTGGTCCTCCACCTGCCCCCCACGGGCACCTGCTCCTCTCCACGGCTAAACTCTCCTCTTGGGCCCCTCTTGTCCACTCCTGGGCATCTCCTGCTTGACTCTTCTGCCTCCTCCTGTTCCTTTGATTACACACAAACAGGTTTTCTTCCAGTCTTAAAGCTAGCCCCATTCCAAGCCCTGCTCCATCCCCATGCTCTCTTTACAGATGTTGGAAGAGGGACAGTTATTCTGTCTCACCTGCCCCCCACCATTCTCTCTTAAATCCAATTCATTTGAACTTCTGTCCCTCCTTCTGCACCACAACTGTCCTTGCAAAGCCCATGGCCCTGTGTTATTTACTGCGTTTATCAATAACACCAGCCCAGTTTCTCATTTCATTCACTTGGTTCCAGAGCTACCATGTTCTGCTGGTTCCCTTTCAACTCTCTGCTGGATTTTTCCTGTTTCATCAGTTCTTTTTGCTAGATTCCTATCACCTTGCTGACCTCTGACTTAGAGTGCTCAGGGCCCCAACCCTTTGTGATCTCATCCATGCTCATGGATTTAAATTTGGAGCAACCATGATTTTTATTTCCTGCTTGCAGATGTTCTGACATCTGGAGCCTTGCTGACGATGGACGGGGTCACCCTCCTGGACTGGCCGATTCCTGGATGTAGTAAGTAGCTCTCCTGCTTGGGAGTCTACATTTCAAAGGCAAACCAACCAATCTAGAGCCACTGTCTACCTGACTTGATCATCCCAGGACCAGGGACCAGACATACAGATACATCCTTGTGCCCCAAGCCAACTAACTAACCAGTTCTAATCATGCTTACCCTGCTTCATCCATTCTTTCCCACGGAAACAACAATAAAGGCCCTTTCTGTGTGCCTGTCCATCTCATCTTGGCCCTTCCCCCTGTGGTCCTACTTGCCATGATTCCTGTTTCTACAGAACAGTGAGTATAAGCTCTGAGACCAAGATGAGATATCTTTGAATCCAATTCCATTCTTTGTAAGCTTCAAACCCTTTCCAGTAGTCATATAGGGATGTGAGAGCTGGAGCAGAAACAAGGCTGAGTGCTAAAGAACTGATGCTTTCAAATTGTGGTGCTGGAGAAGACTCTTGAGGGTCTTGGAATTGGACTGCAAGGAGATCAAACCAGTCAGTCCTAAAGGAAATCAACCCTGAATATTCATCGGAAAGACTGATGCTGAGGCTCCAACACTTCAGCCACCTGATGTGAAGGGCCGACTCATTGGAAAAGACCCTAATACTGAGAAAGATGGAGGGCAGGAGAAGGGGGCGACAGAAAATGAGATGGTTGGATGGCATTGCCTACTCAATGGACATGAATTTGAGTGAACTCAGATAGTGGCGGATAGAGGAGACTGGCATGTTGCAGTCTATGGGGTTGCCAAGAGTCAGACACGACTTGGTGAATGAAAGAATGATAGCAACAACAGTCTTTTCCAAAGATTTCCACAAGTTCCCAAGGAACCAGAGCCTCATGATCACCTCTGACTCCAGCTTCCACGGAAATGGTTGAGTCTATGGATCTTTCTACGATGTGGAAGTTGACACCTGACTCATTTTTCATTCTCACAAATTGTTCTAATTATAGCTCAATTTACTGAATAATTTGGATTCACCAAAGAGTGAATAATGTCTCAGAAACATGATGGTTTCAAGCTGAACACCACAAGTCACCATTTACCCAGCACTGGGGTCTTCTAACCAGTTCATGTCATAGGGTCTCCAACATCAAGCCTTTCCCTCCCTGCCACCCCCATCTCTTTCCTCCGACAGCGCTACTCTACTCCCACCCTCCAAAATTCTTCTCCGTCTTTCCAGGAGCAGAAAAAATGGATCTCCCATGTTATAAGACCTTCCTTTCTAAGACAGTCGTAGAGGGTTTCTTTGTTTCTACTATAAGTTACTTTTCATTATGAAAAAGTTCAGACATATGAAAAAATTAAAAAACAGGACCATGAACATCCATACGTTGTTCCATCCAGATCTAATCATTGCTACTATTTCCATATTTTGTCATTTTTGCTTCATCTATAGTTTCGGCTGGACCATTTGAAAGTCGTTTACAGAAGTTATGGCACTTTTGCCTTGAGCATCATCTTCAAAAATGAGGACATTCTTGTACATATCACAATGCAATTTCCACCTCTAACCTATTAACAAGATTCCTTAAAAGCATCAAACGCCTAATTCGCTTTCAAATTTCTCCACTTTCCCCCAAACTGTTGCGACTTGAAAGAGCAATTTTATTGACTGATTTATTTGCTCAGTGGAACCCATATTTAAGACTGCACTCTATTGTTAGGAAACATTTTCATTTGCTTGCCTGCTTTTCCCAGCGCCTCTCCTTGTTTGAAGTGGAGCTAAACACCAGTAGCCAAATGCTTTCTATTATATTACCTGTTGGAGTAAACCAGTTCCATTAAGGCGGGTCTCTATTTCACACAACTGTTTAATGGCATAAGATGTATGAACTCATTTGTTAAATTGGGGTCTGTGAACAAAAACAAATGGGGGGGAAGAGCAACAGAGACAATGAGTAATGGAAACAGTTTCCAGACAGTAGAAGCCAGGGCTTTTGTGGAAAATATATGCAGCCCAGAGCAGAGGCTTTCCAGGGTCCCTGTGTCTGTTACCTAGCAACAAGCCCATTACACCGGGCCGCCGGAGTCCAGTTAACAGGGCTCAGGGTGAACATGTGGGAATGAGGACCATATTCCTCCTTTTTTGCTCTGTTAATAACTCAGGTCTACAACTTTCTCTGACAGGGGTGAGGGTCTGAAGAGCCTTCCCTGTGTAATGCTTTCCCCGAGCTAAATCCCTAACGGAAGAAAATGGTTCTAGCTTAATTTACTGCGCACGTGTCGATCCGTATTTGTCCATATATCTGTCTGATAAGAGTTAAATACACCATGTGAAACACAAAGTCATTGAAACTCAAATTAGTTTTGATTCATGATATAAGGCTTCAAGACCCATCCAAATTCATTCCTCACAATAAATGAACTCTGGGTCACAGATTTACTGTTATTTTTTCCCTTTTAAAATTGCTTTTAAGTAAATGGCTGCATTTTTTTTTTCAGGCTTGCCCTCTTTCTTCTATTAGGGTGTTAATATGAGCTGGCAGGATAGCTTCTCATTCATCTGATTCTGCCTATAATCTGTCAGGGCAGAAAGGTTTGTTTTGTTAGTGCACTGTTTTAACAATGTGATTATGCCAATGGTCCTTAATAACAATACCATCCTTTTTAAAAATGCTGAAAGTGCTTTTCTAGTGCTGCTTCTCACTTATATTTTAGCTAAGTCGAGCTAAGATATGAATAACCAAAGTCAGAACAGTAATCTAAACCTTCTGATCTCTGGTCTAGCTTTCCATCGATTCAACTGTGTTTTTTCAACTCCGTATGTGGTTTTAAGTTCTTTAATTGTGGTAAATAATGTAACATTTAACATAACATCTTTAGCTACTTTTTCAATCTTTATTTTATTTTTATTTTAGTTTTGGGGTTTTTTTTGTGCAGCATGTGGAAATCTTAGTTCCCCAACCAGGGATTGAACCCGTGCCTTCTGCACTGGGAGCATGGAGTTTCTGAACCACCAGGGAAGTCCCCTTAGCTATTTTTAAGCTTACAGCTCAATAGCATTACCTACATTCACATTGTTGTACAACTAATCTCTAGAACTTTTTCATCTTCCTAAACTGAAATCTCGACTCATTAAATGACAGCTTTCCTTGCCTTCCTCCCCCTCAGCCCCTGGCAACCACCATTGTGCTCTTTATCTCTATGAATCTTTATGAATGACTACTCTAGGCACCTCCCGTAAGTGGAACCATCCAGTATTCATCTTTTTGAGACTGGTGTCTTTAACTTAGCACAAGAGTCTCCGAATTCATTCACATGGTAGCATGTATTAGAATCTCCTTCCTTTTTGAGGCTGAATCTTACTGCAATGTATGGACAGACCATTTTTGCTTATCCATTCACTAGTCACCAGACACTTGAGTTGCTTCCACCTTTCCAGTATTGTGAATAATGCTATGAACATAGGTGAACAAATATCTCTTCAACAGTCTATTTTCAATTCTTTGGGGGTAGATCTTCAGAACTGGAATTGCTGGATCATATGATAACTGTGTTTACATTTTTGAGAAATGTCCATACTGTTTTCCATAGCGGCTGCACCATTTTTCATTTGTACTCATGGTACACAAAGGACCATGTACACATCCTCTTAAACACTTGTTATTTTTTCTATATTTTGATGCCAGCCATTCTAATTGGTATGAGGTGCCATCTCACGGTGGTTTTGATATGCATTTCTCTAATAATTTGAGATGTTGAACATATTTTCATATATTTATGCACTAAATGTATGTGTTCTTTGGGACTTCCATGGTGGCTCAGTGGTAAAAAAAATCCACCTGCCAATTCAGGAGACACAGGTTTGATCATTGGGTCGGGAAGAACCCCTGCAGGAGGGCATGGCAACCCACTCCAGTATTCTTGCCTGGAACATCTCAAGGATTTTAGAGCCTGGTGGACTTCAGTCTATGGGATTGCAAAAGAGTTGGACACGACTTAGTGACTAAACAACTACAATGATATGCTTTTTATAGAAATGTCAAATTCTTTGCACATTTCTTGATCAGGTTTTGTTATTATTTTGGGGTATAGGAGTTCTATATATATGCTAGACTTTAGTCCCTTATCAGATATTAATTGCAACATGTCCACCGATACCATGAGTCACATTTTTACTTTGTTGCTTGTTTCTTTTTTTTTCCATTTATTTTTATTAGTTGGAGGCTAATTACTTCACAATATTGTAGTGGTTTTTGCCATACATTGACGTGAGTCAGCCATGAATTTACATGTATTCCCCATCCTGATCCCCCCTCCCGCCTCCCTCTCCATCCCATCCCTCTGGGTCTTCCCAGTGCACCAGCCCTGAGCACTTGTCTCATGCATCCAACCTGGGCTGGTGATCTGTTTCACCCTTAATAGTATACTTGTTTCAATGCTGTTCTCTCTAAACTTGTTTCTTTTGACACAAGTTTTTTAACTTGACATAGCTCAGGGCCACCATTTATAAGCATCACCAGCCAAAGAGCCGCATAACTCTAAGGTCCACTTGATATGTTATTGTGATATATAGATGAGAAGCCATTAGCACCCCACCTACATCCAATGCCCTCTCCACTTTGGTACACTGGGGTTATAGCCCTCAGCACCCAGATTTCCTTTCCTGAAGGCATTCACTGGAGTCCAGAGTGAAATCCATCCACTGTGATAAAAGCCAAAGTGCATGGGGCCCATGAGTCCTGGGAGTGGACCTTAGATAATAACAGCTGGTGAACATCTGGATATGTGTCTTCTGCTCTGGCTCCCAGTTTCTACAGCAGGGTGGGGCTCCAGGCACCTGCCCTGGGAACTCCTCTGCTCTTTCTTAGCTACTTTTTCCTCTCTGTTTACTCACTGTCCTAAAGCTGCGTCCTGGATGCCACCCCCATAAGTGAATTGCACTTGACTTTTTGTTCGGAAGATTTATCTGGGATGCCCAGCCTAAGACAGAGCATGTCTGAGAACTCTCCCCCTAGAGGCGACAGAGGATGAGATGGTTGGATGGCATCACCGACTCAATTGACTTGAGTTTGAGTAAACTCCAGGAGACAACGAAGGACAGGGAAGCCTTCTGTGCTCTAGTCCATGGGGTTGCAGGGAGTTGGACAGGACTCAAAGACTGAACAACAGAGGCTCAAGAGAGTCCTGGGGCTGCTTCCATCAGGCCCTCCTCATCCACACATGCGTCCCAGGCACAGCTGTTCCAAGAGAGATCTTCATGCAAAAAAAAAAAAAAACAAACCCACAAACAAATAAAAAACCCCTTCGTAACTTCCTTCAAGCAGAGACCAAGAATCTTAGCAGGTGCAGATCTGCCTTTTAGAAGCTTTCGTGACTCCCGCCGCTACTTGGCTTCCTAAGTCCATTTACTCATTGCATCCGGATTCATTGTTTGGAGAGCTCAGTCTGTACCGTTCAAGCAGGGCTCCGCAGTCTTGCCTCAGTGCCTCTGGTCTGCAGGTTATAACAGCTCAGGAGGCAAAGCCATTCACCACATCACTGTTTTGCAATTTTATCACAGGTGAAATCTGTGCTTGAAGCCACTTTCCTGGAGGTGCCAGCAGTCTGGAGATAACATTTCTCCCCAGTTGCCCCTATGTCTTCTGTGATGGGGGAAAATTCAGCTGAGTGTGGGGAGCACTATCCTGATCGTCCCGCACACAGGGATGTATTTTTTTTAGCCAGAAATGCGTCCATCTAGACAGGAGTGAGCTCCACTAGTCCATCAAGGAGGAAGGCAGCATTTGAAGAGAGAAATGTTGGAAAGGTGGAGAGGGAGGCGAAGTTTACAGAGTATAAGAGGGAAATTGACAAGAGGGAGGAGGAGAGAGACAAGCAGCAAGTAGGACCGAAAAAAGAAGCCAAAGGAGTTTTCTGTCTGCTCTGCCGCTCTGCCATTGACCCCTCTGCTTGGAAAACAAACAGGAAACAGGAAAAGAAACACAGACAATCACACAGCCTCCAACATCCTGATGGAACGCCGTCCAAGACTCCGCACAGGACTGCCCAGATCATCTGGCCACACTTCAAGTGGTCTGATGATTGCTGCCTGAGAGCTACGCGGTGATTTTCATGTCTCATCACACGCCACGCAAACTGACAGTGTCAGAATCAGAGTCTGTTTCAGACTCTGGTTTATTAAGGGAGGCTTAACGGTTTCTTGGGAAATGAGAGGTAGCCCAGACCAGCATTTGGGCATTATCACACAATTTCAGTGTTTTCGATGTTTTGCTCCCACCCACCCCCTCCTCGTTTTCTCTCAAGGCTGGACAGTGACAAAATGAGTTTTATCTTCCTACCTCTTTTGAATACTCTTTAACTGTAAAGTGAATTGCAGCAAAGCAAAACACTTTTCTGTTTTCAGATTTGTGGGGCATCCTGCCATCCAGGGAAGTCAATTTCATCCGCTTGATGGGAAAGCATCGCATCCTTTTTAAATGGAATCGTCCCTTCCGAAAACAAAGTTTCAGAGAGGCGGGTTACCAACTGCACTGGCCCTGGTCCAGGATTAAAAATGGGGGTTCCATCTCTGTTGTCTGCCACCCCTCCGCATTTCTAAGCCACCCAACACACAGAAACCGCTTGACAGGCTTCTTATCCCAGGTCACCAGGGCTGGGAGAGCCACAGTTAGGAACACAAGCGGTGCACAGTCCCTGCACGCCTAGAAAGGAACTGCCAGCTCAGGGCCTGAGATAAACTTTGCGGTAATCTCCCCGAAATATTAAATGTCCACAAAGAGCAGATGGGAACCCTGCTTCTGCGAGGTCTTCTTCCAGAGACACTTCCACAAGCAGCGGCAGGGAACCAGCCCAATTCCCTTTGGAGGAGGACAGGCTGAGCTGATTTGGCTTCCATTCCAGTCTGAGCTTTTGGCTGTGACTCTGTAGCAGAAAGAGGAAAACAGTCTGGGTGCGGGGGAAAGGCTGTCTTTATTGCTCTCCTGTGGGCATGGCTACTCTTGCCCCTTGCTGGACCTATTTCCCATCTGTGAAATGGGGTGATGATGTTTACCTGGGAGGAAGGTCAGAGATGCAGTGTATGCGTGCAGGGCTTGGAAATCGATCACAAAAGGTGTGATGGGAACAGGAAGCGTTGTTAGTATCTCTCCCTCACTTCTACCCGAGCTCTGCTGCTTCTCCCTGCACACCCTGCTCCAGGATTTTGTTCAGCTAGCGACGCTCACACCACCCAGCCTCTGGTTTTCCGTGTCCTTCAGAGGGTGGCTGGTTGCCCTGACAGCACAGGGGCTGCCCTGTGAGCGGCTCTGATATTTTTGTTCATTCATTAAATGAAAACTTCAATGCACACACAAAGATGATGGCTTTCCATAAACACTGGCACATCTTCTGCTTTAGAGGAAAAGCCAAAGGCGACTTTCATCTTCTGTCCCAATGCCACGTATGTAGGCTGGTCATGGTATCTCTCCCTGAGGACTCCAAGGCTGTGGGCTGGGAAGGTGAAAGTTTGGGTTTTCAGGGGATGGAAGGTCACTGGTTCTCCTGGATCACGGAACTTAGGGGCTGAGAATGGGGTTGGGGGGTCTCTTTACTCTCCTCTCTCCTGCACTGCAACCGTAAATATTCCTTTGTTGTTGTTCAGTCGCTCAGTCGTGTCCGACTCTTTGCGACCCCATGGACTGTGGCATGCCAGGCTTGCCTGTCTTTCACTGTTTCCTGGAGTTTGCTCAAACTCATGTTCATTTAGTCAGAGATGCAGGGAGCTTCCCTGGTGACTCAGATGGTAAAGAATCCACCTGCAATGCAGAAGACCCGGGTTCGATCTCTAGGTCGGGCAGATCCCCTGGAGAAAGAAGGAAGTGCATATCCACTCTACTATTCTTGCCTGGAGAATCCCATGGACAGAGGAGACTGTCAGGCTACAGTACATGGGATCTCAAAGAGTCAGACACAACTGAGCAAGTGACATTTTCACAAATATTAAGAGCTCCTTTTTATTATTATTTCTGCTGTATTTTGACTTGGTTTATGGATGAGGTTAATGCTGCACTTGAATGTAAAGGGAACTGTAGGCCTTGTTAAGATTCTGACCACAAGGGGAGATTTGCTTAGGCTTTTTCTTTTCCCTGCAATAAGCATACCTTGGGGGAATGGCAAGGGGCTTATTTTTCCCTTGGATGCCCTAGTGGGTTTTGGAGGGAGTGAGTCATAAGCAGCAAAGCAAGCATCCCCTCCCACACTAACATGCGTTCAGGCTGGAGGAGGAAGATTCTTACTCTTGTCTTCATTTATGGAGGGAAATGCTGGGAGCTCCCACGCTGCAGCAGCCGGGCTGAGGTTGCACCTTCATTCCCTATGAACAAGGCAGGTACCACACAGCCAAAACCCATGGGGGCCCACCCCACGTGAGGTGGGCCCATCGTCAGGTTGTGTGGGCTGCTGGGCTCCAGCTGCATTCCCGTCCTCTTCCAGATGTGGTCTCTGCTTAGAAGGGTGACTAGTTGTGGAGTATGAGGCTCTTGGTCAGAGTGTGTGGGGGAAGGTGTAGGGATCAGAAACCGGATTGGGGAGAGGTTGGTCCAATCCTTTGGACTCTCATTTGCTTGGAAGAGGTGGTTTTGAGAGGAAGAGGTGCTCATTCAGCGATCAAAACCCCAACACCCTTGATGACAGCAGTGTGTGTGTGTGTGTGTGTGTGTGTGTGTGTGTGTGTGTGTGTGTGTGTGTGTGGTTTCTCAGCCAGGACCTCAGCCTGCCCTTCAGAGCCATGTATCTGATGGTCTGCATCTCACCTCTCCTGATGCCCATAAGCACCTGTAACACAGCATCCTCAAAACCTACCCCATATTGTTTCCCACAGAATCCATTCTCCTTCTCCTTATTTGAGAAAATCATGTGCTCTGTGGGCTTAGCAGATACAAACTAGCATATAATAAATAAGATAGGACTTCCCTGGTGGCTCAGTGATAAAGAATCCACCTAAAATGCAGGAGACATGGGTTTAATCCCTGGATTGCAAAGATCCTCTGGAGGAGGGCATGGCAACCCTCTCCAATATTCTTGCCCAGAGAATCCCATGGACAGAGGAACCTGGTGGGCTACAGTCCACGGGATCTCAAAGAGTCAGACACGACTGAGCCAATGAGCACACAATCACGCAAGATCCTACCATATAGCACTGGGAACTATATTCATCATAATGGGAAAGGATACATGCATATGTGTAATGAATCACTTTGCTGTACCCCTGAAATTAACACAACATTGTAGATCAATTATACTCCAATAACATTTTTAAAAAGGAAATCACGTGCTCATCTGCTCAGCTGCCCAAACCTGAAGCAGTGAAGCTCTTCTTGCTGCCTCGTTTCCTTGGCCCCCCGTCCACATCCCCTGAAGTCACTGGTCATTTGGACTCTGACTTATCAATACCCTCTCAGTCCTTCTGCTAGTCTCTGTTCCAATTGCTGTCAGCTCATCTCTGGCTGATTTTCTAACTTGCATTCCTGCAAGCAGCCCCCTCTCTGGCCCTCTGACCCAATTTACCTGTGCAGCGAAGAGTGACATTGGAAGTCATATTGCCTTCAGATAAGCGGCAGGCCTGTCCCATGACTGACAGTTTTGTGGTCCGATTCCTCTCGCTGTTCCCCGCAGCTCCAGGGTCCTGGCCACGGTGAGTTACCTGCACCTCCTCAAACCACCTGTCTGTGAAGGGCTCTGCCGATGTTTCTCTTCCATGCGTGTGTGGTAAGTCACTTCAGCCGTGTTCAATTCTTTTCAGACCCATGGACCGTAGCCCATCAGGCTCCTCTGTCCATGGGATTCTCCAGGCAAGAATACTGGAGTGGGTTGCCATGCCCTCCTCCAGGGGATCTTCCTGGCCCAGGAATCGAACCTGTGTCTCTTACATCTTCTGCACTGGCAGGCGGGTTCTTTACCACCACCACCGCCTGGAAAGCCCCTTGTTTCTCTCCCTACTGGGGTAATCTTCTCTCTATACCTAATTCTAACTCAGCCTGCAGTTCTTGGCTTAGATACTACTCCTTTCCAGAAACTCTTTCTAGGAATTCCCTGGCAGTCCAGTGGTTAAGACTTCCCTTCCGATTCAGGCTGTGGGTTTGATTACTGGCTGGGGAACTAAGATCCCACATGCCTCATGGCCAAAACACAAAATAGAAGCAAACTTGTAGCAAGTTCAATAAAGATTTTAAAAATGGTACACATAAAAAAAAAAAAAAAAAAAAAAAAACTTTTAAAAAGGAAGCTCTTTCTGCTCAAATGCCCTCAATTGGGCACAATACCCAATAGACCCCTGACAAGGCTCCCTCAGCACTCCCGACCCAGACAGAGATCAGTAGGAAGGGGTATGGTGGAAAGAGGGACCTCCTACAAGTGAGAACTTTTTCTAAACCCTTCCTTGACCCACCACGCCTGCCTCCCATCCTAAAAAGACCTCAGAAACCTTGGCTTACAAGCCAGCACCTCAGATTTTCCTCCACACACTGTGCTCTGCTGTAACGGCCTATTTACCCCTGAGTCCTCCATACAAGGCAGTGAGCTCACTGAAGGAAAGGAACTCTATATTTTGTTCGTTTTTGTAATTCCCAGCATAGAGTGCCTTTCAAGCATCTAGTCAGCACATACATATTAATATTTGTTCTTTTAGAAACCTCCACGAGTCTTTTTACACCGAGTTCAATGGTTTTTTAACTCTTTATGGTTTCCTTTCCTCTGTGTTTCTTAGTTTATTTTTTTTAATTTATTATTATTATTATTATTTTTGGTCATACATTGATATGAATCAGCCATAGATTTACACGTATTCCCCACCCCGATCCCCCCTCCCACCTCCCTCTCCACCCGATTCCTCTGGGTCTTCCCAGTGCACCAGGTCCGAGTACTTGTCTCATGCATCCCACCTGGGCTGGTGATCTGTTTCACCATAGATAGTATACATGCTGTTCTTTTGAAATATCCCACCCTCACATTCTCCCACAGAGTTCAAAAGTCTGTTCTGTATTTCTGTGTCTCTTTTTCTGTTTTGCATATAGGGTTATCGTTACCATCTTTCTAAATTCCATATATATGTGTTAGTATGCTGTAATGTTCTTTATCTTTCTGGCTTACTTCACTCTGTATAAGGGGCTCCAGCTTCATCCATCTCATTAGGACTGGTTCAAATGAATTCTTTTTAATGGCTGAGTAATATTCCATGGTGTATATGTACCACAGCTTCCTTATCCATTCATCTGCTGATGGGCATCTAGGTTGCTTCCATGTCCTGGCTATTATAAGCAGTGCTGCGATGAACATTGGGGTGCACATGTCTCTTTCAGATCTGGATTCCTCAGTGTGTATGCCCAGAAGTGGGATTGCTGGGTCATATGGCAGTTCTATTTCCAGCTTTTTAAGAAATCTCCACACTGTTTTCCATAGCGGCTGTACTAGTTTGCATTCCCACCAACAGTGTAAGAGGGTTCCCTTTTCTCCACACCCTCTCCAGCATTTATTGCTTGTAGACTTTTGGATAGCAGCCATCCTGACTGGCGTGTAATGGTACCTCATTGTGGTTTTGATTTGCATTTCTCTAATAATGAGTGATGTTGAGCATCTTTTCATGTGTTTGTTAGCCATCTGTATGTCTTCTTTGGAGAAATGTCTGTTTAGTTCTTTGGCCCATTTTTTGATTGGGTCATTTATTTTTCTGGAATTGAGCTGCAGGAGTTGCTTGTATATTTTTGAGATTAATCCTTTGTCTGTTTCTTCATTTGCTATTATTTTCTCCCAATCTGAGGGCTGTCTTTTCACCTTACTTATAGTTTCCTTTGTAGTGCAAAAGCTTTTAAGTTTCATTAGGTCCCATTTATTTAGTTTTGCTTTTATTTCCAATATTCTGGGAGGTGGGTCATAGAGGATCTTGCTGTGATTTATGTCGGAGAGTGTTTTGCCTATGTTCTCCTCTAGGAGTTTTATAGTTTCTGGTCTTACATTTAGATCTTTAATCCATTTTGAGTTTATTTTTGTGTATGGTGTTAGAAAGTGTTCTAGTTTCATTCTTTTACAAGTGGTTGACCAGTTTTCCCAGCATCACTTGTTAAAGAGGTTGTCTTTTTTCCATTGTATATCCTTGCCTCCTTTGTCAAAGATAAGGTGTCCATAGGTCCGTGGATTTATCTCTGGGCTTTCTATTCTGTTCCATTGATCTATATTTCTGTCTTTGTGCCAGTACTATACTGTCTTGATGACTGTGGCTTTGTAGTAGAGTCTGAAGTCAGGCAGGTTGATTCCTCCAGTTCCATTCTTCTTTCTCAAGATTACTTTGGCTATTCGAGGTTTTTTGTATTTCCATACAAATTGTGAAATTCTTTGGTCTAGTTCTGTGAAAAATACCGTTGGTAGCTTGATAGGGATTGCATTGAATCTATAGACTGCTTTGGGTAGAATAGCCATTTTGACAATATTGATTCTTCCAATCCATGAACACGGTATGTTTCTCCATCTGTTTGTGTCCTCTTTGATTTCTTTCATCAGTGTTTTATAGTTTTCTATGTATAGGTCTTTTGTTTCTTTAGGTAGATATACTCCTAAGTATTTTATTCTTTTTGTTGCAATGGTGAATGGTATTGTTTCCTTAATTTCTCTTTCTGCTTTTTCATTGTTAGTATATAGGAATGCAAGGGATTTCTGTGTGTTAATTTTATATCCTGCAACTTTACTATATTCATTGATTAGCTCTAGTAATTTTCTGGTAGAGTCTTTAGGGTTTTCTATGTAGAGGATCATGTCATCTGCAAACAGTGAGAGTTTCACTTCTTCTTTTCCTATCTGGATTCCTTTTACTTCTTTTTCTGCTCTGATTGCTGTGGCCAGAACTTCCAACACTATGTTGAATAGTAGTGGTGAGAGTGGGCACCCTTGACTTCTTCCTGATTTCAGGGGAAATGCTTTCAATTTTTCACCATTGAGGGTGATGCTTGCTGTGGGTTTGTCATATATAGCTTTTATTATGTTGAGGTATGTTCCTTCTATTCCTGCTTTTTGGAGAGTTTTAATCATAAATGAGTGTTGAATTTTGTCAAAGGCTTTCTCTGCATCTATTGAGAGAATCATACGGTTTTTATCTTTCAATTTGTTAATGTGGTGTATTACATTGATTGATTTGCGGATATTAAAGAATCCTTGCATTCCTGGGATAAAGCCCACTTGGTCATGGTGTATGATTTTTTTAATATGTTGTTGGATTCTGTTTGCTAGAATTTTGTTAAGGATTTTTGCATCTATGTTCATCAGTGATATTGGCCTGTAGTTTTCTTTTTTTGTGACATCTTTGTCTGGTTTTGGAATTAGGGTGATGGTGGCCTCATAGAATGAGTTTGGAAGCTTACCTTCCTCGGCAATTTTCTGGAAGAGTTTGAGTAAGATAGGTGTTAGCTCTTCTCTAAATTTTTGGTAGAATTCAGCTGTGAAGCCATCTGGTCTTGGGCTTTTGTTTGCTGGAAGATTTTTGATTACAGTTTCGATTTCCTTGCTTGTGATAGGTCTGTTAAGATCTTCTATTTCTTCCTGGTTCAGTTTTGGAAAGTTATACTTTTCTAAGAATTTGTCCATTTCTTCCAAGTTGTCCATTTTATTGGCATAGAGCTGCTCGTAGTAGTCTCTTATGATCCTTTGTATTTCAGTGTTGTCTGTTGTGATCTCTCCATTTTCATTTCTAATTTTGTTAATTTGGTTCTTCTCTCTTTGTTTCTTAATGAGTCTTGCTAATGGCTTGTCAATTTTGTTTATTTTTTCAAACAACCAGCTTTTAGCTTTGTTGATTTTTGCTATGGTCTCTTTAGTTTCTTTTGCATTTATTTCGGCCCTGATTTTTAAGATTTCTTTCCTTCTGCTAACCCTGGGGTTCTTCATCTCTTCCTTCTCTAGTTGCTTTAGGTGTAGAGTTAGGTTATTTATTTGGCTTTTTTCTTGTTTCTTGATGTAAGCCTGTAATGCTATGAACCTTCCCCTTAGCACTGCTTTTACAGTGTCCCATAGGTTTTGGGTTGTTGTGTTTTCATTTTCATTCATTTCTATACATATTTTGATTTCTTCTATGATTTGTTGGTTATTCAGAAGCGTGTTATTTAGCCTCCATATGTTTGAATTTTTAACAATTTCTTTCCTGTAATTGAGATCTAATCTTACTGCACTGTGGTCAGAAAAGATGACTGGAATGATTTCAATTTTTTTGAATTTTCCAAGACTAGATTTATGGCCCAGGATGTGATCTATTCTGGAGAAGGTTCCGTGTGCACTTGAGAAAAAGGTGAAGTTGATTGTTTTGGGGTGAAATGTCCTATAGATATCAATTAGGTCTAGCTGGTCCATTGTGTCATTTAAGGTTTGTGTTTCCTTGTTAATTTTCTGTTTAGTTGATCTATCCATAGTTGTGAGTGGGGTATTAAAGTCTCCCACTATTATTGTGTTACTATTAATTTCCTCTTTCATACTCGTTAGTGTTTGCCGCACATATTGCGGTGCTCCTATGTTGGGTGCATATATATTTATAATTGTTATATCTTCTTCTTGGATTGATCCTTTGATCATTATATAGTGTCCTTCTTTGTCTCTTTTCACATCCTTTATTTGAAAGTCTATTTTATCTGATATGAGTATTGCGACTCCTGCTTTCTTTTGGTCTCCGTTTGCATGAAATATTTTTTTCCAGCCCTTCACTTTTAGTCTGTATGTGTCTCTTGCTTTGAGGTGGGTCTCTTGTAGACAGCATATATAGGGGTCTTGTTTTTGTATCCATTCAGTCAATCTTTGTCTTTTGGTTGGGGCATTCAACCCATTTACATTTAGGGTAATTATTGATAGGTGTGGTCCTGTTGCCATTTACTTTGTTGTTTTGGGTTCACGTTTATACAACCTTTCTGCATTTCCTGTCTAGAGAAGATCCTTTAGCATTTGTTGAAGAGCTGGTTTGGTGGTGCTGAATTCTCTCAGCTTTTGCTTATCTGTAAAGCTTTTGAATTCTCCTTCATATCTGAATGAGATCCTTGCTGGATACAGTAATCTAGGTTGTAGGTTATTCTCTTTCATTACTTTCAGAACGTCCTGCCATTCCCTTCTGGCCTGGAGGGTTTCTATTGATAGATCAGCTGTTATCCTTATGGGGATCCCTTTGTGTGTTATTTGTTGTTTCTCCCTTGCTGCTTTTAATATTTGTTCTTTGTGTTTGATCTTTGTTAATTTGATTAATATGTGTCTTGGGGTGTTTCGCCTTGGGTTTATCCTGTTTGGGACTCTCTGGGTTTCTTGGACTTGGGTGGCTATTTCCTTCCCCATTTTAGGGAAGTTTTCAGCTAATATCTCCTCGAGTATTTTCTCATGGCCTTTCTTTTTGTCTTATTCTTCTGGAATTCCTATGATTCGAATGTTGGGGCGTTTCACATTGTCCCAGAGGTCCCTGAGGTTGTCCTCATTTCTTTTGATCCTTTTTTCTTTTTTCCTCTCTGCTTCATTTATTTCCACCATTTTATCTTCTATCTCACTTATCCTATCTTCTGCTTCCGTTAGTCTACTCTTGGTTCCCTCCAAAGTGTTTTTGATCTCATTCATTGCATTATTCATTTTTAATTGACTCTTTTTTATTTCTTCTAGGTCTTTATTAAACATTTCTTGTATCTTTTCAATCTTTGTCTCCAGGCTATTTATCTGTAACTCCATTTTGTTTTCAAGATTTTGGATCATTTTTATTATCATTATTCTAAATTCTTTTTCAGGTAGATTCCCTATCTCCTCCTCTTTTGACTTGGTGGGCATTTTTCATGTTCCTTTACCTGTTGGGTATTTCTTTGCCTCTTCATCTTGTTTAGATTGCTGTGTCTGGAGTGGGCTTTCTGTATTCTGGAGGTCTGTGGTTCCTTTTTATTGTGGAGGATTTATCCAGTGGGTGGGGTTAGACGATTGGCTTGTCAAGGTTTCCTGGTTAGGGAAGCTTGCGTCAGTGTTCTGGTGCGTGGAACTTGATTTCTTCTCTTTGGAGAGCAATGGAGTGCCCAGTAATGAGTTTTGAGATGGGTCTATGTGTTAGGTGTGACCTTGGGCAGCCTGTATGTTGACGTTCACGGCTATGTTCCTGCGTTGCTGGAGAATTTGCGTGGTATGTCTTGCTCTAAAACTTATTGGCTCTTGGGTGGTGGTTGGTTTCAGTGTAGGTATGGAGGCTTTTGGACGGTCACTTATTACTTAAAGTTTCATGTAGTCAGGAGTTTTCTGGTGTTCTCAGGTTTTGGGCTTAAGTCTCCTGCCTCTGGATTTCAGTTTTATTCTTCCTGTAGTCTCAGGACTTCTCCAACTATACAGCACTGATAAGAAAACTTCTAGGTTAATGGCGAAAAGATTCTCCCCTGTTAGGGACACCCAGAGAGGTTCACAGAGTTACATAAAGAAGAGGAGAGGGAGGAGGGAGATAGAGATGAGCAGGAGGAGAAAAAGGGGGACTCAAGAGGAGAGAGACAGATCTACGCAGCTGTCTGTTCCCAGAGTGTTCTCCGTAGCCCAGTCACCTACAAAGATTCACAGAATTGGATTGGGAAGAGAAGGGGAAAGGAGGAAATAGAGGTGTCCTGAGGTAGAAAACAGAGAGTCAAGATTGGGAGAGAATAATCTTCGGTTTAAAAATAGGGCTTCTCTTCTTTTTTTTTTTTTGTAAGGTTATAGTGTATTGAAAATGAAAATTAAGGAGTAGTAGAGGAGTACTAGAGGGCTTTAAAAGAAATAAGAGAAAAAGAAAAATAGAAAATAGAAGAGAAAAAGGAAAGAAAAAAAAAGAGAAAAAAAAGAAAAAGAAAAAAAAAGAAAGAGAAAAAAAAATTTTTTTTTCCCCCTAATTAAAAAAATCGTAAAAATCTATGGAAATGAAAGTTAAGGAGTAATGGGGGAGTAATAGGGCAATTTAAAGGAAAATAAAAGAGAAAAAATAAAAAATAAAAAAAAAGAAAAAAAAAGAGAGAAAAAAGTAAAATTATATCTAGGAGTTTCTCTGGAGCTGTTGCGGTCAGTGTGGGTTCGGCTCAGTTTCAGATAGCTCCTCGTTCCATCTTACGCTTCTCGATATCTACAGGCCCCTTCCGGTGTAGTCAGTGTTTTCTAGAGGGATTTTAATCTGTTGCACCAGTCCCTTCTGAGGCGGTTCCCTTTATTTATTTGGCTTCTGTTTGCCGGTCTCTTCAGAGCCTCATTTCCGCCCTGACACAGGCGGGCAGAGGTGGACTCTTATTCAGGTAGCTAGTTCCGTCGCTCTGCGGAGAGGGGCTGGTGCTGCAGGGAGGGCCTGGCGCTGTGGGGACGGGCTTGCGTCGCGGGGACGGGCTGGGGCTGCCGGGAGGGGCTGACGCTGCTTTCTCCGTCTGAGCTGCTCAGGCTCCCGGCCGTTCTAGATGGAGCGCGCCCCGCGCTGCGCGAGGTTCCAGCCCTCGGGTGTTCCACAAAAGCGCGGAACGAAGAGCTGCGCCTGCTCTCTGTGCCTTCCCCGTCAGAGCGGTCCCGGCAGCCAGGGGCTTGGTGGGCTCACTCTCCCCAGGTGTGGCGCGCCCACTCCCTTCCGCGGACCCAGTCTCAGTTTCCGCTGGCGCCAGTCGGGTGCGCGCGCCTTCTGCCCTCCGCGTCCCCAGCCCCAGTCCCCGCCCGCGCCGGTCGGGTGCCTGCGCCCTGTGTCTCGCCGCGACCTTCCCCTCCCCTCTGCCTCCTGCCTCCGGCGGGGCGGGGCTGGGCCGGTCCGCAGCTTGCGAGCTCTTCTCTGGATTTTCTCGGTCTCTTTGTTCTGCGAACGGCTGGCAGTGTGTTCGGGCCGGTTAATTTACTCTCTCTCCTTTGGTCTCCCACAGTTCAAGTTGGCAACTCCTAGAAGCTCCCTCCGACTGTCCTCAGGGCACTCAGGCCCGGACCCTACCCCAAGCAATGCCGCCTAAGACTCCCTTCCCGGGACAGATCTCTGTCCTTAGCTCTTTTGTCTCACTTTTAATCTTTTATATTTTGTCCTACCTCCTTCCGAAGACAATGGGCTGCTTTTCTGGGCGCCTGATGACCTCAGCTAGCGATCAGAAGTTGTTTTGTGAAGTTTGCTCTGCGTTCAGTTATTCTTTTGATGAATTTGTAGGAGAGAAAGTGGTCTGCCCGTCCTACTCCTCCGCCATCTTGGCTCCTCCCTCCTTAGTTTATTTTAAACTCTGTGTTATGATGTTGAACTCAGTACATCTGCATATGGTGTGTGTGTGCGTGTGTGTGTGTGTGTGTGTGTGTGTGTGTGTGTGCATGCTCAGTCATGTCTGACTGACTGTGACCCCATGGACTGCAGCCCACCAGGCTCCTCAGTGCATGGGATTCTCCAGCAAAGAATACTGGAGTGGGTTGCCATGCCCTCCTCCAGGGGAATCTTTCCAACCCAGGGATCAAACCTGTTTCTCCTGCATTTCCTGCATTGGCAGGCAGATTCTTTACCATTAGTGCCACCTGGGAAACCACATCTGACTGAACCCACAGTTTTATACCTCATGCAAAATTGTGGTTCATATTACCCAACTAGATTCACTTTACTGTACACTTGAAACCTACAAAACACTATAAACCAACTATACTCCAATAAAAATTAAAAAAAAAAAAAAACCTGGAAGGAATTTTGTTGTTTCTTAATATTTTGATTCAGTAAAGAAAAAGTGGAAACTTAAACAAAGGTTGTCAATGCAGCTGGAGCTATAGCAGCCGCAACAACAGTGGTGGAAACACTTATTAAGCACTTGCTGTTTGCCAGGCACTGTCCTAGGCTTACATTTGTTATTCACTTAATTGGCACCAGAACCCTGTGGAGGAGGAACCCTTAATGTGCTCATTCCAAAGAGAAGATAACCAAGCTATAGAGAAGTGAAGTCTACTTCCTAATTAGGAAGTGGTGTAAACCTGAACAGACTGACTTCTTTAAATAATTAATTACTTTTATTGGAATGTGATTGCTTTACAATGTTGTTTTAATTTCTGCTGTACAATGAATATTACTCAGCATAAAAAAGAACAAAATTGGTCTTTTGCAGAGATGTGGATGGACCCAGGTCTGTGATACAAAATGAACTAAGTCAGACTGACTTTCAAATCCAGTCTTTGAATCAATACTAGGTTTTGTAGGGTCGAAAGTGAGCTAAAACCTGGTATTGTGAATGTTGTCTCCTGGAATTTTTTCCAGTGGGAATCACATAGTCCTGCTGGATTTGTTTTATTAACAATGCATAAATTAATTGGCTATACCCTAACACAAAATAAAAAGTTTAAAAAAATGCATAGGTGTGAGTGAATTTCAGGGATTTTTCCATTCAGGGAAATTTTTACTTTCCTCTGAAGATCTGGACCCAGACAGTCAATTGCATCTTGTAAACAAAGACATCTAGGGTCCTTTCAAGATGGAAGTCAGCTGTGGGGGGAAGGGTTCAAGGAAAAGCCCTCCCTTGTAGGATGTCCCTCTCTTTTTGCAGCCATAACCCTTCTGATGGACTTTGTCTCTGGTTCAGGAATGCTGTATAAGCATTATGTGGAGAATAAAGTATGAGCTTTGGAAATGAGAACATCATTCCTGTTTACTCCCAAACACATTGGCAGAGAAAAGTATTAACTCAAGATGTTAAGTCTAAGTCAGGGACTGAGACAGTGCCCAAAGGAAAAGCATCTGAAACAGGCAGGGACTCAGGGCTATAGAGAGGATGATCCGAATGACCTCATGGGAAGATAGAGAAGGCAGAGCAGTTTGGTCCAGGCTTCTGGGTACCACTGCCACATCACCACTGCACCCAGTGGAGGGTATGAGGCTTTGGGATGGCCACTTCAGGATGGAGATACCCCATGGATGACTTCCTCCTGGGGGCCGCAGAGGTCCTCCTGCATCCTGTCTCCACACGAGCTGCACCCTCACTCAGAGGTGTCCTGCCTCCTCTAAAAATCCCTTCTGTCACTGAAACCAAGCCATCTAGCAGGCAACAAGCTCCTTTTCTCTCTTCCTTTTGCCTCTGACCTTCCTTCAGTTCTCAGAGATAGAAAGCTTGAGGAAAGGGAGAAGAAATAGGGCTTCCTTAAAGAAGCCACAATCCTCGACCTGTGCTTAAATTCGGACCCATCTGCTCCTAAGGTTTCAAGTCCAGCTGTGATGGGGGAAAGATTAAAAGCTTTGATTTGAGTTTCCAGATTTTAACTAGTGGGCCAGGCTCAAGTGGAACTTACCAGGATGATTTCTGGTGCTTTAATGCCAGAGTACTGCACCAACATTTCTGCTAGGGAAAGAAGGCTTCCAGATGAGGCATCTGGCATTTGCTGTGCCCAGATAAGTCAACACTTTGCATCAAGTACCCACCCACTTGGTGCCTGAGTCTGGATGGAATCAACTCGAGTGTCTGGCAGCAACAATACACGCATTTGCCTTCAGCCTGGTGAGGGCAGAGGAGCAGGAGAGAGAAGGCAGTCCCGTGGTGAGCTCTGAAGAGCTCTTTCAGGGTATGTGTTTGTTCAGCTCATTGGTAAAGCTCTCTCTTTAGTGCATTTTTATTACAGGTCTGACTTCTGTTGCTTCCGTGGAGGCTAAGAGGACAGCGCAAATTGGCAACAGGAAAACTGAAGACAGGTCAAGAATAGGCGGTGTCTGGACACTTGACTGGTGGAAATTGGTGTATTTGTTTTTAAGCTGGCAACACACATAGAGCTTATAACGTGGCTAGTCCCTGTGAAATGTTACATACAGACTCACTTTAGTCCATGACAACCTTGTGAGAATTATTATTATTAATATTGTTCCCATCTGATGGATAAGGAAACAGAGGCAGAGAGAAGTTAAATAACTGGCACACTGATGTGCATTTACTCTTCCAATAACATGGGCCAAATTCACTTGCCAACACTTACAAATTGGGAGCTTTCTGCACTTAATGCAGAGGCATGAATCCGAGGACTCAGTAAGGTAGGAACTTGGACCTGGACCTACCTTGTGTGACCTGCACATCCACCCATCCCCTCAGCTACCTCAGGAAGGCCTGGAAGACATTCTTCATGAAAGGTTAGAGGTTTGTATTTACAATGGGAACGCCTGTGGCCACAAAAAACTCTACGGTTCCCCATTGTGTTGTCCCGGTGTGAATGCAGGGGATCTGGTCATTCAAGCGGGCTCCTGGAGTTCAGTGAAGCTGAGGGGTAGGTCCGTCCAGTCAAGGCTATGGTCTTTGCAGTAGTCATGTATGGATGTGAGAGTTGGACTGTAAAGAAAGCTGAGCACCGAAGAATTGATGCTTTTGAACTGTGGTGTTGGAGAAGACTCTTGAGAGTCCCTTGGACTGCAAGGAGATCCAACCAGTCCATCTTAAAGGAGATCAGTCCTGGGTGTTCATTGGCAGGACTGATGCTGAAGCTGAAACTCTAGTACTTTGGCCACCTGATGAGAAGAGCTGACTCATTGGAAAAGACCCTGTTGCTGGGAAAGATTGAGGGCAGGCAGAGAAGGGGACAACAGAGAATGAGATGGTTGGATGGCATCACCAACTCAATGGACATGAGTTTGGGTGGACTCCGGGAGTTGGTGATGGACAGGGAGGCCTGGTGTGCTGCAGCTCGCGGGGTCACAAAGAGTTGAACATGACTGAGCGACTGAACTGAACTGAACTGAGGGGTTCCTGGATCTTCAGGGCCGGATGGGCACACACACACACCTTGCATGGTGGTGCCCAAACAGCAGGTGTAAACCCTGATCCCAGGAGGCAGAGTCACAGTTTGTTTTTTTCCATCCAAATGTAGTTGCAACATCTGAAGTGCTTGTGTCTGGAAAGCAGAGCTTTGATTGGGGTCTTTCACATGGTAACTAAGCACCCCTAGAGCTTGGATTCCTAATTTAAAGGGTCTTTTAAAGTTAACTGCACCTAGGGTGTTGATTAAAATTAAATTGTACACACATAGGTATCCTACTGAATGTGCTGAAGTATTTCAAAGTAAATTAGAAGCTATATAATCAACAGTCTTTCTCACGTGATGATACTCAGCCCCCGCTAAGTGCCAGCAGTTCTGAGACCTGCCCACAAGCCCCATTTCACCCCCGTCCCCACCACTCCCTAAAATCTCCCTGTGGGAGTGTCAGCTGCTGTTTGCATCATGTTTGCTCTGTCGTTTCTTTCACAGTTGTGTTCGAAGGAAAGTGGAGTCTTGATTCACTAAGTCTCTGTCCGATGAAGGAAAATGAACCTCAGACCTGGGAGGGTTGTATATTTCTCACTATAGACCTAGGATAGAGTACAGTGATTATTTATTTGTGAAGGATGTCTATGCAATCAATGTGCAAAGCAAAGCGAATCCACTTAGAAAAGGGACAATCTAAGACCCTGTCGGGGATGGTTTTTCCAAAGATGGCTGTGGCTTTTCTCTACCCCATAGACCCCCCAGTGATGTGGCTGGTCACCCTTCAGTGACAGGTGGGGCTTACAGATGAGGAGACAGACGTGAGGGTCTTGCTATGGAGCCACCCAGGTGATGCAGAACCACCAGGTCCTCTGACCCCAGCACAATGGTCACGGCAAAGTAGACGGGAGGCAAGTACAATGAAGCGCAATGGTGCTGAAGGGTGAGATGCAAGCTGAGAGAAGGAGAGAGAAAGAAAGAGAGGGAGAGAGAGAGAGAAAGAGAGGGAGGTAGAGGGCGAGAGGGAGAAATTGAGAGGGAGAGAGAAAAATACTGAGAAACCAAATCAGTGGTCAGATTCAAAAGGGACGCTGGAGATAAAGGCAAGCCATTCAGAGGCAAGAATGTAGAAAGTGGGACTTCCCTGGTGGTTCTGTGGTTAGGACTCCACGCTTCCAATGCAAGGGGCAGAGGTTTGACTCCTGGTTGGGAAACTAAGATCCCATATGTCAAGAAGCAAGGCCAAAAAAGAAGAATGTAGAAAGTATCAAACAAAGATACTAAAATCTGGTCTGATCTTAGGACTTGCTTGTCAAATAAAATGTAGAAAGAACATTCTGAAACTTCTGGGGCACGGTCACTTTTGATTCAAGTAAACCCATAGAAAAAGGCGAGAGAAAACGATCAGCTTTTGTTTGAAGCCTTTAGGCCTGGGCGTGGCTTGTTGCACAGCAAAAGACAAAATCGAGTCCTTACAAGGATTATAGTCCTCTTTTCTAATTACTACAGGTGCCCACTTGAGTTGGGGACCTCTCATTTTGAAGTTTTGTCCTCCTTGGAGACTTGCCGTTAAGTGCCTGCCTTGACCAACCTTTAACCATCATGAATATTCATGGTGCACACACACATATACAGTTGGCTGCTGGGGAGTAAATGTTTTATTCTGAGGAAAAGAAGAAAAGTCTCCAGCCCTTCCCTCTTCACCCTCCACCTCAGAGACCGGCTCCTGGGCCCCCCAGTTGCCTCTTTCAACAGAGAGACACTCTACACTTAGGAATAATAGTTAATCTGTTGTTCACTTTAACAACTAGGTTCGCTTCACGCATCTTCAAGAGACTTCTCAAAAGAGGTTAAATGAAGCTGTTTCACTCTAGGGCAGAGTGATCCCTCCATGGCTCTGCTGAAGTGGGGTAGAATCGAGGCTTTGTCACTGTGACCCACTTGTCCGGTGACCCACTAGGAACCATCCCCCTCGCCATTTACAGCAAGATGGATGGACCTGGCTGCGATCATACTAAACGAATTGAGTCAGAAAGAGAGAGACAAATACCATATGATATCACTCATATGTGGAATCTCAAATATGACACAAATAAACTGATGCATGAAAGAGAAACAGACTCACAGACACAGAGAGCAGACTGGCGGTGGCCAAGGCGGAGGAGAAGTGGGGGAGGGAAGGACTGGGAGTCTGGGATTAGCAGATGCAAACTAGTATATACAGGATACACAACAAGGTCCTACATGTAGCACAGGGAACTACAGCCAGTATCCTGTGATCAACCGTAATGGAAAAGAACATGAAAAAGAATAGACATGTACCTCTGAATGACTTTGTTGTACAGCAGAAATCAACTCAATATTGCAAATCAACTATAATTCAATCAAGTAAAAAAAAAAAATAGCCATTGTGCTGCCTGTCCTTCTCCAGCTCTGTCCCTGCTCATCCCTCTAGGCTTACTTCCTCCCTCTCTACGAATGCTCTGGGTTTCATCTCCCACGTGTGCTTTGCAACTGCATCCCAACCCAGTTTGTCTTCCTCTCCACAAGCTTATCCTCGTCCGCCAGGCTCCAGCCCGGGGACCACCCAGCTTCCAGGAGCCCATGTTGCCTGGTCTGCTTTGCCAGGAGCACCATCTTGGGGTCAGAAGCATTGGGTCTGGGACCTGGCGGGGCCAAGAGAAGGCGAGTGGCTCCCCAAAAGGACCCTGCACCTCTGTCTCTCCCCATCAGGAAAAGGAAGGGGGTGGCCTGCATCCTGGGCTCCTTCCGGCTCTACACTCTCAAGCCCACTTTCACTCTCCTGCAGGCAGGAGAATCTGGCAGGTGACTAGCGAGTAACTCGGCAGGTGATGTAGCTCTCTTTCATGCCCCCTTGGGTTTTTTGAGCATCAGAGCCTTTACAAGGATGTGCAAGGATGGCGTCTGACCACAAAATACCTTCTCTTCTGAATATATATTATTTTGCCCTCTGCCCTTGGCAGCTTCAGAAATCCCAGGGAACAGCTGCCAAGACTACAGCCAAGTCTGTTGTGATTTTGGTGTTGATATCTCACAGAAGCAATTGCCTAGCTCCCTTCCACGCTAATCAGATGGAGATCGCATCATAACCTTTTTCAGAATGCTGACCAAACAGTGGAGTTCAAATAATGCCTCTACCGAGACCTTAATCTATTGTTCCGAGCAATTCAACAGCCTTCCTATCAGAGAAGGCCATCTTTTTCCTGCCCAGGGCCAGCGGGCCCAGCTCTGGGAGAGTCACAGGCAGACGGGAAGCCACTCCTCTTCCTCTTCCTCCATCTGGCTTCGTTGCCAGGGCCCGGCTCCAGAAAAGGCCTCGTGGTCCCAGCTGCCCCGGCCCCTCCACTCAGCGGGACCTTGGGGCACCCCGGAGCAGCCATGTCCCCCGAGGTCTCATCTCTGCACAGACTCTGTCCCTGAGAGTGTTCCCGCCACCCCCCCAACTGCCGTGTTTATCTCCTGCTCCTTCCTGAGTCCAGCCAGGCAGTCGCAGCTCACCCGTGCTATCAGCTCTCTGCTTCTTCCCCTGCAGATACGCCTGGGAACAACTTCAGAATATAAAGCCTTTAAACAATGAGCAGCGTTTGAGCTAGAATTAGGGCTGAGTCCTGCGCAAACAGCTGGACCAAATACGCCTTTTATCGGTGACTGTCTCCAATTTAAACAACCCGTAAGATGTTTGTTCAAAACCCCGCTCAGATCTGGCCATGCCGCGTTGATGAATTCCACGCCACCCTGCCTCCCCCGTCAGCTGCAGGAGAAAATGACGTCTTTTCCTGAAACGAGATTACAGTTTCCCCTCCTCTAGGGTTGTACTCCCACCGGATTCAGCACCAGCTCGGTTTTCTGAGGGCAGTGGTGCAAGGTTGCCCCGGCCTCTGTTCCCGGTGGGGCTGGTGTCCACAGCTGGTGGACAGAGGTTGGAGGTGCAGGAGCGTCTGGCATGTAGCTGCCTGTCTGCTCTGGCCTTTCTGATCTCCAATTCAGTTTTAATTGAATACTCTGCAGAAGACATGCATGCACGCTAAGTGGCTTCAGTCGTGTCCGACTCTTTGTGACCCCATGGACTGTAGCCTGCCAGGCTCCTCTCTCCCTGGGGATTCTCCAGGCAAGAATACTGGAGTCAGTTGCGATGCGCTCCTCAGGGGATCTTCCCAACCCAGGGATCTAACCCACTTTTCTTTTATTTCTTGCATTGCCAAGCTGATTCTTTACCACTAGCGCCCCCTGGGAAGCCCTTGCAGAAGATGCCAGGGAACAAATTACAAGGAGAAAGTCATCAGTGATATTTCCATGTCACGAATGAGGCCAGGGAGGGATCCAAGCGGAAAGCTCTAGAAGGAGAGGCGGGGTGAGAGCAGGCCAGGGCAGGAGTGACCGTGGCCACAGGTCTTCTGTCTGGAGGGAGCTGGGCCCCTCGCAGAGGAGGATGGTTCTTGGATGGTTGAATTCCTGCTGACCCCGCCCCTTTCTCTCTGGTGCCCTCGGGATCCAGATTCTCAGAGCTCTCAGTCCCAGCTTGATGTTTCCTTGAGTCTCCAGGAAAGGGAGAAGGTGTGTCCGCATTAGTGTGTGTTCCTCACATCCTCCCTTTAGAGGCCAGGTCCGTGTGCCACTAGGAAGGAGTTCTCACAGCCACCTCCCTGACCTACTGGAGCTAATGCCCAACAACTGTGAAAACTCCATCACAGGGACCTGTGAAAACTCCATCACAGGGACCGAAGGAGACACAGAGCAGGTGATCCAGCCAAGCCAGGGATGCTGGCAGAGGAGGGCCAGCCCCAGGGGCATCTTTTCTTGCTGACTCTGGTGATCTTGTCTGCAAATCCTGTCTTCTTGAGTGTATGAAGAGTCCTGACACATACGCCCGCTGGCTGACACTGGGGGGTGAAAGGTTGGCGCACTTTCTAGGGGTTGCTATCCAGAGAGGGAAAGGAATCCAGATGTGCTGTAGCTGCTAGTTTTGCCCAGTTTCAGAAATGTGTCAGGGAGGTGAAGTTTATGGGCAGCTCGGAGTAACAAGTGCATACACAACCAGGGAATAAGATGTGGGTATCATAAATAAGCCATATGCCCTTTCAGGCCCTAACTAGGGGCTGCACCCTACCCCACCCCCACTGCCTACCTGTCCCAGTAGACCCACTAACCAGGACACGGAAGCCACATGGGCCCTGCGTTGCTGTTCTGTAGGAATAGATGGTCGGCTCTATGCCAAGGGCTGGATCACAACATAATAGTGCAGCACGAGGAATCAAGTTCCCTCCCCAGAGCACCCTGAAAATCAGTGTGTTGCTAATTATAAACGTGGCCGCCAAGACCCCAGCTTCCTTCTATTCTTCTTACATCCTGCAGCTGGGCAAGCCTAGGGACTAATCATCAGATTCCTCTGGAACGGCAGCTGGTGGCTTGATAAGGCAGGAACTCAACCAGGTGGTCTGGGCTGTGAGAGACAACCTCTTCATCAGGTGGGGGTCCTGCCTTGAGGTGGGGGTCCTGCCTAGGTGTGTGAGAGCACATCCCATTCCTTGGCATGCTCCACATGGATAAAATGCCACCATTCCTAATCCTTGGGCATCCCTAGCTCTGTCCCAAAGGATCTATCCTCTTCTAAGTGTGACTCCCCAGAGTTGGAGGGTGGTGTAGAAAGTGGATCATGGATCATCTCATCAGCCTGGAGGCAAGATTAGAAATAAGTAGGTATCTGATCTAGAACAGTCTTTTCTAAAAGTGGTCCTGGGATCACCTTTCAGGAAACATGGCAATTGGCTCCAGCCCGGGCATGTGGTAACGACTCAGTTTTTCCCTCTTTGCTGGGGACAGAGCACTGTTACTGAGTCCTTTAGTTCTGGGGCTCCTAGGTGGTTACTGGTTCTGGATTTTTTTCTTCGTTATTATTTTTAATATGGTTGGACACCTGCCCAGCTGTATGTAACCTGCAGAGAATCAAAATGAGAAAACATGTCATACTACTGGTCCAGGTTTCTGAGAGCAGACAGGAGGACCAAGGGATTCAGAGTCAAGATTCTGCATTTAAAGCTGCTCTGCTCTTCCCCCTTACCTGTCTATGACCTTGGGCAGATCATTAAATTGCTCTGGCCTCCAGCTCTTCCTTCCTGTAAAATGAAAGACATACCAGAAACTTTTCAAGTGACCGCTATTAGATAGTCAATCATTTAACAGCTACGGGTCACCCATTTGCGCCAGGTGACATGCCGTCTATTGAACCCAGCAGCTCTGGGAGCCTTGGAGAAAGACTGAGGGCTGGAAAAGATGCGGATGCTTGGGCATCTAGAGTGGCCCCCCCCGGCAGCCTCACACAGACCATCTCCCACAGTAGCAGCTGAATCGAGAGGTGGCGAGGAGGGGGGTCACACGGGGCCCCGTGGTCACTGCACCCTGTTAACTCCTGCCCCTAAACTGGGCGGCTTCCACTCACTAGCGAGGCCACCCAGATCGCTCCAGAAATGAAAGACTGAGGACAAGCCAGTCGTGGACTGGCTGATTGAATGGTAGAGGAGGGGTAGCAAGGGCTTGGTCTGTCCTGAGACCCAGGTCCCCGGCAGCATGCGGGTTCAAAGCCTGGCTTTGCCACTTGGCTGCTGAGAGAACTTGCATCAACTATGCCCGTTTCCTCATCAGTATCGATGCGGATAATCCAAGCGTTCACCCTGGAGGTTGTGAGGCTCCCGTGAAATCCCACCAGAGGGCACTTTGCACAGGGCCTGTCTTGGATGCTGAGGTCAGGACTCGCCCGTGGTCAGTGATATTAGCTCTTTCCCAGAGTGTCTTTCTCGCCATGGGAGTCTGAACACCATTTCCGCAGCCCACGCTCCAGCTGCAGGGCATCGTCTATTGTCCATTATCCTAACAGCCACAATGGCCAGCGCAGGAATGCAGGCACATTTTCCCGCAGTTGTGAGAAGGGGCCCTAGAAGTATTTCCTTCTCTGTTCCTGCATTAAAGGGCAAAGGAGGTGCTGTTGGCAGCATAATGAATACACAGCACCCTGTCCAACCTCAGGCTTCTTGGGGAGCTCCCTGGCTAATTCAGAGCCTCTTTGAGATCACTTATATCCATAATTGCTCCAGGATAACTGTTTTAATGCTTGCACTCAAATCACCCTTTGTGCTCCATGAAACAAACTGCTTTACAGTCGTCTTTCAGCAGCTTTGTCTGGTGTTTACTAAATGACTTATTCTACAATAAACCTGATGAGGGGCATGCTTCATTATTCCTGAATTCTACCCTAGCAGAAATATAATAATCATGGCTTCCAGCACTTCTGGGTTGCTCCTATGTTTCATTCAGTCTTTCCCCTCCTTCTCTCCTCCATCTCAGCATCTTGTACTACCCTGGATGCCCACCCACCCCTTGTGCTGTGACCGGGGTCAGTCTGTAGAAGGAGGGAGCACTCCCTGGTGTGGGTGGCGTTCACCAATCCTCTGAAAGTCAGGACAGCAGAGACGCGAAGGGAGGCACAGTTACAGCCAAGGACTCTGAACTCCAGCTGAGGTTCAAGGACTGACCTTGCCACTTGGGAAGGCATTTCATTGGTAGGCTCAGTGGGTAGAGAACCTGCCTGAAATGCAGGAGACACAGGAGACATGGGTTCAATTCCTGGGTTGGGAAGATCCCCTGGAGGAGGGCATGGCACACTCCAGTATTCTTGCCTGGAGAATCCCATAGACAGAGGAGCCCGGCAGACTACAGTCCACGGGGTTGCAAAGAGTTGGACACAAATGAAGCGATTGAACACGCACACACGTACACAGTAACACCCACCCCACTGGATAAAGCCCTGAGCATCATACCTGACACATACTAGGCTAAGCTAAGCTGTATTTAAGTGATAGCAGGATAAAATAAAGCCAGCAAAGGTTTTGAACTTGGGTACACATGGTTGAAATCCCAGATGGATCACGTCCAACACACCTTAGGTTTGAATTTCAAAAACACTAGTTCAAGCTTTTAACTTTCCTTCAGAACTGGTATTGTCTCCCCAAGGGTATTTGAGGGTAAATCTAGAACATGATCAAAGGCCTTTTAAAATATTGTTTAATATTTATTATTATAATTGTTCGTTCATGTGCTCCGGAACAACAATGGAGAGAAAAAGAGAGGCATGTGTATTGGATGGGGGGTGGGGAGGCAGGGAGGGAGGCAGGGAGGGCCCTCAGCATCTCCCTGGCCCTGGCTCTGTGTAGATCACAGAAGGACCTGCCCCCAGGGGACAGGACGCTGGACACTCCGGTGAGCAGAGATCAGAGAACAAAGATGCTCCTCACACGTGAAGCAAAACGGACCAGCAAAGTACAACTGTGGGAGTAGTTGGTAGAGATGCTTCATCTCAGAGTGATTTGCTCAACCATACTGGTCTGGTATGCAGTATACGGATAATCCTATTCCATCCTGAGAGGAGCTTTTTTTTTTTTTTTAAAATGAAGATACATAGCTGAGAGAGGGTAAGTCAGTTGCCTGCCACTGCCTTAGAGCTGGCATGTACCAAAGCTGGGATGGGAGCTAGCTTTCTCTGATCCCAACACCTGTTCTCACTATCCAGGGAGCAATGATGCCAGGCTAAAGACACCCCCCTGGACACCCCCACTCCTGTTTGCAGATGCTAGAAGTTCTGACAGAACAGCAAACACTATAGTCTTTCATTTGTGATCAAAAGCAAAACTTCTTTAGGTTTTGATTGAGAGAAAACACCTCTAAGTTAGGAAGGCTTATGTTCCTGGAGAGAAACTGCATCCGTTTCATAACTTGTGGTTGGTGGCAGTGAGTCACAGGTCAAGGGCGGGGTATCAGTGTGGCTGGAGTAGGAGTGAGGCATGAACCAGTCTGGGAAATTCAAGGCCCTGCCAGTCAGTAAATACTGAACTGTACACAAATGTGGGAACAGTGATAAGAGTCAGGACTTCCAGAAAAAAAAAAAAAAAAAAAGCTTCCATTTCATTTCTCCCACGATGTATAAAGCTACAGAGAATGAGGTGGACGTAATAGTAGATAAAATAAAAGGGTAATATAGTAGCAACAAAGGCAGCAGGCTCTGAACAGTTTTTTGAAAAGTAGAGAAAGAATTTCCTCTTTTGAAAGCTCTGGAATTACGGGGGTGAAAATGAATGCAGGGGGCACAGAACATTTCCTGGCTCTTTAAAGGAAAATGTAGGTGGGGATGAATTTCAAGGAGAGAAAGCCTAAGGGAAGTCTTATAACAGAACACCATGCTCAGTGAAATTAACTAGAGCTACAAGTAACCACATGGATAAATCTCAGAAACAATGATGAGTAAAAGCTACCTGTTGTATTATATTGTTTACATAAACTTAAAAATAAAATAAGCAAACCAGTTAGTTCTGTATATTGTCTCAATGTTCATGCCCATGTAACATAAGTAGAGTCATGAATAGGATCAATAATACTCTATTTAGGATAGGTAATTCTGCTCAGTATTATGTGGCAGCCTGCGGGAGGGGACTTTGGGGGAGAATGGATACAAATATATGTATGGTTGAGTCCCTTTGCAGTTCCCTTGAAACTATCACAACATTGTTCATCTGCTATACTCCAGTATAAAATAAAAATTTAACTAGAACATAAAATGTCAACGTACCAACAAAAGATAATACCCCACCCATGATTGCAGATCCCTCTCAGTTCGGAGGAAACAGGATTATTTTGGATGAAGAACAATATAGTGGATTCCTACTCTTTGTGATAGTCATTGGTTAATCTTAGAGACATAGTGATGTTTGCTAACTTGGTCTCTGAGTGTTTGGTGTCTGAAGCAAGTCCTAACAAGAGAGAGGTAGGTGATAAAGACGAATTTAGCACAGGGCAGGGCAGAGCAGGGCAGCCACGGAGCTGGGGAAGTAGCCTCAGATCTCTGAGAACAGTTTGTCCAAAGGATGATGTCCTGCTATATTGCATGTTTGGCTGACAGTGAAAGACAGCTTAAGCGTGGCATTTGGAAATTGTTTTCACTGATGAATCAAACACTTCATACATCTTACCTCTCACTTTATGCAAATACAATGCCAGTCACACAGTGGGAAAATCTCTGGTGGGTGATTCATTACGGGAGACTGATATGTTTTCTTTTCTAGTCTTTTTATCTTGGTCAAATTATAAATGTTTTAAATGTCAAAGCCGAGGAAGAACAATGCCATGTACAGTCCTTTGGGGAGACAGGTAATCCAACAATGGAAGGCAGAATTCAGGATGAACCGAGGTGTTGCCTTCAATGGTGGCCAATTTCCAGACGTGCAAATTTACAAAAGCAGAAACTTGCATTATTATTTGTTGTTCAGTCTCTCAGTCATGTCTGACTCTTTGAGACCCCAAGGACTACAGCACGTCAGACTTCCCTGTCCTTCACCATCTCCTGGAGCTTGCCCAAACTCATGTCCAATAAGTCGGTGATGCCATACAACCATCTTGTCCTCTGTCATCCCCCTTTCCTCCTGCCTTCAGTCTTTCCCAGCATCAGAGTCTTGGGGGTCTTATATTGGTTAAAATATCATAATAAACTTTACCACATACAGAATTTGTATAAATCCAATATTAAAGAATATGCCTTCCAATACAAGAGATGCTGATTCGATCCTGGGTCAGGAAGATTCCCTGGAGAAGGGAATGGCAACCCACTCCAGTATTCTTGCCTGGAGAATCCCATGGACAGAGGAGACTGGTGGGCTGCAGTCCATGGGGTCGCAAAGAGTAGGACATGACTTAGCATCTAAATAACAACAAATCCAAATGAATACAAATACTCTTTAAAAAAGTGGACAAGGAATATGAAAAGACAGCCTCCAAAAAGAAACATAGATGTCTCACATAAAGGCTGTCTCAGAAGAAAGCTTCTTTCGAGGGAGCTGTTGTTTTGAAATCTAATAAGCTGAGTTTCCTGAGAAGCGGTGTTTTACTTAGCCCTGTGGACAACTAGTTTGCATCTGTGTGAGCGGATGATCATTCCATTACCATTTATTGGTGGTAAGCTTGGAAAAATAATGTAAGATTATAATGCAGAAGTGTAAATAAATTTCTATATAAATTTAAGATGAGCTGAATGTACTTAAAGATCCATTTATATGTTCTTTTATGAAATGTGTAGTTTAATAAAGTTCCTGCTTATGGGGAAAAAAAGAAACATAGATGCCCAAGACATATTAAAATGCTGAATTCCATTAATGGTCAAAGAGATGCAAGGTTAAATACTGAGGTCTCATTTCAATTTTTCACATGTTAAATTGCAAGAGATTAGAAAAATTGAAAAGATCACCTTCTTATCATGAGTTTCCCTGGTGTGCTATGATACATTGTTTTCCTCAGGCCAAGACCAGTTCCATATGGATAGGAAAATAAGTCTTCTGAAAAATGATTTCTGAGTTGTCTTTGCAGCAGAACTTGCAGTATACTGGAAAATCCTACAAAATATCTCAAAATTAGCTTAATATAGAAAATTAAGTTTATTCTCCTGCTCAATCATTAGATAAGATGTTCAAGCACTTATTAAAATGCAGCATATTATCTGGGTGTGGCAAACCCTTAGCCATCAGCTATTAAATCCGTTGCTAAAATCAGTTTAACTGATTAGCTGCTAATTAACCACTAACAAACTCTTTTCCTCTAACATTTTTTATAATTTTGACCAGAAAATACAACTGCAAAAGTAGAAATCATGACACATATGTAACAATCTATGCATATGTATTTACCTATGTACAAATGTATACATATGTATTTATATCATACATGTATAATGCAACATTGTAGAAAAGTATCAGTTTTAGGTCTCTCTCCATAATGAATACTCCTTTATTTTCTTTTGTAATGAAATGAAACGTAAAGTTAATTTGGCATATTCAGTGAGATACATGGTTATTTTTGTACTATGCAAAAGTGGTGGGAAACCCATACAATTTCAAACATATTTTTGCTTTGTTAGTTTCAAAAAAAAAAAATCTATAATCAGTACCAAAAAATCTATGATCAGGAACCTCCATAAAATTTCTCCATTGTGGTTATACCCATTTACATTCCCACCAACAGTGATACATGAACCCCAGTTTTCACTGAAGCACTATTTACAGTAGCTAGGACATGGAAGCAACCTAGATGTTGATCAACAGATGAATGGATAAAGAAGATGTGACTTATATATTTCAATGGAATATTATTATTATTCCATTATGGAATTATCTATTATTATGGATATTTCCATAAAATAGATTATGGAATATCTATTATTAAGTCATAGAAAAAGAATATAATGATAGTATTTGCAGCAACATGGACGGGTCTAAAGATTATCATATTAAGTGAAGCAAGATGAGCAGAGAAAGGCAAATATCATATGACATCTCTTATATGTGGAATGTAAGAAACTGATACAAATGAATTTATTTACAAAACAGAAATAAATACATAGAAAACAAACTTAGGGTTACTGAAGGGGAAAGAGGGGAGGGATAAATTAGGAGTTTGAGATACACACTATTATACATAAAGTAGATGAACAACAAGGACCTGCTGTGCAGAAAATGGAACTATATTCAATATTTTGTAACAACCTGAAGCTGAAACTCCAGTACTTTGGCCACCTCATGCGAAGAGTTGACTCATTGGAAAAGACCCTGATGCTTGGAGGGATTGGGGGCAGGAGGAGAAGGGGATGACAGAGGATAAGATAGCTGGATGGCATCACCAACTCGATGGGCATGAGTTTGAGTAAACTCCGGGAGTTTGTGATGGACAGGGAGGCCTGGTGTGCTGCGATTCATGGGGTCGCAAAGAGTCGGACAAGACTGAGTGACTGAACTGAACTGAACTGATAAGACAAAATAATCTAAAATATATATTTTATATTCAAATGTATATGTACGTCTGAAATATTTTGTTGTACACCTGAATCTAGCACAACATTGTAAATCAACTGTATTTTAATTAAAAATAAAAATTAAAAATCTATAATCAATATCATTATTAATAACATTTTTATGCAATTTTGTACAAAATATTTAAATTTCTTATGCACAATATCACTCATTCTTGTGAGGATGGCCAGGACCACCCTCCATGGGGTTCAGTTGTGGGTCAGGCAGCCACCCCATCAGAGCAGGTGGACAGCACTGAAGCCCGGGGCTCCTCCTTGTTCTGTCCTGAACCAGCCTTTGCTCCTGGACACCCCTCAGGCTTGCTGAGAAGTTCAAATGCAGCCCTCTGCCTGCACCCACTTCTTTAGGAACTTGAGACGCCGACTGAGGCAGCTACTTTGCTATGAGTGGGGCTTTAGGAAGATAGATGGTAAAAAGGATCTTTAACAACTTTGCTCAAATTTATAAACAAAATCCCTTCTTGAAAATGTATTCAGATTTTTTTTTTTTTTTTTGCTTTGAGTTGTTCTCTTGAGGGTTTCCCTGATAACTCAAGCTGGTCAAGAATCTGCCTGCAATTCAAGAGACACAGGAGATGCGGATTCAATCCCTGTGTCGGGAAGATCCCCTGGAGAAGGAAATGGAGGCCCACTGGAGTGGGTCTTGCCTGGGAAATCCCATGGACGGAGTCCGGCGGGCTACAGTCCAAGGGGCCGTAAAGAGTCAGACCCAACTGAGCACGCACGCATGCACGCTTCTCTTGATATCTGACTGCTGCTTCTTTGGCATGTGATGCTATTCTGAGAACTTGAAGGTTCAGCTTTATTTGGGTGACACACATAAGGTGTAACACCCGTGCCTCTGGTGGGGGAGAAATAAGCCAGGTATGTTCCCTGCCGGCACACCTAGTCTGAAAGCCACTGTTAGGGACCACTGGGCGTGGAGAGTCAGGTGCTGGGTCAAGGTGCCCCAACTTCTCATGTCTTGGCCTTTCTCCTCAGCAGACCCAGCTCAGCTTTCCCCCATCTGGGCATGGGATCATCTTTCCCAGGGACCAGGAGAACAGTCATGGTTAGGTCAAAGCCTGTTCTCACCTGTCACATCACTGGACCTCAAGAAAAGGGGCTTTTTCAAAGCTGCATTTCCAGTGCCGAGAATCCTGCCTAAATATTTGTCAAATGAAACCATGTGGATGGGGGCACTTCCTCGATGCCTTAGGTTTCACATACGCTCTTTCATAAATACCTTTCAGAATATGTGTCACTTGGTAATAAAGGCTTAACAAAAGCTGGGGCTGACATACCTAAGCATTGCACAGGATACAAACAGGCCAGGAGGGGAAGTGGTTTAGAGAAGCAGACAGGGTCCTGAGAGCATTTTAAGTGCAAAAAGGAACCCATGCCGTCTGCTGCCTGAGAGATTTAGTCCAAGAAACACTGCTGCGCTGTGAAATTAATTACTATCAGGAAAGAAAGCCTCCAGTGATTTAAAATTATACTGCATATATCTATATAGTATATTACAGCACATTAAGAAAGTTACAGTAAATTAAAAGCCCTCAGACAATCCACATATTATTTCAAGATCCCAGTGGCATATGAATGATGCCTCCTGCTCTCTTCTTTCTGTCTCTTTTGTAAATATAGGCAGCTTCAGAAAGCAACCACTTGACTAGTAAGAGGCTCTTGCATAAAAACAGCCACTGCTCCTCTGACCAATGTTACAAGAGCTGCAGCCACTGAGGTTCCGGCTGTCACTCACCCTCCCAACATCCCAGAGCTGTTGCTTGTGGAGGCCCCAGTGCTAATTTCCAATCTCAGTTTCTGCTCTTTATGCCAAAGGCCTCCAGCACTCAGTCTTTTGGACTGTAGTTGCAAAGTGGTGTTTCACAGTAGCTTTAATCTCCATTTCTCTAATGATAAATGATGAAATGTTTCTTCAGAGCTTTTGCTGTTTCTTTTATGGGTTGCTTTTGAATTCTCTGGTGGCTCAGTGGTAAAGAATCCACCCACCAATGCAGGAGATACAGGTTTGATCCCGGGGTTGGGAAGATCCCCTGGAGAAGGAACTGGCAAACCACTCCAGTATTCTGGCCTGGGAAATCCCACGGACACAGGAGCCTGGCAGACTACAGTCCATGAGGTCTCAAAGTCAGACACAACTTAGCAACTGAGCACGCACATGGTTTCCTTATTATTGTTTGGAGGGTTTCCTGTGTTTTCTGGATTCAAGTCCTTCATCAGACACATGCTTTGCAAATATTTTGTCTTGGACAGCCAGTGCTGTCCATGATCTACCCTCTTGCTGTCCTGTTTCCTGAAACAAGAAAGAATCTAGAACACTCCCAGCCATTTATCCCTGTTAACAGACGTTCAGTGCCCACTTGCCTGACATATCACTGAGCTATAGATGAGAGTCATGCTGATGAAAAAAGGTGATCCTGTCTCCAGGGAGCTATCAGGTTTCACTGAAACACCTGCGTGTTTAGAGGAGCTTAGAGGCAGCTGTGAGTCACAGTGATTTTTCAATACATTCTCCAACCTTATTTGTCTGTATTAGTTTAGGATTACTTCTAAAAGGAAGATTAAACAGAATCCTGTCTTGCTTCAGATACCACTGGTATTTTGGAAGTCGTGAAGATGCTTTGGGAAACTTTAAATAATTTGTTTTACAAGACCAGCCCCTGTCCTGGGAGGTTTTCGTGTCGAATTCCACGAACCGCTTTTGTCTTTTGATATAATGCGTATATGACCAATTAAAAGTCATTTAAAATAATTGATTCAATTCACTAAAGCCAACGAATTAATTAACTGATGCATAATTAATCAGAGCAGCAAGGCATCCCATCTTAAGGGGCCAGAGAGAAAAGCTGTGATTTGTGTGTTCATGAACGGAGCCCGATAATAGTCAGCTATGCTCTTGAACCAGACACTGATGCAATCAGGGCCATAATTTAAGAGCCGAAGGTGATTCTTCAGGCTCAGGCTGGGTCTTAAGATAGACCCAGAACTCTGGCTCTCAGAGTGGGGAGGGTGGGTTCCTGAAAGCGTCCTGGTTCATGGATGCACAAACCATTACAATCAAATCACCATCTCAGAAAAGTGCCCATCAACCATTTGTTTCAGGTCTCTGCAGACATGAGTCCAGACATTGAGAATAAGCATTTAGAAACTTATACAGGAATTTGACAGAGTCATTTTATGTTTGCTGAATCTAATATTTTAAACTTAGGGTGTATATTTTTATGTCCATTTTCATTTAATTTTTCTAGCAGTTCTTTTCATTGTGGTTAAAGGATGTATCAGTATGCAGTAGATTCCCTGTTGGCTCAGCCAGTAAAGAATCTGCCTTCAATGCAGGAGACCCAGGTTTGATTCCTGGGTCAGGAAGATCCCCTGGAGAAGGAAATGACAATCCACTCCAGTATTTTTGCCTGGGAAATCCCATGGACAGAGGAGCCTGGCAGGCCACAGTCCACGGGGTCACAAAGAGTTGGACATGACCGAGGGACTAAACAATAGTAGAAGAGAAAACCCCTCACCTTCTGTTTGACACACGGGGATTGTACATGGGCTCCATTTAGTCATATGAATGGGACAAGTCTACTGCTCTGAATCAGGCAGATTAGACCTCCAGGACCAGATGAATCAGTCCATCCGGTCATGTAGCATGCCTGATACTTTTGGCATCACTTAAACAGCAGAGGAGAAAATCAGAGCCACATTCAAATACTAACTTCTCTCCTTCCTAGCTACGTAATCATGGACACTTAACTTCACCTCTGTGTTGTCAGTCTCCAGATCCATGAAATGGATTTGGTAACACGGATCTTGAAAGTCTAGCACTGATAGAACCCTCCTGTGCTGTAGAACCAGTACCTGTACTAAATATTTATAGATTTTTTTTCACTTATTCTCAGAGTAAATCTTCCAAGTTACATACTATGATAACCTGATACCCAAGTCCAAACACTCAACCATTACAGCTTTAGAGATAAAATATATATAGGACTGAGGTCAGAGCTTGGCACTTAGCAGAAAGTTGAATTACTCATCTCTTATTATTGTTATAGTGGCTACCACTTAGGAGGTCAAAGGCAACACAGGAAGTGAAAACGCACACATGGCTTTTGCTCAGAATTCTCTCCTCTGCTGGAAGAACCCCGGGCTGCCCTGCTTGCGGCGCTGGGTGGCGGCCTGGCTCCAGATTTCCCAGGGCTCGGGTGCAACCCCAGGAGCAGGGGTAAGAGGAGCAGGTTTAGGTGCAGGGAAAGTTTAGGCAGAGAATGATTTAAAGGCCAACTAGAAGGCTCTATGACCTCCCATGTTGTTTAGTTGCTCAGTCGTGTCTGACTCTTTGTGACCCCATGGACTGCAGCTCACCAGGCTCCTCTGTCCATGGGATTTCCCAGGCAAGAATACTGGAGTGGGTTGCTGTTTCCTTCTCCAGGGGATCTTCTGAACCCAGGGATCGAACCTGAGCCTCCCACATTGCAGGTGGATTCTTTCCTACTGTGCCACTTGGGAAGACTCCTATGACTTCCCAAGCCTCTCCTTGAAAGCCCAGATGTCACCTGAAATGCATATCAGAAGGGTTTGGCCATTCATTCTGCAGGATCTCTGGAAAGGGCCTCCCTGCTGGTGCCAGGAGAGATTACACAGAAGTGTGAAGGCTTTTCAGGCCAACAGTAGAGAATGATACTGGGGGCTTCCCTGATTGCTCAGCTGGTAAAAAATCTGCTGGCAGTGCAGGAGACTCCAGTTCGCTTCCTGGGTTTCAAAGATCTGCTGGAGAAGGGATAGGCTACCCACTCCAGTATTCTTGGGCTTCCCTGCTGGCTCAGCTGGTAAAGAAATCGCCTGCAATGCAGGAGACCTGGGTTTGATCCCTGGGTTGGGAAGATCCCCTGGAGAGTGGAAAGACTACCCACTCCAACTTTCTGGCCTGGAGAATTCCATGGACTGTATAGTCCATGGGGCAGCAAAGAGTCGCACACGACTGACCGACTTCCACTCACTCACTCACAGGATGTTATCAGGTCTTACTAGCTGAACCAGAGTGAATCTGACATGTAGAAGATCAGTGGTCGCCTGAAAGGGTTAGAAGATTCACTTGAGAGAAAGGTAGCCTGGAACAACTTGGAGAGTGCACCCGTTGGTACCCAGCTGACCCTGCTTCTCTTCATCCGAGTGCAGATAAGTTACACATTGTGAAGACAGAAAAGAACCCTCTGGGAGGAGTCTGCCAGGCCCTTAGCACACCTCAGCACCCCCTCAGCGAGGGGGTATGGCCACATGGCCCAGGACATCTCCCCTCAGGCCCTGGGCGGGGGGTGTGGAGGTACATCGCCCCTCCCGCCCCTCTCCCTTGCTTCCTCCTGCACATGGCTCGGTGGTTCCTAAAAGCAGGCTGCCCGTCTTCAAATCCCACCTCCTCACTGAGCAGGTGCCTGACTTCTGTTGGGTGCTTAATCCCCAGGAACAGGCAGCTCCCGGGGGTGTGTGAGGATGGACGGACGCTGCACTCTGCCTGGTGCCCACAAGGGACACACAGGCAGTGACCAGCCAGCCTGGCAGGTGCCAGGCCATCCTGTCTCCTCAGAACAACCCTGCCCGTCAGTGAGGGGTCGATACCTATTTACAGAGATGAGCCAGGTCCACATGTTTCCTTTCTGCTTCTTAGGGCAGAACCCAGGGACTCTTCCTTTTTGCTTGAATGTGGGTCTTTAGGAGACGGGGTTCTGAATGTCACACGTACTTTGTAACCCCGAAGCCACCTCACTCACCCCTCCATGTCACCATCTCTTCTGAGTAACGTGGAGGGGGTGCTTCAGACAGCCCTTCGGAGCCCCTTCAGCAGCATCTCTCAGTTTGCGTGTCTGCAAACCCCCCCGTCACACTACCTGATGGCCACGGACTTCGTATGAACATTAATGACCTTCAGATTCTCTTTCCAGCCCTCGCAAGCATCCCTCAGGCCTTGCTGCCCTCCCCCCAAGGGAAAAGGGGAAACGAGAGCGTTAACCAGCTTCTGGGGACTGTACATACACTGAAACTATACAAAACCAGGAAGGAAATCCAGTCCGTGGACTTTTACACACAGTCAATAAACAGCAAGAGCCTGTGTAAGGAGGCAGATACCACTGAGTACCTACCAAGTGCTAAATTCTTGGACAAATTGAATTCATGTCCTTGTTCTGCAGGAATTTGCAGCATATTCCAGGGAGATAAATGCATGAATCTGAGTAACTTCAGTTCAAGGTCAGAGGGGATAAATGCCACAAAAGAGATACAAATTCAAGTATCATATGAGTTCAGTGGAGAAGTTACTTGTAGCTAGGACATCAGGCCCCCTTACACTTCCAGTGCTTGTTGTTGTGGAGGGTGATGACCTCAGAGTGTAAGTAGGACAAAGGTCTGTGATGATGGGATGTGGGTGGGGGTCTGGAGGAACATTGCAGAGCAAAGGCAGGGAGGGGGAAGGGGCAGGTCTGGGGTAGGTGCCTTGGCAGTGGGTGGCTTAATTGATTGGCTTGATCCTGAGTCATGAGGTTGTAAAAGTTGGCTGAGATCCCAGAAAGCCTTGAACTGTGGGCTGCATAATTTCTGCCCTATTCCTTAAATTATCAGAAAATGTTGCAAGTTTTACAGCAGGGAAAGATATGCCGGAAAAACGGAGGAGAGCTGGAGGGGAGGGGGCCTCTGTGGGGAGAGAGTCTATTACTAATGAAGCTTAGAGGGGATGATGGTCCAGAGAATCGATTTCAAGACAGAAGGACCACACATCCTCTAAGCTGCCAGGGATTCGTGCCCTGAGCCTGCGTAATTATCAATTCCTCTCTCTTTATAAATGTACTAGTTTGGGCAATAAACGATAGGTTCACCCTAGTCAAAGCTGAGTAACTGGAAAGGTAGGACAGAGAAAAAGAATCAGGTTTTGGAGGAAAACGAGTCTGGTTGTGGACAAACTAAATTTGAGGTAGTGTTCAGGCTTCTAAGTGGGAACAGATAAGAATAATAATAGCCAGCATTTCCTGAGTGCTTCCCCCGTCACCTGTTTATTCTTCACAGTGATCCCAGGAGGTGGGTATGTTATTATCCTCATTTTATGGAGGGTGAAACTGGGCAGAAAGTCCTATGAGCAGTAAATGGTTGAAAATTCAGGGGAGAATTCGGAACAGAGACAAACATCCAGAAATTAGCCCCCAAGAAGAGGTGGCAGCAGTGGAGAGGTCCCGGCGGATTGCCAAACGGAGAATGAAGCAGAGGGTGAGAGGCAAGAACAAACAAGGATCTGGCAGGAGGAAGGGGAAGTCAGGAAGCCCCAACAGGAGCACTGGGTTAGGGAGGTGGAGAAATAAACGACAGCGCCAGGAAAACCTGACAAGAGACAAAGGGGATGAGGGCTCCTGCGTGCAGGACACTGGAGGAATGAGGTAAGGCAAGGCAGAAAAGACTGATGGGTTGATGACTTCTGACCCAGCAGCAAGCTTGTGAGTTTCCCCATCATCGAGAAGGTTTCCTTGTACCAGCTACCACGTGAGGGCAGGTGCCAAGTTCCCGCCAATGTTCTGCATGGCGTGCGGATTGCGCTCCAGCCTCCTGCCCTGGGGGTGGAAGCCCGGCCTGGAGGCCGCTGCTGGCTCTGAGAGGTGGGCTGGCCGACACCGCAGTGAGAAAGGCTGTGTGTGTGCCAGGGGTCACTTCTGCCTGGAGCTTCCATTGAACTAGGTATTTTAAAAGAAAAGTGATCAGACACCTCCCTCAGAAGGGCAGTGGATGAGAAAGAACCATTAATAGAAGGCTTATCTTGACTTGGACTATTGAAGGCAACTTGCTGACCTCCAAGGGTAAAATTTTGCTCATCTGTAAACCTAATTTGGCCTGAATCTCACCCAAATTAATGTAGACTGTGTGTGCCAGGTAAGGATGAAATGAAATTCCAGTGTGCCCATTACTATGTTTTTAATTTATTTTCATTAAAGTACAGTTGATTTACAATGTTATATATAGCATAAAGCAAAGTGATTCAGTTATACATATACATTTCTGTGTGTGTGTATATATATATATATATATACACATACATATATATGTATTCCTTTCCATTCTTTTCCATTATAGGTTATTATAAGATATTGAATATAGTTCCCTAGGTTATACTGTGGGTCCTGTTGTTTATTTTATATATAGTAGTGTGTATCTAATAACCCCAAACTCCTAATTTATCCCTTCCCCCAGCCTATTAGTATTGGAATTTTGTCTTGTGTACTTTGGAAGTAGGATGCAATTAGCCTTGATACTCCTATTTCTCTTGGTGGTAGATACAATCAGCGACTGTGCTTAAACTACGGGCCCTTCCAAGTCTGGAGTAGGCTAGGATTTATTTTCTCTCTCAGTTTCAATTTCTATTATTCCCCATCTGCACCACCATCCTCCTTGAGGAATTCAGTCTGTTCATGATGAAACTATTTTTTGATGCAGGAGAGAAATAGAGCGCTTCTCAACCTCAGTGCTATTGACATTTGGGGCCAGATCAGTCTTTGCTGTGGAGTCTGATCCATGTGTTATAGGATGCCCAGCCTTCTCTCTGGCCTAATCACCCCTCTCCCCCAAGAGGGGACATCAAAATTGCCTCCAGATGTTGCCAAAATCTCCTGGGAGCACAAATTCCCATGTTTGAGAACACAGTGATAAGCTCACTCAGACTAATGTTAATGATTTTAATACGTTATTTCTTGGATGAATATTTTCATGTTGTAAGCAGAACCAAGGAAGAGTGGTACAGATAGGCAGCAATGTCAGTTTCTCTTTTTTTCTGTGACTCGATTAATCTCTCATCCAAGCATCCCGATGGCAGAAATACAATCCATGTGATGGATAGACTTGGTCATCTTCAGGTTTGGATGGAGGCACCCAGTTCAATTCAGGGTTCCTCCCTCAGTCCTGGATGTTTGTTTGCACAGTGCTGTGATGCCCGTCAGGAGGAGGCAGCAGTCACTGGGACTTGGTCCTCCTTGGGCTGATACCCATGGTGTCATGAGACCACCCTCTCTGGTTCACCTGTGGATTCATCCCCACCTCCCCCAAAGGGTTCTACATTCCTTCACACAGGCTGTCCCCACTTCGCATTCTCCGCCACCCTGCTTATTTAACTTATATGCAGAGTACATCATGAGAAATGCTGGGCTGGAAGAAGCACAGGCTGGAATCAAGATTGCTGGGAGAAATATCAATAACCTCAGATATGCAGATGACACCACCCTTATGGCAGAAAGTGAAGAAGAACAAAAGAGCCTCTTGATGAAAGTGAAAGAGGAGAGTGAAAAAGGTGGCTTAAAGCTCAACATTCAGAAAACAAAGATCATGGCATCCGGCCCCATCACTTCATGGCCAATAGATGGGGAAACAGTGGCTGACTTTATTTTTCTGGGCTCCAAAATCACTGCAGATGGTGATTGCAGCCATGAAATTAAAAGACGCTTACTCCTTGGAAGGAAAGTTATGGCTAATCTAGACAACATATTAAAAAGCAGAGACATTATTTTGCCAACAAAGGTCCATCTAGTCAAGGCTATGGTTTTTCCAGTGGTCATGTATGGATGTGAGAGTTAGACTGTGAAGAAAGCTGAGTGCCGAAGAATTGATGCTTTTGAACTGTGGTGTTGGAGAAGACTCTTGAGAGTCCCTTGGACTGCAAAGAGATCCAACCAATCCATCCTAAAGGAGATCAGTCCTGGTGTTCGTTGGAAGGACTGATGTTGAAGCTGAAACTCCAACACTTTGGCCATCTGACGCGAAGAGCTGATTCATTGGAAAAGACCCTGATGCTGGGAAAGATTGAGAGCAGGAGGAGAAGGGGATGACAGAGAATGAGATGGTTGGATGGCATCACCGACTCAATGAACATGGGTTTGGGTGAACTCCGGGAGTTGGTGATGGACAGGGGGGCCTGGCGTGCTGTGGGGTCGCAAAGAGTCGAACACGACTGAGTGAATGAACTGAACTGAATTGTCTCTTACCACAGACTCCTTTGGGACAGGAAACTTGAGAACTTGCTCCCCATCTTCTCGGAGATGGAGACAGACCCTCCTGGCCTGGATGCACCTTCCTCTTCTCCTGTCCCCGGTGGATGACGCATGCTGGTGTAATGTCCCCCCATCACTGGGTCCTTGCTCCCACATGGGCTTTACTCCTTTCCAGCACCCCCAAAACAGGTGGGGAGGCAGCCAGTGTCCACCCCTTTTGCTTTTCCTCTCCCCCATCTTAGAGGAGGGAGAGCAAAAGAGAATGCTCTTCAACTTAAAGTCAAGAATTTAATGCCTTTGTTCGGTTCTGCAAAGGCAACTTCCTCCTTCGACAGTGATGAATCGCTCCTTGCTGCCTGGGCTGGAGGAAGGCCCCCAGGGCCTAGTGGAGAAATTGACTGGAAAGAGAACACATGGCTTAATCTCCTCCCCGCCCCCTCCTCACTTGGCACCCCTCCACTCCTGTCTGTAGGTACCGTGGCTCTGGATATACAGACAAGAGATACCCAAAAGGCATCCTCCACACACCGAGTGACTTTGCACTGGGTGACTTACTTTACCTAATTCTATCAGACTCTTTGATGGGTGAGTGTAGGACCTTAGAGAATCCATTTCTCATCATTAGTCATCAAGGCTACATTCAAGTGTCTACTAAAGCAGCCCTGCAGACCTGAGGGTTCTCATGGGACATCTGGGAGGGTGACAACATGAACACAAATATTACTAAATGTGTGCATCTGACCTGTAGAGAGTAATAATCCCTTCCGTATTGGGGACACATAAGACATGGTGAAAAATAGCTGCGCCTTCCCACATCTATAATTAACAAGATATAGCATCGAGCGTTTATCCTGCAATGAAGAACAGCTCATATGGTCTTAAAAATCACAAAGATAACTCTCTCACATGCTCTCTTTAAGCCTTACATTTCCTACCCTGTCCCTACCCTGTGATGCACTTGCTTCTGATCTTGCTGAGAAAGGGGAAGCAGACAGAATGGGCACACACCCCATCCTCTGCACGTGTGCCCATGTTCCCTCCTCTCTCCCATCAGTGCAATCAGGACCAGCTCTGCTTTCTCGCTGGACCCCACGCCCTCTCCTTCCTAGAGTTCCTTCATTCCTTCATCCTCCTGGCTCTGTCCTCTCCTGTCAAAGCCTGCTTTTCTTCTCTTTTGTCCTCATCAGAAGAGTGAGTATACTCTTTTTCCACTTCAGTATCAAAGGAAAAGAAATAAATAAAATCTCTCTCTGGACTCTGCTTCCCTCCAAGACCACCTGATCTTCTCCATCCCGTGACAGCAAACTCCCAGGAGAACCGTCTGTCCTCAATTTTCACCCACTCACTCCAGTCCACATTCGTTCATCTGGTCACAGAAACTGCCTGGATCCAAGGGATCATGAACCTCCAGGTGTGAACTCAGCGGTCAGTACTGCTCACTGCTCTTCACACTTTCTTCACTTGAAACCCAGAAGCCCATATCTTCTCTGGTTCTCCCGCTCCCGCTCAGTCCCCTTTGCTGTTTCCTCTGTTCTCCTCTTTGGATATTACAGCATCTTTGGATGCATTCTTTATTTCTATCTGCACTCACTCCCTGGGAGCGCTCAGCCAGTGCATGACATGACGTCCATTTATATGCTGATGACCCTTCAGCTTACACCTCCATCTTCAATGCCTCTCATGGACTTCAGACTCGTATGTACATCTACCTGCTTGAACTCTCTGCCTGGATGCCTCCAATATCTAAAACTTGTCACGTCCACGGCTGAGCTCTTGACCGCCCATTGCTCACCTCACCCACCCCAAACCTGCCCCCAGCAGGACAAATCTGCAATCTGGCTATTACTCATTATTTCAGCCCTCGAGCTCAGAAAGGCTATGTAACTTGATTAAATTCAGAAAGTCCATGAGTGAGAAATGACGGACTTTATAAAAAGTAGGCGTGCAACACATTTTCCATTCTAACCTCATAGGAAAAGCAGGAGACAGTGCTTAACCTCCCAGAAACCAGCACCCCTTGGAGAGGTAGGGGAGAGGCAGAGAAGCAGAAGGAAGTAGGTCTTATCTGTAATCCATTCTTATACTTGCTTATCTTCCTACCTCTTAAAAGGAATTTAGGAAGTGTCATATTTTTTTTAAAGTGCTCTAGGGAAACAAAAAGTGTGTGAGGGTTAGGGGAGAGGGGAGATAGATAAAACATGATGGACAAAGTGTTAATACTTTTGAACCCAGGTACTGGTTTGGGGTTCATTACAATATTCACTTAATTTTGTGTACAATTGAAATTTTCCATGTTAAAGGGAAAAGGGGGGAAGGAGTTTCAGCTAAAAGAATGCTCGTCCTATAATTACTCATGATTGCAAAATCCAGGAAATATTCTAAATATCTAATAATAATGTTGTTGTTGTTTAGTTGCTAAGTCCTGTCTGACACTTTTTTCAACCCCATACTCTGCAGTCCACCAGGCTCCTCTGTCCGTGGGATTTCCCAAGCAAGAATATTGGAGTGGGTTGCCTTTTCCCTTGGGTACATGAGATAAATCATGTTACATTTGACCTGTGCACCTAGAATGATACTGATGCAATTGGTTGATGTGGAAAATATCTACCATGTGCTAAGGAAAAATAAAAATTAATTTTCAAGATAAGATGTATATTGAAATTTAGTTTTAATTTTAAGTGTACATTTATATTTTCATGTATGTGTTTCTATATGCATTGATAAAAGAAATATTCTTTGAAGAATTAACTGTATACCTTTAGGCCATAAATGAACTTTCCAAAAAAAAGTATGTATCACCATTACAATTAATTAAAAAAAATTAAAGCAGATCATAAAACAACATGTAGTTGGCACTAATGGTAAAGAACCCGACTGCCAATGCAGGAGACACGAGACTCTGATCAGATCCCTGGGTCAGGAAAATTCTCTGGAGGAGGAAATGGCAACCCACTCCAGTATCCTTGCCTGGAGAATCCCATGGGCAGAGGAGCCTGGTGGGTTACAGTTCATAGGATCAAATAGAGATGGACATGACTGAAGCGACTTAGCACACAGTGAAAGATGATCATATTTTCATTTAAGAAAAAAGAAGGAAGGAAAAAGGAAAGATCTGAGCCTGGATATAGGATGCAGACTAGCTCTCAAACTTTCAGGACCAAAGCCAATCAGCTGGAGGGAAAGTTTGGGTGAAAAGCCTGGGACCAGGCACATTGCTGGTCTCACAGAATACGAGCATCCCACCAACCCAACACTGGGAAGGGGCTCTGGTGTCCAGTGGAAGGCAGAGCTCAGCAAAAGCTTGTTAAATTTAAAAACCTCCTCTCTTCTCTGCTCTGTGCATTCCCTGAACAGAGGGGGAGAATCGTGCTCATTATTTCTTAGATTGGAAAGTTCTGATGAAAAGAAATCTCCTCTGAAGAGGGAAAGGCAGCAATGAGTAGAGCAGCGGGGGTCGGGGCTGCTGGGAGCGGTCCAGGCATCTGTCTAGTGACAGGTCTCTGGAGGGACCAGGGACGAGGGCCCAGACACTGCCCAAGCACTTTTACTCCAAGGATGGCCAGAGGATGAGGAAAACAAGTGCATTAGAATGCAGTGGGCACTCTAAGGGGCTGTAAGTGCAGACATAATCGGAGCCACAGATTCATGCCGTCCAGCTAAATGGAAATCTGTAATTCAGACCATGAAGTCAGCAGCTGGGTTTGCTGCCCTAGTGAACATAAATCTAAGGTCAGAAATCTTACCCTGGATGTGCCGCAGGACAAGGTTCTCATCTGTATCCTTTTGCCATCAGCTACCAAGATAAGCGAACACGTCAATGTGCTACTAATGGGGCTCCGTGGATTCCATTACTCAAGTGCCTCCAATCAATTAGGGGTTTTAACGTAGTCATCCCAACGTAAAGATCCTTTAATACCCAATTAAGGCCACTGTTCATCATCATGATGGCTTTATCCTGGTATGTGGGGTTTTAAGCTGCTCAAATGTTATCGGAGAGGAAGTCCAGACTTTCAGGACCAAGTAGATGTCCTGGCCCCTGACCCACACAGGTGCCTGGAAGTAAAGGTCACACCTGCCCTGAAGATGCTCCGTATCCAAGTGCTCCTTGAGCTCGGGGGAGAGGAGGCATTCCATGGGACAAATCTCTCTCAGCAGACTGTTTTTTGTTTTTTTTTTTAACTTTTTATCTTACATTGGAGTATAGCTGGTTAACCAACAATGTTGTGAGTTTCAGGTGAGCAGCAAAGGGCCTCAGTCATACATATACATGCATCCATTGTCCCCCAAACCCCGCTCCCATCCGGGCTGCCACATAACACTGATCAGAGTTCCCGGTGCCATACAATAGGTCCCTTTTGGTGCTCCATTTAAAATACAGCAGTGTGTACATGGATCCCAAATTCCCTAACTATCTGTTCCCCTAGGCAACCATAAGTTCATTCTCTAAGTCTGTGAGTCTCTATTTCGTAAGTTTATTTGAAACATTTCTTTTTAGATTCCATGTATAGGAATGTCATATGATATAGCAGCCTATTTTGAGTGAGAAACTCTGTGAGGCTGGGGACTTTGTGACACTGAATAAAAATATATAGATGAAAGCCCATCACCTTCCAACAAGATTTCCAAAGTTAAATAACATCAGTAAATGTCTAAATGGTGAAGAAACACTGATTGGACCAAACATTGCAATCACTGGCTTAGAATTAAACTGCCTCCAAGGCAAAGAGGAAAAAAAAACAATTATATAATGATTTTCATCTTGTTCCTTCTGTCACAATTCTTTCCCCTTCTTCCTTCTCCCCTGCCTAAAAATCTGCAGTTGAAGGTGGCAGGGGTGAAGGGGGATGTTCTGTGTTCTAATTGCCGTGTAGTGCATAATCTTGCCACGTGGAGAAACATAATCCATAAACATGATCTGAAGCATAAAATGCCTTTAAGCACCTTGAATTACACTAGATCACAAAAACTTATCTAAAAGATTCCCCCAATATTTGTTTAAATAGGGGTTAATATGTTAGTAGCATGCATGCGTGCTAAGTCGCTTCAGTCATGTCCAACTCTTTGCAAACCTATGGGCTATAGCCCACCAGCCTACTCTGTCCATGGGATTCTCCAGGCAAGAATATTGGAGTGGGTTGCCATGCTCTCCTCCAGGGGATCTTCCCAACCCAGGGATCGAACCCTCATCTCTTATGGTCTTTGGCATTGGCAGGTGGGTTCTTTACCACTAGCACTTCCTGGGAAGCCCTGTTGGTAGTATATTGACTGTAATTTCTGAGTCTTCTCAGAATCCTGGATGCCTGAGAAAGGGCCTCCAGTTAAAGTATAAGCAAGCATAGCCCTTCCATCCCTCCTTCCACCCACCCACCTTTTCATCTATGAAATCCACTTTGACCCATCTTAGGAAGAAGAAACTGACCTGGGACTGGGAAGAACTATTGGCAAATCACAACTGGAATCATCCAGGCATTTATTTTATTTTTTAAAAATTTTATGGGCAGATAGTTGATTTACAGTATTGTGTAAATTTCTTTTGTACAGCAAAGTGATTTGGTTATACCTATATACATTCTTTTCATTTTTATATTCTTTTCCATTATGGTTTATCACAAGATATTGAATATAGTTCCTTATGCTGTACAGTAGGACCTTGTTGTTTATCCATCCTATATGTAATAGTTTCCATCTGCTAATCCCAACTTCCCATCTAGGCATTTAAATATCTGTTAATAGGGGATTCATTCAGATGTTACATACAATTCAGATGCTATATATGATTATCCAGATGCAACATTTCCTAAGTATTTATGATGTACCCCTCCCTAAAAAACTTTACAAATCCTCAACGTGTGCCACTGTGCTTGTATATTACGCACATAATAAAATACATGTAAAATATACATTAGTAAATGCATGTGTGCATGCTAAGTCACTTCAGTCATGTCCAACTCTTTGCGACCCTATGAACTATAGCTGCCACCTGCCTCTGTCCATGGGATTCTCCAGGCAAGAATACTGGAGTGGGTTGCCATGCCCTTTCCAAGGGATCTTCCCAACCCCAGGGATCAAACACAGGTATCTTATGTCTCATGTATTGGCAGGCGGGCTCTTTACCACTAGTGCCACCGGGGAAGTCCCACATTTGTAAATACTCACTTTAAGTTAAATATGTGTGTATGCCTAGTCACTCTGTTGTGTCTGACTCTTTGTGACCCCATGGACTCTAGCTGCCAGGCGCCTCTGTCCATGAGGATTCTCTGATATTTTCTTCCCTTCTCACTCATTGCATTCTGTATCTTGGTTTTACACATTCCTCCTTAAAGGCACTGGATTAGAAGGTATTTTACATGTTGCCTGCTACCGCGAATAACAAATCCCAGATTCCATCACTTGAACAGATATCAGAAATAAATAGTGGCAGTTCTGTTTTCTCTTGGAAACTTTGTGGGGAAGGGGTGCTCCCCCATCCTTTCAAATGAGCAGACAGTGTTCTCTTAATAAGTTAGGGCTGGTCAACTTCTTGCCTTCCTTAGTTGAACAGGTGCCCAAGGCTCCTTGATCCCCCGGGCACTCTCTTCACACTCTGGGCTCTGAGGCTCATTGGGCGGCAGTCATACAAGTGGGTCACGAGGTCAGTATGCTGAGTGTCAAATGTCGAGTGCAGAGGAAGGGGGTGCAGACCTATCACTCCTGTCCTTCCCTGAGATTGCTGGCAAGACCCAAGGTCAAATCTAGATGTGCAGTTAAGTTGTCCCCGTGAGCTGTTGCTTCTTTGTAAACCTCAGTGAAATCATGCATTAGGTTTCAGCACTAGGACTCCTTGAGAGAGAAACAAACATACATACTGAAGGGCACAGCCACTCAGCTGCCTTGTTACCGACCCGCTATCCGCTCACTCACTTTGACCCCATGATCAGCACGGAGATCAACAGTCCACCTCTTCCCCTGGTGGATGGCGGCAGCTCCACACTGATGCATCCATCCCCCCAAAATGAGAAACAGAGACACAGAGTCAGCCGGTAACTCTCGATGAGCTCTGGGTGATAACAGTGCTCATGGGTGAGCCCTGTTATCTCCCAGTAGACAAAGGTGATGTCACTCATTTTATTTACCCTACCCCAGCACAGTGCAGCACATGATGGAATTTCTGCAAACACTGAAGGAGGCAGAGTCCTTGGGATTCAAATAAGCTTCTAGGACAGAAATGGAAGATTAGGTAGGGGACGTCAAGAGACACAGATAGAGCTGGGAATGCTGTACTGATGAGTGACGACCACACTCGGCAGTGAGGACCTGAAATGACGGAAAGCTTCTGAAATGAAAGTGGAAAACCACGCAGATCTCTTTAGAGAAGGGTAAGAATGGCCATGTCTCACCTGCCTCTATGGGGTCTTTCCCAGACCCCAGCACCACCTGATCCCTTAGCTGCAGCTTTGCCGGCTGGGTGCTTTCACCTCACTCCCAGAATCCCCCCATCACATCAACCTCCTATCTGGGTTGGAGGGAGTCAGGTTGGAGAAAACAGAAGCAACCAGATGAAGAGTTAATGGACTCCTAAGTCACTATGATGGTTGGGGGATAGAGAATTCTGGGAGGGCGTGATGAGGACATGACCGTAGAGACAAATGAGCTCCTTTTCCAGGACTTCCCCGGCGACCCCAGTGATTGAGACTCCTCGCTTCCAGAGGAGTGGGGGAGGTGGGCAGTTTCGATCCCCGGGTCAGGGAACTAAGATCCCACATACTGTGCAGTAAATCAAAATTAAATGAATTAATAAATAAAATATAAAAATTATAAAAAAGAAATTTCTGAGCAGAAAAAGATTCCAAATTTCTTAACAAATAAATGTTTCCTTTGTGTCCAAGTGCAGCCTTGCCGTCTGCTTAAGCAGCCTTGGTGCAGATTTTCCTGGATTCGCAGCATATCACCGGGAAGTCAGGATGTACAAACACCCAGCAAATCCCCACTCCGCTCAGTAAGCAGGCCAAGTCAGCCTGCAAATCCGCCGTCCCATCTCCCTAGAAGTCTTCAACCACAGGTCTGCAGGCCGCCTTCCTCCTGGAAGGCCTTTTGAATACAGAGCAATCTGATTGTATCTAAATATGTTTCATCCAATTTGACTTCAGTGTTGTTCTTCTGTGGAAACATTGATGGGTGTTAACTGACAGGGCAGACAGTCTGTTTAGAGAGCAAGCCGATCATCCCCCCTCTCTCGGGAGATCTTCTCCTCCTTCAGATTTTCTGCAGTGGATCAACATGGATTTTTATAGCTGCTAAAGAATTGATTGGGAAATCGCTTTGTAGGTTGCTTCAGACACGTGGTGACTTTATTTTTGAGAAAAATGAAAACAACCTAAATCTATGTGTTTTCTTTTCACGGGCTCTTAAGGCTGAAGCCTGGCTTCTTTTTGCTTCAAGTCTTCACTTCATGTTCCCAGGGTCTGATCACGCATGACCACTATAGACCGCTGATCCCAGCCCCCCTTCCTGAGGGGACAGTGCTCATCGTGCATGGAAATGACCAAGACTGTAACTACCATTGGCTCCTCTCAACCCCACATACTCTGCTTAGACAGGGGGCCTTGCAGGAGCTTTGAAAGAACAGCTCGGATCTGGTCTCCACCCTATGAACCAGGTCTTCTGAGATGCTGGGTCCTGGCAAGGTCCTGAGATACTGGGTTCTTTTTCTCGCAGTTACTCCCCACACTTCCCCCTCAGGCTCCCCCTAAAAGTGCCTCCCACACAGGAACTGCCCTGTGACTTCCCCCTTAAGTCCTTCAGAGCATCTATCACCCTCTGAGAGTACAGGATTTATGACTTTCTCAGTGCTCCCCGATGGATGTGAACTCCAAAAGGTGAGACCCGTGCTCCTGTTCAGTCACCCTAGCCACTGAAACAGTGATCCGCACATAATAGGTGCTCAATAAATATCTGTTGTGCATACATGCTAAGTCACTTCAGATGTGTCTGATCTGTGCAACCCTATGAACTGTAGCCCGCCAGGTTCCTCTATCCAAGGGATTCTCCAGGCACGAATACTAGACTGTGTCGCCATTTCCTTCTCCAGGAAATATTTGTTGGGTCTTTCCCAAATAAACACCCCCCTATGGAGTGTTCAAGTTTCACTGTGGTTTGGGGCAGGGAGGAACACAGCCAGCCTAGGAGGTATTTCTTTCCTATTCTCGAGGGTGCTCAGAAGGTTGGCTGGATATTTAATAAATATCTGTTGAAAAAAGTAAAAATCTAGAGCAGTGGGCTATGCGATGTTGTCCTTGTATGTATTCATTAGTGTTTCTCACACTTTAAACCCAAGCTTCCTGTGTTGACACAGACATCTCTCAGCATCGCCTGCTTCTGGGAAGTACGACACACACACACACTGGAGTGACGGAGTGGAGGTCCTTCCTGGGAACCCCAAAAGCTGAAGAAGAGTTAGTGAGGTTTGCTTCTAGTCTTTTGCCTCATAAATCTAATAGAGACCCTCCTTCTTTTCCTTCCCTGCTCCAGATACATCATTGGATTGAGAATCACTGTTTTTCAAGCCAGCAGAGGTTTGGGTGCATCTTAGGAGCAACATAGGGCTTTCCTGCTGGCTCATTGCTAAAGAATCTGCCTGCAATGCAGGAAGCCTGGGTTCAATCCCTGGGTTGGGATGATTCCCCTGGAGAAGGGGATGGCAACCCACTCTAGTATTCTTGCCTGGAGAATCCAATGCACAGAGGATCCTGGCAGGCTACAGTCCACGGGGTCGCAAAAAGTCGGACACTACTGAGTGAGTAACACTTTCACTTGCACTAGGAACAATATGGGTTTCCAGTTTGGTTCAGGAGCACTACTGTGTCAGCCTTGCAGACAATGTGGTCATCAAGCGGCAGAATGAACAAGACCGTTTGGGGACCGCTCGTGACATGTGTTTGCTTCTTCGGCGGCTCGATTTGATTTCATCCTCATACAAGTCGAAAAGAGGTGGGTTCAATACTCTAGCTGCAGATTCTAGGCTTAGCCAGGTACCAAGCCTTAGCTCTGCCAAGGCCAGCCCTGCAGCATGCTGAACCTGATCTCTGAGCCAACCCTCTGTTGCTCAAGTGTTGTCCTGGCCCCCCAGGTGGCCTAAGTGTCCACAGGGCAGAGCAGAATCAATCGCTCTCTGTTGGAAGGGAGTGGCCGGGGCGTGCTCTCTCCAACCCACACCCCGGACACAGCATCTCGGGGAGGTGACTGCTGCCGCCAGCGTCCCAGCCTCACAGTGACGGGTCCCCGGGGAGCTATGCAGCAGGCTCACTTTGAGAATGACAGCAGGGTAGTTGAGATAAGAAATAACACAATTCTCCCGGCAGAACTGCAGTCTTCCAGCCCATATAAATGATTCCTTTAGTCATTTTGCCAAGGATTATGTGTTATGTGTGCTTGGGGAACCAGCCCAGCCTGAGAATCCGTCAATATTTCTAGAGAAGGGTGCGTGTAATCAGTCAAACATTCCAAAAAAAAAAAAAAAAAAAACCCGTAGTCAATGATTTTAATAGCAAGTGGTTTTGACTGTGAAAGCATTTAACTATAGTTTTTCAGGTTTTTTTTTTTCTTGTTCCCCAAGAATCACCCAGAGCTATTTCTTAAACAATTAAAATGAAATGTTTCTGGGGTAACAAATCACCCAGTATTCTGGCTCAGAGCTTTATCTCTCTGCAGATAATGGGTGTGAAGAGAGATTCTGGAAGATACTCCAGACTGCTGTAGGCAGCCCGCAGCCAGGAAGAGACATGGGGGAGCTGCTGTCGGAAGAAAATCACACAGGTTACAAGCCAGCTTCTTCATTGTGCCCTGAAACAATGAGGTGAGGACAGGACAGAGGGAGGGCTCCCGGGAAAGGGGGGGGCCCCGTTCAAGGGGAGCACAGGATGAGGGGGGCCAAGGTGGTCTCCGGGAGAGAGGTGGTGGGTGGGTCTGGCACAACGGGGCCTGTCATTCACACAGTCCCCTCATTTCTGCCCCAACTGTGCACCCAGGTCTGGCTGGGTTCAGGTAAGGGCTGTCCTGGTGTGGGGCCATTTGTCATCTTGTGGAGAAACCGAAGTGGATGTCTGTGCTGGAAGTGACATTTTCTTTGGTGAAGAAGGTATGATGATTTATTACCAGGTGACTGAATTCTGGACGCTGGCTCAAATTTGCAGTTCTCCAGGGAACATTACTGCCAGAGCTTTGCTGGTTTCTAAAAAACATCCATGAATGCCTCTGCTGCAGGAATGATCCCTGAGGGGGAGAGAAGGGCAAGGTGCCCTCACCCCCCCCCCAGCACCCCCCCACCTCCCCACCCCCGCTAAGAACAGAGCCACGTGCTGCCCTCGGGGCTGAGATGAAGTTGTCCCCAGAGTGCCGCCTTGTGAATGGAGGGCCAGGATGGATTGGACCTTGACTGAGCTGTCTCAGGGGTCCCTGAGAGAGTCACCCGCTGTGAACCCTACAGGGAGGGGCTCTGACCTCACTCCCCCCACCTCCCATGGCTTCTCCATGACCTGTCTCTCTTTTCCATCCCTCCTGGGTCTTGTCACACCTGTCACAGGTGACCTGGAGCCGACGCCAGGTCCACGTTCCTATCCTGCCCACCTGAAATTCTCCTTGGGCCTCTTAGCAATTTCTACTGATTAAAGGGTTCGAGGCCCAGGTTGGTTATAGGAGAGGGTGTCTTCAAGCAATGCCTCCACGCCTCTGGCCTTGTAGAAAATAGGACGAGAGAGGGAAGGGTTAGAGTGTCCGTGTTGGCTGGCTGGCTGGGAGGAGACCAGTGGGGAGCCATGGGAGGCCTGGAGCAGGCACATCCCTCTCCTCACCCCAGAGTCACGGGTGCAGATGAAGGCTGAACTTAACAACAGTACCAGGCACGTTTCTGGGTCTTCATGAGCTTAGATCTTGAGTCTCAGACCTGTATTTTCCAGGTGTGGGTGCTGGGTTTGGAAGGGGCAGAGAGGAAAGAGGGTTGGAGGGGGCGTGTCACCGAATCCACATTTTGTTTCACTGAGATTAAGGACCGAAAAGAATAGCTTGTAAGAAATCTGTTTTGAAAACTCGGAGTGCCTGCCCATCCAGAAAGACTGAGCTTTGAAGTCCGAAACGAGTTGAATGAAACATTTTAGAGCCGAAATGGAGAAATTAATCAGCTTATAGTATACACCAAGGCACCTGCAGTGTAAAAAGGAAGAGAAAAAACACAGAAAGAATTAACTATAAATTTCCCAGGATATCAATAGACGTGAATTTTCTGGAAAAAAAAAAAAATTCTTTTCCGGGAGTTGGGGAGATCTATTTCGCCTTTCAAGAGAGATAGAAGGAGAGGGTGGGAGAAACTGAAGACATAAATGTGTTAGAAGCTGTTTGGGGGACAGTGAGAGTCTGGGGTCTATTTTATCCATGTCCTTGTGTGTGTGTGTCCCCAAAGCTTATGTGAGCGACGCGGCAGAGACCGGGGAGAGGGGCATCCATAGTGCTTAAGTGATTTCTTTATAATCTTTCCCAATGCACTTATCAGTGCTCACGATATCAAACTAAAAGCATGTAATCCATTCAATATTGGTATTTATATTAAAGGCACCACAATTTGGGAACCACTAATGTGGATGGGATATGTAATTCAATGATTAAATGATACGGATTTTATGGCAGAGAATGCATTTTCAGATTCTAATTAGAACCAAAATGAGCTGTGTGGATTCTTGTGAACTCACATGGATTATCTTATACATTATAATATTAATAAAATTTTTATGTGTCATTTCCCAAGGCGTCTGGGAGCCAAAGTGGGCAACCACAGAACACAAGTTTCTCCAGCAAAGTCCAACTGTCCCTGGGATCTGAGGCCAGGCGTGTGCATCACACAGATCCAACTCCTGAAGCCCCACCAACAGGCAGATCACCGGGGACATCCACAGCATGCTGGGAATCAGGCATCTGATGGGAGCCTGGCAGATGACCTTAAATTCCCTTGTGGCTCCGAGACTATTGGGTCTATTGTTCTTGAAGAGGTTATTCTGTGCTTTTCCTCTGTGGGCAACTAACTGCCTATTTCACAAAGGATGGGAAAGATGAGACTTTCTGTTTCTGCCTAAGAAGACGATCCTTTCTGGGTACTGAAAAGGGGCAACCATCAGAATTACTATTTACTCAGGTAATCTTTAGCCCAGCCACAGGGGCTTCCTGGCTCACTATTCACAAACTTTATTTTTTAATTTTTTAAGATTTGCTTTTATTTATTTGGCTGTGCCAGGACATAGCTGTGACATGCGAACTCTTAGCTGCAGCATGTGGGATCTAGTTCCCTGACCAGGGATGGAACCCAGAGCCCCTGCATTGGGAATGTGGAGTCTTTGCCACTGAAACACCAGGGAAGCCCCTCACACACTTTAATTTAAGCTCTTACAAGTCCCTCTGTGCCAAGACAAACCAGCACCTTCACTAATTGATCTAGAAGACTTAACCAGTCTACTCAAGTCGTTAGCACTAACCAGTCTCAGCTCATCCTCCACTCCTGCTTGTAAGGAAAGAGGCTTCCTTGGTTGTTCCATGAATCAGAAATGTGGGTCGGCCTCGTTCACCTTACCCTTGGACCTTGAGAAAGACATGATTCTTCACGTCTGAGGAAGAAAAAGAGAAAAGAGAAATAGTACCTTTCTGGTGTTGAAAAACTAGACCCACGCCACTTGTATGAATGTCCTCTCATTGAATTCTCGCAAGATCACAACAGGTAAGGGTTGCCATCTCCACTTTACAGATGAATAAATTGAGCCCAGAGAGGTTAAGCAGCAGGCTTATGATCACACAGCTTTCACTCAGAATTGATGTAGTAAATAGACCTCCATTCTACACAGGCCTTCAGCAGGATGATGTGGCTATGCTGTAGCCACCATCCTCGTTACTCCTGAAGAAGGCGGCTCCCCAAGTCCCAGAGAGAGGGGCCACACATACCCATCACAGAGGTCCAGGAGCTGGCGAACTGGCGGGCCTGCACCGTGGACTCTCCCAGCCCCCTCCCTCCCTAGCCTCCTTCTCCAGCCTGGCCCACTGCGTCTGCAGGTAAACAGTCATAGATGATTGAGGAAACAAACATGTCTCCCGAAGTTTGCGTAGCTCCCGTCTCTGCAGACTGGGAGCATGTGCATTGGTCCTCTCTGCTGAAGACAGTTTTCATATAAATAAGGGTTCCAGCGCGACTCCTTTCACCAATGTTAAAATTCCATTTAAAAGTAAATTGACTTCCTGAAATATATGTATTGGCGGCGGTGGCCACCGCAGCTGGTATTACATTTTGCATTTAACAGAGTGCTGTTTGCCTTGACAGATTCCATATTTTTCCATCCATAAATCAATAGAGTGATGTTTGAGGAGCTGGAATCCATCTCTCACTCTCCCCTCACCCCAACCCTGTGTTCTGAAAACTATAAAGAAAGAACTTACCAGCAGGTGTCATTTAGGTGGAGACTATTATTTATAGTGTTTGACTGTAGCACCCTCGACTGTAAACTCAGACAGGAAATGCTGGCATGGAGAAGAAGGAATCTGGTTCTGAAAGCGTTCTAATGATTTTTAAGAATAATTCACAGGTGTGTGTATGTGCGTGTGTGTATGTGTACACACGTATGTATGTGTGTGCACATGTGTGTGATAGTCGCTCAGTCATGTCTGACTCTTTGTGACCCCATGGACTGTTGTCAGCCAGGCTCCTCTGTCCATGAGATTCTCCAGGCAAAAACACTGGAGTGGGTTGCCATTCCTTTCTCCAAATGTGTGTGCATGCATGTATGCTTATGTATGTGGATACGTGTATGCATGTGTGTTTAAGACTGATTATGTGTAGCTTTCTCATGACCCTCTGACCTGACCATGGTGGCTTTTGGTATGGGGAGGAGCTCCCCGGCTCCCACATCAAGAGGCATGAGGTTGCTGAGAGAAGTAGGGAATGGACAATGGTGGACAATAGTATGATAGATGTGAGAAGTTAAGGGAAGCGTGGCTTCAGAGGAGGTTCAGAGAGGGTGTGTGCTTGGCATTTGCTTGCCAAAGCCCTTTGAGATCAGCATCTGACTTTGAGAAGGAAGAAAGCCACTTTGCCTTAAGCCTCCACCCAGCTCCTCCACTCAGCCCTCAAGGAGGCTGGTGCTGACCAGCTGATCACAACCTGGGCTGAAGACCCAGTTCATTTTCTAGGGAGTGGAGCCCAGGACTATACAGGAGCTTGTGAAAACTACAGTGAGCCTCCCTGGTTTTTTTTTTTTTTTTTAAGTGGCAGGAAGTCAAAAGTTTGGCTGAAACCTTTTTTGTTGTTGCTTTTGAGACTAATGACTCATCATTCATTGTTCCCATAGAAGGACATGACTTGTAGCATTATTTTCTGAATTGGTTGATAGATTTCAGAGTTCCTCAACAACTCTCTGGGGCCTTTTACTGTGTAACATTTTAGGGGATGTCAGAGATGCTGAGTCATGATAGAGGCCTGAGGAGGGGGCATGGAGAGGATGGAGGGGAGACTGTGGGGCTGAGGGTCAGCCCCAGCTAGGGGCTGACCCCCGGTGTCCATGTTCAGATGGCCCAAAGGACAATGCCAGGTCCAGATCTGCTGCAGGAATCCCGATATTCAAGGTCACCTCCAGAATTCCCCTCCCCAACTTGCTTACGAAAAAAAAATTTTTTTTTTAATTTATTCTAATCTGAAGCATTCTGATTGTTTACAAATACAAACGTCTCAGAATATCTCACCTCTTTTCCTGGGCTATGTATTGCCTGGATTTTCACATCATTTATTCTTTTCCATAAATGACATTCACTTGAAGGGAAGCCCATGTGATTTGGTTTTTATTCCTTTGCCGTCTGACGTTTTCTAACTTGGGGTCACAAACGAGGGTCACTCTTGAGACTTTTTAGGGGAGAGGTGTCTCCCTGTATTACTCCACAGTTGAGGAGAAAAGGAGCAGGATCGGTGGACCCAGCTGCGTTGTCAGGGGGGTCCACCTTACAGACAAGCACCCACTGTTACAAGGAAATTAGGACTCTGCTGGTTCCTATCCGTCTGGGGTATAAATATGGCTTTTCTTGGTGGAGCGATATAATCTGAAATTTAGGTTTGGACACAGAGAAATGCAACTACTTAGACCTCAGTCCTGGACAACTGAGTCTTTGCCAGGATCTGGCTGAGTCTGTTGAAGTTCTGCACGGGGATTTGGGTCAAAACTAAAGGCAGGGACTTTCCTGGTGGTCCAGTGGTCAAGACTCTGTGCTCTCAATGCAGAGGGCCTGGGTACAATCCCTGGTCAGGGAGCTAGATCCCACAAGCTGCAACGAAAAATCCTGCGTGCTGCAACTAAGACCCAACCAATGCAACCAAGAAATAAATTAATTAAAAAAGACACAGTGCAAATATCCCTTAACCTTTGACATACTAATCATAGTCCTTGAATCTCAGAGACTTAGGAGGGAGTTGGTATGATGGGCAGGATTTAATAGCCCTGGCTCCTTGAGCAAGTGCTTGAAACACCATTTGGCGGCTTCCAATCTCCCCATATCCTTTACCAATATATTCTAGGATATTGATTGTTACTGTTGTTTAGCTGCCAAGTCATGTCCGACTCTTTGCGACCCCATGGACTTCAGCATGCCAGGCTTCCCTGTCCTTCACTCCCTCTCCTGGAGTTTGCTCAAACTCATGTTCATTGAGTCAGTGATGCCATTCAACCATCTCATCCTCTGTTACCCCCTTATCCCCCTGCCCTAAATCTTGATAGTTGGGGCATAAAGAGAACTCCAGTCAACAAAGACGCATGGCTAAAAACTGAAGGAGAAGAATCCCATTTAGATTCACTGGCCAGAAGATCATGGAGAGAAAGAAGCAATGTGATGGAAGCAGAGGAGACTCAGTGAGTCCAAGTTTCCCTGACGGAGGCTGGAGGAGAGGGGTCAGCACGTGGCCTTCTCCAGGGAGGTCTCTGATGAGTTTTCACAGCAGATCACTCTGCTTTTCCCGTGGAGTGGAGCACAAAACATCCTCCACCACAGTCTAGACCTTACCTCTTTCTCAAGATAGAGCTCAAGTCCAAAGTCTCCCCCATGACCCCAGACCACAGTGATCCTTCCAGGATTATTTGGAACATAATATGATGGCTTTGTCTGTTTGGGTTTTTCTTTTCTTTTTTATTCTATGTGACTTCTCTTCTCAGTTAAGTTATAAACACCTCAAAGTTTGTTATCATATTTTATATTTCTCTGTGCTCCCCACAGAGCCTAGCAGAGTGACTTGTATACAGCCAGTGTTCACATATACTATTAATGGATTGTTGAATGAGAGTCTAAAAGACCCAAAAATGAGAAACCCTACCTGAATTTTTGGTGAAAAGGAAAACAAACTCTTCAAACCTATATCTTCAAATTTTTGATGACTTCTTGGCATACCATCACCTCTACCTATTTATTTCAATAAATAAATTAATTAGAAAATAATCTAGTTTCTCCTTTTTTCAGATATTGATTGATCCTCCTTCCTGTCAGTCCTGGAGTTTCAGGGCGGTCTTACATCACTCCACTCCTGATTGGTTGAAGTCAAGGCCCACACCCCGTTCCAGAGAAAGTATTTAGAAATGGACATGTGACCCAGTTTGGAGCCCTGAGATGTGGGTTTCTAAAAAAGAATATTCTCTCTGCTTCTGAGGAAGCCGGTAGACAAAATGCTTTCCTGTGACTTGAACGGTGTGTTTCAAGGCTGTGGTGTCCGTTCTTTTTTAAGATTATATAGGTATTTGTTGGCTGACCCAGAAACCTAACCAAAGTACATCATTTTTATAATAGAACATTTTTATCTTGGGGAAAACATTGGACTTTTTTGGGAAACCAACCTGTTCATTGATCCAAAAGTAATAGTGGCAATTTTTAAATAATAAGAGTCATTGATATGTATCAAAAAGTGAACATCTTTTCTACAATATTTCAAAAATTCGAGAGTGACATTGTGTCCCGAAGTGATATATGAGATTAGAAGAGAATATGACATCCTGATATAAAAAATGCAAGAAACAGAAGTAATTTATGAAGTGCCAGCAGCTAGCTTCATGTTATCTCTCTGGGTGGGCACTAAATTATTTTGGACACTGTGGTGAGACGCTTCAGTAACTCGTGTTTGGAAAGTACCAAGTTCAAGGTCCCATGGTCGAGGTGGGAAGCTCTGGGGAGCAGGGGAAAATAGGTCTATTTCAGCTCAGTCTGGTCTAAGGAGGGGGCGCCAGGACATCTGAAGGTTGAGAATCATTTAGATCCAGGACGGTTCTGAAGAGTCTGCTTTGTGGGTCATCGTCCCACTCACATAATAAATAAGGAAAACAAAGACTAACAGCCCACGAGTTCATAGGATTTTCCAGTTTGCAGGATGCTTGTACAGTCGTATCTCAGGTAAAGCTCAGGGAGGGGGACTTCCTCTTCGAGAAAAACAGCATTTTGGAGAATGGTAAGCTCAGGGTCTCACAGCAGAGCTGGGACCCCAGCATCTTTTTTGATTCCCAAACATGAAACTTGAGTTCCTTAACTAACGACCCAGATGTTCCTACCACATCATGTCTTGAGCTTTACCAAGAAAATTGAGACTACCCATGGGAATCGGGGAATCCCTTGTTTTCCATCTTTTGCATTTTCATGTGTCTTCCCAATCACTTGTACTCTCTAAATGTTCTCATCTTAACTAAAAGGAAAACGTGAGCTGTCCCAAATCTACAGAATGAGTCCAGTGACCTGTTTCTTCTTCTTCTGTCCGTCTGAGACCATCTTTGGTTTCTTGGTTTCCAGCTTCCTTTCCTTCCCTTTTGTCTCCCTTTTGTGTCAAACTCTCCTCTATACAAATAAAAACCGAAAAACAAAAACAAAACAAAAACTTTTATCTGTGGTCATCAGGTTTATCCTTTGTCTTCCTTCCCCTTTGAACTTACCTTTTAGGAAACGCAGTCTCCATGGGCATCTTCTCCCTCACCCAAACATCCAGACTTAGGCTGAGAGTTGTTAGTTCTGCTTTCATGATGGCTCCAGATGTCTTTCTTCTTCTCCACGCCCAAGGAAACCATCTTCATTCAAGCCCTTAGTATCCCTACTACGGACTGAATTGTGCCCCTCTCCCCACAAATTCACGGCTTATAGTCCTAACTCCTGGTACCATATAATGTGACTGTGTTTAGACACAAGGCTTTTAAAGGGGTGATCAAGGTAAAGTGAGGTATTAGGGTGGTCCCTAATATATTAATAATGTGACTAGTGTCTTTGTATGAAGAGGAGATTAAGATGCGCACATGCACACACACACACACACACACACACACACACACACGAGAAAAGACTGAGTGAAGACAGCAGAAGAAGACAGCCACCTTTAAGTCAAGGAGAGAAGCCTCAGACAAAACCCACCCTGCTAACCTCTTGATCTCAGGTTTCTAGCCTCCAGAACTGTGACCATCTGTGTTTGTTTTTTAAGTCCCCAAGTCTGAGAGGCTTGGTTATGGCAGCCCCAGCAGACAAACACAACACCCAGCTCTCATCAGCTTACTGGCGACTTTACATGCCCCAGTTTATCCTCTTCCACCGGGGCTTCCCAGCTGGTGCTAGTAGTAAAACAAACAAACAAACAAACAAAAAAACCCCACCTGCCAATGCAGGAGATGTAAGAGACTCAGTTTTGATCCCCGGGTCAGGAAGATCCACTAGAGACCCACTCCAGTATTCTTGTCTGGAGAAGTCCCAGGGCAGAGGAGCCTGGTGGGCCACAGTTCATAGGGCTGCAAAGAGTTGGACACGAAGGGACTTAGTTGGCTTTTAGTTGGCTACTTCTTGCCAGAATGCTTTATACATAGCAAGTGATTGATTACTGCTAATAATAAGATAATAAGTCAGAGTACAGGTTCAAGTAAGTCCTTACTGTCCCCTCTGTCCTAAAAAGTAAAAATAACATGGTGAGAGGTGTTAGAAATTTGAGCTCTATCTCTGCTGTACAATGGACCTTATTTATTTTTACATACTTATGGCCTTGGTTTTTACTTTTACATCCTGTGTCTAACCTATGGATTGCTTTGTTTTTATCTGATTACAGGGAACTATTGGTATAGAATACTGCTCTATTTCACTTGAGTTCTCACTTAATTACTTTTGTAATGTATTCATTGCCTTGTTTGAAGTAAGCAGCTAATGCATGACTTTCATGATTGAGTGTCTTCATTTCATGAAGATTAAAAATGGATGGCAAGCCATTTTTATTATCCTATATGTGTGGTTAAAGAAATGATGCTATTGCTTTGGAACTTCTGATTCAGAGAGAATTTCCCTTTGTTTACTGTGTGGCTGAATAATTCTCCTGCTCATCACCCCAGCCACCCTCCAGAACAGCTCTGGCTTGGCAGTGCTTGCTGGCTAGACAAATAGATCACTGTGATTGGAAAAATATCACAAGAGGGACAGTTCCAGGTTGGAAAATAGGGCAATTAGCTCTCAGCGTGAAAAGGTGTGTCAGATGTTCTTAAAACTGAAAGACAGATAGTGTTGGCTCGAGCCAGACATACCAAGGGCTGAGATGGCCTCGGGGACTGCTGCCCTGCACGCGTCTGCCAACGAGGATGACTTCTGAACTGCATTCCACTGAATTCTGGTGCTCACCCCAGGGGAACTCGCCTGTGGGGAGTCCTGCAGAGATATGAGTTGTGCCTGTGCCTGCTCAGTCACTTCAGTCATCTCCATCTCTTTAAAACCCTATGAACTGCAGCCCACCAGGCTCTTCTGTCCCTGGGATTTTCCAGCCAAGAATACTGGAATGGGTTGCCATGTCCCCCTCCAGGGGATTTTCCCGACCCAGGGATTGAACCCACATCTCCTGTGTCTTCTGCATCGCAGGTGGATTCTTTACCGCTGAGTCACCAGGGAAGCCCTGCAGAGATGTGTGGATATGGGGTCAAATATTCACTCTCATTGTTTCCTTTATCTGCAGGAGGAGGAATTTGCTGTGCAAATGATGCGCTGACTCTTCAAAGTAGTCACCACCGTGGACAGTCTGGGAACCTTCCTCTGTAGAGGTGCTTGTCTCAGTTCTTGTGTCTGGTGCAGCTACCGATCCTGGTTTCCGAGACCTGCCAGGGACGCAGAGCACCAGCCCCATCCCAGTGGCTGGTCACAGCAGTGGGTCGGTCACCCACACCAGGCCAGTGAGGGAGCCTTGGCAGGAGGAAGACACACCTCTCCTCTGGGGTTGCTGCATTAACACGACGTAAGCCTGGTTTTAGCCAGCGGATATAAATTGTTTACATTAGAAAGTAAAGAACAAGTTGTTACTATTCAGTCACAGTGCCCGACTCTTGGTGATCCCATGGACTGCAGCACGCCAGGCTCCCTGTCCTCCACTATCTCCCGGAGTTTGCTCAGATTCATGTTCGCTGAGTCAGTGATGCCATCCAACAATCTCATCCTCTTTTGCCCCCTTCTCCTCCTGCCCTCAATCTTTCCCCAAATCGGGGTCTTTTCCAATGAGTCAGCTCTTCACATCAGTTGGCCCCAAAGAATTGGAGTTTCGGCTCCAGCATCAGTCCTTCCAATGAATATTCAGGGTTGATTTCCTTTAAAATTGACTGGATTGATCTCCTTGCAGTCCAAGGAACTCTCAAGAGTCTTCTGCAGCACCACAATTCCAAAGAGCAAGGCAATGTACCAAAATAAGCAAAGACAGGCTAGAGAGAGAGAGAGATGACATTATTTGCATCACTGCATCCAGTCTTCCCTGAGGCCAGTTCTCCCTTGGTCTTCCCAACCCCAGGACTGTGCAGTTACACCACGGATCCATGTGTGTGTTAGGCTGAAGCGATGCCCCTGGAGAAAGTATGGGGGTGGGGTTGTGAAAAGTGGGGGACCCTGCCTCATAGGAGAGCTGTGTCTTTCCCTCCCCATGCAGGAGTCATGCCTAGGAACACTGGCTGGGGGTCAGAAGTGACTACACTGTGTCCTGGTCAGCTTGCTGGGAGCCAAATTGCCAAGCAGGATAGACATGGTGGTTGGGTGTTGCTCTCTGGGTTATATATTCTGTCCAAGTCCCTTCCAGTCTAGTCAAGGAGATCAGACTAGACTCTCAGAGAAAGAGAATTCTAGGGCATCCGTGTCAGCCCACCAACATGCGTGCAGGTTCATGGTGCCACGGGTGCTGGATGGTTGTGGTCCTTGTTCATGGGCTTGGATGGTCTCCCAAGTCTTTTATTAAAGGGTATTTATTATAGTTCCCCCTGCTATGCAGTGGGAGCTTGTTGTTTATCCATCCTATATGTGACAGTTTGCATCTGCTAACCTCAAACTCCCAAATCATCCCCTTCCTCTCCCTTGGTAACTGCAAGTCTGTTCTCTATGTTGATGAGTCAGTTTCATGATAAGTTCATTTGTATCACATTTTATATTCCACATATAAATGATACCACATGGTGTTTGTCTTTCTGTTTCTGACTCACTTCACTTAGTATGATCATCTCTAGGTCCATCCACGTTATGACATTATTTCATTATTTCATTCATGACATTATTGTCATTGCAAATGACATTATTTCATTGTTTTTATGGATGAGTAATATTCCAGGGCTTCCCTCATTGCTCAGACAGTGAAGAATCTGCCTGTAATTGAGGAGACCGAGGTTCTATCCCTGGATCCGGAAGCTCCCTTAGAGAAGGAAATGGCAACCTACCCCAATATTCTTGCCTGGAGAATTCAAGGGACAGAGGAGCCTGGCAGGCTACAGTCCATGGGGTCACAAAAGAGTCAGACATGACTGAGTGACTAACACTTTCACTTTCAGTATTCCATTGTACACATATATTCCATATATACCATACATACATATATACTATATATACTCCATATATACATATGCATTGCATATATACAAATATATGTTCCATATATACTATGTATACATATTCTTTATCCATTCATCTGTCAATGAACATTTAGGCTGTTTCCATGTCTTGGGTATTATAAATAGAGTTGCTATGAAAATAGGACTACTATATCTACTACTGTGGGCAAGAATCCCTTAGAAGAAATGGTGTAGCCCTCATAGTCAACAAAAGAGTCTGAAATGCAGTACTTGGGTGCAATTTCAAAAACAATAGAATGATCTCTGTTCATTTCCAAGGCAAACCATTCGACATCATGGTAATCCAAGTCTATATACCAACCAGCAACACAGAAGAAGCTGAAGTTGAACTGGTTCTATGAAGACCTACAAGACCTTCTAGAACTAACACCCAAAAAAGATGTCCTTTTTATCATAGGGGACTGGAATGCAGAAGTAGGAAGTCAAGAGATACCTGGAGTAGCAGACAAGTTTGGCCTTGGAGTACAGAATGAAGCAGGGCAAAGGTTAACAGAGTTTTGCCAAGAGAACACACTGTTCATAGCAAACACTCTCTTCCAACAACACAAGAGATGACTCAACACATGGACATCACCAAATGGTCAATACCAAAATCAGATTGATTATATTCTTTGTAGATAAAGATGGAGAAGCTCTATACAGTCAGCAAAAACAAGACGAAGAGCTGACTGTGGCTCAGATCATGAACTCCTTACCATCAAATTCAAACTTAAATTGAAGAAAGTAGGGAAACCATTAGACCATTCAGATATGACCTAAATCAAACCCCTTATGATTATACAGTGGAAGTGACAAATAGATTCAAGGGATTAGATCTGATAGAATACCTGAAGAGTCATGGACAGAGGTTCGTGACATTGTACAGGAGGCAGGGATCAAGACCATCCCCAAGATAAAGAAATGCAAAAAGGAAAAAAGAAGAGAAGCTAAAGGTAAAGAAGAAAAGGAAAGATATACCCATTTGAATGCAGAGTTCCAAAGAATAGCAAGGAGAGATAAGAAAGCCTTCCTTGGTGATCAATGCAAAGAAATAGAGGAAAAACAATAGAATGGGAAAGACTAGAGATCGTGCCAAGAAAATTAGAGATACCTAGGGAATATTTCATGCAAAGATGGGCACAATAAAGGACAGAAATGAACCTAACAGAAGCAGAAGATATTAAGAAGAGGTGGTAAGAATACACAGAAGAACTGTACGAAAAAGATCTTCATGACCCAGATAACCACGATGGTGTGATCACTCACCTAGAGTCAGACATCCTGGAATGCGAAGTCAAGTGGGACTTAGGAAGCGTCACTACGAACAAAGCTAGTGGATGTGATGGAATTCCAGTTGAGCTATTTCAAATCCTAAAAGATGATGCTGTGAAAGTGCTGCATTCAATATGCCAGCAAATTTGGAAAACTCAGCAGTGGCCACAGGACTGGAAAAGGTCAGTTTTCATTCTAATCCTAAAGAAAGGTAATGCCAAAGAATGTTCAAACTACTGCACAATTGCACTCATCTCACACACTAGCAAAGTATTGCTCAAAATTCTCCAAGCCAGACTTCAACAGTACGTGAACTGTGAACTTCCAGATGTTTGAGCTGGTTTTAGAAAACGCAGAGGAACAAGAGGTCAAATTGCCAACATCTGCTGGATCATTGAAAAAGCAAGAGAGTTCCAGGAAAACATCTACTTTTGCTTTATTGACTATACCAAAGCCTTTGACTGTGTGGATAACAACAAACTGGAAAATTCTTCAAGAGATGGGAAGACCAGACCACCTGATCTGCCTCCTGAGAAATCTGTATGCAGGTCAAGAAGCAACAGTTAGAAATGGACATGGAACAACAGACTGGTTCCAAATTGGGAAAGGAGTACATCAAGACTGTATACTATCACCCTGGTTATTTAACTTATATGCAGAGTACATCATGGGAAATGCTGGGCTGGATGAATCACAAGCTGGAATCAAGCTTGCTGGGAGAAATATCAATAACCTCAGATATGCAGATGACACCACCCTTATGGCGGAAAGCGAAGAACTAAAGAGGCTCTTGATGAAAGTAAAAGAGGAGAGTGAAAAAGTTGGCTTAAAACTCAACATTCAAAAAACTAAGATCATGGCATCTGGTCCCATCACTTCATGGCCAATAGATGGGGAAGCAATGAAAACAGCGACAGACTTTATCTCGGAGGTTCCAGAATCACTGCAGATGGTGACTGAAGCCATGAAATTAAAAGATGCTTGCTCCTTGGAAGAAAAGCTATGACCAATCTAGACAGCATATTAAAAAGCAGAGACACTACTTTGTTAACAAAGGTCCATCTAGTCAAACCTGTGGTTTTTCCAGTAGTCATGTATGGATGTGAGAGTTGGACTATAAAGAAAGCTGAGTGCTGAAGAATTGAGGCTTTTGATCCGTGGTGTTGGAGAAGACTCTTGAGAGTCCCCTGGACTGTAAGGAGATCCAACCAGTCAATTCTAAAGGAAATCAGTCCTGAATATTCATCGGAAGGACTGATGCTGAAGCTGAAGCTCCAATACTTTGGCCACCTGATGCGAAGACCCAACTCATTGGAAAAGACCCTGATGTTGGCAAAGATTGAAGGTGGGAGGAGAAGGGGACAACAGAGGATGAGATGGTTGGATGGCATCACCGACTTGATGGCCTTGAGTTTGAGCAGGCTCTGGGAGTTGGTGATGGACAGGGAAGCCTGGTGTGTTGCAGCCCATGGGGTTGCAAAGAGTTAGACATGACTGAGCAACTGAACTGACTGATATTGATGAAAATAGGGGTGCATGTATTCTTGAATTATAGTTTTGTCCAGGTATATGCCCAGAAGTGGGATTGTTGGGCCATATGGTAATTCTACAGAATCCCAAATCTTTAAGTGACAGGATAAAATTATTCTCTTCAACTTTCAGAATACCCAGATGTGTTTTATTTCTACTTCCCTGAAGGTTTCAGGGTTTTCTTCCTGCCTTACTCTTTAATTGTCCCAGGGATGATCAAGACCCATCCAAGAGAGCAATACAAACTCTGCACTAATCCTGTCTTGGCCAAACTGGGGGGCCTGGCTGTCAGAGCCGCAGGGAAAAGAGTGGGTCTTTCCAAAGTGGTCAACTGGGGCATGCTCCTTCTTGCTTTTTCCACCTCCCAGCATTATTATGACCAAACAATAAGATCAGCTGTGTGACAGCACTCAAGAAAAGCAAATACTGCGCATTACCAATCAATGAGTCTCACTCCTATACATTACCCAAAAGAAATGACCCCAGCCTGCAGATTGGGTCTGAGTGGGTCAGCACGGTCCTTTCTCCATGACAAGATGGACTAGGGGAATCCATCCAGACTGTTATCCTGGCCAGTGATGCTACTGATCCTTCTACTTTTCAGTATTTACAAGGAAAGAACTTTTTCAAGCAACTGTGAATGGGAAATAAAAATAAAGCATCGATTGAACCCTCTGCAAGTTATACAATTGCTTTCTATTTATGAACTCATAATACAATGCATAGTTAAGAGATTAAAACTAGAAAAAAGAACAAATAGTGGTGGGAGACAGAGCAAAGATAAAAAGGACTGTTCAAAATGATTTAAAGTTTCAGCGACTACATTCTTTTCCTGTGGATCAAGAACCCCTGGGAAGACAGAATTGATGGAGCCATCTCAATCCATCCCACGTGAGTACTAACACCTTGAGTGAGATAGTGAACAGCTTTTAAAGAGATGAATCTTCATTCTGGGGATGAATATTAAATTTCACATTTCATAAAAGCCTTGAATCAGATTTACTGCGTGAAAAGCGATTCTCAGTTATCATCGTCCACAGGAAAGAGGGCACCCTCTGCTCACTTCTGATTTGGATTGTCTGGCTCATACCAGTGAAAAAGACAATTGTTTCCTCCAAGAATTCACCTCAGCTGTCCCTTGTACATTAAAGATACTAGAAGGACATTTTAATTCTGTACCAGGAACAAGAGGTTTCTGAAGCTATCATGATTTGTCCAAACCTACATTTGGTCATCAAGAAATGCAACAAACATAATCTCCTGGGCTTCTTGAAACTTGTCCAGCTGGTAAACACAGTAACATAAGACTAACTCATCAGAGAAAATGACTTTATAATGGAATGTGCCTTTTTGACAGTGCTCCCTTCACACCTCTGGATTAGTATGTGTTTGCTCATGAAAACAGAGACCACTCTAGTGGATCAAGCAGGAAGGGACTGAGTAGAAGAAATAAGGTGCTTATAAAAACATTGGAGAAAAGCAAATATCATGTTAACACATATACTTGAAATTTAGAAAGATGATACTGATGAACCCATCTGTAGGGCAGGAATAGAGATACAGATGTGAATGGACTTGTGGCCATGGGGGGAAGGGGAGGGGAGAGGAACTGAGAAAGGAGCATTGACGTATATATACCCCCACGTGTGAAACAGACAGCTAGTGGGCAGCTGCTGTATCAGCTCGGTGCTCTGTGACGACCTAGACGGGTGGGTGGGGCGGTGGGACGGAGGCTCAAGAAGGAGGGGAAAGATGTAGACATAGAGCTAACTCCCACTGTTGTGCAGCAGAAACTAATACAAGGTTGCAAAGCAATTATCTTCCAATTAAATATATATATAGTGATAGCCTATAATGGAAAAGAATCTGGAAAAGGATATGTATTATATGTTTTTGTTTAGTTGTCAAATTGTGTCCGACTTGTTTGTGACCCTATGAACGGTAGCCCACCAGGACCCTCTGTTCATGGGATTTCCCAGGCAAGAATACTGGAGTGGGTTGTCATTTCCTCCTCCAGGGGATCTTCCCAACCCAGGGATCTTCCAAACCTGGGTATCGTGCCTTGGAAGACAGATTCTTTACCGCTGAGCCACCAGGGAAGCCCATGAATATATATAACTAAATCCCTTTGCTGAACACTTGAAACTAACTTCAGTAAAAAAAAATAAAATTATATAAAAAACTACACTGGAAGCCTGATGGAGGGGGCACTGGGCACTGCCGTAGCTTTCAGGTTTGCAGTTAGAGACCAAAGAGCTGTCTTCCCAAGTCAGGAAGCTACAGAGAGTGGCTGCGGGTCCCCCAGATGAACCACTGCAGGCTGACGCCAATGGCAGGGCGGACACTGCTGATAATTCAGTCCACAGAGACCACAACTGTGGCTTCCAGAGGAAGAAATGAAATGGCTCACATCTTCCTCTCACTTTCCAAACATCTAGTGAGCTCCTCTCACTGGATGGAATGTTAAGTGTATGCAGAGCACTCCTGGCCAGGGAAAAGGGAAACGGAGGTTCCATATTTTTGGCCTGTGAAACATGGGGAAAAAACAGGAGATATATTGCCCAACCTCCATCTTCAGGATTTCTAGCTTGCTACCCTTCCCTGCTGGCTCAGTGGTAAACAATCTGCCTGCAATGCGGGAGACCTGGGTTCAGCCCCTGCAAGATCCCTTGGAGAAGCGAATGGCAACCCACTCCAGGATTTTTGCCTGGAACGTCCCACGGACAGAGGAGCCTGGTGGATTACAGCCCATGGGGTTGCAAAGAGTCGGATGCCACTGAGTGACTAACACTTTCACTTTCATTTTCACCCTTCCTTCACCCAGCACAGGTTTGATTGCTGCCTGTCCTGGATAAATGCATCTCCTGGATGAAAAGCAACAACCAGTGATCTTCAAAATAATTCCCCATTCAATTCCATTTTCTCTCCTTTGGACTTCAACCTCCCCAATACCTTCCACCTCTACTTTGCTTGATTTTTTTCTTAACTGCGTAGGTCAACATTCTAACAAAGAATGGGAACGCTGATATGTGTCAAATGGATTAGATCTGACAACAGACGTTACCGTCATAATGAAAGCTGTTGAAAGCATAGTTGCTATGAAAGTGCATTAATTCAATTCAACACATCCATTTACATTTAACAAAAGACCCACGATGACATTTTGACATACTTTTCTGGCTCTTGTATCTGATTTTGATGAAAAGTAATACTGGGCTAAGAAAAACAGGAGGAGGTAATGATAGAAGGGAGGTGAAAAGATGAAGTAAGGAAATTATATTTGAATCTTCAAGGAAAAGAGAGGAAATAAAGTTTTATGCTATGTTCAGTGAAATTTTATGTCACACTGAGGCTATAAAAGGAAATGGGTCCTGCTGGGCGTCTGGGTGGAGCCCAGGGGGATGGGAACAAAGCTGAGTTGGTGTGTGTGCAACGACTCAGCTGTATCTCTACACAAACCACCATTCCCTACGAGGCAGCAACTATGATGTCTTGCTTTTCCTGCTCAGTCATTCAGTTGCGTCCAACTCTTTGTGACCCCATGGATTGTAGCCCGCCAGGCTCCTCTATCCACTGGATTTTTCAGGCCAAGTATACTGGTGTGGGTTGCCATTTTCCCCTCCCGGAGATCTTTCTGACCCAGAGATCGAACCTGAGTCTCCTGCAGCTCCTGACCTAGCAGGCAAATGCTTGACCACTGAGCCACCTGGAAAGCCCCTATGATGGTTCCATCATCACTTTTGTGCCCTGCCCCTGATCTGCCAGTGGGGGCTCTAGAGGGAGCCAGCAAGGAAGGAGGAAGAAGCCATTCCTCTGATCATATCCCCTGCTGCATTTCTTCACCACAATGGGGGCAATGCCTGTCCACAGCAGTGGCCAACTCCAGTTTGCAGTTGTTGTTTTTTTTTAACACTCACTACACTGTTATCACACAGGCTCAGAGACCTCCACCAGTTGAGCTTAGCCTTCTCAGAGCTGGGACCCAGCAGGATTGAGCTTTCAGGAATGATACTCCAGCCCCATCCCCACCCCCCTCCACCCTGGGGTGAGAGGAGGGGACAGTCACTCCCATTACTATCCCTGGAGGATACTTTGCTTTCTTTTGTCTATCTGGTTGTCTTGTTAAGAATATATGCAGAGTTTACAATTCTTTAGAATAAATTCTCTCTCTTAAAATAGGAGGAGGAGATGGAGGGCAGGAGTTAAAGGGGATGACATAAGACAAGGTGGTTGGATGCATCACCTACTCAAAAAACATGAGCTTGAGCAAACTCTGGGAGATAGAGAAGGACAGGGAAGCCTGGAGTGCTGCAGTCCATGGGGTCACAAAGAGTAGGACACATCTCAGGGAAGAACAAGGAACAACAACAAAGTAACTCACGAGTTTTTGTCTCCTGATTGGACCCTGTCTGATACACGGGCAAACCACACTGGGAATATAAGAGGTCTCGCGCTTGCTGAATGATTGTAGGAATGATCGAATGAATGAGTGCTCGGTCGCTGACAAAAGGCCATGCTCAAGCACTAGTGGGAATGATGGTGCCTGGGAGGCCAGCTGGGTGCCCCTGGGATTTGCCCACAGCTCACTACCTTGCCTGCCACCTACTCCCCCACTCAGCTTTCTGCAGAAACCTTTTCCTGGCTCTGGGCTCCCTCACTGCAGACAGGGGAGCAGACAGGTTCCATACCCAGGCAAACAGGACACAGTCAAGGGTGTCTGCACGAGGCCACCCGGAACTGTCAGGAGGACACCCAGCTCGGCATGAAAACAGCACTTCACCATCTCCCAGACTTGCACTTACCCCTAACTCCCAGCTGTGGCAAGCCTCAAACATCATCCCCTGATCAAGGAAAGAACACAGCCAAGGGAGAAGTCGGGTTGACTATTACCCAACTGAAGTAACACAGTAGGAAGCAAATGAACCTGATTCTAAAAAATGGAGTACATTTCTGGCTTGGCAGAGGGAAAAAAGTGCATAAATTTTTAAATGCACCTGAAATTTTCCGTGATTACCACCTCACCGAGGAGCTGGAATCCTAAAACGAGAGCGCCACCTGCTGCCCATGGTCAGAACCTACAAGTCGTGCATATTTCAAAGCAGCTGCCCAGAATGGTACAGCTACGGATAACGTTCCATGTTAACAATGTACCAAACCAAACATGCGTGATGCCTAGAATTCACTTAGCTCCCCCAAGAGGTTTGGCTCAACTCAGAGCAGGTGAGCTTACCACATGTCCGAGTGATTCCAAGGAATGCATGTTGTCCAGCGTCTGGGTCTTTGAAGAGGTTTCTCTGCTAAAGATTGGCAGTATGCCACACTTTCTGGCAAAACTCTTGGCAGATGAAACAGAAAACAAACAGTTAACGTGTGAAAATAAATAGTTATGGCTGTGGATTAGACAGGATAAGAAGATCACAGGAGCCTGTTCCATGGAACTGGTAAACCCAGGATGTTAGGACTAGGAGGGATCTTTGAAATCTTTTACAAGGACCATAGCAAGCCTTAAGAGTAAGTGATATGATTGACAGCTGGTAGATGTCACTGTCGGGTCCTGGAGGGGATGGTGCTTATGGAAGAACCTTGAAAGTCTAGAGTGGTGATGGTTAAGATGACAATGATGATAAATATTATTTGTTAGCCCACATCCAGAGAGACAGTGAAAGACAGGGAAGCCTGGCATGATGCAGTCCATGGAGTTGCAAAGAGTCAGACTTGACTTAGCGACAATCCTAGATGAGGAAAAAGAGACCACTTTTCCTGATTAGTTTCTGATAATTCTAAAAACGAGGCATAGCTCTCTTAGAAAAAATTCAGGGTGAGGATTAAAATGCAAATACAGGGACTTCGCTGGTGGTCCAGTGGCTAAGACTCCAAGTACCCAGTGCAGGGGGCCTGAGTTTGATCCCTGGTTGGGGAACTAGATCCCATAGACCACATCTAAGAGTTCACGTGCTACAACTAAATATCCCGGAGGCTGCAACTAAGAGCCAGTGCAGTCATATAAATAAATAAATATCAAATACCATGGAAAACAAGAAATCGCAAACTCACATGTGTTTCTCCAAACAGCAAAGGGTGTTATTGCAATAAATTAAGTTCTTTCCTGAAATAAGTTTTGGAGGATGGCAGGGAGGGGCAGAGTGTCTAGCATGGTGTTGTTAGTGACTCGGTCATGTCTGACTCTCTGCGACCCCCGTGGACTGTAGCCCTCCAGGCTCCTCTGTCCATGGAATACTCCAGGCAAGAATACTAGGGTGGGTAGCTCTTCCCTTCTCCCGGATATCTTCCTGACCCAGGGATCCAAACTGAGTCTCCTGCATAGGCAGATTCTTTACTGTCTGAGCCACCAAGGAAGCCCCCTACCATGGTTGAACAAGAGCTAAAAAACCAAAAAGGGCTGACAATGGCGATCACATCAAAGGGGGCCCAAGGCAGCACAGACAACCTGGGGCATCAGCCCCAGGACACATGGTCAGGACAGGTGATCTCAGACCTGTGATATTTGGGAGGGTCCTTTTCCTGCCCATTCAGCCCCTCCGCCCTGCAGCCCGGGAAAGTGGGCAGGGGTCATGGGAGCCACAGCCCCGCTTACAAAGCCACGGGGCCGTGTGACCTCTGGGGTAACTGGATGCTCTGGTCTCCAAAGGAAGAAGGTCTTCTTCGGTCAGGTTTCAGCGTTTCACCTTTTTTCCTGCTTTGCTTTTATTTCGTGTGGGGTTTATTTCACAAATGCTGGTGGACGTGTGATTATCCACTATCCTACTGCCAGTAAGAGTCCCCATCATGGGCCCCGTGAATTCACGCCATCTCTCTCTGACCAAACAATCCATCATGATTCCCTGACACCCAGTAGAGTCAAGTGGTAGTCACTGAGCCACCAGAAGACCCCGAGGTGCTTCTGAACCATCAACAACTGGGTTACATTCAGTGAGATTCTAGGGTCAAGTGTATTTTCCGGTGACCCAGTTTCCTGAAATCGCACATCAGCATTGCCAAACATAACATTTGGCGATTCCTTGTTAACCAGCATATCAACTGACCAGAATTCCTCTCCTAAGGGTGTTCGCACATCATTTGCAATAAGAGCCTACAAAGTCAAATTAATTTCTATGCTGATAGGACATTTTCATTTCACTGATAATTGAAGGCTTTCTGGACCAGAGAAATGTTCCTTAAGGTAAATCTGAAAAAACTATTAAAGCATGTCAGTCATAATAGATATTTTTATGATATTGATAACATTGGCTAAGAAAACTATTAATGTTAGCCTGTAGCTCCTCAGACTTTGCTCAGCAGTCTAAGGGAGGAAGAGTGAATAAGATGGGGTCTTGTCCTCTTTACAGGAGTTTTCTTTGACTCTATAAAGATAGCATTGCACATATATTTTCCAGAATGATTGGCAGGTGGGCAGAGCAAAGACCTGTCCATGTCACACGCAGCCAATCTGGCCCTGGGTGAGTTTGTAGTTATGCTGTAGAAGGACTTCTTAGGCAGTGAAGAAGGCCACAGGAATGCAGGGACGATTCGATTGTTTTTGTCTCCCTTACAGGCAATACTATTTAATCATTGTTGACTAAAAAAAAATATACTCACAACTTAAAAGTTGAGAGCTGGGTTTTATTCAGTGAGAATATTAGGACTCGAGCCCAGGAGACAACATCTCAGGTGACTGGGAGAGAGCTGATGCCCAGGAGGCAGGGGAGGAGCCAGGCTAGATACAAGTTTGCAGCAACAGGCAGGTACTCTGAATATGAAAAGATTACTATTAATTAAGAGAAAATGAAATCTCTCACATGAAGAGCTTTAGCAGTTCCCTATATATGGAAGATCCAAGCATCTGGCTTGCTGAAATCATATCTTTCCTATGCATCTAGCTATCTGGGGCCAATCCTGCTTTCTTTATTGTTCAGATACTAATTCCTTGTTTACCATAAGAGATGGCTAATGTGTTGGATGGCCACTTCTCACATGGCAACCCCCCCAACCCAGCTCCTCAGCATTCACCAGGGAGGCAGTAGCTGATGGCTTCCAAAGAGCTGTCTTTATTTTACCTGGGCTCAGTAATTTGCACTTGGAAAAGGCTTATTGGGTGGTAGAGCGTAGAGAAGAAAACATTTCACTTCTCATCATCAAATGAGAATAACCCAGAAATGGATGCAGACTGCCTAATATATGAATTAATAATGGTGCCATGAGTTGATTAAGCAGTTTGGTCTTGAATTAACAACTCTATTGATTGTGAGCCTGGGAATTCTGAATAAAGGCTTTTTTCCCTTTTCTTTCTTTCTTCTTCTTTTTTTTTCCTTTTACACTGCTCAATAGAAAGCTGAAAGTTGACAAAACCTCAGCTGACCCCAGTTTTGTGAACAAGCAGACCAGCCACCATGCTGGGGAATGTCTATTGTCTGCCTCCTCCACACACAGCAGACACCAAATTACAAGGAGTCAGAAAAGAGGAAGGACCCTTTCCAACACCCTCTACCCAAGAAGGGAGCTAGCAGGAGGCCTGTGCAAATTCTGTCCACAAGGGAATGAGAGACAGAGTAACTTTCTAAGTGTCCTGAAACTCATGGTTTGTTCATTAGAGGAAAACACGCCGGGTTCCCCGAGAGAATGGGGAAAGAAGGGCCTCCTTCCCCTGACTTGAGGGGGTGCCATGTTCAACCAGCAGTCTTCCAGAATGTTCAACCACTGAGGTGTCTCATCAGGGGGTGTTTTAGATGATTAAGTCAGACTCTTGTAAGATTTGATCACTTTTCACAGTGGGGCTCAGCTTTCAATGCTTTCTTTCACCACACCTGCGAAACTGTCTCTCCCCTTCTGCTTCTGTTGGGTTCCTATTCCCCAGGTGCTACTGCTGGTGGGGAGTCCTGGAGCAGATGGATAGGTTGGGGCATCAGCAGGAAGAAGGCCGAGGGAGGTGTGGATGGGCATCTGGTTAGTCTCGTCGACAGGGTCAGGACTCATGCAAAAGGCATGGAAATAAGGGGCCGCCCCTAGGTCTGAGCAGTAAGCACGCTACTCTGGTCCTTGGGGCTGATGGAATGCCCCAGGCAGAAGTCATTCAAAGGCTGTTCCCACTGAAAATTTCGTGGCAGGACATCAATGCACTGTTCGCCTCTTTATTCCAAGATCTATTTCTTCTATACATAGGAATGTTGTCCACATGTTGCCCATATGATGACTTGCAGGACAATTACTAGGTGCTACTATTTACAATGGCCAAGACATGGAAGCAATCCAAATTTCCATTTAGGAGCGCATAGAGAGATGTGGTATACATACACAATGTAATATTACTCAACCGTAAATAAGAATATTACTTAACCATAAATAATGCCATTTGTAGCAACATGAAAGGACCTAGAGATGATCATACTAAGTGAAGTACGTCAGAGAAAGAAAAATATCATATGATATCATTTATATGTGGAATCTAAAATAATGATACAAATGAATTTATTTATAAAACAGACTCACAGACTTCAAAAACAAAGTTATGGTTACCAAAAGGGAAACATGGTGTTGGTGGTGGGGGGATAAGTTAGAAGTTTGGGATTAAACAAATATGAACAACTGTATATAAAATAGGTAACCAATAAGGACCTACTGTATAGCACAAGGAACTCTATTCAATATTCTATAATAATCTATGTGGGAAAAGAATCTGAAAAAGAATGGATATGTGTACCGGAGACAAAGCCAGGTCTGCCCAAGGTGAGAAGTCTCCCTCAATGCCACAAAGGAACTTAGCTTCAACCAGATTAAGCTTCAAGATAAAGGTAAGCTGGAAGTAAATCCACATTCCTCTCCCCAGAGGCAAGCTAGAGAAATACCCAATTTTAAAGATTTGGGCTGATTCAGGAGAAAAAAAAAATTCACCCAGAGTTCATAAGGACAAGTCAGGCCTTAAGCAGGCTGTCATTCTCTGAGTAGTCTAAAACTTCAATTCTGTACCTTAGCTAAAAGCCAACCCTGGTAAGTCTGGTAGCTAAGGCACCTGGGAACCAACAGAAGCAACTGCAGAACCTCTCTGAAAGAATCTCCTTCTGACCTTCAACCTAATTTTCAAAGGAAGCTTTCAGTTCCTTCAGGTAAAGCTTTATGGCCCCAAATCATGAGATTTACAGGGAGGACCCATGAGCGAGAAGCAACAGAAACAAAACTCAGCAGAACTGAAATAAGATATTAGATGTTGGATTATCAGACAACAGATGTTAAAATAAGCACATTCGATAAGTTCAATGACATAGAAAGAAAAGGGATCAAAAAACAGTAGTGAGGAAGAGGTTAGAGAGAAAGACCTAGGTGACTGGATTAAGAACCAAGTGGAACGTCTAGAAATGAAAACTATAACATCGAAGCTTAAAATCCAGTGTCTGCTATTTAACTGATCAAGACTCAGCTGAAGAGAAATTAACAAATTAAAAGGTAGACTTGAAGAGATTTTTCTAGAATTCCGTCCAGAAGGAAAAAAAACAGATGAAAAGAGGCTAAGTCCCATGATGTGTGCTAAGTCACTTCAGTTGTGTCTGACTCTGCGACCCCATGGTCTGCCGTCCCCCAGGCTCCTCTGTCCATGTGACTCTCCAGGCAAGAATACTGAAGTGGGTAGCCACTTCCTCCCCCAGAGGATCTTCCCAACCCAAGGATCGAACCCAGGTCTCCTGCATTGCAGGTGGATTCTTTATCACTATCGCCACCTGGGAAGCCCATAGGTTAAAATTATAACAAGCACTGCAACATGATCTCTGTGGCTACTGATTGCACGTCAGGCAGGGTTTCAGGCAGCAGTGGGGTGTGCCGTGTAATTCACACATCGCTATAGAGTGTCCACAAGGCCACAAAGCTCCTATCACCCACAGGAGGCACGAAAGGATCTGTTGACTCAATCAGGTGGCATCGTTAGATGAGTGTCCATCACCGGCACGTACCTACCACTGTGCTCAGGCACCGTGGGGTCATCAGAGCCGGAGGTTGTGGACGCGGGCGGTCGCCCTGTACAGTACCAGGATTAGTCCTGTCGAAGAACATGATAAATATAGTGCAGGACAGGTGGCTCCACTTCGTGACTTTTGAAATGAGAGGCCCAGCGAGAGCCTAAGAGACGAGTGATGCTAATCCCCTTCCGCCTCTTGACAAGGACGGCCAGGACGGCATCTCATGGCTCGTGGGGACAGATGATCCCAGGACAGCATCTCAGGAAGCGGAGAGGGGGCTGCCACAGAGCTCTGGGATCAGAGAAGCCAGTCCCTCCACAGGCAAGATTTCTCCCAACAGAGGGAAATAGCTTCAGAGGGCTCAGAAAGCAGAGCCAGAAATGGAGTTGGAACAAATGCGATGGGCAGACAATGGGGCTCCACAGTATGGAGACTTTAGGACCCAGGAGGAGCACCTGGGCTGTGGGCTTGGGAGGACTCTGCTGGTGAGACAGGGCAGAATGCATCTCTGAGAGATGGGGGTGGTCCTGGAGGATCCTGCAAGGATCCAGGGAGGGCAGGGCAGAGCTGCTGACTTCTTGGTTGGTTGTCTCTCCCATGAGAGGCCAAATGCAGCATAGCGTGCCTGGACTCCCATCTCTTACAAGGATATCCTGGGGCATGGAAGCTCCCTTGGGATGAGGCTAAACTTTACCCGACATTAATTTTTTTTTTCCTTCTGACTCAGGATACACAGTGCAAAAAGCATCCTCTGTGTCAGCAGCCAAAGCCACTCACCTGGGACATGCAGCCTCATCCTTCACGTTTGGCATTTTGATCCCCTGTTCTGTCTGAGGCTTAAAATGACATAGCTGCCATGGTATGTGAAAGCCGCCTTCGCTCTGTTTACTGTTTCATTTCATCCTTGATTTCCCATCACTTTTCGAGGTATTGAACGCATTATTGAAAGGCTGGGTTGACGTCTACAACTCTCCTTCAACTGTCTTCGATTTTCTCAGCCAGATATTTTAACAGTTACTGCAACTCTGTTGCAGGGTGTAAAAATGTTTGTGTTCATTTATTGGGGGGAAAAAAAAAACAGTAAAATCTGACTACAACATCTGTGGACCTTACTACAATGTTTGAGCCAGAAATGATAGACTTTCCATCCGGACACAGTGGCATTTGAAGTTCTGAATGATGAAGATGTTCTGGAGCCCAGGATGCAGGGGCTTAGCGCAGTTAACCATGCCGTCCAGCTGGACCGCGGCCGGGAAGCAAGTCACAGACAGAGTTCCACCAGGGGACCACTGCAGCCAGCCTGAGCCCAGACTCCACCTAGGAGGAGGATGCTCGTGGGGAGGGAAGGAGGAAGGACAGGCTTCCTGCGGCATGGGCAGAGTCCTCTCTGCCAGCACTTGACACACAGGAGACTTTCTTTCCCAAAAACATCCACCAGGGAAGTCTGGGCACAAGATGCCCACAGAAGCCAAGCATGTACTGGGGCCTGGAGCAGAAGGCCTGCATTGGAGGCACCCTGGCTCCCCAGGGCTGCGAGTTTGGACATCAACCACTAGGACCTCAAAAATTGTCTTTGGGAGAAATGTGACAGGTGTGGGGGTGGCGTCATGCACTTCATGGAGCTAAGGTGCGGAATCTGTCCTTAGAGGGTGTGACCGAGGCCATCACGGCACAAAAACACCAGCTTTCTTAGAGGAGCTGGTTGTGGTCCCAGAGGGTCCACTCTAACTGTGACAGTGGGGACTCTGCTGGCCAGAAGGGAGGTGACAGGGAGGGCTTCCTAGAAGCAGACAAGACTACTCCCAAGGCTCCTGGCTGGTGGCCAGGAACATGAGGACCAGCAGGGGTCTGTGTGCCGGGCCAGCTTCTTCAGACACATTTACACTCCCAGCACCTGTGTGGAAGCTTTGACATCTAGCCCCCTCTGGTTTTGCCTGCACTGGCCACGCTGCCTTTCTCTTACTGGCTTCAGCTTGGACTCACACTGACTTTGCCCCTACAGTGGTCCTAGTCCCTGCCTCGGTGACGCCCCACCCCGACCTGTTCACTTGGATCCTTATGTTTCCCTAAGGCAGGGAGATGCACCCAGCATCCTGGGAGGTGGGTCAGGGAGATGTCTGCTCCCTCCAGGCTGACTGCTCCTGGCATGTGACTTGGGCACAGTGTTGGTCCCACTTTCCTCATTTATGGAAAATCACCAGTTCATAGAGTTGTTGTAGAGATGAATTAAGAGACATAAATATAAATCAGGCTTCCTAGGAGGCACTAGCAGTAAAGAATCCACCTGCCAATGCAGGAGACGTAGAAGACTCAGGTTCAATCCCTGGGTTGGGAAGATCCCCTGGAGAAGAAATATTGGCAACGCACTCCAGTATTCTTGCCTGGAGAATCCCATGGACAGAAGAGCCTGGTGGGCTACAATCCATGGGGTCACAAAAAGTCAGATATGACTGAGCAACTGAGCATACATGCTCAGAGAATGAAGTGTTAGTTCTGTCCCCAAGCTCATCATTTATTCATTCAACTCATGACTGCCTGTTTAATTATATAGGTACTGTTAATGTAAGTGTTAGTCTCAATAAGTGATGACCACTCTCCTCTGTTGATTCTTTGCTTCTCAAGTACAATATTTTTAAACGAATGTTAACTTTGTTTCCTGCTGAAAAGCACTTATTCATTAGGGATACATGCACAACATTTACTTCATTTGGTTGATAAAACAAATTTCAATGAAGGCACCATTTCCAAATTAATGATTTTGAATAATTAGATATGAATGCATCCTGTACAATGCATTAAGTACTTACCGTGGGCCAGAAAGAAAGTTACACACCAAGCGATGCAACCACGGAATAAGGAAAGTATGCTGATGCTGCCGTGCAGTGGGGGGTGAATCCCTACAAGTTACACGTCTGTATGTGCATCTGTGTGTTCACATGCATTTATTCATGTGTGCACATGATCATACTCTAATGCACGTAATTTCAGCTGTTGTAGGGGCAGTGAAGGAAAAGAGGAAGGTCAAGGAAAGCTTTGCTGAAAAAGTGTGTTTGATCTGAAACTTGGAGTGCGAGCAGGTGTTAGCCTTCAAGGTCATTTCAAGAAGAGGGAAGGGTGCACTTGAAAGTCCAAAGACAGGATAGAATCTTCAGGAACTAAAGAAGCCAGTATTGGCACACATTTGTAAGAGAATTAACAGTGGAGGGTCTCCCCTGATGGTCCAGTCGTTAGGAATCTGCCTTGCAAAGCAGGGGATGCAGGTTCAGTCCCTGGTTCAGGAGCTAAGATCCCACATGCCACAGGACAACTAAACCCTTGAGCCCCAACTAGAGAACCTGTAAGCTGCAAAGACCCAGAACAGCAAAAATAAAGTAAAATAAGTAAATGAATAACAAAAGGTTTCATCTGCAAAAAAAAAAAAGAATGACCAGTGGAGCTGGAGTTTGTAAAACCTTATAAATCATGTGAAAGATTTTGGATTCTATTGCAAATGTTGAGCAGGGGTCTGCCACGGTCCAATTTGCATATTTAAAAGGCCCCCTTGGTACCTATGCTGGTTGATGAAAAGGGAACCAAGGGGATGAATGAGGAGGCCAGAATGAAGTGCAGTGTCAGCTTGAATAGGACAATAGAAGAATTTTGGAGGTGGAATCTCAGGACTGGGTGAGAGAGTAGATGAAGGATTAAGAGAGGGAGAAGGCTAGAATTCATCTTAGGTTCCTGGGTGGGTTGGGGTATCATTTACTGAGATGGAAAATGAGGAGAAGACATATCAAAAAATCAATGGATTGAACCATTTGCACATGGGTGAGCCCTCTGTTACTGAGAGTGTTTGAGCATAAATTTTTTTAAAGACATGTATGGGGGAGAAATTTAGGTGAGATGGATTTTAAGATGTGTTTGTTCCAATTCTAGAGTTTGCAAGTATTGGATGGATGTCAGCCTGGTAATATTAAGAGAAAAAGCATAAATACTTGGCCATCTCCTGACCTATCGAAATGGGTACAAGTAAAGTTCTCTATTACCTTCAGTACGAAAAAACTGAAACTTCTCTGAATTATAGCTCAATTGGTAAAGAATCTGCCTGCAATGCAGGAGACACCAGTTCAATTCCTGGGTCAGGAAGAGCCCCTGGAGAAGGGAAAGGCTACCCACTCCAGTATTCCTGGCCTGGAGAATTCCATGGACTGTATAGTCCATGGAGTCACAAAGAGTCAGACACGACTGAGCGACTTTCCCTTTCTCTAAATTATACAATATTGTCACAGTATATGAAACTTTGAGAGTTTTAAAGATTTGACATAGTACAGTGACATCATGAACAACACTTCATTTTTGCAAAGAATTCTAAATAATGTCAATCTTCTAAGTTAAAAAAAATAAGAATTTTCCATCAACAGATCAATGGATTAAAAAGATGTGCTATGTACACACATACACACACAATAGAATATTAACCATAAAAATGAATGAAATAATGCAATTTTCAGTAACATGGATGGACCTAGAGATTACCATACTCAGTGAAGTAAGCCAGACAAAGACAGATGTGACATGATATCACTTATATGTGGAATCTGAAAAATTAATACAAATAAACTTGCTTATAAAACAGAAACAAACCCACAAGCGTAGAAAACAAACATGGCGATCAAAGGGGAAGGGAGGGAGGGATAAATCAGGAGTTGGAGAATGACAGATACCCACTATTGTACATAAAATAAACAACAAGGATTTACAGTATAGCACAGAGAACTATGTTCAATTTCCAGTAATAACCCAGGATGGAAAAGGATCTAAAAAAGAATTCACTTTGATGTACCCTTGAAACTAACACAATATTGTAAATCAACTATGGTTCACTAAAAGAAAAATCAGGAATTGTAATTTCAAAGGTGATTAATCCTGCGAATGTTGAATTGTGTTTCTGTTCCTTTCCTAATGCTGTGTCATTTTAGCTGGTAAACAGAAATACTGATCATTCTTTCCTCAAATGAATGGTGAACTATGACAGTTTGGAATTAGGTAAGGAATAGAGGAAAATATCCTCATTTACACTGAGACTTCCTAAGTAGCAGAATTATAGGAACTTAGCTTAGAAATGAACTTGTCCAACCCACATAGATGTAGCTTTATATAATGTGAGACAATCAGTAGAATTAGGGAAACTTCTCTTCTAAATATTACACATATCTTCTCAAATGTATTATTTTAAGTTCTTTCTTCTCTTCCCCTTTGCCTCTCATTTTCCCAAAGCATAGATTTAAAGTAAGTTGTTAGCAAGTGTGTAGACAGTCTTTAAACTGCAGTGGTACGTGGGCTGAACGGCAAGTATCGAATCAGAAATTATTCCTTACATTTCTAGTCTCCTGAGGAGGAGGAACAGCAAGATGGAAAAAGGCCTGTCATCATCAAAACATATGTGGGGAAAATAATTTCCCAGTGAGAAGATAAAATTCTGGGGCTGTCTCTGCGGCTGGAGCTTGGAGCGCGCAATCTGTTCAAAACCCTTGTGTCTGCAAGATGCAGAGCATCATGGGGTTTCTGGACCAATATGTGGGGAAAATAAGTGCACGAGCGTGCCAGCAGGACTTTTTCTTGGTTTTTCAAAACTGTTCAGCATTTTGTTTTGTTTTCTTTCAAATAGCCTGTGCAAAAAAAAAACAAAAAAAAAAACAAAAAACCAGAAACAATAGATTACAGTCTGCATTAATCCCAGGAAGATCATCCTTTTCTGTCTATGACTTGTATAAAACCAGATCAGAATGTATGGGGCAGTTTCTCGGCTTCACATCTAAGTGTGTGTGTGCTTAGCCGTGTCTGATTCTTTTGCAGTCCCATGGACTGTAGCCCACTAAGCTCCTCTGTCCATGGGATTTCCCATGGAGTGGGTTCCTGCTCCAGGGAATCTTCCCGACCCAGAGATCGAACCTTCGTCTCCTGCTTGGCAGGCAGGTTCTTTATCACTGAGCCACCTGGGAAGCCCAAGCTTAAATAGGAGGGACACTAGTAATTCAGATCAAGAAAAGCAGCATAATACACATTGCATCAGAGAGTAACAGAGAAGCCTTCTGGACTTCTTGCCTGTGGGCCCATTAGGTGAGGTAGGTGTGTACAGTGCTCAGGTGGGAGAAACTACAGGGCCAGCTCTTTGATTGCATTAGTCACGTCTTATATTCTAAAATGTTTTTATTAGAATGATAGATTGAAGGAAAATTTTTCCTTTCCAAAGTTTGGAGAGGAAATCTAGCACGAGTACTGATTTTGCTCCTCCTCATCCTTGATTTAAACAAATTCAATCATGTTCCTTAAATTCTGCTACTAAGTCACTTCAGTCGCGTCTGACTCTTTGTGACCCCATGGACTGTTGCCCGTGAAGCTCCTCTGTCCATTGGACTCTCCAGGCAAGAATACTGAAGTGGGTTGGCATGCCCTCCTCCATCCTTAAGTTCTAAACCAATTAAAACACGTGGAGAAGGAAAAAGGGATAAGGAAGAGGAACTGAGGCTTTTCCAACTCTATTTCGGCAATCTTAAGCAAAACCAATGTATCTCTCTTCTTGAGAAGTGAGTAAAACTAGCTGGCAGTTAGGACGGGGGGAGGGAGGCTGTAAGTTAGCAGAAAGAAGGCAAACGGGCACCAGTGTCCACTCAGAACTGGCCCTGCTACGCTCTGTTTCTATGTGACTAGAGGGAGCCTCTCTTCTGTTAACCAACAATTTCAAGGGTTTCCTCCTCTTTAACTCATTCTTTTTGGGGTCCCTAAGAGCACGCTTAAGCTCAGTGGTTTGCTAGAAGGACTCGTAAAATTCAGAAAATCTGCCATACTCATTGTTATGACTTAACACAGGGAAAGGACACAAGTTAAAATCATCAAAGATAAAAGGAGCATATTCAGGCATGGTTTCCCATTGCCATCTCCTGGTGGAGTAATTTGATGATACTTAATTCTCCCAGCAATGATTTGTGACATGTACGCACTATTGTCAACCAGGGAGGCTCAGCTGAGCCTTGGTGTCCAGGGTTTGTTTTGGTTGGGAGTTTGTCTTGGAGGCATGGAACTCCTCTGTGGCTGACTTTAGCACCTGGGTTCCCAGCCTTTCCAGAGGTTACACAGATATAGTGTTACCAAAGACCCTACCATCAATCACAGTGTGAGCCCAGATAAGTTTGTGAGTTTACCCATGGCCCTAGGTAAACAAAGATGTCTTTATGAGGCAGGGTATTCCAAAGGCTTAGAGATTATTTCCCAGGAATTCGTCAAAGGTCAGACCTTTCTTTGAAATGTACAGATTTTCAACACCCTAGACCTCCTGAGTCAACTTTTTATTGCACACGTCATGTGATTTTGTCAAATTCATCCTTGGCCTTTGCACAATAGATGATGACCATGAAGGACTCGAACTTGGTGGTAAAAAAAAAAAAAAAAAAGAAACCTGCTCACCTTGATCAAAAAGGATTATATCGCCTCTTCAGCTACAGAAGTAAGTCAGCTAAAATGATGGTAGAGGATGAATCCCTGGGACCCTGGCAAGTTCATTTACAAACTAAGGAGGTCAACTCAGTTGTCTATAACCAACATATTACACGGTCAGATGAACAGTTGAAGTTTTCTACAACAAGCATATTAGATACATTTCTGGGAGAGTAAAGAGTTTTCTTGATTACCAACAACAGAGAAGTAATCATGATAATGAGAGAGTAACAGATAGGAAGGCCAGAGGTCCCCACGCGGAAGGAGGAAATAAACTGCACTTGCAGACGTTTTTTTCCTTCTCCGCACAAAATTTAAAGAGGCTTCTTTTAATTCTGTGTTGACGACACCTGGTTCTGCCTTGAGCTAACCGATGTGTTTTTCTCATGGAAACGTTTCTCTTCAGCTATGTTAATTGAACTATGTATTTGCTTTGGAATCTGCCTTTCTTCAAAATGGTTCTGCCTAAGATTAACTTTTTTTCTTTTCTCAAACCTTGGGCTGATAATGGCTCAACAAACCAGTACATTGTTTTAGGGCTGAGGGATGACACACCTTGTGTCATCCTATCTCAAAAATGCATATTGTGGGTGCCGGGCCTGGTGAAACTCCCTCAGCCTAGAGGTGTTTCTTTTATCTGATTAGAAGCTCACTAACAGACATAAAATGCCTTGCTAAAAACCAGCCAGCGGGCACCCTTTCTGTCCCTTTCTGATGTCTTTGTCAGAAGCTTTCCCTATCTTTATTATACTTTAATAAAACTTTGCTACACAAAAGCTCCAAGTGGTCAAGCCTCGTCTCTGGCCCTGGATCAAATTCTTCTCCTCCTGAGGCCACGAATCCGGGTGTAGCCCACGGCTCACAGCAGCAACCTTTAAATAATAAGAAAGCATGAAAGAGTAAAACATAAAGAAGATGTTCATTCTTCTTGCTAGATTTTTTGTTTGCACTACTCCTGTGATTTCCTGGATGAAAATATTCCTGAACTTGTACTCACATACCTTGGTGGAGAAGGATCACACAGAACTGTATTTTCAATTTTCAAAGTACTTATGTATTTCAAGATTACTTAGGAATTCTTATCCAACACAACTGTAATCTGCCCTCCTAGAATGAAGGGTAATCAAAAACCAAATTATAGTCATTAATTTCTAATTCCCACACTGTAGATATCATCCATTTGTAGTTTTGATTAAAACAGTGGAGGCAGAGAAGTAATGTTATTAAGAATCAAAGAAACCAAAGGAAGAGCTGTTTTGCAGGTTTCTGTGTGTCCACTTGCAGGAGTTGCTTTGGAAAATTTATAGCCAAATTCAAGTTTGACTCACATGTGTATTTGGACTGGGATGCAGAGAAAGCATAACTCATTACAGACGTTCAGGTCAAGCTCTGGAACAGATTCTGCTTACTCTTCTATAAGACACTTCAGCTCTGTGTACCCAAATGATAATATTTCATCAAATCTAATTCTTTCTTCAAAAAATGGGAAACAGATAATTAAAAATTACTTCTCTTCCAGAAACATAAGAGAGGCTTTAAATCTTTCATTCCCCCTGAACCTCCAAGCCAATAAAAACAGAAGGAATCCAGACAATCTAGAGGTCTGCAGACTCCTGGATTCACGTTTCACAAAGCCTTAGCTCTTTTCATACTTTTGAAAGTCAACCAAAAGTAAATTATATTTTTCATGGTACTACAAGGAGATACTGATTTTGATCCATTGAGTCAATGTTTTTGGCTTTTCTTGAGTAATTACAATGACTCTAAGGTCAGGTAGCTATGCACTGGGGCATAAGACAAGGAGAAGACAAACCAAAAAAAAAAAAATATATATATATATATAGACTGAATTTCAAAGCTAAGAAAAGCTTAAAGTGAGTTGACTTTAAAGTGAATTCAATCAAGGAAGCTGGAACCTCAGTCCTACAGCTCTATAGAAATGAATTTTGCTACCAGAATGAGATGGAAATGAATTCTACCCTAGAGCTGACAGAAAGAAATGCAGACCAGCTAAACCTTGATTTTAGAAACATCTGTGTTGACCTTCTAACCTACAGAATTAAAAGATAATAAATAGTAAAATAAGTGAATTCAGTTGCCTCAGTTTGTAGAAAACCGAAGCCTGGACAGGAGAAGTCACCTGTACAGACTTCACTTTTTCATTACTCATTGGATACATTATGATTGAATCTCTTCCCTATGCTGATGTGAAGTCCAAGTTAGCTATGAGGATAAAGTCCAGTGGCTTTGCAGTCCGGGGACCAACAGCATCCAGGAGCCTTGCCGCTGAGGCTGAAATACAGATTGGCCCCAGTGGCATGTCCTGGCTCCTCTGGGGAACTCAAGTTACTCAAGGCTGAAGAATATGGGGGACTCTGTGATGCTCCAAGGGTGACTCTAGCTCACCCTATGGAACCCAGTCATCCTGTATATTTCATAATGTATGTTTCCCTCAAGGGCGTCCGGAATTACTTTGACGCTTTCCGGAAGGACTCAAGTTCACTTTCATTTTCTGTCCTGTGCTGAAATAAGAAGAAAGTTTAAGCAGTGGGAAGCAAGTTCTCTCCTTGCAAATAGATTCCTATGACACTACTAAAAAAAAAATCTGCATAGCAAGCTTGATGCTAATAGCTTCCAGTTATGCTCGCCTAACGATGCCCAAGCTCTTACAAATTCATTATGAGCCCTCTCTGCTTCCCTTTTATTACTATGCTGTCCTTTTTTAAAATTAGTAATGCTTTGGATTCAATGTATAACTTAATGGGTACCTTCAAAGAACACTCATAAAAAGTTCTTTTCTCAACAAGGTCAAGATTGTTCCTATTACTATTTATAGCAGCTTTGATGTTCCTCTGAATTTTATTTCATTTTCTTACAATCTATGAAAAGTTGTATTTTGATGTACTTAGATAAATTATAATTACCTGATGATATCAATACTTAGTTGCACATTTAATCTAGGCTGGGAATTTTGTGTTTCTCTGTTTCTCACATGGTGCTGAAAATAAAATTCTTTGGTGGGATAAGAAGATAGAGAACCCATGGATACCTAAGGAGGTATTGTTTAGGATGGAGTTGTTGTTTAGTCGCTAAGTTGTGTCCAACTCTTTGCGACCCCATGGACTGCAGATACCAGGCTCCTCCATCCCCCACTACCTCCTGGAATTTGCTTAAATTCCTGTCCATTGAGTTGGTGATGCTACCTAACCATCTTATCTTCTAGCATCTTCCTATTAGCTAAATCTAACAGTTTGAATGCTTCCTTTGTCGAAAAAGACCATTTATTGAACTCGTCTTCTGTTTCTCTCATTTGTAATAGAATCTCAGAGACTGTCCAGACTCACCGTTGCTGATGTACATTACTGATGAGAAGCAGCCCAGCGCAGCTTTGAGCCTCACCCCCATCATCTCAGGATGTTGACACTTGCGTTGTCTTCCAGGGACCAAGCCCACAGGGCGTTCATCTTCCACTGTGTAACGCATAGCCATCCACATGCATATTCAGTCTGTGCTTGGAGGCATAGGAAATGGCATTTTAAAATGCAGTAACCATTCCCACAAGAAAAGGGTTTAAAGTATCTGTACAGATAATGACAGCTTTCCCTCTCCATCTCTTTGCAGGAGTGTCTTGTTGTGAAGGACAGGTGCATCCCATCTGTCTCTGGTTACTACAGAGAGACAGTACCTTGACTCAAGTCTGAGAACAGAGCGCATTACTTCTATTAACCATTTACTAAGTCAACAAGTAACTAATGATGATATGCTTCTTTCTAATGTGCAGCAGCTTTATGAATTTAGTGGTATTATTTCTCGAACAGATGTGTCTTTTCAAAACCATCTTCCTTCCCTAGGAACAGAGGATTTCTTCTTAATTGTGGGTTTGTCAGCTGCTTCAAAAGGTGTCTCTGAACACACTACTGAGATCACGTCTTACTGAGAGCCTGGTGACATGCAACCGCCCCACTATCAGGATGTGAACAGTCAGCTCCCTACATCAAGCCCCCAATTAGCTTGCATTCTTTGGCTAAACGTACTCCGCCGCCCTTGGAGTCAGCCTCAGGGCTTTGATTTCAGAAGTCTTAGAAATACCTGGGAGTTATTCGAGTGTGGCGGCATCAAAACTACAGAAGATAAGCAAGATGCATTTCACAACCTGTCAGCAAACTGTAGGGTTTGATGGCAGACACCAGCACTGTATCAAATTCCCTCCGCGTGGGTGTTTTGAATAACCAAGCACGTTAACCAGGTTTGTGCTCAGCACTTCCCTTCATCAATAAAAAAGGAGCATTCACAAAGAATCAATATCTAAAGCCCATCGGGCAACTGCTATTACTTTCATGCAGCCCTCAATGCCGACTGTTCACAAAGAAAACCTCACTTCTATACCTCTGAAAGGCACTGATGGAAGCTGCCAACCACACTGATACCACCCTTTCCTTAAGCAGTATAATAAGCTCTTGGGTCACCTTCAAAATATGGTTATGTTCTTTCCCTGGAGTAGAGTTACTGTGAGGTATCAAGTGACTGAAAAAGCCAGGAGAGGAAATAAAATGATTGCTCAGCAGGAAAAGTGCGATGGTGGTGCCCCAGCCTGACTCTCGGCCCAGAGCAAGGTCATGGAAATTCAGCATGAGCCCAAGTGGGTCTTCGGGAGCGGACACCAGGGGCCACCAGCGGGCGCGATCCTGGCACGCACCGTGTTTGTGCGACAGCTGCCTGTCTGGGCTCCAGCTCCAGCCTCTGTCCTGCTCTGCAGAGGGAGCCTCACACTGCCGTTTCCCTCTGAGTCATGAGATCGAGTAAGAATTCCACTGATGTCTTTAAATAGTCTTGGCTCCAGCAAGTGAACGTGGGTGAGGTTACTGAGTGTGCCTATGTGTGCCCGGCGGGGATAAGCAGATCTCCGGTTGCTGCTGGGGGGTGGTTCGCGGGGCGGGGGGCGGGGATGTGGAGGGGACTTCAGCTGCCTCCCGGTGACACTGTTGAGATCTGTTTGCGGTAGTTCAGCACAAGAACTCATGTCCCCAGGGTGTTCACGGAACAGTGGTATCTGATGATAATGGCAGGAATGGGCTGCCCTCTATGATGGATGGGATATTGACTTTGGTGTCTGGTGGGAAATCCATTTGTCCTGTGAATAAGTTACATGGACACACCCCTCCTTGATCAATGCTTAGAATACGAAGACGACAGCCCACCCCCTGCCACTAAAGCTGCCTAAGTCAGCACCTGAGAATGAGCCCCGCACCCCCTGGCTGTGCTCCCCTCCCCTACGTGGGGTGAAGCGGTGATGGGAATTAGGGTGAGACGGCTGCCAAGAGCAGGGATTTGACTGATTCGTCCCAATCGTGTCCTTTGGTTCTGAAACTTGGGGCTCAGCCTGTGCTACACACCATCCGGTATGCTATCTTTGCTTTAATCTCTCTCTAGTGGGGATCATGAGGAGAAGGCAACGGCACCCCACTCCAGTGTTCTTGCCTGGAGAGTCCCAGGGACGGGGGAGCCTGGTGGGCTGCCGTCTATGGGGTTGCACAGAGTCAGACACGACTGAAGTGACTTAGCAGCAGCAGCAGCAGTGGGGATCATGACTTGCCACGTAGGTCTGTCTCTTTCAGCACACTTTGAGCTCCTTGGTAGAAGGAGCTGAGCCTTACTCTTCTCGAGGTGCCTGCCCAGGAAAAGTGCTAATAAACATGAATTTAACGTAATTAAACTAAGGGTAGTAAGAAGTTAGATGATCCTGGCCACATCCCCCATTCCTGCCTTGCTATTGTCTGCTGTGTCCTGTAGACAAATGTGCCAAGAAACCTGAGCGCTTGTGGATCCACAGATCCAGATCTCTGGATCTGAAGGCATTGTACGTTCACTGTCATATTCATTTGAATTCTTGAACTCTCAACACACGGTGACATCTCAGGGGCTCTCGGCTGGGACAATGACAGTGAGACCCAGTAATTCTTGTGGCAGGAACTCTGTAATGGCTCGTCCTGATTTTGCATTGAACTAACAGCTGTGTAACTCTTGGAATTGAAAACAAAGCAAATAATATTCTTACAGAGCCTTTTCTCCAAAGAGCTTTGCATGTCACTCAACTCATTTGTAATTTGTAAAATTATGAAATAAGTGAGAGATCTCCGAAGAGTTTTATTTCATTAATTTATTTATTTTTGGCCACACCCCTTGGCATGTGGGACCCTTGTTCCCCCATCAAGGATTGAACCCACACCGCCTGCATTGGAAGAGTGGAGTCTTAATCACTGGACCACCAGGGAAGCGCCTCAGCTAATTTTTAAAGGACCACAGGTGAAAGCCAAGTAGCAAACATCATCCTCCTCTGAATATGAAAGGGTAATAACTTTTGAGGGTGGGCTGTCTATGCCTTACCTCCTCTTTCCTGCCTTTTGAGCTTTTCCCCTGGCTGTTAGCTCACCTCCGAGAAGGCAAATCTAGGAAGAGAGGAGGAGTGAAATTACAACAGGGGACGGTAACCATTGGCCCGTGTCTCTAGAAAAGCTTGAGGATATGACTGGGCGCAAGAGAAGGATTGGAAAGAAGATGGACAGCGAGTGTTGGCTCTGTTTGTGTTTATTCTCTGAAAGCCAGCACGCTGCACCCCGTCACCCACCCCCAGACGTCAGCATGAGCGGCTGGACTGCTGCCCTAGTCATTCTAGAGGCAAAGTTCCTGTGGCTTGTCTCCCCCGGGACTCAAGGGGAAACTCTGCTGGATTTGGTCATTGCCAGGAGGGCTGGGTGCCAGCTTCTCTTTGGTCCCAAGGGATGCTGGAGACAGGGGTGGGGGCATGTCTTTTTGGGGCTATGTGGCTTCAGGGTGCCAGCTCAGGGACTGAAACCACATGGTCTCAACCCCTCCTATATTGTACCTGGCTCACAGTACGTACTTAGTAAACATTTCACTTTTGGTGGACATTGAATCATACCTGCTGTCCTCTCTTTCAAAGGCTGAATCCCACTTCTCCCCAGAAGAAGCAGAATTATTTTTCTTTGGGGAAAGAAAACCCAAGTCCTCTATCCACTGATATTCAGAAGGAGATGATATTATGCGGGTTTTGGGGAGAGGCCGGCGGGCTAAGTCTCTTCAGTTGTGTCAGACACTTTCCCACCCCGTGGACTGTAGCCCACCAGGCTCCTCTGTCCATGGGATTCTTTAGGCAAGAATACTGGAGTGGGTTACCATGCCCTCCTCCAGGGGATCTTCCCATTACCCAGGGATCGAACCCACATCTCCTGCATTGCAGGTGGATTCTCTACTGCTGAGAAGTAGAAGCCCATTTATAGGAGTATACAGAGCTAAAAAGCAAACACCTGCTAAGAAGGGGCGTTCCGTACAACTCAGCACATAGTAACACAAGCCTCCACCCGCAGCAACAGGAAGAGGAGAGGGTTTAGACTAGGGAAGTTCCCGTCTGAGTCAGGTGTGTTTTCTGTCCTTCAGGTAACTGACGAGCATCTCCAGGCCCCCCTCCAGCAGCTCGGGCAGAGGTTTGGATAAAGGGTTACGGGAAATGTGCAGCCCTTTGTCCATGGGGTTCCAGGCGATCCTGGTCAGCCTGCAGAGCATGTAGAGCTCCGCAGGGAGCGTCTGGATGTCATTGTTGTTCAGGTTCAGCAGCTCCAGGCTTGTGAGCAGGCAGAGCGAGCGTGGGAAGGTGTGGATGTGGTTGCCCTCAGCGATGAAGATCTGCAAGCCGGCCAGGCACTGGATGCTCTCGGCAATGTTCTCCAGGCGGTTGGAGCCCACGTGCAGGAAGTCCAGCTCCTTGAGTGAGAACACGCAGACGGGGATGTGGGCGAAGCGGTTGTGGCTGAGGTTCAGCTTGCGCAGCCGCGACAGGTCGGCGAGGCTGGCGGGCAGCTGGGACAGGCAGTTGTGCGACGCGCTCAGGACCTCCAGGCTTCGGCAGGCGCCCAGCTCGGCCGGCAGCTCCGTTAGGCCGTTCATGTGCACGAACAGAACTTTGAGGCTCTGCAGGAGGCTGACCTCCCGGGGCAGTGTCTTCAGGCGGTTCCCGCACAAGTTCAGGACCACCAGCCGCGTGAGCTTCCCCAGCTCGGGAGGAACGGCCCGGAGCTGGTTGTGGGACAGGTTGAGCTTCTGCATCTCCGACAGGCCCCACAGGAAGTCGGGCGCGTCCGTCATGCCCTTGGTGACCAGGCTGAAACTGACATGGCGCAGCCCCCGCTTCAGCAGGCAGCGCGGGTCCCTGCCGGGAAGCAGAGCATCGTCCCAGGAGGAGAACTTCTGCCTCCCCCGCAGTAGCCCCCGCCCCAGGGGGCTCTTGTCCTTGCGGCGGGCCCCGGACTGCCTGGCCCCCATGTACCTCCTTTCTCCAGCGTCTCTGCTGCCACAGATGGGGATGGAGACCGGACTCCACTGCTAAAGCCCAGCAGGGGGCCGATCGGGTGACAGGAGCCGTAGCTGGTGGTGCCGCAGGTGGAGTAGGACTTGGGGAGATGCGGGAGATGGGAATCCCAGATGCCTGGCTCTCAGGGTCCCTGGTGCCTGGTCCTTGGGGTTCCAGATGCCTGACTGTGGCTCCAAGAGCTGCAAGCACCCCCGACTGCGTTGAGGTGGCTTCTCTTGGAGAAGCAGGGCTGTAATGACACACTCGTCCCCGGGGCTGCAGAACTGAACTGCTTGGCTCCCTCTGAACACCACGGGGCAGCTGTCGTTGTCACTCTGCCCGCACTTTATTGGTCTGGTGTGAGCAAGCAGGTCACGGGGAGGCCGCCTCTGACTGTCCCCTCTTGGCTTCTCTGGGGTGTCACAGCTGAGCAGGGTGATTAACCAGCCCGTCTCCAGGGAGGAACCAAGGGGGAAAATTGAAGCCAGGGTGTCGGCAGGTCTCAGGCTCATCCCAACCCCAGAGCAGAGCTGGGCTGAATGCTGGTCACGAAGCTATTATTATATGTTCTCACAGCCAGGAATCGGTAGAAGTAATACACACACACACACACACACACACACACACACACCCCAATTCAAATTGCTGTGAATCACAGATTGTGAAAAAAAGTAGCAGAAGGAGTCTTGATGCCTGGAATCCTCCAGGCCAGGGTTTTACATGGTGCTGGTCAGAGGTGATTTCTTGAGGAGAGGGTGAAGAAGGGTGCAGACTGCACTCCTATTTTCTCTCAGAGGAGCTCTGGGGTCACCTGTTTCACAAAGAGCTCCTGGATCTGCTCAGGTGACTCCAAATGTCAGGACAGCACTTGAGTGATGGCTTAGTAAGGAAAACACGGTGCCCACTGTCCTGGAAAGTGGTCTGAAGAGGCTCCCTGGTACACACCTCCTGCTCTCTCCATCTCTGTCTCTCTCGTTGAACAAGTTACCTTATTCCCCAAGCCGCTAGAGTCAGCTGTTGGTGTCATGGGCTGAACTGTGCCCCACCCCCACCCCCCCACCAAGATTTCCAATGTTGGAGTCCTAACTTCCAGTAACTCAGAATGTGACCGTGTTTGGAGATGGGGCTACATTGAGGACATGGGGAGCAGACGGCCATCTACAAGCCAAGGAGCGAGGCCTCAGAAGCAATCTACCTGCCCTCGCCTTCTCTTAGATTTGCAGCCCCCGGAATTGTGGAAAAATACATTTCCCTGTTTAAGCCCCTCCATCTATGGAGATTTGTACGGCTGCACTGGCAAGCTCATCTAGTGGGGGTCCTGGCAGACACATCTGCATAGGTGAAAAATCCTGAAACTAAGTCATGGTTCAGGGAAGAAGAGACACTGAGGTTGATGACCCAGGTTCTGAGAAAAGGGCTAATGGGCTGTGCGAGGCTGGCTTGGCCCAGAGGCCTGTGGCTTTCACTGGCAGCAGTCCTGGCCGGGCAGTTCTCCTGGACAGTGATGCTGGTCCTGTGATCGAGGTCTCAGAGCTGTCACCACCAAGCCTGCAGCTCGAGCTGGGCTCTGGCTGGGCGCCGCCCCCGGGGAAGCTCAGATCCCTCCACGGAGGAGGAGCAGCTGGACATGCAAGACAATGCCAGGCCATTCCTGCCCCACTTGGCCTTTGAGAGACATCTGGCCCCTTTTGCCTGATGAAGCCCCTGGCACTCCTAGACAAAGGTGGAAAGCTGAGATGTTTTTTATAATGGGATTCTTGACTGTTGTAGCTGTTAACTGGAGAGAAAAAAGCACCATGACTAAATCTGTACCCCAGGATTTAGAGCAGATCACAGTTATATACGTACATTTCATGTGACGATAGAATTCTGCTGCTTCCGTGAATCTGAGAGATTATGCTAGGATATCTGAACTGTTGGGACTAGCAGAAGTTGGGATGGTTTGAGAAAGAGTCACAGCTTTCTTCTTTGTGACAATTATCTCTCTGTCTCTAATACATTCTTCAGTTCAGTTCAGTCGCTCAGTCATGTCCGACTCTTCGTGACCCCATGAATCGCAGCACGCCAGGCCTCCCTGTCCATCACCAACTCCTGAAATTTACTCAAACTCATGCCCATTGAGTCGGTGATGCCATTCAGCCATCTCATCCTCTGTCGTCCCCTTCTCCTCCTGCCCCCAATCCCTCCCAGCATCAGGGTCTTTTCCAATGAGTCAGCTCTTCGCATCAGGTGGCCAAAGTATTGGAGTTTCAGCTTCAGCATCAGTCCTTCCAATGAACACTCAGGACTGATCTCCTTGAGGATGGACTGGTTGGATCTCCTTGCAGTCCAAGGGACTCTCAAGAGTCTTCTCCAACACCACAGTTCAAAAGCATCAATTTTTCGGCGCTCAGCTTTCTTCACAGTCCAACTCTTACCAATAAATAATTTTTGAGTACTTATCAATAGCCAATGTTTATCAAATATTTACTATATGAACCCTAGACACTTTATGGAGAAGATGAATATCAAAATTACCTCCATTTCACAGATAAGGAAATGAAGACAAGCAAGAGGTTGAGTTACTAACGCAAAATCAAGTCACTCTCCCAAGTTCAATGTCTACTCAATGGCAGAACCAGAATTCAAACCCAGGGAGTCCAACTCAACAGCACTGGTTGGAACCATAAGAAAATGCTAGACTTAATCCTGTAGAGAGCTCAAATAACTATGACTAGGATATGGCTTTCTGTTTTCAAGTTTCTATGGAGTGGGGCTGGGGGGACCATCGGTAAAGAAATGACTATGAAACCACACAATAGAAATAACTACACAATTAGGCATTAACCCTGCTTTCTCTGCCAACACAACCAGGAGAAGCCAGAGTTAAAATATTCCAAAAGACTTTGGCATAACGAATTCAATCCCCTCCCCCAAACAGTTCAGTTCTTTAGTGAGGTTCTCATCTATCTAATGGACGAGCTGTGTGAATTGCTGACTGTTTATTCTGAGTTTTTGAAACATGGGTGCTGCCTCTTGTTGAGCACAGTGATCCAGTCAGAGCAGGTTCATGGAGGGGATGCTCACTGTCTCTGGGTTGTGTCCCCGTCTATGCCATGGAGAGCCCCTTCCTACCCCACGAGTCAGGTTCTTACTGTAAGTGAGACCATTGCAAGGAAGTGCAAGTCAGACTTAACCTCTTTCTGGTGAAAGCAGGCAAAATCCAAGCAAGCTTTTATCTTGCTCGCATTAAGGCTGGTCCCTGAGGAATAAACAGTAACTGCTGTGGGCTTTAGAGTTCACTCTGAAGCCCACACATCTGACTTTTGCCGAAAGAAACTTTTTGAAGCTGAGTGGATTTCAGTTTGGCATTAAGTCTCAGAGCACAGCCTTGTTGACAAGTTCTCGAAATTCCAGGGCATGGTAAGTAATGGGACCTAGATCTCCTGCATTGCAGGCAGGTTCTTTACCATCTGAGCCACCAGGGAAGTCCAATATTGTTAACCTCATGTTAAATATGAGGAAACTGACAGTCAGTGAGGTTAACCGATGCAGAACTAGTTAGTATTAGAATTCTAATCCACACCCAGTCTTCCGATATAAATCCTGTTCTCATACTTGTTGTTCGGTCACTCAGTCATGTCCGACTCTGTGAGACCCCATGGACTGCAGCACGCCAGGCCTCCCATCGGTCACCATCTCCCAGAGTTTACCCAAGTTCATGTCCATTGCACTGGGGATGCCATCCAGCCATCTGATCCTCTGTCACTCCCTTTTCTCCCTGCTCTTGATCTTTCCCAGCATCAGGGTCTTTTCCAATGAGTCAGCTCTTCACATCAGGTTACCAAACTTTTGGAGCTTTAGCTTCAGCATGAGTCCTTCCAGTGAATATTCAGGATTGATTTCCTTAAGATTGACTGGTTTGATCTTGCTGTCCAAGGGACTCTCAAGAGTCTTCTCTAGCACCACAGTTCGAAGGCATCAATTCTTTGGTCCTCTGAAAAACCTGCCTCTGTCTGCACAACTTCTCTTCCTTGTAAAGTGGCTTATTACTATTCTGATTAGGGCATGCTGCCTCAGAGCCACCGCATTGAGAGACAGCTGGCCTGGTGGTCAGCACTGTGAACCTTGCTTGCCAGGCCAGAGTGTCTTGGGTTGTCATCCTAAGTTTATTGCTCAAAGGCCATGTGCCCCAGGGCAAGCAACTTAGCTTGTCTGTATTTCCATGTTTTCATATGTAAAATGGAGATAATCATAGAATTTCATAAGGGCACTGTGGGAATTAAATGGCTTAATATACCTTATTAAGACAGGAATCAAGGCCAGCCCCAAGAAAAAGAAATGCAAAAAAGCAAAATGGCTGTCTGAGGAGGCCTTACAAATAGCTGTGAAAAGAAGGGAAGCGAAAAACAAAGGAGTAAAGGAAAGATACACCCATTTGAATGCAGAGTTCCAAAGAATAGCAAGGAAGGATAAGAAAGCCTTCCTCAGTAATCAGTGCAAAGAAATAGAGGAAAACAATAGAATGGGAAAGACTAGAGATCTCTTCAAGAAAATTAGAGATACCAAAGGAAAATTTCATGCAAAGATGGGCTCAATAAAGGACAGAAATGATAGGGACCTAACAAGCAGAAGACATTAAGAACAGGTGGCAAGAATACACAGAAGAACTGTACAAAAAAGATCTTCATGACCCAGATAATCACAATGGTATGATCACTCACCTAGAGCCAGACATCCTGGAATATGAAGTCAAGTGGGCCTTAGGAAGCATCACTAGGAACAAAGCTAGTGGAGGTGATGGAATTCCAGTTGAGCTATTTCAAGTCCTAAAAGATGATTCTGTGAAAGTGTTGCACCCAATATGCCAGCAAATTTGGAAAACTCAGCAGGGGCCACAAGACTGGAAAAGGTCAGTTTTCATTCCAATCCCAAAGAAAGGCAATGCCAAAGAATGCTCAAACTACCGCACAATTGCACTCATCTCACATGCTAGTAAAGTGATGCTTAGAATTCTCCAAGCCAGGCTTCAGCAATACGTGAACTGTGAACTTCCAGATGTTCAAGCTGGTTTTTGAAAAGGCAGAGGAATCAGAAATCAAATTGCCAACATCCGCTGGATCATCGAAAAAGCAAGAGAGTTCCAGAAAAACATCTATTTCTGCTTTATTGACTATGCCAAAGCCTTTGACTGTGTGGATCACAATAAACTGTGGAAGATTCTGAAAGAGATGGGAATACCAGACCACCTGACCTGCCTCTTGAGAAATCTGTATGCAGGTCAGGAAGCAACAGTTAGAACTGGACACGGAACAACAGACTGGTTCCCAATAGGAAAAGAAGTACATAAATGCTGTATATTGCTACTCTGCTTATTTAACTTATATGCAGAGTACATCATGAGAAACACTGGGCTGGAGGAAGCACACGCTGGAATCAAGATTGCTGGGAGAAATATCAATAACCTCAGATATGCAGATGACACCACCCTTAGGGCAGAAAGTGAAGAAGAACTAAAGAGCCTCTTGATGAAAGTGAAAGAGGAGAGTGAAAAAGTTGGCTGAAAGCTCAACATTCGGAAAACTAAGATCAAGGCATCCCATCCCATCACTTCATGGCAAATAGATGGGGGAACAATGGAAATAGTGGCTGACTTTATATTGGGGGGCTCCAAAATCACTGCAGATGGTGATTGCAGCCATGAAATTAAAAGATGCTTACTCCTTGGAAGGAAAGTTATGACCAACCTAGACAGCATATTAAAAAGCAGAAACATTACTTTACCAACAAAGGTCCATCTAGTCAAGGCTGTGGTTTTTCCAGTGGTCATGTATGGATGCAAGAGTTGGACTGTGAAGAAAGCTGAGGGCCGAAGAATTGATGCTTTTGAACTGTGGTGTTGGAGAAGACTCTTGAGAGTCCCTTGGACTGCAAGGAGATCCAACCAGTCCATCCTAAAGGAGATCAGTCCTGGGTGTTCATTGGACGGACTGAGGTTGAAGCTGAAACTCCCAATACTTTGACCACCTGATGAGAAGAGCTGACTCACTGGAAAAGTCCCTGATGCTGGGAAAGATTGAGGGCAGGAGGAGAAGGGGGTGACAGAGGATGAGATGGTTGGATGGCATCACTGACTCAATGGACATGGGTTTGGGTGGACTCTGGGAGTTGGTGATGGACAGGGAGGCCTGGTGTGCTGCGGTTCATGGGGTTGCAAAGAGTCGAACACGACTGAGTGACTGAATTGAATTGAATTGAATACACCTTAAGATCCATAGAACCCATCTCCATGAGTACCTGTGAGTGGATATGGGACAGAGCACATAAAGGACGGCCAATTGCACAGCTGCCTCGGGGCTCTGGGAACCTCACCCATGCAGAGCGAGCCTGGTCTCTTGCCTCTCCTGGACCTTCCTCTTAGCCAAGCTGTGCCTACCGTCAGCTCCCCGCGGGGCAAGCACACTTTCCCGGAGAGCAGGCAGCCCTCAGGCAGATCCAGACACAGCTGTTTCTCTCTCTTAAGTCAAGCTTCTCTCCCAGACTTACTTGTCCACAAAGCTCCTTATCACCCCATGTCCCTGAAACAATTCTGAGGACACAGTAGGTGCTCAATAAATGGTCACTGAAACAAACATCTGGGTCCTGTTGGAAGTCTGATGTGAGGAAAAAAAAACAACAACACAGAAGCCTTTTGGCTTTCATGTTTGTTTATCTGTGTGTTGCTTTTATTGATTGATTCACTGATGTATGGTTGATATACAATACTATGTAATTTATAGGTATACAATATAATGATTCATAGTTTTTAAAGGTTATATTCCATTTACTATTATTATAAAATATTGGCTATATTCCCCGTGTTGTACAATGCATAGTGTGGTGTGCGTGCTCAGTCGTGTCCAACTCTTTGCAACCCTGTAGACTATAGCCCGTCAGGCTGCTCTGTCCATAGAATTTCCCAGGCAAGAACACTGGAGCGGGGTGCCATTTCTTCCTCCAGAAGATCTTCCTGACCCAGGGATCAAACTTGCATCTCCTCTGCCTCCTACATTCACAGGCAGATTCTTCACCACTGGCGCCATCTGGGAAGCCCTGTGCAGTGCATCCTCACAGCTTATTTTATGCATAATAGTTTGTACTTCTTAATCCTCTACCCCTATATTGTCCCTCCTCCTTCCCTCTCCCCACTAGTAATCACTCTAGTTTGTTCTCTGCGTTTGTGAGTTATCTTTTTTGTCATATTCACTAGTTTGTTGTATTTTGTAAATTTCACACAGAAGTGATATCATACAGTATTTGCCTTTCTCTGTCTGACTCACTTAGCACGATGCCCTCCAAGTCCATCCATGTTCTGTAAACAGCCAAACTTCATTCCTTGTTTATGCCTGAGTGGTGTTATCCTGTTTGCTTTTCATCGCTTCTCTGCTCCTATATTTTGACATTCATCTTCCTAGAGCACCCCTCTTTTTACCCACACCCTGCGTGCCCGGGCTCCTCACAGAATCCAGAATGGTTTTAATGCAGATATAATGCAGATACCTGAAAGTGTTACTTTCAGGTATCCCACATGATGATCCATTATTTGTAAACACTGCGAACTGATGCCCACAAGGAGTCTAGTTAACACTCATTGTCAGGCACAGTTACAGAATTTTGTTTTCTTGTGATGGGAGCTTTTAAGATCTTCTCTCTTAGCAACTTTCAAACAAGCAACATTGTGTTAACTCTAGTTACCATGGTGTACATTTTGTTGTCAGGGCATTTATTTCATAACTGGAGGTTTGTGGTTTATGACCCCCTTCACCCATGTTGCTCATCTTCACCCCTGCAACCCCTACTCCATTTTCTGTATCTATGAGCTCCTTTTTTTGTCTGTTTTCAGAACCCCCAATTTAGCCGCCATCGCAGCAGCTCCTTGAACAAAGCTTGGTCCCACAAGCCGAGTCTATTTCATCTCTCAGAGGAGACCTCACCTCAAGCAATGATAATTGAGCTCTTAAAAGGGTCGCCTCCAGAGAGAGATCCATTTTGCTATCCCTACACCCTTCCTTCTCAGGAGATCCTTCTCTGGGGAGAATGCTAGTTCTCCTCACTTCCATTTTCCCTGCATCCTCCTGTTTGTCCCTGTGGAGCTGAGTAACCACTGAAGTTGTTTATAGTCCTGCTCATTTGGGCCTGATCCTCAGAGCACACTTCAAGCTGAACAACAGAGCAGGAATGAGGAAATAAAAAGGTGCTTTGATTAAAAGTGGAGAGAGTAATTAAACTGAAACGACATCGTGCATAAGTTCATATCAGAAAGCAAGGTCATGAATTTAAGAACAATGAGAATCCACGTAACATCCTCAGACCTAAGGAGAGCTTCATTAAAGATTGAAGTTTCAAATTATTGTGAAATTTTAGGATGATAAATTTTTTAATGGCTCAGAAAATAAAAAATAGAAGCAAAAAGACAAAAGTTCAGTCAAGGGAAGCATACAGCCCCATCTGAGACAGTTGCCTCAAACAGGAAATGTAAAATATGCATGGTGTGTTATTGAACTTACATGTTTGATTAAATTATAAGCTGGAATCTCATTTTAAAACTCCTCCAATGACCTATTACTGTTTTAATTTCAGATTTGGCATGAACCATGTTAGCAGAAGCTCCCCTCCCTGTCAGGGAGAAGCCCTGAGTTGGAGGAATGCTACACCCAGTTTTAAATTCTTGTTCAAATAGGGTTTGCAGGCAGAGAGCTTGGGATCAATTCCTTGTTCTGTCACTTTCTAGCTGTGTGACCTGGCACCAACTACTTAGCATCTCTAAACCTCAGTACCCTCCTCTGAGAGACAGGGGTAATAATAATTTGGGATTGCTATGAAGATTAAATGAGATGAAGCAGGTAAACTGTTTAGCTCGGCTCCTGGCAGAAAGTAATCGGTGAATGTTAATGATGATGACTACTATTACAATTGCTATTCTACTAGCTTCATGACCCGATAAAGCAAATTTTCAGTCTGGCTGAGTTTTTTCTGAGGATTAGTCTATGTACAACAGTGGCCCAGCGTTGGGCTCCAATAAGTGATAATACTGGGGCTTCGCTTATAGCTCAGTCAGTAAAGAATCTGCCTGCAATGTAGGAGACCCGGTCTCGATTCCTGGGTCAGGAAGATCCCCTGAGAAGGAAATGGCAACCCACTCCAGTGTTCTTGCCTGGAGAATCCCATGGACAGAGGAGCCTGGCAGGCCACAGTCCATGGGGTTGCAAAGAGTGGGACAAGACTTAGCAACTAAACAACAAGTATAATATCAATATAATCATTGTCATGATCTACCTTGGCCATTACTTGATTTTCAAGTGTTTGCATTTTAGCTGAAAGGAAGGGAGTTAAGATGCCTCTATACTTAGAGTGAGAAAGACAAATACCATATGATATCACTTATATGTGGAATCTAGACTATGACTACAAATGAACTTATCTACAAAACAGAAACAGATTCACAGACATAGAGAACAAACTTGTGGTTGCCAAGGGGAAGGGGGTGGGCAAGGGATGGGCTGGGAGGATGCGGTTAGCAGATGCAAGCTATTACATAGAGAATGGATAAACAGCAAGGTCCCACTGTATAGTACAAGGAACTATATTCAATATCCAGTGATAACCATAATGGAAAAGAATATGAAAACAAATATATATATATATATATATGTATATGCTGCTGCTGCTAAGTTGCTTCAGTATTAGGTATGGGGTTGCTGCTGCTACTTCTAAGTCGCTTCAGTCGTGTCCGACTCTGTGCGACCTCATAGACGGTAGCCTACCAGGATCCCCCATCCCTGGGATCCTCCAGGCAAGAACACTTGCCATTTCCTTCTCCAGTGCATGAAAGTGAAAAGTGAAAGTAAAGTCTCTCAGTAGTGTCCGACTCCTAGAGATCCCATGGACTGCAGCCTACCAGCCTCCTTCATCCATTGGATTTTCCAGGCAAGAGTACTGGAGTGGGTTGCCATTGCCTTCTCCGAGTGTGGGGTTAAGTTGGGAAATGCTTTAAAATGTTTGCAGTTATGAATTATGCCCAACTCTGTCCATTTTGTTTGCACATTAGCACATGTCCTGTGGTTGGACAGTCTTATCTCTTGCGCTTGTCCCCTCGCAGGCTAGGCAGGCTCCCAAGCTGCTTCTCACCAGCCCAAGCAGGACCCATGTTCCACTGCTCAGAGTTCTGGTCTTCACAAATCCCTGCGCACAGCCTACTGCCCCAGCTAAGTTCCTGAGGGAGACACTTGTTGGAGTGACTGTAAATTGGTGGGATCTTGACCTCACCCCCACTCCCGTGTGGAGACTAGACTTAAAGAAAGCAGTTGCCCAACTTCCTGTCTGGTTTTCCTACAAGGTTTTGAGGTCATAAGTCCAACAGAGAGAGCTCAGAACCAAGGAAAAGTTGCGGAAGGAGAAATTTTAAAATTTGAGTTTAAACCAAAAATTACTGCAAAATCTGTGATTTGAATTGTCTTTTTAAGGAAGGTTTTGTGTATGTTTTCCATTTCCAGGCAGCTATGAGAGCTTGAGAAAGACTAGTTTAGTTCTAAGAAAACAAAAAGTTATTTATTTTTTTTTTCGTACAACTCAGTTTGGTTAAAAATCATGCAGGCTCCATCTCTAGAACTTTTTAGAACTCAAAAACAAAATTAATGGAAACATGATGGGAAAGAAAGCAAAACATGTTTTCTTTTTTTTGAAAGGGAAAGAAAACCTTTGCCGTGGTTTGTGGCTCTATAAAAATTTGTGTATTTGGTTCAATTTGTTCTGCAGTTCAGTAAATTGGAGCAGTTTGTTTTGGCTTTTGGTTCAGCTCACATCCCTGTAAATATATTTGTCCTTTGAGAAGCAAATATGCTCCCAAAGAATAAGTCTAGAACAGTACCTTGTTGTTCAGTCACTAAGTCATGTCTGACTCTTTGTGACCCCATGGACTGTAGCACTCCAGGCTTCCCTGTCCATCGCCATCTCACAGAGTTTACTTAAATTCGTGTCCGTTGACTGGTACCTTATGCCCCATAAAATCTCCTCTGTCAACTTGTCAGCAAATGAAATACAAGATGTGGAATCAAATGTGCTATCAGAGGCTTCTGTCTCCATGTGCGGACTTGTGGCCTCAGGGAAGCCCAGTTTCATTCTCATACTGAGATGTGTTCTCTAGTGCTCCCAGGTGAGCTGGATTCATTGAGAAGCTAGTGCAGCTTAACCTTAGGGCATCTCAGTTGCTCAAGACACTTCCAAGGCACCAAGCGAGTCCCTAGTGATGAGCTCACATTGTAGAATTTTTAAAAAATGTAACGTATAAAGATAAGTAAGTAATTGTAGCTACAATCTACTTGACTTCCCCTCCAATCGCTCTTCCCCCCAGTTCAAAAGGCACTGGAGCAGCTAAACATCATGGGGGTGGGGGGGCAGATGGGAGAAATTTGGACAAGGAATGTTTCTTGTTTGGAAGATTCTCTGTCACTTCCATGGATAATTAAATCATTGCTAGCCATCCTGGGGTGGCTTCCAGGATGACTTGACACTCACCATATTCCATGGTTAGTGCCATGACGTGAAGGTGCAGAACTGGAGGTCAGACTGAGATACGAATGCACCCTAGGGCTCCTGGAACCAGAAGCAAATCTTTGGAAAGTTCTTTCAGCTGTTAGATATGGTGGTACATTGTTTGCATGTTTGAGTATAATAACTCGTCCCACTCTGCACACTCACTCTTACATTATTTTTGCTGCACCTCCCATGAAGAAATGGTGTCTGTTTCCCAATGCCTTGAATTCAGGCTACACATGAAACTTAGTTTGACCAACAAAATATAGTGGAAGTGATGGATTCAGTTTCTACAGGTCAGTGAGTTGTTTAGACTGAGGGCATTCAGAGCCCACTCTTGCCCTATTTCTATCATATGAAGAAGTCCAGGCTAGCTCCCTTGAGGATGAGCATCCATAAGGAAAGAGATGTCCAGCTGACAGCCAATGCCAATCACCAGCGGAGCCATCAGATGACTGCAGCTCCAGGAGTGATGGCAGGTGAGACCAGCAGAACCACCCCGCTGAGCCCAGCCCAGCTTGCTGACCCAGAGAATCATGAACAAATATAATATTCATTATTTAAAGTAGTTATGTTTCAGAGTGACTTGTTATACTACAACAGATAACTAATTCATACAGGTAAAATTATATACAGTAGATTTGGTTCTCATCCATGCATAGTAAAATCAGAAGTGGTCTTCTGTCCGGGTTGTTCTCAACAATGCCTTGTATAAAATTATAAGTCATACATTTTCCTTTGTTACTTTCCATCCTTCCTTCTTTCCTTCTTTCTTTCTCTTTTTCTAATATTGAGCACAATGTATTTGATGAGACTCAAGTCTTTTAAAATGCAGTTTGTAAAGATGCTTCAGAAAGTTTTAGTATAAGAAATAAGAAATCACAAACTTGTTATTTGAATGTATAAGAAGAGAATCTTCTCTTGTGAGCTTTATTTTTTATTATTAAAAGACACAAAGAAAAATCAGGTTAAAAAAATAAATAGCAAACTCTAATAGAGTGCACCATTGTTTAACCTATACGCAGAGTACATCATGAGAAACACTGGGCTGGAGGAAGCACACGCTGGAATCAAGATTGCCAGGAGAAAAATCAATAACCTCAGATATGCAGATGACACCACCCTTATGGCAGAAAGTGAAGAAGAACTAAAGAGCCTTTTGATGAAAGTGAAAGAGGAGAGTGAAAAAGTTGGCTTAAAGCTCAACATTCAGAAAACTAAGATCAAGGCATCCAGTCCCATCATTTCATGGCAAATAGATGGGGAAACAGTGGCAGACTTTATTTTTTTGGGCTCCAAAATCACTGCAGATGGTGACTGCAGCCATGAAATTAAAAGACACTTGCTCCTTGGAAGGAAAGTTATGACCAATCTAGACAGCATATTAAAAAGTAGAGACATTTCTTTGCCAACATAGGTCCATCTAGTCAAGGCTATGGTTTTTCAGTAGTCATGTATGAATGTGAGAGTTGGACTATAAAGAAAGCTGAGTGGCGAAGAACTGATGCTTTTGAACTGTGTGTTGGAGAAGACTCTTGGGGGTCCCTTGGACTGCAAAGAGATCCAGCCAGTCCATCCTAAAGGAAATCAGTCCTGAATATTCATTGGAAGGACTGATGTTGAAGCTGAAACTCCAATAATTTGGCCACCTGATGTGAAGAACTGACTCATTTGAAAAGACCCTGATGCTGGGAAAGATAGAAGGCAAGAGGAGAAGAGGATGCCAGAGGATTATGTGGTTGGATGGCATCACCGACTCAATGGACGTGAGTTTGAGTAAACTCTGGGAGTTGGTGATGGACAGGGAGGCCTGGCGTGCTACAGTCCATGGGGGTCACAAAGAGTCAGACACAACTGAGCGACTGAACTGAACTGAACTGAATTGAGCACAGTTCTGCAATGTAGATGGTTGTACTTTCAAGCCAATAAAAAGAAGAAAAAAAAAAAAGGACTAAAAAATTGTTCCAGATAAAAGAAGCAAAAGGAAAAATGACAGTTAAAGGTGATATATATGATACTTGATTGGATCTTGAACCAGAAAAAAATTAATTTTCTTATTTTATTATGAGGACATTAGTGGGATAATTCTGAAATTTGAACAAGGTCTGTAGAGTAGATCATAGTGTTGCATCAATGTAAACTTTATGCTTTGAAAATCATTTCATTGTTATATAAGAGAAAGTCATTTTTTAAAAAAAATACATAGTGAAATATTTAGGAGCAAAGAAGCATGATGTCTATATCTTACTCTCAAATGTGCATACAAATGTGTAAGAAAATATGTATACAAATAGAGCTTTAAATATGCATAAACATGTATATATATACATATATATATAAAACCAAAAAATAAAGCAAAAGAAGTAAAATATTATTATTGGGGGATTATGGGCTAAGAATATGTAGGAATTCTTTGTACCATTTTGAAACTTTTATCTGTCCAAAATTATTTCAAATTAAAGTGTTGATTTTTTTTTAAAGTAATGGGAAGATGAAACAAAAGTGGTAAAGATGAACAATTAAATAAATTGAAATTATTCTTTCAGTGCAGAGCAAACTGTAAGAACTACATGGTGGGTCGACAAGAAGAAAGGAAATTGAAGTTTTAAACAGGAGCAGACATATTTTAATACCTAAAATTAACATAAAGAACTGAGGAATTTACCCAAGATGTGTTTAGGAGGAAGGCAAGTATAGTTAAAGGCAGCAACTTGAGAAAATAAAAGCATTTCACATTTGTGCCCCGAGCTCAGATTGTTCAATGCAGGAGTCTTGCTCTACGACCTTACCTGGAGTCTGGAAGAGAATCTTGAAAGCAGAGGGCTGAAGAAAAAGAGGATATAGAAACTGTTTCTTCACAAGTATTACTAGTAGAGGGCGGTGTAGCCGAGGAGATGCTGCTTTCAGGAGTCAGAATGCCAGGATTTACGTTCAGCCCCCGCTTTGCCCTAGGCTCTGGGGACATCACTCAACTCACTGGATCTTGGCTCAATTATCTATAGATTCAGAAGCAGTAAACCAGAGACCAGGGAGTCCTCCATGCTTTAGGGGCTAGGTTTTTGTTAACCTTTCTGTATGTTTGTTATTGATGTTTATCCTTTTCAACTGTCTTGAGTCATGAGATTAGCATCAGCAGTGGAAGAACACAGACTTCTGTTTGCTGACCTACTTCAGAGAGTCTTTGGTGTCTCCTGGTTAAAAATAATTTGCTTGGCTCCAAAAAGATGGTTGTGAAACTTTTTGACAGGACCTTATATGGAAGGACTCGACTGTGGTTAGCTGGTTTCAAATGGTGCTTGTTGAAGTTGCCGAAGACAAACTCTTTCCAGAATACTCTTGTAAAAAAAGAGGCTGCTGTGTACCTTGATTCTGAGTTCAGTCCGACTCCTACAATGACTTTCAAAGACGATGACCTTCCCAAATCCCTCCAGCTCGTATCCTCAGTCATCAAACTCCGTGTCCTTTTCATGTTTACTCCTCACACTTTCTCTTCTTTCCCTCCTTCCTCCCGCCCCCTGCCTCTCTCTCCAACTCTTTTCTGTTCCATTTACTTTCACTGTCTATTCTACTCTCTGGAAGAATGCCTAGGGCTCTCTGTCTTACAGACTTTCAGTAAACAGAAGAGTTTTATTGTGTCATTGGGGCTAATCTAGCTAGTTGATGGAACTGTTGAATCTGTTAAACCTGTAAAATGTCATTCTTGGGATTATGTTAAGCCTTGTGATTAGTCACTAAAAACCATCACCCTGCAAGAAGTCTATTCGGCAATTGTGCTCTCATCATCAATGTCCTACTTGCCCCCTCTCCCCGCATCGCCCTCCTTCTCTGGCTGCTGCTCAGGGCAGGGGTCCATATGCTGGTACCTCTGCCCTGTGAAGGGAAAGTCATTCGTTTGTGTCCAACCTTTTGCCACCCATGGACTGTAGCCCTCCAGGCTCCTCTGTCCGTGGAATTCTCCAGCCAAGAATAACTAGCCCATATGCCTCTGCCCTAGCAGATGCCATAGTGTCTGATACTCAGCAGTGATGCTGGATTCAGAAAGAGAGAACTAGAAACAGTAGGTGTGCCAGATAGTAAATATACACAGGCAGATTGGAAAGGAGAGAAGGAGAGAAGGAGCAGGAGACTCAATTCCTTTGATAGTGACTGTCTAATTTTCCCAATGTGCTTCCTGATTTCCCTCCCCCTCCCCCTGCCCCCTCTTCTTCTTCTTCATCTGGCCTTTGTTAAATCTCTTTTCACATCTTTCCTCTAGGCTCTCTCATAGTTTCTTTCTATCAGGTATTCCAGTGACCTTATCCTTTCCAGGCCTGTCCACCCGCAAGACCCCCCACTCCACCCCCTCTGCTTAGGTAACACGCACTAACCTGGTAGCTCTCCCCGGGCACAAGGATATTTGCATTTTCAACGGGATTTCCCTGACTTTCAGATCTTTCTAGAGACCCAGCAGTCAAGTAAGGGTTATCTGTATTTAAGAAATCGCCCACTGTGATCCATTCTGGTTTGGATGAAAAACTGTAGTGTTTTATTCATTTAGCTGACAGCTCTTGGCATTTGGTTTTTATTCAATGTCATCATTTGGTAATGTTATTTTTTAATATTCCTGACTGGCTTTAAAAAAACAATTAAGGACTTTGGAAGTATGAAACAGTAATCAGAAGTCAGTATTTTTAAAAATTATGAAATGGAAATGAGGAAGAGCCTAAATAAATAGTGGCAGATGGTGGAGGGCTAGAAATCAGAATGATGGAGAAGAGGACAAAGGAGCCTTAACCAAGGAAAAGAAACATCTGTGCATATTTAGTATCTTAATTCAGGTGGATGTCAAGGAGTGTCAACTGTGAATGAAACAAGGGAAGTGAGATGTCCTCATTCATATATCACCAACCATCAGGGAAATGCAAATCAAAACTCACATCTCTTAGGATCACTATCATCAACAAAACAAGAAATAATCTTTGGCCAGGATTTGGAGGAAAGAGAACCCATGTGCACTGTTGATGGGAATGTAAACTGGTGCAGCTAGCATGGAAGGAGATTCCTCAAAAAAATTAAAAGTAGAAGTACCCAGCAATCTTACTTCTGGGTGTTTATCCAAAGAGAATGAATACAGGATGTTAAAGAGGTATGTGCTTTCCCATGTTCCCTGTCGCATTTTTCACAATGGCCCAAATACGGAAATAATTTAAATGTCTGTCAGTGGATAAATGGATAAAGAAGATGTGGCATGTACTCATTCAATGGAATATTATACAGCCACAAGAAAGGAGGGCAACCGGCTGTTTGTGACAACATGCACGGATCCTGAGAACATTATGCTAAGTGCAATAAATCAGAGAAAGACAAATATTGCATGACATCACCTATATGAGGGATATAGGACATAACGCAAAGCCACATATTCAGGTCTCAGTCTCATGGAGGAGCAAGACAAGGTATATAAACACAAGGGACACAAAGACTGAGTCCTAACTGTAGCCAGGTGAAGAGATGGGGAAGAGTTTGCTTCCTGGTGCCTTGGTCCATGTGCTTAGTAGGGTCTCACTCCTACCAAATGCTTGTGTCTACTCCTGAACACCTTCCTAAGCTTCCCTTTCAAGGGAGGGCACAGTTGAGCATCCTGCCTATCCACACCCGGAAGATAACAGCTCTTCCTTTAGCTAAGTTTCTATTAAGGAGAAGTTACTGCATGATTTGATTGGCAGTTCAAAGGATAAGCAGAAGTCTGAAAAATCAATTCATAGCCGATCTGGAGTCTGCAAGGACCACTAGGGTCCCTATAAAAGTTGATAGTAGCCTCTTATGAAATATTCATTGGGATTGTGGTTTTGGAAACAACCAATCAATTTAAAGTAATGTTCCTTCTGGTAGACAGAGAAACCCAGCTAGCCTCACACCCACCCCAGGCTGACATTTCCCTGAACCTCCTAGCTTCATCCTTTCAGTGTGTTGCAAATGTGTGACACAAATGTAGCAGAACTGAACGCACCCGTGCCAGACGCTCTGAAAGGGCTGGCACAGCGGTCCGCATGCCCGACATAAATAAAGCATCAGTGACCACAGGACAACAGAAGGCGTAAATGACCAGAGGTGCGCACAAGAGTCAGGTTTTGTAAGATCATCCCTGAGTGGATGCAGCTATTTTCGTCATTTTTTCTCAGACCAGGGCTGAATGGTTGAGTAGGAAGCCTTGGGAAGCCCCTAGAAACCAGGGAAGGATCCAAGACATGCAGAACTTCCAAGCAGCAAACACAGGCTGTCTTGCTGGGGAAATAGTTTTCTGGGAGGCTTAGGAAATGAATGGAGGGAGAAGCAGCGGGCGAAAGAGAAATGGAGAAGGGTGTCCTTTTTTTCAAAGTGAAATCTTCAAGTCTCAGTAAACTTTTCCTATTTGAACTGTGGTGCTGCAGAAGACTCTTGAGAGTCCCTTGGATTGCAAGGAGGTCAAATCAGTCAATCCTAAAACAAATTAACCCTGAATTTGCATTGGAAAGACTGATACTGAAGATGAAGCTCTGATACTCTGGTCACCTGATGTCAAGAGCCAACTCATTGGAAAACACCTTGATGCTGGGAAAGATTGAGGACAGGAGGAGAAGCAGGTGGCAGAGGATAAGATGGTTGGATAGCATCACTGACTCAATGGACATGAATTTGAGCAAACTCTGGGAGATAGTGAAGGACAGGGAAGCCTGGCATGCTGCAGTCTATGGGGTCGCAAAGAATCAGGTATGACTTAGCAATTGAACACCACCAACAACTGCATTTACTCTAAATCCATAGGGGGCCATGGCTCATGCAAAAGTCTAGTGGCACCAAGCATGATGTTTCACAGGTAGGAGGAACCTAGTGAAGGTATTGAACTATTTTTATCTTTAACTTGATTAATTCTTTCTTCCTTCTTTCCTCCAAACCCTGCATTCTCCTTTAACATGACTTTGGTTTCATGAAATCCTAACATCTGATTAGGAGTGGAAAGGCAGGCAGAGAAGACAGAATTATGTAAATTGAAATGAGTATAAATAGTAAATTTGAGGACTTCCCTGGTAAAGAATCTGCCTACAATGTGGGAGACATGGGTTTGATCCCTGGGTTGGGAAGATCCCCTGGAGGAGGGCATGACAACCCACTACAGTATTCTTGCCTGGAGAATCCCCATGGACAGAGAAGCCTGGTGGGCTAAAGTCCATGGGATCACAAAGAGACTTTCACTTCCAGTCAAGATGGGATGTAGAAAAAAGAGGACAAAATCCTTGAAAAGATGATTTTCAGAAGTTGGACATAAGCAGAAGACAGTGATTCCTGAGACAGGAGAAACAGACGAGGTTAGCCCACCATCACTTGGAGGGGAGGGCCATCAGGTAGAGCCGGGCAGGCCCTCTGGGTTCACGAGAAGGTTCTGGGAGGACGAGGAAGTCAGAAGGGCTGGAGCTCTCTGGGCAGAGAACCAGAGAGGCAAGAGCTCCATAGACAGAACTCTAAAACTCTGCAGAGGGCCCCCTCCCCTCAGTTTGCAGAATGCTGATCAGCGTCTGCACGTGATGAAACTACCCGAGGCCAGGAAGAGAACCACCAGGAAGGATTACAGAGAACAGCTGCCTCAGCTCACACGGGACCAGCCATCCTTCGTGCAGAAAAATTGGAACCCTTGTCATTTATACCACATCAGTTGGGGGTGGGCGGGTGGAGGAGGGATGGAGTAGGAGTTTGCGTTAGCAGATGTGAACTATTATATATCGGATGGATAAATATGATCCTACTGTATAGCACAGGGAGCTATATTAATATCCTGTAATAAACCATAATGGAAAAGAGTATGAAAAAGAACATATATGTGCGCATATAACTGATCACTCTACTGTACAGTAGAAATTAACACGGCACTGTAAATCAACTATAGCTCAATAAGATAAATTTAACATTTATATTATCAGTTTAAAGACTCATGTAGTACTGCCTTAGTAGTGAAAAAAACTTCAAAAGGGGATCTGCTTGGACCCAGTCAACAAAGCTAAAAGCAAGCCACAAAAGGATCCAATCCTTTTGAAGGAAATGAATGGCATTCCAGAACAAAGCTAAGAAATATATATAGTAACACAAAATATCCAGATTCTAACAAGGTAAAATGCAAACCATTATTGTTATCCAATCAGAAAGTGCTAGACAGGCAAAGAAACAGGAAAAGATGACTCAGTTGCAGAGTGGAGGTGGGTGGGTGGGGGGCCATTTGCAGCTCTGATACTTAAGGAAGAAATAATATTAATTCTATACAAACTCATCAATGAAATTCCAGATGAGGGAATACTCACCTACTCATTCTATGAGGCCAGCATCCCTTGGATACCAAAACCAGACAAAAATATTACAAGAAAGACCACTAACATCCTTAAGAATACAAATGTAAAAATCCTTAACAAAGTTGTAGCAAATTTAATCAAACAATATATTAAAAGGGTATCAAGTCCAAGTGGGGTTTATTCTAGAAATACAAGGTTGATTTAACATTTGAAAATCAATCATATGATTCATATATTAACACGCTACATGATCACCTCAATAAATGCAGAAAAACTACTTGGCAAAATTCAACATCTGATAAAAAATGATATTCCTGATTAAAAAAAAAAACCTGTTTATAGACTAGAAATAGAATGAAATTTCCTTGACGTGATAAAAAACATCTACAAACCACCTACAGCTAATATCATACTCAGTGACTAAAGACTGGAGTCTTTCTCTCTGAGATCAGAAACAAGGAAAAGATGTTCACTCTCACCACTTCTATTCAACATTATACTAGAGGTCCTAGCCAATGCAATCAGAGAGGGAAAAGAAAGAAGAATCTTTTAGATTAGAAAGGAAGAAGGGAAACATATAAGAGCAAAAATTATCTAAGAATATGAAGAAACTTTGGTATATATGTGTGCGTGTGCTAAAACTTTTCAACTTATATTTTAAACATGTACTGTTTCTTTTATATCCACTATACCTAATAAAACTAAATAAGTAAATTTATTTCCTAAATTGTTCAATTAAGAAAAATAATATTATTTGTGTGTGTGTGTGTGTGTGTAACCTTCCAGTTTTCAAAGAAATACTACTTTCATTTCTGATTTTCCCAAGACCCTTGGGGGGTTAGGAGGTGGAGTAGTGCTGTTTCCATTATTCAGAGGATGTCTGATCTCAGAGAGGCAAAGTATCTTGAAGTTCCCATGGTCAAGCAGTGGTAGACCCACAGTTAGAATCCAGGTTTTCTAACCTCTGGAACAATCACAGTACCTGTGCTGTTTAGAATACAAGTCTCAGGGGAAACATTGCAGTTGACTTGTTGGAGATTCCATTAGCCAAATTCAACCAATAAACCTCCAACATCATTGATATAGGTTTAGAATAAGATCAAAGTTACAAGTGATAGTTTGAGAGGATTTTCAATCACAAAATGCAAAGTACCTTACACTCCAGCCACCCTGATGAGTTATTGGATAGTTTATTGACCAATCATGTTGGGTAATCATTGTAAATCTGGAAGCTGTAGGACAGAGGACCTGTGTAATGGCACCCAAGTCATTCCCAATAAAAAAAGGAGTGCATAAAGGAAGGTTTTCTTTATGACTAACACACTCTCCTTGTGACTCTCAGATTCCTAGCGATGCTCTTGTTCTTAACTACAGATGTATTTTCTCTCGATGTGTATTTGAGTTTTTCGTTTATCTAAAACATCTAATAGCCAGTGAGGGACAGGGATGGCCCCTGCAGTTCAAAGATCTACACTGCATCTGTGAAAAGGTTTGAATACATATGGGAAACATAAAATCCCAAGTCCTGCTTTATTGCTCCTCAGCTAGGTTTCCTGGACAAGACTTGTGCCTGAGCTCCAGCTTTCACGTCACATCTAAAGAGGGCAGATTGTTAGGGAGGAATAGCTGCAAGTGAATCTGTTGCCCTTCCAGTCAGTCTTTCTAGGAAATGAGGACTACAGTAGGCAAACAATACAATAATTGTTTTTATTTTCAGTTTTCTAGCGGAAACTGGTCTCTTCAACTTGTGAACTAGACAGACTATTCATCCCTTGTCGGGGCCACCCCTTTCACCAATCCTTCTCAGTTAGCTTAATGAGCCCCATTTCGCTGTCTGCCCCCTCCTCTCACTTGACTGGATGTGCAAGATTCCTAGTGCTTTTCAGTTCCTCCCTTGAACTTTAATCGTTCAAGGAAATCATTTCTATTTCCTTCACTGCAGTGTAAGCACCTTGAAAGCAGTATTACATTTCACTCAACTGTCTCCAATACTTCGGCCACCTGACGTGAAGAGCCAACTCATTGGAAATGACCCTGATGCTGGGAAAGATTGAGGGCAGGAGGGGAAGGGGGAGACTAAGCATGAGACGGCTGGACGGCATCACCAACTCAATAGACATGAATTTGAGCAAACTCCAGGAGATAGTGAAGGACAGTGAAGCCCCGCGTGCTGCAGCCCAGGAGGTCACAAAGAGTCGGACATGACGTAGTGACTCAACAGCAACTGGCTCATCACACAAACCTCTCTCCTGGCTAATTCATAACACTGAGCAGATATGAAGATGGGTAAGAGAAAAGAACGCAACAGATAAAACGCACAACTGTGTGTCCCTAGCTTAGATTACGAAGTGGCGGATTACCACGACCTTGGGGATCCCACCTGTGTCTCTCACCAGTCCCATCGTTGACATTGTTTAACTTGATCAAATTTAAAGTCACATAATATCTTAACAATTTTGCTAAATGATACAAGGAATTTGGAACACCATAACTTTGCATACTCTTTTTTTGTAGTGCATTTTTTTATCTTACTTTTTAAATCCTACAGAGTTGATTGATACTATTTTACACAGCCATTGTTTGCATAGGTTTATCCCTCCGTGTGCTCCCTCTTACATCACAGATCTACATTTGAAGTCCCCTTCCTTTTCATGAAACTCTGCCTTCAAAATTTCATTAACGAAAGTTACTGCTAGAAGGCACATCCCTGGTGGTCCAATGGTTAAGACTCCCAGCTTCCAAAGCTGGAGGTGTTGGTTCTATCCCTGATCAGGTAACTAAGATCCCACATGCCTTGGGGCATGGCAAAAAAAATACACACACACACACACACACACACACACCAGCTGGAAAAGTTTTTATTGATCTGAAAATTAGCTTATTTTACTTTCATTTCTGGTAGATTTTCCTTTTGCTAAAAACACAATTCAAGTTGACATCTATTTTCTCTGTGTGTGTGCTAAGTTGCTTCAGTCATGTCCGACTCTGCAACGCTATGGGCTGTAGCCCACCAGGCTCCTGTGTCCATGGGATTCTATTTCTTCTGTGAGTCTATTTCTGTTTTGTAAACAAGTTCGTTTGCATCATTTTTAAAAGATTCTTATTAGTTTATCAATATCTTTAGTTATTTTGTAGCCCAGCAGGCTTTGTTGGTGTAAGTGGAAGAACTGGTCAGGGTATCTTGTATCCAGACTGTTGGAATCACAAACTTTCCACTGTCTTTTCATTGTTATCACAACAGTGATCATGTGTAAACATAGTCTCATTTACAATGATGGAAAAGATGTTACTTTGGGAAAATATGCTTCCTTTTCTTGTCGCCATAGCAAACTTCTTGAGAGAGGGTGAAAAACAACAGAATCAAAGAACCAAGGTCACCAGGGAGACACAAAGGATTAAAAGCAGGCAAGTGGGAGTCAGGCTGTAATAACTCCTGAGCCGGAAGCGGTGAGCTCCCCCCAGTTGGATGGACTTCCGTGGTCAGGACAGGTGCATCTGAAGAGGCTTGGGAGGATAATGCTGGACATTAGCAAGGCTCTAAATTTAGATCTCTTTCCAGAAATGACACGCATTTAGATTGTGTTCTTAGACCCATCAGATACTGTTGATGAAAACTAATTGTTTGGAAACTCATTTTTCTAGGTGTCTGCATCAAAAACTCTATAACTCAACATGGATTATTAGACTTGTATTTCTGCCTGAAAATCCAACCAACTTTGAATGTTTTGCTTCCTGGTTCAAAGCTTGAACTTTGCTCTTTTCATTGAATGCCCCCAAATGGTAGACTAATATTAAATGTTAACCAACCCTCTATTGCTTACATTTAAAAATTTAATTTGATAAGAGCTTTTCTCTAACCTATCCAGTGAACACACTTCAACTGTGAATGAATTCCATGAATATATGTTCTATTCAACAATTAGTAGATTCTGAAAGAAGTAATTTCTTCTCTGTCAAGCCATTTCCACTAGTGGGTCAAATCCTATTGATTTGACTTCTGTATGTGATTTGTGGCTCCATGTGATTTGGGCCTTTGGGTCTCTTTTCATTTAATTTTAAAGTCTTCTGGGAATCACTTCTCTCTTGTCATGCATTACTTGAGAGTTATGCAGAATAATTTTCCATTTTGATGAATGAACCAGGTAGGGAAGACAGTCAGGAAGATTCCAATCTCTACAAAGCATTGTTCACACCTGGAGAAGAGAAAGATAGAATATGTGTTTCTTTCTTGGCATTTTATAATTTTCCCCAAATGTATTAGTGGCAGTTTCTTAGCCATATTTATTAATTTCTCATGAAAATCCAGTCAAAATATTTTCATCTTACCAGTAGTCTTTCAAGATTTGCTGTTCTTTTAATAAGCCCTTATGACTATGTTTTGATAAGTGAAGATGAATGATTGTTCTAAGACAAACTCACTTTTATCTGTTTTTTTGTTTTTTTTTTCAGATTTAAGACATGAGTTTGCACAAATTCCTAGAGATAGTGACGGACAGGGAAGCCTGGCATAGTGCAGTCCATGGGGACACAGAGAGTCAGATATGACTTTGCAACTGAAGAACAACAAGACTATGTAAATAAGTGTATGAGGGACTTCTGTGATGCTCCAGTGGCTAAGTCTCCACACTCCCAATGCCAGGGGGTCCAGATTCAATCCCTGGTCAGAGAACTAGATCCAACATGCCACAGCTAAGAGTTCACATGCCACAACAAAGATGGAGCATTTAAGATCCGGTGCAGTCAAATATTAAATATTTAAGTAAACTATTTAAAAATAATAATAATACATAAGAATAAAGTCCATTATGTGATAAAGTCTTCCAGTTATAAATGTAATAGTTAATATATTGTTTAACTTATTCCTAACTGATAATCAGAAATTTTACTGATAGTTTTTGATTCTACTTTTGAAGATCTGCAATAGAAAGAGGTTTGATCCTAAATTCGAGCTGATGTAATAGGACTCTGAAGTTGGCTCATAGAAACGTTTAAATAGTGTTAGTCACTCAGCTGTGTCTGACTCTTTGCGATCCCATGGACTGTAGCCCACTAGGCTCCTCTGTCCTTCTCCCTTCTCCCTTCTCCATTCTCTAGGAGATCTTGACTCAGGAATTGAACCTGCATTTCCTGCACTGCAGGAGATTCTTTACCATCCAAGTCACCAGAGAAGTCACAAAATATACAGAATTTTAAGTAAGAGTAAGACAATAATGTATGTTCGCATATCTTAGTTTTCCTTCTCCTTGTCAAGTGTTAGCTGCTCAGCAGTGTTCACCTCTTTTCAACCTCATGAACTGCAGCCCTCCAGGCTCCTCTGTCCACGGCATTCTCCAGGCAAGAATGCTGGAGTGGGTTGCCATTCCCCTCTCCAGGAGATCTTCCCAAACCAGGGGTCGAACCCCGGTCTCCCTCATGGCAGGCAGGTTCTTCACCATCTGAGCCACCCGGGAAGCCATAGAAACGCTTAGTACCCCTGTTATTTCACTAGGGGGAGCTGTTGGTCCTTCATTACTCAATGAGGCAGCCGGGGAATCGGCCCTGTCTGTGAGGTTCCTTTCTGATTGTTTCATTATCATGTCAAGCTCAGCACAACTATGAACAAACACTCTAATCCTTCAGAGAGGCAGTAAAGAAGCTCTGAGAAAGAAGCTTATAAACTCAATCAGACACCTTGGAAACTTCTAAAGTATGTTCAGCTGGCTTCAGGCCCATCATCAAATACTAACTACTCTAATACAAAAAATAAAAATTATAAAAATTCCATACAAGAAACTTATTAAAGTTGAAAGGCATGGTAGGTCGAAAGGGACATAGTAAATGGTCTCAAAATTGCTTATTAAAGAAAGAATGGCCATGAAAATGTTGTCAGTTAACCAGGTTTTTCTTTTTTTCCCCCTATTCAGTTCAAAGAATCTGGATATTCCTAATCCACACAGCTTGATGATGTGAAAGAGTTCCTATGGTCACCTAGATCTGAATTTCCAGTGGCTTGCTAGACCATTCTGTCCCGTCAGAATCTTAGTTCTGGCTTCTTCTGGGGTCCAAATGGTTACAGAAGCGGGGAGCAAATATTCCCCCTACCCCACCCCTTACCCCGGGCACAGCAGAGAACCTTCACTCCCAGGATGTCCCTCCAATACTCTGGCCATGTGATGCAAAGAACTGGCTCATTGGAAAAGACCCTGATGCTGGGAAAGACTGAGGGCAGGAGGAGAAGGGGACGACAGAGGATGAGATGGTTGGATGGCATCATTGATTCCAGCAACATGAGTTTGAGCAGATTCCAGGAGGTAGTGAAGGCCAGGAAGCCTGGAGTGATGCAGTCCATGGGGTCTCAAAGAGTCAGAGATGACTGAGCGACTGAATGAAACAGTTGCTTTACAATGTTGTGTTAGTTTCAGGCGTAGAGCAAAGTAAATCAGTTATATATGTACACATGTCCACTTCTTAAAAAATTCTTTCCCCATACACTACTATATATAAAGTAACTAACAAGGACCCACTGTATAGCACGGAGAACTCTTACTTCTCTTTTCCTCTTTTCTTGCTGTTATCAAATTCCAGCTCCTCAGAAATATCACCTAGATAATCTGCTGATAAGCAGACCAAGTTGTGTTTCTTCTTACTGTGGGGGCGAGCGAGGCAGGGCCTGGGTTGGGATGGGGGGGGGGGGAAATCGGAGGGAAGAGGCCAAAGCTGGGATCCTCACTGAGATTCCGGTGTCTGGCTAAGGTGGGTTTTCATGTGAAGGGGTCTTGATGAAGTTCGGGTGAGCGCACCAGCTTCACCATCAGGATTGTTCGACACAGCAGGCAAAGATTCAGAGGCAGGGCTTGAAAGCGGCTCGGGGTGTAAATTATCTGCAATGTTCTCTGTTGAAAAGCCGATGGTCTTTCAGGAAGATATGGGAAGACCAAGGAATCTGTAGCTTTCTGAGCAGGCGCTTCCTGGAATAGTAAACACAGTCAGGAGAACAGTGGAGTCACCTCGATGCAATGAGCTGGGCGGGAGGAGACAGGTCCTCCTGAGACAGTGTGGGTCTCAGTCCCAAAAGAGCCTGGCGTGGAAGAGCCTGGTTCCGACAGGTGTGTGGCCCCAGCGCCCGCTCTGCACTTATTCCACAGGCATCTGGGGCTGTCGACCCAGTCCCTGTGCCCGGGAGATAACTCAGCCTTGCATTTCACATTATCAGACTGTCTCCTGAGCGCTCAGAGGACCTGAGCATTCCTGGAGTTGGAGGTCACATGGGAGAGGCTGGGGTGAGGAGCAGGGGTTTCTAGAAGCTCTGGGAAACAGCAGACTAGTGGGAAGGTGCATGCACGCTAAGTCACTTCAGTCATGTCTCTTTGTGACCCCATGGACTGTAGCCCTCCAGGCTTCTCTGTCCATGGGATTCTCCAGGCAAGAATACTGGAGGGGGTTGCCATGCCCTCCTCCAGGGGATCTTCCTGACCCAGGGATCGAGCCCACCTCTCTTATGTCTCCTGCATTTGCAAGCAGGTTCTTTACCACTAGTGCCACTTGGGAAGCCCAGTATGCAGATACTGAGTCCTGAATACACACCAGCCCTCCTTACACAAACTCAGGGAGAACTCTGCTGTATCCCTGGGGAGAAAGCCTAGGAGAAGCATCCAGAAGGAGCCTAGAACAGACTCCCAGCAGGAACCCAGAAGGAAGCCTCCTCATTTCCTCTCTCAGGGAACCTCGAGGAGCAAAGAAAGGGACAGCTGCTCTCCACCCACTACCATCCCTGGGGGGAGAAAGTTCTAGAAAAGCACTGACAGTGATATCAGTGGTATAGTCTCCAAGTTGGCATGGCTTTGGTGGCAGCTCCAGATGAGAATCCGGGTTGGTCTTCCCAGGAGGCCCTGGTGGGGGAGTGCTGAGTGGTGTGTGTGGACCTGGGGTGCAGAGCAAGGAGGCCTCCCCCAAGAGGGTCTGGAGGAGCAGGTCCCCAGGAGCCATACAGGTGAAGAGGGACCCATGCTTCATGGTAGGGCGAGGCTGAAGACCCCAGGGTCCTCAGGCAGTCCCAATCCCAGGCTCTCTGTGGTCCTCAGACAGCCCTGGCAATCCAGGGATCCACCCACCCCCCCAATGGCAGCATCCATCAAGAACCAGCCAGAGGCCAGAGATTCCCCCAGCCACACCTCAGACCATGTCCCCACGTTAGCTTGACTTTGCCTGGATCAAATCCCCAAAAAGCCCACAGCCTCCCGAATCCCACTTGACCTTAAAGAATATTTTGGAAAAGACAAGTTGGAGTGAAAAGACAGGATGCTTTTGAGCCATGGCAGGTAAATCATCTCAAGTGCATGAGTCAGATATGTCATTTAGGACCATGTGACGACAGTGCGGGTCCCTTTCAGGCCTCATGGGGACCACGGTAAGGAACCTGCAGGCTCATTGCATCTCCAGGGGAGTCTCCTCTGCTGGAAGGGACAGAGCATAAAGGGAAACAGAGGAAAAGATGAATATTTCCTCCCAGGGGAAGCTTCTACTCATTAAACTTCAGATCTGGTCTCTGTATAGAGGAAGGATTAACTTTTTTTGAAAAATAAATAATAAGTAGCCACATAGTAATAAATTAAACCTTGCTTATAAAACCCTCACCACCAAAAATTAGATTTTGAGCAGGTTAAAAACATGGAAGTGATGTGTGCAGGATATGAGTCTCTACACATCTGGACATTTAAATACTGGTCGTTGCCTTCTTTTTTCAGTCTTTCTGATCTTTTGTCACTTAGCAGGTTATTGCTGTAGTTTTTGTTCTTGTTTTTTGCTTTATGGTATAGTTTAAAAAATTTTTTTTCTAGAACTACTCTGGGGTAGCACATACAGAATATCTCATAACAGTTTCAGAGCACAGTCTTGGGCAAAATAAAGTCATCTCAGGTTAATTAAGAAATTTAGAAAATTCTTCCATGGACATCTCTCTGCCCTGAGATGAAGGGTTATAATTAAGATAGATTCAGTGTCATTAGGATCATTTGAAATGCCAGCTCTTCAAAAACTAAAGATAATAAAGTCAGTAGGGAGAAAACACTCTGTGTGTTTAGCTCATTTATGGAATGAACTGACCTTGATTGGGACAAGGAAAAGGGAACTTTTTTGCTCTCCCCACTCTGTCTTCACACATGCACGCTTGATCCCTATTTCCAAGGTCTGGGTATGCCCCTAAGCTGATCCTATCACTTTCAAGGATTAGAACCATCTCACATTCAGACCTTGAATTTGAGAAGGTCAAGGTCAAGACCCTTGTGACTCACAATTAAGTCTGTTATTCAAGTCGAAGCCTCCCACAGCTCAGGCCTGGTGCTTTGGGAACTCAGGGGGCAGGGCCCAGAGGCAGGATGGAGCCGCAAAGGTGGAAAGGATCTGCTCTGTGAAGCTCTCCCTCCTGGCCTGCTCGGGAGAGGGGATCCCAGGACAAGGGCTAGTCCCCATGACTGCGCCCATGGGTCCTTTGGGCTCAGACACACCCGCCTGGGACGACTGAGGCTGCTGCTCCCTGAAGGGACAGATGGACTTTGAGTCCAGCCGTGGGGAAGCAGAGGACAGGAGAATGGGGGAGAGGTGAGGCCAGGGCCTTCTAGGCCAGGCTCTGGGGCCAGTAGGTGCGGCGAGGACCTCGTATTCACTTCCTAGGACTGCTATCACAAAGCTCCAGACCCTTGGGGTGGGGCTGGAGGCGCTAAAACAACAGGAAGGTACTGCGCCTCAGACCTGGAGGCCTGAAGTCCAGAAGCAAGGTGGCCCCAGGGCACCTGTGTGTGCAGGTGACCCTTCCTCATCTCCTGCAACTTCCAGTGTTTGGGGACAATCTCTGCTGGCCATCCCTGGGCTCACGGCTGCGGGGCTCCAGGTTCTGCCCCATCATCACATTCCTGTTTTTCTTCTCTTCTGAGAACGTTGGACCCCATCCTCCCTTAAGCAATTACATCTGCAGTGTCCTTCTTCCAAACCAGGTCACATTCAAAGGGACTGGGGTCGAGACTTCATACCTTTCTTGGGAGGAGACACAGTTCACCCCGCAAGAGACCAGGAAAGCCCTTGCGGGGGCCTCATAGCTTAGTGTTCAGGTGGGAATGTCAGAGGGGACCCTCTCGGTCCATCCTCCGCTTGGCTTCTGCCTTACAATCAGCCAGCTCCCACTGACTGTGCACTCAAGCCTCCAGAACTTCTTGTCGGGCGTATGCAATGGCCTCTGTGGGCCTCCCCACGCCTTCCCACACCTCCATTGAGAGAATTATTTATGCTTCAAGCTCAGCATCACCTCCTCTGCTGGGCCTTCCTTCAGCCTTCCACCCTCCACATTTTCTTCAGAACTCTACGACGGCACTCACAATGGGATCCTGATAACTAGCTGTCATCCATGTCAATCATCACCTTTGGCTTCGGGGCCCTAATGTGATAGGATTGTTAGGATTGGTGGCTGAGTTCCCCACCAGCCCACCCCCCAAACCCATTAACCCCTAGTCTGCCGATGCTTCTGCTCAGTCACTTCGGTCGTGTCATGGACTGTAGCCCACCAGGCTCTGCTGCCCATGGGATTCTCCAGGCAAGAATGCTGGAGTGGGCTGCCATGCCCTCCTCCAGGGGATCTTCCCAACCCAGGGACTGAACCTGCGTCTCATGTCTCCTGCATTGGCAGGTGGGCTCTTTAGCACTGAGCCCCTGGGAATGGAGTAAAATGCTGCATTTGACAACTGGTCAACGTTTATTGGGAGGAAGACTTGAGATGCCAGGATACCTCCCTCCCACGGGGCCAAGGGAAGGAGTTGAGCCTTGGCTCTGAGTCTGTGGCTTCCAGAGTCAGGCCAAGTGTCAGCAGGTGGGCCTGGCAGGTGGCTGATGAAGGGTTTAGGTATCCAGAGCAAGAGGTCAGGGACTGACGATTTCAGGGCAGCAGTGGGGTTCTGAGGAAAAGATGGGAGGGAAGGGAGAGAAGGAAAGTCTGGGCGTGTACTGAAGGGGACTACAGCTCTGTCATCTGGGAATCCTCAGGGAAGGACTGAAGGTGGGGATGTGTTTGACAGTGGATTGTGTTCTCAGAGTGCTCCCCGGTATCAGGAGAGAGTGTCGCTTGTTTAGTGACGGTCAGACTGTTGTTCAGTTGCCCAGTTGTGTCCAACTGTTTGTGACTCCACGGACTGCAGCACCCCAGGCCTCTCTGTCCCTCACCATCTCCTGAAGTTTGCCCAAGTTCATTCCATTGCATCGGTGATGCCATCCAGCTGTCTCATCCTCTGATTCCCTCTTCTCCTTCAAGACAAATGAAATGGCACACTCACGCCATGATCTTGTCCAGGAATTCACACGTGGTACATTTGAACTGACGCTTACTTTTGAATTGTGGTGCTGGAGAAGACTCTTGAGAGTCCCTTGGACTGCAAGGAGATGAAACCAGTCAATCTTAAAGGAAATCCACCCTGAATATTCATTGGAAATAATGATACTGAGGCTGAAGCTCCAATACTTTGGCCACCTGATGTGAAGAGTCGACTCACTGGAAAAGACCCTGATGCTGGGAAAGACTAAGGGCAGGAGGAGAAGGGGACAACAGAGGATGAGATGGTTGGATGGCATCATCGACTCAATGGACGTGAATTTGAGCAAAATTGGGAGATAGTGGAGGACAAAGGAGTCTGGCATGCTGTAGCCCATGAAGTCCCCAAAAGTCAGATACAGCTTAACAAATGGACAACGATTGAATAACATTTGAAAACCTGCTCAGCGGGCAAGTATTTCCTGCTGAATGGATATGCCGCGCCATCTAGTGGCGCCCTGGACAAACTGCCCATGGTCTGGAACAGGTTCTCTTTTCCATCCAAACTCTTGTACTCCTGTGTGTGCATGTGTCCAACATAATTTATTCCAGTTTAGGATAAAACTCTAATGGAAAAAGACTTTTCAGTGGTCATGATGCCTTTTATTAAAAAAAACTGTTGGGAGGAGAGAAGGGAGGAAACAGGGATCTTTGGCAAGAACAACAATTTATCAATGAATAAATATTGAACGTCCACCGTGTACCAGCCCCACCTGGGCTGCATTGGCGTCGCAGCACAACCTGCCCTCCTGGGAAATGCATAGTCATGTGTGCACATCCTCACATTTCTGAGGATCTGTTTCACACATGTGCCTACTCAAAAATTATAGAGAGAGAATCGTGAGTCTATACAACTTTCTAGAACACTCAAAAATCTGTGTTCTTTGATATATACAGAACTTCCTCCTTTTCGGTTGTTTGGTTTTGAGGATTAGTGTTTTCTGAGCCATCCCGGCGGCAGGCTCACTTCAATCCCCACCCCACTCCTCTCCTTGCCTGCCAGTGTTCCCTTGGAGCTGTCCTCAGCCCATGTCCCTGGGGACTCGTGACTTTTTAAAATCGATTATTACTTTATCTTTTAATTAATTTTTATTGGATTATAGTTGCTCTACAATGTTGCATTAGTTTTGAGTGTACAGCAAAATGAATCAGCCATACGTACCCATATATATTCCCTCCCTTTTGGATTTCCTTCCCATCTCGGTCACCAGAGTGCATTAAGTAGAGTTTTTATGTTTTATGCTTGCTTTCAAAATGTGAGGGATCCCTTTAGGATTTTCCCATCAATTGAAATAAATAAGCCATACCAGCAGAAGGATATATACATACAAATGAAACAGATAACCTATGGTTGGGCTTATTTTAGAAGTGAAAATAAAATGACTAAACTTATTATTGGAGAAGGCTTTGTGTTTTTGTTTCATTTTGCTCCCTCATTTAATTTAAATATGCACAATATTTAATAGAACATTCCAGATAATAAAGTAGGGGGTTTGTCAGGAGTTGACCCCCTTATGTCACCTAATGTTTGGTCCCCTGTAGACATTCCTAGAGAGATGCAGGGTGCTTCATGGATTGGAAGATTTAGCTTTTATTAATGTTGATGCTCCTGAAGTTTCTCTAGAAAAAAGCCTTCTCCATGCCAGTCAGTGTTTGAGGAGCTTTGTGGAGTGAGGAAAAGAGAGGGGCTCACTTTTTCTGTACATCTTAAAGTGTTCTAAAAATGTAAAACTTTTCCTTTAAAAAGTAACTGTTCAGAAGGTGAAAAGACAAGCATATACTGGTAGAAAATGCTTTTAAAGCATATCTGCTGAAGAACTGACATCCAGAGTACATAAAGCACTTTTACAACTTAATATTAAGAAGATACCCTGAATTTTAAAAAAAAAGACAAATGATTTGAACAGACATGTCACCAAAGAAGATATACAAATGGAAAATAAGCACATGAAAAACTGTTGGTTATATCATATCATGCATTGTCATTTGCAAATTAAACTACTTTGAGTCCCACCACTGGAATCACTGGTATTGAAGAGTGAGAATACCAGATGTAAGCGAGGATGAGGAGTAACTGGAAATCTTGGAAATCAGAATTGTTGATGGGAATGCTGCCTTGGAAGCACTTTTTCAGCTTCTCAAGTCGTTCTCACATACCTGCCCATCACTCAGCAACCCCATCCCCGGTAGTTCCTAGAGAAATGGTGATACACGTCCACGCAAAGATTTGTACTTGAATGTTCATAACAGCTTTACGTGTGGGAGCCAAAAATCTGTCAGCTATCTGAACTGACGAAGAGGCCAGTGGAGGGATCACTCGGCCACATGAACCAAAGGCCACTGAGTCATGGAGCATCGTGGAAGGGTCTCAGGGCATTAGGTTAAATGAAGGAAGATACACAGACCTCTGACTGTACAATTCCACACATGTGATTACTTCACAAAAACCAGTTCAAAGTAACATAGAGCAGAGCAGTTGTTTCTGGAAGGTGGGGAATGAGCTGACTGCACAAAGACAGTAGGGAATTTTGGGGAGCAGTGCAGGAAATGTACATCGTGAATGTGGCAGTGGTTATAGGCCTGTTTACATCCGTCAGTCTTATCAAATTGCATGCTCAAAATTGCTGGATTTTATTTTAGAGGTATAGAGGTATATCTGAGCAATGCTGATTAAGAAAAGAACTGAGTCATGCACCTTATCTAAGCCAGCCCCTGGAGAACAGAATAGAATTCCCTAATGGATCTAGATTTATCAAGATTCACACCCAGGATGGGGACGAGCCCACCTTCCCTCAAACACAGACCATCTGAAATCCAGATTAACTGGGGGTTTGTTAGCAAGAACAAAGGTGGAGTTACAGCCAGGTTTGTCTTCTACCCAAGGTCAGATCTACAGGCTTCAGAGAACACTAACATCTTTATTCAAATTAATCATATATAATCATCTTGTATTTAAAATCCAGCCTTTAGTGAATAGGTCATTACCTGTAGAAGCATTCCTAGAGATGCAAAGTGTGTAGATGTTGAAGAGTTAGTGGCTCAGCGTGTCCAACTCTTTGCGATCCCATGGACTGTAGCCCTCCAGGCTCCTCTATCCATTGCGTTCTCCAGGCAAGAATAGACGTTACTGAACAATAGTTATTCAATGAAAAGACACATTTTGAGAAAATCTTCCAGCTCCTTGAGCTGGCACTTTAGGAAAGAGTGGATTAAGCTCTCCTTGAATGAGCTGTGACATTGTGACCAGCACATGTGGTGTGTGACCTTCCTGAAACTTCTCTTTTCCTTTCCTTCATTTAGGTTATTTTGTTTTCAGTCCTTGGCTGCTTGGCCTGTCCTGTTGGCTTTGAAGGGAGGACATTTTTGGCCAAACTCTCAGAGAGGAAAGACATAGGCTGCTTTGCTCCTGAAAATTGTTTATTTTTCCCCACTACATATGTTTTGTTTCCATTTCTGATGTCTGTGCTGAAATTTAAGAAGCTGGCCTACACCAATGGTTCTCATTAAAATTGACCTGCACTGGTCCTTGCTACTATCCAGATTTGAGGAACAAAGCTCTTTTTGGGTGAGTATGGGATTGCGCATAACTGACATTCTCTGTGGGTGATGAGCTCCTGGTCACTGTCAAAGAATTTGGGCATCAGTTTACTGAGCTCTAACACAGGCTCAGCTGAAACATCTGATATGTAAGAAAGACAATCTGGTAGAAAAATAATCAGTGCCTTCTTCTACATTCTTTAGGTCCTAAACACCTTCGGAATGTAAGTAATCAAAAACCAAACAAACGTTATCTGAAGAGTCCTTTTTCTTCCTAAAAGCCCTCCCCAAGTGACCGACATGAAGCTGGCCACTCAAGTAGGTAATCGGAAGAATTTCTTTGGTTAGCCTGGTCACTTGGAAAAACATAGTGAAAAATATTGTCCGTTATGCTGGGAATTCACACATAATAAATTCATCCTTGAATGTATTTACACTTAAATGTGTCTCTTTGCAGATAAATATCCATGTTTCATTTTGTGAGAAAATGAAAACCATGTAGCCCAGGGCATTTTTGTCTCAGTTATTAGGAAACCTGAAGTTAATCCTCTGAAGAGTTGTAATGATGAGTCCGGCTTAGGCACCTATTAAGAGCTGATGTGTTCTTTTTTTTTTCGAACAATCTGGCACATGCCCAGCCTTGGAGACTCGGGGATAACAAGACTCTCGTCCCTTCTCCTACTTAAGACCTTTCTGGTCCCAGGTGAAGTCCCCACTGCACACTTGAAATGCTAATACTCTATCCAGGGGTTGACTTGGAGAATGTCTGGACTGAAAGGAAAAGAACCTTCTCATCCTAATAGGAAATAGAGTTTTCTAAATTGCCAGGGGTATCAGGAGACCCCCATGCTGCTGTGATAAAGGGCTCCTCTGTTCACAGCCTCCTCCATCCATCCCACTACCTTTCAGAGAGTGACGCGGGCTGTGCCTTGATCTTGCTTCCCTCCGCCACACCTGACCTCACCACCCAGCTCTCTCTCTCCTGTTCCCTATTTCATTCTACACGCTCAACTGGGGTCCCTATACCATCCGTGTACCATACGTGTGTTCTTTTTGTGTGTCCCATGTCGTAGGAGAATCCACCAGAATGTCTCTGCGGTTGTCATTAGCAACTTTTCTCCAGTTACTTCTGGTTCTCCTGCACTTACAGGCATGGGTAAGATTCCACTGAGGCTGATACGACCCAGTGACCTGAGCGCCGACCTGTGACTTAGCCCTTTTGCAGCCTCTGTGATTGTGGAAGCAGGTATTGAAATGAGGCCTGCATCAGCTTGGACCCCCGAGTTACAAAAGGGAACAGCCCACAGCCAGCCCACCATCATCAGTCAGGAAAGATACCTTGGCCATTTTCTCCTCTGAGGTTCAGGAGTTGTTGCAGCGTTACTATAAAAAAAAAAAAAAAAAAAACCTGGCATATCCTGACGATATGGCTTTCCCTGTGTTTGTCTATTTTTCTGTTTCACAGTATTGCATAAACTTTTCACATCCTGTATTTTCTTGGAGCATTCAGGACATGGTTTGCATTCTTTTTTTTCCCCTTTTTTTTTTTTGCCTTATTATCCATCATTATTCTTACTGACTTCAACAGCCAAGTCCAAGGACTTCAGCATCTTCGACTCCCAGTTTCGCCTTCCTTACCTTTAGAACTTTTTTCTTTGTGTTAATCAGCATGCAACAGGCTCATGTCCTGGAATTCATTATTCTAAGACATCTATACCAGGGCTGAAATTATACAATCAAACCTTTCTTCTACATTCCAAACTCCCCACTCCTCTGCCTGGATCCATCTGGGTTAAGCCACCCAGGCATTTTGTGCCTGTTTCCTCACTGGAAGATAAGCTAACAGCCGTGCCCGATGGGGTTGTTGTGGGGATTAAATGAGATCATGCACAAAAGCCCTTGGGTCAGTGGCTGGCCCGCTGCGAACTCAGTAATGCCGTCGGCTCTAATCACAGTTGTTACTACTATATGCTGTTGGCAACTGCTCTCTGCCACACGTTAGATTCACTCTTTATCCCTGTTACTTTGGGTATGCTCTTCTCATTTTAATTTTATTTATTCTAAGTGTGTTAATTTCTAAATCACCGAATCTATTAACATCCTAGGACTGTGCTGATCTCCTGTGGGTTGGCTTCATGTGTCTCGACCACGGCACCTCCAAACCACTATTTCCTTACCCTGGAGTTGATGGCAGGCTTGAGAACATCCCCAGCAAAGACCAACAGGGAAAGGGTCTCACTGAGCTGACCAACCGTCAAACCACAGAATCGTCTGGAGGAAAAATATATGATCATTGCCCTAAGCCATTATGTTGGGGGATGATTTGTGGCCATAGCAAAAACAAACTGATAAATGTTTTAAAGACTGAAGGCAAGAGAAGGGGGTGACAGAGGATGAGATGGTTGGATGGCATTACCGACTCAGTGGACGTGAGTTTGAGCAAACTCTGGGAGATGGTGAAGGACAGGGAAGTCTGACATATCACAAAGAGTCGGGCACAACTTAAAGACTGAACAACAACATGCGTTTTAGCTGTGTGACTTGGGACAAGTTGGCTAACCTCTCTGAGCCTCTTGTTGTTTTACCCTTGAACTGGACATAATACTGACTTTGCACATGAGGGTTAAGCAGCAGACACCATAAACATTCAGTAAAGTGGGTGTCACTCATCTTCCCTAAGCTTCCTGGACCACCCACCAAAGCCACCAAAGTTCATCCTCAGTCCTTACTCCTTCCTCGAATCTCCTTTCTCCCAGCTCTCGCCTCCCATGGATGAATTCTGCACCTTCTTTCCACAGAAGTCTTTGGCCACCTCCTAGGAGCTCCGCTTGGCCTTGTTCTCACCTGAGCTCCTCATGACCTTTCTCTCTGAGCATCCCACTTCCTGAGTTTGCATCCGTCCATGGTGTCACCATCACACAGAGAGAACGGAACTCTGTCTCAAATTTCCAGCTGTGCTTCTAACATCTCCCTCAGACTATCTTGTAACATCACAACTACAACAAACAATTGGACTTGTGACTTCCTCTCCCAGTGGCTCACCTTCCCATCTAACCAATTTTTTTTTTTTTGCATTTTCAGAAAGAAAAATTTAAATCTCCAATTTCCTTGATCATCTGTATCCAATTAGTTACTCAGTCATGTTCCTTCTTTTGAAATCTCATTTCATCCTCTTTCTTCTCCATTCCCACTGCCCTCCTCTCTGCTCTATCCCCCCCACCTCGTCCCCCATCTTCCCCCTGACCCAGTCACTCGTCTTCCATTTCTCTTGATTCCACTCTTTCTGTTTACTGCCAGAAGACTTTCCTAAGAAGGACTTCACTCTTGTTTCTCTGATTAAGAGTCTATAATTCCTTCCCATCACTTCTGCTTCAAGATCAAATTCCTCACCTGGGTTTCTTCCTACACACCGTGGACTCAATGAAGCTACCAAACTGACTTCCTACTTCTCCCCAAGTGTTCTGAGCTAGCATCTCAGGCACAGATGGGGAGGCAAAGATTAAAATGCTGATGCTCTATTTGGGAGGCGAAATCCATGGCAACAGAGAAGAGGAGAATGCAGAGAGATGGGGGAGATGTGACATCGCAGAGAAAGGCATGAAATGCTGATTCTGTTCTGAATGAACCAGAGGAGCTCATGGGGGTCGGGTGGGGGGCTTGGAAGGGATCTGAATGCCAGGCTTATCCGAGCAGAGAATAGGACCCCGGGGCCTCCTGCAGGGCCTGGTAGAGAGAAGCAGGAGGAATTCTCCGTCTCGCGCATTTGTCTTCTACTTCTCATCAGTCAGAACTCCTGCTGGATAAGAAAAAGGTCCATGCCTCTTCCACCATGACCTTGGGCACAGGACGTTAGCTCAGTTCATGATTGGCTCCCCAGATTTTGGAAGATGAGCTGGTGAAACAAAGATGGAGCGAGCAGCTGAAGGTCAGATGCCTCTTGTGCTGTAGTTGGTGTCAGCTGTTCTGTTCAGGTGGGTGGTCTTGACCTTGGGCCTGTGGCCGAGCATCTGGAGTTCTCTAGGTTCCCACACATCCTCCAAGCCTTGTCCTCCAGGTTCCTATGGATTCTGTGACCCCCACGCTTCCCACCCCACAAATATCTCCCCAATTACCTTGCCCTCTTTAAGGTGGCCAGACTCAGCTTGCATTGCTTGTAACAGAGCTCTTTAAGCCCTAGTAGCTCACATTGCCTTTTGCCACCTGGGGATGTTTAGAAAGCTTTGAGATGATTTAAATGACGTGTCAGAATAATACAGGAACTGCACCAGTATCATTACATAGTGTTGAACGCGTCAACATTATTGTCATTTTCAACAAGTATTTGTTTAGTTTCAGACACTATGGCAAGTGTTAAGACAAAATAAAACAAGAGGGGCAAGAATTTGTTGTTTAATGTGGAAAATAAGTTAATAAAATTCACAGATCTGTTAAAACGGAAATTGCATTACAAGGTACACTGGTGGCACAACGGAGCAAGCAGTCCGCGAGCATTGAAGCAATCACAGAAGGCTACCTGGGGGAGGGGATGTTTGAGTGGGTCTTGAAGGATGGCTACGAGTTCAACGAGAGGAAAAAGGAAGAGATGGTGGGCATCCTAGCCAGAGGGAAATGCAGCTGAGCCCTGAAAAGATGGGGTCAGTCAGTGGGATGTGAACAGTTTCCAGCAGGTCCTGAGATTGCTGGGCAATTCTGAAGGTCAACTTTAATGACTGTGGGCATGGGTTGAAGAGATCCTGGTCAGTGTAGTTCTCCAGTCTTGTTCAGGGGCCATGATGCAGTCCTAGAACAGAGATTGAAGCAGAACATCTGTGAACACAGATGTAATGTCTCCTGTCAAGATTCTTTAATACCTGGTAGCTGTTATTACTATTGCTGTCTTTATAGGGAGTAATTATTATGTCTAGTGGTCTATATTGTTTTCCAGATTTTACAGAGAAGTAACACTAAGGCTCAGAGAAGGTAAGTAATCTGTTCCAGAGACAAATAGCTCATGTTGTCCAGAAATACAATTCTAATTTTAGATCTTCTGGCTGTCCAGTATACGGTGTTGAATTAATTACTACAATGACCAGAATTAACTACTTCCTGAATCCTATAAAGGGTCTTTTAATGGAAGGATACTGTCTGTTTCACCACAAATCCTATTTCATAGTAACAGCGTCTTCCTAAAACTTGAATGTTGTCTCTGCCGCCAGATCACTGCAAGGTGTCTCAGTCATTCGACTACCCACTGGCTTCCTGACGAAAGGTATGTAGGGGTTGTGACAAAATGAGCAAAGATGAGGATCTGGAGGTAAACAAGGAGAAAAGAATGGGAATGGAAAGTGCAGAACATTGAAGAATATCTGCCTCCACGTGGAGTGAACAGAAGAACTTAATAAAAACAGAAGGAAGCACCAATAACCGTGATAAGCATCTTCTCCCAAACCAGGGCAGATGAAAATGACACATGACAAGTATCTTCATAAACACCATTTCCTGATGAAAATTATTACGTACAGGATGGATAAGCAAAATCTTACTGTACAGGACAGGAAACATCCTGTGTTTCCTCAATATCCTGTGATAAAACATAAGGGAAAAGAATATGAAAAAGAATATATCTACCTGTATAACTGAATCACTGTACCGTATAGCAGAAATTAACACAACATTGCAAATCAACTATACTTCCATAAAGTAAATTTTAAAAGAAATGAACATCTATTTCCTATTTTTCAGATAATTTGTGTCCAGCTTTACCAAGTCACATGTGCTGCTAACCTTGATTTCCAAATCTAACTTTCCTGTTGAAGGTTTTTTTGTTACAGATATCCAGCAGGCAGAGACACCCTGCAGAGTCTGGGGGACAAATGTTGTTTACATGTCCTTGTGAACAGCTGTCTCCCAGACACCCCCCCCCACCCCAATTTGGCTTCCTCTTCCTCTATGAGAGAAAAAACACACTTGCAAAGTTCTCTAATGACCAATTCTCTGCCAAATTTTTTTAAAAACATATTCTCTTTGGATTTTGCTGTACTGGTCACTATTTTCCATTAACCTCTTTCTACTACTTGGTTTTCAGGAAGATGTTTGCTTCTAGCTTGCCTTTCCCCTTGGGGTCATCTCTGCATCTTCCATGTAAATAAGAAGATAAATAATGGTTTATCTCTTCACATGTGTCCAATGGCCTTTTATAAACCTGTGCTGACAAACTGGCCCATCTTCATGACAGCAGCTGCACAACATTGCTTCCTAATCTTCTGATGATGGAGATGAACACAGTAATTGAAGAAAATAATTATTGGATACTTACTTGATACTGGGCACTAAGCTAAGAACTTTGCTTCTCATCTTTTGATGTAGGTCTTTTATGTGTCCCCATTTTACAGATGAGGAGACAAAGGTCAAGAAACTTAAATAATTTCCCAAAGCTCACTCAGTCAAGTAAATGTGGGAACTGGAATTTGTTCCTGTATGTTTTTTTTAAACCATGATTTTTTGTGTATGAGATTGCTGTGAAAGTCTATTTAAATGTATTTTTTAAGTCATGCTTTGAAAACTCAGATTAGCAACTTTAAAATACTATAAGTGTTTTAAGAAACCATTAAAGCGCTGTCCTTCTCCCGAAGTTTGCCCAAACTCATGTCTATTGAGCCAGTGATGCTATCCAACCATCTCATCCTCTGCTGTCCCCTTCTCCTTTTGCCTTCAATCTTTCCCAGCATCAGGGTCTTTTCTAGTGAGTCAGCCCTTTGCATCAGGTGGCCAAAGATTTGGAGTCTCTAGGAAGTATTCCAGCCTCTCGAAGCCTCTAGAATTCCTGGACTCATGGTCCCCTTCCCCTGTCTTTCAAAGTCGTCTTTGGCAGAGTGGGTTTCTGTCACACTGAATTTCTCTGACTCCCTTGTCCCTGCTATTTCACTCACAAGGACTTCTGGGACTACTCTGGGCTCAGCCAGAAAAATTGACAAAAATCGCCTCATCTCAAGATCCTTATTTATACAGAAAAATGCGTGGATCCTAAATCTGTATAACTGAATGAATTTTGGTAGAGGTTTGTAGCCATAAAACCAACACGCCAATCAGGATACAGACCATTTCTATGACCCCAGACTCCTTTTTATCTTTTTCCAGTCAATCTTCACTCTCTCCATAGGCAACCATTGTTTTCCTTTGATTAGTTTTGTCTGTTGCTAAATGTCACAGAAATGGACTCTTTTCTGCTGGCTTCTTTCACTTAGTATCAGTTCAGTTCAGTCGCTCAGTTGTGTCTGACTCTTTGTGACCCCATGAACCACAGCATGCCAGGCCTCCCTGTCCATCACAAACTCTCAGAGTCCACCCAAACCCATGTCCATTGAATTGGTGATGTCATCCAACCATCTCATCCTCTGTCATCCCCTTCTCCTCCTGCCCTCAATCTTTCCCAGCATCAGGGTCTTTTCAAATGAGTCAGGTCTTCTCATCAGGTGGCCAAAGTATTGGAGTTTCAGCTTTAAAATCAGTCCTATCAATGAACACCCAGGACTGATCTCCTTTAGGATGGACTGGTTGGATCTCCTTGCAGTCCAAGGGACTCTCAAGAGTCTTCTCCAACACCACAGTTCAAAAGCATCTATTCTTCGGTGCTCAGCTCTCTTTATAGTCCAACTCTCACATCCATACATGACCACTGGAAAAACCACAGCCTTGACTAGATGGACCTTTGTGGACAAAGTAATGTCTCTGCTTTTTAACATGTTCTCTAGGTTGGTGATAACTTTCCTTCCAAGGAGTAAGCGTCTTTTAATTTCATGGCTGCAATCACCATCTGCAGTGATTTTGGAGCCCAGAAAAATAAAGTCAGCCACTGTTTCCCTTGTTTCCCCATCTATTTCCCGTGAAGTGATGGGACCGGATGCCATGATCTTAGTTTTCTGAATGTTGAGCTTTAAGCCAACTTTTTCACTCTCCTCTTTCACTTTCATCAAGAGGCTCTTTAGTTCTTCTTCACTTTCTGCCATAAGGGTGGTGTCATCTGAATATCTGAGGTTATTGATATTTCTTCCGGCAATCTTGGTTCCAGCCTGTGTTTCCTCCAGCCCAGCGTTTCTCATGATGTACTCTGCATATAAGTTAAATAAGCAGGGTGACAATATACAGCCTTGACGAACTCCTTTTCCTATTAGGAACCAGTCTGTTGTCCAGTTCTAACTGTTGCCTCCTGACTTGCATTACAGGTTTCTCAAGAGGCAGGTCAGATGGTCTGGTATTCCCATCTCTTTCAGAATCTTCCACAGTTTATTGTGATCCACACACTCAAAGGCTTTGGCACAGTCAATAAAGCAGAAATAGATGTTTTTTCTGGAATTCTCTTGCTTTTTCGATGATCCAGCGGATGTTGGCAATTTGATCTCTGGTTCCTCTGCCTTTTCTAAAACCAGCTTGAACATTTTTCAAATTCATTCATGTTGTGTGAGTCAGTGGTTCATTCTGTTTTATTGCCAAGTTTATTCCATTGCAAACATTTGCAATGTTTGCAAAATGTTTGCAAACATTCCATCCAACATTTTATTTTAATTTTTTAAAAGTCTTTATTGAATTGTTAAAATATTGCTTCTGTTTTATGTTTTCGTATTTTGGCCAAGAGACATGTGGGATCTTAACTTTCTGACCAGGGATTAAACTTGTACCCCCTGCGTTAGTAGGTGAAGCCTTAATCATTGGTCTGCCAGGGAAGTCCCAAAATATTCGATATTTTAAAATCCATTCTTCTGGTTATGGGCATGTGGCTTGGTTCCAGTTTGGGGATATGAATGAATAAATAAAGTTATTGTAAAAATCCTCACTTAATCGCATCTGAGACTTTTCATGCACAAGGTACTCCCAGGATCCAGCCATTAGGACATACACATCTCTGTTGTTCAGTGGCTCACTCGTGTCTGACTCTGTGACCCCAAGGACTGCAATACACCCGGCTTCCCTGTCATTCACCATCTCCTGGAGCTTGCTCAAACTCATGTCCATTGAGTTGGTGATGCCTTCCAACCATCTCATCCTCTGCTGCCCCCTTCTTTTCCTGCCCTCAATCTTTTCCAGCACCAGGGTCTTTTCCAAAGAGTTGGCTCTTTGCATCAGGTGGCAAATTATTGGAGCTTCAGCTTCAGCATCAGCCCTTCCAATGAATATTCAGGGTTGATTTTCTTTAGGATTGACTGGTTTGATCTCTGTGCAGTCCAAGGGACTCTCAAGAGTCTTCACCAACATCTCTGAGGTGACACTATTCTGCCTCCATCCCTAATCTGCCTACTCTGTCTACTGGACCGTCCACCCCTCACTCTTGCCAAAGGCTTAGTCTCCTAATCACCTTATTTCTGCCATGGGACATTAAGCCGCTTAGTTTACACTCAGCCTGTTTAGCTTTGTCCTGGACCGGACTCTGACACCCTAACCCAATTTTAGTGACCAACCTCTTACCTCTTTCCTGGTAATCACATCTCCCACTTTATACTCCAGCTTGGTACCTGGATCCCAGTATGACGTTTCTGTGTCCCAGTCCCTGTCTGGGATCTCAATCCCTTTAGAACTAAAGGACAGCCTTGCTTACCCCAAGCCTCCAGAGAAACGGTCCTGGCCCATGCTCTGGGCATCACTGGCTGGGTTCCTGCCACGTGGCTGTCTGTCCTTGCAGGAAAACATCTGCCAGGCTGTGCTTCCTCTTCTTGTCTGTGATCATACTTCTCTGAGACTGGCTCCTGCAGCATGCCCAGCCACCAGTGACTAGATCTGGATCATCTCCCCTGTAGGAGCCATCCAGTCTAGCCCAGGGTGTCTCAAATGTTGCATTTGGGCTCACTTAGAGAGCCTTAAAATATATTCATGTCCAGACTCCTCCCTGTACCAACTGAATCTGAATCTCTGGGGACAGAAACGAACATTACTATCTTTTCAAACTTCTCCATCGATTCCAATGTGCAGGCAAGATCAAGGACAAGCAAGCCAGGAACTTCTGTTCAAGGTGCACTCTGCCTACCAGCAACAAACACCTAGAGTTTGTTAGAAGTCCAGAAATTCAGCCTCTGACCGCAGTCCTACTGCACTGGAATCTGCATTTTAACATGATCCCCTAAGAGGTTTTGAAAGCTCTGATCTGGCCCATCCCTCTCTGCCTGAACTCTTGTTTCTGAAAATGCTCATAATCAAGCTGGGTTTTTTCTTCTTTTAATTGAAAAATATAGTAGTATTAGAGAAAAACTGAAATAGTAATTCATCTTTCTTGAGCATTTACCATAAGCTAGGCAGAGTGCTGGTGACTGACAGACACTGGCTCATTGACTCCTTATGAAAAAGTTTCTCAGCAAAACCTTCCCAAACAGCCAGATCAGGACTTGGTCTCAAATTCCTTATCTCAGTGACCCTTTAACAAACTTATTAAATTTATAATTTTAGCTTACATTTTTTTTCCTGCCTTAACTGCCACACAATGTTCCACAGAGATGAGAACCTGTCTTGTTTAATGGTGAAGCCATAGAACCGGTACTTAACAGGAACTAAAAAAATATTTGTTGAATGCATGAAGTTGGCACTATTATTATTCCTACGTTACAGATGAGGAAACTTTCCCAAGATATAATTTCTAGAAAGTGAGGGGGAAGAATGGGAGCCGTCTATGAGGCTGGCCCAAGTTCTTTATCATACCAATAATACCCCACCCCCACCATCCCTTGCACTCTTATCAGCTGAACACAACTATTTTTTTCTGCATGCTGCCTGCTAGTATATTGTTTATACATGTGCTTATTTTATATAATTACAACCAGGACTCCCCTATTAACTGGAATTTTGCTTTTATTACTTCCAGCGTTTTTTAGTAAATTTTAAGTCTCATACTTTAAAAATGGGTACCTAATAGCTTTTCACTTGATTTGCAATAAATTATTAACCAGTTAACTCTTGTTTAGCATTTAGGCATTTTTGTTGCTCATTATTTACAGGTGACATTGGAGGCAGCATCTTTGTGTGCCTTGTTGAGCTGAACTTCTGCTTTCTCACAAACCATGAATATTCTTGCTTCATTTTCACCTTGAACAGGCCACGCTTGAGCTTTCACGGTGCTGTAGCTAATTTATATATTCCCAAGTCTGCTGAATCTCTTGATGAATGTGGCTAAAGAGGCTAAAGAGCCTCTTGATGAAAGTGAAAGAGGAGAGTGAAAAAGTTGGCTTAAAACTCAACATTCAGAAAACTAAGATCATGGCATCTGATCCCATCACTTCATGGCAAATAGATGTGGAAACAGTGACAGACTGTTTTTTGGGGCTCCAAGATCACTGCAGATGGTGACCGCAGCCATGAAATTAAAATATGCTTGCTCCTTGGAAGAAAAGCTGTGACCAACCTAGACAGCATATTAAAAAGGAGACATTACTTTGCCAACAAAAGTCCATCTAGTCAAAGCTATGGTTTTTGCAGTAGTCATGTATGGATGTGAGAGTTGGACTATAAAGAAAGCTGAGCACCAAAGAATTGATGCTTTGAACTGTGGTGTTGGGGAAAACTCTTGAGAGTCCCTTGGACTAAAAGGAGATCCAACCACTCCATCCTAAAGGAAATATTCATTGGAAGGACTGATGCTAAAGCTGAAACTCCAATAGTTTGGCCACTCGATGAGAAGAACTGACTAACTAGAAAAGACGCTGATGCTGGGAAAGATTGAAGGCAGGAGAAGGAGACGGTAGAGGATGAGATGGTTGGATGGCATCACCGACTCGATGGACCTGACTTTGAGCAAGCTCTGGGAGTTGGTGATGGACAGGGAAGCCTGGCGTGCTGCAGTCCACGGAGTCGCAAAGAGTTGGACACGACTGAGCAACTGAACTGAATGGAAGCTTGCTGAAGGATGGGAACACTAGTAGTGAAGGGGAATTGTGACATTTTTTCTATTCAAACTTACCCAAGCTTGTTCATTACAGTGGCTTCTGAAATTCTTCTTTCACTGAAATTTCACTGCTTAATTTTGAGCAGGGACAAATTGGGCCAACTTGGTGACTTCGGATACTTTCTATTCACTCCTCAAATGTGCTGACCCTCTGTTTCTTTAAATCAGGAGCCTGAGTTCCCTGTCCGCAGTTCAAAGATAGGGTCTGAAGTCCAGACAGAACTTCTAGGTGCCCAGGATATGGGGGTACAGATGACCCCTGTGATTTCACTATTGCCTTTCAGTTCATCCTCCAGGGTCTCAGGGCAGCAATCAGAGAACTCTGGACCAGAAATCAGCTCTGAGGGCTGACTCTACACCAGACATTTGTTGACATTGAGACCTTGACCTCCTGAACTCTTTTCCTCACCTCTTCACACAAGGGTAACTAACTGCTGCCTTTCATAATTGGGAAGATCACACCAGCTAATCAGCATGAATGCTCTTAAGACTCAAAAAGACGTATCTGCCCATGTATAATGTGCATGCAAAGTTATTTTGCAGCAGAAATACTTATAATTCTTTTAATATTAGATGCTTAATACTTGCTAAACACTGAACTTAATCACTGATTTGTTACATATATACTCAATACTTTACTACTACAATGCTTTAATAATTAAGAATCTCTGTGTTTTAAATTTAGTACTGTGATGACTACCTTCTCACCCAACTATATTGCATCCTTTATAAAGGGTCAAATTCTATCCTCTTGTTCTGTATTTCTATGCTTAAAAGTAATAATAATTGCTAATATTATAATGATATTTTATTCATTAAACGTTGAAGGAAATGTCTTGAGAAAAACTAGAATTGGTAAGGTTGTCACATTGACTGACACAACTGAAGTATCACTATCTCCCTATCAGGCAAAAAAAGAAAAAGACATTTATGAGAGCGTGGGCCTTAATAAGTCACTTACTTTATCTCTCCTGTTTATATTGTGAGAAAGCAAGATCTGCAAAGTGTTATGAATACTTTCAATAGGAAAAAAAAAATCAGAGGAAATTAAAAATTCTTTAACAGGGACCAGATGTATTTTTAAAAAAAGAACAAAGCAGTTGAGATATCCTATTAAGGCTGAACTCCCTTCTCCCCGCTCCCCCATAAGATCTCCTTCTCGAACTGTAAGGGTATGCGAATGATAATAATTAAATCCAAGCGACCTTTCTTGCCTTAGACAAAGTGGGAAGCGAATTACTACTCCCTTTTAGAAAAGGCTTCACAAAACCCTCTGCCAACAGCAGAGGGGGTAAGCTGGTAGTTATGAGCCCCAGTCCCTTCCTGGGAGGCCCAGGCCACCCCTTGGGGGCCAGAGATGCGGGTCGGTGAACCCGGGGTCCCACCATGGGGGCGAGCCCGACCCCCCCCCCCCAACCCCGCCCCGCGTGCTGCGGTCTCGGTGGCGGCTGCTCGGGGGTCCCGGCTCCGGCTCGGCCGCACGGCCCCCGTGGGGCGGGAAGGGTCAGCAGGGTGAATACTTTCTCGGAATCTACCGCCTAGGCCAGCAGATCTGCCCCCACCCTCGCTCCTCCTCCAGTCACTTTCTCCTTCTGCCCCCCTACCTAGGAGCCCGCGGCGGCGGGGCGACCCTCACCCCCGAGTTGGGGATGGCTCAGGCTGTCCCCCCCCCGTGTGAGAGAGGGGACCTATGGAGGGGGAGGCCTTTAGGGAGAGAGTCTATGTGGGGAGGGGTCTGGGGGGAGGGGTCTCGGAGCGGGGGAGGTCTCCGCGGGGAGGGGTCTCCGGGGAGGGGGGAGGGTCTCCCGCGCGGGCTGCAGACGGTGGGCGGGGCCGGGCGCCGCGGAGGTCGGCGGGGGTGTGTCCGAGGGGCCGGCGGGCAGCGCAGTCTCGCCCTCGGCGGAGTCCCCGCGCGCGGTCGCCGCTTTCACCCCGGAGCGACCCGAGCGCTGCGGCGAGATGCGTGACGGCGGCGCGGGGCTGGCGCTCCTGGCCTCGCTGCTCTGGGTCTCCGCGCAGGGCCAGCAGAGAGGTGAGCCCGGGTCGCGTCTGGGTCCCCAGGCGGCGGGGGGCTGCGGGACAAAGCCCCACGCCTGGCCGCGCCGAGGTCGGTGCAGGCATCCGCCTTCACCCCCGGCCGGGGATCCGACACGTGGGTCTCCCGCGCGGCCCCTGGAAAGGTCGCCGGGCAGGCGGGAGAGGGCTGGGGGCGCACTCAGGGCTGGGGGCGCACTCCAGACGGATGTGGCCCCCTCCTCGGCGCCTCGGGCTCTGAGTCCCCGGGCCTGCCTTGGCGACCCGGGGGCCCCAGTGGAGAGCCGCGCGGGCCTGGCTGTCGGTTCGGGCCGCGGCGGGCAGGCGGGCGGGGAATGAATGGGAAAGGCGCCCGCGGAGCACCTTTACCGTCAGGCGGCAGAAAGTCGGTGGTCCGAGACCGGGAAAAGGGGGCCCCCGGGCCACTCACCGAGGGCGGAGGCGCGGGCTTGTGGACCCGCTGAGGGCGCCTCCCAGCCACGCTGGGTGCAGGCCCCGAGGTGGCAGAACCGGCCATTCCGCGCGCAGCGTAGACCGCGGTCACTTAGGGGTGAGGGAGCGCGGGCTCGGATGCCTGGCAACCTCGCAGGGCAGGGTTGGCCAAGAACAGAGATACGGGGCCAACTTTCAAAACGTCTGTCACTGCCCGGGAGGACGAGAAGCCCTCCTCCCCTTTCTGCGGACACTCGTGCCCCGCTCTCCCCAGAGACTAAGCCTTCAGGGCGCCGCTTATTGGCTAGGAGGTCACGAATATTTCTTGAAAACGTCTATGCATGCAACCCGTGACCCCCGGCACACTCCCAAAGATACACGTGTTATTCAAAACGGAGGAAGGAACAGGTCAAAAGTAGGGAGGCGGAGCGCACAGCACCCGCGTGGGAAAGGTGCGTGTGTGGCCTCGCGCCCAGCTTTGCGCCCTGCAGCCAAGGGACCGTCCCTTTCTCGGACGCATTCGCGGGGGACGCGCTGGACCGGAGCGGGCGACCGGGCTTTGAATGGCTGCGCGTCGTCTCCGCGCGCGGCCGGGCAGGGATGCAGGGAATTTGCATAGTTAGCCTGCAAAGAAAGGGGCCGGCCTCGCGGGAGAGCGGGCTGCGACTCTGCAAGCTGAACGCCTTTCTCTCGCATTGCTGTCAGTGAAAAGCCTGGTTTCCCACAGGCTGGAGGGAGAGCAGCTGGATTCAGCTTTATTGTTCTAAGAATTGAAAGTCCTGGTCTAGGGAGATGCCCGGAATGTTTTCCGCGCCCCTCCGGGCTCAGCACTTGGCCTTGGCGGCTGTGAATGGTGTTTGGAGAAAGTGGGACCCCGCGGGGCTTTCCTGCTTTAAGATGCTACGGAAAACCACCCACAGCGGGAGGGCCTTTGAATCTGTCACACTGCCTTCCAGATTTGCAACCCCCACCCCATCAACCATCACCCTCTTTACAGGCGCCTTTGAGGGAGTTTTGACTTTTTAAAATTTGGGGTCCCATGTATATACAATGAATGACCAGTGAAATAGTATCATTTGCTCGTAATACAATAATAAAATAATTCTGACTAACATCACCAGTGAGCTAGTTATCTGGTACTTTTATATATATATACATATATATGTGTGTGTATATATATATAACAATCATCTGATAGCTTTTAGATTATTAGGAATTCTTTTCTAAGATTTTTTAATTGGACAATTTTTAAAGTCTTTTTTAAATTTGTTACAACACTGCTTCTGTTTTATGTTTTGGTTTTTTGGCCAAGAAGCATGTGGGATCTTAGTTCCCCAGCCAGGGTTGGAACCCACAGCCTCTGCATTGGAAGGCAAAGTCTTCACTGGACCACCAGGGAAGTCCCTTATTAAGAATCCTTTATCATTTCACAGCCTCTCTGCATTACTGTGACTTCTCTAGTGGCTCAGTGATAAAGAATCCCCTGGCAATGCAGGAGACAGAGGAGATGCAGGAGACTTGGGTTCCATCCCTGGATTGGGAAAATCCCCTGGAGGAGGGGATGGCAACCCACTCCAGTATTCTTGCCTGGGAAATTCCATGGACAGAGACGCTGGCAGGCTACAGTCCATGGGGTTCCAAAGAGTTGGACACGACTGAGCGCGCTGAACTACTGTAAACGTCATGATATGTGGCCCAAAAACTCAGTTTCTTTGAGATACAACCTGTGTAAAAAGAGCTATTTCTAGAAGTGCAAAGTACTAGGTGGTACCTTTCTAACAATGATGTTGTGTTAAGTCCACAGCTGGCAATTACTTGGAATTATAGTTGCTTCACTGGTTAGTTCATCAAATCTTGCTTTTGGACAGTTTTTCTTTTCTAAGTAAAAGTAGACAATTCCAAGGATAAAGGAAAAACTCTCTTCTTTGACTAGAGGAAATTTACTTCATTCTCATAAAGGATGTAGTATTTAAATTGAGCATATATGTGCTGCCCAGCAAAGCGTGCGCCCGAATGGCTTTTAAAGGTGCATTTTTCTTCCTTGTAGCTGTACTCCCCAAGTAAGGGCCAAGAAAAAAATACTAATTTTAGCAGTTGGAAACAAGGTTTGTGTAATAAAAACATCACTGCCTACCTCCTACGTATCCCAGACTTTGGCCCATTTCTTTTTTCTCTTCCACTTTTCCAGACGTTAAATATAGAGCGGACATCTGTAGTTAATATAGCATGATGGAGAATTCAAATGCAACAAGGATAGGAAATAAACACATGCTGTTCTTGGTGCTTTGCACTACTCTTAGAATCGCCAGAATCGTAACATGTTTACATGACCACTTATTTCGAGGTGTGTGTTAGTCACTCAGTCGTGCCTGGCTCTTTGCAACCTCATGGACTGCAGCCCCCCAGGCTCCTCTGTCCATGGGATTTTCCAGGCAAGAATACTGGAGTGGGTTGCCATTTCCTTCTCCAGGGGATCTTCCTGACCCAGGGATCGAACCCGGGTCTCCTGCATTGCAGGCAGATTCTTTACCATCTGATCTATGAGGGAAGGGTGATTATTTCAAGGTAATCATCCTTGAGACCCAATTCTACAATTTTAGAATAACTCTTTCATAAAGTTCTATAAGTACTCATTATCATCTGCAGTAGGTTTTATGGGGGGGGGGGGAAATAACAAGATGTGCCTTTAAGCTTTAGATGTTTTATTCTTTGGCTTTATAAGCTGTGGGAGCTTGGGCAAGTTACTTAATGTCTCTGTGCTTTGGTTTCGCCGTCTGTAAATGGGAGTAGTCATGGTACCTCCTTGGAAAGACTGTTTGTGGTGGAATGAAAATTGCTTAGAACAGTGCCTAACCCTGGGGATAGCCCTCAATAAATATCATCTAAGCATCATTATTACTATTTTGCACATAACTACATGCAAATATAGAATATCACTTCCCCGCTATAGTCTCAAATTTAGAGTCTGGTTTTGGAGTCTACTTGAATTCAAACACCAGCCCTGTAGCTTGGATCAGCTGTGAGGTTAATTAAGTTTCTCAGCATCTCTGGGTGTCAGTCTTCCCGATTTGTGAGATGGAGAGGATTGATGTGATTCAGTAACACAGGAGCATGTTGGCCCAGCGTTGGGTGTGTCAGCATCACAGGCATGTGGTCCATGGTGATGGTCTACCTGTGGCACCTGCACTGCATCCTCCCCAGCCTGGATCCACCTTCACTTGGGTGTTAAGATCTATTGACTTGACTTCCTGAAAACCTGTGCAATCCATCTCCCATTATTTTGTCTCCACTGCCAACAAGGCTCAGGAACTGTTTGTCTTTCCCATGAAATGTTGTGATGGTTCCCTCACTGGGTCTCCCTCCTCCCCTGCTTTCCCTCCTCAGCACCATCACCACCATGATTTTTCTAGAAACACCACCCTATGGGCTTGGACTAACGCCTCCCAAACTCCTCATAATGCACACAGAAAAAATAATGTTGGAGCATGCAGTGGGACCAAAGGAGGAGGCTGGGATCCATTGGCCCAGCGCTCAGGGGCGTTACCTGGGACCTCCGTGCCCTTATTCATAGTGACATGGGATGTTCAGTGCCGGACAGGCTTCCCATTTAGGGCCTAAACCCTGCAGAAACCTTCCTGATCCCGTCATTGCTGAAGTATTTATGACATGCCCTTCCCTGGACTGCTGGTGCTCTGGCCACTCACTGCTATTGTTGTCCTTATCTTGGTGGCTAAGCCAGTGACTGGCTGATCGGTCTCACCCACTGACCTGAACTTCCTGGGGGTGGGGGCTCTTTCATTCCCATCTTCGTGTCTGTCCATTGCAAGTGTGCTCAGTGGCTCAGTCATGTCCGACTCTGTGACCCCATAGACTGTAGCCTGCCAGGCTCGTCTGTCCATGGAATTTTCTAGGCAAGAATACTGGAGTGGGCTGCCATTTCCATCACTTTGCCAATATTCCTGGTGGTTAATAGCCACCTGTCTTGTTGAGTCACATTGACATTAATATCTTTATTTATGAATCAAGTAATTTCAAAAAATAGTTTTGAATAGGTAATCCATGGTCATGGTACAAAATTAAAAAAAAACAAAAACCCAAAGGGTGTATAGAAAAAGGTTAAGTCACCTCCTTTTGAGGCAACTACTATTTTTAGTTTCTTGAGTGTCTTCCCTTAGATGTCTCTTCATCTACCAAAAGTGAGCTACTTCATAAAAACCTACTTCCTCTTGAGCACTTCCTAATAGTATAAAGAAGGTACTAATTATTTCCTGATAAAACAAGAGACACTCTTCCCATCTCCACCTCCACCACCCTCCCTCTCTGCTACTTCTTCAATATCCCCACTGCCAGATGCCTGTCAACTTTTCACTTTCTAACTTGTCCCTTTCAACATGGCCTTTGACAGAAGGTATTAGAGCCTTGTTTCCTAGCTCTTTTGGATTTAAAGACTATAGCTCATTGATGGATTTCTTGACACTGCAGTCCTTGAAAGTATTGCTCACTGTAGCCTTCATGGGCTATTCCTGGAGCCATAAATAAGTTTTAAAAATAAATTTAAGTGATTTGTGATATAGAGAGGTAAAATCTGAGAAGAATACTATTAGAAGTTATGGATAGTATGTTGATTATTTTTCTAAAAATTTTGGTTTATTGCTGGAACATCTATGGCAGACACAGGAAAAGTTAATTTTTAAAGATAATTCTTGAAGAATAAAGTTGAGCCTGCACCCTGAATACAAAGCTAAATGGAGATTAACTAGAGAGAACTCCTTCTCAGAGATCTTAGCTGAAGTTGTTAGTGATATTCCTGAGAAATGTTAGGGTGAACAAGATAAGCGACAGTTTCTCTAGCAGAGTGTATGTAGCCTACTTACATGCTTGCACATAATTCTTTTACTTTTTTTATTTCTAAAATACTAACATGTATCCATGCACAGTTGAGTAAACAAATGCATTTCAAAATTAATGGGGGGGGGGGGGGGAATTCCCTTATTGAAGTAATTTAGGTAAGGTCGCGAACTTGGGTTCTGTTGGGACATGCCTGCCAGGGAGCTGTTTCAGTGTAAAATGCCACGCTTGGGCTAGGTTCATTGCATCTTCACGTCCTCTATACTGAGGGTGACAGCCAGCGCCCAGAGTAACCATTTCGCAGCAGAGACCCTTCCCCTGAGAGTCTGTTTTCTCGAGGCTGGATGGTGAGAGCTTTCTTTGGGACAGCTTATTCCCATTTTGTGTCTTGCTTGGAGGCAGAGGATAGACAATAGGAGCAGTGAGATTCCAGACCAGAGTGGTGGATAGCTTTCTGCCTAGGTGAGCATTTACTTGAGAGGTTAATCCAGAAACGATGCCGTGGGGACACATCAGATCCTATTTTCAGCGTGTGTGTGCATTTTTTCCCCCCTCTTTTTTGATTCAACCATCTGAAGCCTGAATCTCTTCATTCCTGAACTTATCTTTGAAGTCTGATCTGCTGGTCCAGCGGGCAGTGTGACTCCAGTTCTTGTGCCAGAGAGCCTCCTGTCTTGCTGGTGGGAATGTCAGATTTAGCTCCAGAAGTGCTTCTGAGAAGTGCCCCTCTTTTCCCATTCCCTGAAAGATTTCCTGCATTTTGTTTCTTTGTTCTGTAACTTCCTGCCAGAGCCTCAGGAAACTCTACAATGTTCAAGAAGATGCTTAAGTTGAACAGATCCTGTTTAGTTAAGAGGGGACATTTAGAAAGGAGAAGACCTCACCCTATGACACTGATTATTGTACATCCCACATTTAAATGTCTTCTAATCTCTTTGTCATGGCAGGATTTTACTCAACAAAAGTGATTATCTTGTTATCTCAGGCCCAGCACATGAATTCTTTCCTGCCCCAAAGACTACTTTTCCTGTTTCTCCCAGTTGATGGCATTCTTTTTGGTCGCCTTGGTTTCATCTTCCATTCCTTTCTTTTCTTTTTTCCGTATTCTCCTTATCCAAATTGTCCCTCTCCATTTTTGTTTCTTCCTTTAAAAAGGTCCCTGGGGACTTTCCCGGTGGTCCAGTGGTTAAGACTCTGTCTTCCAATGCAGGGGGTGCAGGTTCGATGCACGATCAGGGAACTGAGGTCCCTGGTGTGTTAGTCACTCGGTCATGGCTGACCCTTTGCCACCCCGTGGACTATAACCCACCAGGCTCCTCTGTAGTGGGAATCTCCAGGCGAGAATACTGGAGTGGGTTGCCATTCTCTTCTCCAGCGGATCTCCCTGACCCAGGGATCAAACCCAGGCCTCCTGCATTGCAGGCAGATTCTTTACCACTGAGCTACCAGGGAACCCCACGGCCCCTAAGGTGCAGCCAAACATTGAATAAATAAGTTTAAAAGGTACCTGATTTTTTTGCCTTTCGTTCCTCTTTATGACACTGCAGATGATCACTGGCTGTTGAGACGACTATCACATGCCAGAGTTAGGACCTTGCAGGTCTAATAGGACAGAAATCTTATTTCTGTTTGGATGCCAGAGGTGGAAGGAATTTTACAATTAGTCTTCAAGATGGGCCTTTTGGGATTCTAATTTAAATAGTTGTTTCCAGAACTATCTCTGCCACTTGGCATACTTCCTGTCCCTGTTGTTCTGTCCAGTGGTGGGCACTATTTCCCATCCTCAAAATTCCCCTTGTCCATCCTTCAGCCCATTCCTTCTGAATCTCCAGCTCTGGCATTTCTGTCTTTGTTTTTTACACAATCTAGGTTTTCCAGCTCTTTATGCCTCTGCCCTGACTTCGTGGCTATACTTTTGTTCACTCTAGAAGTTTAGAGGTGGGAGAGTTCGAGATATTGATGAACTTGTGAAATGTCTTTGGGAATTCCACTGCTCTTGTTGTAAGGGAGCTGGCATAAAATCCTTGATGCCTTCTTGGGCTATGGAGTAATGTTTTCTTGTGGGATTGTTGTAATTTCTAGTCAGTTTTTCTCATTTTTCCCCCTTGTTTGCTCATTAATTTACCTGATAAGCTTCATGGACTGAACATGTAGTGGATCCTCCACCAGCCAGGCCCAAGTCAGGATATGTCCTGTGGTCCTTGTTCTCAGCAGCTTTCCTCATTTTGATTACAAGTGGACATTCTCAATGGAGGAATTCCAAGTGCACATTTAGAAAGAAATGTTCTTCTGTGAGAAATTATGGTGAAGGAATGGTTGGGAGATTCAAGTAGCACCAGTGGAAATTAGTGTCTATATTTTGCTTGCTTCTAGTCACATAAATTCATGTTGCAGCCCAGTGGTGGGCCAGGAACGGGGAGGCAGGGGAATTGAGCTCCTGGTAGGGCTTCCTCACCAAACTTCCTGTTGGGTGACATCTACTCCTCCAGGCTTCCTTTCTGTCATGGAAACACACAGCTCACCTGTTTGGTGGCTCCTCTGAGCCCTCTCAGAGTGGGTATAGTTAATACAGACGTTTTCTCTCTGGGCTGCATGTTTGATTTTAATCACATCAGTGTGGAGGCCCCAGCCCCAGGGATTACAGTTTCTGTGGTCTCGGATGAGGATTAGTCATTTGCATTTTTAGATCTTTTCAGTGTTTGGCTTATGACTTCCCTCCTAGCTCCACCAGCAAAATAAGCCATTCTTCCTTCTCCATCCCCAACACTCACCCCTGTCACCCCCCACATACACAACAGACACACTACACACACACACCACATAAACTTACATATTCCACAAGTATTTGTTGAGTTTCTAGAATGTTCCACCCTCTGGTGGCCAGTGGTCCTTGAATCCCCAGAGCTGTAGTTAAGCAGGCACGAGAAGTACCTGAGGAATCCTACTACCTGTGTGTCTCAGTTCAAATTTGGAGGAATTTTTGTTTCTGAATGCCTTGACCACTGCCATCGCCCAAGTTACTGCAGTGAAACAATGTCACTGAAAACAGAAAGAGAACGCTGGTTAAAAACGTTATTTCGACTGCATTAGGTTTTCTTTTAGTTTAAAGACAGTGACTACTTTATTGACTTCAGTCTTGTTTGCATTTGTTGACCATCTCTTGGAGTTATATTTTTATATAGGGTTTTTGTTCAAAAGAACTCTACCTGCCTGCTTTTGGAGGATGTTGTTTAAGTGGAAGACAGCTGTTCCCCTCCAGGCTCTTGGGGCTAAGCCAGCCTGGTCTTCTCAGGAACAGAACAAAGGCACACAGAATTTATGACACAGATGGATTTTTGTTTGATAAAAATCACTTATTACTGAATGAAAGAATGGCCCATTCTCTCCAGAAATATGAGCAGAGCATCTAGTGTGCCTTTAGAGCTTCCCACTTTATTGGTTTTGTTTTAACCATTATAATTGACGAAGTTGAGTTGTACCTCTTTTTCTGTGGTCAAACGTTCCCTGAAAATTTGTGCCTGAGAGAGTTTTCTGTAAATGACATGATTTCAAATTCAGTGTTCAAATGATTCAGAAATAATATTTGAAAGAATTGGCTAGATTTTCAGTATATATTTCTGGACTCCTCGTTGCTCCGTTGATCCATGTGTCTATCCCTAAGCTAACTCTGTCTGGATTCCTTTGGCTTTGTAGTAAGTTTTGAACTAGGGAGTGTAAACCATTCCACACTATTGACTTTCTCTAAATTGCTTTGACAGTTCTAGGTCTTTGCATTTCCATTAGTGTCAGCTTGTCAATTTCTACAAAAGAGATGGCTGGGATTTTGGTAGGAATTAGAGTGAATCTGTAGATAGTTTGGGGAGAAGTGCTATCTGATAATATTGAGTTTTCCTGTTTATGTATAAGAAACACAGTCATTCGTTTTGATATTTAATTTCTCTCAGAAATGTTTCATAGTTTTTAGCATATTGGTCTTGAATTTCCTTTGTTAATTTTTCTTAAGTGTTTTATTCTTTTTCAGTAAAAAGTCTAGGATGTATGGAGAGTTGATCTAGCCCTTCTCTGATGCCCATAAGTATTAATATATGTATAAATGAATCACTTTGCCATATATCTGAGTCATTGTAAATCAATATACTCAAATAAGAAAAAAGAGAAGTTGTACATAAATGTGGCCTATTTGAGAGTTACCTATTTATGTGGTCCAGCCTGGGTCTTGATTTCTTCATTACTAATGTGCAGAAGTAGACTTAATTTTCTCTGACTGTATTCTCGTAATGAATATATAGGGAAGAATTTTTTAAATGAAAGAAAATTAATATTATTGTTGTTGTTCAGTTGCTAAATCATGTCTGACTCTTTGTGACCCCATGGATTGTAGCACTCCAGGTTTCTCTGTCCTTCACTGTCTCCGAGTTTGCTCAAACTCATGTCCATTGAGTCTGTGATGCCATCCAACCATCCTTGGTTGCCCCCTTCTCCTCCTGCCCTCAGTCTTTCCCAGCATCAGGGTCTTCTCCAAAAAATAACTTGAGAAACCTTAATTTAATCAGACAAGGGGTGAGGGGGTGGTGGCCCAAGAGCACTGCTGTGTCTTTGACCTTCCCTGCATCTCTCCAGCTCTTTTCCTCACTAGGATGGGAAGACGCCCCCCCCCCCCCCCGCCCCGCCCCTTCTGAGAATGGCCCTGTTTTGCTAAGAGCCTCTCCTCTCATCTGTCACCTAGACCTGGACTGTCTCCCGGAAGCTCAAATGCAAGATCCCAAGGTGGTCGGGGATGTCCTCCGCCGTGCTGTCCCCTCTGGCCCGCCCCCTCCTCCCCGCTGTGCGGGGCCCTCCCCAGGCCTCTGTGAAAAGACAGAGGGTCAGAACTCCAGCAGCATCAGGACACGCTGGGCTGAAGGGGCTGGATCTCTGTCAGCATGAGGCAGGGAGGGTACGTAAACTTCTTCACACTTTAACATCCCTGAAGCCTTTCACTGTGCCTTCAGCAGCATCCTTTTCAGTATGGACGAACTCACCAGGGCCAGCACCACTCAGATGAACAGGGCTGAGCAATCAAGACCCTGGTTTGCTTTAATAGCTCGCCTGGTTGCTGCATAGGAGACCTTGTTCCCATGTTATGTCTTTCAGTTTGGAGGCCTTGACCTTTTTTTCCTTCTTTACAATAAGCCCAACACCTTGGTTTTAACCAAGGCCCCCCAGTTCCCTCTAAAAATAGTTTTCCAAGGTCTCCAAGATGTGAATGTAGGACGGGGAATCTAGAGTTCTGGTTAAATAGTGACAGAACACTCCGGAGGAAGCGTGATCTTACTCATCAGTCTGGTGAACTTTGGGCCAAGCCTCAGCCAAATTAACCAATCCCGTTGTGTTAGAGCTGGAAGCATCCCAAGAGATCATTTCATCTGTGGAAGTCAGAGCAGCAGCCCCAGGGAGATACTGAACCATGAAGAAGCTTAGCCCCAGCTCAGCCCAGCCCTGCAGAATATTTGCATTTGTAACAAGATCTCCAGGTTTTTTGATAAAAGTTTGAGAAGTTCTGCTTGAACTCTCTCTCTGCCCAGCTGAGCCCAGAATGAATTTCAAGTATCCCCTGCAGAGCTCAAGGGTAAGGATCACAACTGTGGATGCCAAGGGTCATCTTCTATTCATTCCACCTCAGGTCACATTCACTTTTCTCCGTAGCATCATTTTCATGTTGTTCGTCCTCATCACCGGGAGCTAGAGCATTTTTTCTCTCTTTGCCCACGCTGTGTGGTGCTTGCTGGTGGGGGGTGGGGGGGGGTGGGGTTGTGGGGTGGGGGACTGGTTTGGGGAAATGTGGAAGGCCCTGCATCTCCTGGGAGGCTTGTACTTTTTAAATTTCAGCCACTGTTGAGATTCTGCTCATTCCAGAGCCCAGTGGGTTCACTTCCCACATGTTTGATGCCCTGTTCTGTCCTTACCCACGTGGGGCTTGGTCGTATTCAACAAGGAAGCACTGGGCACGTGGGATGAAGAACCCAAGTCTCTGACCTCAAGCCCGTATTCTTTGTGTCACTTCCCTTGTGTTTGGAAATCACTTTGGGGAAAAGTACACGCCTTTCTGCTTCCCCCTGAGGAGCCGCCTGTTGGGGGGACCTGCCTCTTCTGCTTTTTCTTGGGACATCGGGTCACAGGAGAGTCTGGATCGCTGGCAGAGACGGCCAGCAAGCCACTGTAACAGAGGGACAGACTAGGAGTCTGCAGCGTGAGCGAGCCAAGGGAGAGGGGCTTAAGGCCAGAGAGAAAAGCCCTTGTTTACAGAAGCTACTGTGGGGCCAAGTGAACATCACGCTGGGGAATGGAGACCTTGACAAGGGCCTTTTGAGTGATTTAAGGAGTAGAATCTGAACTGAAGTTGAGTGAAGAGCCAGTGTGAGGCCAGGAACTGGAGACAGTGACCACCACTACTCGCATATACATCCTTGATTCGGTAACAGCTTAAAAAAAAAAAAAAATAAGAAAAGTGATCACATTAAGTGTATGTATTCCAGGTGGAGCTAGTGGTAAAGAACCTGTCTGCCAGTGCAGAAGATGTAAGAAACGCGGGTTCAATCCCTGGGTCGGGAAGATCCGCTGGAGGAGAGCCTGGCTACCCACTCTAATATTCTTGCCCAGAGAACCGCTATGAACAGAGGGGCCTGGCGGAGTCAGACATGACTAAAGGGACTTAAAACACACCTTCTAGATAAAGAGGCAGCCCAATCGCTACTAGTACTATTGTTTTTTTCAGTTTACCATTGAAAAAATAATGGTGCTAGAACTCAGAAAATGCAGTGTTATCAACCCCAGTGAGGTCAATACCAAGATAACATGACTCTGGACTTTTGATTGGGGTGTTTACCCTGGTTATCAAGTCTATTTGTCTATTGTTGGCCTTAGGTGGAACATATGGCAACTGCTTTTGTTGTTTGTAAGCCGACCCTCTAGGTATGTTCTGGAATAAATGGAATTGTAATCTGGTGGGTGCAACCTACTTGGGGTCATTGTTCTGGTGTGAGAGATGGTGACTCATTGGGCGTCTCCACAGCCAAGTGGTTTGACCAGAGGTCCATGCGTGCTCCTGAGGACAGCCCTTGATTGACACATCCAGGAGGCACATCCAGAACCAGATACGTAATTTTAAGAGAGTCGATGAGAAATGAAAGTTTGGGGGGTCCTTGTTTAAATGACGAAAAACTTCCAAACAGTTTTGACAGAGCTTTAAACCAAGGGCGACTGCACACCCATGAAGTAGCCATTGGCACATAAAGAGAATGCCAAAACTTTAAGCATAAACAATTGAAATCTATGTGATAGAGCTCAGAGATGGCAGACAAAGCAGGGGAAAATTACTAAGACTACTAAGACCTTGAAGGGTTTGTGGAAAAGTTGGTGGTCTTTGGAAACAATGGCTAGTCAGAAAATGTTAAATTAATTGATGTTTTTAGGTATTTAAGCAAATAATATAAACATTGCAGACATGATCAATGATACAAGCAAAATATAACTTCATTTTCATTCTGCAGAGTTGTTCATTTTCCCACTCAAAAGCTGCACTTGTATTTTGATTTTAAGCTGAATTCACTGACTCAATGGACACAAATTTGAGCAAATTCCAGGAGATAGTGAAGGACAGGGAAGCCTGGTGTGCTGCAGTCCATGGGGTTGCAAAGAGTCAGACTTGACTTATCGACTGAACAACAAAATAAGCTGAATTCCCTCCTGTAAGAATTTGGAAGGAGGGGAAAAGGCAGTGCCTTCTCAGGGTAATAAGAATGATTTGAAATTAAAAAATAACCATGAATGTTGAGGTGCTTTTGTGCTTTGCCTGTGTGCAATCACGATTTTGATCAGAATAGAGCTTTTTAATTGCTGCCCTTCAATTTCAGTTTTGTGGCAACAAAGGAGAAAACCTCTTAATGAATGAATTGTAGCTATGGTCTCTTCTACTAAACTTGGGTGTTGAATAAAAACTCTGGGTGTCATCAAACAACAGCATTAAGGAACCTGTGTGGGAGGAGGAGGCAGTCCTGATAAATTGTTATTTTCTACAGACAGTATTCCGGCCAAGGTCTTCATGGCTTGTTTATCTTACAGTGAGAAATTCTGCCTTTATCAAGGACACCTCCAGCCCATTGCCATGGAAATGGACACTGGAAAACTCTTCCAAGGCCTTTTGCCCACCACCCACTCTGGGTTTTCTGAGATTAGATTTCTTTTCATCTCCCCATGTGAGAAAAAAAAGTTAAGGGTGTTAAATGCCAAACTCCCAGGGGCTGGGGTTTGACTTCTCTTTCAAGACCCTGTGAGGTATTTCTCTCTGTCTCCCATCTATTTTTTTTCCCCAGTGTGCTGGAAAGGGCCTTGGAATCTCTAGAATATTTTAATACTTTTTGTAACAGCCATCAGTGATTAAATTGTTTGTCGTTTTTCAGTCACTAAGTTGTATCTGACTCTATGTGATCCCCGTGGATTGCAGCATGCCAGGCTTCCCTGTCCTTCTTTATCTCCCAGAGTTTGCTAAGATTCATGTTCATCCAGTCGGTGATGCTATCTAACCATCTTATTCTCTGTGTCCTCTTTTCCTTTTGCCTTTATCAGTCTTTCCCAGCATCAGAGTCTTTTTCCAATGGGTCGGCTCTTCCCACCAGGTGGCCAAAGGATTGGAGCTTCAACGTCAGTACTTCCAATGAATATTCAGGGTTGATTTCCCTTAGGATTGACTGGTTTTATCTCCTTGCTGTCCAAGGGACTGTCAAGAATCTTCTCCAGCACTACAATTCAAAAGCATCAGTTCTTTGGCACTCAGCCTTCTTTATGGTCCAACTCTCATATCTGTACTGACTACTGGAAAAATAATAGCTTTGACTATCTGAAACTTTGTTGGCAAAGTGATGTCTCTGCTTTTGAATACACTGTCTAGGTTTGTTGTAGCTTTTCTTCCAAGGAGCAAGCATCTTTTAATTTCCTGGCTGCAGTCACTGTCCGCAGTGATTTTGGAGCCCAGGAAAATAAAATCTGTTACTACTTCCACTTTTTCCTTTCTGTTTGCCATGAAGTCATGGGACCAGATGCTGTGATCTTAGTTTTTTCAATGTTGAATTTGAAGCCAACTTTTTCAAAATTCTCCTCTTTCCCCTTCATCAAGAGACTCTTTAGTTCCTCTTCACTTTCTACCATTAGAGTGTTATCATCTGCATATCTGAGGTTATTGATATTTTTTCCAGCAATCTTGATTCCTGCCTGTGATTCATCCAGCCCAGCATTTCACTTGATGTACTCCGATAGAAGTTAAATAAGCAGGGTGACAATAAACAGCCTTGTCATACTCCTTTCCTAATTTTGAACCAGTTAGCTGTCCCGCATTCAATTCTAACTGTTGCTTCTTGACACACATGCAGGTTTCTCAGGAGACAGACTGTGAAGAAAGAGAGTTAAAAAGCTGAGTCTAGTATCTGTCATACAGAGTGAAGTCAGAAAGAGAAAAAATACTGTATATTAACTCATATATGTGGAGTCTAGAAGAATGGTGCTGATGGTGGTATTTGCAGGGTATGAATAGAGACGCAGATGTAGAGAATGGATTTGTGGACATGAAGGAGGGGGAGGGTGGGAAGAACTGGGAGAGTAGCACTGACATATATACACCACCATGTGTAAAATGGCTAGCTAGCAGGAAGCTTCGGTCTAGAACAGGGAGCTCAGCTCGGTCCTCTGTGATGCCCTAGAGGGGGTTGAGGGGGGTGGTGGGAGGGAGGCTTTAGAGGGAGGGGATGTATGTGTGTATATAGCTGACTCACTTTGTTGTACATCAGAAACCAACACGACATCGTAAAGCAACTATACTCCAATTAAAAAATAATTAAAAAAAACTGCTGGTGAGTGAGAAGGAATTTATTTCATGCTTGATGGGTTTGGCGTTATGAAGTCTTTAGCCACTGGTTAAATATAGGATGAAAAAATGAATCCATTGTGTGTCCCGACTGAGGGCAAAAGTATGAATCACGGTAACATTAGATAAAGTAAATAATGTCTCCCGACAAATGTGTACGGTTGTCTCATGCATTAAGTGCACGGCCAGGTGATGGGAAACCGTGATCCATGTGCCAGCTACAGTCCTCGTTCTGCTTTTGATTTTTATGTGTAAATCAAGCTTTTATTCTTGGTGGATTCTTGATCCCAATGCCCTTTCTCACCCTTTAGTTTCCTATTTCTCCTCCTACTTGAAGCTCATGTTAGTTGTTCTTTATTGAAATATTTCAATAGTCTTTTGTTAGTGTATTTAATGCTAGGTTTTTAAAATTAGTTTTTATTGGAGTCTAGTTGCTTTACAATGTTGGGCTACTTTCTGCTCTACAGCCAAGTGAATCAGCTCTAGGTATGTATGTGCTATGCTTGCTTAGTCACCCAGTCACGTCTGACTCTTTGCAACCCAGTAGACTGTAGCCCGCCAGGCACCTCTGTCCATGGGGATTTTCCAGCAAGAATACTGGAGTGAGTTACCATGCCCTCCTCCAGGGGATCTTCCCAACCCAGGGACGGAACCCAGGTCTCCCCCATTGCAGGCAGATTCTTTACCAGCTGAGCCACCAGGGCAGCCTTGACGTATATATATATTCCTTCTTTGTTGGATTTCCTTCCCATTTGGGTCACCCCAGACCATTGAGTAGAGTTCTCTGAGCTCTGAAATACTAAAGTATTTTGGTAGTCTTTGAAAACATTCAGCAACCTGAGGAATTTTTTAAAATTCTTTTTCAAACATGCTTCCTCCAGTGCAGATTTCCAGCTTTCTTTCATCCTCTCATGGCTGTGGTCATAGACAGTGAGGAATAATAATTATTCTAGAACTATGGAATGAGAGCAAATGTAGTAAGTAAAGAATAAGTTTTAGTGAATTTTTCCCCCTAAACATGAGCTTATGTGAGAAGAAAGATTTAGTTTTAATGAAAGGCAAATGCACCACTACAGATTTTTGAAATTAGTCAGTTCAAGGCGTTTCTACACAATCATGCTAACGAAGGGGTTTCTCTTTCTTTTGATTAGGAGTGTCTTTACAATACCAACCAGATGAAGAAGGACCCATCTGCCAGTGCAGAAGACATGGGTTTGATCCCTGGGTCGGGAAGATCCCCTGGAGGAGGAAATGGCAACCCTCTCCAGTATTCTTGCCTGGGAAATCCCACAAACAGAGGAGCCTGGCGGGCTACAGCCCAAGGGGTCACAAAGAGTCGGATATGACTGAGCAATTGAGCACGCACGCGGGTGCTCTAAATCCTGTGTAGTGCAAGAGCAACCTGTTGTTGGTTCCTACAATTAAGATATTATTCACCGAAGTTATGGTGATATTCACACAGCTTAAACTTCTTTTTCTCAATGACTCAGTATAGGCTCCTGATGGAGAAGCAGGTGCCCTCCTGACCCCCACTCCCTCCATAATTCAAGGCCCTTGCAGGTCAGGGTGGGGGGAGCTCCGAGCAGGAAGCTTGGGCAGTTCTCTTGATGTCTCGCAACTGAAGGGGGAGGAAAAACAGAGAAAGTGAGAACACTTTTAGAGTTAGCTGGTAAAGGATTTGTTGACAGAGAAATGCATTGTTAACTAAGTTCCTGTGACCTTTTTTCTTCTCCTCGCTTGGCTGGTCTGTGGGAAGGGAATGGAGAGGGTTGATTGTATTGCAAATCTAAATGCACAGACATGACCCAGAGCCTAGAAAACTCCGTTGCAGCTCTTTAGATGTGACTCCACAGTTTCAAACTTATTGTATTTTAACTTGTCAGTTCATAATATACATTCAAACCAGATTACTAGAATATTGTGGTCATAAAGGAAGGAGAAAATTAATATTTACCTCAGTACCAAAAATAATAAGTATCAGCTTCTCCCCCCATGTAAGTAGCATTGCCAAGAATTACATGTTACTTTAAGAACTAGATCATTTTATTGCATAAAATATGTGTTTTTACTACTGGTTGATAAAAAGAATAAATTGAGGAGCTGCATAATTAAACATAAAAGTACATCTGTTTTATTCATTAAGCCTTTTTAATTAAGAAATCCCAAAAGCATGTGATAAAAATGACCAACTTTAAGTTAAAAATGAAAAACATGTTTTATACCTAGTATACTATGTAAGTCTGTTATGTTTCAGAATTGAGTATTACTCTAGAATACAATATTCCATGACTGTTTTCTGTTGAGAAACTAAGAGTTTATTGATTTGATTAGGGTCATTCTCCTAGGATAGAACTGCTAATTTGTTGTTTTTCAGTAGCTCAGTTGTGTCCAACTCTTTGTAACCCCATGAACTGTAGTCTGCCAGGCTCTTCTGTCCATGGGATTTTCCAGGCAAGAATACTGGAGAGGGTGGCCATTTCCTCCTCCAGAAAATCTTCCCAGATCGGAGATTGAACCCACGCCTCCTGCATTGGCGGCTGGATTCTTTACCACTGCGCCACCAGAGGAGCCTGTAGAACTGCTAGGGTAGCTCTGTTTTATGTGGGAAGTCTTTGGAAGACTACCTAGTGAGTTATTATTATTATTTTTTATTAATAGATGCATGGTGAGGTGGGTTTTTTTTTTTTTTTTTAATGTACTTGGGCTTCCCAGGTGGCACTAGTGGTAAAGAACCCTTTTCCCTTTGGTGACCATAAATTGGCCATCTCCTTCTGTGGCTCAGATGGCAAAAGAATCCACCTGCCAAAACGTAGGAGACCCAGGTTCGATCCCTGGGTTAAGAAGATCCCCTGGAGAAGAGAATGGCAACCCACTCCATTATTCTTGCCTGGAGAATGCTATGGACAGAGGAGGCTGTTAGGGCTTCTACACAGACTGTAGGGCTACAGTCCATGGGGTTGCAAAGAGCCAGACATGGCTGAGTGACTAATACTTCTGCTTCCCCAGCAGAGTGAGATGCAGTGATGTGACCTGTGGTTTCAACTGGCTGATCTGATCCAGTGACTTTGACTTTCAGGCCTGTTCCCTGCCATCCTCAACCTTGCCAGCAATGCACACATCAGCACCAACGCGACCTGTGGGGAGAAGGGGCCAGAGACGTACTGCAAGCTGGTGGAGCATGTGCCTGGGCGGGCCGTGCGCAATGCCCAGTGCCGGGTCTGCGATGGCAGCAGCGCCAACCCCAAAGGCAAGTGGGGCCCCTGTAGGAACGTACCCCTTCCTAAACGATTACTGGAGACTTCTGTTAGGAAGCCGTGGGCCTGTGTTCTCCTTACTGCTGTTCATTTCCACTGTATTACAGTTTAGGGTTAAAAACCTTAAACCACAATCTGAGAGCATAGTGGGTTTTTGTTTTCCTTCAACAGAACGGCATCCGATATCCAACGCCATCGACGGCACCAATAACTGGTGGCAGAGTCCTAGTATCCAGAACGGGAGAGAGTACCACTGGGTCACGATCACGCTGGACCTGAGGCAGGTGGGTGAGGCTGGAGGCACTGCAGGACACGGTGGGTGGCTGGGTTGTAATCTCACGTTGTTGTTTAGTCGCTAAGTCGTGTCTGACTGTGACCCCATGGACCACAGCACACAAGACTTCCCTGACCTTCACCATCTCCTGGAGTTTGCTCAAACTCATGTCCATTGAGTCAGTGATGCCATCCAACCATCTCATTCTCTGTCGCCTTCTTCTCCTCCTGCCCTCACTCTTTCCCAGCATCAGGGTCTTTTCCAATGAACTGGCACCTTGCATCAGGTGGCCAAAATATTGGCACTTCAGCTTCAGTATCAGTCCTTCCAATGAATATTCAGGGCTGATTTCCTTTAGGATTGACTGGTTTCATCTCCTTGCTGTCCAAATGACTCTCAAGAGTCTTCTCTAGCACCACAGTTTGAAAGCATCAATTCTTCAGTGCTCAGCCTTCTTTATGGTCCAAGATTCACATCTATTCACGACTACTGGAAAAATCATAGCTTTGACTATCTGGACCTTTGTCAGCAAAGTGATGTCTCTGCTTTTTAATATGCTGTCTATGTTTGTTACAGCTTTTCTTCCAAGGAGCAAGTGTCTTTTAAATGCTTTTTTATACACAGGGAAAGTCCATTTGTTTCCTAACATGTTTACATCCTGGTCTCACTGTTTTTCCACTTGGTAGATTTGAGTGAAACACAGAGTTTGTCCTTGGTACTGGTTCTTGTCACATTTATCATGCCCAGGGATCCTTGGGGTGATGAGTGGAATTGTTCCCATGTGGTTTGATTTTCTTAGACACTGTGTCAGGGTGCTGATCATCCATCCACCTGTGATTCCTTGACGAGTGGTACCCAGTGTCCACACACACGCAGCTGGTGGGCACACAAAACACATGCATTTGCTGCCTTTCAAGCTGATTATCTTGCTGTTTTCACCGTGCAGCTCTAGTAAAGGGTTCTGTGTAGAAAATAAGGCTTGGAAACAGAAGGAGATGGCATTAAACATCTGGACTCTGTGATGCTGTGTGCAAGAACTGTGAGCACCTGGGGTTGCCCAGCGCTCGGTGAGGAAGCCTTCAGCACCAGCTGAGAAAGGGAGGGTTTAATTGGCTTAGATCACATGTGTACCTCCCTAGCTTTGCTCAAGACCACATAGGAGAATGGAGAGAAATACGATATGAGCCCTGGTTGCCCCAAATATTTCCAGGGAAAGGAAGGAAAAGGAAAGAAATCTTGACTGAAAGGGATGCAAAAGAAAGGTGGCAGCTTTTGTCATATTTCTATTTCAGTTCTCTGAAAAAGCCATAACATAGCCTTCTTACTTATTTCCATTCTGTTCCTCTTGGGTCAGAACTCATCAGTATCATGGGAAATATGCAATGAAAGAGACAACTCATTCAAAAGGTGTACAGTATGAATTTTGGAGATTTCATGAAGAAGAATCATAATTTTTTGAATGAAAGTGAAACGTGAAGGTGTTAGTCGCTCTATTGTGTCCAACTGTTTGTAATCTCATGGACTGTAGCCCAAAGACTCCTCTGTCCTTGGAACTCTCCAGGCAAGAATACTGGAGTGGGGAGCTATTCCCTTCTTCAGGGGATATTCCCGACTCAGGGCTCGAACCTGCATCTCCTGCATTGCAGGAAATTCTTTACCATCTGAGCCACCAGGGAAATCACAAAGTACGCAGAATTTTAAGTAAAAACAAGACAATACTGTGTATGTTCACATATAAGGAACTTTTGAGCTCTAATCATAATGGTAAATGGGGTAGTAAGATGTGAAGCTAAGGAAACATTTTCCAAGTTCAGGTTCATAGAATCACGTAACTAAAATAATACATCTGGGCGTTTTCAGCCACAAATCCTAAATTAATATGACATGCCTTTGCCTTTTCAAATCCACCTAAAGAAAAAGAGCAAAAATCCCCTTTTTGCCTTGGCTTTTTTTTTTTTTTTTGTCTTTGTTTCAGTGGTAAGGATGCTTCTGCAGGAAATGTTGGTTTTCTCATCATCTTTTCAATGTATTTTCCTTCTTTGAGGGAAAAAAGTACAACATTTTCGTTATTAGGAATGTGATACTATGTGAGTTTGGCCAAATTAACAGCTGGACATTTTACAGAGAGACTTCAAATCCCAAGTTCCATTGCTATTTATCTTGCAATTTGTCGATCTTGGCTTCTTCTAACAAGAGAGCTTCTGCCATAAGTTGGACTGAATCAGCTTGAGGAATTCAGGGGCCTCAGTTTTAAGTCTTTAAGTCTTATTCACACCGAGTCATGGACAGAGTTATATAGGCTTCTAGGGCTTCCCAGGTGGCGCTAGTGGTAAGGAACCTGCCTGCCAGTTGATCCCTGAGTCGGGAATATCCCCTGGAGTAGGAAATGGCAACCCATTCCAGTATTCTTGCCTGGAGAATTCCATGGACAGAGGAGCCTGGCGGGCTATGGTCCATGGAGTTGCAAAGAGTCGTACATGACTGAAGTGACTTAGCACAGTACGGCAGGTAAATTCTATTGTTTTAGATAAGCTTCTAAATTAAGATAATTTTAAATAACAAAATACGCAGAATTTTCTTCACCTTTTGCAGAATATAAAATTCTACTGTGCTTTAAGTTTTTTTAAAAAAGTTCAGATGGTTATATCTGAGCAAACCTTTCTCAGATATATTTATATATTGAGTATTTTTATTGTGAAATATTTTGAATATGTAGCAAATGTATTATTGTGACATACATATAACCATCCCCAAGATTCAGGGATTTTTAAACATTTTGCCACATTGGGAACACTTTCCAAGTGAATTGCAGTCATGGTGACATTGGACCAATGCAAGGTTTTTTGTATCTTAAGAAAATAGGGCATTTGTTAGAAATAGGCACTGTGCCATTAGCTAACAAAGCTGACAGCAATGTCCCAGTAACTATTTCTTCACTGAGATCCAGTTGTCCCAATTTAATCACTGATGTCTTTTATAGGTTTTGTTTTTCAAACCAGGATCAATAAAGAACACACATTGCATTTGATTACTATGCTTCTTAAACCTCTTCTAACCTGAATTGTTCTCCCTTTTGTGGCGGGGGTGGGGGGGGGTGGCTTCCCAGGTGTTACTAGTGGTAAAGAACCTACCTGTCAATGCAGGAGACACAGGAGATGCGGTTTCAGTCCTTGGGTAAGGAAGATCCTCTGAAGGAGGGCATAGCAACCCACTCCAGTATTCTTGCCTAGAGAATCCCATGGATAGCGGAGCCTGGCGGGCTACCATCCATGGGGTTGCAAAGAGTCAGACATGTCTGAAGCAACTTAGCATGCACACACTGTTTTTAAAAACTGATACTCAGTTTTTTAAAACACAAGGCTTTTTGTTTTGTAGAATATCCCATGTTCTGGATTTGTCAGGTGGTTTCTTTGTGATTTTTAACATGTTCCTTTATGTCCTTTATTTCTCATGAACTAAACTCAGCTATAAGACTTGATTACATTCCAGTGAAGTATTTTTGGCCAGAACCCATGCTTGGCAATCCTGGCTGCTCTGTTGCATCCAGGGCTTGTTTTCTTATGAGACGCAAGGCTATCTTTGGGTCCCAATGAGGTATTGGCAGCTGGATCACTCCTTTGTCATACTGTCTCCTTTCTTTCCCATCTCTCATCCTTGTTTCCTGGGTCTCATTGACACATAACTCTTAGAACGTGAAAGTGGTTACACCTTCTGATGACTTTCCCATTGTCAAAGTCTATATGTTTCTCTGTCAGGCCAGCTATTCACCAGCTGCTAGTTAATTTCTAGATTATACACCCCATCTGGGCAGGGACCACAGCTGTCTGCTTCCTCTTTTCTTCATCCTCTTTCTCTCCCTTCCTTGTTAATGTTTAGAGAGGCTTGTCTTGCGTGCCCAGACATCAGCAGAGTTGAGGCAGTGAGTGTGGAATCACTGTGAACCAGTGCTTTATTTTTGCCTTCCTTTTTTTTGGTTCACAACCAGATTAAAAGATAACCAGTCATCAGCTATAACCCATCAACTGCTTTGTTTCCCTTCTGTAAAAATGTAAGGTCTGAAGTACAGGTTTTAAAGTAAAATTAGGCAGACCTTAATGTTGTCAAGAATCATAGCAACTTCATGTTGTAAATGTGTTCATGTAACTTAAATATGTCACCTCCAAGGTTTTATGACCAAATCAGTCAGCTACATTCTATTGGCAAATGCCAAAGACATTGATCCTGTTCCTGACTTTCTAGTTGATGACAGCTGTAGAAATTATGGCATTTTTAGCTTCTGTATACAATGTTTGGTTACCTGAAAGATAAACTGAAGGAAAGATAGAAAGTTGTATTATCAGAAAGTCCATAAATGTTGTTTGGTTTGTCGTAAGATTTAACTATGGAGTGTTTGCTTTAGTAACATATTACAGGAGGAACGATTCAATTTATTTTTTCACTTGTTTAAAATAATGTATGTGATTCATTTCTTTCATTGATTCACTGTATGTTAGAATTTACACTGTTAGATACTTAGCAATGTCTTACTTAAAAAGAAAATAATCTGTGGGAACTGTTTTAAGAAAAAACTGATGAGTCACTTAACAAATGTAAAACTAACATATACACGGATGGTGTCCTGGAGAAGGAAATGGCAACCCACTCCAGTATTCTTGCCTAGAGAATTCCATAGACAGAGGAGCCTGGCAGGCTACAGTCCATGGCCTCGGAAGAGTCGGACATGACTTAGCGACTAAACCACCACCACATGGATGGTGTCCAGTCATAAACTATTGCTCACTGTCCAGTGACTTAAGAATATGTTCCATGGTGTTTTACCACTGACACAAGCCAGGGATCCTTTGTGATAACTTAAAAATTGAAAGATATCATTCTGAGAGACGGAGCATGCACATTTGATAAATCTTGAATTTTATGACTGTCAGCATTTACTTGTTAATTATGTGAAACTGTATATATTCTATTAAACATATTTAAATGTATTCCTATGGTAGTTTTCAACTGAATAACTCAAGGGTTTCCAGTTTGAGATACTCTATGTTAGGATGCTGGGCAAATGAAAAGATGCTCAACATCTTTTGACACTGTGGAAATGAAAATCCACAATGAGATCACTTCATACCCATCAACATGGCTGTTATAAAAAAAAAAAAAACAACAGAAAATAAGGGTTGGTGAGGGTATGGAGAAGTTAGAACCCTTGTGCAGGGATGGTTAGAAACGTCAAATGGTGCAATACTATGGAAAACAGTATGGTGGCTTCCTTAAACATAGCATTTCCGTATGATCCAGAAATTCCACTACTAGGTATATCCTCAAAGGAATTGAAAGTAGGAATTCAAAATGATGTTATATTAAAACACCCATGTGTTATAGCAGCCTATTCACAATAGCTGGAAGGTAGAAGGAACCAGGTGTCTATCAACATTGAACAGATGAACAAAAGGTGGTCTCTACATTGAATGGATCCTTTTGCCTTAAAAAGGAAGCATTTGTTATATACATGCAGCAATGTGGGTGGACCTTGAAAACATGCTAAGTGAAATTAGCATTTTTATTATGTATTCCTCTGGGCAGGGTGTCCTGCAACACCCTCACCCTGAACTGGCTCGTGGGACCCTCATAATCACACAGTGAATCTGGTTCCCCATTAGCTCCTTTTGACAAATGATGGAACTGAGGCTTAGTTGAATTTATTCAAGAGTAGAACTCATGCCCGTCTGCATTCTTGGATGATATAGTCCTGCTAGCTGAGGTTTGTGACAAATGTGTATGTGTCCTGATGTTTTATTTAACTTTATAGCACGATCAGTTCCCAGTATAACTAAAATCATTATGAATCATTTTAAAGCTCCGCTAACATCTTGTTCTAGGGCTTACCCATCATTTGCACAACAGTTTATGCCTGACACTTTGGTTGCTTTTCTGTTATAGGTAATAACTTGAGGTTTCAGTGAAAAAGGATTACATGCCAGGAAAGGAGTGCAATGTGTACAGATCATTTCCAAGGCTCAGAATGCACGTTTCTAGTTAGTTTTGAGTATTTCTTTCAAAGGAAATATGCACTGCCTGTGTGTAGAGGAATCTATGAAAGTTAAAAAAAAAAAGTGAAAGTGAAGTTGCTCAGTCGTGTCTGACTCTTTATGACCCCATGGACTGTAGCCTACCAGGCTCCTCTGTCCGTGGAATTTCCCAGGCAAGAGAACTGGAGTGGGTTGCCATTTCCTTCTCCAGAGGATCTTCCTGACCCAGGGATTGAACCTGGGTCTCCCACATTGTCGGCAAACTCTTTTACCATCTGAGCCACCAGGGAAGTCACTAGAAGAATCTATACCTATATTCATATATACAGTCATAGGTAAGGAATCCATATACAGTATATAGATTGTTTAGTACATGTAGTACATAATCTATATATATAATTAAGTATTATAAAATTTAGAATAGTATAGAGTTTAGTAATAGTGTATGTAGAATATATACAGTATATTATCTGTATACCATATAGAATCTATTACTGTTGTTCAGTTGCTAAGTCATGTCTGACTCTTTGAGACCCCATGGACTGTGGTATGCCAGGCTTCCCTGTCCTCCTCTATCTCCTGGAGTTTGCTCAAGGTCATATCCATTGAGTTGGTGATGCCATCTAACCATCTTACCCTGTGCCACCCTTTTCTTCTTTTGCCTTCAATCCTTTTGCCTCCCTTTGCCTTCAGTCTATTAATACATATACATGAATGTTCAACCTATATATTGTATACTTATATACTATGTGTGTATATATATGTGTGTGTGTATATTGTTGTCGTTCAGTCACTAAGTCATGTCTGACTGTTTGTGACCCCACGGACTGCTGCATGTGAGGCTTCCCTGTCCTTCACTGTCTCCCAGAGTTTGTTCAAACTCATGTCCATAGAGTTGGTGATGCCATCCAACCATCTCATACACAAACACACACATACACAAACACATGTACATATATCTACACAGATATAGGTTATAGACTCTACGGCATTTTTTCTTGTCTGTATTACTTCATCTCTGATAATCTTGGAGAGGAGACGGCCCCTCTTTGGGGATGACGAGATAGCAGTGCAGAGTGTGGTCCACTGACTTGCCCAGAGTCACATGGCTGTAGCAGCTGCCCCTGGGGCTGGACACTGTGACTTCCATCTCCTTCCACACCATCCAGGTAGTCTCCCCTCCTTTGTTCTGGTCTCCCACAATTGTTCCCTCTCTGTTATGGTTTCCCGGGGAGACTGGCAGGCACTCAGACAACTTCCCCCTGCCTTGGGAGTGTCTGGGTTCTTCTTAAACCCCTCTTCCTTTGCTACCCAGCAGGGTCCTATCCCCTGGGCATGGGGCGGAGTATCAACGCTCCTTGCATGGTAAATCTGGGTGCACCCTAATATATTTTTGGTCAAGAAGCAGGAAAATGCATCAATGTTTAGTAATCTCCTTTTAAAATGTTTCAAACTGGGCAAAATTTTCACTGGGAGTGGCCCGATTTGTGAGTAAAAATGTGTAATATCCCTTTAGAAGACAAAGTGTGTTTCCTAAAAAGAGGAAACATTTTCTATGGCATTGAAGATAAAGGCTGCTTTTTGAAGCAGTGCTTTATACTCTGTGTAGGTTTAATTAGGAAGTAGCACTTTGTTGTGGGAACATAATCACAGAAGGGCCTTTGTTTTATGCAAACCTTTAGACAAGAGCTGCTTGTGTGCTGGGTTTTATAAAACCTCATTAATCTGGATGTCTTCTGTTGTTTTTTTCCCCCCCAAATTTCTGAAAAATTGGCAAGAGCTGGATTGAGGTCTATCATTGTATCATCCAAATGTAAAGTGTTTGCTAAGCACATTGACAGGTGAACAAGAAAAGAACAGGCAAATTTCACATTCTTAAGACTGAAAATCTTGAAAGACTTTTAGAACAAGAGTTGCATGTAAATTGAAACTTCTCATTATGAATGAGTCTTGGGTGTTTGTTAAAACAGGTCAGGCAGAAATTCCTCCCGGAGATCCTGGTCGAAATGACCAATGGCTGTGTATTTGCATCTATTCAAAATGATTTTATTTCAGTTTTGTATTACTTCACATGGGTCTCAACTGATTTCAAATACTAAGTTTTTCTTGAGTTTGTTTGGCAAAATGAATAGATTGGAAGAAACCAAGTCCCTCATTATGAGTTGGAAGTAAGCCACGAGAAATTCTTGTCCTTCAGACGTTTTTATCTCTTTCGTCCTGTTCTCCGTGAAGCTGCTAGTCTCAGAGATATGTCTGTCTTTTGTTTTCACATTTTTATTATCTCATTTTGTTTTCTCCTCCACAGCGTCTCTTCCAGTTATCTACTGCTGTGTGAGAGACCACTGCCAAACGTTATGGCTTGAAGCAACATTCATTTTATGTCTTTCTGGGATTGTTTCTGGGGGTCAAGGTTTTGGGAAGACTGTGAGTGGGTGTGTCTCAGGCTGCAGTCCATTGCCAGGGGAGCAGCTGGAGCAGGTGGTCTGGAGGAGGGGCCCCTGGGCAGCTGGGGGTAGGGTCTGGGCAGCTAAGGGAGGGGTGCTAGGGTAGCTGGGGAGGGGTCTGGGCATCTGGAGGAGGGGCCCTGGGGCAGTTGGAGGGGGTGTCTGGGAAGCTAGGGAGGGGTCTGGGCAGCTGGGGAGGCAGCACTGGGGCAGCTGGGGGGCGGGCTGGCCAAGGCTCTCCCTTCATCTGGTCTCGGGGCTCCTCCTTGTGACCTCTGCTTGTGGGCTAGGGGCTTCCTCACAGCATGGCAGCCCTAAGGCAGGTTGTGAGTGGGCAGTTCAGGGTTCCAGCACAGGTGTTCCAGAGAAATCGACAGAAGTTTCATCCCTTGAGGACCCGGCCCTAGTGTCACTCAGCATCTCCCTCTTTGCTCTGTGGACCTGAAGTTGGCCGAGATTCAAGTGGAGGAAACACACGGCAACCCCAGCCTTTCACAGGAAGAGGGATGACAACTCTGAGACGTCTCTGAACCCCTACTGCCTCACGCTTCCGAAAAGAGGCTTCTCTCTGCCCATCTCCCATAGCTTACCTTTTAGGGACTGTGCCTTTATATTTAGGTGACATAAAGAGCTGTAGGACCAAGTGGAGATACAGACATTGCTCCTTAAATTGTTCAGTGTTAATGACAAGTGAGCTGAATTTGTTGTTATTCAGTCACTAAGTCGTGTCTGACTCTTTGTGATCCCATAGACTGCAGTACCTCAGGCTCCTCTGTAATCCAGTATCTCCTGGAGTTTATTCTAACTCAGGTCCATTGGGTTGGTGATGCCATCCAACCACCTCATTCTCTGCTGCCATCTCCTCCTTTGGCCTTCAGTCAAAAGACTGAAGACCCACATCAGGGTCTTTTCCAGTGAGTCAGCTCTTTGCATCAGGTGGCCAAAGTATTGGAGCTTCAGCTTCAGCATCAGTCCTTTCAAAGAATATTCAGGGTTGATTTCTTTTATGATTGACTGGTTTGATCTCCTTGCTATCCAAGGGATTCTCGAGTTTTCTCCAGCACCACAGTTCAAAAACATCAATTCTTCAGTGCTCAGCTTTCTTTATGGTCCAACTCTCACATCTGTACATGACTACTGGAAAAACCATAGCTTTGACTATCTGGACCATTGTTGACAGAGTGATGTCTCTGCTTTTTAATACATGAACATAATTGAGGGCATATGTGGAGTTTCCTTTCCTGACAAGATTTATTTTTAAGCTTTATCTGATGTGTGTCATCAATGGTGGTTTGCCAAATAGTCAAGCGTAACCATTTTTCCAGTTAGCACAACTTAGTTTACCAAAGCTCCCCCCATTTTTCTTTTCCTGATTTAAATGGCAGAGTGTTGGCTGTACTGTTAGGCTTGCTTGCTCTACAGGGCTTCTTAGATCAGCCTTGGGAGGATTTTGGAAAGTGAGTGAAGAGAATTTTGCAGGACTCTGTCAAAATATACTTTCCTATCTCCAACTGTTTTGGCTTCAAAATAAAGCTTTTTGTATATTTATGGAAAGAAAGGGAGGTCTGTTCTGGAATTATTTCTTCCTGTTATAGTAAAGCTAGAAAAAAAAAAGATGTTTTAATTTCTGAAGAAATTTTTCTTTGAAAAATACATTTTGGAATCCATTCCTGTGTTTGCTTTTAACTTTTTTTTTTCCTGCTTTTTACTTAGCAATGTATTCAAATGGTAACATCTAACATCTTCATCTTTAAAAGGAAATCTGTAGCAAAGTAAAAAAAAAAAAAAAGTAACTCATGAATACCTCTGCTGTATCTCAAAATGTCTCACATGCTTTTAATGCCTTCAATGGACCTTCTGTCTATGCAGAACTTCCTTTATTCTGATATAGAAGCAGAAAATATTTAATGTAAGAAAAACCTTAAAAAAAATCACTTGTGATCCTAACAGCCAGGAATTATCTTCTGATCCATTCCATCATATCTGAGAACACTGTCTATGTTTAATAATTCATGACATCTGCTTCTGAAGGGCTGACATCTCAGGATTCCTTGATGAATCCTGGGATTCAATGGCCGCATCCCGGGAAACTAATCAACAAACAATTGGTTCCATATAAATGTAGATATGGTCACTGTATCTTAAATTGTCCTTTAAGGTTGATCTTGGCCTTCAGGGTCTCCTGGGCTAATGGGGGAGAGAGGCAAGGAAGCAGATGAATGGTTTGGGGGATGTGAGGGTTGAGCAGGCTTGGGGCACAGGTAGGAAGAGCAGCTGAGGGCATCAGAAAGTGAAAGTGTTAGTTCACTCAGTCATGTCCGACTCTTTGGGAACCCATGAACCGTGGCCCACCAGGCTCCTCTGTCCATGGCATTCCCCGGGCAAGAATACTGGACTGGGTTGCCATTTCCTCCTCCAGAGGATCTTCCTGACCCAGGAATTGAACCCTGGCTTCCCACATTGTAGGCAGATTCTTTACCATCTCAGCCACTTGGGAAGCTTGAGGGCATCAGAGAAACAACCCACATGCAGGACTGGCTGAGGGAAGTGTGCCCAGGGGACAGCGGCACAGGAAAGGCCTGTTTGTGGCGCTAAAATAGTCCATCCAGTGTGATCATAATGTATATCTTTCATTTTTCTTTTTACCGAGTTATATAGTTTACATACGGGCTTCCCTGGTAGCTCAGATGATAGAGAATCCACCTGCAATGTAGGGGGGTCGGGAAGATCCCCTGTAGAAGGAAATGGCAATCTACTCCAGTATTCTTGCCTGGAGAATTCCATGGACACACAGTTTACATACAGTGAGGTGCACATTCAAAAATACTTCTGTTTATACACTCACTAACAGTGAATGAAAGATGTGTCTCATTACCCCTTAGTAGCACAGATGCTAACAGTTTCTTTTTTTGTTCTTTGTTTATTGAATAGCAAGGAATTTTCATTCATTCGGATATAATGTGTATTTATTTATTTACATTTTGTTACTTTATTGAACACATATTTGGGAGCACTGAGCTCAATTCAGATGCTTAACAATGTTTGTCTGATATTGTTGATCACCTTCACAGGTATAAATTATGCCATGATTATTCATCTCTGTCCAGGCAAATGTTTTGTCAAATGGTGGTGACAGTTTTAGTCTTTGAATATGGTTGTAAGAGGCAGGAAAGAATTTTCAAGTCGTAACAAAAGAGAATAAAATTGAATGAACTCTAAATACCATCCTTTTGAGAGGTGCCAGTTGTCAGAAGAATAGCTATGGTACTTAAGTAAGTACCATAAAGTCGAAAGTCCGATAGTGATACCTAACATCCCTACTTTGCATTTTATAAAATGTTTTCATATTTATTGTTTCACACCTATGATGGGAGAAATCTAAAGAACATGTAGATTCATATTTATATTACTCATTGTGAATAATGCATTGTGGTGTCGAGAATACAACTGAATTGATCATTTTAAGCCTGAATCCTGGAAAACATATTTTTAAAACAAATTTTCATATTATATTGGAGTATAGCTGATTAACAATTAGCTGTAATAGTTTCAGGTTCACAGCAGAGCGACTCAGCCATATGTGTATATACATGCAGCCATCCTCCCCCAAACTCCCCTCCCGTCCAGGCTGCCACATGATATTGAGCAGAGTTCTCTGCTCTACAGTAAGCCTTTGTTGGTTATTCATTTTAAATACAGCAGTGTGTGCATGTCCATCCCAAACTCCCTAACTCTCCCTTCCCCACATCCTTCCCTCTGGCAACGAAGAGCTCCATCTTTAAGTCTGTGAGTCTCTTTCTCTGGATTGTAAGAAACTGAAATCTATTAATCACCAATCAGAGTTCCTTTGACAGCAAAGGAAATCAACCCTGAATATTCATTGGAAGTATTGATGCTGAAGCTGAAGCTCCAAGACTTTGGCTACCTGATGCAAAGAGACAAGTCATTGGAAAAGACCCTGATGCTAAGAAGGATTGAGGGCAGGAGGAGAAGGGGTCGATGGAGGATGAGATGGTTGGATGGCATCACCAACTCGATGGATATGAGTTTGAGCAAACTCCAGGAGATGGTGGAGGACAGGAAAATCTGGCATGCTACAGTCCGTGGAGTCGCAAGGAGTTGGACACGACTTAGCGACTGAACAGCAATAAATCACAAAATGTTACCTTTTTTAGCACACGAGTGGGGATTAATTCTGGAAGTCTGACTCTGCAAGCATTGGTCTTAGTGAGATGATGACGCTGCCGAAGTCATGACAAAGATGGAAACTCTTAGGGACTGAGGCGGCTGCCTGCTTGTGCCAAGGCATTCAGACCTATGCTCCTTTGAAATCTGTGCTCAGGTACTTGGAAGCACTGGCTTGCCCTGGCCTGGTGGCCTCCATGCCCCATAAGGTATGGAAATGAAGCCTGGGAAAGCTGGGAGATCAGATTAAAAGCTACAGATAATTAGCTGGGATGCCCACATACCTGAGAAGCTTGGTGAAGCCTGACCACTCATCAGTTTCTTTGCAGTGGCTTATGCTTTCTTAAGAGTAGCTGATAGCCACAGCAATATGTGTAAATAGCTCTGTCCTTTGTTTTGTGTGTGTGTGTTTTTTTTAATTAGTAGACTTTCTTTTGTAGCAAAGTTTTAGATTTGGAGAAAAATTGAGTGGAAAGTATGAGTTCCCATATACCCCCACATAAGAGTTGTTGTTTTTTTTTTTTTTTCCATCAAACTTGGGTTAATTTTAATCTTTTTTTTTTTAAAATTGAAATCATAAAGTGACTGAGATAGTATAGTTTTAATAGTTTCCAAGACCTTCCCTCTGACAAGTAGGTAACTGTTGAGAATTGTCAGTCTTATAATTTAAAAATTTCTCTTTTCTCTACTATTTTATGACATGTAATCAGAAGATATTTATCTTTGTGCTTCATGTGCTAAAAGCACGAGAAAGCCCATGAAATAACTGTTTCTTAGGTTTCCACTGAGGTGGCGACCATTTAGGATCATTTACAACCTCGAAGCAGACTCTAGGACCAGGCAAGGAGCGGGACTGCCCAGAGGTCAGCCCGGCACGTAGGAAACACCAGCAGGAGGAGAGCCCGCCTCTGAGCTGTGGGTCTCCAGTCACATCATGCAGAAGCCTCCTTTCACTCTCAAACCCTAACATTTGTGCTCCGATTCTGTATTTTGTGAAGCCATCAGGCCTTGCCAGGGCTTATTAAGAGCCTGACAGAACTAGGGCTGGGGGAAAGACAGGACTTAATCATCCCCTCTGAACTGCTGGCCTGCCCTCCACACTGCTTTGTGGGCTGCTCCAGACTTGGTTCCTGTTATTTTGGTTCAGTTGCTCAGTCATATCCGATTCTTTGCCACCCCATGGACTGCAACACGCCAGGCTTCCCTGTCCTCCACTATCTCCCAGAGTTTGCTCAAACTTGTGTCTGTTGAGTCGGTGATACCATCCAACCATCTCATCCTCTGTCATCCCCTTATCCTCCTGCCTTCAGTCTTTCCCAGCATCAGGGTCTTTCTCAATTTCTAAACAAGAGTTGATTCCTAATCACGCTCTATTTAGAAATCTCCATTATCCCCCCAAAACTTGAGTCTTTGTATCATTCACTTTTCTCTCCCTAGTTTCACATCTTCTTTTCTCTTGTGGTAAAACATACATAACATAAAATTACCATTTTAACCATTTCTAGGTTCACTGGCATTCACATTGTTGTGTAACCATCACCACTATCTACCTCTGGAACTTTTTCATCTTGGCTAACTGAAGCTCTGTCCTCATTAAACACTAACTCCCCATCCTTCCTCCCCTCCGCGGCCCCAGTTTTCCACAGTTCTAATTTTCATCTCCATGAGTTTGATTATTCTCCACAACTCGTATGAGTGGAATCATACAGTACGTGTCCTTTTGTGTCCAGCTGACTTCATTTAACATAATGTCCTCCAGTTTTAGACATGTTGTAGCATGTATCAGAATTTCATTCCCTTTTTAGGCTCAGTAATATTCCACTGTATCCCAGAGCTTGTTTAGCCATTTATTTTATGTCTTTTAAAATTTTATTTATTATTTATTTATTTATGGCTGTGAAGGGTCTTCACTGCTGTGCACGCAGCTCTCCAGCTGTGGTCTGCAGGCCCTTCACCTCGGTGGCCTTCCTTGTTCTGGAGCACAGGCTGTAGGGTGTGTGGGCTTAATAGTTGTTGCACCTGGACTCCAGAGCACAGGCTCAGTAGCTGTGGCACACCGGCTTAGTTGCTCCGTGTGGCATGTGGAATCTTCCCAGAGCAGGGATCGAACCCATGTCCCCTGCATTGGCAGGCAGACTCCTCAATGAGCCGGGGAAGCCCCTGTTTAGCCATTTAGCCATGATTTTTGAAGGAACCGCCATATTGTTTTCCGTAATCGCTACATCAATTTACATTCCCACCACATTATTTTAAATAAACAAAAGCCTTCCTATAAGACATTTATTTAGCAGTTTTTAAGTGTAATGGTTTGTCAGGTCGACGCCTGAGAAATTCTAGATGTTCCGTGAAGTTAGAGAGGTTCCTAAAGAAAGATGGGAATCTTCAAATAGGATGTGGACCAAGGTTCCACGTACTGAGTGAAATCTTGCAGAAACAAAAAATGCTTTCTAATCTCTCTAGGGCTGATACTATAAGCGATTCAGCTAGATTTAGTGACCAGAGGAAAGAAGCACATAGTCATTGATTGTGTCCAGGGGCTGTAAATGTGTAACTCAAAGGTTAATGTTTAATGGACCCGGTCAGGTGCAGATTCACACGGTTTCTCTAGACGATGTTGCCAGTTGGATTTGTGAGGCTTAATGATTAGGGGCCCCTTTTACTTTTAGGGAGCGATGGGACTGTTTTCTCATGATGAGGGCTGAGAAGAGGGCTGTGGGGCCATCTGCTTCTAACTTGCTGAATCTCCTGGGCTCCATAGGTCAGCGGGAGGACCAGGAGAGGAAGTGAAAGGAAGTGTTCAAGTGTTTTCAGCCAGAAATTCTCTGGGACTGAGGACAGAAGAGGGGAGTGGTGGCTTTGAGGCCACATGGGGGAGACTTGTCCTGTCTTCCTGAAGTGTCTGGCCAAAGCTGGAAAACCTTGCTGGGCCTCCACATTTTCTTTCTCACTCACATTAAGACTCTCACTCTTTAAGACTCACTGGCTTTTTCTCTAATTTAGTCTTGGCCTTTGCTGTGTCACCACCAGCATCTCTCACGACTTCCTGGCACCAGCATTCAATTCCATCTTCTTCTCATCCCTGGTGACCGGTAACTCCCTGGTTCAGGGTCCTCAAATGGTCAAGAAGTATGAATGTTCTGCAAAGAGCCCTGTCCTGCCTGCTCCCCTCCCATCTCAACACTCAAGCCAGCTGGGCCTCCTGTTGTTTCCCCGCCCCGTGCTCTGGCCCTGCAGGGTCCCAGCTTCCTGTCCCCCAGCAGCTTTCTCTCCTCCCCTAGATGTCTCCCTCTCTTTCCAGAGATCCTTCAGAGAAACCTTCCCTGACCCTACCGCTTCTCCAGACTAGAGTGCCCCCCAGACATCCCGATCACCTCTGTCGTCCTTCCGGGACCCTGGCCCACCTGTCTGCCCATCAGGGCATCCAGGCCACCCCGATGGCTGTGTCCCGCACTTCAGCACTGTCTTCATGGCCCCTGACACAGTCCTGTTACTAATACGGAGCAGACGTTCGATCAATGTCTACAGAATGAGTCTCCAGTGAAAGAAGCATCCTTTGGGTGTTGGAAGCATCCTTTGCTCTCAGCCTCTTGTGTCCCAGGGAGCATGTTGGTGGCGGGGGGTGGGGACATCTCTGACAGCGCAGCTCTGCCTTCCCACCCCTTCCCGGGAGAGGGGCTGTTGTTTTTCTAACAGGGAGCCGAGCTGACCCGTCCCTCTGGGCTCCACCCGCCCTGCTCTTCTCCGCCTGGGCAGGCTGTTCTCAGGAGGCCCAGTCCTGACCCCGGGACAAGGCCACCAAGCGGGCGGGCATGTGTCTCTTAGCCTGTGACGCCAGAGGCTGAGTGTCAGACCGGCCTCTGCAGCCACCTTCTAGGCCACCACCTCCAGCTCTGCTTTTTCCTGGATCACCCCTGACTTCCTCCAGTCTCCATGACAGATTCCCGAGCCTCCTTCCATGGTCGGGAGGGAAGGAGGAACTGGCATTGATTGCCCACTCTGTTCCAGAATGAACAAGTGGCACTGCGTCTGGGGGAGAAAGTCCAGTATAATTTCAAAGGCTGGGATATTCCTGGGTGAAAACCTGTGTCCCCGGCTGATGGGTGGTCAGGAGTCTGGGGACAGGAAAGGTGCTTTTTAGGTTTCTTAGGTCCTAGAAGGGCTGGTACCTGCATTTTCCATGTGGGTTTATCTTATTCTTGGGTTCAGCTGTCACCCCGCACCTCCAGATGGGGAAAAGTAGTGAAAATCTCCACAAAGAGACTTTGGGGACCTTCCTGGCTGTGCTTTTGAGGTTGTTCCAGTTCATCTCCCACAAAACTTAGTCAGATCTTCCCAGAATGCTTGGAGAAATTAAATGCTAGGAGCATTTCTACAGAGAGATCCATGAGACAGGGGATGGAGACCAGCCTTGTACTTTCAGTTTTGTTTCTTCATGGGGCTCAACACATATCCTTGGAAATGATCCCCTGAGTCATCCTGAGATGGAACCAGGGACTCATGAACCCTGGGACTCCTCACCCATGGGCTCTTTTAGAAAGAGCTTTCCTAGTTGATGAAAAACAGAACTTCTCCTGCAGGGGGATTTAATTATCCCTTTCCCATCCCCAGGTAACTGGTCCCGGTTCCCTTTTAATTCTGCAGTGGGCCCCTCTCTCTGCCCTTCCTTCCTTGCTCATCAGCTTTCTCACCCAGGCTTTTCCTGCGTGCATGTGGACAATCTGAACTTGGTGCCAGAATGAGTCAACCTTGATTTTTCTGAGACAGGAAGCTTAAGAATTTTCAGAAAAGAAACCTATTTGATCTACATTTGCCACTACAAGTAGCTAGTCCCTCCTCGCCTCCATAAAGAGAAGAAACAAGAAGAAAAGAAAGATGGGGAAAGACAGTGGATTCTGACCTATTTACCCTGCACTTCTAATGACAGCAGCAAATTTAAAAAGCAACAAACCTCTTTTATTTCACACTTCTCTTCTCATTCATGAAGCTAAGTCCTTTTGTCTGTTCATTTTGGGTACCGGTCCTAAAATGAGGTGATAACAGTATAACAGTCATTATCATCAAATAGAAATGATATTTTAAGATCACTGTCCATTAGAGATTTAACTAAAATGTGAATCCTGTGGATCCTACACACCAAGTAAAGGTCCAAGACCCAAACTTCTCTCATTCTGCCAAGTGTCTGATGCTGTTTCACGTCATTATCAATTGATAAGCTACTTTGGGATACATACTCTGTAAAACCAGAAGGGAATCATAGCTGTGTTAGTAATTAGCCTTCTAGTAAATAATTGCTTCTTTATTCTTGAGTAATAAATATTAGCTCAAATGATCACTCTGAATTTTATTTTCTAATAATATCCAAAGAAATAAACTTTTACAAAGCACAGATTCACCAATTTTATAAGAATAGTTGAGCAGTCATAATATTCAGTCACTCAGTTGCTCAGTCGTGGCCGACTCTTTTGCAACTCCATGGACTATAGCCTGCCAGGCTTCTTTGTCCTTGGAATTCTCTAGGCAAGAATACTGGAGTGGGTTGCCATTTCCTTCTCCAGGGGATCTTCCCGACCCAAAGATTGAACCCGTGTGCCCTGCATTGGCCAGTGGATTCTTTACCACTGTGCCACCAGGGAAGCCCCAGTTGAACAATATGATTTCTCAAATAGACTGAACTATCTCTTTTCTAAAATGTAATTTGACTGCAAAACTAAATCTCTTTTGGACTTCCCTGGTGGTCCAGTGGTTAAGAATGCATGCGGCAATGAAGACCCAGTGCAGCCAAAAATAAATAAAATGAATGAAAATTTACAAAACAAACAAAAAGCTTAAAAAAAAAAATCTAAATCTCTTTTGCCTATGAAAAGGTCATTCCCACTGGATAAAAGAAAACAATCCTCCATCCACTGTTTCACTATGGCCTGGGAGGCAGGTACGTGCCTGTGGGCAGAATTTCCAGCCAGGGTCCCGTGTGGCATCTGGGCCCCTGCAGTTACACAGCTGAGCTTTCCGGGGAGCAGAGACACTTGGCCTCCCCAGCACATGTGAAGCTGAGCCCTGATGTTGGAGAATTAGGCTCCATGTATTGTTCTTATCTCTCTGCGCCTGAGGTTGATTTAATACATTAAAGATTGAAGCCCACATGAAAGTTCCTGTCTGGATTCCTGTGTCGAAAGTGGTGTTGGGTGTGCATGCACTTTATTTATGTGGCACTGTTTATGTGCATTCCAGCGATCATTAACAAAGGCCACTCGGTGGAAAACCCTGATGAAAGTGGATTTGAAAGTGGCTGTATCAGCTACAGGTTTTGGCAAGACCTCAGTGATGCTGAATGTAGTGAAAGCCCTGTGTCATCAATTTGTGTTCAGCCAACCTTATATGGAGAGACAAGGCAGTTCAGTCAACCATGCTAAAGAGCAGCCACAGAAATATCATGGATTTCATTTGGGCAAAGGTTCTATATCTTAACAAAGAAGCCCTCACTGTTTTTTTTTTTTTATATTAGGTGCTAAGACCTGTTTGTCAGCACACAACGGGTGAATTAGACAAGCTTGTGTTCGTTTGCTTAGGGCTGCTGTAGCCCATACAGAAGACCTGGGGGTTTAAACAGCAGAAATGTGTTAGCACAAACACATGAAAAGATGCTCAACATCACTCATTATCAGAGAAATGCAAATCAAAACCCCAATGAGGTACCATTACACGCCAGTCAGGATGGCTGCTATCCAAAAGTCTACAAGCAATGAATGCTGGAAAGGGTGTGGAGAAAAGGGAACACTCTTACGCTGTTGGTGGGAATGCAAACTAATACAGCCACTATGGAGAACAGTGTGGAGATTCCTTTAAAAACTGGAAATAGAACTGCCATATGACCTAGCAATCCCACTCCTGGGCATATACACCGAGGAAACCAGATCTGAAAGAGACATGTATACCCCAGTGTTCATCGCAGCACTGTTTATAATAGCCAGGACATGGAAGCAACCTAGATGCCCATCAGCAGATGAATGGATAAGGAAGCTGTGGTACATATACACCATGGAATATTACTCAGCCATTAAAAAGAATGCATTTGAATCAGTTCTAATGAGATGGATGAAACTGGAGCCCATTATAAAGAGTGAAGTAAGCCAGAAAGATAAAGACCATTACAGCATACTAACACATATATATGGAATTTAAAAAGATGGTAACAATAACCCTATATGCAAAACAGAAAAAGAGACACAGATGTACAGAACAGACTTTGGGACTTCTTTGGGAGAAGGCAAGGGTGGGATGTTCTGAGAGAACAGCATTGAAACAAGTATACTCTCAAGGGTGAAACAGATCACCAGCCCAGGTTGGATGCATGAGACAAGTGCTCAGGACTGGTGCACTGGGAAGACCCAGAGGGATGGGGTGGAGAGGGAGGCGGGAGGGGGGATCGGGATGGGGAACACATGTAAATCCATGGCTGATTCATGTCAATGTATGGCAAAAACCACTACAGTATTGTAAAGTAATTCGCCTCCAACTAATAAAAATAAATGGAAAAAAAAAAAAAGAAATGTGTTAGAGTTCTGGGAACTGGAAGTTCAAGATCAAGGTGCTGGTAGGGTCAATTCCATCTGAGACCTCTGCTCTTGGCTTGCAGATGGCCATCTTTTCACTGTGTCCTTACCGGGTTGACCCTCCATCTCTGTGTATAGGTCCTAATTTTCTTTTCTTAAAACGACACCAGTCAGACAGGACTATGACCTCCTTGACCTTGATTGACTCTTTAAATACCTCTATCTGGATACAGTCCCCTTCTGAGGTACTAGGGGTTAGGACTTCAGCATTTGGATTTGGGGGAGACATTTCTGCCAGTAATGTGATTTAACATATTGCATCTAGATGCTTCATAGCCCCTTCTTCTGCTTTTACAGATTTCCATCTCATAATCCCCTTTTTGGTTTGTTTCCCAGTCTCCAGTTTGGGAAACTACTCAGAGATTGTGAAAACAATGCCCAGCATCATAGCTGAAGGCCTTGATCAAGATACTTAAACGATTTGTCCTAAAGCTTTCCCACTATGGTTGTTCTTACACTGGCTATCATTTTGTGACATGTGACTGACCTCTCTGTCTAAAAGCCAACAAGGGTTTGATGAAAGTACAAGAAAATTGTATTGAAATGATTGCTGCTGGTTGAGGTCAGAGATTTGGAAAACTGGATTGGTGTTCACATGTTGCTCAGCTCAGGGTTTCATTCTGTTCCCTTGCAATCTGTAGAAGTGTGGTTTACATTTTAGTACCTGTGAGATCCTGGGAAGATTATTTAATCTTTCTGTGCCTCAGTTTTCTTGTCTGTAAAGTAGCGGGAGTAATAGTACATATTTCATGAGAAGAATGTAGTTAGAAAGGTTTGAAGTGCTAGTAATTCTAATAAAGCACTTAACTTGTCCTTAACCACAGCAAGTACTGTGGCTCAGTAGGAAAAGAATCTGCTTACAATATAGGAGACACAGGAGCCTCCGGTTTGATTCCTGGGTCAGGAAACCCCCCTGGAGAAGAGAATGGCAACCCACTCCAGTATTCTTGCCTGGAGAATTTCATGGACTGAGGAGCCTGACGGGCTACAGTCCATGGGTCTCAAAGAGTTGGACACAACTGAGCGACTGAGCAAACAAAATGTAGTAAATAAAAAAATATATATAAATGATAGAATATATGAATTACAAAACTGGGGAAAGGTTTTTAAAAAAAAAAAAAAACTCCCCCCAAAACAAAGCCATGTAATTATGTTCATAGGAGAATCTTCTGGAGATGTTTATGCTCCAACAGAATAGCCTTTACCTTATTTTAATTATTGTACATTTAAATCGATGAAGATGGTTCTAGATTTTTAAACATGGACATTCAGTTCCGGATACAAGCAGTTCCTCATTTTCCTCATTACTGAAATCCAATAACATTGTTTTGCTTTTAATGTGCTTTAGAAATAGGGGATGTGCTTTATTGGAGGGCGTTTCTTGTAGGTGAACAAAGTTATTATAATGAGATAGAACTGTCCTTCCCAGGGAATAGTTCAGTAGATGAAAATAAAATATTTTGGTTTATGGTGGGTTAATTGTGAGGAATTGTGTTCCTGGAATTGGTGAGGGCTAAGATGGGGAGAGGCTTAAGACAAAAAACAAAAAACCAACAAGCCCAGAGGTCATATAGTTGGACTCATCCAGTATGTAGCCTTTTCAGACTGGCTTCTTGCATTTAGCAATATACATTTAAGATTTCTCCATGTCTTTTTGTGGCATGAGAGCTCAATTTTAAAAATTATTATTACTGAATAATACTCCATTGTATGGACATCACACTTCCTCTATCCATTCACCTGTGGAAGTTTTCAACTCCTTTGGGTAAATACCAAGGAGCATGAGTGATAGATTATATGGTTAGATCATATTTAATTTTGTAAGAAATCACCAAACTATCTTCTGAAGTAGCTGCAGCATTTTGCATTTCCACTAGCTCTGAACAAGAGTTCCTGTCGCTCCACAACCTCACCAGCATTTCGTGTTGTTGGTGTTCTGGATTTTAACTGTTGTGGATTTTAACCGTTGTGATAGGTGTGTAGTGAGTTGACTTTTTTTTTCTCATCTCCAAATCAATGTATGAGAAATACATCACGACTATTAATGAAATATAATGCAACTATGACCATTAAGAATCCTGCTGGAGAAAGACACTGGAAACAAGAAAACAGGCACTTATGCTAATATTAACATTATTGGGACTTCCCTAGTGGTCCTGTGGTTAAGACTCCATGCTGCCATGCAGAGGGCACATGTTCCACGCCTGGTGAGGGAACTATATCCCACATGGTACATAGCACACCCAAATTATAAAAAAAAATTACACTGCTAATAACAATAATAATAATACAGATTCATTTGTGAATAGTTTGAGTATATTTTGAAAACAAATGCCGCCAGAAAAACATTTACAAGATACATCTCTTTTATGAGCAGTTATCTTCAAAAGCAGTAAAAGACACTGGAAGTCATCATATGGCAGTGCTCTCAAGAGGCACTTTGATTTCTGAGCACTTGTTACTGGTTATTGATTGAGACTTTTCAATGGCTTTGTTCCAGGTCTTCCAGGTCGCTTATGTCATCATCAAGGCAGCGAATGCCCCTCGGCCTGGAAACTGGATCTTGGAACGTTCTGTGGATGGTGTAGAGTTCAGCCCCTGGCAGTACTATGCTGTCAGTGACACGGAATGTTTGACTCATTACAACATCACTCCGAGACGGGGGCCGCCAACCTACAGGGCGGATGACGAAGTCATCTGCACCTCCTATTACTCCAGGCTGGTGCCGCTTGAACACGGAGAGGTAAGGCGCCCCCTACCGGCCGGGAGGTCTGTTTTTCCCCACCTCCAATGACAGCATAGCTCTGCTAGGAGCCAAAGATCACAGAGATCTTCAACTATTGAGATGCTGGAGCTGGGGTATCATTGCCTGGTGTCTACTGATGCTTCATGTTGCCCCAGACACATGTTACTTTATTGATTTCTTCCCTTCAAGGAGGTCCCTCAACTTCACTCTGCTGTGATTTAATAATTCATCAGGATCCTCCCTGGAGGATCCTTCCCATGACACCAGGGCAGCAACATTTGTTGATAGAGCTCCTGGTTTTGTCCAGGAAGTTCTCCCTCTCCCCAAGGGTGTTGTGGGTTGGATATGGTTGATGAAGTGTTCCAGTTCTGTGCTCTACAGGCCCGGACTGCACACACATCATTAAATCAGAGTGTGATCAAAAATTAGCCGTGCCTTGATAGCATGCCTTAATAAGCCAAAACCACAAAAACCCTCAAAAAAGTGCGTTTTCACACAGGAACTCAGCAGCAAGTCCTGCATTGTTTCAAGAGCAGAGACGAGTTGAGAGAGTGGGAGTTACAAAGTTCCCAGGCACCTTTTCTCACTCTCCTCAGTCTGTCCTTGACATTTAGACTCTGGTTCACAGATGCCTGTGGATCCATGTTAAAATGCTCTCATCACACCGGGAGAAGTGTTCTTGTTTAAAGGTTTCCTGAAATCCCGGAGACACTAGAATTAATGACTTTAATAAACTGAACTTGGGCTGTGATCATTGCTGTACACAAGTGTCAATGAATATTAGATTCCTGTAAGAATCTAGTTATTTGGTTTGATTTTAGATAATATCTGTAAAGATTATGCCCTGAATCTGAACCATCAGAGTTATAATTTTTTTTGCATGCTTAAAACGGATATTTCTTTATTTTAATGTTTTATCTTTAGATTCACACGTCGTTAATCAATGGCAGACCAAGCTCTGACGATCTTTCACCCAAATTGCTGGATTTCACTTCTGCACGATACATCCGCCTGCGTTTACAGCGCATCCGAACCCTCAACGCCGATCTTATGACCCTCAGCCACCGGGACCCTAAAGACCTGGACCCTATTGTCACCAGACGAGTAAGTCTGGCAGGGCTCCTGACCTCTGGGAAAACTTTATGTCATTTAACGGAAATAGACATTCCCTCCCTGGTTGGCCTTTTTTCTTATTTTTGTTGGCGACATTAAATACCACCTTTAAATGATGTAGTTCTGATGTGGTGTCCTCAGGCCCCCTTGTCTCCACTCATCCGACAACATCATCTTGCAGCGGATGTAGTGGCCATTTCTTCATTCTTATGTGGCTCCACGACTGACCAAGCAAGTGAGAGTTGTTGGGTTTTGGTTTTTTTGTTTTGTTTTCACTTAAAAGTTTAAACTTTGAGATACGTGTATGGTAAATGTACAAGGTTCATAGGGACAGACATTTTCAAACCCCTTGGATAAAGTAGGAGTGGAACAACCAAGTTACAGGATAGCTGTATGTTTAATTTTGGGGAATTTGCTGAGACATCAAAAGTAGCTATACCATTCTGCAGCAGTGTGTGAGGGCTCTGGGTACACCACACATGTCCATACTGGGGTGCTGGTCACTTGTCACCTCAGCTGTGCCAAAGTGCATGGAGGAACGTCTCCTTGAGTATTAATTTGTGTCTCCCTGAGAATTGTGTTGAGTGTGTGCTTATTTGTATCTGATCACATTTTTATCCATCTTTAAATTGGGTTACCTGTCTCTTTATTCCTGAGTTATAAATATCTTTATGTATCTTTGTCAGATGTGTCTCTACTGCAAATCCATTCTGTGTCCTCTGTCTCTTGCTTATCCACTTTCTTAACTATGACTTTCAATGAATAGAAATTTTAATTTTGATGCAATTTATCATTTTTTCCTCAGAATTAATCTTTCTATTCCTCTCTGAAAAATACTTGTTTACCGCAAGTTTACAAAAATATTATCTGATGCTTTTTTGTAATAGTTTTATAGTTTTAGTTTTCACACCTATTATCCATTCTTGTTCATTTTTTATTTGGTGTGAGGTAGAAGTTCTTTATTCTCCATGTGCATGTACAATTGTTCCACATGACTTGTTGAAAATATATACATTCTTTTTTTCTTTAAATTGTTTTGTGGCCTATTGAAAATTACTTGACCTTATTATTGTGGATGCATTTCTGGACACTGTATGGGTCTGTTTGTCTATCCTTATGCCAATAAAGGTCTTTCTTCATTACTGTAGAAAGTCTTGAAGTCAGGTACTGTAACAGTCCACTTCAGTTCTTTTCCAGGATTGATTAGGCTATTCCAAGTTCATTGTGTTTCCTTATGAGTTTTAGAACCAGTTTGTAAATTTCCGCCCAAAAAGAAAGGAAGAAAGAAAGCCTGCTGACACCTTCATTGGGAGTTCATTGATTCCATAGATCAACTTAGAAGGAATTTTAGAAAACATTTTGACAGTATTGGATCATCCAGTGCACAGATGTGCTATGTGTCTCCTCTTATGTCCGACTTCTTTCACTCCTCTTGGCACTGATTAAAAATTAAAATTGTTTATCATCCATCTTTTGTTCAGTTTATTTTTAAGTATTTCTTGTTTTTGAATGTTAGTGTTAATGGCTTGCTTTCTAAAATTTGTTTTCAATTTGTTCATTCTAGTATACAGAAGTGTAATTCATTTTTGTTCATTGAGATATTGCCAGATTTACAAATTCCTGTAGCTTTTGATAGATTTTCTATGTACACAATCATGTTATCTACAAATAATGACAGTTCAGTCTTACTATGCCCTCTATTTGCCTTTGACTTCCTTTTTCTTGCATTATTGAACTGACTGGCACCGTATGGGCTACTAAAATGTTGACTAGAAATTGTGAGAGCCGATTTTAGGAGGAAAGTGCTTAACCTTCCACTGTTAGATCCAGGATCCAGGTTTTCCATAGACGCACCTTCATTAGACTGAAGAAGCTTGCTTCTGCTTATGGTTTGCTGAGTTTTTGAATGATGGTATTGCCTTCTTTAAAATGCTTTTACTGCATCTAATGAAAGGATCTTAGGTTTTCTCCTTTATTCTGTTAATATGGTGATTTACATTTATTGATGTTTATATGTTAAATTAACTCTGCACCCCTGGGATAAGTCCTATTTGGTCATGAGTTATCCTTTTTATGTAGTGAAAAAGTGAAAGTCGCTCAGTCATGTATGACTCTTTGCAACCCCATGGACTATACAGTCCATGGAATTCTCTAGGCAAGAATACTGGAGTGGGTAGTTTATAAAGGGCTATATTCAATTTAGGAATATTGTTAGAGTTCTAAGTAGCCTAGGTTTTGAATATGACTGCCTCAGTTTATGATGCAGCCAAGTTGAGAAATTCTTTTTCAATTCTTTTGGTTTCTATGGATGAACTAATTTGAACATTATTTACTTTAATTGAACATAAATATTTTATTTATATTTATTTATGCATGAAATATTCTTTAAAAGGTATATGTGTGTTTTTGATTACCAATAGCAACTGAGATATTTGTTTGCATGTCAACATTTTCTTTGCACTGAAATAGAAGAGGTTTTATTTTATTTTTTTGTAACTTTCTTTTTCCTTAGTATTACTATTCAATAAAAGACATTTCTGTTGGAGGAATGTGTATCTGTTATGGCCATGCTAGTAGCTGCCCATGGGATGAAGCTACAAAGGTGAGTAGTAGTATTTCACATCTTATTAAAACCTTAGAAGTTGTAGCTATAATGTCGGCGTTGCACTTTTTATTTAAGGCAAGTGTTGAAAGTTATAAAATCATGCCACAAAAAGAGAACTTTTTAGATAATTTAACTGGTTTAATTTTTTAAAGACAATTTAATTTTGCTTTGGTTGAAGAATACGTTTAAAATAAATCTTTCTAGGAATTTTTTTTGTTGCAAAAATAGATATAATATTTGCCATTTTAACCTTAAACTATAAAATAGTGTCCAACCGAGTGGCCCTTTGAATTTTAAAGCTCTTTTCTGTAAGATAGTAAGTGAAAATCATGTGCAGTTAGGAATTATGCTTATGTTTTTAACAGTCCCCTTCTCTTTCCTTTCTGTGGTGCTAAATCAAGATAAAACAAAGTTTTCCTGTTTTAGCATCATATTAAGTGAAGAAGAGGACATTCTCTTTTCTTCTTCTCTTAAAAAACTTACATGGAATTGCTTTTTATTTTTTCCCAATCTTTGTTATAATTTAACTCCTGAATAGGATTATTCTCTTATTAATGCTGAAAAATATAGAGATGAATATCCAGAAAGTTATTCAGGGACTTCTCTGGTGGTCCAGTGGGTAAGATTCTGTGCTCCCAATGTAGGGGGCCCAGGTTTGATCCCTAGTCAGGAAACTAGATACTGAATTCTACAATTAAGAACTGATGCAACCAAAATAAATATATATATATATATATATATATATATATTTTTTTTAAATGAAAGTTACTTATAGGAGCTTCCAAACCTTTCAAGTCAACATATCTCTTTTGAAAAGTTTTTGTTAGTTAACCCATGTTAGTTTATTTTCTTTCTTCTCGATTCTGCATGTAACCAGGTTCTATATTTATTTTTATCTTTAAAAATGAAATACCCATTTGCTTATATGTCACCATATATCCTCAACTGCAAACCCTTGCTATGTATTTGACTGTGATGAATTTTTCTTGAAATAAACTTAAGAAAAGCATGCAGGTCAATTTTCAGATCCAGTTTTATGTTCCTTGTTGTCTAGAAATTCCAGTGTCAGTGTGAACATAACACATGTGGGGACAGATGCAATCGATGCTGCCCTGGGTACCACCAGCAGCCTTGGAGACCTGGCACTGTTTCTTCCGGGAACACGTGTGAAGGTGAGGCCACTCAGGGGTGCAGGGATGTGAAGTCTTCCCCCTTCATCTGCTTCAGTTTACAGTGACTTCATATTTATAGTGTGTAATGGTTTGGAAAAGACCCTGATGCTGGGAAAGATTGAGGGCAGGAGGAGAAGAGGGTGACAGAGGATGAGACAGTTGAACTGTATCACCGACTCAATGGACATGAGCAAACCCAGGGAGATGGTGAAGGACAGGGCCGCTGGACATGTTGCAGTCTGGGGGGTCGCAAAAAGTCAGACACGACTTAGCAACTGAATAAAGTGGTTTCCTTAGTTATTCAAGTAATTCCCAAAGCTGCAGACTACTGTCATAAGACATGAAGGATTGAGACCTAATATATCATTATGATTTACTATTTATCTATGATTGCCCTTCCTGTGTATTCATTTATTCTTTACTAATTTGGATTTAGATTTTAAATAGGCAATATATTCACAAGGTTCCAATATCTACAGTATATAAAAGCATATTTGTATATTTCTATCTCCACCCTTCCCACTTTGTATTATTTCCCGGTAGGTTCTTCCTGAAATGTTTATGCAAGGAAAGCATGTTAACACTTTCCTATACCTTACACAGTTTGTGCATAGAATCTAATGTGATGTACACGTCAATCTGTGCATTGCTTTTGTATTTAACAATATATCTTAAAGAAAATTCCATATTTTAATTTCCATATTAATGGTATGAAATGCTGCTTTAAATACAGTTGCACTGGGGAATTTCCCTGCTGGTCTAGTGGAAAAGACTCTGCACTCCCAATGCTGGGGGCTCAGGTTCAAACCCCAATCAGGAAACTAGATCCTACATGCCACAACCAAGACCTGGTGCATCCAAATTAATCAATTAATTAAAAAAAATAGTTTCATTGAACTCCATTGTATGGATTTAACGTTATCAAAACATCTACCTACCTGTAGTATTTTGCTTGCTCTTAGAGATGGTTAGATAGCATCACCAGTTCAATGGACAGTTTGAGCAAACCCCGGGAGATAGTGACGGGCAGAGTAGCCTGGCGTGTTGCAGTCTGTGCGGGTCACAGAGTCACCCAGGACTTAGCGACTGAACAACAATAGCAAGTCTTCTTTTAACACAAGCAGTGGTACAGTGATTCACCTGACAAGTGAGCAGGTGCTTCTGCCGAATGTGATCCCAGGAAAGAGGTTGATGGATCCAGTGGGTGTGCAAACTTATAATTCAGACAGCTATTCCCTAACGCCTCCAGAAGGTGGCCCATGTCCTACTAAAATGACTTACTCTATAGTTTTAATTTATAGTCAGCTCGCCTAGTTGCTCAGCTGGTAAAGAATCTGCCTGCAATGCAGGAGACGCCGATTTGATTCCTGGGTTGGGAAGATCGCCTGGAGAAGGGAGAGGCTACCCACTCCAGTATTCTGGCCTGGAGAATTCCATTGGCCTGTATAGTCCATAGGGTTGCAAAGAGTCGAACACAACTGAGTGACTTTCACTTTCATCAAAATTTACTTAAGGAGGGAAGGCTTGTGTTTATCTAGACCATGGCATCTATATTAACCAAGATTTGAAAATATTTTCCTAGAATGCAACTGCCACAATAAAGCCAAAGACTGTTACTATGATGAAGATGTGGCCAATCAGAGGAGAAGCCTGAATATTGCTGGACAGTTCAGAGGAGGAGGGGTTTGCATCAGCTGCCTGCAGAACACCATGGGTGTCAACTGTGAAACCTGTGTGGATGGATATTACAGACCCCATGGGGTAAGAGTGCCTTGGCTGTCACCCAGCTTTGTGGCAGGAAAGAGCCTCAGACCACCACACACAACCCCAGCACTGGAGACATTTCCTCCTATAACATTTGACTGTATTCTTTATTTGACTGAATATTTATTGGGGAGTCTTTTATAATCCAAGCGATTGAAAGCATACAAAGATGAAAAAGAAACCATTTGTTTTCGAAGAACTTAAAATTTGATTGGGGAGACAGATGTGCCCAACAGTTAACTATAAAATCAATCACTAGTTGAAGGGTTGAAATAGAGTTACAGGCAACCAGCTATAAAGATAAGGAAGGTTTTTTTAAGCCCTAACCATTTCTCACTTGTTTTGTTTTCTGGTTCAGAATCCCTTTATTGGAATGCTAGTAAGGGGTACATGCATATAATTATAAGGATTCCAGTTCTTAGGACCTTTGTTAGATTTTGACTCATGATTTTTCTTCTGTCCTTCTGCTGGCAGTTGCCCTGGGAATACCTGCCACTTAATGTTTGCTTTTTAGCTTGTAGTGTTCTTCAGTATAGATATCCTGCTCTGTAGTCTTCTTTTTCTGGCTCAGAGTAGGATGTTTGCTCACTGCTACTTACCTTGAATTCAGAGCCCCCTGGCTGCATCCTCTCAGAGTTTTATGATACTCAGTGTTCACGGGGAGAGTCAGCCAATAACTGAAGCAGCTGTCTCCTGCTCAAAGGAAGTGCTCACTTCTCAGTTGACATGTAGCTGACATGGGAATCCCATGGTTGCTGGGTTATAGGAGATGCTTCTAGATAACTCCAGGTCACAGCAGAGCTAGGGGGCCTGGGAGCTGTGATAATGGGAAAGGAGGACTCTTTGCTAATGACGCCAGCGGTTGTCACCATCAAAAGGATGTTTGGTATTTTCTGGCTTGACCTATACACCCTGGGTACACAAAATCATGGTGATAGTCACATCTGGGACGAAAAGCCAACACTTTGTCATTGATGTTATTGTCAATGTTAATGCTAAGATTGCTATTATTTCTAGCAAGATAATCTAGGACAACCTCTGCCTTTCAGGTGTCTCCTTATGAGGACAACCCTTGTCGCCCCTGTGACTGTGACCCTCTGGGGTCCCTCAGTTCTGTCTGTATTAAGGATGACCTTCACTCTGACTTACACAGAGGTACTTGGTTCATTTCTGTGCTCGTAATCGATGTGTGTGTGTGTGTGTGTGTGTGTGTGTGTGTGTGTGTGTGTGTAAGATTTGCACCTAGCAAGACTGTTACCATTGTGTAATAATTTGGTGATGATTCTCTATTGATGTTTTGCTCATCAGATATTTATGAAGCACCTTACCACTATGTGCCAGGCAGTTTTTTAGGACCTGGGAACATGTATATATAGTTGAACAGATAACCAAGGTCTCTGCTCACAGGCAGACACTAAATGAACAAGTCCATGAATAATATAAAGAAAGGTCTTGGTGCCCTGGGCATAAAGCAAAATTACCAGTCGTGATAGATTTGAGGAAGGGAGGGGTGGAGATGGTGATGTCAAGGTGATGAAATGACATTTGAGAGGTTAATTGAGCTTTTGATGAAAGAAGCAATGAGGCTCTGTTTCAAGTCATATGTGGAACAGTAAATATCAATCACTGCATTTAGCTCTCAGAAGACAGGCAGAGGCTTAAGCATACATCCTCCTACAACACAAGCAAATCCTCCAGGTAACCTTGTAAATGTCAATGTTCTTTCCATTTCCAAAACTGGCAAATGGACATGCAAATGCCAGAGTCCCCTGAATAGCTTGTATCTGCTCAGAGACCCCTGCGACCGCCTCCGGTGCTCAGTCGCTGGCAGTGGAAGTGGATATTGATCAGCAGAGAAGGATGTGCTCACTGTGGGCCTGCTGGTTGGGGGGATGGTGAATTACAGGAACTAGTGATTCTAACCTGCAACCCACGATAAGATGATGCTGATGATGACAGTTACCTTTGATTGGATTCACTGAAAAATATACATCATTTTAATTTTTAATCATAGCAAGTAAAAATTATTTTACCCACTCTATAGGCAAGGAAACTGTAGCTCAGAGCACTTGAGAAACTTGGCCAAGAGTCTGCAACTTTTGAAGCTGGTATTAAAAGCAAAAGACAGTGCTCATCACCCTCCACCACTGGCTTCTGCGCTTTTTTTTTTTAAAAGAATTTTCTGATATAATTGACTTGCATACAGTACATCCATTTAAAGTGTACAGTCCATTGTTTCAGGATATTCATGGGTGTAGCCATCACCGCAATCCAATATTGGAATATTTCTATCACCCTGTAAAGAAGCCCCCTACCCATTGGCAGTTTCACTGCCTGTTTCCCTTCACCCCTTCCCCACCCCTGCCCCAGCTCTAGGCAACCACTGAGCTACTTTCTTTCTAAAGGTTTGCTTATTCTGGCCATTTCATAAAAATAAAACATAGAATATGTGGTCTTTAGTGACTGGCTGCTTTCACTGACCATACTATTTTCAAGTTTCATCCCTATTGTAGCAGGTGTCAGCATTCGTTTATTTTTTCTTGCTGTATAATACTCCATTGTATGTGTGTTTAACTTATTCATTCATCAGTAGATGGATATTTAAGTTGTTTTGACTTTTTGGCTATTGTGAATAATGCTGCTATGAGCCTTTGTGTATAAGTTTTGGGGAAGACATTGTTTCCATTTTTCTTGGTTAGCTACTTCAGAGTAGCATCTCTAGATCTTATGACTACTCTATGCTTAGCCTTTCAAGGAGGAACTGAATGGTTTTCAAAAGCTACTGAATCATTTTACAGTTACATGTGTTTTCCACCTTTTCTTTCTTTAAACCAGGGGTTGTCAACTATGTTCTATGGGCCATAACTTGCACCACTGTCTCTATAAAGAAAGTTTTATTGGAACAGAGCTGTTTCCATCTGTTAATGTATCCTCTGTGGCTGCTTTCAAGCCATATGGGCTGAATTGAATAGTTGCAACAGAGACTGGCCAAAAAGCCTACAATATGTACTCCCTGGCCTTTTACAGAAATAGTTGGCTGACCCCTGCTTTAAACCCCTTTTACTTTCCTGTTGGATCATTTTGCCACTTTCTTTGTAGGGAAGTGGCCAGGTCAGTGTCTATGCAAGGAAGGTTATGCAGGAGAAAAATGTGATCGCTGCCAATTCGGCTATAAGGGTTACCCGGAGTGTGTGTCCTGTGACTGCAACCCAGCTGGCAGCGTGAATGAGGAACCCTGCTCTGAGTCTTGTCTCTGTAAGGTACGTATGACAGAAAATAGTCTTTAGCATTCATTTACAAGATGAACAATTATAAAGTCCTTTTCAGATTTTAAAATACTTGAAAGATTGACAAACATAGAAGATTTAAGACAAAATGATACGAAAAAGCCATTGCAATATAACAACCAAGCTCTAGATCCTTAGCCTCAGACTTGAGTACAAAATCAGATGATAATATTTCAGACTATCGGGAAATTGTGACATTATGAGGCTTTGCATTTGTCTTTTTGTTTACCTATGTCTCTGGGTTAACAGACATGTTTCCTGCTAATGTCATGTTTGTTATTGTTGTTCAGTCGTTCAGTCGTGTTTGACCCTTTGTGACCCCATGCGGCACATCAGGCTTCCCTGTCCTCCACTATCTCCTGGAGTTTGCCCAAATTCGTGTCTGTTGAGTCAGTGGTGCTACCTAACCATCTCATCCTCTGCCACCCTCTTCTCCTTTTGCCTTCAGTCTTTCCCAGCATCAGGGTCTCTTCCAATGAGATGGCTCTTCGTGTCAGCTGGCCAAAGTATTGGAGCTTCAGCTTCAGCATCAGCCCTTCCAATGAGTATTCAGAGTTGATTTCCTTTAGGATGGACTGGTTGGATCTCCTTGCTGTCCAAGACACTCTCAAGCATCTTCTCCAGCACCATGTATCATGTTTATGTCATTTTATTCTGTCCATCTGTTGGTTTCAAAAGCTAATTTTTTGCTTCACTTGCAGGAAAATGTTGAGGGGAGTCACTGTGATCGCTGCAAGCCAGGATTCTATAACTTGGAGGAAAGGAACCCCCAGGGCTGCTCCGAGTGCTTCTGCTTCGGCGTCTCTGACGTTTGTGAAAGCCTCTCCTGGCCCGTCAGTCAGGTGGGGGCACCTTCCGAAAGCTGGGAGGTGGGAGTGTGGCAGGTGGCACGGAGATGATGAGGACAGGCAGGGGGCCCTAGCTGTTTGGGGAACAGAGAGTCTGGGGGGTTGGTTTCTAGAGGGACAGCTTGCTGGTTGGAGCTTAGGGCTCTTCCCTGACCTCCCTTCTCCTTCCTTGCTAGTGCCTGGGGAAGAGGGACTCTGGTCAATACTTGAGAAGGGCTAAGTGTTCCTGTGGGTGGTCTCCTGTCATCTCTACACAGGTGACAGATTAGGAGGATAGGATCTGGAGGCTTTATATAGTGTTTGGCATTTGGCTAAGAAGCAGGGGACAGCAATGAAGAAGTCAGCATTAGCCAGAGATGTTTTATTCAGTGCATTTATTGACTTCTTTGCTATTCTTTTAATCTGAGATATATATCCATGGCCTGTACAGTTTTGCTCATCTATTTGCTTCTAATTGACCTGGGCTTGGGGAACTTTTAGCCACGGTATGTGAACTCCATCCTGGCTGAGCTCTCTGGGCCTGCCCCTTCACTGTGAAGATGCTAGCACCCAAAGGGATTCACAGATCTGAAATTCTTGGATCTTTTTTGAAGGTGAAAGATATGTCCGGGTGGCTGATCACCGACTTGGTCAGTTCCAACCAGATCCGGTCTCAGCAGGACGCGCTGGGCGGACGTCACCAGATCAGCATCAACAACTCGGCAGTGGAGCAGAGGCTGACCTCCCAGTACTACTGGGCGGCCCCGGAGGCCTACCTGGGAAACAAGGTACTTGTGGTGATGGTGTCTCGGGCAGGGATCTCGGGAACATTCGGGAAGAACTTTGGTTGGCCTTTCATGTAGTCTCCTTGCTCTCCTGGGCATTTGGCAGAATATCACTTAGTGTTGGCTCCCACCTGACTCCCACGGTCTTTTTGCCCCTGCTTGACTTTACTACATCATTAAAATAGGAACGTGTGTCCTTCTGGCACCATGGTGGGCCCCTGCTAGGTAGGGGAAGCCTGTGCCCTTCTCCCAAAGAGACTTTCTGCCCTGCTCTGGGTTCCTGGGTCACCCAGGCCTTTGTGAAGGTCCCTGGCATCCCTGTTCTGTGGAGTCAGCCGTGTGCCAGTTTTGTGCTCAGTCCTGTCTGCTTCTTTGCTACCCCATGAATTGTAGCCTGCTAGGCTCCTCCCTCCATGGGGTTTCCTAGGCAAAAATACCAGAGTGGGTTGCCATTTCCTTCTCCAGAGGATCTTCCTGACCCAGGGATCGAACCCGTATCTGCTGCATCTCCTGCTTTGGCAGGCGGGTTCTTTAGCACTGAACCATCTGGGAAGCTTGTACCTGTCTCACCGGGTGTATAGAACACTCCTAGAAAGGGTGTGCAGGGGACCCCCTGCTTCTTTTTCATGATTGTTGCTCACGTGAAGTTCGTGTTTAAGAACAGATAGGATCCTTTCTGTTGTAAGAAAATGCTCAAAGGGGATTCTAGAAAGTGGGAAGTTGGTTGATAGGATTTAACCTCTCTCTTTTGTGACATGGTCCTGTCCCTCCTCACCAATCGTGCACTTTCTCCAGATTCTGATCTGAAAGTATATTCAGTGGAATATCCTTCAATGGCTCTGGCTCTCTGCTTGACTTAGCCTCACCTTAGTCTCGCCTTTGGTTTAAGTCATGGTGTAGGTATTGTGCCATAGTCCATTTCTAGATAATTTGATGGTTACATTTTAAATTTTATAGTTGTTTTCTGTATGTTTAAGTGGTGCTTATTTTTTGAAAATGATTGCTTTTCTTCACTAAATTGCAATCTTAGAAGTCATTTTCTGTTTAGAATGAGGTCTTAACACCAAAATTCAGTAGTTTGTGTATCTGGGGATCACCTCTCCAATTTTTTTATGGTGTAGAAATTGGCTTCTGAACATTGTGTTGTTATACTATAGCTGGCAGAAGAAAATCTCTCTCTCTTTTACATTAAAGGATATGGGGTTGGAGAAAATCCGTAGTCCTTCCTTTGGCTGATCACACATGTGTCTGTCATTCTCCCACAAGCAGGGTGATGAGACCAAATGTTGAGACTATAGTCCTGGGGCAAACTCCCCACCCCCTGCAGTTCTTCCATGAAATTAAAGTCTGTTATTGGACTAGCAGAAGTTCATAGTCACTTACCTCGTTAGCTCTAAGAAGGAGTGCATTTTCTGTGCATTTAAACAATATCCTGCATTTGGTGATGTCAGTTAAACCGAAGATTCGTATAACACGCTTCCTGTCCATTGCCTTTAATGTGAAGTCCTTACATGCTGGGGCCTCGGGGACCCCTTGCAGTCTAGTAGTTTCCAGATGAGTCCTAGCCACCGTGTCCTCCAACCACACGCTCTGCTCCCTCCTTGGTGCTCACTGTCCCTTCATGGTTCCAGCTGACGGCCTTTGGTGGCTTCCTGAAGTACACAGTGTCCTATGAGGTCCCAGTGGACGCGGTGGACGGTGACCCCCTGTCTCACGCCGATGTCATCATTAAGGTAACTGCTTTCTTGTCGCTGTGTTAGAGCTGAGAGGACTTCATGGGGGTCAGTTTTATGACCGGAAGTGTCGAAGAGGGGGTGCGATGTAGCGAGGAGCTCAGGACCAGGAGGGCTTTCAGCAGTGGTCTGCCTCTCAGGTCTCCTGAGACTAGGATTTCCAGAACTGCCCCGGGGGCCGCACCGTAGCTCTTCCCTTTATCCTGTAGTGGAGGTGTCTGTTCTAAGGGGAGAAGGTTTTCCTCCGTGTAGGGACTGCCTGATCGGCCCTGGAGCCCCTCCGCCCCTCCGGCCGTGTCCTCCCCACTGAGTGACCAGAGTCTGGCTGGTCACAGGGTCTGTGTGCGGACAGGATATGTGTCATTGTTTTTGTCTCGCCTCTGTCCCCTCCATCCCTGTTCTCAGTCCCATCACAAAAAGAAACAGATGACTAATGAGAACCTACTCTACAGCACAGGGGACTCTTCTCAGAGCTCTGTGGGGACCTGAAGGAAATCCAAAAAAAGAGGGGATCTCTGTATACACATAGCTGATTCACTTTGCTATGCAGCAGAAATTAACACAAAACTGGAAGGCAACTATGTGCTTAGTCACTCAGTCGTGTCCAATTCTTTGGGACCCCCATGGACTGTAGCCCACCAGGCCCCTCTGTCCATGGGGATTCTCCAGGCAAGAATACTGGAGCGGGTTGCCACGCCCTCCTCCAGGGGGTCTTCCCAACCCAGGGATCAAACCCTGGTCTCCTGCGTTGCAGGTAGATTCTTTACCGTCTGAGTCACCATGGGGTTTCCTAAAAGAAATGCTAATTGTCATGTCGGTCCTTGAAATTCATTTTACAAGGATTAAAATTTCTAATTAAAATAGGTATTCTCCTAATTGTTATTTGACAGACTAGGTTAACAAACACTCCGTATAAACAAAACCTAAGGTTGTGAAAAAATGAAACATGAGCATTACCCTTGGGGGTACACACATAGGTCAGAAAACACATGGTGGTAAATGGGCTCCTATTTGATTACTTTGATGACTTTTAAGAAGTGAGCATGAAAATGAAATCTTTATTTTCAGTTATTACCCACCAATAAGAGGAAGTTAGGTTCACAGTTTTAGCTCGTGATATAAAGTCAACTAGGAGACAGATCTACATCCATCAGATACAACTAATGGACTGACTTTTAAAATCAGAAATATAGATCAATGGAACAGAATAGAAAGCCCAGAGATAAATCCACGAACCTATGAACACCTTATCTTTGACAAAGGAGGCAACGATATACAATGGAAAAAAGACAACCTCTTTAACAAGTGGTGCTGGGAAAACTGGTCAACCACTTGTAAAAGAATGAAACTAGAACACTTTCTAACACTATACACAAAAATAAACTCAAAATGGATTAAAGATCTAAATGTAAGACCAGAAACTATAAAACTCCTAGAGGAGAACATAGGCAAAACACTCTCCGACATAAATCACAGCAAGATCCTCTATGACCCACCTCCCAGAATATTGGAAATAAAAGCAAAACTAAACAAATGGGACTTAATGAAACTTAAAAGCTTTTGCACTACAAAGGAAACTATAAGTAAGGTGAAAAGACAGCCCTCAGATTGGGAGAAAATAATAGCAAATGAAGAAACAGACAAAGGATTAATCTCAAAAATATACAAGCAACTCCTGCAGCTCAATTCCAGAAAAATAAATGACCCAATCAAAAAATGGGCCAAAGAACTAAACAGACATTTCTCCAAAGAAGACATACAGATGGCTAACAAACACATGAAAAGATGCTCAACATCACTCATTATTAGAGAAATGCAAATCAAAACCACAATGAGGTACCATTACACGCCAGTCAGGATGGCTGCTATCCAAAAGTCTACAAGCAATAAATGCTGGAGAGGGTGTGGAGAAAAGGGAACCCTCTTACACTGTTGGTGGGAATGCAAACTAGTACAGCCGCTATGGAAAACAGTGTGGAGATTTCTTAAAAAACTGGAAATAGAACTGCCATATGACCCAGCAATCCCACTTCTGGGCATACACACTGAGGAAACCAGATCTGAAAGAGACATGTGCACCCCAATGTTCATCGCAGCACTGTTTATAATAGCCAGGACATGGAAGCAACCTAGATGCCCATCAGCAGATGAATGGATAAGGAAGCTGTGGTACATATACACCATGGAATATTACTCAGCCATTAAAAAGAATTCATTTGAACCAGTCCTAATGAGATGGATGAAGCTGGAGCCCCTTATACAGAGTGAAGTAAGCCAGAAAGATAAAGAACATTACAGCATACTAACACATATATATGGAATTTAGAAAGATGGTAACGATAACCCTATATGCAAAACAGAAAAAGAGACACAGAAATACAGAACAGACTTTTGAACTCTGTGGGAGAATGTGAGGGTGGGATATTTCAAAAGAACAGCATGTATACTATCTATGGTGAAACAGATCACCAGCCCAGGTGGGATGCATGAGACAAGTGCTCAGGACTGGTGCACTGGGAAGACCCAGAGGAATCGGGTGGAGAGGGAGGTGGGAGCGGGGATCAGGATGGGGAATACATGTAAATCCATGGCTAATTCATATCAATGTATGACAAAACCCACTGAAATGTTGTGAAGTAATTAGCCTCCAACTAATAAAAAAAATAAAAATAAAAATAAAATCCAGGCTATCTTGAAAGCTTGCAACATACCAGATATTGGTGTGTATTCTCTAGTGACAGAATGCCAGCAATGGCTGATAATGAATAGAACTTGTGGGTTTTTAATAGGTATTTTCTTATGTTGCTAGGAATCAGGAGGTTTATTAAATGTTTGTGTCCAGAAATGAGTTAAGATACTACATTCCAATAAAAATTGCAACAAAACCAAACAAAAAACTCAGCAAGACCTTGGCCTTTGCTATACCCCTGAAACATTGTAAATCAACTGTACTTCAATTTAAAAAAAGATGAGGGGTATCAGATTGGTTGCTTTGAGGAAAACTTGGTCTAGTGCTTGCCTTTGTTTCTTTTCTGAGATTAGCAGAGGCACAGTCTTTAGACTTATTATCCAAATTCCTCTGAGAGGAACACAGTGAAATACCTCTGATCCTTCTGGACCAAGGGCTACATGGATAGTATTACACGTTTGGCCAAGATATGAAAAGCCAGGTGGCTGAATACAAAATTTGCTTTTCGTGTTTCATCATGAAAATGAATCATGAATGTATTTCCTCCTTATTTTAAAAATGTTAGGGAAACGGAATCACTTTAAGCACCCAGGCTGAGGGCCTGCTGTTGCAGCCATATGAAGAGTACTTGAACGTGGTTAGACTGGTACCAGAGAACTTCCGAAATTTCAAGAGCAAGAGGGAGATAGATCGTGACCAGCTGATGACCGTCCTCACCAATGTGACCCATCTCTTGATCAGAGCCAACTACAACTCTGCCAAGGCAGCTCTTTACAGGTGTGTACTGGTAAGGAGGGAAAACTTACGGTAGTCTTGCCTTTTGTACTGCATAGTTTATGAATTGTCTATTTTATGCATTGTGTATTTTAAGTTGAATATACTGACAATTTTAAGGACACAGCTAATGGAACTGTCTGTCTTGGAATTGTTTTTTATTACTACAATTTTATCGAAAGTATAAGAAGAGTTGTCCATGACCAATGTATCTAGTAGGAAATAGACTTGGTGTCAGGATCAGATATTTGCAGGGTGGTTTTCTGAGAAATGAGGGGACAGTTGCCAGCAATGTTGCACCTAGTTTTCACCCTCTTGATGTTAATAGTCTTAGATTTTCACAGACTATTGAAGCTCATGAGTTCAGCCTTAGTCGTTTTGTTACTTTGAGAAGGTTTGTTTCTGGCAACACCAGTCAGAGTGTGCACAAAGAATACGGCTAAAGCAAACCAAAGAGAACTGCACACCCAGTGACATTGTCCCTGCCCTAGAGAGAGTTCGGCTGCCTGGGCTTGTTCTTCTGAAGTTCATTCTTCCGAAGGGGCCCCGCGGAGCCTTGCCTCAGCTGTGTTGGGCAGTAGCTCATCTTTTTCCAAATTTTGAAGGCATTTCCAGGGACTAATGACAGCTCCCAGAAAATGTTCTGTTGTGAAAGTCTCTTGTTACTTACAACACACTCACCTTTTTAATTAAAAAAAATTTTTTTTGTTTGAATTAAGCCTTTTTCAGGAATTTGTCTTCTTTGAGGTTTTAGATGCTGCAGGCAAGCATGTTAAGTTGTGTAATGTGCCCTATCTGTTTGTCTGTTGGTAGGTTGGATTCTGTCTCTCTGGACGTGGCCAGCCCTAACGTCATAGACCTGTCCCTGGCCACGGAGGTAGAGCACTGCGAGTGTCCTCAGGGTTACGCGGGCATCTCCTGCGAGGTAACCGTCCTCCTCCTACCTATCTGCTTCCTTTTCTCCTTCCTATGTGGAAAAAAATGCATCGAAGGTGATGTCATGATGTACATTTGAATTTTAATTTTGGAAACCCAGTGTTTCTAAGTTTCAGACTTTTGAGGGATCTTGGAATATAGGAAACACATTGCTTAAAGAAATCTAGGGACTTTCTTGGCTGTCCACTGGTTAAGATTTGTCTATCAACACAGCAGGTGCAGGTTTGATGCCTGGTCAGGGAGCTAAGATTCTGTGTGCTTCACAGCCAAAAAAAAAAAACAAACGGAAGCAATATTGTAACAAATTCAATAAAGACTTTAAAAATGGCCCACATCAAAAAAATCTTTAAAAAACTTAAAAAAAATAAATCTGATTTCTCTGAAGCCCCTGGGAATACCCTCAGTAGGTGTCACTGTCTGGCTTAGTCAGTAGGAAAGTTGCAACACCCATGCCATATTTTGCATTCCTAAGGAGGATCAAACTTCGATTGTATTTGAACATTTACCAGTTACCAACACTTGACCTGGAAAGCTTTAGCCAAGCCAGCCCTGTGTGGAGACCTTTGATGGCCCCTGGCTGTGTTACTTACATTGTCTCCACATGACATAGTCAATGTATAAAACTACACTTACATTCATCACTAAAAGTAATCTTTTGCTTAAAAATTTTGAAGTATGTTTTGAATTATTTGGACATCCATATTGATAATAACTCTCTCTTACTGAGAACTTTGTATGTATCTGGCTCTGTTCTGAGCCCTTTCCACATATAACCCCGTTTAATCCTTAGAACAGCCCTATTAGGTAGGCCCTTCACATACTTTCTGTTCCAGAGATGAGGAACAGAGACACAGAGAGGTTAAGGAACTTGACTGAGGTCACACAGCTAGCAAGCGGTCATATTAGGATTTGAACTCCACCCCTGACAGCTGCCACGAGGTCCTTTCACATGCCCATGACTGACTGTGAACATTTGTCATTGTCTGTGATTTCTTGGCCTGCACTTTTACAAAGTGAGAACATTTAACTTATAATCTGTTTTTACCTTTACTAACTTTGTAATTAATAAAGTTGGCCTGAAACTTCCTGATGTAGATATTTAATATCTCTATTTTTCATATTTTGCAAAGTTTTTTTGGTATGGAGTGGGGACCAAAGAACTTTTTTTTTTTACATCTCATTTATTTTTAGGACCAACAAGAGTTCATAGGTCCTAATCCCTGTGGGTCTCCTGCTTAATGGAAAAATGACCCTCAGATCACCTCATAGTATGTGGATTTGGGCTTAGGGGAGCCACAGGTAGTGCAGAGATAACCATGGAAGTGGGAGCCTTGCCAGCTAGACTGGAAGGGGGAGTTACTGCTGGAGGGCAAGTGGGCGGGGCTTTGGAAGGCAATGTTGGTGTGAGCAGGGCTTTGGGGGGAAAGTGCTGGTGTGGGTGGAGCTTTGGGGGGAAAGTGCTGGTTTGGGCAGGGCTTTGGAGGGCAAGTACTGGTGTGGGTGTGGCTTTGGAGCAAAAGTGTGGGTGTGTGTGGGATGATGCTCAGGCAGGAACAGGAACCTCAAGTCTTCTTTGTCGGGGTTTGTGTCAAGCAGAACTCATTCTGTAATCCAACTCTTGCTCAGAAGCTGACTTAAAGAATCAGGCAGCTATTCACTGAGAATGGAATTTGGGGGAGCCCTGTAGCTGCCACACAGACCCCCAGGCGGCTGCCTGCTCAATGCGCATCTGTATAGAAGCTTGCTGTCCCCAGGGGAGCATGGCTGTGGGAGGTGATAGGGGACATTCCCAAGATCAGTGTGAATGAAGGCATTATACATTATTACTATAATGAAATACTCTCTAAGAATCCTTAGAACAATAGAAAACAAACCCATACCCCCTTGTGCCATGGCCCCAAGGGAGTGTGCCAGCCTCAAATTAATCATCCCCCAGCCCGCACTCTGGATGCGTTTCTTGTCTGCTGTTGCCCTGGGCGGCCCGTGGACAGGGGTCTTGCAGGTGTGCACACCTGGTGTTGAATCATTGTCTGAGCACCGAGGACCATAGCTAATGCTTCATGTTTCAGATTGCATGTCTGTCAAATAGAGTCAATTTCTCAGGGTCGCCAGGAGGATGACACGAAGTACAGTGTCTAGGGGACTCCTTGTCCCTGAATCTCCAAGTTGTCAGACCAGCACGATGACCAAGGGAAGCGTACCTGTAACATTTGTTTTATTAAACTGATGCTATTTGACACAGATGTGCATTTAACAATATGATGGCAACATTTTATAATTTTAAGCAAAAGAAAAAATAGCAGAGGGAAAAATATCCTCTCCATTTGAAATATTGGTTAAATGACTATTACATGATTTCTAAGAATGTTGCAGTGGAAAACTCCTATGATGTACGCTGGCTTACTGAAGAGCTATTAAGTTGCTGTGTGCATGTTTCTGCCTTTAAAACATATAAGGAACTGGATTATGGTGGTAGTTGCACCACTCAGTAAATTTACTGAAAAAAAAAAATCATTGAATCGTATGCATCATATGGGTGCATTTTATGGCATGTTTGGGCAAAAAACTAAGTTTTCTGTTCATGGAAGACTGAGTGGTTTTTTGTTTCTAACATACTGGGGAAAAGATGATTTGCATTTTGCATAAGAAGTTACCTTCACCTGTATGGTCACCTGTCCTTCTTTTGCAGTCCTGTCTCCCTGGCTATTACCGCGTGGACGGAATACTGTTCGGAGGCATCTGTCAGCCCTGTGAATGCCACGGCCATGCATCTGAGTGCGATGCTCATGGTGTTTGCTTTGTGAGTCTGAGACCTCATGTGCCTGTCCCCCACCCTGAAGTCCTGGCTCTACTCAGAAGTGATTTTTTAAAAAATGCTTCCTGCACAGGGAACATCCCTGCCTTTGTGAACCCCAAAGGAAATCTGGAGGTTTAAGTTCAAGACATAGACTATTTCCTGCTTTTTATTTCTTTTCTTTTTTTTTTTTTAAAGAAAAGTTGCTTTGGTAATAATAGAAAAGGGAGGTATCATTTCACAGCAGGTTTTTTCTTAGGACAATAAATAATGATTTATGTCACAAGACTAAAAAGTAACATAAAGGTAGAAAACGTCCACTGATTAAGCCAAAAAGATCAGATCTTTTAAATGCAAGTGCTAGTAGATTTTAACATTATATTACATAGTATATCATAAGAGGAATAATAAGATATCTGATAGTCTCCCTCATTTGTGCGATATATAATGCTTCATCGTTGTTAGCAGATGAACTCTGCAAACAAGTTCTTCTTTCATGCAGTAGGAGTTGAAACAGGGCTTAACAAATATGTGGTTTATCTTGAGAATGAACTTTGGGGCAGATACAGGGCGAGACTTGTTTTTTAACTTCAGTCAGGAATTCTTTTAGGCTTTTGTGCCTGGGAGCCAGGCCACACTCCTGGGCTCTAATGGATTCACCACTCAGAGACGGAATGAATGTGTATGGTAATCAGCCAAACCCTATTCACCCGCACTGCACAGAGGGAGGTTCATGCTTTTTCCCTAAGTGATTGATTGAGTAGCAGGGCAGGGAAAATTTAATGATCAGACCCATGGGGAAGACCTCGGCGTGGTGCCGCCCATTGCTTATTCTTTCTGGAGCCTCATTTTTCTGTTTCTTTGGAAAGACAGATTTTATTTAGCTCTTTGTTCGTGTCTTTGTTCTCTACAAGTGAAGTGTCTGTAGGGTGGTGTGGAAGGATGGCTTGCACGCAGACTCAGACTTCCCACGATAAGTTCCTCAAGCTCAGTTGCCCATTGCTTAATGACGTTGTTGCTCCTTTAAAAGCTCTCTCCCTCTTCCTTTTGGGTTTGGAGACCTCTTCCCACACTTGGGCTGGTGGTGGGGGTGTCCACTTCCTGCACCCTCTGCCATCCAGGATCCCAGAGCAGCTCTTTGAACCATTTTGTTACTGCAGAGGAGACCGAGTATAGTGGTTGGAAATGAAAGGTCTCTTGCTTCCTGTTTTCACAAATTAAAAGATTTTATCAGCCGGTCTGGAATTAGGCAGCCTCTCCTCATAGAGGAGTGTTTGGTGACTTGCTTTAGTGTTTTGCCTTTTTTTTTCTGCTTGGACTGCAAGTTGTTTGTGGCTAACTCTGAGGCCCGCTCAGCGGGCCAGAGCCAAGCCTCTCCACATGTGTCCTAGGCATGCCAGCACAACACCACCGGGGACCACTGCGAGCGCTGCCTGCCCGGCTTCTATGGACTGCCTTCCCGAGGGACCCCCAGGGACTGCCAGCCCTGCGCTTGCCCGCTCTCCACCGCCTCCAACAGGTAAGCCTGGCTCCTCCACTAGCCCGTCCTGCCCCGAGGGGCCAGGGTTCCCATCCAGACCCGCACTGATGTCTTCAGAGCAAGACCTGTGTGCAATGAGAGTGTGAATTTGCCCCATGGTAATTAACTGGGACTAGAGATGGAGGAAAAGACTCTGTCTTTTAAAAAAAGTTTGACGTCTTGAAGTATATAAGGCAAGTTGTGTGGTGGCAAGGACATTTGCCTGCCTTTTTTCCTCTTGGTCTAATGTTGATCATCACTTCCTTCAATGTGTGTGCCTACCAGTGGGCTAGGAAGTAGAGGGGGACATGGATATGAATAAAACTTGTTCCGGGGCTTCAGGAGTATTTGAGCTAATGATCAAAATATGTAAATATGAGGCTCATTGGGAATGAACTGAATTCATTAAGTTGATTCAGCAAATCTTTATTGAGTGCCTGGTATGTGCTGGGTATCATGGTAGGTGTCCTGAGCATCAGACTGTTTAGCTGTGGCTGCTGGCACCATGGCATCCACTGTGTGATCATGAGGACAGGGGAAGTATGTCCACTGTGCAGGGGGCATCTACCAGGGGCGATGCCCTGAGGAACCTCTCAATCTGAGATTTGCAGGAGGAGAGGAAATTGGAAGTGAACTTGCTCTTGGCCAGTGTGGGCAGCTCTGAGGCAGGCAGCCCAGCCCCAGGGACTGGAGGAGAGGAACTTGGCTTGAGCCTCAGAGCCGGCCTCCTGGAGGAGACCGCTGAGGAGGGCATTGAGGGTGAGCCGGTGAGCCCAGACAGAGTGGGAAGAATCGCAGCCCAGGTCAACGGACAAACAGGGAGTGTCTAGTGCCCACTGGGTGGGCCGTGTGATTGGGGGCCTTCATTTCTGGGCTAAGGAGTGAAGGTATGTAAGGACAGGAGTGATGGGAGTCAAGCATTTTAATATTTAGGAGTTCTGCACCATTCACCAGAGAAGTGCATTCATCTCTGCTGTTTTGTCAGTTTCAGCCCCACCTGCCACCTGGATGATGGGGACGAAGTGGTGTGTGACCAGTGTGCCCCGGGATACATGGGGGATTGGTGCGAGAGGTACTCCTTCAACTCAAGTGGTTTCCAGAAATGTTTACAATGAATTCTGTGTTTGTTTTTAAATGTGTAGTTACGTGTGGCTTTATAGTTTTTGATATGTAATTATTATTTTATAGACTCAGAGAAGCCAGTTGATCAATTAGAAAATTAATGTTGAAAGTCCATGGGAATACTTTGATCTCTCTGAGCTAACCTGAGTTCTCATCAGTAGCAATGGGAAACAGCCAGGAGTTTGTACATCTGTTCACACATTTGAATGTCCTTTTACTCTGGATAATTCCACAAGTGAGAGCTAGTTTGATAGAAGTGTCTCCTGGCGCCCGGAGGCCAGGGGCTGTCTTTCCCATGTGAGTCTTGGTGCCAAGTCTAGCTGGTCTCCATGGGAGGTGGCCTCCCTGAATGGTGGGGCCAAGTTGCCCGGGTCCGGAGCCTGTCCCAGGAGATTGTTGGCTTATTTAGATACACTCCCCATGCCTCACAATGAGTGATGGGATCTGTGAATGCCTGAACTGGGAGCCGCGTTCCTCTCACAGAAAATCTTAGGTAAAGAGTCAGTATGATTGATTAACCACTCAGAGAGTCCCTGGATGATGGGGTACAGTCTACAGTAATTGCATTTGTGCGCATCTCTGTCTCCATCTTTTATACAGATGTGCAGACGGTTACTATGGAAACCCAACAGTGCCCGGAGACTCCTGCGTCCCATGCAACTGCAGCGGCAACATTGACCTCTTGGAGCCTGGGAGCTGTGATTCTGTCACCGGAGAATGCCTGCGATGCCTTGGGAACACCGATGGCCCCCACTGTGAGAGGTGTGCTGACGGTTTCTACGGGGATGCGGTGACCGCGAAGAACTGCCGTGGTGAGTGTGTGGGCTGTCGCAGTTGGGTCCACTCCTTACCGCCTTGTGAAGACTCCACTCATCTCGTTCTCATGCTCAGTCGCTAAATCATGTCGGGCTCTTTTTTGACCCCATGGACTGTAGCCCACCAGGCTCCTCTGTCCGTGGGATTTCTCAGGCAAGAGTACTGGAGTGGGTTGCCAGTTCCTCCTTCAGGGAATCTTTTTGACCCAGGGATTGAACTTGAGTCTCCTGCATTGGCAAGTAGATTCTTTACTCCTGAGCCACTGGGGAAACACCTCCATCCATCTACCTACCATCAAACAGTGCTCGTCCAGGAGGTCACCTGACCCCATCTGCACTGGGTTAGCTCGATCAGGTACTCCAAATGGAGGTCAAGCGGCCTAGAAAACACGCAGCCTCCCATTTCAGGAGGAAGTGGTACTCATAGAGTGCCGGCACTGCTCCCAAGGACTGCGGAGGTGAAGGAAGCCTGTCCCGTTTGTCAGGTAGATGCTAAGGGCTTCTTCAGGCAGATGGGATTTCAAGATGTGGAGTGGGAAATGGGGAGACCCTCGCCCCCAAATTGTAACATCTCAGCAGTTTTTGCCTGAACTGCTGACTCCGCATCGCTCTGCAAGGCTCAACTCAGACCCTTGAAATGACAGACCATGCAGAATCAGTTACTGAGAAAAGCAAATTTCAAATTCCCAGGATGACAAACTTATAGCCTTAGGGCTGATATAGCTCTCAGATTTACTTTTTGCATGGTTCTTGAAAAAGGAATGAAAGAGTAAAAATTGCAGTGATATGTTATTTTGATGCATGCATGTTAAGATGCTTCAGTTGTGTCTGACTCTTTGTGACCCTGTAGACTGTAGCCCTCCAGGCTCCGTCTGTCCATGGGATTCTCCAAGCAAGAATACTGGAGGGGGTTGCCATGCCCTCCTCCAGGGGATCCTCCCCACACAGGGATCAAACCCGTGTCTCTTATATCACCTGCATTGACAGGCGGGTTCTTTACCACTAGCACTGTCTTTTTGATAGTGAAATGGCTCAGTCATGTCTGACTCCGCGGCCCCATGGACTGTAGCCTGCCAGGCTCCTCCGTCCATGGGATTTTCCAGGCAAGAATACTGGTGTGGGTTGCATTTCCTTCTCCAGGGGATCTTTCCGACCCAGGGATTGAACCCGGGTCTCCCGCACTGCAGACAGACTCTTTACCATCTGAGCCAATAGGGAAGCCCCTTTTGATGATTTCACCTTTTTGATGATTTCCTATACTGAAGCCCTACTATGCTATTACAATGTAGAGACACAAGAGGGAGCCAGTGATACAGAAAACATGCTGCCCTAGGAGCACAAGAGATGAACAAGGTGTTAATCGCCCTGGGGCTATGAACCTGACATTCAGCACCTTGATTGATTATCATAGGACATGATAATTATCATAACTATGATAACCTGTAATTGTGTAAAGCTTCAAAGTTTACAGAATGCCTTCACCATTCTCACGGCTTTTCTTTTCATGCTTATTGTAAACCTTGATGATAGTTCATTTGTCATTTATTGCATGTCTGTTACTTCCCAGGCACGATGCTGAGTATTGTGATGGGAGCTGGAACTTTATCAGACTTGTAAACCCCAAGTCTAGTGGGGAGCTTATACAGGCTGGTGTAGCAGGGAAGCACATGTGTGGGTTCAGGGTTTTAGGGTCTGAATAACACAGGGTCACGTCCAGGGTCACATGGTCACCAAGCAGCCATGTGATATTAGGCAAATTTATTAACTTATCCTAGCTGCTATTTCCTCATGCGTAAAATGGACATAATTATATGTGTACACTAGGCCTTCCTGAAAAATAAATGGGATAACAAATTTAAAGTTCTAGACAGTAAATAAATGGTAGCAATTATAATTGCTAGCAATAAGAGCAGTGATTTTTATCATTTTTCTGTATCAATAGTGTCCGATAGAAATGCAAGCCATACGTGTAATTGAAAATTTTCTAAGAGCCACCTTTTAAAAAGTATAAAGAAATAGATGGAATAGATTTTAATAACACATGTATTTAACTCAATATATAGAAAGTGTTATTTTATCATGTAATCAAGTTTTCAAAGTGTTAATGAGATGACTGCTTTCTTTTTTTAATTAAATTTTTTTGGCTTTATTTTTTTAAATAATGAGTCTTCAAAATTCAGTGCATCTTTTATAGCCCATCCTAATTAGTATGGGCTTCCCAAGTGACTCAGTGGTAAAGAATTGGCCTGCAATGCAGGAGGCACAAGAGACCCGGGTTCAATCCCTTGGTAGGGAAGATCCCCTGGAGAAGGAAATGACAGCCCACTCCAGTATTCTTGCCTGGGAAATCCCATGGACAGAGGAGCCTGGTGGGCTACAGTCCATGGGGTTGCAAGAGTCTGACTTGACTTAGTGACTAAACAACAACAATAATAAGGATGCTGAATTTTCATCAGAACTACTTGATCTACATTTAGGTTAAATAAAATTTAGTATTCAAACACATTTACAAGTTTTCCATCATATTTTGCTTTATGTACATCCAGCCTGACATAGCTGTGTGATCTATGGTAAATTATATCATCTTTCTAAGTCTTAGATTTCTCACCAAAGAGAAAAATGTTAGTGCTCCCCTTCTGTGTTTGTTATGAAGGTTAATTCATTTATTTCACATTTTGACTGTAACATGACAGACACAAGCTGACAGGTGTATGCCCTGCAAAGCCTGCCCCACACAGTGTGCCTGGGCCTGAGATATTTCGTGACGTTTTTCTTACATGATTATGCCACCGGACAGAGAGTGTGCATTTTCTAAGCCCAAGCATTCCTAGATAGTACACATCCTGGGATATCTTGTCGGTGAACATATTACAAACTTTAAATGAGGTGCATATTGACAGCTATAGTATGAAGATCAATTAAACCTTTCTTGGACTCGTTAAATTGCATCACTTTGACAAGGTGAGGGACTCTGTAGCTTTAAACATCAATATTCTGGCTGGAGATGAAACTGCAACCTCAGGCCTGAATGCCTGAGTCAAAGGACTCAGGTCTTAGAATAAGAAATATTTCAAATTAAATCGTGAACTATAATATTACTTATCTACATGGCTGTAACTCAACTTAAAATATTTATATAGGATTGGAATGAGCAAATGGCTAAATCGATTTTGAAATCTTCTTTGCATGTTTTTTATGAAGATTGGTTGATATACATTGGCAGCTCATTTAAAAAATTTCAAGGAATTCATGAAATTGGTTAAGCTCATTTGCAGATTATTACCTTAATAGTTTCAGTACATTTTTTTTCTCTGTGATAGTTCCTTCCACCAACCTTATTTTGGCTCACTCAGAAAAAGAGTAAATTTTTAAAGTTATTGCAAAGCAATCATTTTGTTTTCATTTTCCGATTTGCAACATGAATGTGTAAAATTTCTCCTTTGGGGATTAAGGGATTATATAAGAGCCATATCCAGAAATAGGCACAAATACGTCTTCTGTGTGTGTTAGCCTGTGAATGTCATGGCCAAGGCTCCCTTTCTGCCGTCTGCCACCCGGAAACTGGACTCTGTGGCTGCAAACCACACGTGACCGGACAACGGTGTGACCAGTGCTTGGTAAGATGCCTCCAGGTCCTCTCGGACAGTTCGTGTGTGTGTCAGTGTTGATGTCTGGAACTGGTTCAGATGAAATGGGATCACAACTGGCAGAAAGAGTGGGTGCCTGCCGCACGGTGGTGGGAGCAGCTGGGCACCCCCGTCTGGAGAGTATGTATCAGTTCCCAGGGAAGGGGGATGGGGTCCTGAGTCCTTTGTGAGCATGTGACAAGTGCAGGTGCTGATTTGAGAAATGTTCTAGTAGGTACTTTTGTTTTTGTCATTTAGTCCCTAAGTCATGTCCAACTCTTTGCCACCCCGTGGACAGCAGCATGCCAGGCTCCTCTGTCCTCCGCTCTCTCCTGGAGTTTGCTCAAACTCATGTCCCTTGGGTCGGTGGTTAGTAGCTTGCTGCTGCTGCTAAGTCGCTTCAGTCGTGTCCGACTCTGTGCGACCCTATAGACGGCAGCCCACCAGGCTCCTCTGTCCCTGGGATTCTCCAGGCAAGAACACTGGAGTGGGTTGCCATTTCCTACTCCAATGCGTGCATGCATGCATGCATGCTAAGACGCTTCAGTCGTGTCTGACTCCGTGCGACCCCATGGACGGCAGCCCATCAGGCTCCTCTGTCCACAGAATTCTCCAGGCAAGAGTACTGGAGTGGGTTGCCATTTCCTTCTTCATTAGTCGGTACTAGTCACTGACTAAAATCTGTTCTGTCTTCCTCCGCTCTGCCCCCATGAAACAGTACGGCTACTATGGGCTGGACACGGGGCTCGGGTGCCTGCCCTGTAACTGCGGTGCCGGCTCCCTGTCGGATGACTGCACGGCGGAAGGCCAGTGTCTCTGCGTCCCGGGTGTGGCTGGGGAGAAGTGCGACAGGTGTGCCCGTGGCTTCTATTCCTACCAGGACGGTGGCTGTACACGTAAGCGCTGGAATCCGGCATTTCAGACTTCCCTGTATTGCCTAAACTTTTCTCCTTCGACTTCGGACTAATTCTGTTAAGTTCCTTTACGTTTTTTCTTTACATGTAGGATTTCATCCCTTTTTTTCTGTCTCCTGATCCCTGTTCTGGGAAGTCCATAAGCCTTGACTGTGAGCTTAGGCTAATGACTTTCCTTAGCTTCGTTCTCCATCCGTCAAGAGGAGAGGCCGATTAGACTCCATCCAGGAGTTACTGTCAAGGTGGTGCTTAGAGTTCTCGGCACAGTGATTGGCACACAGAGGCTCAGTAAGCATTAGCTGCCTGCCCTCTCCACCTGCGGAGGCCTTGCCTGGCCTTCTCTCTGTTTCTCCTCTGCCTCCTGATCATCTCTCATGCATCAGCCTCTCTTCAACAAGGAGGAGCCTCCGCCTCTCATGAGACATGGTGGGGTCCTGGGGATCATGAGGTCTCTTCAGGAACTACAGGAGTGGTTGAGATTATTAACACAGGCAGACACTCTGCAGCAGCAGCATCTTGACTCCTTTGGTTGACCCGATGGTCCTGATTCCTAACAAGACCCCGTATCTCTCTCATAGCCTGCGACTGTGCTCACACCCAGAACACCTGTGACCCAGAGACTGGGGAGTGTGTGTGCCCGCCTCACACTCGGGGTGCAGCATGCGAGGAGTGTGCAGACAGACACTGGGGCCACGACCTCGAGCTCGGATGCCAGGTGTGCGGGGTCACCTGCGTGTTTTCCCAGCTGAGAATTACTTCGCTGTGTCAGGCTTCATTCTTTTTCTTTTATCTATGTGCTTAATTTTAACCTGTTTGAGTAGCTTTATGGTTTCTAGTCATAACTCAGCACCTACGGTAGGAATCAAAGTGGAAGACGTGACATACTTAAAATACAATATTCTAAATTTTCTTCAAGAGCCTACTTGGAGAAATTGATGGGTTGGTATATGAAAATTTTATTTTCTTGCATTTTAAATATATCCTGCAATATATGCTATCTTCCAGAAGAAGGACATAAAGTGCTTTCCTGGGGCGGGGCACATATATCCATCTTCAGCAGTTCTGTTTTTCTGTGTTACTTTCGTCTGTTAAACTTGGAGTTTGCGTTTTGAAAACAGAGGGGACATTCCTCGAGATCTAAAATGATTCTGCTGGACTGCTTTGACCTACTGAGTAGATTGAATTTCAGTCTGCAACCGTGGCCCAGCATGCATGGGTTCAATGATGTCCAGCAATGTGGGTCCTGTCTCTTGATGGCTTGTGTCATGAGTCCAAAAAGCAGTAGTGAGAGAGGCCCTTTTGCTTGTATGGTTTCTCCAGGTTTCCTATCGTCCCCCTATGTGCACATTATGAAAATGTAGAAGCTACTTTTTGATTTATTTCACTGTTTTCTCTTCCAGGCCTGTAATTGCAGTAATGTGGGGTCAGCCAGCCAGCAGTGTGATGTAGTCACTGGCCATTGCCAGTGTAAGCCTGCATTTGGTGGACGGGCCTGCAACCAGTGCTCCCCAGGGTACAAAGGCTTCCCCGACTGTGTGGCCTGTGACTGTGACCCGAGGGGGACCCTGGCTGATGCCTGTGACCAGGAGCAGGGGCTCTGCAGCTGCGCCCAGGAGACCGGAGCCTGCTCTTGCAAGGTACAGACCTTGGCCCCACTTCCTTTCCACTTTCTCACTCGTCATCATGACTTCGGGGCTTTCACTATTTAAGTAAGCACCTGGCTTCTAGACGCTTCTCTTAATGATTTTGCACCACCTTCTGGGTCTGAGGTTAAATTCTGTGTGTGCTCTTCTAGAGTGATGGATGATGCTTTAGATGGAATTTGTACAGTTTATTACAAGTGTCAGATGATGGAACTGATTTGAAAACCACGCCGAGTTTTCTGTCATGTGTTCCTGTTGGCTGAGTAGCCAATCTGTCTTGAATATACAGGTGAAATAGATAACAGGGCTTCAGGAAGATGTGTGGTTGTTCAGCTGGTAAGTAACTATTCTCTTGTGCCTGCTGGGCAGACTGGAGGAAATGTGCATTGATTATTTCACCAGGAGGTTAGATTTCAACATCATCCCTAACTCTGTGTATTTTCATTCGTTTTCCCATTGTGCTTTGTCACTAGAAGGTCCTTGACCACTCTCTCTGGTCCTTTCCTTGGGTCCAGGAGATGGAAGCCTGGCCCTGGGTTGACTGGTGGTGGGGGGATGGAGGGGAAACTCGAGTGGATCAGGGGTGGTCCTCAGTGGATGCGTGCTCGGTTCCCCGTATCTGTGGTCTCACTTCTCACCACGGACGGTCAGTGCAGGGCAACTGGCCCAAGGCTCTTCCCCTGACTGCTCACCAGTCCCCTGGGGACTCACTCCAGGAGGATCCAGGCCCCCTCCTGGAGACTCACGAGGGTGTCTGCATTTTCCTGAAGCTTCCGAGACAATTCAGATGATCAGCTGAGCTTGGGAATCACTGATTCTGAGAGAACTGATGCTCAGAGAGGTTGAGGCGCCAGCCTAAGAAGCAGCTGGTTCATCCATGCCTATTCATCCAAAATGGTTTCTTTGATTTCATTTCTGTTTGTTCAGAAACCGTGTCTCCTTTTCTCAAGTAGAAGTGAGTCTGTCGCTTTGTCCCCTTTAGGAAAATGTCGCTGGTCCTCAGTGCGGTGAGTGCCGAGCTGGCAGCTTTGCTCTGGATGAGGCGAACCCTCGGGGATGCACGCCCTGCTTTTGCTTCGGGCTGTCGCAGCTGTGCTCGGAGGCCGAGGGCTACGTGAGGAAGCCGGTGAGTCACACGCGAGTTTAGTGTTCTGTTTTTGACCTTCTACCCTTGGGAGCTGGGTGCAGGTGGGAGAGACTGTCAAGTACTTGCATTGCATTTTCCTCTTACTGTGTCAGAAATTCTAGGAGGCTACCTTGAGATCATTAAGAATCAGAACTCTAGGATTTCCCTGGTGGTCCAGTGGCTAAAGACTTCGAGCACTCAATGCAGGGGGCCCAGGTTTGATCCCTGGTCGGGGAACTAAATCCTGCATGCCGCAGTAAAGATCCCACGAGCTGCAATTAAGACCTGTGAGACCTAAAAAATTAAAAGACTCAGAGCCCTGCCTCAGCTGTCCAGGAAGTAATCGGAGCAGGAACAACAACGTCAGTGTAGCTCTGTGCTAACCTGCCTGTAGCTTTAGTTGGAAGATGAAGTTACAGTGTCTCAGTGGTCTCCTTCATGTAGCTGAACATTGCCCAGTATAGCACTTTCAGTTCATTTTAGTCTGGATGTTTACATTTAAAAGAAAAGCCTTTCTTACTCCTGTTTGAGTAATGAAGCAATCTCACCTGAACAGCAAAGCCTCTGAGGTCCGAGGTGTGGAGTTCATTCACGTTCTGAAGTGGCTTTCTCCTCCCCTCCCTGACTAGGTGACGCTGGGCTCAGATCAGCCTCTCCTGCGTGTGGTTTCTCAGAGTAACCTCAAGGGCACGACCGATGGGGTGTACTACCAGGCCCCCGATGTCCTACTAGACGCCGTGACTGTCAGGCAGCAGGTCCACGCGGAGCCGTTTTACTGGCGGCTGCCCGGGCAGTTTCAGGGAGACCAGGTGAGACAAGCATCCAGCCTAGAGCCCCATCCACCTTTCCTGGGGGCAGAGGTGCCCCTGGAAGTCACAAGGGCCCTGGGTTGGCCTATTGCTAACTAGAGTGGGTGTTAGTCTCCTCTTCTGTGAGGGGATGGAGTGGTTAACACTTAGAAAAAGTCCTCCACATGAATGGTTCTTTTAACATTTCCATTAATTTTAAGGGGCTTCCCTGGCGGCTCAGATGGTAAAGAATCTGCCTGCAATGCCGGAGACCCAGGTTCAATCCCTGCGTCAGGAAGATCCCCTGGAGAAGGGAATGGCTACCCACTCCAGTATTCTTGCCTAGAGAATCTCCATGGACAGAGGAGTCTGACAGGCTACAGTCCATAGGGTCACAGAGAGTTGGATAAGTGACTTAGCACACACACACATCATTTTAAAAGTCCTTTCAAGTGAAAGTCATATTCTTTTTCTCCTTTTTAAAGCAATCACTCAGCAAACATTTATTTTATTTTATTTTTTTTACTAATAGAGGCTTAATACAAGCCTGGGTGCTATGGCCTAGGAGGGTCTTCTCAAGAATTTGTCACCTATTTGGGGGGAAAAAAAGAAACCTGAAGACATCATTTGCGTTTTTGCTTATGTAAATACATGAGTCTGTGTGTGAATTCATCCTGGTTTTTGAAACTTGGAAATATGTGCTCCAGTGGTTATAGATCATGTTTAATTCAAAGGAGCTTAAAAATCATTAGAATGGTTATCACGTTGTTTTGTTACTTTGGAGCTCACCTTTGTTGCCGTCATCAAGAGAAAACGTTGGGAGGTGATGGGTTTGACTGTGACTTTGATGGTGGTGGTGGTGGTTTCAAGGGTGTACTTATCCCCAACCCATTGACTTGTATTCAGTACATAAATGCAGCTTTTTATAACCAAACACACCTTTATAAAGTGGTTTTTTAAAACTTTTAAAGGATTGTGTACTTAAGAACTATAGCTTGAATCAACTTAAGAATCTGGAACTAAGTAGAATTAGAAGGAAGCACATGTCAAACAACATATTACACTCACGTGATGTATTTTTAAGAGACAAGATTTCCTTCAAATGGCAGCAGGCTTATGCTGAAATATCTTTAAACCAAGGCTACGTCAGAGACGTAAACACCATTGTTCTCTCCGACAGCTCCTGGCCTACGGCGGCACGCTGCGCTACAGCGTGGCCTTCTACGCTTCCGATGGGATCGGCACCTCCAACCTGGAACCTCAGGTGCTCATCAAAGGAGGCCGGACCAGGAAGCAGGTCATCTACGTGGACGCACCAGCCCCCGAGAACGGAGTGAGGCAGGAGCAGGAAGTGGGGATGAAAGAGGTGACTGAGCGCTCTTTCCACATACACTCCTTGAGCTGGGAACTCTGTTCTGCATGTAATGAAATCATGAATAAGGTTTCTCTGCTGTAATAAGGAGAGAGTGAAGAAGAAGGTGTTGGGTCAAAATTCCAACGGGTTTAGCAAGATTTCTAAAAGGATTCAAATTTCTGTTCTCAAGAAATGCATGAGGCTCATGTTAATTTAGTGCGAATTGCAGTTTAAATCCTTTATCTGAGTACAGGAGTCTCAGCCGTATGGATATAATGGTTCTGGGTTTTTGGATGCCCTTGAGCGTGGGACATGTGTGTTCCTTCCTCCAGGAGAGGTCTACTGATTGTTCTTTCTGTGGCTGGCCCCAGGGAGGCGTTACGAGGTTGTGGATAAATGAGGTGGTGGGACTACTGCACCCAGCAAGTGACAGGAGAGCTTCCGTAGTTAAATTTAGGGTCACACACAGAGCTGGGCTTACTGCTGGAGAAATCTCTAAAGGAATTAAGTTCATGGGCCTCTGAGGATCTGTACCCTGACTTTAGTTGAATGTGCTTCTCATCTGCAGAATTTTTGGAAATATTTTAATTCTGTTTCTGAAGAACCTGTCACACGCTCAGATTTTATGTCCATTCTTAGCAACATTGAGTACATCCTCATCAAAGCTTCTTATGGCCAAGGATTACAGCAAAGCAGGTACTTGGAAATTTCTAGAATTTTTAATATGTCTTTCTTATTTGAAAGCAAACCTTAAGGACTTGGTTCACATCATCTCCCATTACCCCATGTTGTTAATATTTCTGTTCCTCACCAAAATCTTATTAAATATTAATATTATTATGAAGTATATGAAAATGACATAGATTATCCATCTCCTATAGTAATGTGGATATAACTTGTAAGTACGTGAGGATGATACCTTTCATACAAGCAACAAAACAGTTCTACCATTTTCTGCCCTTCAACTGCAAGGCCCATTCTTTGTCACAGTGCATCAAGAATGCCATCCCTTGCTCATTTAGTATCATAATACTTATCCCATAAAGAAAGCCACCTAAGTTATGGCCAGACTAGTACTTTGAGTTCTTTCAGGTGTGCTTTCTCTAACATTGTTCTTAAGTTCTGAAAATTTGGCCAAGGTCTTGCCCTGTGGAATGACTAATGTGCTTTTTGTGTGTTTTTACCCATTTCTTTTGTAACTGGGAACAGGAACTACCCTCCACCTGGCAGGAAAGTTCTGGTTTTCTAGGTGTGCCAACATGATTGTGTAATGTGCCGTTTCTGAAAATTCTCTTTGTAAATATTAGTGCCTGCTTTCACACTTCTTAACCCAATGGTTTCACAGAATCTCAAATATTTCAATGGAGGTCGGCAGAAAGGCGGAAGAGTCACACGCGGGCAGGGAGATGGCCTTCCTGTTAGAGAAGTGTCTGTGTCCTCCTGGCACGGCTGGACTCTCGTGTCAGGTAGGAGACAGTGGTTGAAACCTGGTTCCTGGTTTGGGGTTGAAATATGCTTGTTACAGCAGCTCTGAGTGATGAATAGCACTGTGCGTTTCTATTATGTCATTTTTTTTTCCCTTTTAAAAATTACTTGTGGTAACATAGGCATTTATCATCTTGACTGTTTCCAAAGTGTGCAGTTCAGTAGCAGGTGGGTCAGTTCATTCACCCTGCTGTACAACCAATCTTCAGAATTCTTCATCTTATAAAACTGAAACTCTGTACCCATTAAACACTTACCCCTATGGCCACCCCCAGACTCACCCTTCTACTTTCTGTCTTATGAAACTGCTACTCTAGGTCCTTCATATAGGTGGAGTCAAGCAGTATTTATCTTTTGGTGGCTGGCCAATTTCACAGGGCATGATGCCCTCAAGATTCATCTGTGTTGTAGCCCGTGTCAGAATCTGCTTCCTTCTTAAGGTTGAATAACATTCCACTGGATGGATGGAGCACATTGTGTTTATCCATCCATCCATTAGTGGACATTGGAGTTGCTTTCACCTTTGGCTATTGTCAATAATGCTGCTACAAACATGGGTGTACACATATGTCCAAGACCCTGGATTCAGTTCTTTGGGGTTTATACCCAGAAGTAGAATTGCTGGATCATGCAATAACTCTTTAGCTTTTTGATGAACCACCATACTAACCATCATACTGCTTTCCATAGTGACAGACTTTTCTTCGCTCCCACCAGCAAAGCAGCAGCGTTCCAGTTGCTTTTGATGAACCACCATACTAACCATCATACTGTTTCCCACAGTGACAGACTTTTCTTCGTTCCCACCAGCAAAGCAGCAGCATTCCAGTTGCTCCACCTCCCTGCCAACACTTATTATTTTCTGGGGTTTTTTTTGTTTTGTTTTTTGATAGTAACCATGTGAGCTGGCATCTCATGGTGGTTTTGATTTGCACTTCCATGATGATTAGTGATGCTGAGCGTCTTTTCATATGCCAGTCATCGATGCATCTTCTCTGGAGAAATGTATATTCAAGTCCTCTGCCCGTTTCTTAATCGGGTTTTTTGTTCACGTCCTTCCCTTTTGCATCCCTCCAGGACTGTGCACCTGGCTACCACAGAGGGAAGCTTCCAGAAGGTGATGGCAGGAGACCACGCCCTCTGCTGGCCTCATGTGTGCCCTGCAATTGCAACAACCACAGTGACACCTGTGACCCCGAAACCGGGAAGTGTCTGGTACGCTGGTTTGTGTGGGTGCTTGCCTGACGCTCGAAATTACAGTGGGCTCTGAGTGTCTCCTTTTCTGGTTTGAAATCACACCAGTTCCTTGATTTAGAGTATTTAAATTTAGCTAAATGTAAGGTACACAAATATTTCCTTCAGAAAGGTCTAGCTAAGTGGCCTGACATTTTTGGTGGGAATTCTTTTATAAACTCTTTGAATTTGTTTATGGTTATGAATCTGGAAATTAGTTAAGTGTCTCTTGTTTTTACTTGCAGTAGAGGTGGTACATGAGAACTTTCTGTCATAGAATTTGAAGGGTCACCTGGATATTTTTAGATGAGTTAAGGCCAAAGTTGAAAATGTATTTCTCTATGTAAAATATTGCTTTCTCCTTACCTTTAACAAAAAGTACTTGTTTTCCTGGAGGTCTTAGTGGGCATTTGCTTCCTGGATGTCTCCCCCTAGACCATCAGTGACATAAGGAGAGCTCTGACCATTGAAAAGGACCAAGAGCCTCAGACAGAAGCCTTGTGACCTTGACTGAAGACAAACTCTTGTGTCCAGGGTTTTGCTTTAGCCAACAAGATCTTATTGATAACACAGAAAAATCTGATATTTTTTCCCTACTCCTGAAATCTCATTCTTTATGATAACTCATGTGGGAACATTGGTTCCCTGTCTAAATTGTGCCAAGACTGACTTGATGCAGGCAAAATAGCTCATTCAAGGAAAATGAGCTGCCCACCAAGACATACCAAAGCCTCCTAGATCCTGGCTGTAGCCTCATCACAGGAACCGGGGCTCCGACAGCAGATTTGTCTTCCTCTTCTTTTATTCGGAAGCATCTTTCACATGCAGAATTTAAAGGCAGTCTCCCCTGGGAAAACTGTTAAACCATAGCCATGCACAGGTGAATTTAAAAGCTGAAATGTTGCATGGATTTTCTCAGTTAAAAAGATGTGTGTTCACCTTTGCTGACTCCATTAGATATCTGGGATTAAAGAATTGTTCCAGTCATTCAAGGTAAAATGAAGATGCAGATAGCTACAACACTATTAAAAAATTTATTCATTCTAATCAGTTCATGCCCCAGGCAAAAGTAAAGTCCTAATACTGAAAACAAGAAAATCTTATTTAAGGATTTAAGGAGAATTGATTTCAGGCAACTTTGGGCAAGATGTAATTAGCTAGGAAGGCCCCTTGGCCCATCACAGAGACAAAGGTCATGTGGATAGTTGGGGAAATTCATGGTTCTTTCGTGATGCATCTTTCCTTGGGGCAACTAATCATTTAACAAGATTAGGTACTCCTAGGGGCACTAAATAGGCTTCCCAGGTGGTTCTAGTGGTAAAGAACCTGCTGCCAATGCAAGAGATGTGGGTTCGATCCCTGGGTCAGGAAGATCCCCTGAAGGAGGGCATGGCAACCCACTCCAGTATTCTTTTTTTTTTTCCCATTTATTAATTGGAGGCTGATTACTTTACAATATTGTAGTGGTTTTTGTATTCTTGCCTGGAGAATCCCGTGGGTAGAGGAGCCTGGCGGGCTACAGTCCATAAGGTCACGAAGAGTTGGACATGATTCAGTGACTCAGCATGCACACACACAGTGGATGAATGCAGTCTTACAGTGAATGAAGGCCGCAGAGCTGCCAATGTTCAGGATTTTTAAAATATGACCAAAAATGCTCCCTTGAGAATTAAAAAAAAAACTGTCAACTGATGTGAATTGGGGGTGTTGCTGGGCTGTCTCCAGATGAGGAGGTGTTCTAACGGTTTCCCATTGTTTTCCTCTCCTTTTGAAACGTGGAATCCCAGAACTGTGGCCACAACACCTCTGGCAACCACTGTGACACGTGTGCCCCTGGGTACTATGGGAAGGTGACCGGCTTGGCCAGTGACTGCTCTCCGTGCACCTGTCCTCACGGCCTCCCTGCCAGGTGAGCACACAGGTGTGCTGGCATGCCTGCACCGCCCACCGCTGAAGCTGGATTGCTTCCACGGCCAGCTTCACTTTCCAGGGTTTCCGTGTGAGCCATCTTAGTGGATCCTCTTCGTGTGTCCAGAAAAACACATTTTAAGAAAAAATGTTCATTCTCCCAGTATTCAAAGAGAATTGTTGCAAAAAACAGTGCGTTAGTACTGTTAGAATGAAACTATTAAAGGAGGCTCAGGTTTGGTTTTTTTGAAGACTAGTTTTAGCCTCCAACCTGCATATACAGTGTGCCCAGAGAAGAATTATTATTAATTTTATGAAGAATGTTATGAAGAAGTCAGTTCCTATTTAATGTAAGGTGTTGGGATTAGAATGTATGTATGCTGATGACTGATGAAGTTCAGAAATGTTGCGTGGCGGTGAAATTTGGGTCAGATTCCACCTTGTACACATGATGCTTGTACAGAATTATCTGAACACGTAAAAAATACCAGAGATTTTCACTTGAAATTGGAATATCTGGGGGTCTTTTTTGGTTTCAATGAAAATTGTAATTCATAAATAACATTTTATTCTTGCTTTGAGTATTTGATAAGGCATTGAACATTATAGATCAAATACCAACTTTTTGTATACTGAAATGAAGATTTCCTTTTAATATTTGTTTGAATTTTGTCTCTTTTGTTGTCTCCAAGTAAGTGTCGCTTGACGTTGAATACCTAATGAGAGGCACTGTGTAAACTTCTCTTGCAAACTGTCAGGCATCTTAAAATTTACTGCTTACTGTTGTTTACTATTATTTAAATTTTTTTATTAAATCTGTATACAAATGGTGAATCATTAGTTCCACCCCTGTAATCTAAGCTATAGGGATACTTGCAAATGTGCATAAAGCTGGGCACTGCTTATGTTGTTGTTGTTTAGTTGTTCAATCATGTTTGACTCTTTGTGACCCCCTGGACTATAGCCTGCCAGGCTCTCTGTCCATGGAATTATCCAGGCAAGAATACTGGAGTGGGGTGCCATTTCCCTCTCCAGGGGACCTTTCCAACCCAGGGATTGAACCTGTGTCTCCTGCTTCACAGGTGGATTCTTTACTACTGAGCTACCTGGGAAGCCTGGCATTGCTTGCACTCATAAGAAATTGGAGGTGTGGAGCTGAAATATACCTACAGGGGATTGATTAAATGCCTCAAGTGTCCTGTGGTAGACACCTAGAGTGAAATGGTGTACTAACACTGAGAAAAGAAGAAGGCATATTTGTGTGTACAGAATTGGAGAAATGCCCAGTCAAATTATGAAATTGAATATATGGTGTGATGCCATTTGCGGAACCATTCAAATCTGTGTCTGTGTCCACATCCACAGCTCCATGGCTATACATGCCTGGAATGTCAGGATGGGTATTTCACCTTTCTACTTTGCACAGTTCTGTACTGTTTGTGTATTTTACTTCTTCAATCACAGAAGGTCCCCACCATCCCCACCACCTCCCTCACACTGGTAAATTAATAGCTACACAATTAGGGAGTGACTGTGAGATTGTGAACATGCCGTGTGTGCTGCGCATCTGAGAGGCCCCCAGAGATGTGCTTTTTCTATTAATACACATTTTGTGTTTCCACTGAAGCCTGTCTCTTTAGTACTGAAGGAGGAAAAAGGTCAGAAGTGAAGTGGGGCTCATAGCAACCAACTGACTCATGCTGGGAACTTCTCTTGCCGGCCAGATACCCTGGCAATTTTTTAGTGGCTTCCAGGTACCCAGCTGAGCCTCCAGTTGGTGACTTAAAATGTGGAGACTGAAGTGGTTGGAAAAAAGGAACACACCAGTAGCTGAAGTCCCAGAGTGAGGGCTCAGCATCCGAACGGATTGTTCAGTTTTGAGAGGCTCCGTCTTATTGCGACTAAAGCACCTCACCTGACTCCCTACCTTGGGTCCAGTCACCCTCGAGCCCACCTTCACTGTCTGCTCTTTCCAGACGCCTCCCCCTGGCCTTTCACTGCAGTCGGCTGAATCCCCAGCACTCTTCCAGCTCACTTCTCCCTGCTGGTCCCACGTTTGCTCAGAGTCAGCTGTAGTTCTCCAGCCACCCTTTCATCTGATCAGTCAGATAGTTCACGCAAGTCTCAAACAAGCCCCTTTCCACTGGAGAAGCTTTCTCGTTTGGTGACTAATTAGTTGTCCTCTGTAAATGGGTCTCCATCCCCTCAACCCTCATGTGGTTGTCACTGGATAGGCATCAGTGAATGTCTTCTGGACCTAGTTGTATTGACTATGTGTTTGTTTTCCTTCTGCCCAACAGAGTTTAAGCCCTAAAAAGCTTGCCCAGGTGTCCAGTTTGTAATCACTTATTTTTTAGAACAGTGTCGTGCACTCTTAATGGTAATGAATAAGTACCCTAAGAAAGATCTGAAGTTGTATGTCTGAAAATTCAAAAAAGTCCTTCTCTTCTAGCTACAGTCCCACTTGCGTCTTGGAAGGGGATCATGATTTCCGCTGCGATGCCTGTTTTCTGGGCTACGAAGGGCAGTATTGTGAGAGGTATGTCGCCTGCTCCTTTTATATGCATCGGACATATTTACAGAAGTAATGGGGAGTTGTTACCAGTTTGATAATGCAAAATCAGACCTCCTGGGCAATAAGGCAGGTAAAGGCACTTCTTTGTGACCGTCTTGTCCTTTTAGGGAATAGAGTGCAGAGGGAGGTGAGCAGACCTGTGCCCTCTGCACTTCACGAGGCAGAAGTGATGCCTGTCCTGGGGTGGCTGCTCTGTGTATTCAGTCGCTCACTGGTGTGGATCCTGCCTTCTGTCCTCCCATCTCCTTCTGCAGGTGCTCACTGGGTTACTATGGGAACCCTCAGATGCCAGGCGGTACCTGCCAGAGGTGTGACTGCAGCCCGCACGGCTCTGTCCACGGCGACTGTGACCGCGGGTCCGGGCAGTGCGTCTGCCGGCCGGGGGCCACGGGGCTCCGCTGCGGGGACTGTGAACCGAGGCACATTTTGGTGGAAAGCGACTGTGTGTGTGAGTGTCACCTCTCCGAAGGGCTAAGGAGGGTTTCTCCTCTTGGATGGTTTCCCAGTACACAGTGGCATCAGCAGACTAAGCTCAGGGCCTTAGTTGCTCTGCGGGCATGTGGGATCTTAGTTCCCTGCCCAGGGATTGAACCTGCATCCCCTGCATTGCAAGGTGGATTCTTAACCACTGGAGCCCCAGGGAAGTCCCTAGATGTTGTTATTACAGGATGCTATGGGCATCTATGGAACCCGGGCAGACTCTTTGCTGTAACTTGAACATCCTCTTTCTTGTAGCCTGTGATGATGACTGTGTGGGTGTCCTGCTGAATGACTTGACTCATGTTGGGGATGCCATCCTGTCTGTGAACCTCACCAGCACCATCCCTCTCCCATATGGAGTTTTGTCAGACCTGGAAAACAGAACGAAGTCTCTCCGCGTAAGTACTGCAAATACAGAGATGGATAGAAGCGTGTGTCACAGGAAGTTGAAGAGTTGGTTGGGACCCTAGGGGTCATTCTGTCTGTCCTCCACCAGTGCAGGAGTCTCAGTCCCAGTGTCTGGTGCTGGGAGGTCCCCAGCCTTCTCCCTTTGAACCTGACCGAGAACTGCATCGTCCACGTGATTACTGGTTTCACCGTGCAACAGCCCTGATTGTTCAAGACTTGATCCACAGATGCCTCCTGTGTATAAATTCTTCCTCTTTGCTCCTCCTGCTACCTTGTGGAATAAGACAAGGTCCACTCGCCCCTGTTTATAACAGGTCTTTGGACAAAAAGCAGCTCTCTTAAAACAAACACAGAAAATGAATTGAGACGGCATTGTCTTTAACGTGCTGAATGAAGAGGAACTGTTTTCCATCAGTGTATTATTCTTAACTGGAGTTGAAGGGCACAAAGGTTCCTCCTCCCTCGAAGACTATATAAAAATCTCTGGGGATAAATCATAGTTTTATGTTTAGTTAAAATCTGTGTTTTGATCTGGGTCCAAAAGACAATGGGAAGGTAAGAAGTTGACTTGCTAGACAGCATTTTTTATTCTAATTAGGGGGAAAAAAATGAGTCTAAATTTGGCCCAAAGCCTATGCTTTAGAATTTGAGGAATTTAATTCACCATGTCATGCCATAATGCCAATGTGTGTTTGTGTGTGTGTGTGTGTGTGTGTGCGCATGTGTGCAATTCAGCTGCTTCAGTGATCCATTCTTGTTAATATTGGTCAGTTCTCCATAGATTTAATAAAGTTTAGGAAACTATACGAGGTGTTTCTACTTTATTTTTCCTGAAATAGAACAAAATGTTTTCAAAGATAAGGGGAAAAGAAAAGAAACAAATGTTGAAATTTCTTTTCCATTCACCATAGACACAATCAATAAATACCACCTTCCATCAGCTTGGTTTCCAACTGTATGACTGTATTTTTTACCACGTGAGATGAACACTTGATTTCAACTTTAACTCTTAAGTGATTTGCCCCCATTTAAAGCACTTTGTCAGCTCCCTTGTATGACTTTTTATGTTTATATAAAGTACTCCGGAGCTTGAGATTTTGAATCCTCAACTGTTTCTTGTTTCCACTGCTGACCTGCATAGCGACTTGGGCAGGTTAATAACTGTGCTGACCATAGACAATAGTCTCGCCCCTTCACGGGTGGTTATAAGGTCTGAGTAGCATCACACAAGTAAAGAAATTAGAGGAGTGTTGGCATAAATTAAGTACCTAATTGTTAGTAATTATAAAGGCTTTTCTTTCCTTAATACTTTTGTATTTTAGCTTTGTAAGCATTTCTTTTAGGTGTTAGCAATTACAGTTAAAATTTATATGACTCTGCTATTAAAATTCAGCCAGATCCACCCAGGAACTGCAGCAGTGTCAATTCTGCATGGCCTACCAGGCTTTACGTTTATATCTATATAGGAAATATAATGTGAAAGACCGCAGTCTGGAAACGTGTTCTGTAATCCAATCTTCAGTGAATGTGATTCATTTTATTTTTTTAACGCAATGTCAGGGAAAAGAGAATTTCTTTCTGTGAACTAAAAAGGTAATGACAGGCGATTCTTAGTTAAGAACCGAAGACTTATTTTGAAGCATTATAATTTGTTTTCTTCATTCTTTTAGGACTCTGTATTAAAAGAAAATACACAAAAAGAACTGGTAAACATTCAACTTGCAGGTGTCTCAAAACAAACGGAGGACCTGCAAAGGGAGGTAAGTTCTTTACTTAAAGGGTCCGCTCCACCTGCCCCCTGCCCCCAGCCCTTGTGAGCGCTGGCATGGGGACTTCCTGGAAGGTTCTGAACAGATCAGAGCAGCCCCCTCCTCCCAGGAGCTGTGTTCCAGCTACTGTAAAGTCAGATTAAGTAGGTTCTGATGCAGCCAGTCTCCGTGCTTTGGTGGGACGAGGCCCCTGACTTACTTTCTGCCGTCCCCTCTGCTGAAGAAGGAGTCGGGCTGTCAGCTCACATCACTGCTTCTTTTCTCCTATGAACCAGGGTTGGGCAGGATGAAAAGACGGGGGTCTCTTCCCCATCCTGTATTCACTGCACATGGTGAGCCCTGAGTTTCCCCCCCGCCGGCCCCCAACACCAGTACAGGCAGCTCCTCCTGGGGTGTCGGCAACACTCAGACTTCCGCCCCTACTTCTGTTGGTCTGAATGGCAGGAGAGTTCGCTTTGATGTCAGCAGAGGGGTATTCATTTTGTTCAGCCCAGGCCAGATGAATGGTTTTTAGTGACCAAGAAAAGAACCTGCTTATTTGCAGATGTCGAGGGAGGCCTATTGTCAAATTTATGATTCTCACTTTAAAATTGTGTGCCTATGTGTGCGCGCGCACATATAGTACATAGATGTGTGTCTTTAAAAGTGAAAGTGTTAGTCACTTTTGACCCCATGGACTGTAGCCCGCTGGGCTCCTCTGTCCATGGGATTCTCCAGGCAAGAATACTGGGGTGGGTTGCCGTTCCCTTCTCCAGGGAATGTTCCCACCCAGGGATCAAACTCAGGTCTCCCACTTTGCAGGCAGATTCTTCACCTTCTGAGCCACCAGGGAAGCCCATCTGTGTATATGTATGTCTTGTTTCTGTCTCTCAATGTTCACACATGTGCACAATCATACACTGTAAAAATGCAGTAGCTTGGCTTCTGTTAATTTAGAATTAGTGACCATTTGGGAAGAGTCTAAGGGTTTCTGTGTGGGCTTTTGAAGTACCTGAGCAAGCAACCATTTGGTAGAAAGTGATAAGCCAATTAAAATAAATTCTTTCTATCCATTAAAGAAGATTCTCTTTGGATTTTGACTAGAAAACACTTTTAGAACCACTCTAAGTTACTTACTTTGGGCTTCCCTTGTGGATCAGGTGGTAAAGAATCTGCCTGCAATGCGGAAGACCTGGGTTCAATCACTGGGTTGGGAAGATCCCCTGGAGAAGTGAAAGGCCACCCACTTCAGCATTCTGGCCTAGAGAATTCCACGGACTGTATAGTCCATGGGATCACAAAGAGTTGGACACGACTGAGCGACTTTCAGTTCAGTGAGTTACTTTACATTCCTAGAAATTACAGACAACCTTCCTTTCCACAAATTGTTGTTGTTTAGTCTCACTAAGTCATGTCCAACTCTTTTGCGATCCCATGAACTGTAAGCTCATCAGGCTCCTCTGTCCATGGGATTTCCCAGGCAAGAATACTGGAGTGGGTTGCCATTTCCTCCTCCAGGAGATCTTCCGGGATCAGGGAATGAACTGCATTGACAGGTGGATTCTTTACTGCTGAGCCACCAGGGAAGCATTTCACAAATTAGAGCACCCCTAATAAAAACAATAGCTGAGAGTAACTAACAGGCATCATCACATATAATCCTCATGAAGTCCTGTGATTCAAGTGTTATAATTACTCCAAGTTATGGATAAGGCTGGGAGGTATCAGGTGTCCAGCCTGGCAGAAGCTGGTCTATTTGCCTAACTCTGTGTCTTAACCACTTGACTAAGTTCTCATGGTCAATACAAATTAGTAAGATTTTATTTTCTAGATTCTGCAAATTTGGGTCCTAACATGAACATGAGGTCTACCACAGTGGCGACACACGGGAGAGTCTGTGGTTTGATAGCCAATTAGGCTGCTTTTTAAAATGTCCCATCTTTTTTCACCAAGAGTGAGCAGTCCATCATTTCATGAACCACCTAGTCCATTTCCAGCCCTGCACTGTTGACCCTGGCTTCCATGATGGCGAACCTTTTCTGCATTCTGGAATATGTTTTGTTGCTTAAAAGAGAGAACATCTGGCATACCGAAGCTTGCATTTTATTCAGAGTGAAACTCACCTGAGGCCTTTATTTTCCGTCAGCTTGACAGAGTGTTGACACGTAGTGAGCAGGTGACCAAGGCCACGGAAAGAATCCTGGACAAGAGTGTGGACCTCATTAAGTTGACCGAGAAGCTGCAGACAGACATCGAAGGTAGTGTCCTCAGAACTTTGCTTGACGAGTCTGGCTTATTTGGTAGGAAAAGCCTACTTTCTTCATTCAGCACTTGAATAGCCGTGACTTGCGCTGGACTCTTGGGGCCTTCCCATGTCCACACACAATATGCTAAGTCACTTCAGTCGTGTCCGACTCTTTGAGACCCCATGGACTGTAGCCCATCAGGCTCCTCTGTACGTGGGATTCCCCAGGCAAGAATACTGGAGTGGGTTGCCATTCCCTTCTCCAGGGGATCTTCCCAACTCAGGGATCGAAACCCAGGTCTCCTGCCTTGGCAGGCGGATTCTTTACCACTGAGCCAATACAATCAGACTTTCTAAGGCAGAAAGTAAGGAATTATTAGGACAAAAGACATTTTTTTAAAAGGAGTAGTATCAAGTATTGGTGGTTGTTCAAAGAGTAAGCGTTACTGAGAACTTCTCCATGCAGATGTTCCTGGCAGGGGCGGGGAATGCTCCAAGGATCGTGGTGCCTCAGCCCTGCCTGGACAGGGTTCATGGGTACCGGGAAAGCCGACAGGAAATAAACCAGGGATCTCAGGTTCCTGAGTGTTTTTTTTAAACACTTTTTTTTTTTTTATATTTACTTTTGGCTGTGCTGGGTCTTTACTGCTGCGTGGTTTTTTCTCTCATTGTGGCGAGCGGGGGCTACTTTCCAGCTGTGGTGCGAGGGCTTCTCATTCTGGTGGCGTCTCTTATTGCGGAGCACGGGCTCTGAGGCACACGGGCTTCAGTACTCATGATGTGGCCTCAGCAGTTGCAGCTCCTGGGCTCTAGAGCGCAGGCTTGGTAGTTGTGCCGCAAGGGCTTAGTTGCTCCTTGGCTTGTGGGATCTTCCCAGACCAGGGATCGATCCCGAGTCTCCTGTATTGGCAGGCAGATTCTTTACCACTGAGCCACTAGGGAAGCCCCTCCTAAGTGTGTTGACCGGGCATGTCCAGAGCGCACTGGATACACGGACTAACCTGGCCTGGTTAGAGGGTCAGCCCAGTGTAGGTGGGCAGAGCAGCCTCACGGGAGAAGGTTCTAAGTGCTCCCATCCTAGGACTGTCTACTTTTGAGAGACTTATTCAGTGACTGATGAACTTTCTCCATAGAAATGATCGAAAAGGCTACGACTCTAAATCGGACGCTGGATGACGATGTCCAGGTGCCCAGCTCGATTCTTCAGGACATGCAGGAGAACATCACGGCTTTGCTGGAAGTCCTGCGGAAAAGGCGGTTCCTGCCGCTGCACCGAAACGCCACCCGAGAACTCAAGTAAGTTCCTGAACAGTGCTCATGACACCACCAGTTAGAGGGAAGAATGTGATAGCGGAGAGGGAGGGAGGCAGGTGGGAGGAGGGGAAGGAAATTAAGTTCTCAGAGGGACAGGCTGTTACTGGAGAAGAGAGGGGTGCCGCTCCCCCCGCCAACAGCACAGTGTGATCAATGGCAGTGCTTCTGCCTGTGCTGTTATGTCGTAGGTTTGGTTTTCCTCTGTGACCCTGAAACACCTTTTCTACTTAGCGTGAAATACAAACCTTCTGATACTGTCTTTATTGAAGATTTAAGTATAATACAGGAAACTCTCACGGGAAGCAAACACAGGTGGTGGCCACTGCCAAAGCTGTGAACTCTATGACAGACTGGCAGAACATCATGCCAGAATAATTTTGCTCAGTTATGCAAACTGTCACCGGAACCTGTGATTTGAAAAACAGATCACAAAGAACTGTTAGACGTGGTCACGAGAAACTTTCAGTTTGCCTTCAGGCTTTTTTTTCCTTAGTATTTTCACATAAATTATTACTTGATGTAATAGCAAAGCTGTCTTTCTGCCAGGTTGTGATAAATGTCTGATTTAGTACTGGTTTCAGTGGTCATACTACACTCCATCAAAACTCCAGTCTCTGTAATTTAAGCTATTTTAATACATTATGCTATTTTAAATAACATTTTAAAGAATAACTTAAATCAAAATCTTTTTCTGAATTTCACATTGTTATCTTATCAGGGTGAATGTTAAGAAGTGAAGTCATTTAACCAGAGTTTTCATTTTGAGGATTCCCAACTTGCATTGCCACATTATTTTCTACATGGTTTTTAATTACTTTGAAAGTTATCTTTTATTCAATGGGAATTTTTAGGACTTAAGCCCGGGAGGCAGTATCTAGAGTAACCACAAGAGAACTGCTCCAAGGAGGTAAGGGGTGAGCCAGGTTATATAGAAGTTTTGCAGCGATGGACAGCCAGCCTGAACATCAGAAGATTATTGTTAATTAAAGAAAACAGATATCCCAAGTTTCGGAATTTAAAACAGCATCCACTTCTCCCAGCAGGACCCTGGAGAACTGAGTTTATATATATTTTCATCATTGAGTGGGATTTTTGACATTGTTGTTGATTTGCTGGGTGAAAAACAAAAGGTGGAACTTACTGTCACATAGGCTTTGGAGAAAAGGACTAGTAATTTAATTATGGGATGTTTGTTAGGGCCCAGGAAGGGCCCTGAGAGGACTCTGGGCTGGACGAAGGCAGCTCAGAGTTGGGCGAGGACTCAGGAGATGGGAAGGGGGCCGCTGTCTACGGGGCACTCCTCTGTGCCGGGTGAGTGGGGAGACGTAGATTTCCCACCTCGCCTCTGCCTGTGCTCACCCTCACCTCCTTGTGAGGTGGGAAGGATGCAACTGAAGTAACTGAGGCCCAGAGAATGTTTGTAACTCCATCAATGTTGAACCTCCAGGACAATATGAAACCCGATGTGTTCTGCATGCTAAGTCACTTCAGTTGCGCCGGACTCTTTGCAACCCTATGGACTGTCGCCTCCCCAGGCTCCTCTGTCCCTGGGATTTTCCAGGCAGGAATACTGGTGGGGGTTGCCAGTTCCTTCTCCAGGTATTCTTCTCAACCCAGGGATCAAACCTGTGTCTTCTGTATCTCCTGCATTGGCAGGCAGGTTCTTTACCACTGAGCCACCAGGGAAGCCCATCTTTCCCTTTATGGCACCCTGCAAATGATCCTTTGTAGCTGTGTTGCCCGAATGTTTTCCAGTTTCTTAAGGAGAGGCCAGATCTTTACCACAAGCCTTCAGGCTGAGTACTTAATCTTGAATCTCCACAGTGAGCCTGGAGAAGACAGCTGAATACGTGGCACCGTGCAGCCTTTTCTCATGGAACTTGCTTACCTGCTCACGGCACTAGTGTGGTGGAGAAATGCCACTCGAGAAACCGTGTTTTACTGTATTAACTGAATTTTACAGGAAGAAGCTAATAAGGAGTGCTGAGGGGTTTTGTGATTTTTCTTTGTAGTCTTTCAAGTCATTATTAACTATATCATGTCATTCGGTCGTGGTTTAGATGATGAAGTCATTTCATAGATGACAATTGATCTCTATTTTAAATTTCTTAGAGCAATACCTTCTTTAACAATATGAACTGAAGGATTCATGTCTAGATATTAGAAATATATTGGACTTTTTTGTGTGTCTCCCATGTACTATTTTTAGTTCTCTTTATTACTATCATAATACAGCATCTTATTATCTTTTTTTGTAATTCTTAAAATCACAAGAATGTTCAAATAATTCCTGTTGGTGCCCTAATGATGTCAGAGTTCAAATATATACCTTTGGAAAAATTTTTGTGGTGTTTTAGCCCAGCAATCTGATAACCTATGAAAACTAAGGGGGATTTACAAGGCATTCTCCACAAAAATATTCAAAGTTCTTCTAATAAATTGAAGGAAGAGGTTAATAGGATATATTCAACCACTGCAAAGTTCGGTAGTGTGAAAATTATATTATTCTATATAGCTTTAAGTTCAAATTTGATTTAAATAGCAATTTGATAACGCATTTATAAAAGAATAGGGGGAAATGTCTTTTGATTTCTTGAAGCTTGCTTTTACCAAAGTGGTACAAATTGTATCTTCCTGGAAATTTGAATTTGAAAGTTTCTGTAAAATTTGTTTCTTTACTAGCTGCAAGAAAAATCTTTGTATTGTATGGCTACATTGGTGACTTTGGAACAAATCACTGAAACATCTCTTTTTTTCAATTTCTGACCGTATTGTAACGAAGATTTCAGTTGCCATCATTCGCAGGCTGTGGCCCCAGTTTTCTGAATTCAAATCCTCTGAGATGGTTTCTTTAATTCCACTAAATATGTTAGGAAGTTTGTTAAATCAAGAAAGATCGTTAAGGATTAAGTGTAAACCTGCCATATGTATAGTGGCCTTAGAAAATTTTTTTCCCTTTTTAAGGGATTGCCATGTACCACTTAGGACTTCGAGATGAAACTGAGAAGGGATATGTAAAAGTTCCTTTCACTATACATCAATGCCGTGAGCTTTGTTCATTTCTCACCATCTTTTATGTTCCCAGGGCTGCCGAAGATTTATTGTCACAAATTCAGGAAAATTACCGGAAGCCACAGGAAGAGTTGGCGGTGTTAAAAGAAGCAGTAAGCAGCCTCCTTTCGACACACAACAGTGATGTGAGGGCTGCAGAAGACCTCCTGAGAGAAGCAGAGACCAAGACCCAGGAGAGCGGTCGGCTGCTGCTCCTCATCGGGGCCAACCTGCGAGAGTTCAACGTGAGTCTTGCCAGCTCTCGCCCCCTTAGAGCTGGTCCCAAATGCTCCCACATAAATGATGTCATCCTTTACTCCTTAAAAAAATGAGCCCCGAGGGCTGACTGCAGCACACAGTGTCAGGCACCCGAGGTTCAGAGGCCAACTTGCTTTTATGAAGCATCCTTAGAGGTGATGTTTGCTGCAGGAGAAGAAGCTGCATGTTCAGGAAGAACAGAGCTTGACATCAGCGCTGATCGTCGAAGGAAGAGGACTGCTGGATGCGGCCGCTGCTCCTGCAAACGCATTGGGAGAGGCTCTCATGGTGAGTCCCAACTCAGCACAGCCCGGGGTTTCCAGGGAAGCCTCCCAGGCCCCACACATGCTGTTAAACAGAAGACGCACACGTGGTCACAGTGTTAATCTCTGTGTAGCAACTAGAGCAACACCGGGACGAGCTGCTACTGTGGACCGCCCAAATCAGGCGCCACGTGGATGACCTGGTCATGCAGATGTCTGAACGGAGAGCGCTGGAGCTTGTGTACAGGGCGGAGGATCACGCCGCCGAGCTGCAGAGACTGGCAAGTGCTCTGGACAGGTGAGGCACCCCTGGCAGATACCCCACAGGTTGCGATCTGCAGATCAGAGAGAATAATAAGCCTGGCTGTTTCATTCATGGTGTCGAGTCACATTCTTTATTGTATGTAAAAACAAAGGCTTCTCTTTTATTTCCACGACAAGGAGGGTTTCCTTCCAAGTCTGGTAGTGTATTTGACCATCAGCAGGAATGTACGATGGAAAAATGTGAACTGAAGCAGATAGGAATGAAAACAAATATTATGCTGTGATATCAAGGCCTTCAGTATCTACCTGGTACTCAGGACTTTTTGAGTTTGCACATGGACAGAACCAGATACTGATTTCCCTATGCCTCTTGCCTTCTTGGGACTTGTGATCCAGCCGGCTTTCTGCATGGACGCAGGTTGTGGTTGCCCACCCTGGACTGTTAGAAGTGTTGAGGATCTATTTGCCACCTCCTGAAAGATACCATCTCCATTATTTTCTACTGCCTAAAAGGTTACCATTATACTCATTACTTTAACATATATTTTTGGATATTTGTCAAGTATATCCTCAGTTTGTTAGATGTGCCTTTAAATGAGAAGTGCGACTTTAGGCCAATGGTTCCTGAATTGTTGCAGGAGGAGCCTGGGGAACTTCAGAGTACTGATTACTCTGTCCTCTGACCCCTCCCCTGTCCACCAGACTGTGGGATATGGCCTGTACTTTAAATTTTTTCTTAAGTCCCCAGGTGATCTGATGGCAGCAAATGAGGGAATTGGGGTTTAAGGCCTTACACAATATTGTGAGTTAGTAAATTTATTTCTTTAGAATCCGCTATAAATTATGAGTGGAAAAAGTCTGGACACACTGGGAATACTTGTGTTTCTGTGTGTTGGGTGTGTTTTGTGGAAGGAGAAAAATAAGTATTTTTCTAATTTGAGGAGTGCTGCCATAAAAGATGAGCTCACACAACGAAATCAATTAAAAACAACTATTGCGTGAGTCATGTGCTACATTGAGCTCTACTGCCTCTGTCTGCTGTCGGAATCAGTAACAGAAAATGGAGTTAGGTACTCAGTTAGTTTTTCTCCTTTTCTCATCTTTCCTAATTTTCCAAAAAGGAAAAGGATGTTCTGACTACATCTGTAGCTACAACGAAATCTTTATTACTCAGTATGAGTCGTAAAAGCAGTTTGGTGTGATGCATAAAATTAAATAACTTTGTCTTTTATTTGTAAATCACTGAATTTTGCCAGTCAAGTAGTAGCAAATAATAACTGCTGGTTTCTGCTTTGGAAATCACCCAACTCAATAACCTTGGGGAGAAAATGCCTACTCAGCAGGCAAAGAGGTGTTTATTGTCAGGTTTCATTTTGAAGCGAGAGTGAGCTGGATGAACCCACACCATTACCAGCTGGCAAGTTCCTGAGTGATCAGTCCCCTTACAAGAGTGAAGTTCAGATGACTGAAGTATTATCTCATCCTCCTCCCAAACCCCTGGTGAACTTCATCAAATTGGTGTATACTGTTTGAGGAATAAGCTTCAACATCCTCACATATGCTTAGCTAAGAAAGCCTTTTTAAAATGAACACTTGTGTAGCAGGAGAGATTACAACCAGTGCAAACAGGCAGGGGATTTGAACAGAGATGAAAGACTGGATGGTCTAAAAGATGAGACACAGTGACCATCTCTTCTTTGGGTGTTAATTAAGCAGCAGTTCCTAGTGTTACCGAGACAAGATGACCACAGCTTCTTAAGACGGCGTTTGGAATTAGAGGGGAGTCCAGATGTTGACACAGACTCCTGAATTTCTCGATGATGATGTTTCTGTAAGAAGGTGGGAGGCTTTTAGGAACAGTGGGCAGGTTCAGTTCCGTTGATTATAACGTCTCTAAATGTGCCGGTTGCACAGTGGCCTTGGGAATGTCAGACATGTGTCCCTGAATGCCACCAGCACAGCCCATGTCCACTCCAACATCCGGAGCCTGATTGAAGAATCAGAGAGGCTGGCGACAGATGCTCTCGGAACTGTGAAAGAGGCGAGCGCGGTAAGAAAGGCCCCCTCAGGTTTCTCTGTGCCTGCTTTTTCTCAGCACTGTGGTCAAATGAACCTTCCATGAGGTGCTCAAGCAGAGAGGCAGTGGCTTAAATTTACACTTGTCAAGATTCTTTTCTGGTGGAATTCTGTCATCACGTGCCTTTGCTTTTCCTGCATGCTTAGTCACTCAGTCGTATCCGACTCTTTGCGACCTTGTGGGCTGTAGCCCACCAGGCTCCTCGGTCCATGAGATTTCTCAGTCAAGAATACTGGAGTGGGCTGCCATTCCTTTCTCCGTAATATATTCTAATGCGTTAAAAATACTGTCTTTTCCTATGGGAGTAAATAGTGGGCCTTAAACAAGCTCATATACCCCTTATACTACTTCCGTGCCCAATCCTGGATTCAGGGATTGAACCTGCATCTCCTGCATCTCCTGCATCAGCAGGCAGATTCTTCACCTGCTGAGCCATCTAAGTCATAAATAATTCTTAGAACAAAAATGATAATGTTAATTGATATCTGCCTTAGACATCTCTTCTTACCCGTGGTGAACATCTTCATTTAAGGGCTGGTTTTTGTGTTTATAGATTTAAAAATGACTGTGTTCTTTCTCTTTGCAAATTAGCATATATGTTAATAGGACTACTTCAGTTGTCCCTGCCTATTGTCTGCTTGACTTCCTTCTTCGGAAGGACACTGGGGGATATTCTGACAGGACAGAGTTGCTCTCTCCACCTCCAGCAAGAGCCCACCCCGCCTTCCAGGTTCACGCTGAAATTGTTGTTTTACAGGCTTCCGAATCTCTTGTTTCTAATGGGAGAGCGGCCCTCCGGCGCAGTTCCGAGTTTCTCAGAGAAGGCAACCGCCTGAGCAGAAAGCATCGAGGTCAGTTCCCAGCTCGGGCTGTGTTGATGCCAGAGTGATTGTGGACACACCTCTGAACATACTGCCAGAAATTCTTCTTTCCTGGAGCAAGTTGAATCTTAACATTTCTTTGTCACAATAATATTCCAATTTCCTATCCTAGACACATCATGTAATTTTGATTGTGCAGTCCCCCTCCCCATAGACTTGACAAGCCTCCTCTGAGAACGAAACCCTCTGCTCACTGCTGTAGCTCCTGAGCTCAGGCTGGTCCTCACAGCATTTGTCGGGATACCTGTGACCTCACGTGCTTCCCTGTCCATCTCAGGGTTTTACCATTTCTTGAAGAGTCATATTACGTTTGACTCTTGTCTTCTGCACAGGACTAATGTGGTGTTAGAGCCATGGTAGGTTCTCATAAAGTTATTGGATTAAATCAATATTGATTTATCTATTAAAAATACCTATGCAAAAAAAAAAAAATACCAATGTGGTTTCATTTTTCCTAAGACTTTCAGTAAGCAATTTTTGGCACATGTAAGAGTTAGTCAGTAAGCATAATGCAGAATGGCAGACGACTCTGTTCTGTAAGAGAAACAAACAAGCTTTATAACATATAGTTATATGTATATAGATAGATCTAAATATAGTTATATAGATATATAGTTATAGATATATAGATAGATATCTATCACCCTAATATACTCTGCTGCTGCTCACTCAGTCGTGTCCGACTCTTTGCAACCCTATGGATTGTAGCCCGTCAGGCTCCTCTGTCCCTGGGATTCTCCAGGCAAGAATACTGGAGTGGATTGCCATGCCCTCCTCCAGGGGATCTTTCTGACCCAGGGACTGAACCCATATCTTTTATGTCCTCTGCACTAGCAGGTGGTTTCTTTACCACTACCGCCGCGTGGGAAGCCCTTTTCACTCTAGAGCTCTAACTGAATCAAACATAAATTTAAGAAATATTAGTGAGAAGGAAAACAAAGTAAAAAATTATCAAGTAAACACCCAAGCATACAATTTGAGTGTGGGTTGAGTGGTGCTAAGTCTTGTTAGACAAACTTTCAATATTTGGGCTCTCTGTAGAAAGCTGCTGATTTTATAGATGAGTCAGGAATGATAAAATGTCACCCAGGCAACTTTTTAGGGTCAGCTTAAAAGGGAACACTTTTTCCCCTTTGAATAGGTATCACATTGGAACTGAGTAAATTGAAAGATTCTGCAAAGAGATTTCAAGAGAATGCTGATAAAATTACCAGGCATACAAACGAATCACTCTTGATACTTAGAGCAATTCCTGAAGGTAAGTGGAAAGGGGGGATTCTTGATTTAAATTAATATCTTCTCATTGCGAAACACTTGCACGTGAACAGAAGACCAGCCGCAAATCCGATGGAGACCCCTCACCCAAAACAAAACCAAGACTGACAGGATTTTCACTTGCAGAGGGATATGATTTGGAAGGAAGAGTACTATATTTTTTATAGCTTCAGAACACCTACACTGAAGTAGTAGAATTATACTCTGAAAAAATAAAGCTTTAGATTCTTTATGCTATCATATTAATTGCTAACTTCTAAAATGAGCCTGAGATGAAAGAAGATACGTTCAAAGAAGCTAGCAAGTAAAGAAGCTGAAATATTCCTGCTTTAGGGAAAAATGCTAAATTCATTATAAATGTGATAATTTAGAGAATTCTTGTTTGGAAATTAAGGAAATCTTCCTTTGTGAGACCATAAGCATTCTAAAATAGATCACTTTAATACTGATGGCTTGAAAATGCAGTGTTCCTTAAAATTTTAAATAGGGTAATTTTTTAACACAGGCAAGTTGCACTGTGGTGCATTATTTATCTTACATTCCTTCAGCCTTTTCTTTTTTCTTAAGTCTTGCAAGATACCGAAAACATCTCCCAAGTTCTTCTGTCTGCTGGTTCATCTTATTGTTGTTCTGACCCCCAGCCATGTCCGACTCTTTGCAACCCCATGGACCGTAGCACACCAGACCGCCCTGTCCCTCAACATATCTCAGAGTTTGTCCAAGTTTCAGATTCATTGTATCGGTCACTTTATAAGCATGAAAATTACCCTGGGAAGCTGCACTTTGGGACAGTTTGGACTGACTGCCTATGTTAGAAGAGTGGAGCATTTCCTGACCTGAAATTTTCTTTTTCTTTTATTTATCTGTTTTTAAAGATACATGGTGTATGTTGATCAAACATTCAAAAACAACTTTTTATTTGGAACCAATTTCACATTTGCAGAAAAGTTACAAGAAGAATTAAAAGAATACCTGTATACCCTGCGTCCAGCTTCTCCTAGTGTTAATCTTTGTCCTTTTTGTGTTAAACCCTTTTAAAAAGTGCCTTAAAAAAATAAAACTGTCGACCCAGATTTTCTAGAATAATTGAACTCCAGTTTATCTTTAGTGGCCACTTAGTTTTCACTCTGCTGTTATTTTCAGCAGCCAGTTGTGGGCAAATACACTTCCTCTGGCCTAGGATACTTCTATGGCACCTTCACGTTTAAATTCCTAAACCTTCTTATCCTGACATGGAATGATTTAGAGAAGCTATTAGTGACTATAAGAAAGGAATGATCTGAAAGGGAGCAAATAAGTTTAGATTGTTAACATATAAGATGCTGAGCAAATGGCAACTAGCAGTTGCTTTTGTAATCTCATTGTGTATTGAAATCATACTTCAGTATAGAGTGTTGTCACCAAAAACATTTCAGTTCAGTTCAGTCATGTCCAACTCTGCAACCCCATGGACTGCAGCATGCCAGGCTTTCCTGTCCATCGCCAACTCCTGGAGCTTGCTCACACTCATGTCCATTGAGTTAATGATGCCATCCAACCATCTCATCCTCTGTCGTCCCCTTTTCCTCCTGCCTTCAATCTTTCCCAGCATCAGAGTCTTTTCTTATGAGTCAGTCCTTTGCATCAGGTGGCCAAAGTATTGGAGCTTCAGCTTCAACATCAGTTCTTCCAATGAATATTCAGGATTGATTTCCTTTAGAATTGACTGGTTTGCTCTCCTTGCAGTCCAAGGGACTCTCAAGAGCCTTCTCCACCGCAGTTCAAAAGCATCAATTCTTTGGCGCTCTTGAATGAAAAACATTTCATTCATCCAAAAAAGGAAGTGATAGCACATATGTGTGTGTGTGCTCTGTCACTTCAGTTGTGTCTGACTCTTTGCGACCCCATGGACAGCCCCCGAGGCTCCTCTGTCCATGGGATTCTCCAGGCAAGAGTACTAGAATGGGTTGCCATTTCCTACTCCAGGGGATCTTCCCAACCCAGGAATCCAACCCACGTCTCCTGTGACTCCCACATTGCAGGTGGATTCTTTACCACTGAGCCACCAGGGAAACCCCAGCACATATGACGGGCAGCCTTAATACTGTCATTAAACAGAAGCCCCCTTTTGTGTTCAGGGACCAGAAAGAAACTCTGTAACATGTTTCTGTGTAAAATTACATTCATTGTGGTTTTATGCATGTTATAACCACTTATAACCACCAGCGTATGTACTTGAGTATAAATTTATTTCAGGTGTCAGAGACAGAGGAGCCATAGTCAAAGACCTGGCCATGTCTGCAAACCAGAGCGCCACCAGCACACTCAAGAATGTCATGGGGCTGAGCCAGAAGCTGTTGAACACGTCCACGGACCTGTCCAGGGTTAACGCCACGTTGCAGGAAACAGACGAGCTCCTCCGAGACTCCTCGATGACCAGTAGGTCACGGTCTCCCGTCCCGTTAGGAACGTTTGCACCGTGCCACGTGAGCTGGCCCAGGGCACATGGGTGTTCGCAGACAGCAATCCTAAATAATAAAAATGTGGCAACATCTGGATTTGCATTTAAAAAGGAAGAGAAGGGCCTCGGGTACTGCCTTGGGCTGGTGCATTTTTTATATATTTACCAAAATGTCAGGGATTTGATGATTTGGGTATTCTAATATATCCAGTGCATTAGTAATGACCAGCTAATTTCTCTTGTTTCCTCCCCGCCCCCCCACCCCTGCCAACTTTCTTGTCACCTTCATATACTAGCTTTGTTAGCTGGAAGAAAAGTCAAAGATGTGGAAACACAGGCCAACCTCTTACTGGATCGGCTGAAGCCTCTGAAGATGTTAGAAGAGAACCTGAGCAGAAACCTGTCAGAAATCAAACTGCTGATCAGTCAGGCCCGGAAACAAGCCGCGTCTGTGAGTGTGGGGCCCATGGGTCTTGGGAGCCGGGCACCACCCCGCCAGCTGAAGTTCCTGGAACCACACATCCCAGGGGTCTCCTATGCAGAGGGCTTTGGTCACACTTTCTACTGACAAGTTCTCAGAAATGCCCGATTTCTCACAGCCTTGTCTCCAAGTGTATTTAAAGCCTTGACTTACATATTTTACTTTGTTGTTGTTCAGTTGCTAAGTCATGTCCAACATTTTGCGACCCCATGGACTGCAGCACGCCAGGCTTCCCTGTCCTTCACTATCTCCCTGAGTCTGCTCAAACTCATGTCCATTGAGTCAGTGATGCCATCCAACCATCTCATCCTCTGTCACCCCCTTGTCTTCCTGCCCTCAGTCTTTCCCAGCATCAGGGTCTTTTTCAATGAGTCAGTTCTTGGCATCAGGTGGCCAAAGGAAGGGAGCTTCAGCTTCAGCGTCAGTCCTTCCAATGAATATTCAGTGTTGATATTTACATTAAGTATATTTAATGAGTCCAATTTTCCTTGATTCCTGCTTTTGTTCTGTGTGTTTCAGAATGTTGTTAGCAAAAAGATCTCTGTGTCCTTATGGAGATTTATGATCATGTCCTAGATTTCTAGATCCCCACCGATTCGCTGTATGGTACAAACACATTGGTCTAAGTATTAGCATTGCTGGAAGTCTCACTGGTTGCATACGGTGTTCTTTCCATCATTTTCCCAACTCGGTGTGGTTATAATCCAAGTATTCTCCAGAATGCTTGTGCAGTGTGGGCCGCATCTCTAGAATTCTGACAAAACAGCTAGTATCGCATGAATGTTGCTCAAATCCAGGTCACTACCTGCATAAAGCACACAGCTTGAGAGAATGTTTCCTGGCCATCCTTGGCCATGGCCTTGGCTGTGTGCTAAAGGAGATGTGTTTCAGGGAAATAAGATTGAGAGAACATCATTTGTTGTGCTCCTGGGGACCTATAGACAATAAAGGTGACCTCTGGTCTAATGTTTACCTTCCTGAAGCTTCTAGCCAAGAAAAAGGAGCTCTGGATTCTTTGATCCCTGAGTGATTCCACTTTGGGAAAAGAGATGGAGGTTTATAAGGGCTCTGGTTTCCATCTGCCTTAGTTCCAGTTGCCAAATAAAAAACCTGACGGATGGTTCCAAGTGCTCTGGTTAATATAAACTTATCATCTTGAGGGTTAATATAAAGATTATGTGCAAGTAATTATTTACCAGAGTGATATATGAGTGAAATAACTGGTCTATAAATATTTGCTGAGTGATAGATCAACCCTCCATTTACTACATATTATGCATGCTCAGTTGCATCCAACTTTCTTGCAACCCTGCAGACTGTAGCCTGCCAGGCTCCTCTATCCATGGGATTTCCCAGGTAAATGATCGTCAAATAGCCTTTCTGTGTCAGGTGTAAGATTCCAAAGTGATTTAGAAAAACTCCTTATCTTTAAGGAATCAAGCTCACAAAATAGCATTCCTTATGTAACATTCTTTTTTAAAATCCCATGACTGGCTTTTCCATAGTAAAATATTTTACCGAATGGAGTAAGTTTCAGCCCCATCCGATTTTCATCTTTTGAGACACACAGCACTATTATCCGGAGAGGAATCCTGCCTAGCAGCGAAGCGTTGAAACAGCACAGCACTTCTGAACCCCAGGCATGCTGCCAATGTGTGTCCTCGATGACTCTAAGGCACTTGGGGACACGTCTCTTCTCCTTCTCCAGATCAAAGTTGCTGTGTCTGCAGACCGAGACTGCATCCGGGCCTACCAGCCCCAGATTTCTTCTACCAACTACAACAGCCTAACGCTCAACGTGAAGACAAGTGAACCCGACAACCTTCTCTTCTACCTGGGCAGCAGCACTAGCGTGAGTATGACCCTCGGAAGCCACGCTGAGTCTCTTAAGCCAGAGGATATCTTCTTAACTGGTACATTTTGGGTTAAAAAAAAATAAGGCCTTCATGAAATCCCTAGTGCTTCTAAGGTAACTAATCTTTTGCTAAGCTGGTAATATTAGATTGAAAACAAATTGTGAAACTGCATCTCTGTAAAGAGGGGAGTGGCATTTATGAGTGGTTCCTCCCTCTGCCCCTTTAACTGTGAGCTGTGGGGACAGAGCTTTTCATAATGTCTCCTGTGACCTCTGAAGCCACGGAGCTTCACTTTGAGTCTGTGAAGCTGACCTTGGCAGTTGTCACGAGGAGTGAGGCGTGCATCCCGAGGGACACGTCAGAATCGTCAAGCTTCCCCCAGACTCTTCCACCCACTGAGATTCTCGCGGTTCCCAGAGGGCAAGTCCCCTGGGGAAGACTGTTGCTTCTTTAGGCTGTGTCGGTGGGAACGGGTCAGACGCTTGGGCAGAAGATACTAGCAAGCACAAATGCCATCTGAAATGTCTTCTTAAGATACAAGGTGCAAAGCACAGGTCAGTCCGTGCTGTAGGGTATCAGGGCATCTGTCTTGTTGCACGATTCGCATCCATGCGTTGCCTTTTCAGGCTGGGCAGACAGACAAGTGCAACGCCTTCCCTTATGACCCCTGTAGAGGCTGCTGACCCAAGTGAGTTTTCTTGGAGAACTTCATGGGAGGCTCCATGGAGGGCCAAGCCAGGGAAGGGTGGTGGGCACTGATGGCCAATGGTGGAACTGTCTCCAACACAATCCTTCAGGTCATGCTCCAGCTCCAGGGGAGGGGAACATTTAAAGACAATAGAAGGTCTTTTTTTGTGTTCATATTTTTACTTTTTAAGAATAGAGAAAATGCTGTAAGAACTCCTTCTTTAAAGTATGTCAGTGGTCATGCCCACAGTCTGGCCTGTGGACTAACCCCAGCTCATGCCCCACACCCCAGGCTGATTTCCTGGCAGTGGAGATGCGGCGAGGAAAAGTGGCATTCCTCTGGGATTTGGGCTCTGGATCAACACGCTTGGAGTTTCCAGACTTCCCGATTGATGACAACAAGTGGCACAGCGTCTATGTGACCAGGTAACAGACAAAGTTCTGTCTGAACATCTCTCATTTCTCAGCTGCATCTTTTAAGTAACTACGTGTTTACCCTGATGGTGGGAAAGATCAAAGGCAGGAGGAGAAGGGAGCAACAGGGGATGAGACGGTTGGATGGCATCACCGGCACAATGGACGTGAGTTTAAGTAAACTCCGGGAGATGGTGAAAGACAGGCAAGTCTGGGGTCTGCAGTCCATGGGGTCGCAAAAAGTCAGACATGACTTAGTGACTGAACAACGACATGTTTGTAATATCATGTAACAGTCCTTGAAATTTCTGGGGAGTAGGATTATAGTGAAAGAATACTTGGTTTAGATTTACTGTAGGAATTTTTTTCATTATTACAAGAGAAATAAACTTTGTTGCCAAAATCAACCATCAAATGAAGAAAAAAGTTAAAAGTTTGTATTACCTTCAGAATGTCAGGTCTAAGTCTGGGCAGCCAACCCAGAAGAGGGCAGTAACGAGCAGCATAGTGGAGATGCCATGTGGCTGGCATTGGGACAAGCAGAGGGCAGGCCAGGAGGGAACCAGTGGGGGGTGTGTTTTCTTAGAATTGAGGCAGGACGGGAAATTCTTCCTGTTACAGCCCCTCCCCAAGGACTTCCCTGCAGGGACTTCCCTGGCGGTCCAGTGGTTAGGACTCTGTGCTTCCAACTCTAGCGGGCAAGGGTTTGATCCCTGGTCAGGGAACTAAGATCCTGCCTGTCATGTGGTTCTGCCAAAAAATAATAAAGGTTATAAAAAATAAAACCCCTCCCCAGAGGCAACTACTGTTAAGCAGCTCTATGTGTATCTTTCTCTTCACTTTTCTATAATATCACAGTGTGTAGAACAGATGTGTGTGTGTGCACATGTGTGGACCAATTTGTCATTCTGAAAGTGCTCTTTTTGCAACTGTCTGTGACCCCTAGGTTTGGGAACATTGGTTCCTTGAGCGTAAAGGAAATGAGCGCAGCTCAAAAGCCTCCACCAAAAACAAGTAAATCCCCTGGAACAGCCAAAGTTCTGGATGTAAACAACTCAACCATGATGTTTGTTGGAGGGCTTGGCGGACAGATCAAGGTAACATTGTGAAGGCTCATCTATACAGGCTGATTTTACCAATAGATGAAATGAATATCCTTACATTTTTAAAAATATTCTAGGCAGAGAACAATTTTCCTGCTTCTGTTATTTCGTTTAATGACAGTTCATCTGCAGAGATGAGTTGGTTTTGTAAAGGATCATGCTTCATAAATGGTATAAAAGAAAAAGCAGCCAATGGTTCATTTTACTATTTTTTCCCCCTCAATAATAAGAGAAGAAATTCAGTATTCCACATTAATTTTTGTGAACTTCCTTATCTCTATTCTGACTCTAGAGGTGTATTAGTCATTTAGTCATGTCTAACTCTTTGCAACCCCATGGACTGTATAGCTTGCTAGGCTTCTCTGTCCATGGAATTCTCCAGGCAAGATTACCGGAGTGGGGTGCCATGCCCTTCTCCAGGGGATCTTCCCAACCCAGGGATTAAACCTGGGTCTCCTGCATTGTAGGCAGATTCTTTATCGTCTGAGCCACCAGGGAAGCCCCAACTCTAAAGGTAGACTAACCCTAACCCTAACCCTAGTGTTTAGCAAGAGAGTTCATGGTATATTTTATTACATCGGTTAGCCTCCCTCCCAATAAAGCTGGGGTTACCTGGACCTGGTTCAGTGTTCTGAAATGAGAGTGAGGCGTCATCACCGACCACATCCTCTGGGTCTTTTCTCATCTGGTAAAGGGCCTTCTCTCCAGCGAGCTTAGTAACTGATGTGACCTCTGAGTTCTCGTCCTGCTGTCTGTCACTCATTCTAGGATCCCAGTTCATGATTGGAAGGAAGTCCAGTGATTACAAACTGGCCATTTTCCTGGATGTTGTTTTCTCAAAATTTGGATCTGTGGAATTTGAGCTCCCAAGGAGGAGCTTTGGACACTTCTTTTCACTCATTGTTTGTGGTTTGTTTACACTAGAAGTCTCCTGCCGTGAAGGTTACTCACTTTAAAGGCTGCATGGGCGAGGCCTTCCTGAATGGACAGTCGATCGGCCTGTGGAACTATATTGAGAGGGAAGGGGCGTGCCACGGCTGCTTCGGAAGGTAACTCGCCCACAGGTGCCACCTCAGATGCTAATATGTACCGTGACCTGGTCCAGGGAAAAGGCTCGAGTTGTAGCATTTCTCAAATGCATTTGACCCTGCATGCGTGCTTAGTCGCTCAGTCGTGCCCTTCTCTTTGAGACCCCATGGACTATAGCCCTCCAGGCTCCTCTGCCCATGGGATTCTCTGGGCAAGAATACTAGAGTGGGTTGCCATTCCCTCCTGCAGGGGATCTTCCCAACCTGGGCATCGAACTTGAGTCTCCTGTGTCTCCTGCACTGGCAGGCAGAGTCTTTACCACTGAGCCATCCTGCTGCTGCTAAGTCGCTTCAGTCGTGTCCAACTCTGTGTGACCCCATAGGCAGCAGCCCACCAGGCTCCCCATCCCTGGGATTCTCCAGGGAAGAACACTGGAGTGGGTTGCCATTTCCTTCTCCAATGCATGAAAGTGAAAGATGAAAGTGAAGTCGCTCAGTCGTGTCCAACTCTTAGCGACCCCATGGACTGCAGCCCACCAGGCTCCTCTGTCCATGGGGTTTTCCAGGCAAGAGTACTGGAGTGGGTTGCCATTGCCTTCTCCGGAGCCACCCTGAACTCTTGCTAAAAATGAGTTTTCTTAATGTTCCATAGGGCACACTTTGTAAGTGCTGATACAGACACAAACTGGTGCTTTACGTCTGCGTCAATGGATTAAACTGTCTTCATTTTAGATAAGTGTCCCTACCTAGACAAAAACTTTAGCTCAGTGAGTTAGTAAGCTGCTTCTAGTAACTGAACCCATTTGAGCAGGCCGGTAATTAGAATTCATCGTGCTTTTCACCTTTGTGTGTAATTTTCCACTATTAAATCATTAATACGGTCCAGTTATGCCCTTTAGATTAAAAAAAAATTTTTTCTCAATGTGGCCATGTACCTTTAACTTTGGCTTATATTACCAAGGAAGCTAACTGGGTTTTTTTTGTTTGGTTGGTTTTTTAATTCCCCTTTGAATATATTTGTACTCCTTTAGTGTGGTGTCAGCATACCTTTATAATTATGAAAAATCTCTGAGATCCTTAAAGGATAATATGAAATCATTGATTTTAACAGTTCACATCTAAATATGGGTGGGGGGGAATCTTTAATCAGCAGGCCTTCATTCCTGCATGAGTTCTGAGTAGCTGGTGCAGTAGAGCATTGGCTGCTTAGTTGACCTTTGATAGGGCAGGCTTCTGTTTCTTTACACATATTAAATCATGTATCACCCTTCCAGAGAGGTTCGCTCATGATCCCTGTTTTACAGATGGAGGGAATGAGACACAGAGGGGTTAGGTAACTTTTCTGAGGTCACACCGCTAGTACGTTAGGGAGCTGAAATTTAAACCCCAGCAATCTGCTTCTAGAATCTGTGTCCTTCGCTACAGGAATCCAGTCGTCTGCAGGTAAAGCAATGGGACTTGCTTCTAGGAGGTGATTGAGAATTAGACCATGGTTGATTTATGCACAGTGCGTTTCTTATACTTCTTTATGGGAGAACTCAAGACAGAAATTTTCAGAAAGAATGGGACTATAGAAAGCTATAAATTTGAAACCTGGGGTTTTACAGAGTACCACTACATTTTACTTTGTTAATGGAAACGCTGTCATTGCTGGGTCTTCTGTCTCTGCTTGGAATTGTGACACAAAGTTTGGTTATTACCGCTTTACCAGGAGAAAGTGCAAATTCATACTCCCCGCCCAGACACTCTAATCTAAATTTCACTCTCAAGCCCTATGACATTCCAGAAAAGTACCTTTTGAACATAATAATGACATGTTCCAAGTACTTTGTATTTGAAGAGTAAATCAAGTCAGCTTTTTGAGGCGTGGGGAAAACTAGAAAACACTTATTTAAGATATGCTGGAATCCGCAGTGTGTGACTGAGTTGTAAGCTCATCTTGCAGATTTTTGAGACTCTGTTCAGTCAATGATATTTTTGTAAGCTGATCCTTCTGGCATATTGGTACGGATTTATTTTCCATTATTAGTCCAGTTTAACTGATGCATTTAGTTAAAACCAGCACCAAGTAATAAATGCCAATATAAAATTTATTCCAAAAGTGCTGAAATTAAAGGAAATGAGATATTAAAGGACATCAAAGTCATATTAAAGGAAATTAGAGCAAACGAAAATCTAGTTGCTAAGTAGAACTATTTATAGCAGCAATCTATCCTTTGAGAGAATTTCTTTTTACTACAGTGAACACTGCCTACATTAACTCTCTTTATAAAGCAACTGGGCGCTTGTCTCGCATAATCCCATGGGGGGCATATTTTAAGTTACTATGACTTAACACTTGCTATCAAATTATGAAAATAAATGGCCTATGACAGTTTTGTGAGGAAAACCTTATGAGTGTCATGTGTCCTCGTGAACTACCTTCCTAAGAATAGGTTATATTTCACCCTCTCTCTGTGCAGCCCCCAGGATGAAGATGCCTCTTTCCATTTTGCTGGGAGTGGGTATTCTGTCGTGGAGAAGACTCTCCGGGCTACTGTGACTCAGATAATTATGCTTTTTAGTACCTATTCACCTAACGGGCTGCTTCTCTACCTGGCTTCAAATGGCACTGTAAGAGTTTTTAAGGGCACTATGCCCTGCTGTGTATATACAGTTGGATTGCTCTGAGGATATTTATTAAATGATTGTTTTATGAGCACATACAAGGATAATATATACACATGTTTGCCATACTAGTTTCCCATTTTAAATATTTATCTATTTATCAGCACAAACTCACTGGCGAACATTTGGAAAAGCATGTCAAATAGAAAATAGCTTCGTGCATTTAGCCATGTCCAACTCGTTGCAACCCTACAGACTGTAGCCCACCAGGCTCTTGTGTCCGTGGGATTCTCCAGGCAAGAGTACTCGAGCGGGTTGCCATGCCCTCCTCCAGGGGAATCTTCCCGACCCGTGGACCCAACCTGAGTCTCCTATACTGCCTGTGGACTCTACCCACTGAGCCACCTGGGAAGCTCCCCCCCCATTATAAATGTCACTTAAACATTTATTATTAGATTTTGAGCCTAAATAAGAGGTCTTGTTTTATTCACTGTGACTTCCTAACCTTATTTGAATTCCATCAGAGGAGTTCACGTTCTTATTTTTATCTTGAGTGCTGGTGATCTTTCTGTTTTGTGGTTGTATTTTTAGGACTGGCTTATTTGTCAATCTAAGTGAAAAGGATGCAGGGAGTCCACTTCTCTTACTGTGTTGTGGACTTTGACGTTCATGAGTTTGTCTCACATATGTCTGTATATTAGTCTAGAAAACCTTGTGGACCCTTTTAATGTCCAACTATTAGGCCAGATCCTGTTCTCTCAGTTTGACTGTAGGAGGTTTCCACCCTCTCTGACTTGAAGAGGAAGGAAATATTCTGATAATAATGTAACCATGGGTAAGTGTTTTCTCTTGTTTTTTTTACAGAAAGACTTTTTATCCATTGATCTGGTCGATGGCAGAGTCAGGGTGACAGTTGACCTGGGTTCTGGGCCTCTTACTCTGATTACCGACCGACGCTATAATAATGGAACGTGGTACAAAATTGCCTTCCAGCGAAATAAAAAGCAAGGTAAGTGTGAGGACAGACGGACAAAATGCCCTGGTAGGAATGGAAATCTTTCCAAAGTTAGCAGTCTTTGTTTTTTCTTTAGCTTTCTGAGTCTTCTTGAATGACATTCTATTCAAAAGCCGTTGTTTTCTTTGGAATTCTGAGCACCAGGATTCACAGCATGGTGAAAGAATAGTCTATTTGTCTGTGGTTTCCCAAATGCATTGGGCTTCCCTGGTAGCTCGGTTGGTAAAGAATTCCCCTGCAATGCAGGAGACCCTGGTTCGGTTCCTGGTTCGGGAAGATCCCCTGGAGAAGGGATATGCTACTCACTCCAATATTCTCCAGGGCTTCCCTGGTGGCTGAAAAAGAATCGCCCTGCAATGCAGGAGACCTGGGTTCGATCCCTGGGTTGGGAAGATCCCCTGGAGATGGGAAAGGCTATCCACTACAGTATTCTGGCCTGGAGAATTCCATGGACTGTATAGTCCATGGGGTTGCAAAGAGTTGGACGCGAATGAGCGACTTTCACTTTGCAAATGCATTATTTAACATTAAAGGCTAAATTGGAATCAAGGGTCAAATTGATTCCATTTTCTTTCACAAATTCTGGTGCCATTTAGCATGTGCATTCTGGATTTATTGACTTTTGTAAAGAGGGTTTTCATTTGCCCTTTAACAGTCAAGAACATTCCTTGATCAAATTTGCAGGATGGAAAAGAATATGTCTTTGTTAATGAACTTCATGAGATGTCTGTGTTTTGTTTTACTGCAGAAAATGACTTTATCTGTTCCCTTGATCTCCTTTAGGGCTCCTAGCAGTTATCGATGCTTATAACACCACCTACAAAGAAACCAAGCAAGGGGAGACTCCAGGAGCATCTTCTGACCTCAATCGTCTGGATAAGGATCCAATTTATGTGGGTGGATTACCGAGGTCTAGGGCTGTAAGGTATGATACCACACTGCAGAATTGTCGTGTCCCTAATTACTATTTTAGCTTCCATAACAAAATCCCACAAACTGGGCAGCTTAAACAACAGAAATAATTTAAAAATGTATAAGAAATTATACATTATACATCTCTTACAGTTCTGGAGGCTGTGATTCAGATGTGAATCACCTGTGAAATCAGGTGTCCACAGAGCTGCTTCCTTCTGAGGATCATGAGAAAGAATCTGTTCCATGCTGTCTCTGGGCTTCTGGTAGCTTCAGGCATTCCTCAGCTTGTAGATGGCATTCTTCATCTGCGTGGACACATTGTCTTCACTCTGTGTCTCTCTGTGACCAAGTTTCCCCTTTTTATAAGGACACCACTCATACTGGATTAGAACCTATCCTAATGACCTCATCCTAACTTGATTACAACCACAAAGACCTATTTCCAAGTATGATTACATTCAGTACCTTATGAATACTATGTCAAAGTAGAACGTTAGAAAGTCAAAATCTTTTTTGAGAGGAGGTGGAGAACATAATTGAGCCCATAGCACTCTGTTTTGATCAGTATGCCATATTTGTTTTCATTGAGTCTCCGACAGCTCTTTGCGACCCGGTGGACTGCAGCATGCCAGGCCTCTCTGTCCTTCACTATCTCCTGGATTTTGCTCAAATTCATGTCCATTGAATCGGTGATGCTATTTAACCATCTCCTGCCGCCCTCTTCTCCTGTTGCCCTCAGTCTTTCCCAGCATCAGGGTATTTTCCAAAGAGTCAGCTCTTCACATCAAGTGGCCCAAGTATTGGAGCTTCAGCTTCAGCATCAATCCTTCCAGTGAATATTCAGGATTTATTTTCCAGTATGCCATATACTTGAGAAGTAAAAAAAGTCTTTTATAGTAAAATTTATGATGTTCTACTTACTGCCTGTGGAACATCTAAAAATGGTAACTGTGCAATATTTGGAGACCTCACTTTCCATCACACGTCATTCTCCTGTCCAGATTTTCTACTAGGAAAATCTCTTTGGAGACCAAAAAAGAAAAAAAAAAAAGATTGTGCTTTCTGCAGACTTATCTGGATTTCCCTTTTATGTGATTAGAGTGAATAATGTATGTGAAAGCTAAAAGACCAGCATCAGCAAGTTGTATTGAAGATAGCAGAGGAGAGGTGCACTGATTCTTATTCTTGTTTAGCTTTGCGACTTTAATAATTCACATTAACTTTCTGCAGTTTGCTGTTCTCAGTTTTGTAATTTTGAATTGGGAACAAATTAAGCGAGACATTTCTTTCACACCATTAAAAAAAAAGAATGCATACATGGCCAGCAGTCAAGGTAGCCAAGCTCCCAGAGACTGAACTGTAAACTGTGTGCTGTAATTTCCTTATGACAATACACTGTCTTTTCTTATAACTGGCCTCTGTTTTGGTGCGTATGCCCAAATGGTAATGACTGTAATAGTTTCCCTTAAAAACATTAAGCAGGATTTTGTCTAGGTAGCCATTTAGGTGGTTGTTGCTCAGTTGTGACCGACTCTTTATGACCCCATGAATTGCAGCCCTCCAGGCTTCCCTGTCCTTCATTATCTCCTGGAGTCTGCTCAAACTCATGTCCACTGAGGCAGTGATGTCATCCAACCATCTCATCCTCTGTCACCTCCTTCTCTTGCCCTCAGTCTTTCCCAGCATCAGGGTCTTTTCCAGTGAGTCAGCTCTTTGCATCAGGTGACCAAAGTATTGAAGCTTCAGCTTCAGCATGTCTTTCCAATGAATATTCAGGTTTGATCTCCTTGCAGTCCTAGGGACTCTCTAGAGTCTTCTCTAGAGTCTTCTCCAGCGCCACAGTTTGAAAGCTTCAATTCTTCTGCACCCAGCCTTCTTAATGGCCATCTAGGTAGTTGAGCTCATTAAATTTGATCCTTTTCTTTAGTCCTAAGGCAAGCCCATGTTTGACCTGAATTCTCACTGTCTCATGGTCAGTAGCCTTTTTAGAGGGAGACCTAGACATTTCTGAGAATGACACCTGGAAGGAGATCTTCCTTGTTTTTATTTCTTCTTTCAAACCTGGAGTTATAAGATCTAAACTTTGTTGCTGCTGCTCTCCTGTCCTTCCCTACAGGAAAGGTGTCTCCAGCAAAAGCTACGTGGGCTGCATCAAAAACTTGGAAATATCCAGATCGACCTTTGATTTACTCAGAAATTCCTATGGCGTGAGGAAAGGCTGTGTATTGGAGGTGGGGAGCATTTTATGAATATTGGAACCAGTGTAATAATATTAGGATGAGTAAATCAAATGCCCACTGATTTACTAACATCATAAGGCAACAGAATCTAAACCAGGGGGTTGAATGAAAAAGAGGTGGTGGGGAAAACAGCAGTCTCTGGGTGGTGTTTGTGGGGGGAGGTTCCACACATGGTGGACCTGATGGGCTTTCTTCTCTCCTCTCTGACCAGCCTGTCCGAAGCGTCAGCTTCTTGAGAGGTGGCTATGTTGAATTACCACCCAAGTCTCTGTCACCAGATGCGGAGTTGTTGGCAACATTTGCTACCAGGAACAGCAGTGGCATCATCCTGGCTGCCCTGAGCCAGGGCGGTGAGAAGCCAGGTGATCGGCAGGCCCATGGGGTAAGTGACCCAGAGGCTCTCAAGCCAGGAGTTCTGGGAAGAAGTGACTTCAGGAAACACTGGGTGGAAGATGACTTAGTCCTAAGGTGTGTGCCTGGTTGCCACACCGTGTGGCATTAGCCGTGTGCCTGCTTGTTTATGGGGGTGCATATTTACTAAGGAAACGTGTTCATTGCTGAATGTGGTTTCCTTCATGAATCAGTGGTGTCTTTGTGTTGCAAAGTCCATCTTCCTCATCCAGCCACTGAGGAAAAAGATACTTAGGTCTACCTTGGTTCCTAATAGCATTGGTGATATTTACCCTTTCCTCTCCTCAAACTTTATATATTATGTAACTTAAAGAGACTCAGAGAATGCTAATGTATTGTATTAATGAAATATAAGTCACAAAGCTACAATTTAGAGTATGGCTGTCTACTGTGCAAAATATTTTATGGATAGTGTCTGTGTGTGTGTTTATTCAGTGAAGTATTATTCAGCCAGAAAATAGGAGGAAATCCTATGTATGAACACGTATGAACCTCGAGGACATTATGTTAAGTGAAATAAGTTAAATGGAGAAAGACGAGTACTGTATGATCTCATTTTTATGGGGAAACTTAGAAAACTCATAGAAACAGAACATGTTGGTGGTCACCAGAGTTTGTAAGGGCAGGAGGGAATTGGGTGGAGAGGGTCAAAAGGCACAAACATTCAGCTGTAAGATAAGATCGGGGGTGGTATAGAGCACAGTGACTATAGTCACAGCACCATATTGCGTTTGAAAGTTGCTAAGAGAGTGGATCTTAAAGGCTCTCGCCATAAGAAAAAGATTTTGCAACTATATGAGGTGATCGATGTTAACTAAGTTTATTGTGGTGATCATTTTGTAATATATTCCAATATCCAGTGGTTGTGTTGTATACCTAAGGCTAATACAATGGTATATGTCAATCATATCTCAGTAAACCTGGGGAAAGAGAGACATAGATCAGTGACTTACGACATGACTGTTTGTTAGTACATAATGTAGCAGTAAGTAAGTGTGAAGACAGTGTAGAAGTGGAAATCTTTGATGTGGTTAGTGATAACAGCCTAATGCAGAAAGTCAACTATGTGAGCAGAGATTAGAAAGCAGCATACGAAGTAGAAATCAGTTGTGTCACATGTGATATTTTTAAGGAGCTGATGCTTCCTTGGCACTAATACAGCCGCATTGCCTTCATCAGATGATAATTCTTTAAATCCTATAGTAATGTCTTTTCTATGGGAATTCTCTATGTCACCTTCCTAGCCCTTCTGGTCCATCATGCTAATTGAAAGCCATGTTGAAGTGCATGTTAACCCTGGGGACGGAACCAGCCTGAGAAGAGCTCTTCTGCATGCTCCCACGGGCACCTACGGTGATGGTCAAGAGCATTCCATCTCTCTGATAAGGAGTGGAAGGTATTTGCCTGACCTTACGAAGGTTCCCCAGTAGGGTGCCTGTATGGGGCTCTTTGCAGTGAAAAGATTGGGATAATTAGTATGATGTCATGAGCATTCAGTTTTTAGCATTCCAAAATAATTCTAGAAGCTTGCTGGAAGACCTCCTTGGAAATCAATTTCATCTGCTCTGTGATAAGACATTTGCAGATTTTTCATAATTGAACAACCTTAACCCTGCTCTTTCATGGGGCCCAGCATAAATTGTCTTTAGTTGGAAAAATTCTGTGTCAAATACCAATACAGTGTTAGTAAGTTCTAATAGTCAGTGGGAAAATAGTAAATAACTGTAGTGTGCTCAGTTGTGTCTGACTCTTTGCAACTGAATCCACAGTCTGTAGCCTGTGAGGCTCCTCTCTCCCTGGGATTTTCCAGGCAAGAATATTGGAGTGGGTTGCCATTTCCTTCTACAGGGGATCTTCTTGACCCAGGGCTTGAACCTGTGTCTCCTGTATGGCAGGCGGATTTTTTACCACTGAGCCACCCAGGAAGCAAATTTTAATAGTGAATGGTATAATAGTAAATAGCAACAATGCAAATAGTAAAATGTAAATAGTAGTAAATAGTGTTAGAGTAACATTTCTGTATTAATCTCCCTCAAAAACTATGGACCAAATGTTTTAAAAACACACTGGACATTTTGTCACAGATAAAGAAGTAAAGGATACTCTCCAAAAAAGCACTCGAACTGAATAATGTTTAATCATATTACATTCATTTTGGGAAGATGTTCAACTGTCTCTTTTCATGTTCAAGAGTTGCTTTTTTTTTTATTCACACATGTTAAATTTCATGTTAAAAATTTTCTTTCAGGGAAAACTTTTATTAGTAAAAACTTGCTGAAATAAAATGGACAGTGATGTTTCACTGTATTTAAAAACCTTTATTTTCTCCTTTGACTCTTTAGAGTTGTCACTGTTCAAGTGGATGAGACAACTCCTGTGGAAATGAAGTTGGGCCCGTCAGCAGAAAGCAGGACCATAAATGTGTCCAGCCTGTATGTTGGGGGCATTCCAGAGGGTGAGGGGACACCCATGCTCAAGATGAGAAGCTCGTTCCATGGCTGTATCCGAAACCTGGTCTTTAACATGGAGTAAGTATGACTGTACTCTCAGCCTGACTGTGCCCATCCTGATCTTTCAATGCCCAGTACCGACACTAATCTACAATCTAATTTTGCCATTGGAGCTGGCCTCAAATTCCGCAAGTTCCCAAATAATAAGTGGATCCCATAATTTTATCATGAAAATCCCCCCAGATGGACTTTATTGAACTAGAATGATGGACAGTCTGGTCATCATGCATGAGAAAGAAAAGAACCACTCGACATTAGTTTCACGGGTGGTGCTAGTGGTAAAGAACCTTCCTGCCAATGCAGGAGACTTAAGAGATGTGGGTTCTCCCTGGGTCAGGAAGATCCCCTAAAGGAGGTCATGGCCACGCAGTCCAGTATCCTTGCCTGCAGAATTCCATGGACAGAGGAGCCTGGTGGGCTACAGTCCAGGGGGTCGCAGAGTCTGACACGACTGAAGAGACTGAGCATGCGTATGGACTTCTAGTCATTGTGGGAGACGGTTGTTCGTTACTCTTACGAGTATTAGTATTTTTTAATGAGTTTTAAGTGTTCAGTAATCATATGACCTTGGTGCATGTGTTGGGTTGTATTATCATCATTGACTCTTAAATGCTTTGTTTGTATCTAGACTTCTGGATTTCACGAGTGCCACTGACTATGAACATGCAGACCTGGACTCCTGCTCACTCTCAGAGAGGCCGAAACTAGCTGTCTACCGAGAGGACGGAGAACTCCCGCCAGAGCCCCAGCCTTTACCAAGTCCAGTAAGAAGGCCCTTCTTTATGCAGTTTAGTGTTAGTCACTCAGTCGTGTCTGACTCTTTGTGACCCCATGGACTGTAGCCCGCCAGGCTCCTCTGTCCATGGGATTCTCCAGGCAAGAATACTGGAGTGGGTGGGTTGCAATTTCTTTCTCCAAGGGATCTTCCCTACCCAGGGATTGAACGTGTGTCTCCTGAATTGCAGGCAGATTCTTTACCATCTGAGCCACCAGGGAAGCCCTTGTTTGCTTTCACTTTCCTTTCTGTTTGATGATTTCTCTGCTTCCTTGGTTGAGAGCTCATGCTGTGATGATGCAGATGGCTCAGTTGTACAGAGCAAGGCCTGTCTCTGAGTTCAGGGTGGTGGTATTGGTAGCCTCCATCCACCAACCTGGGAAACTGAGCCTATGGCCTTACTCGGCCTGGACCCAGGGCACCTGCCCTCCAGCCCGGCTCCTCCTGGCTACACCTTGCTCCTGTCGAGGAGGAACCACCTTGGCCTGTCCCCTGTGGGCACGTACAGTCCCGGGCTGCCTGTGTGCCAGCTGGTCCTACAGCTGCTGACCCCTGAGGCCCCCCCAGAGCAGGGTTTTTTTGAGGAGGGGTGGTTTCAGGCATAAGCAAGGCCTTTGCCTCTTGGACCAGATGAAAATTCATGGGAATTTGGTGAATTTGAGTGGGATTGAGGTAAAAAACAGAAGCTCTAATTGCCTTCTCAGAGAGACAAAGGGGTGTGGAATAAACAGCCGAGAAGGTAAAGGCAGTGCTGGGGTGTTTGTGTTGCTGGTGCTCTGACACCATTGCTTCTGAGATGTTTCCTTCATGGAAAGACATGTTTGTGTTGCGGGGTGTGGTCGGGGGCCGGGGTGGTGGGCCTGGCCTTGCGTGGCTTTATCATGAAAGTCATGGCTTTATCATACAAGCGAGCTGTGTGCATCTCTTACAGGGACTGTGTGCCATGGACGGGGCCCCAGAATACGTCCCCAATGCCCACCAGTTCGGCCTTGCAGAAGGCAGCCACTTGGTGCTACCCTTTAACCAGCTGGCTGTCCGAAAGAGGTAAGCAATGCTCTCATGTCCTCATGAGGTGTCTCATTGCTAGAAAAATCCAGGGCATATTCTTCAGCAGTGGGTCTTTTCCGGAAGAAGCTTCTCATGTTTCACGAGAAGTAAACACTTTGGAGTGTTCAGCTTGCCACCACACGGCAGCAGTGAGTGGCAAAGAGGAACGCAGCTTCTGTGCGGCTCAGATGCGTCAGCGTGGTTCAGTCAGGTTCCGTGGTTTGCCTGGACCCCGTCTTGATGATGGCGGGTGGCTGCCTCTCTGGGGGTGTGGAGAGCCCTGGCTACCTAAACCCCTCTTCTTTCTGGAATCCCAAGTCCCCTGAAGCTGTCATCTGGATTCTGAATCCCATTCTACAGGAAGCATTCACTAATCTGTGGGAACGGCCCCCCAGCTCTATCATCATGACCCCAAATTCCTGGAGCCACATGATCGCCAGCCTGCGCGTTCCCTCTGCCCTTCACACCTGCCTGTCCCAGGCAGCCTTCTCCAGCCGGGGAAGCCGGCTCACATCCCAGAGAGCTCGTGGCCGAGGCTCCTCAGGACCCGCAGACCTCCCTGCCCTCCTGTGGGTCTCAGCCCCGCGGTCCACGCCCTCGGCTCTACAGTGCTCTACGCCTCTGTCGCCTCCATCTGGGGTCATTGCCCCTTGTCTCCTGCCTTCAGTCCCCATGATCTTGGCAGCTGCCCGGCCCCTGATCTTTGAGGTCCTCTGGCTCTGATCTGTCAGAGGTCTTTCCCTCATTCCTCCCCGGCCGCCTTCTCCCTGTGGTCACACCGCTGAGCACTTGATAAGTACCCACCCCACCTGCACAATCTCTGCTTTAAGCATCCTGCTAACCACGTCTCCTTCCTCCTTACTTCTCGCTCCAGCAGCTGCTCAACCCCCATCAAGACCTCTGAGCCCTCTGACTTTCTTGCCATCATCACCCTTTTTTGCTGCAGCTCATTAAGTCCCCTTCCCCACTGGCCTCCACGTGACCCAGTTTTAACTCTCTGGTATATTTCTGGTGTTAGTTTTGGGGGGAAAGGGACCCTCCTCTGTTCACTGCTTGATCCTCTGCTCCTAAATTCCTGGCAGACGGAGGTAGGCAGTTAACCACAAGTGAATGAATGGATAGGTCAATGAAAGGATGCATGACCTGAGATGTTAAATGTAGATGCTGAAACACTTACTGGGGTCTCTGAATCTAAAGAGTGACAGTGAGAGCGTGTTCCTTTCTGAGAGCCCTCTCCCTCCTCCAGGCTCTCCGTTCAGCTGAGCATCCGCACATTCGCCCCCAGCGGCCTGGTGTACTACATTGCTCACCAGAACCAGGTGGACTACGCGGCGCTGCAGCTGCACGCGGGCCGCCTCCACTTCACCTTCGACCTCGGGAAGGGCAGGACCAAGGTCTCACACCCCGCGCTGCTCAGCGATGGCCAGTGGCACACGGTAGGCTCTCGGGAAGGTGGGGTCACTCGTGCCAAGGTCTGTTCAACTGGCCCCTCGTGTCCACTCCATTTCACAGTAGTGGATCAACCCCTTTGATTTCCAGCTTGCTCTGTGTCTGATATCTGCCTCATAGAATGTAGGCTTCTGACAGGCACAACCTTTTCTGCCTCCTGAAATACCCCCAAGGGCTCACTCAGTGCCTGACACTTGGTAGGCCCTCAGCAAACATTGGTAGAATGAATGAAATGTTCATTCACCAGATATATTCTTGGTTTGACGAGAAGTAAACCAAGCCCACGGGTGGTGTGAATGGGCCCAACCTGATGTCCTGGCCTCCTTGCTGCTGTGACGGGGACTCTGAAGCAGGTCCTGTACTAACCTGCTCCAGGCTCAGCCTCCTCTCAACCCCAGAGGTGTGAACACCTGAGCCGTCCTTGAGGGTTCCATTCGGGTTATTACTCCTGCAGTGAACAGATGCTGCAAACAGCTGTTGTTTTCTCCGATTCCTTAGAAATGACTCATGTCTTCCTATCACTCTAGGTCGAGACAGAGTACTTTAAAAGGAGGGGCTTCATGACGGTCGACGGCCAGGAATCGCCCGTGGTGACTACGGTGGGAGATGCCACCACGCTAGACGTGGAAGGAAAGCTGTACCTCGGAGGCCTCCCCTCCGAATACAGGGCCAGGAACATTGGAAACGTAAGCAGCGTTTTCTCCGTAGGCCCATCTTTACCTTTATTGTGGTGGTTGTTTGTCTTGCGGAGGAATGTGTTTGTGTTTAAATTACCGTGTTTAGGCCTGGAGTTTGGCCACAAAATGCAAACATTTGGAACCACATCCCTCGACTGTGTGTTGGGACTTCTCCCTGAAGCCCAGCCTGCCTTCCTGCTGGTTAGTGAAAGAACAATTCCCTTCCCACAGGTGTTTAGCCCCAGTGCAACTCAGGAAAAGTCCAGCAAATTCGTATTTGCAGATTAGAACGCTCTACAGTCTTTTCTTTTCTCCTGGTTTTTCCTTTATTATTTATTTTTGACTGTGGTGGGTCTTTGTTGCTGCCCCTGGGCTTTTCTCTGGTTGGAGCAAGAGGGGGCCACTCTCTGGTTGCAGTGCACGGGCTTCTCCTTGCAGTGACTTCTCTTGTTGCGGAGCACAGGCTCTAGGAAGCACAGGCTTCAGTAGTTGCAGCTCCCCGGTTCTGGAGCACTGGCTCAATAGTTCTGTGACACACAGGCTTAGCTGCTCCATGGCATGTGGAATCTTCCCAACTGGGGATTGAACCTGTGTCTCCTTCACTGGCACGTGGATTCTCTACCCCTGAGCCCCCAGGGAAGCCCCACTCCACAGTCTTGAGTTCCACAATATTTACTCAATAGAAAACCCTTTTTACTATATTACAGTAGCTTTAAGTTAGACCTTCATGGGACGTATCGTGGCCACTGGATTTTTAAAACCAAAAGACAGTGTTTTACTGTGTTGTGTTGAAGTGTGGGAACAGTGTGTGCTTGTCCTTCTCATGTCCTCACCATCTCCTACTCCTGCAACATTTCACTTAGATCACCCACAGCATCCCTGCCTGCCTCGGGGAGGTGACAGTGAACAGCCAGCATCTGGACACGGACAGCCCCGTGTCTGCGTTTGCAGTGACCAGGTGCTATGCCGTGGCCCAGGAAGGAACTTTCTTTGAAGGCAGTGGATACGCAGCCCTCGGTATGTACGATCAACCGTCTCACAGGCAACCTCTGGGATGCCCTGCAGTCTAAGATGATAAGGATCCAGGAATCATCTGATAGGATAGGACCCGCTGCACAAGCTGCAGTGAGACCACGAATTCTGGATTCTCAGCATCTTGTGTAAAAACCTGCTCACCTGTCGTGGTACCCAGATGGCCTCCTCTCACCAGGAGAGGTGACCCTCCAGACGGACGGCAACATGTGGCCTGGTGTCATCTGTACTGGCCCCAGATTTACATAAGGCAAGAGCTGTCACTGTTCAGGTTAATAAAGACCTTTGAATTCAAAACCAGCACCATAAAAATGTCTGGACCAGCCAGCCAAGTGCGACTCTGTTTTGATGAAGAAATTAACTCTGTTTAGACTGTTGAAATATTCATGAGTTGTAAGTAGAGGAATTTAAATCTCTAAAATGCTTTAGGATGGAAATTCCTCAAGGCTTAGAAGTAGCCCTTGTTATATATCTTACGTGCTCTCCCACTTCAGATGCTTGATTGGCCGGCTAAACCTGGTGGTTCAGTGGTAAAGAATCGCCTGCCAGGCAGGAGATGTGGGTTTGATCTCTGGGTCGGGAAGATCCCCTGGAGGAGGGCATAGCAACCCACACCAGTATTCTTACCTGGAGAATCCCATGTACAGAGGAGCCTGGTGGGCTACAGTCCATGGAATCGCAAAGAATCTGACACGACTTAGGGACTAAACAACAACAACTTGCCGGCTAACTTCCTGTTTACACTCAAACAGTGTAAAAGCACTGCTCCCCTGGCCCCTGTTCTATTTTCTATCACAGGGAACTAATTTCTGGGCTCCTTTGCCTGGGGCTTCCAGGGAGGCTCTGGTGGAAGATGGAGTTTGGGAGGGAGGAGAGGAAAAGCCAGCAGGCTTCTCTCTTGCACTCTGTGCTTCTAGTAACACCACCTTCTCCCATTTTTCCTTCAGCCCTGAGCCCCATAGGTAACAACTGCCTGCTATTGCTAATATCTCTAACTTAGCCCACCTTTTTTATCACCTGAATGAAAAATTCATTCAATTAAAACCCCACTTAAAAAAAATGCATAGTGTGGAGTCTAACACACTTAACACACTCAACACACTCAGCAAATGATGACAGACTGGTAAGTGGATACTGGGAAAGTGAAGTGCTCTATTTTTCAGATGGATGATGACCCAATTACATGGATCAGATCCCTTCTGACTTTTACCTATGTGGCTCTGGATAAAAGCATGTGCCCGTTCAGCTGTAGTCAGGTTTAGCCCAAATGGCTGTGTGTTTTCTTTAAAAGCGTCACTTCATCCTCCAGAGGTACAAGCCGAGGCTCAGGGGTGGAAGCGTCTTGCTGGTGGGGGTGAAGCTGGATCCAGAGAAGGAGCTGGAGCTAGGTCTCCTGACCCTCATCAGGAGCCCAAAAGCACAGCCAGCCAGCCAGCCCAGCCCCTGGCCTCTCTGAGCCTGCGCCTTCATGCATCGGGCAGGCCCCATCCCTAACTGGGTGTCTCCCTTGTGTGTTTCAGTCAGAGAAGGCTATAAAGTGCGATCTGACGTGAACATCACGCTGGAATTCCGTACCTCATCGGAGAACGGTGTCCTCCTGGGGATCAGCAGCGCCAAAGTGGATGCCATTGGACTGGAGATTGTAGCTGGAAAGGTGGACGCTTAATCTGGATGGGATCCCCCACCCCCTACATCTCATCCCAGTGTCAGAGAGAGCAGTTGAGAAACAGTAGAAATATCTAGATTCAAATTTCTAATTATTCACTTTCATGGAATGGAGAAAAGATTCAGTTAATATTTAAAAATAGGTAATCCTAAAAAAGGACTTCCCCGGTGGCTCAGTGGTCAAGAATCTGCCTGCAGTGCAAGAGACACAGGTTCAATCCCTGAGTCAGGAAGATCCCCTGGAGTAGGAAATAGCAACCCACTCCACTGTTCTTGCCTGGGAAATCCCATGGACAGAGGAGCCTGGTGGGCTACAGTCCAGGGGATCACTAAGAGTCAGACACGGCTGAAGCGACTCAACAACAATAGCAAAGCTTCACATACAGCATAAGAAGTTGACAATAGGATACTTAGAGTGTTTCCCTCCCACCTTCTGCAGGTCTCAGATTTTTTGTACTACCTGGGGTAGTAGAGCATCCATGGTTTTTCAGGAGGGAGTTAGTGAATGTTCCTTCACATGTGCTATCACAACAGCTGTGAACCAACTTTTTTAGTAGACCCGTGGGCTCCTGTCATGCTGAAAATACGACACTGATTTGAGGATGCATCACTAAGATTGTGGCTTCAGGCTTGCTCCCATGGAGATGGCCGTTTTCCCTTCCGAAGCCTTGGGAACAGGCTAGCATCAGAATCCTTAGGACACTGTCTTACAAAACCACTGTTTATTTTTCATAGGTTCAGTTCATTTCAGTTGCTCAGTCATATCTGACTCTTTGTGACCCTATAGACTGCAGCACGCCGGGCCTCCCTGTCCATCACCAACTCCCAGAGTCTACTCAAACTCATGTCCATTGAGCCGGTGATGCCATCCAACCATCCATCCTCTGTCGTCCCCTTCTCCTCCCGCCTTCAATCTTTCCCAGCATCAGGGTCTTTTCAGATGAGTCAGTTCTTCACATCAGGTGGCCAGAGTATTGGAATTTCAGCTTCCACATCAGTCCTTCCAATGAATATTCAGGACTGATTTTCTTTAAGATGGACTGGTTGGATCTCCTTGCAATTCAAGGCACTCTCAAGAGTCTTCTCCAACACCACAGTTCAAAAGCATCGATTCTTTGGTGCTCAGCTTTCTTTATAGTCTAACTCTCACATCCATACATGACTACTGGAAAAACCATAGCCTTGACTAGACGGACCTTTGTTGGCAAAGTAATGTCTCTGCTTTTTAATATGCTGTCTAGGTTGGTCATAACTTTCCTTCCAAGGAGTAAGCGTCTTTTAATTTCATGACTGGCTGCAGTCACCATCTACAGTGATTTTGGAGCCCCAAAAAATAAAGTCTGCCACTGTTTCCCCATCTATTTGCCATGAAGTGATGGGACCGAATGCCATAATCTTTGTTTTCTGAATGTTGAGCTTTAAGCCAACATTTTCATAGGTAGCCCTCTCTTTTAGCAGAATGCTCTGATTTTATCCACTCTAAGAACATTGTGTGAATGGACTGTGTTCCTTGAATAGGGAAAAGTTCACCAAGGTATTGGCTTGTGTCTCCTTTGTTTAGCTCTTGTTTCACATTAACAACGGTGCTGGGAGGATAACAGCCACGTACGAGCCCAAAGCTCCTAGTAGGCTCTGCGATGGGAGATGGCACACCCTTCAGGCAAACAAGAGCAAGCATCGAGTGGTTCTGATTGTCGACGGGAACGTGGTTCGAGCAGAAAGTCCACACACCCAGTCCACCTCCGCTGACACCAACGATCCCATTTATGTCGGCGGCTATCCTGGTGTGTGTGATGTGTACTCTGCTCACTTTTCAAGGGGCATTGCCTCTGGGGGAAGTCTTATTCAGGTGGATAAAGAATAGGGGTGAATGAAGAAAAAAAAAAAGAATAGGGGTGAAGAAAGATACATGGTTTGGGTGACAAATCCTTTACCATTTTAGGTCTATTCCAAATATCTACGAATTTTTGGAAAAATCAAAATAATCTACATACATAATTTGATTGGGGCTTCCCAGGTGGCACTAGTGGTTAAAAAACAGAACAAAAAAAACCTACCTGCTAATGTAAGAGACACTGGTTCAATCCCTGGGTAGGGAAGATCCTCTGAAGGAGGGCATAGCAACCTACTCCAGTATTCTTGCCTGGAGAATCCCATGAACAGAGGAGCCTGGCAGACTACAGTCCATGGTGTCTCACAGAGTCAGGCATGACTGAGGCCACTTAGCATGCATGCACGCGGAAGTTGATCATTAGGTAAGACTCTGAGAACATCAGGTATGGTGTACAGTAAGCTGGGTGACTTTACTGACAGAGATCTCAAATGATGCCCGGAAGTGGGAATTATTTTACAGGTCAGTCATCATTTTAGAGGACAAGCATGTGTCTTACCCTCTTGCATCACTTTTGGGTTCAAATTACACATTTCAGATTCTCCACGTAATTGGTACAAATGTTAATAAGATAAAAATCCCTTTTATGACTTAAATCACAACTATGCCTTAAAATTATTGCTTATTAATAGTTTTCTATGAATTACGCTATCACTGAAGCGACTCATATGGAAAAATATTCTTCTAATCTTGATGTGGATTAGTTTTGTTTCTACAAGACATTAGTTTTGTTTCTACTGCTCTTCTCACGTCATTTAACACAACAAGGTTTATTTTCTCTTCTTTTCTTAACAGCTGATGTGAAGCAGAACTGCCTGAGCAGCCATACCTCCTTCCGGGGCTGTGTGCGGAGACTCACTCTGACTAAGGGCCCGCTCGTGCAATCCTTCGACTTCAGCACAGCTTTTGACCTGCAAGGAGTTTTCCCTCATTCCTGTCCTGGGACTGAGTCCTGAACTTTAGGGAACTCCTCGGTTGGGAACCATCATTTATATTTTGAGGAGAATTATTTTGTGAACTAAAATCTTTACAGTTCAGATTTCATTTCCAACTCAGGTTCGGTGTTTCCAGAGAGAATGTTTTTGTTTATGTTTAACTAAAACCATGTGTACAACAGATACCTCTATTAAATAGTTTAAAACGTAAATTGAAACCACTGACTCTTTTAAGTTCTTTAATGAAACTTTTGAAATGTTCTGTTGATCACCTGATGGTACTTCATGTTTTGTATTTTGAACTTTTAAAAAATATCATTATAGACTATCATAGATTAGAGTGGCATATGAATACTTTCATGGGCTTTCCCTGTGGCTCAGTGGTAAAGAACCCACCTACCAATGCAAGAAAAGAGAGTTCGATCCCTGGGTCGGGAAGATCCCCTGAAGAAGGGAATGGCAACCGACTCCAGTATTCTTGCCTGGGCAATCCCAGGGACAGAGGAGCCTGGCTGGCTACAGTAGATGGGGTTGAAAAAAGAGCTGGACATCACTTAGCAACTAAACAGCAACAAAATGAATACTTTCATTTCTTTATCAAGAATTTAAGCTCCAATTTCTACAGTGAACAAGTAACACTATTGGTTATGTTCCAGCAGAGGGCACCAACTGTTTGCCACATAAGCACATTAAGTAGACTTCAGCAAGTGGAAAAGCGAAGGGAACACAGGGAGATAGAGCCTGGTCTAGACACAGCTTTGTTCTGAGAGGACCTACTAACAGAGCATCTTGCAAGATAAAAAAAGAAGTGGCACCATAACCAGATAGCTTGCTAGCCCTTACTATTTTAACCATTTTTAAGTGTACAGTTCTCTGGCATGAGGTACATTCACACTGTTGTACACCCATCACCACCATCCAGTTCCAAGGCTCACTCCATCTTGTAAAACAAGCTCTGTACCTATTAAATGCTAATTCCCAGCTGCCCTCTCTCCCGAGCTCCTGGCAGCCACCATTTTTCTTCCTTGGTGCATGGGTCTGACGACTCAAGTCACCTCATGTAAGTGGAATCATTCAAGTCTGTGACTGGCTTTATTTTTCATGGCATAAGGTCCTGTAGGACCATCCATGATGGAGTATGTGTTAGTGTCCTTCCTTTCTTTTTTTTTTTTTTTTCCATTTATTTTTATTAGTTGGAGGCTAATTACTTTACAATATTGTCGTGGTTTTTGCCATACATTGACATGAATCAGCCGTGGGTTTACATGTGTTCCCCATCCTGAGCCCCCCTCCCACCTCCCTCTGTCCTTCCTTTCTTAAGGCTGAGTAATATTCCATCGTGTGTATATACCATATTTTTTTATTTAATTTTTTTATTGAAGGATAATTGCTTTACAGAACTTCGTTGTTTTCTGTCAAACCTCTACATGAATCAACCATCGGTGTACATATATCTCCTCCCTTTTGAACCTCCCTCCCATCTCCCTCCCCATCCCACCCCTCTAGGTTGCTACGAGCCCCTGTTTGAGTTTCCTGAGCCTTACAGCGAATTCCTGCTGGCTGTCTATTTTACATACGGTAATGTAAGTTTCCATGTTACTCTCTCCACACATCTCACCCTCTCCTCCCCCTCCCCGTGTCCATAAGCCTGTTCTCTATGTGTTTCTCCATTGCCACCCTGTAATTAAATTCTTCAGAACCATTTTTCTAGATTCTGTATATGTGCGTTAGAATATCATATTTATTTTTCTTTTTCTGACTCACTTCACTCTGTATAATAAGTTCTAGGTTCATCCACCTCATCAGAACTGACTCAAATGCGTTCCTTTTTATGGCTGAGAAATATTCTATTGCGTATATGTACCACAACTTTTTTATCCATTCATCTGTTGATGGGTATCTAGGTTGCTTCCATGTTCTAACTATTGTAAATAGTGCTGCAATGAAAAATGGGATACATGTGTCTTTTTCAACCCTGGTTTCTTCAGGGTATATGCCTAGGAGTGGGATTGCTGGGTCATACGGTGGTTTTATTCCTAGTTTTTTAAGGAATCTCCATATCGTCTTCCATAGTGGCTGTATCAATTTACATTCCCACCAACAGTGCAAGAGCATTCCCTTTTCTCCACACCCTCTCCAGCATTTATTGTTTGTCGACTTATATACCGTATTTTTGTTCCTTCATTCATCCATCAATGGGCATGGGGTTCCTTCTACTTTTTGGCTGTTGTGAATAATGCTGCTGTGACTATGAGCACACAGATAGTTCTTTGAGTCCCTGCTTTCACTGTTTCAGGGTAGAGACCCAGAAGTGGAATTCCTGGATCACACAGTAAGTCTATTTTTAATTTTTTGAGTTGCCTCCATATGTTTTCCCCCACAGTATCCAGTGCAATTTTTAAGCTTCGATTTTCCATCTGTAAAATGTGGTTATGCCAACAACCACAAAAAGGTCTATATTTGGAAATATTATTAAAATTGACTCAGAACGAGAACATCTGGATAAACCAATAACTTCGACCTTAGTGAAATTTAATCCTCAGTCACACCTGCTGGCAGAATGTGCAACAAACAGTTGGTTTAAAGACACGCTTTATTAAACATAAGGAAGAAGAAAACTAAGCAATGCATTTAACACAGCTGGTATAACCTTTATGAGAGACCTGATTTATATAACACCTTATTCATTTTCCTTTTTTGTCTCTCTGTGCCACCACCTCTAAAAGGATGCATTGTAATTAGGAATGATACACTCGTGGCTGGATATGGAACAACCACATCCAACACAGGCTTAGGAATTAAGGGCCAACTTAGTGTCCAAATCAGAAACTGCGATGAAAATGATAAAACGCTCTGTTACAATCGCTGGACCAGAAGGCACGTGTATTCTCACCTTAGAACACTATAAATCAAGGGCTAAATTGTGGCACCAAGTGAAAGACAGATCTGGGAAGGCTGACAGAGGCAGCTGGAACTGGGCTTTGCAAAGTACACAGTAGTAGCAGCCAATGTACAAGGTGCTTTCCTATGCACGGGCTTCCCTGGTCGCTCAGACAGTAAAGAATCTGCCTGCAATGTGAGAGACCCAGGTTCGATCCCTGCATCAGGAAGATCCCTTGGAGCAGGGAATGGCTACTCACTCCAGTATTCTTGCCTGGAGAATCCCCATGGACAGAGGAGCCTGGCAGGCTGTAGTCTACGGGATTGCAAAGCATCAGACATGACAGCAATGAACACGTCTTATGCAAGGTGGTATTCAGGGCTAGAGAGGCAATATGGAAGCGTGACACACGGGTCCAAGCCACCCAGCTGAGAGAAAGGGGACTGATGGGAATATTAGGAGGTGGGCAGGGGGACAGGCAGGAGGAGAGAAAACAGAGTGGATTGGGTCTAACGTTGGAGAGCACAACATTTAAGCTGGTAGGAAGGAGACTGGATGTCATGGGCTTTCCAGCATCTGGGCTTTCCATTAGGAGAGTGTTTTGATGAAATGGTGCATTAAGGGCATCCTGAGTCTGCCAGTTGAGCAGCACTGATTGGGTGGCGACCAATACCATGGCAGGGATAAAGACGAGAGGATTGTATACGAATGTTAGAGGCTCCAGGAACACGTTAGCTTTAGGCAGTAAAAGATGATAAGACTCAAGCAGGCAGCTTGGACAATGAGAAAGGCAGTTCCATGGACAGGAAGTAAACAGAAAAATTATGGGAACTCAAGCTCTGAATGTATTGAATTTGAGAGACTGGTGAGACAATCCGAAGGGAGGTGTCTCAACTGGCTGGCTGGATTACGGACTGGCCCAGGGTTCTTCTCACAATGCAAGCTGTGTTGTTTATCTATCAAACAGTATTTGTCTTTCTCTGTCTGACTTATTTCACTAAGCATAATACCCTCCAATTCCACTCATGCTGTGCAAACACCAAGATTTCATTCTTTTTTAATGGCTGAATAGTTTTCCACTGGGGCTTCCCTGGTGGCTCAGATGGTAAAGAATCCGCCAGTAATGACCTGGGTTCGATCCCTGGGTTGGGAAGATCCCCTGAAGAAGGGCATGGCAACCCACTCCAGTATTCTTGCCTGGAGAATGCCATGGACAGAGGAGCCTGGCGGGCTATGGGGCATGGGGTGACAAAGAATTGCACATGATGGCGGCTAAGCACAGCACAGTATTGCATTGTATATGTATCAGTTTAGTTCTGTTCAGTCGCTCAGTCGTGTCCGACTCTTAGCGATCCCATGGACTGCAGCACGCCAGGCTTCCCTGTCCATCACCAACTCCCGGAGTTTACCCAAACTCATGTCCATTGAGTTGGTGTTGTCATCCAACCATCTCATCCTCTGTTTTCCCCTTCTCCTCCTGCCATCAATCTTTCCCAGCATCAGGGTCTTTTCCAATGAGTCGCTTCTTCACATCAGGTGGCCAAAGTATTGGAGTTTCAGCTTCAATATCAGTCCTTCCAATGAACACTCAGGACTGATCTCCTTTAGGATGGACTGGTTGGATCTCCTTGCAGTCCACGGGACTCTCAAGAGTCTTCTCCAACACCACAGTTCAAAAGCATCAACTCTTAGGTGCTCAGCTTTATAGTCCAACTCTCACATCCATACATGACCACTGGAAAAACCATAGCCTTGACTAGATGGACTTTTATTGGCAAAGTAATGTCTCTGCTTTTTAATACGCTGTCTAAGTTGGTCAAACTTTCCATCCAAGGAGTAAGTGTCTTTTAATTTCATGGCTGCAATCACCATCTGCAGTGACTTTGGAGCCCCCAAAAATAAAGTCACCTACTGTTTCCACTGTTTTCCCATCTATTTCCCATAAAGTGATGGGACCAGATGCCTTGATCTTAGTTTTCTGAATGTTGAGCTTTAAGCCAACTTTTTCACTCTCCTCTTTCACTTTCATTAGGAGGCTCTTTAGTTGTTCTACACTTTCTGCCGTAAGGGTGGTGTCATCTGTATATCTGAGGTTATTGATATTTCTCCTGGCAATCTTGATTCCAGCTTGTGCTTCATCCAGCCCAGCGTTTCTCATTATGTACTCTGCATATAAGTTAAATAAGCAGGGTGACAATATACAGCCTTGACGTACTCCTTTTCCTATTTGGAACCAGTCTGTTGTTTCATGTCCAGTTCTAACTGTTGCTTTCCTGACTTGCATACAGTTTCTCAAGAGGCAGGTCAGGTGGTCGGGTATGCCCATCTCTTTCAGAATTTTCCACAGTTTATTGTGATCCAGACAGTCAAAGGCTTTGGTATAGTCAATAAAGCAGAAATAGATGTTTTTCTGGAACTCTCCTGCTTTTTCAATGATCCAGTGGATGTTGGCAATTTGATCTCTGGTTCCTCTGCCTCTTTAACTCCAGCTTGAACATCTGGAAGTTCACAGTTCACGTATTGTTGAAGCCTGGCTTGGAGAATTTTAAGCATTACTTTACTAGTGTTTGAGATGAGTGCAATTGTTTGGTAGTTGGAGCATTCTTTGGCATTGCCTTTCTTAGGGATTGGAATGAAAACTGATTTGTTCCAGTCTGGTGCCCACTGCTGAGTTTTCCAAATTTGCTGTCATATTGAGTGCAGCACTTTCACAGAATCCTCTTTTAGGATTTGAAATAGCTCAACTGGAATTCCATCACATCCACTAGCTTTGTTAGTAGTGATGCTTCCTAAGGCCCACTTGACTTCATATTCCAGGATGTCTGGCTCTAGGTGAGTGATCACACCATCATGATTATCTGGGTCATGAAGATCTTTTTTGTACAGTTCTTCTGTGTATACTTGCCACCCCTTCTTAATATCTTCTGCTTCTATTACGTCCTTACCATTTCTGTCCTTTATTGTGCCCATCTTTGCATGAAATATTCCTTTGGTATCTCTAATTTTTTGAAGAGATCTCTAGTCTTTCCCATTCTATTGTTTTCCTCTATTTCTTTGTACTGATCACTGAGGAAGGCTTTCTTATCTTTCCTTGCTATTCTTTGGAACTCTGCACTCAAATGGGTATATCTCTCCTTTTCTCCTCTGGTTTTTGCTTCTCTTGTTTTCACGGCTATTTGTAAGGCCTCCTCAGAGAGCCATTTTGCTTTTTTGCATTTCTTTTTCTTGGGGATGGTCTTGCTCTCTGTCTCCTGTACAATGTCATGAACCTCCATCCATAGTTCATCAGGCACTCTGTCTATCAGATCTAGTCCCTTAAATCTACTTCTCACTTCAACTGTACAATCATTAGGGATTTGATTTAGGTCATACTTGAATAGTCTAGTGGTTTTCCCTACTTTCTTTTATTTAAGTCTGAATTTGGCAATAAGGAATTCATGATCTGAGCTCACAGGTCTTGTTTTTGCTGACTGTGTAGAGTTTCTCCACCTTTGGCTGCAAAGTATGTAATCAATCTGATTTTGGTGTTGACCATCTGGTGATGTCCATGTGTAGAGTCTTCTCATGTGTTGTTGGAAGAGGGTGTTCGCTATGACCAGTGTGTTCTCTTGGCAAAACTCTATTAGCCTTTGCCCAGCTTCATTCTGTACTCCAAGGCTAAATTTGCCTGTTACTCCAAGTGTTTGTTGATTTCCTACTTTTTACTTTTTTTACTTTCCTACTTTTTACTTTTTCTGTATCTTGGATATTGTAAATGATGCTGCTGCATCGCTATATTGCAATGCTGTAGTGGAGTGCATATATATTTTCAAATTAGTGTTTTTGGTTTTAGTGGTTCTTATTTATGCTCATTTCCCCCCTCAGATAGCATGTGCATCTCAACAATCTAATTGGTCCACAACTCCTGTAAGGGCTATATTGTGTCAGATATTTCTTGGGCATTTCTCTCAGAGCTAACATAATTAGGACCTATGGGAGATTATTAGTAGATAATTGTTGAGTTGAATATTAGTTTACAATTTTTTCTAAAAATACCTCAGCAGTGTAGCTCTTCATATAAATTTCAAAAGTTCTTTGCAAACATAATTCCTCTGAGCCATTTAATAAGCATAAAACAAATGGCAGAGTAAGCCTCTTTTGCAAGATATTCCCCAAAGAAGTTCTATAGGCTTAACAGTTTTCATAATATGTAGTGAAATGTTCAGCTTAATATACTCTGAAATGCCAAAACTATCAGGACTTTTTTTTCAAACGGTGACAAAGACATAGGTCATGTTCCTTTCAAACTCTTTCAGTGTCCAGCAAAGGGACCCATGTGGCTGTCTGAAGCAAGGACTTGGGTAAAAACATAATGGAGAGAATTTTTTTTCTCTCTGAGTAACAAAATTTAGAAATGACACTTTCTTCTCAGATTATATGGAGTATGTAATAATTATAAAGTATTAAAACACAAACTCCATCTTCAATATTGAAAAGCTGTGGTTTCTGTTTACATAATTAGAGGAATTTCATAGACATGAAACAGTAAAGTTTATGGCAGTTTGTTTTAGCCAGAACCGTTATAAGCATCCAGCATTTCATCAATAATTTAATTTTTAGCATGTGTTCAAAATCCAAATGTGATTGTCTGTTATGAATAAAAAGACAGTAAAAGCTCTGATAAAAATGGAAAAGCACTGAGCTATGTCCCCATTAGGTGGTCAGAAGAGGACATTTAGGGAAAGAGCTTCACTCAGCGGAGCAGATGGGAGCTTGTGAAGTACAGACACAGCAGAGGTTACAACGGGGCTTTGCAACCAGACTAGAAAAGTAAGCAGGATTTAGGTGTGGTTAGGAAGTCAGTGGGGCTTCCCCAGTGGCTCAGTGGGAGACTTGGGTTTGATCCCTGAGTTGGGAGGATTCCCTTGGAGGAGGAAATGGCAACCCACTCCTGTAATCCTGCCTGGAGAATCCCATGGACAGAGGAGCCTATGTGTGATTTAAATGTAATTGTGTACTCTTGAAGTCTGATTAAATAGATGATGGAGTTTAAGAAGAAATGAGTGAGAAAGGCAAAAAGTAGAAAATCACCTGGCACATTAAACTCACTAAGTCTGGCTGGGAAAAATAACGTTCAAATTTGGAAGACTGTGAGAGTCTTTCAGTCTTCTAGGTCAGATCAGAAGTGAACTGAATAAAGTACTTCTTAACAGGCTAACCTAAGAGAGGATACTTTTTTCCTCTTTTCACTGTCATATTAGAATTGAGTAACTTTGGGTTGGAGGGGAGAAGGAGAAGAATTCTAAACTGATAAAGTGACAGGCAAATCAATGAATTATTGCTGACTTATAGCAGTTCCCAAAATTAACCGAAAGGTATATATCCATGTGTGTGTTTTAATAGATACAACCAACAGAAAATGGGAGAGAACTTATGGTCTGAACACAACCTAGTCAATCTCTTACCAAAACCAAAACATCAACAATTCCTCAGTGACTTATATTAGGACCCAGAATCTATAGCACATAACATTCACAATGTCCAGAATATGATACAAAATCTTTCTATACACATCCGACCAGGCAAATGGAACCAATTTTCAAGGGGAAATGATGCCAACCTCAAAATGGAATTATTAGACAAAGACCTCAAAGCGGTGATTATATCAATGCTACATAAGGTCAGAGTAAACACACTTGAAATGAATGTAATGACAAAATAATTCTCAGCAGATAAATGGAAAATAGAAAAAGGAACCAACTGAAAATTACTGAACTGAAAAATACAATATCAGAAGCAAAAAAAAAAAAAAAAAATCAATGGATGGACTCAGTATCAGAACGTAGATGATAAAGGGTGAGTAACCTTCATTAAACAAAATAATGAAAATTATTCAACAAATTAAATAGAGAGATGAAAGACTGAAAAATAATAACAAAAACAAAACACCAGTGTCAGGTAGATAACTTCTAAAGATCTAACATAGAGTAATAGGAGCCCCATATGGAGAAGAGAGAGAGACTGGAACAAAAAAAATTTTTTTTGCATTAAGACGTGGCTGCAGACGTCTCTGGCGTGCTGGGCCATCTCCCAAGAGAGAGGCCAGGACTATGTCTAGAAGCTCTACCCAAGGTTTCATGTAGGAGAGCACAAAATGGGAAAATTCCCTTGCCCACCTCCCCCCTGCCCCACCTACTTTTAGACCTTTTTAAAAGTATGAATGCTGATTTTTGTCTGGGAAGCATTGTTGAGAAATTAGCCTTCTTGGGGCCTGAAGTTTGTCAAGGTGGCTCAAGATCTCCAGCCCACTACCCTGGTGGTTGGGGGCCGTTATCTCCAGAGATCACGTGGAACCCTGAGTCACTTTGCAAGGAGACTGTGCTTTTGCTGTTATTTCCTGAAGGTTGCAAGACACATGTCCAGCGACCTTACCCAAATGGGTGATTTCTCAAGAATTGTAGCAATAATCAGAAGCCCTCTCTAGGCATCAAATGTAACACAAGTTTCCTCTGTCTCCATCGCTGCAGGCAGATCAGACAAGAGTTCTTTCTCTCTGGCATTTCATCCCCACTTTATATTAGTGAAGCTGCTTTGATAATTCTTACAGAACCTGGGGCTTGTGACTTCAGATCGTTAGTGCTCCAGAGAGGAACCCTGGCCCAGTGGTTCCCTTCATCTGGGACCCCAAGGAAGGCTGAAGTAAAACTTCTTTTCCCCTATCACGTCCCAGCAGGCTGTGTGTCCAAGCACTCCAGGAGCCTCTGTGAACCATTTCTATTACTGCTACTCCCCAGTGTTGGCTGTGACGCGGCCCCTAGAATCCCAGCTACAGCCCACTCAAGAGGCGAGGTGGCGTGTGCCCCTTCACACCAACCTTGGAGTCATTGACCGGGGAACCGTGGGTGCTCTGGCCTCCTGGCAAGTTTCACATGAAGACCCAGTCTCTTTCTGGGAATTTTCCCAGTGAAAATCATCATTTTTGCATAGGTGATATTCTTGACTGTCCTTCTGGGCAGGCTCACAATCTAAATGTCATCCCCAAGTTTCCTGCTGGGTACCACTTTCCAGGCAGGGGCAGTGGGGGCGAAGCCTAGCTGTCTCCCAGGGTCCAGTCCCGGGGAATCTGGGGTACACATGTGGGAACCCGAGCTCAGAGCCCAGGTCTGAGTGTGTGTCATTGTTTTTTTTTTTTTTTTTTACAGCTTCTTTGAGGTGTCACTGACATATGATAAACTTGACAGCACATATTAATATTTAAAGCTACAGTATGATGACTATGACTGTATGTATCCATCCTCACAATCATCACATTCAGGATAAAGAACACACCCACTACCCCCAAAGTTTCCTCCTGTCCCTTTGCAACCCCTCCTGCCCACCCCTCCCTGAAACACCTCACACACTGTTACAAAGTTGAAGACAAAAACAGGAAACAGGAAAGCGACTCTACCCATTCGACAAGTAGGCTATAACCCTGGCTCCAAAACAAGGTAAGGAAATTATAAGACCGTTACAGACTGATTTTTCTTTTGGACCCAGATGTGAAAATCTTCAATAAAATGCTGGTTAGTTGAATTCCTCAATTAGGGAAAAAATATGACCAATTATAATTGCACTCCAGACTCCCTCCTTTTTTTTTTTTTTTTTAATTCTCCTGTGTGTTATATATTTTTCAACAAATCTTTGTTCATTTTCCAGTTTTCCTTCAAATTTCCCTGCAGTATTCAATTTGGCTGATACTCTCATTTTATCCTGACATTGCCCGAGCAGCTTGGCTGTTTTCTCATAAGCTCCTGGAGGGGAAATGTGTCCTGGAGGAAGAAAGGATGCTGGTGGGTGGCAATCACCCAGATTTCAAAATGAAAGGAGCTGAGGAGGGAGCTTGTGTTCAATTCCAGTTTTCTTAGGTCCTTTTATTGCTTGTCAATCTCGTGAATGGGTCTCAAGAAATACCACTAAAGGACCTGGTATAACTTCACTTTGTGTCAAAGCTCCGGAATACAAAGGCTCCTTCTTTGATCTGGAGGTTAGGGCCCAACAATTCGGGTTTCTAGGATAAGGCATTTGTTTTCTATTCCCTCCATCTGTGCGGCTGTCTCTAACATGATTCATAGTATTGAGGACGTGACACATGGTGAAATGTTGAACATCCATTTATCAACAAATATTTATCAATTAAGTGTGAACTCAATTAAGGGTGAACAGTGTGTGAAGATGAAAATGAAGACAATGCTCTATTAAAATTGCTTGCATCAAGAAGCACGCGTGTACCTTGTTTGCTGTGTGTGTGCTCCGCCGTGTCCAACTCTTTGCGACCCCATGGACTGTAGCCCACCAGGCTCCTCTGTCCATGAGATTTTCCAGACAAGAATACTGGAGTGAGTTGCCATTTCCTTCTCCAGTTAAAACACTATAGAAGCAAGGGCTATGTTGGGGTGCAGTGGGCTAGGAAGGGATGGGAAGGCTTTAAGATCTTTGCAGGATCTGCCACAGCAGCACTTGAGGAATGACAGCCCGGCTTGCAAAGTGCTTTCACTGTGGTAACGGGAAGATTGGGGATGGGGTGGGTGGGGTGTGGACACAGCTGACCTAAGCTGCCTGTGGAAACAAAGGGGCCCCAGTGTGGAGTACCCGGAAAACCTGCAAAGTGGGCTGGGCCTTCGCATGGAGAACCTAGAAAGCTACCTCATGCCCGTCTCCAGCCAATCCCACCACAAGAGGCCACCACTCTGATGTCTGTGGCCACGTAAGGTAGGTGTGTGATTGATTAACCTTGTACTATTCTGCCAGATTTGCAAAGTGGTTCTCCCATTTCACATGCCCACCAGCAATGAGAATGCTAGTTATTAACAGGGATATTCTTGTGTTTACGTAGTGCTATTACACTGTAGTTTAATTATCATTTTCCTAAGGGCTGTTAGTGTTGAGTACCTTGCCGTGTATACCAACCATTTCTATACTTTGGCAGAATGTTAGTTCAAGTCTTTTGGCCGTTTGAAAATATGAGTTGTCTTTTATTTTTAATACTTAAGTATTTGCTGCGTCAGGTCTTGGTTGCAGCACATGGGGTCTTTGTTGTGTCATGCAGGGTCTTTCCTTGCAGTGTGCGGACTCTCTAGTTGTGGTGCTCTAGCTTAGTTGCTCTGCAGCATGGGGGATCTTAGTTCCTGAACCAGGGATCGAACCTGCGTCCCTTGCATTGTGGATTCCTAACCACTGGGGAAGTACCGCCCCCCCCCCTTTTTTTTCTTTTTTAACTCTTGAGTTTTGGCAGAGTATGTTAAGAGTTCTTTATACAGCCTGGGTGTAACACATGCATTTGACACAAACACACACACACTTTTCTCTCAATATGTGGCTTGCCTTTTCATTAATGGTTGTTGTTATTCAGTTGCTCAGTCACGTTCAACTCTTTGTGACCCCATGGACTGCAGCACGCCAAGCCTCCCTGTCTCCCAGAGTTTGCTCAAACTAAGGTCCATTGAGTCGATGATGCCATCCAACCATCTCATTCTCTGTCCCCCACTTCTCCTCCTGCCCTCAATCTTTCCCCACATCAGGGTCTTTTCTAATGAGTCAGCTCTTCGCATCAGGTGGCCAAAATAATGATATATTTGCTTAAAATCTTGTGGATCCAGATTATCAATTATTTCCTTCTATGGCTAAGTGTTTGCTGTCCCATTGTACTGTGACGTGGTGAGGGTTACATGGTAGAAAAGCCTGTTCCCAGTTTGTCATCTGAGGACATGGAGCCAAGAACCACAGCAAAGCCCACTGCTGCGCTGTAATAAACACATTGTACAAATGCAGAGCAACTGCTGAGAATGAACTGTTATGGCATAAAAGTTCATGAATAAGATGACAGTGTGTAGAGTCCACATGTGATTATTAGTTGCTAAAACTCAGATGAACCTTTGGTGATGGTCCCCCCTCCCCCGAGATCTGTCTGGCCCGTCAGGAAAGGTGTCATTTCCTGCTGGGAAGATGAGACAAGCAGATCTGGGGGGCCCCCAGCACCCCAGGAACTCCAGATTCTTTTCCATCTGCTCGTGTGCTCTGCTGTCAAAGCCCATTTGGCAGAGATCTTTGGAACTGAGCTAATGTACTTCGTCACTTGTTACAGCCAGCCAGATTCCAAATTGATCTCGTGGAAGAGATGGCAGCTGGGCTCAGGCAGGATGAGACCCTTCCAGGATGGCCAGCAGAGAGAGCACACACTCCCCAGTCGAGAGCCATGGGAACGGAGAGTCTTCGGAGCCACTAACCGGGGGCCTGGGATGACAGCTTCATCAACCATGGAGCAGGAAATGTGGATTTAATTTGCATCCCCCTAGTGGCACACAGTGCTGAGCATTTTAAACACATGGTTACTGGCGATTTGTATATTTTTTGTGAAGCATCTATTCAAATCTTCCCCCATTTTAAAGAAATTAGGTTGCCTGCCTTTTATTTAGTGAGTTCTTAATATAGCCTGAATATCAGTCCTTTGTTGAATATATGCTTTACAATTATATTTTTCCCAACCTGATTTTTATATAATAATCCTGTACACCATGACCTTGCTAAATCATCTTGTTAGTTCTAACAGTTGAAGATACCTTAGGCTTTTGTATATAAATGATCATATTATTTGCAGATGGAGACTATTTTATCTCTTCTAATCTTTATGCCTTTTTATTATCTCTTTTTCTTGTCTTTGGTATACGGTAAAATGTTGAGTGTAAAAAAATCATGAATGAGTCAAATATTCTTTCCTGTACCTATTGAAAATTATATATATATTTTAAAAAGCACATATTAAAAGGCAATAACTCAAACAAGTTTAGTAAATATCTTTGCACAAACATCCACCATTACCCAGTGCCTATAACATCACTGTTTATGGTAGGTGGCAGAGCCTTGGGCTCAAACACAAACCTTCTGACTTTAAGGATCCTTTTCTTTCACCAGCACCATGGTGTCTTCGGACTAGTTGAACACAAGAAATCTCATGATAATGCTTTTGGATTTTTCCTCTTTATTTTTATGAATAAAATGCAACATACATATTATACTTGGCAATGAAACTGACAGGATGAAAGAACATTAACTCTTGAGATGGGAGACAACATAAAAAACTGGCATCCTAGTGACAACATGACTTTTCAATCAAATCACATCCTTTCCAAGAACAGCTGGAAAATACCTGAAAGAAAAGATGTCATTTTTACATTAAGGTAGTGTGTGTGTGTACAACTGTTGAAAAATGTTGGAAACATTTTAATCCATGTCATATTATTTTTTATTAAGTGACATGTTTATGAAAAGAAAAAGAAAAAAAAAATAGCTGAAAATGCCAGACAGAAAATAGAAACTACAGAGTCCCGTAATATATATTCCTTTCAGATGTGTAATACATTTATGAAAAACAGTTGAAATATGTTTGATAGAAAGAAAGGGCACTTTAATCTCACGTGACTTTCAGTCAAGTGCAACGTGGGGAAAACAGTTGAAAATGCATGACATTTGATGAAGTGAATTCCTACATTTGAAAACCTGTGACTCCACAGGGTTAAACACACGAGACGATGACTAAAGGACAGACTCTCTCAGCCTCTACAACACACATCACAATTAGAGTATTTTTGGTTTTAAAGCTTTTGCTAAAAATATTTTACATCATTAAATGCATATTATTAAATGTACACTGAAAGCTAATTGAAGTGACTTAAATAATAAGATCAGAGACCATTTGTAACAAAAATTGTTAACGTCCGTCATTTTTCCCCCCAGGAAAGATAAGTGAGGTAGTTTATATTGTATAAACATTGTAAAGAGATTAATATTCCAGTTTGTTCAAAGATTTCCCCTTGAACTCACTGAACTCATTGTTCAGTGACCTGAAGAATCATATCCTTAAGGGAGCTGTTTAGCAAAGGGATCTTCTTTTGTAGACTGGAGGCAAGAAGGAGCCCGTTCTAGGGTTTTTTTCTGAATAAGCATTCCTAAAACGTTAACTTTCTCTAACACTCTCCTAGATGTCATTTTCCTAACTGCATACCAAGAGCGCATGGAACAAGGCGAGGTGGAAGCTACCAAGAACAGAATTTAGAAACCCAGGGTCTGACTCTTGTTTGCAGATACACTATTCGTGTTTGCCTTTACACTATTCATTTTTATAGATGACTGTAACTACTGCAAAAACAACTCTTCATAAGGCAAAAATAGTTTTTTCAACACTTAGGTGACTGGCATTTCTGAGTTTTAGTTGTACGGGTTTGTTTATTCATTAAGAATAAAGTTAAGTTAAAAAAAGTAATAAAATCAGTAAAAAGAACTTCTTTAACTTCACAAAAATTAGATTGTGTGTCTACTGGAAATTCTTCTCTGATCAGTTAGTTAATTCTATGACTAAGAATTCAAGTTACACCCAATATATGGGCATTGACATGGGTTTCCATATTATATAGTTATTTTAAAGTTGTCACACATCCTTGAAGGTAGTGAAGTGATTAATTTAAGATTACTGACTGGGCTGAGCCTTTGACATCTAAAGGATGTCACATCTTATGCACATCAAATGTGGATAAGAAATTCAGAAACTTAATTTTTTTTTACCTGTCATCTGTTAGCCATTTATTTAAAGCTAATGACTAATGGGGTAAATCTTAAGACTTTTAGAATTTTTCCATCAGTGTTAATGTGTTTTCAGTCAAAAGAAATAAAAATTCTGAAACAAAAAATTAAAAATAAAAAATTGGCTAGGTTGGTGAATTTTCTAAGCACAACAGAATTTATTCTAAATGAGAGGAAATTCAGTTAGAAAAATAAGTCATTGTTTTAATATATATACACAGAAGTGTAAGGCACCTAATTTGAAGAACTTCCTTGTATGTGGGCATCAGTTACAGCCATCTTATGTCTTGGAACTTAGCAACTAGTGCATGGAGTAAGATGCTTACTCCTGTTGTTTGAATTGCAAGAATGATAACTGCATTTTCTCAGACCCTCAAAGTTCATTATGCAAACTCACATGCTGTCAATTACGCATACATTGAAAACTGATGAAATATAGGAATAAATATAAACCAACAGAATGCATGTTTTTCTTCCACTGGGTTTTCAAGCAAAGGAAATAAAAATTCTCAAATAAACAAATAAAATGAATGGATATTAGTTTTCCACAAAAATGTAACAAAGCTCCAATGGCTAGGAACGTTGAATATAAATCATGGTTTTATAGCTATCAAGGCATACTGAGCATGGAAAAGATTTCTTCCATAATATAGGCTTAAATTATCATCACATTATGCTTTGAGACTTGGTAAATAGATAAAGGGCTTCCCAGGTAGAACTAGTGGTAAAGAACCCACCTACCAATGCAAGTAGGTAAAATGTTTTCTGCATTTGTGAGCAACTTTGTCTATTGTTTGAACTGCAAGGGAGAGTCATTTAGATGTTAAATTTCATTAAAATTCACATAGGCTCCTCAAAATCTCAAGCTGTAGATTCTAATCCAAAGCACACATGTGGGATAAGTGAGACCTCTATCCCTGTTTCTATATGCTGCAGTCCCCAGAGGAAAGGCAGGGCTCCCTGACCTCTCAGCACATGTCAGATCTGCTCTCAGAATCGTGGAGAACTGTGCTTTCTCACCAACTCCAGGCCTGGAAAAATGGCTTCGTGGGCTTCTGGGAGCGAGGCAGTTTTCAGGTCACCCAACGTGCATCTGATTCTAAAGCCTGATGCTAATCCACGGGGCCTGGCCAAGTCTATGACGGATGAACACAAACAAAATCTGTTTTTACAGCGTAGGAAGTCTGGATAGAATGGCATTTTTCAGCAGTCTTGGATAAAGAGCAGTTGGATAAAGGCAGTTCTGCATTTGAACACTGGGGCTGCAGAAGTGATTATCTACAGTCATGAAACTTAAAAAATGATCCATTTGGGGAGGACAATCTGGGCCTGGCACATGGAGAGCTATTCACTGAGCACCATCATGATGATGAGAAACAGAAGCTCCAGGACTGCTGACTACACTGAAGGTTATGGAAGCACAAGAAAAGCCTTTGTAAACCTGACCTTAACCATGTGCTCGTAACAGAGTAAGCTTTAAAAGTATCCGTTTTCAACAGTCCATGATGGGGAAGTGTTCACTTGCACCAGAAAGCAGACAGTCACAACACAGTACAACATACGTAACAATATAGTGGTCTTTAAACAGAAGTTCCTCCTCCTCCAATTCAGGAGCAAGTCAGAGCATAAATATTGTATGTGTGACTTTGGAAACAGAGTCTCTTTGGAAAGGAGATCTAAATTACTGTTCAGAGAAGAAGTTTTTGTTTTTTTCTGGCATTCTTGTTCAAAAAGGTCAATATATATATAAAACATAGGTATAAAAAAGTCTCTTCCACCTCTTGTGTTTGGCAGCATTTGCCACGTCGAGAAGTGCCTCTTATCCCCAGGTATAAGGACCAAGCTCATTTCTGTTGTGAGTCAAAGTATCAGAAATGATGAGAGCTCCATATTCTATGCTGGCCTTTCTTCTGGAAGGATCACACCCTCTTTCCTTCACTCTTACCAAGGAACCACCATGAGACGGCTTCAGCTCAGATGGTCAACCAGCTCCTCTTCCACAATTCATGCTGACAATTCCAGGAGACACCAGTTGGGCTGAGAAACACCGAGAGGGTCTAGGGACAAACATGTTTTTTCCCTACTGAATGTAGGACTCCTTGGCGTGTAATACATGGTAGCTGCCATCTTGGGGGGTGATTTCAAACACTCTGTTGGGGTTTAATCACCCATTCTGCCTGGGGATTCACATGATATACATCCAGTATATAAGCATCCGGATCCAAGCAGTGCTGTCCTAAAAGACATGAAAATCGGAGAATGTTTTCAAAAGGCCACACTTCTGTGCATGTGCATATTTGTGTGTATGAGTGTTGCAAGACTCAAATAAGACCAATATAGTTCTCTCAGCCAAAAGCAGATTCAGTTTAAAGTTTCCAGCACAGCCAACCTGCCTTCCTTCCCACTTTCCTTTGTTTCTTTCTGACTGTGAAGTACTCTAAATAAACCCCATGTGACACTGTGGGAAAAAGAAGACTAACCCCAGGAAAACTGCTCCCCAGATCACCACACCAATTAGAAAAATATGGCAGGAACCTGTTTCAGGCATCAACTCATTTATATGATAATGATCACTGATGATCATTTATGTGACAATACATGTCCTCTAATTTTTTTTTTTTTTACAGATAGTAACTTGACCAGGACTAAGGATGAACATGAAATCTTATTTTAGGAGTGGTCATTTCATTTCTCCTGTGGGCAGAAGATCTGGAATTAGCAACGGAAAGATCATTCCATGGGGGCAAATGCATTTGAAAATTCTTATGTACAGTATGTTTGAAATGTCCACTAAAGTCTCAAACAAAATACCAAGATTTCATTGCTTGTTTGACTCATTCATTCAGTCCTCAAATATTTCTCGAGCCATTATGGTGTGGAGCATTATTCTAAGGGCTGAGGCCACAGCAATGCATCAGACAGGTAAAAATATCTGCCTTCTTGCTTACGTTCTAAAAGTGATAAAAGGCAACTAGCAAATAAGAAAGTATGATGGGAAGTGAGCCCGATGATGATAAGAATGCGAGAGAACGAGAAAGCCGGGAAGGCAGAGAGAGGATCCCGACCAGGAAGCTCTCACTGAGAAGCTGATACAGCGGCAAACACCTGCCGGGGGAGGGAGCGAGGCAGGGCCACCCGAGGATATGCACCGGAGGGCGCGCTGGGCCCGAGTTGGAGCAGAAGCGAAGGCCCAGGATGAGATGCGCTGGTGAGGATGTGAAGGCGGGTGTCGCGGTGGGTCCCTTGAAGGGACGGGAAGGAATAAAAAGAAAATTCTGTCCTGCGCGTGTGCCCTTGGCTCCCTCCTGCCCCTCATAGTTGGAATGAAATCCTTGTGCTCCTATTCACGGCCGGTGTGTCCCTCCTGCTGATGAGGACTGTGGTCGTCGTCTCCTCTGTCACCAGCTTTCCCCTCCCAACCCCACCATTTCTCTCTGCATAAACATTTCTGTAACTCTGCTCATCTCCACACAACTCTCCACCCCTTCCAGTCGACTCCCCTCAGGGGAAGAGGGTGAACCTGGGCTGGGAGCTGAACAGCGAAGTTCAACCAAACGGATGTCAAGACTCTGAAAGTGCCACAATTTCTCCTTTCATTTGAGTAAATCTCCAGAGACACTCTAACTTTCAGAGTCATCTTTAAAAGACTCAGAAATCTACTCCACATCAACTACAATATTTACATGTAAATGTGGAAAATATTTTAGGAACACTTTTTTAGGAAAGTTATACTATTCTTATGTGAGATTTCAAAAAAATCAGATACTTTTGATTTTGATTTTATATCTAAGAAATTTGTAAAATATGTTTTTATTAACACAATTGTTGGTTCAGTGGCTCAGTTGTCTCTGACACTTTGCGACCCCGTGGATTGCAGCACGCCAGGCTTCCCTGTCCTTCACTATCTCCTGGAATTTGCTCAAACTCATGTCCATTGAGTCAGTGATGCCATCCTACCATCTCTTATTGACACAGTAATAGCATCCTGTTTCCTTTAGAGCATTACTCAGAGTAATCAGCAGATTACTCAGAGTTTCTCTGCTTCAGGAGATGGTGAAGGACAGGGAAGCCTGGCATGCTGCAGTCTATGGGGTCACAAAGAGTGGGACACGACTTAGTGTCTGAACAACAACAACAGAGTAATCAGAGCGTGTAGGAGTATAAATTATTGACAAATGCTTACCTATATTGCCTCCAATTTCATATAACCTTTGGTTCTGGATCTTCATGCATTCCGATGAACCATGACTGAGAAAAGAAGAAAGCGATGTAATTTTAACCCTCTTCAGAGATTCTGAGGTAAACCTGTGGATTAAGTAACCATAGCAGCAAACAATTGATTCTGCCTTGAGTGGAATACACCCCACAAATCACGATGATGACTGAAGGGAGGATAAAAGCTTTTTCTGGTCTGACACAGCGAAGCGTCTGAGGCAGAGAGGAAGATGGATGCAGCCGGGTTCCACAGCCGCCCCGGCCTTTCCATCCACGACTGTCACACTGTCAGCTGCACTCGAGAGGGGACACCGTGGCTGACACATCAAGGCTGGCCGAGGAGCAGCTGGGCGCTTCACACTGCCTTGTCACGGGCCGCATCACTCTCAGTTCAAAAGCAGTCCAGCCTCATTTCTAGTTGTCAAAAATCGAATGGGGTTCTCTCTTTAGCCCATGCCACATTTCTAAGCTTGCCCAGTGCTTTGCAAAGTAACGCTGACTTTGTTGTATGTCTCTGCCCGATAATGAAAGCAAGTCAGAGCAAATAATTGGCCAATTTTAATTTTCCACCCTGGACTAGGCTGCCAGGATAGAAGAGTCTGGGAAGGCCGCTGCTGAGCTCCGGTTCCTTGAACTGTCAGCCTGGTTACTTACAGACTATCCTCTGGTTACAGACTATCCTCTCTCTCCACTGTGAGGGAGAAGGATATGCACCTCTTTGTTTAATGAAACATTTTATTTGAGATAGTTGTAGATCTGTATGCAGATATAAGAAAACATACACACATCCTGTATACTTCTTCCCTGGTTTCCCTGATAGTAAAATCTTTCAATATCCGAGTGTGATGTCACAACAGAAGGGCCCCATAGACTCAGTCAAGCTACCGTGTTTCCTTCCCCACATGTTCCCCCTAGTTCCCACTGATAGCCCCACACCCCTCCCCTGTGTGGTGTGTGTCCATTATTTACCATGACTTAATGTTCTTTAGGGTGACTTAAGGCAGACATGGCTCAGACAGTAAAGAATCTGCCTGCAATGCAGGAGACCTGGGCTTGATCCCTGGGTCAGGAAGATCCCCTGGAGAAGGGAATGGCAACCCACTCCAGTATTCTTACCTGTCGAATTCCATGGACAGAGGAGCGTGGCAGGCTACAGTCCATGGGGTCACAAAGAGTTGGACACAACTGAGCAACTAATATCTTCACACTTTCAAGGCGGACATGCAAAAATATTTTGTCAACATCACTCTGATCCTAAGGTTCACTGATAGTAGGTTTTATAATGTTCACTCCACTACATAAACTGTACTTGTTACAGTCATGTTAAAGCCCAATGGAGCCTGGAATAACAATATTCCTGGAAATCTATCAAGATATATAAAAACTAACTTGCTAAAATTTTTATCCAAATAAAAAGCAAAACTCAATGAGTAAATGAAGCCACCAAGACAGAAAATCTACCTACTTAAGAATCTCAATTGTAGAAGTTCCTTGGGGAAAAAAAAGCTTTTGTTATTGATAACTCTATGGTATACTACTTTCTCTACTGTTGAGTCTTCATTTACTGGTGAAGTCCTTAAAGTAACAGGTTCTAATTTTTCAAAAAGGTCAAATTTTCAAATAAAAGATTTGCTCATCAGATAAAGGCCCATCTGCCTTACAGAGATTCTCACATCTACTCACCTGTTCTCACACTGAAATTTTGCCAGTATGTCTCTGACTTTGGTTTGACTGTTGAGTTGAATGGCCATGGACACCTTGGAGAGAAGGGGCGCGTGGACCCTTATGACGCCCTCTGGCACGTCGGACTGCCAAGGAGGAAAAAGGCAGTACGTTTTGTCAAACTCAGCGATTGCACTTAAGAGACACGGAAATAGGTGGCATTCCAAATGAGGGAAACGTGGAAACATGATGGGGATTCAGCCAGAACAGAACCCTGCTGCCTTTCTTACAGGAGATTCGCTAATGACTAAACTTAACCTGGGGTTTTACTTTTGTTACAGGCTTACGTCTCACTATAACGCCTTAAAATCACAAGAGAGGGGACTTCCCTGGTGGTCCCATGGCCAAGACTCTGTGCTCCCAATGCTGAGGGCCCACATTCGATCCTTGGTCAGGGAACTAGATCCCACTTGCTGCAACTACAGATGCTGTGTGCTCCAATGAAGACTGAAGAGCCTGCATGCCACAACTAAGACCCGGTGCAGCCAGATAAATAAATAAATATTTTGTATAAGTCATGAGGGAAGTGAGACTGGGTTGTGACAGAAATCCAATGTTTCTATGAGTGCATTTTCTTGAACAATGTCCTCAATAGGCCTACTTGAAGCAGGATTCTGTATTTCAATTTTTTTAAGAAAGTCAACCTTCTGAAAATTTAAGGATCTGTTTGAACATGGGCCCTTCAAATATACCTGTTTCTTTGGTCAGCAGCAATGAATGGTCATCCCAGATTGCATTCCAGATGGGCACCAAACTCGACCCCTCAAAGTGTGCCAGGAACACTGTGAAGGACGGAGTGTGGACGGCTGGGAAGGTATGCGGCTCTTGTATGCTTTGATGGGCCCTGGGACCTCAGAGCTCCCGTCTACATGAAATATTCAAAGAATGGTGCTGTCTAATGAACAGTAAAGTCTGTTCTGTTCTAACTGGATGGAAAATGCCTGTTGTTTCAAAATTTTGAGTGTTTTAAATATTAATTATCTAGAGATGGACAGAAATAAATACATTTCTATTTGAGGATCTGGCTATACCTTAGGAAATCGTTTTAAACAATCTGTGTGTTATCAAAGGAAGGTATTATTGATGTAGAAGGTTCATGTGAATTGACTCACTATATCCCCTAGAATAAATATGGGTTGAATTGTGTCCTCCCAACACCATCAAGTAAGAAGTCCTAAGCCCAGGACCTCAGAATGTGACCTTATTTGGAAACAGGAGTACAAGTGCCCTTCATCCAAGGACCAGTGTACTCCAGTGACCGGCCACTGTACTCCAGTGACCGCTGTCCTTGTAAGAGGAGAAGACACACACACGCACTCACACGCACTCAGGGTGAATGCCATGTGAAGATGGAGGCAGAGACTGGATGATGCCTCATCCACACCTAAGGAAGGCCCAGGACTCCCGGCATCGCCAAAAGCTAAGAATGATGTCAGAATCACATCCTCCTTGCACAGCCTTCAGAAGGAACCAACCAGACAACACCTTGGTTTTGGAGCTTCAGCCTCCAGAACTGTGGGAAGTAAATTCTATCACTGCAATCCACCCTGTTTGTGGCACTGTTACTGCAGCAGTAGGAAACTATTTTTAAAGGATCAGTTCTTACAATGCATTTCTACTATTACCAACAAGAACCAGGACAGCGTGCTGGGAATGGCCAATGCCAGGGGTTGGGAGCTGGGGGGGGCAGGGAGCTAAGAGCACCCTCCTAAAACACTCTCTGGGGCACCTCATGTCCTTCCCCTACCAGCGCCCCCCAGAAGCCTCTTAAGATGAATTCCATACTCCTGACACTATTGAGACTGTTATAATGATCACAGGCTCCCTCTCACTTTCCAGAGTATTCACTCTTGTGAACAGAACCCCTAGCCACAAATCCCAAGTCATCAGTGAGTTGAGTCCCTATACCATTCCTTCACATGCTACACTGAAAATGTCAAGTGTGAAGGGATATCATGACCAAAATTAGACACAGATAAGGTAGATACAGCCAAAGAATACTATGTAAGGAGTTAATAATTAGGGAGGAAAGGGAATAATTTGTTTTCTTACCATTCTTCTTGTAGAGGGTGATTTTTGCAGTACCTTTGATGTCTTGGGGCTTGTAACCTGAAAAAAACCCACATTTAATCTTTAGAACTGATATTGAGAAAACAAGTACATGCTGTTGCTGGAAGCATAAACTGGTACAACCTTTATGGAAAACATTTTGGCAATATTTACCAATTATAAAATATATTCACTCTGACCCAACAATTTCACATCTATAACTTTATCCTACAAATAGTCTTCATTTGTAAGAAATGACACATGTTCAAGTTTATTCACTGATGCATAAACTTTTATAGCAAAAGGTTGGACACAATCTAACTATTCAACAATCTGGGAATATTTAAATAAGTTAGTGTGTCTTTGGAATATCATGCAAAAGAAGCAAAGAGGAAGGCTTTGTGGACTGACGTGGAATAACCACTATGATTCCATAAGTCATTAAAGACGATGCAGGACAGAGTTTCACCTATATTACCACTCATGTGAAAAAGGTGAAGATCACATCCTCATATTTGCTTGTATGTCACAGCACCTCTCGACAAGTAAATATACCTGTGTGTTCCCACACACACACGCTGTCATTGGTTATATTACTTGTCCTCAGGAGGGGAAGTCAGAGCTGACTAACTTTTTTCTATAGTTTCTCCCCTTCCAATGTTTTGAATTTTGTAAACTGTCAATGAACTATCAGTCTAAGTCAAGAAGTAAAAATATGGTATAGTACAAGAGAACCAAAGAAAGACTATTTCTTCATCTTTAAGTGCTTGCTTCCATGGTATTTATAACCTTTTAAAATTCTACTTAGTTCTATTTATAATTAAAACACTAAAGCAACTGACATGTACAAAGCATCACACAGTTCTTTACACCCACATTATGTGAGTTGATGCTGATGACAACTCGGTGAAATAGGTAGGTATTATTACTTTTCCCCCCAAAGTGAAAATGTAAGAAAATTGAGGCTCAGAGATAGACTTAAATTTGCTTGGGCTCGCAAAGCCTGACCTGACCTCAGATTCAGCTCCACATACATCATACTAACACCATTAAAATTTTCTAGAATGAAAATGGCAAAGAGTAAGAAATCTAGAAGTCTGTCCCTCCATAAAAGCAATGAACAAACTGGAAAAACCTGTCACTGTCAACTTCTTCAGAACTCCAGAAACTAACCCCAAAGTGGCAACCAGGGGAGTGCTTAAGTAAGAAAAACAACTGAGTCTTGATAAGAACGGTGAACTTCGTGGCATTTTAGCTTACACTTTCCCATCTCTGCTCCACAGCTCAGTGACAGCCTTGAAAATAACCGCCTGCATTCCTGGTGCAGGTACCGAAGCGCGTGGAAGGGACCTCATTTACAAGGAATTCTAGTTATTTGTTCCCTGGAAGACTGGCTGGCCTTTATCTTGTCTGACTTGGAACCTGACCAGTGCTGAAGTGGTGTAATGTTGAAAACATTTATAGGCAAATGTTTTAATCACTGCTGCCTGATGCAGTGCATAAGAGCAGGGGAAAATATAAACTAACTAAAAATCTTGGGAGGCAAGCCTAGAGAACTAGATGCTTTGGGGAGTAAGGTCTTTGAAAAGCTCCAACATATTCCTGAGAACCTAGAAGGTCATGTGCATGCTCAGGGCTGTGCACATATTCAGGAAAGACCTGAAAAGAACCTAAGTGCTCGCCTCTGGCTGACCTTTAAGCTCTGTCCAAACAGGAATTAAAGTTCAGGCCAAGTTGTAAGCTGCCTGGCTGAATGCTGAAGGTGTGTCAAGCACCCAAACACAGAGCTCATCTGCAAAGCCTGGGAGATATTTTTGGCTCCAGGTATCTAAGAAAATCTCTGTGCAAACACCAGCAAACCGCTAGGCTTTGCTGGAACAGAGACTTCAGTAGCCACACAAAACAAAGAATAGAGACATAAGAAAATTGGTTCAGCAGAAAAGTCATTAACAAATATATAACAGCTATAACAAACAGCAACCCTGGGGAGGGGGAAGAATGTGAAGTTGATCTAAGAGACATCTGTAGGACAGTGACAGCAGAATCCATTCTTAAGCACATATAAAACACTATCCAGGATAGACAGTTAGACCACAAAACAGGTCTCAGTCAAGTTTAAAATAACGAAATAATACAACATATGCTACATAGCCACCATGGAAAAAAATTAGAAATCAATAACAAAAGGAAATTTAGAAAATTTATGCCTAAATAACCAATGGGTCAAAGGGAAATTAGAAAATAACTTGAAATGAACAATAACAAAACAGTACACCAAAACTTACTAGATGGAGAAAAAGTACTGAGGAAAATTTACAGAAGTAAATGCTTACTTTAAAAAAAGACCTCAAATTAGTTGCCTAACTTTCCATCTTATGAAACTAAAAAAAGCCAGCCAAACTCAAAATAAGCATAAAGAAGGAAAAAAATAAAGATCTGAGTTTTAATAAGGGCTAGAGAAAAGCAAAAAATAGAGAAAATCAATGAAACAAAAGTTGGCTCTTCAAAAAGGCCAAAGAAATTGACATACCTTTGGCTAGATTCACGAAGAAAAAAAGAGAAGATTCAAATTATTAATCAAGAGTATGAGAGGGAACATTAATACAAACCTTACAGAAATAAAAAAGATTATAATACTATTAATATGAACAGTTAGTATTTCAACAAATGAGTTAACTTAGATGATATAAAGTCCTAGAAACACACTGACTATCAATACTGACTCAAAAAGAAACAGAAAATCTTGAATGGAGCTATAACAAGAACTTAAGTTAGTAATTTAAAAAATTCTTACAGAGAAAATTCCAGGACCAGGTGACTTCACTGGTGAATTTTACCACATGTTTAAAGAAATAACACTAATCTTTCTCAAACTCTTCCAAAAAATAGGAGGAACCACTTTCTAGCTCATTCTGTAAGGCTATTATTTCCTAATTCCAAATCCAGACAAAGACATAACAAGAACAAAAAACTAAAGGCCAATATCCCTTATAAAAGTTGGCGCAAAAATCTTCAACAAAATACTTGCAACTGAACATAGAGTTGCCATATGACCCAATAGATGCCCAAGAGAAACGCAAAACAAACCAACAAAAAAAGTGAAATAGTGATACATGCTAACCTTGAAATCATTATGCTAAGTGACAGAAGTCGCGTACACAACAGGCCACATACTATATGATTCCAGTTACATGAAATGTCCAGGTAGATAAATTCACAGAGATAGAAAGTAGATGAGAGTTTGTCAGGGATCGTGGGGAGGGGAGTAGTGAGGTGGCCAATGCCTTATCCATTAGGCTACTGGGGCTTCTGGGAGGGGAGTAGTGAGAAGTGAATGCCTAACTGGTATGGGGTTTCTTTTGGGCATGGTAAAGATATTCTGAAATTAGATAGTGGTGATGTTGCACAACACTGCAAATTATATGAGAAACAGATGCTAAAAATTACTCATTTTGAAATAGTTAAAATGGCAAATTTTATATTATGTGAATTTTTTCTCAATTAAAACAAAAAATTTCCCCCAGATTTAGTATGTTGGTTATACTTGATCTGAAATCACTTTGCCTGTACATAGTGAGGGAATGCAGCCATCCATCCTGACTGTGATAGATCAATTAGCAATACCTCTACCTTACTCCCTCGGGATTCACTATTTCTTTCCTTGAATGAACTCTCCTTTCCTTGCTCCCTTTAGAATGCTATCCATCCTTCAAGGTGCAGTTCAAATGCCACTTTCTCCATTAAGCCTTCACACGCTCCACATTGGACACACTCCTCTCTCCTCTATGTGAGCCCCAGCCCGCTGTCTGCACAACGCGCCTGACATGGAATGCATATTCATGGCTCTTGTGTATGCTTCTCTATCAGATTATCTCTCTACTGGATACACATTCCTTTAAGGACAAAGTGAATTTCCTGTACCTCTGCATCTTCCTCAAGGCCAAATGCTATGCCTGACACTTGCGATCGTCCTCAGAGATCTTTAAAGCAGTAAAGATAATTCTTCTAAAACCTGTTCCCATTATGCATCTCCACACAAACAACTGTGCTAAGGCAAAAATTCTTTGAAGTGCAACAAATTTACACTAAATGACTTGAGGATTAGATATCCTTTCAGCATCCAATCACCACGGAAATCTCAGTCTCTAGCCATTAGATGCACTGACAGCTGGACCACCCTTAAATCCAGTTCACAGGGATTAAAATGTTGACTCTCAGCATCTGTAAGATCCATTTGCCCTTAAGTACTTGAGAGAATATTAACAGAATTATCTTTATTAATGTTAATGAATTATCTCTCATGATGATAGACAGAATTCAAAAACTTCAAGCAAAAAGCACCTAATTCAACAGAATGGAAATACCACAGCACTCTGTCATGAAAGCAATTTCCAGTGTTTACAGTCACAAGAGTGACACTTTGTGAGAATATAACAATTCTGTTTCTAAATTACAAGCTGCTTTGTGCTTCACTTTGAGACATAAGAGCCTGGGTGGTCATGATGTTTGTGCATTTATTTATTGTCTCATTACCCCTCGTTCTATGGTCTTCCTCCTTAGCAGCTTTTTGACACTTGGGAGCGGCTTCTTTAACAACATGGTGGCTTCATTCATTCTTCTGACTTGAGCAATTAAGAAAGACGGAACCTGGGGAAGAAACAGGGCTTGAAGAGAAGGGAAACATGTGAGTTGACCCTCCCTGGCAGAGTCTGTCTTCAGTTATGTTTACTCCTTCTGGCCACTCGGTATCCAGGAACCAGGAACTGTGGTTCTGTCCTCGTAAAGATTAGGAAAATCTATTAGGATTCCTGTTTAAAGGGAAATATGTTTGCGAGCGAGCAGCCCTGTGGAATGCAAAAGACGCCACCAGGAACCCAGGATCATGTCCCCCATCTCCCCCTGTGACTGAGGGCACTGCTCGCTCACCAGCCTTTATGTTTCCTGGATGCAGTGGATGCAAGAGGAACATCCAGGTCATCACACTGGTACTCACCGTCCACAACATCTCCTGGTACTTCAGCATCAGACGGATGATGTGGGCAGCCGTGTTTGCTAAGAGTAATTCTTCACAGTCAGAATGTTTGCTTCTACTGAAGAAAAGATTTGGTGCCATGATGGTAGAAATGTTCCATATACTCATGCGGTTTTTTGATTCATTGGCAATGACTTTATTGAAGAATGTCATGAGGGCCTAATAAGAAACAGCACAGTGTCACACTAGTTGTAAATCATAAAAAGGCATTGCTGATTACTGTCATGCATTTCTATACCCATTCACCAGGCCTCTGGAAAATGGTCAGAACTACAGAAAGGCTAAATGTGTCATGTTTCTTCTTTAATTGCTTGAAAGTGTGAATGAGAAATGTGAAGAATTTATTCATTTCTCTGCTTCATAAAAGTAGCTCCATTTTTTAATAGAATTTTTCATATTGGGATCTCTATAAATAATAGCTTGCATTTTCTTATTTTCTTTTCTCTTAAGCAAGTTTGACAGATATTAAAATTAAATAATAAACATGGGAGAAAAAACACTACAGCCCAAATAAATATGAAATGTAGTTTTGTTGTGAAGGAGGAAAAGTAACTCACTCTTAATTTAAGGCAATATTGTTAAAAATTATTTTCTGTTTCCTTGGGAAAGAAAAACACATTGTAAAAACTGAGCTTTAAAATAAATAAGTTATGATGTAAATAAGTTATGGGGATATAGCACATAGCATGATGATGATAGTCAATAATATTATATTGCATATTTGAAAATTACTAAGAGAGTAAATCTTAATAGTTCTCTCAAGAAAAAAAGATTTTCTGTAACAGTGATGGAGGGTAACAAAACTTACTATGGTGATTGCTTTGCAGTGTATACTAATATCAAAACATCATGCTATATATTTGAAATCAATATGCTATATGTCAAAAGTGAAAGTCACTCAGTCGTGTCCAACTCTATGCAAACCCATGGACTGTATAGGGATCCAGACTGTATAGATTCTCCAGGCCAGAACACTGGAGTGGGCAGTGTTTCCTTCTCCAAAGGATCTATCTTCCCAACCCAGGGATGGAACCCACGTCTCCTGCACGGCAGGCGGATTCTTTACCATCTAAGTCACCAGGGAAGCCCAAGAATACTGGAGTGGGGAGCCTATCCCTTCTCCAGAGGATTGTATGTCAATAACTCAATAAAAAATTTAAAAGCAAAGTGATTAAAAAAAGAAAACAATTTAAAGAATAGCAATGACAAAATGAGTATCTAATTTCTCAGTTCACAAATATGTCAGTCAAAAAGCAGAAATTTTATTTTGGGGGTGCCATTTTTCTGCTGCTTTTTAATTTTGGAGTGTTCAGCAGGCCAACGGGAAATGCTTATATGCAGTTGCTCTCGCCATTGAAAAAAAAGAAAGCTTGATAAAAGTTTGGCTGGGCTACCAACGTATAACAGCCTACCAGAACTTTCTGAAATTCACCAAGAGGGTTGAAATCCTAAAAGGAGATGCTCTTCAGTTTTCCAAGTTTGAATTCTGTACAGTACATGTAACATATGCACACACTAGTGATCACAGCTACTGTTTATTTGTGGGTTAACTGAGAGCCAGGTATTATTTTTAGTACTTTACATACATCCACTCATTTCATCATCACCCCAAACCCTGGGAGGTAGGTACTATTATTTAATATTAATATTGTTTTACAGTTAAGGAAAGTAAGGTGGGGAGGGACTGAGTAGTTATGTCCAGTGTTACATAAGTAGATGGCAGAGCCAGGATTTGCCCAAAGCAGCCTAACTCCTCAGCCAGAGCTCTTGATTTGCACAACGCACTAGCTTCATCTTCATTCCAGTCACAATTTATAGTGGGGGAGAGAGAGAGAATGAAGAGGACGTTCTATTAGAAATGGGCGAAATTCTTCAGTCATTGCTACATCCTCGGTGATATGAAAGGGGAGATGACATTTTGACCCAGATATCTGATACCAAATTAATTTTTTTGGATAGAAAAAAAATTGTTCAGAAAAAGGAAAGAGAACAAAGCTACTAAATTTCCAGCTTTTGGAAAATTACCAAACTGTACTAGAAACAGACATTTGTACGCCTCTGCCTATTCTTCGTCTTGAGTGGAGGATGTAATACAATTGGCAGATGGTTTCACCAGAGAGGAGAAAAGGTCCTCACCAAGCTGAAATGTCTGACAAGAGGCAGCACGAAGGATTAGCTTTGTTTTCAGGATCGTGTTTACTGGCCCCCAAGTGACGGGCTCTTTCCAGTTCATCCTCACCTCAATTCACTTAAAAGAGCCTGAGCACCTGCTGTACTTATAACCGATTTCCTACTGTATGCAGAATCAAGATCAAAACAGCAACAGAGACCCCGATCTTTGCAAACATAAAGAAATGAATCTGAAAGAAAAGGAGCAATATTTTGGATGGAGACCTATGGAATATAATTCTATGAAATGTTCTAATAAAGAAGAAATAACTTTTCTCAGCTTAATTTTCTTAATCTGGAAAAGGTCCAATCAGGAGATCTCTAAAAATCTGATTCTATCATTCTTTAAATTGAATTACGGTTAAGACATGAACATTCTAGAAACTTCATTTAAATCAGGGTTTCATTTACTTCTGATGTTATTCCATTTAAGCCTTCCATCTTGGCTTCTTCCTACTCCTAACCCTAGCCCGGTGCCTGGCACGTCACAGACACACAGTTTCTCTTAATAGATTGAATGAATGAATGAAACGGAAACGTTCAAAGAAGATTCTGGGACTCACATTCTTTCCTGGCTTCCTCCGGAGAACAGGAATGGGTGTCAGGAAAGGCAAAAGGCTTGCTGCAGGCTCGACTGGTTGATAAAATTTGGCTGGGCCACCAACGCATAAATGCCTATCAGAACTTTCTGAAATTCACCAAGAAGGTTGAACTCCTAAAAGGAGATGCTCTTTGGTTTTCCAAGTTTGAATTCTGTACAGTATATGTAACATACACACAGTTTTCATTTTTCCACCTGGGCCGTTTCTTCTGACCAGTAAGAGTTGATGGCAGACCGTGAGGTTGATACAACCTACCTGGGCTGTGTCCCTGTTGGCATCAGGCAGTGCCATGACCATGAGGTGTAAGGCTTGAAACTGTACTCGGATGTGAGGCCCTCCTGACAAGAAAACAGAAACAAGCACCACGTGTTGAATAACGCTAAAGCATCCTGACAGCATCTCTTGCTAACTAACACCTGGGGGCACAGGAGGGGCCTGACAGCTTTCAGTGGCAAAGACTCGGGTTTCCTGACCAAGAATGTGAGTCTGTTCACTTGGACAGGAGATGGGCTCTATCAACTCCCTTTTAGCATCCCAGATTGCCAGTGCTGGGGCAGGTGGCCAATGAGACCCTCAAAACAATTCTGGATCAGTGTGACACTTCCCTTTTCAAAGCACTTGCACACACCTTGTTTTTACTTTGATGCTATAAACAGGTGGCTTAAAGCTCGATTCAAGAGAAAATAAATCTTATTTCCACATAATGAGGCAGCCAGGCACAATTATTAGGAACACAGATTCTAGAATCAGATTCAAACTCTGCATTGACTACTAAGTCCCTGAGTGACCTTGGGCAAGCTATTCAACCCCTATGCTTCTGTCTCATCACCTGTAAAATGGGGATTGTCATCATTCCTACCTCACTGGGCCCTTACCAAGGTTAAATGAGTTAATGCATAGAGTGTTCACATCAGTGCCTGCACTTAGTTACCTCTGTAGGTGTCATTACGATCAGTGACACTGACTTCAGATCTTAAAGGGATGTGGATGGAAAGTGAAGTGAAAGTTGCTCAGAAGTGTCTGACTCTTTGCGAGCCCATGGACTATACAGCCCACAGAATTCTCCAGGCCAGAATACTGGAGTGGGTAGCCTTTCCCTTCCCGGGATCTTCCCAACCCAGGGATCGAACCCAGGTCTCCCGCATTGCGGGCGGATTCTTTACCAGCTGAGCCACAGTGGAAGGTGACCACAGCTGGATCTCCGGAGATTCTTGACTGTTTTATCCCTCGGCAGTGACAGAAGGTGTCGCCAGGGGGTTGGCATCCTACTCCTGTGTGCTCTCAATACTGGCTCCTTCCCCGTTTTGGGAAAGGATTTCAGGAAAATCCAGCCAACAAAGGGATAATCCACAACTGGCTGAGCTGAAAACGGAGGGTAAGCTGGAGCATCCGGCTTTGCCCAGTTCTGTCTGTTTTCTCCCCGAAGTGGTCTCTTGGTGGGGAGGCCCTGGAGGAAAGCGTGCAGTTCTGTAATCCCCGGGGAGCTCTCAAGTTGCAGGAAAATCTATCAATTTACGGCTCAGTGGATAAAGGCAGTCGGCGGCCTACAGTTACTTGGCTTTTCAGTAGTGGAAACACTCTTGTGACAAGTTCCTAGGTCACAGGAGGTCATGGGCACCCAAGTTAGGAGTGGATGACTGATGTGAGTAACCACGAAATGAAGGAACAGTTGGCAGGAGTATTTATAGGCTCATGTCATATTGCCCAGCAAATCCTCATGTGGATTTCTAAAACTTTATGTCAGATTTGTAAACAAAAATGACACAGGTCCAGGTTGTTTTTAAAAATGGCTAATGCATGCTGACGTGAGTTTGTCTGAATCACAGGCACCATCGGGAGCATGTCTCACTATAAATGTTTGGGGACAGAGAAGACATGATTTTAATACATATCTTGCAGGCTATGGACTGTCTATAATTTTCTAATGCAACCCAGAAAACCTCTGGGGGAAAACAATAGATGCAGATGCAGGCTCTGTATTTCCATCAATTCCAGATAAATTACGAAATCCCCTTTAAGATTAAAAATCTAAACTGGCAAATAATCCATTTTAATTTCCCTTAGGAAAGCTGGCCCTGCACTGTTTTGTGGTTAACCGTTTTGCAGTTAATTCGTTTATGGCATCCTAGTTGAGTCTTTTTTTCCCCCCTGCCCTGGGGTCATTATTTTCCCAGAAAGTTATTAAAGTTTTCATGAAAGTATCTGAGGTTTGACTGATCAATTATTAGTCTTCTAATTTTATGGGCAATTTTTGGACCAAGTTTGAAAAGAGAAATTACAAAGTGGAAAAGACTATATTTTAGAGTAAAACTAGGGGTTGCTTAAACACACAGATGTCTATTGTTTTTCCCTTCAGAAATCTCATTAAAACTAGAGCTTACCCCAGGTGGGAAAAAGGCCATTTTCCCTGCTGGTCACAGCCCAGAACTCTGGGTTTCCTGCAGGGTTGGCTGGTATCAAATTAATCACTACGATCCAGTATTTTCCACTTTCAAAGTCACACAGAGAAACCTGGACCCTCCTGTGAACCCTCTCAGGATCTTTTCCAGATTCTCTCCCTTCCCTGAAGCACACTGGCTTCAACATCTGAATAGGAGTATGAAGAAAAACTATATATGATTTCCTTCTTAAACATGATTCTCTGAACAGGTCTTACATGGGAGATTGATTCCTTCTTGTATAATTTCCTGAGACCAAAAGAAAAAAAAAAAAAAACTAGAACAAAAAATCCCTCTGTGGCACTATTTGTGTTGATGAACTATTTAGTATATAAGCTGCAGATCAAGATGAAGCTAAGACTTCTGCAGCCCATTTTCCAGGAGAGCAAACTTTACAGAAGCTCCTGTGTTTCTGACTTACAAATAAAGAGGTTCTGTTTCTGCCATGGCTGAGTAAGCTCCTTGCCAATCAACTCTCCTTAAGATAACTATAAACTCTGGGCAAAGTACAAAAAGCAGCCACACAAGGCAGTGGAGAATGAACAAAAGCAGGGAGATTCAGGATAGGACTGGACAGTTAGAATTAGGGAACAGCGCAGGGAGAAGTGTCCAATTGCCTGGCTATTAGTCTGAAGTCAGGCCATAGAGAGCACGGCATGAGGTGGCTAAAATCCCAAAAGAAAGCCCCAGTCTTTCTGGCCTGAACAATGAGAGGGCAGGGTTCAGGATGACCACAGACACTGGGGAGTTATGGGGAATCCCAGAAAGGTCAAGAGGTAGAAGGCCCTGATTCTGGTTTAAAATCCACCCAAATCTTGGCTCACCCCATAAATCATGCATGTGTGGAGTAGGTAAGGATTAAATAACAAACCATCTGCTCAAATACAAACAAAAAGCAAAACCAACCCCAAAACCCCACTCTCTGGAGAAATATCATAGAGTACAGGGTCTCCAAAAAAAAAAAAAAGCCACCATGTTACAGATACAGTTTAAAGTTACTTGACATAAACAATGGTCCATTTTCAAGAGAAGAGACAATCAACAGAGACCAATCCTCAGATGACTCAGACGTTAAACCTAGTTATGAAGTAGCTATCATACTGATAGAACTAGTTATAAAGTAGTTATCATATTGATAACTATGCTCAAGGATATGAAAGCAAATATACTTATAATGAATGAAAAGATAGGCAAGGTCAGTAAATAGAAAATAGGTATAAAGTAGTCACTGGAAATTCTAGAACTGGGAATATATTGGGTTGGTCAAAAACTTGGTTCAGATTTTCCCCATAACACGTTATGGAAAAAACTTGAACTCACTTTTTGGCCAACTCAATACAATCTCTGAAATTAAAAAAAAAAAAAAAAAGAATAAGAGAAACAGTTCTCTCTTTCTGTCATAAAACAAAAATGCTACGTCTTGCAAAGAACAGAGATACTGGTCACAGTATGTCAATTAAAGCTTAGAAAAGACTCTAATCACAGTCTCTTCTCTGAAGACATAAAGGATTGTTTTATGAATCTGGTTTAGTTAAATATTTTAAAGATTGAGAACCAACTAATTTTCAGGACGAGTTTTGTCAAAAAACTTAGGATGGTGTTATTATTTTCTTTCATTGTGGTTTTAAGGATTTGATGGTTCTGGCCAACCCGCAGAAGGTTGTAAACTGGCAGATATCACTAATACTTGTTACACTGTTATAGTGTTTTAAAATTTCAATTTTTGGCTCACATTTTCAAATTATTAATAAGACTTTTCATCATTAAAGCCTGGATTTTGGCTTTCACTCCTGCATGGTAACCTCTTCTAGAACTGAGCAGTGGCCAACCCCTTTATATGGATATATTTTCTCAATCTGGCCGCGGTCTCTTTCTGTCCATACAGAACCACCATTTACTTAGCATGATTATACATATGTAGGCTGTGAACCCAGAATTCCTCAGTTAGTAGTCAAAGCCCACACTATGTAACCCCTTTCCACTTTTCTAAATATCTCTCATCACACCTCCTTGAATATTCAACCCTTAGGATGAAATTCCTTTCTTACTGCCAAATACAACACATGCTGTCCAGTTTCTATACGTTTTTATCCAAGTACCTCAGCTAAGGGCTTCCCAGATGGTGTTAATGGTAAAACACCCACTTGCCAATGCAGGAGACCTAAGAGACACAGGTTCAGATCCCTGGGTCAGGAAGATCCTCTAGAGGAGGGCATAGCAACCCACTCTAGTAATTTTGCCTGGGAAATTTCATGGACAGAGGAGCCTGTTGGGCTACAGTCCATGGGGTTGCAACGGGGTCGCAAAGAGTTGGACACAACTGAAGTAACTTAGCATGCATGCACACATGCATCTCAGCTAAGGCCTCATCTATGTGACTTCGTAAGTTTCAGAAACACTATGTGATATAGTAATTTTCAGAGATAAAACACTTTCTTGTTTCATGCTACATCATCAGATCCAGGACGTTGGATTTAAAGAAGGGAGAGATCTTATATTTTTTGAAGGACTATTATATACCAGGCACTATCTTAGATGTCTTCATTCAATATTCACAACAACCCTGACAAGTAGTTATTATCAGTAATTTATAGGGGCAGCCAAAAAGCTCAGAAAGGCTGACTGCATGGTTAAGAGATGTTTGAGCAGGAATTCATATCTCAAGACCTTGGTTCTTCTGCAACGCTCTCTGCCTTTTAATGATTATGAAAAATGACAAAGTGAAAGTATTAGTCACTCAGTCATGTCCAACTCATTGCAATTCCATGGACTGTAGCCACCAGGCTCCTCTGTCCATGAAATTCTCCAGGGAAGAATACTGGAGAGGGTGGCCATTCCCTTCTTCAGGGGATCCTCCTGACCCAGGGATCAAACCAGGGTCTCCTGCATTGCAGGCAGATTCTTTATCATCTGAGCCACCATTATAAAACCCTCTAAATCCTAATGACCAGACTTTAAATATAAACATGCAAAGAGATGACAGTTTACCATCAAACTCAATACTTCCAAGCATTACCAGGAAACAGCAAATGTATACACTTATGATCACATCTGACTATGCATCTTTATTCTGCTCTGTGCCACTTCATTGACCTTGTATCTTATCCATTCACATGTAACTTCTTCCACCTACTTTCCATTAGAGTGATGAAGGCAGGTATATATTCCACGGGAAAGAGAGAGGTCGGCAGTTCTCTGAAAAAGGCTTTCAGCATAACTGCAGCTTCTCTATGGCACATTTTCTCCCACTTAAACTTGTCAGCATTAAACTTGGCATCCAGTTCTTCACGGTATTGCTGAAAATCAAGGAAAACAGTGAGTTTACTACCTGATTTCCCTCTTCCCCTTTAAAAACTGTCATTACACAAACTATTTTTGTAATTAGATTGAAATGCCAGTATCTACTAAGCTCTTCTTTTTCAACACGATTGAACAACTGAAATAGCTGTTTCTGAATGTATTTTTAAAAAAACATTCTCTAAAATCCTTTTAGAATAATGCAAATCTTAAAGTAATTTGCCATCTGTACAAATACAAAAGTTCTTTACTCAGATCACAGCTTCATTTATATCCTTTTGGCAGAATACTGTCTATCCCCACATGATAAATGCACTGCTAGATTTTGACAAAGCCTCTATTTCCTTTTCTCCCCCCAATGATTCCTTCCTTCTGCCACCTCATCTTGTATTAATATTTCTAAATTCAATGAAGGATGTATGCCTCTTGGCTGGTTTACATACAGAATGAAAACTAACCCAGCAAAGGAACTATGACCTCACTGCAACATGCATACCCATGACATCTTCCTGGAGCAAATACAGAAGTTTTATGCCAAGATGGACACATGTCTTCCACATGCCTGCGTGCTTGCCCAGTGCTTCGTAAGGTTTGGAACACTGTGTTAATACTTTTTTAAAGAATCACTAAATGTCCTTACATTGATTTGGGTTATCCATTTTAGATTATTAACTGATTTGATGGCCAGTACCCTCCCCCTCCACCGGTATTCTACTGCTACCTGAACTACAGAGTTTACCAATAACACCAGGCAGCTATAGTCAATTCTCCAACTGACAATAACTGCTTCAAAAAGGATACTTTAAAAAAAAACAACTGTGAAAAATCCTTAAGGCCTTTGCTTTATTCTCACGAGAAGCCCAAGTCTTCCAGCCTTGAATGTGCAAGAGAAGCTAGAGGACGACAAGGTGAGATTTATCTTCTCTGATGGCTGGGTGGAAAAGTGATCTGGGGGTGGGGTGGGTGAGGGGCTCAGCACTGATGGGGATCAGGCTGGGGAAACGGAAAGCAGCCATTGGCATTTCTGGTGACAGATAATCGACGACTAACCTGGGTGTGCAGTTGCAGGACAGAAAGAAGAGGCGGCATTTAAGAAACACCCAGGAAGGAAAATTCTCAAGAAGCGGCGATGGGTTGAATGTGAGACTCAGAGGGAGAAATAAAAGTCCAGGATGGCTCGCAGATTGCGGGCTGGGATAATGGGCAGAAGGCGGTGCTGTTGACAAGAAGCGGAGGGAGAGGAGCCAACGTTTCCCTTTCCCGCTGCCTGTACCACTGCCCTAAAGCCAAGGGGAAACTGGTTTTCAGGAAGCACGGGCAAGAGCAGGATAATTCAGATCCATTTTCACAGACCTGTGCCACAGGAGGCTGGCTGAAACACTGGGTGACTGTCATTGAAACCTACCAGCGCTTCCCTGTCACCTATGGGGAAACATGGCCCCAGGATCAAGGGCAGGCTCTAGGACCACACTCATTTAAAAATTTTTTTTGTTTTTTACTGTGGTAAAAGTCACAGAATATAAAACACACTATTTTAACCACATTTACCTGTGCAGTTCTGTGGCACTAAGTGTATTCACATCGTTGTGCAACTCTCACCATCATCCATCTCCCTAACATTTCACCTTCCTAAACTGAAACTCTGTCCCCAGTAAACACTACATCTCCCGCTCCCTGCCCCATCTTCCAACTGCCCCCCCCTCCAAACCCCAGCATCTACCAAGGTACTTTCTGACTCTAGGAATCTGACTCTTCTAGGTACCTCACATAAGTGGAATAGAGCAGCATTTGTCTGCACCTACTGTATACTGGAATGCATTTTTAGGGTATAACCACATTCTTTAGGTGTTTAGCCCAGTTCCACAACGGTCTAGTTGAAGGCCTGTGAAGTTTCCCACTGCATAACAGGGATATTAAAACAACCTCGCAGAGATTGAACTGGATAACACAGAACTCGGGGGCGGGGAGTGCATACAGAGAGCGTTCAGTAAGTGCTGGCTGCATTTACCCTCCCTCGTCTCCGCTACGACCGCTAGTGTTATTCCTACGGGAAACCTGTGTGCATGTGGAGTGCTATTCGGGGAATAATAGCACCTCGTTCTGTCGAGAGGGCCAACAAAAAAGGGAAGGATGCCCTCCCTGAGTTTGGAGCAGAGCACAGCGGAAGCCGCTGCGGAGCTCCACGGTGTCCTAAACAAGGGACCGGGTGGACCAGGGGCTGGCTCTTCCTCACCAGAGACGTGTGGATGTTTACACTGTCAATGAGGACACTAGGCAGGGATCAGGAGCCAGGTCCTCGTCTGAGCAAATATCCAACCCGCTTCTCCTTCTGAGGTAATTTTACAAAAATGCAAATAACCCACCTTCAGCCTCAAAAAACCAGTTCAGGGCAGGAAACCAGCAGAACAGGTAACATCCTCACAAAACATTTACAGCAGCCTCTGAATAATTGAAACGAGTCAAAAAAAGAAAGCTGTGCACGTCAAAGCAGTCTGCTTTCTTCCATAAAATATACTCCCTGGTGTTTGGCTCAAATTTCTGTCATTTGTGGAAAAGAAAATTACTGGGAACACCGAGCCATTAAATTGGTTCCAAATGACCCGAGGCCTCACGTCCAGGATGGGCTCAGCGGTTGGTGCCCTGCGAGGTTAATCCCACAGCGTCCCCCAGGGATGCTTCCCTGTGAGTCTAACCAGGCTCTGAAAGTACAACCCACAGTGATACCTGAGGGTTAGAGTCAGCTACTTGGCACGACTTGACGGTAATTATGAGGGAGATTTTTTTTTTTAACTTTCTTTCCCCAAGCACATTTCTAGAAAAAAATAGCCTAACCGATGAAAACATTTTTTTAAGTTTCAAGTTTGAACAATGGGAAGAAATAAAGACCCCTTGGCTGTATCAGGTTGCAATGCCTTTCTAACTGCAATATTCCCTTGTTTCTGTTCACTGACCCGGAGTTCTTCCACACTGGCTTTCCCGGAGCTCAAACCACGAAAACATCTGGAATATGTTTTTCGGACGGACAAGAAATGGAATAAATAGGCTGAAACTACATAAAACCGATTAGGGGCCAAAAGGGACTTTTACCTAACATGGTTTAGGAATGCATGCGTCTATTAGAGCACGTTAAAGGAATTACTGGCTTTTGATAAGTGCTTTTCAATTAAAGATTAGCTAGAGAAAGGCAACGTGTGCTATGATGTTAAACTTCATACACACAAGAAATGATGTGTAATGTTTCCTCCTTTGGATTATTTTCAAAAATAGAATTTTAAATCATATCCATTATGCTCCCACTCTTCCCTACTAATGCGTGTACACACACACGCACACACACACAGAATAAGGGTCAGTAAGAACATGTACAAATACAGCTTCCCTATTATGGAAGGAGGTTTAGAGGGATGGAGTCTGATTCAGTTTAGGAAATTTGTTCTCCTGACTTCATTTTGGTTTTCTGACTGTACAGATATAACCACAAAGACTTAACCAAAAAGTGATAGCTTTTGTTCTTGGATTTAGGACACATTTATTTAGAAGTATGTGTAAAAACTGTTCCTGTGAGAACCTGAAACAAAAACCAGATCCCATTTAGCAAGTATTAACCTTAAGGAGCCATTAGGAATTTTCCTGCCTTCTAAGTGAACCTGTGCCAGGATTTAGTAATCTCTACTTCCAAGGAAGTCACGGGTCCCAGAGACATGCAGTGACAAAGTGTGGACCACCACTCAGGTCTCCCTTCAAAACAGAACTGGCTGTTCATCTGCAAACACTCCAGGCGGTTGACTCCCCAGCTGCTGGCACCTTCTGCTCAGCCTCGGGCCCTTCCCCGGGGTGAGGGCTGAGAGGGCACAGGCTGATGGTCCCACCTGCACCTGGTCTGAGGCTTGACACCCCCAAGCCCGCCTCCCCCGACCCTCGATCCTTGAGAAGTGAGGTCCCCCTGTAACCCTCTTCTCCTCCTAACTTGGTCCCAGCACCTGCCTTCTGGAGCTTCCAATAGACACAGCCGATTTATTCTCAGTTTCCACCTTGAAAAATATCTCGTCATACTTCTATATAAGACTGAGATTTCTGATACAAATAGAATCTCCCAAAGCATATGCCAAAATGAATAAGGGAAGAGATGCTTTCCCGCCCCTACACAATTCCTTTTAATAGTTCTGAACACAGACAAGCTCCCTTTTCCCTCTCCCTGAGGTTTTTTTCCTCAAGGATTCATTATTGATAACTGCTCGTGTCTCCAGGTCCACCCACCAGGGGGTGACCCAGGGCAGAGAGGGACTCTTCATCTGTGCACCGGCAGAGCAAGTGGGATGTCTTGCTGGAAACGGATGAGCAAAGCTTTCCTTTAATTCTTTTCTTTGCTGAACTGAAGACTTAGCCTCCATACAGAGAGAAGAAAGTAAAGGAATTCCCACCGCACGGTGGTTTTAGATGTAGACGCTAACATTACCTTAAATGGAACCGGGTTTCAGAACTGCTGAGGGAGTATTTTAGTGGTTACAGCCATTCCTACAAATTCCTATAAGGATGTCCATTAAAAGGAAAGCCAGAGAATGTTTCTAAGTTTAAAACAACTGACAATAGATACCACGGGTCATCTAATACTGGCTCAGTGAATTCTATGATGGAGAGTAACATAAAAAAAACTGAAGTGTTTAACCCCCAAAATAATGATGGGACAAGACAAGCGGCAGTTTTTGAGAGTGAATTGATGTGTTCTTTCATTGTTGTTCGCTTTTTATTGTTGTTGCTTTAATTTAAAAGAATGCAAAACTCAGGATCATGGAATAACACTTAGCCATAGGTGCTGAGGAATGCTCTACAGCGCTAAGCGATGGAATCAGAAATGATGACAACACCACACATGATGCCTGTGTGAACTGATCTAGCTCGTTGAGATCTCTAACGAGGAAGAGAGACAATGTTTGGTACCTTGACTTTGGCAGTACATCCTGAAAGTCGAAAGATCCCTTCGGATTCCAGACCCGATTCCTCAACTTTCTCAAAGAACTAGAAAGCAATGATACAAGACAGAAATAAATACCTTCATATGATTATGAGCATTTAAAATAACAATGATGATGAAAACAATACATTACCAAGCATACAGACATGCCGGTTACTTGAATGCCTAGTTAAACATTCACACTCTCCCAGGAGGTCAACACTAGCTTCCGATTGGCAAATGAGGACATAAAGGCTTAGGGTTCTTTTTCACTTTCCCAGGGTCATCCTCAAAAGTGACGGCACCAACTCTGCTCTTAACCACGAAAGCACATTGCCCCTTAAATATTTTAACATCTGATTACTGTATCTTTCTACAGGTCAACCAGTAAGCCAGTTCAGTTGCTCAGTCGTGTCTGACTCTTTGTGACCCTATGGACTGTACCACACCAGGATTCCCTGTCCATCACCAGCTCCCAGAGCTTGCTCAAACTCATGTCCATGGAGTCGGCATCACCAACCAGTAAGAAAAGACCCTAAATTACTATCATTAGTTACACTATTCTAGCTAAGACACTGTGCATGCATGCAGGCTCAGTTGTGTCCAACTCTTTGCAACCCCTGTCCATGGAATTTTCCCAGGCAGTAACACTGGAATGGGCTATCATTTCCTTCTCCAGGGGATCTTCCTGACCCAGGGATCGAGCCTGTGTCTCTTGCATCTAACCTGCACTGGCAGAGGGGTTCTTTACCACTGTACCACCAGGGAAGCCCAAGACACTGTAGGGCTTCTCAAAATCTGACCAAAGAATTAGAAATTATAAAGGCTTATCTGTCTCATGGTAATGGTGATGCTTTACTATTAAATAATAATAAACACCACATTGATTGTGCACTTAGGGTGTGTCAGACAACATTCTCAGCACTTTACATATATTAATGCACGTGACCCTCACAATAATTCTATGGTGTCCCCATTCTACAGCTGAAGAGACTGAGGCATGGAAGGGGTAAAGATTTGCCCATGTTCACACAGCAAGAGCAGGATTCAGAGTCTCTGCTATTTTCCCTTCGAGAAATGATGATGCCTGGAACTAAGGCAGCTCCTGCAGGTATGAAGAGAAGTTTAAGTGTTTAGGGAAAAGAGACTTCTTCATGAGAAAAGCCTCTACCCCCAGGAGTAGAGAAGAACAATGCCTCCAGCTGTCTTACAAGAGCACCACTAACCTCAGCAGGACCCAGAGTGAGCCTCTATTGAGGAGTTAGTATGAGACGAACCCAGGCAGTATACTGTGCCCCTTCTGTGTGCTACGCTTCTGTACCTACGTGATAATACAAACGTGTTGAATCTTCTCAGTCAGATTTTTATGCATTTTCTTTAGACTGCATCCTTTTCCTTGAGGAAAAAGGGCATAATAATGGTTCAGCGCAAGGACAGAAAGGAAATCTTAGAGTCACCATGGGCTTGCTCCCTTTTGCATCTCTCTCTTGCTGGCTGTGTGTTTTGGGGCATGTTATCTCACCCTATGATGCCTCAGTTGCCTCACCAGTAGAAAGGAGATGACCACACCAACCTCCTGGGGCTCAGTGATGATCAGATGTGACAGGACACAGAGATCACACGTGGCCCAGTGAAGGGAAGCGCCCTGTGGATGCACACACTGGGCGGTCCTTGGCATCCCCTGGACCCCGGTTGCTATCCTCCCTGCTCCTCTGGGCAGCCAGTCAGTCACCTGACTGGAGGAGTAGCTCCGTCTGAGGTGCCAGTACCCAAACTGAGGAAGACAGGAAAGGGATGTGGAATTGCTGTTGTGAATAAAGTATGTGTCCTCTGTCAGTATTTTCACATATCATTTAAAAACTGAATTTAAGGAATTTCCCTGAAGGTCCAGTGTTTAAGACTCCGTGCTTCCAATGCAGAGGGTGCAGGTTTGATCCCTGGCCAGGGAACTAAGATCCCACATGCCACAGGGCGCAGTCAAAACAAACAAACAAACAAACAAACAAACCCAAAAAACCGAATTTAAAATTCAACAAGATTTGTATTTAGGGCTTGGAATTTTACTTGTACCACTGGATATGCCTGTTGAATAAACCGGTATAAACTGTTGGCTAAAAAAGGTGGGGCTTAAAAGCAAATAAGCCATCCGCCAGTGAGGGTCACTGAGACAACTGTATTGTTCAGACATCATTTTCACAACTTCCTAAACCAGAAGTCTTCTTTGTCGCAACATACACCTTCCCAGGCACACCGAAAACTCCATCAGAATAAGCTGATTTCTAGACTTTATTTAGCTTTGTCTGGAAAATTCATGTAAACAGTAATATACACACATCATAAAACACCCAACCTGTGATATATCTCAGCAAATACCTGTATGATTAATAAATGGACTGCTAGTAATTAGTAGTCATCTTTTATCCAGGAGAGAATAATCACATATGCACACACAAACACATACATACACGCAAATAACATTTTAAAAATATTGGAAGAAATGTAACAGAAGGAAGCCATGTGACAGCATCTGTGTCTATCACCTGATGCTTTCTGGCTGGACAATGCAAGACTTCAGAGGTTCTTAGCAAGGCAAACACACCTAGGTGCCTTGGATGTCATGTGGAGGCAAGGAGGGAAGCCGAAAAGTCACCAAAGCCAGCGTCCTAAAGGGGCCGTTGTGTCTTTAAATCTAAAAATATTCATCAGTGGGTTTATGAATAGCATGCTACAAGCACAGAGCTCTATGAACTCCCCAGTTATGTACACCATACTCACCTTTTGTAACACAAGGGGAACTTTGACCCCAGAGTCTTTCCTTCGGTCATTTTCCAGCAGGACTGTGAGAGGAACTCCAAAAATCCCACTGTCTTCATTGTAAAACAGCAGGGAGAGAAAAAAAGAGTCAGAAAAGCACTGTCTTATTCCTGTGTGTCAAAATGTTAGAATTGTAGTAAGTCTTCATACCTCGTCCTTTTACTTTCTCTGTTTTGTTTCTTTTCAGCTGAATTCGAAAGGCGTCAAAAAAGGCTGTCAATTCAATCAGAGAGAGATGGCGGATTTTCTTCATGTCTTCAGCAGACATATCTTCTGCTTTGGTTAGGCCAAATCTGGTTTTCTGAACAACAAATTTCTAAAATACATATTGAGGATATTTATTTTTTTATGGCAAAGGAAAATTATTATACTTTCATTCAAAGGAGACCTGGAACTTCCAAATCTGTACAGCCTGACATGCTTGCTATTCACAGAAAAAGATATCTGAGGCACATGCTGCACCATAGAAGATCATGAATATGACTGTTAGAACCTCTGATGATCACAACTACACTAAACCAAATGCAAAACAGTCACCTGAAGCATATTATAATATCATCATCACAACTGTGATGTAAAGAGTGCTATTGAAACTGACTGCACGTGCTTGCTGAGACAATAGCCATTCTATCTTAAATATCATATTTAGGTAATTAAAAATATCCTTAAAAAAGCAAAATGCACAGGAAGTGCCAAATAATCCTACTCTCATTTTGAAGACAATGCCATTGCTATATTCTCCATTTCCACGTTTTACTTACAGGTAAAACATAGTCTTCTTTCTTAAAATCTAACTTCTTAAATCTGTTCCTTTTTGGAGCCTGTGTTAACTTTTCTGAATATGATACTTCAAAGGACAGCTCTTCAGCTTCTACCGGAATGTTTTTTTCCAGATATTCATCATCTAAAGAACAAAGGATGTGGAATATTTATTTATTTATGTTTATTTGTTTTTCATTTATTTTTATTAGTTGGAGGCTAATTACTTTACAATATTGTAGTGGGTTTTGTCATACATTGACATGAATCAGCCATGGATTTACATGAAGGATGTGGAATATTTAATATGCCATTTAATTGATCAATACCATTGACTGTAAAATAAACATAAAATATTGATGAGTTAATCCACAAGCATGTTAAAATGTTTACATCCTTGGAAAAGCATCAGACTCACTCAGAATGATCTCGGTCAAACAATTAATGTAGTGTCATCAGACTTCCATACGAACAAGCTTCTACAATCGTTATGCGAACTTCTTATTTAATCTGATGTTTTTAATTTTAGATGTTTATGTCTCATGAAAAGCACTGAAGATTATTAGATTATTAGAAAGTCCATAACGAAATGTTTCTATGTACTCTTATAAAATGACGTCTATCCATACACAACACCACTGCTATTGGGGAAGCAAAAACTTAAAGCAGAAGGAGGAAGGGTGGAGGCCCCACAGAAAAGTTCTGCCTACTTTCACTCCTCTTGAGTTTTTATCCCAAACTGTGGGACTATGCCACTTCAGATTTGTTCCAATCCAGTTTGCCCTTCACTGTGAGATTTGTTCAGGTGAATTAATCCTGATTCCTGTGACTCTGGCCTGGTTTTCTGGTCTTGGATGGTGCACATTCCAAAGATGAATGGGTGACAAGTCCTGTTCCCTATACCTATTTCTCTCAAGTTTGAAATTAAGACAGTAGATTCCATACCAAAAGCAAGGGAAATCACTTGAGTAATCCTAAATCTGATTTTTGACTGAAGAGTCTGGCTTGCCTTCTTGTTTTACTGCCTGGCAAAATTGTTCCTATGTCATGAAAAGAATTATTTGATGACAAAAAAAAGAACTCATCAGCTTTACCCTCTTCTATATTAACTTGTTGATCAACTCTTTGCAATCTCATGGACTGCAGCCCACCAGGCTCCTCTGTCCGTGGGATTTTCCAGCCAGAATACTGGAGTGGGTTGCCATTTCCTCTTCCAGAGGATCTTCCTGACGTGGGGATCGAACCTGCATCTCCTGCATTGGCAGGTAGATTCTTTACCACTGATCTGGGAAGCCCAACCTCTTCTATAAACAATAACTAAAAGAAAGCCAAATAGAACAAAAGGAGCAACAGACAGAAATGACAGAAGACCTAGTTTATCTCAATTAAAAGTTTAGTGGAGAAATTTTTACATCAACAGATCTAAAATTCTAAAAAATAATATTGATTTAGAACACAATAAATGGATACAGTAAGAACTCAGAAAATAACAAGGCAAAGTTATGATTTTCACACATTATACAGAGGCTTGCATTCAAATCAGAGTAATAGTTAATTATTAGATAAGACTCTAACTACTTGTTCCTTTTTTACAAATATTTATTTGGCTGTGTCGACTCAACTTGTGGCATGCAGGATCTTTCATCATGGGGTGCGAGTTCAGCAGCTGCGGCATGTGGCATGTGGGATCTTAGTTTCTAGACCAGGGGTCAAACCTGTGTCTACTGCATTGCAAGGTGGATTCTTAACCACTGGACTACCAGGGAAGTCTCAAGACTCTAAATTCTTAAGGATCTATGGGCAGATTCTTTGGAGAGTGGTGATTATATAGGCCGATGCGCCAAATCACTGGACTACTCCAAGTGGCCTTTTACCTCTCAGTGGTACGATTCGAACTGAATAACTACATGGCAGCAAACAGAATGATGTGGAATAATTTATGGTAAATCCATTATCTTTAATTTTTTTTGATAATGGTTTTATTAAAATGTAATCCACATGCCCAACAATTACTTATGTGAAGTGCATAGTCAATGATTTTTGACATATTTGCAGCATTGATCGATCAATGTTAGAACATTTTGTCACCTCAATTTATTTGAATTTTGAAGCAAATGCTCAAAGTATGGAGCTCTGTTGTGCCTGAGAGGAGCGTGTATCTTTAGGGGTACCTTTGGGGAACCAAAAAACTGTGGCCTAAAAGGGACCTATTTCCTACAAGGAGGATTTGAGATTCCACTCTGAACCCACAGAGAGTACCCAGCTCTCAAGTGGAGGAGGCCCCATTAAAAGTTCACCCTGTTACTTTGTAAGGAAACATCACAAGCGTCTCTGGCGCTGCATATACATGAGCATAACTAGAGATTTTTAGACGGTGTCTACTTCCGGCCTGCTTGATGCTGGTGAGCAGATCCAGGTTACCTATAAAACAGACCCCAAACCAAAGGCACTACCTGAGTGAGTAGTTTCTCAACGACACAGTAGTCGTCAAGGTGGAAGCGATTCTGCTTGCAATGTGACTACTGGGTGTGAAAGGACAGGGTGTTTGGAGGTAGTGGGAGCAGAGGTCCGGGGTGACAGAAATCAGAAAGGCGAGAAAAACACACATACATTTTGCTTCAGAAACCCACTGCTCACTAAACTGAGCGTCAGCACAAAAGCAAAAAGACACACAGGCCGAGGCGGCTGTGTCACTCACCACTTGCCACATTCTGCGCGGACCGTCCAGGGTCTGCCGCGCCATTGGAATGAACTGGCACGTCTGGAATGGCCTCCAGGATGGACTGTGAACCAAGGGAAGATGAACAGAGAACAGTTCACCAGGAATGCAGGCTACCCTGTGCTTCCACCTGATTCACGTTGGGCGGCGCATTAGAACTACTTCACCAAAAAGCAATGATTGATTCCATGAAGGGCTGGCATCTGATTCCCTTTGTTTTCTCACTCAGCTCAGATCTGTACAGCCCACACAGTTTTCTCAAGAGAACCAAGCCAAGGTCAGAATAACCACGCCTCCTCAAGTGTTTGCTGGCATATGTTTCCTGACACGTAGCAATGACAACGCTTGCTGTCACATAGTTTGACGATTATTTTATCATTCCGATTTTTTAAAGAATTTTTGATGTCGACCATTTTTAAAGTCTTTACTGAATTTGTTACAACACTGCTTCTGTTTTTATGGGGTTTTTTTGACTGAGAGGCACGTGGGATATCAGTTCCCCGATCAGGGATCGAACTTGCACCCCCTGCATTGGAAGGCAAAGTCTCAACTACTGGACCACCAGGGAAGTCCCTGCAGTTGATATTCTTGATGCAGCTGGTCATACATTTTGGTCATTAACCCTAAGTCATGACATAACTAGATGGTTAATAGAAGGGATCCAGGAGCCAGGCTGCCTGGATTCTAATCCTGGCTCTTTCACTTCACATGACTTCAAGTTACAGAACTCGCTATTAGTCTCCCTGGTCTGTAAAATGAAGATGATAAAAGAACATATTTCAATAAGTTTTTATGAATTTTAAATGACTATAAATCACATGGGACAACATCTGATACACAGTGACTACTGTATGAGGGATAGCTACTATTAATATACTAATACATTAACTTCTTCGCGACAAAATACAGAGGGATAATGACTACCAGAGGGTTCAGCATGTTTTCTCGTTGTGTCCTCTCCTAATTAATTTGCTATTTTCTTCACTGTGATCCTGCCATACTGCTGCACTCCCCTGCAATGCTATCAGAAGCTGGGTATCTATCTTCGTAGAGTTTGGTGTTACTGCTCAGTAACGGATGCTGGTGGTGGTTTACTTGCTAAATTGTATCCGACTCTTGCAACCCCAAGGAATATAGCCCATCAGGCTCCTTGAGGTGGGTACTAGTAAAAACTTTACACACAACTCCATCATTTCTACGAATATGAATTTTAATGTGGAAGTTATCAGCCATGAGTACGCTGAGGGTGAAAATTGGCTACTCCATCAAGAATCCTTTATATGCTCTTTATACATAAGTCTGTTCTTTTTTCCCCCAGAACCTGGTGTTGTTTCTTTTATTCTCATATTTATTCAGCAATATGAAGTGAACTGGAGAAGGAAATGGCAACCCACTCCAGTGTTCTTGCCTGGGAAATCCCATGGACAGAAGAGCCTGGTGGGCTCCAGTCCATGGGGTCGCAAGAGTCAGAAAGGACTTAGTGGCTAAACCACCACGACTACAAACTGCAGGAAGGAATCTGGAATGCTGGACTTGGTTTTCTCTTTTCCCCACTTTATGCCAAAGAGATGACATATCTTATTATGTAAACAGAATGCGAATGCATACCCAATTATTTTAACACAGATGCCCAAGTATATATTTGGTAGCTCTAAAAACTAACACCACAGAATAAAGATTACCCCACAATGAAATCTTCAAAAACGATGTGGAACACTTTTCAGTGGTTTCTTTAAGGTTTCCTACAGAGCAATACCTCATTAAACTTTGAAATAACTCATCTATAGTAGAGAATGCTCCTGAAAATCGACATTCGTGCAGGGCTTGAAGCTGATGGTTTAGGAAGCTTAAATGACTAAATGTCAATTTCCTGGTCTGTAAAGTGGACAAGTGTCATCTGCTCCTTGGATTTAAGTGGCCTCCAGCCAGTTTACAGTATTGAACAAGGGCCTATTCTTTGTAATGTAAATGAATCTGGTACTTTCCTGGGGGAAGAAATTTAAATTGTGACCCTTGCTCTTCAGCTACTTATATAATGAGGAGAAGAGAGTAACATTTATGGAACATTATTAAAAGACAGTCCACTGCTAAGAGTGAATTTCTACACTAAAATACAAGTGTTTACTGGAGAGTAATGGAGAGCAAGGAGGTGCCACCCAAAAGGTCTCACTGAAGAGGTTGTTGACCGTGTGCTGGGACTCAAGGAATGATGAAAAGGACTTCAAAGGCGGGGAGGTGGGCAAAGCATTCAGGCCAGGCATGGAATGATAAATTCCAGGTATGGGAATCTGAAGCATTTTGGCTTCATGAGAGGATCAACGGAGAGCCTGATTTTCCAGGAGGTAAAGCCAGGTAAGAGGTTAAAGCGTATGCCTGCAATGCGGGAGACCTGGGTTCGATCCCTGGGTCGGGAAGATTCCCTGGAGAAGGAAATGGCAACCCACTACAGTATTCTTGCCTGGAGAATTCCATGGACAGAAGAGCCTCGTGGGCTACAAGTCCATGGGGTCGCAAAGAGTCAGACATGACTGAGCGACTTCACTTTCAAAGCCAGGTAAATGTGCTCAGACTTAGTCTCGTAAGGGCTAAAACACAGCAGAACAAAACAAACCAAAGAGCATTCTTTTCTTATGTATTAAAGCAGGAGAATGACTTGGTGAAAATGAAGAGAAAGATCTCACTGCCGATAAAGGGACCAGAAGTTTTGAAACACATTGAATGAAAAGGCTCAGTGCTTGGTATTCATGGTTTTGTTTTGTTTTTTATTCATAGTTTTAAAACATCCCTTTACTCATTAAACATATTAGTATTAGAATCTTAAAATTTTTGTCTAGTGATTTTAAAGTATTTCAAACATATATGCCACTCCCACTTAAAACAAACTTCTCTGGCTTGTCCATAATGGATCCTGCCATCTCCCTACTATCCCAGCCATGAGATTTTTCTACTGGGGCCTCAGCTGGTTTAAGAGAGGCAAAGACATGCAGGCATCAGGGCTCGCCCTGCTGCCCGAATCCTACTGCACTGGAACTGCACAGTCAAGCCTGAGGGATTAGTATTTTTAAATCCCAAGATGTAGAAGGTTAGCTCTATCTGCTTGATGGTTTGGTTGATAAGTCATGTCCGACTCTTGCGATCCCATGAACTGTGGCCTGCCAGGCTCCTCTGTCCATGGGATTCTCCAGGCAAGACTACTGGAGTGGGGTGCTATTTCCTTCTCCAGGAGGATCTTCCCCACCCAGGAATCAAAACCGTGTCTCCTGCATTGCAGGCAATTTCTTTACCAACTTAGCTATGTGAGTTCCCTTAAAACTATACTTTGACTATGGCATATTTCCTTCACGTTGAAGAATCACCATACCAAATATTTTTCATGTTAATTACTTAAAGGAGAAATTTATCAACTAATAGATGTTCCTCACTGTCCTGACTGGTTGATGGGTTTTTTCTCATGGTGTGAATCTACATTTTGTAACTTCAGATACTAAAGCTGCCTGTGCTGGAGTCGTTACAGAAAACATGGCTACCATATTCCTCTTCTGCACCTGAGATTAGAATGGAGAAATCCACCTCTTGTAACCACTTTGTGCCAAATTCTCCAGAGATGAACTTAAATAAGTCACATTCATGGATGAATATGCAATCAATTTTGAAATTAAAAAATAACAACATCTATCCAGATGTGAATTTAGAGGCAATCCAATGACATTGCAGATTAAATACTGAATCACATCTGAAATTATAAACTAAATATTAAAGACAGTGAGAGTAATAAATTCCAAAAACCATGAGAATAGCCAAAGTATTCAGATTACTTCTTAACCTTAAATGCAAGTAAGAAACTTTAAAAATAAATGAAAGGTCTATAATCTAAGAGACTAGAAAAACTTGTCTAAGTCAACCAGAGAACGAATGAAAAAAATAATTAAGATTAAATAAATTAATATAATTTATATTATATTAATTTAATAGCAAAAGTAGGCTTAATTAATTAAAGGTAGTGACTTTAAAAAAAATATTACCCACACAGGCAAGTATTTACATTCTGATTGACATAAAAGACATAAATCTTAGGGAGAAAAAAAGGAGTAATAGCCACCTATACAGAAAAATGTTAAAATTATGCACCTAAATAAATAAATATATTATATATAACTATATATTTATGTAAACACACACACACACCAACATATACTGAACTGGATGTTTTGCTAGAACAAATATATATTATCAAATTCATACAAGTTGGGATTGAAAGGAATATAACCCCCAGACTCTACCCACTGAAAAATTAATCTAAGCATTATGGCTACAATAATGCCAGGCCTTGGCATAAAACTATACCTAACAGTTTTTACAGATTATATATTTACATCAAAGAATAACAAATTCCTCCGTTTGATCCTTGTAAAGAACACTGCATTGGCATTAATTCATGGAGTCCTCTTTCAAAATGAGATCTAGTCATTCCCCAGTATTTTGATGTGTCTTCTTCCTAATCATTCCAGGTTGGTGGGTCCACTGGAAGCTGTGGTTTCCTTACAATGCCAGCTGAAATCCATTTCATCCGTTTGAAGAAATTGCTTCTTCTTGCCTTGAACCTGCAATTTTTCCCTGACACGCAACTGTCTGGGCAGGTGATGACTTACCATGGAGCCACTCCTGGGAACAGCAAAACTCCATTCTTCATCCTGAGACCCATCTGACAGGGTACTACTGTTGAGAGAAGCGCCATCTGGCTAAATGGAGAAATGAGAGCACGGTTCTTATTCAGGCAAATGCTTTCTATCATGTTTGTGTGTGTTCCACCACGTGTACATGTGTAGATACATGTGGCAATATACAAAGCTGTGACTGCGGGGGGTGGGGGGCGGGGGACTGCAGCAGCCCCCCAGGGATCGTCACCGTGAGCCACCCGAAGGCCTGGCCTTCTGGCAGACCCTGGCCCTTACAGCAGACCCTGCTATCATCTGCCACAAACTCCATCTTCTTGAACAATATCTTGGTTTTGTTCCAGGGAGCTAGATGTTAAACCAGAGAATTTGATTTCTGGGCTTCTTTGCAGCTAAAAGTGACCATGTGACAAATGTGGTCAATGAGGTGCAATTTAAGTGTAATTTTACCAACAGTGTTTTCAGAAAAGGTAAGTGTTTTCTGACTGAAAAGAGGAGGGTCAGCTGCTACATGCTTCACAGGGTCTCCAGAGAGGATGCTGGATGCCAGATATGGATGGGTCTGTGCTGAGAGCATCACGTGGCTGCCCTGTCAGTCCTGGACCATCCCGCATAATCATCTCGTGAAACAAAGCAACTCCTACTTTCCTATTACATGCAGCCAAACACAAACTTGTCTAATCTTATTATGTTTTTACTATATTCTAAGACTTTTTTTTGCAATGATTAGAATTCAGTAGCAATAGTACCAAAATGCTTTTTCATTTATAAACTTTGAAGGAGATTTTTGCTTTAATGTACAGTGGTATTACTGAAATTTAAGACATGACTATTCTTTTGTTTCATTGCAAAATCAAATATACTTGATACTTATGAAAAGGCATGATGTTTTGTCTTTTAAAAAACTGTCACTCATCTTGACTGACCATATTTTCTGAATTTTCTATAGATGGTATGTGTTATTTTAAAAAATGAACAAAGGGCTCTTTTTTTCTTCAAAGGAACAAATAAAACACAAGAACTAGCACAAGAAATTTAAGTCACAATAGCAAGCTCACCATCATCCAGCTCCCCTCTCACCCCAAATTACTAAAAATGATGGGAAAAAACACAAATTTTTAAAGGAACAGGTTTTTAACAGCACTGGAAACCAGCAAAGAATTCCAGAGCTGATAGACATTTCTAGATGAAAAGCAAACAGAAATCGTTGATAAAACAAAACCTCTAACTGAAAGCAGCATAAAAGAAAATTTTTCAGACAGGGAAGATAAAAACAACGTGATGTACAAAGAGTAGGAAAGAGCCGCCGGCAGATAGTCAAGAGTTGTTTACAAACCAGAAATGAAGCAGTCAATCATTCCTTAAAATATAGACAGCCCCTAAATTAATCTGAGGAAAAAAACCCAAATTCACTCTAAATAAAATGAACTAACTGCTTTCGGGTGGGTGGGCTCCTGGTTTGAGTACACTTGACCCTCTGTCTCCACAGGTTTTCCATTGGCAGATTCATCCAGTTCAGATGGATAGGTAACGTTTGAAATATTTGAAAAAACAAAAAACCCAGAAAGCTCCCAAAAGCTAAAACTTGAGTTTTGCACATGCCAGTAACCATTTCTATAGCATGGACATTGTAATAAGTATTACGAGTGATCTAGAGATGGTTTAGGGAAGGTGTGTGTAGGTCATATGCTAGTACCACATCATTTTATATAAGGGATTTGAGCACCCTTGGATTTTGGTATTCTAGGGGGTCCTGGTCTAAGAGAGAGGCAGCTCCAGAGACCACACAAGACATGGAGGGGAGATGGAGAAATGAAATCAGCTTTGCCCTTCATTAGTTTTGCATCTGGGGAGTGTTTACTAACCTACCTGACCTCTATATGCACTTTTATCCCTTTAAAGTTAAGTATACCCCAATCACTCTCAAAAACACACAATCAACAATTTTGGCCTTTTAAAAAAATCAATCTACATGGCTGCAGAGGAAGCATACAGCAATTTCCTACAGTAATCAGTCAAAAATCAATAAAGATTTGCACAATGACTGCAAAGAACTTTACGGACCCAGGGGCTGTGGTCCCCTGCGAGTGTGCTGGCATCTTCTACTTTGTTGAACACTTTCTGCTCTGTTTCCCTCTGGTGGGTCCTCCTACCCTCTTGCTGTGATGGGATTCTGATAGACAGGGATAGTTTGAGGGAGGGTCTAGGAATCTGGACAGGAAGAAACACCCAGGACACACAGTCTTGGGGAGAAGCTCTCCCTGCACTGTAAACCGGGGGACACTTGCTGTCCCTCCCTCCCCACCCCAGGGCCCCCCTGGAGGTGTGCGCTTCCCTCATCAGATGGTCCTCTCACTTGGGCCAGACTCCACTGCCTGTCACTTACTGCTACATGTTCCAGAAATTAGCATATTCTCCACACAAGATGTTTACATTTGGGAAATAACTGGGAAAAACTACATATCTGTTTCTTAGTTGATACTGAAAATACTGAAAAGAAATGTACATAGTAGTCTTAATTTTCTGTACAAGCTCACCCACAAGGACCAAGCTTTAGTTGACAGCATCCTTGCCTTAAAATACACATGTATTTAGTTTTTTAGTAAAAAAAAAAAGCTATTTATTCCAATTTATTTTCTCAGGATAACTTGCTTAAAATACACATTTAGAAATTAGTTTCTTGTAAAGCAACTATACTCCAATATAAAATTAAATTAAGAAATTAGTTTATGTTGCTGGTGTTTCTGCCTATAGACGCTTTCTCCAAAAGACAGAATTTAGTTATTTTTGATTTATTGAATTACTCCTTGCTGAATTTAAGAGTTAAGGGTGATGGGGCTAAAGGTGGCTTGTTTGCCAACAACCTGAATGATGTTGTGTGTTTAGCAAAGAGAGCTGAGAGTACACATCATTTCTACTGTTACAAATGAATGTTCATGGTGGCATGATTCATAATGGCTCAAAACTGCAACCAATCCGTATGTCCATCATCAGATGAGCAGACACACCAACAGCTGTGTGTCTACACAATGGATTATTGTGAGTGATACAGGGACTAAATTTCCAAGGTATGCAACAAGTGGATGAATCTTAAAATTTTTTTGTGTGTAAGAAGCCAGACACAAGAGTGCGTATTAATCCCAACAGGGCTGGCCTCTGGGGAGAAAGAGGACAGTGGGTGGGAAAAGGCTTGAGAGAAACATATAGGGTGTCTAGAATGTTCTCTGTTTTGACTGACTCTGATTACACAGGTAAAAACATTCTCAAAATGAACTGAATTATATACCTAGAATGCAGGCACTTGTTTTAAAATTACATATCAGTAAAAAAGATGCAGAAATAATCCCATTCCTCACAAATAATATAATTATCTTCAAGGGTCTATAGCTGCTATGAATCAAGAACCTACAGCTACCATGATGGGTAAATCACAGAGAAAAAAGTTGTTCTTGGGAAATAAGAATATGTTTGCAGAAATTTACAAAGAGTAAGAGAAGCTAAAAAAGGTAACAGAATCATGACCAAGAAAAAAAATTACTAACCTGGAACATAAAGATGAAGAAATCTGAGCAAAAGAGAGTAACGTGGGAGAAAATTTAGGATACTGAAATTCAATTCAAGCAAAGCAAGAACCATCTAATACGTGTTTGCTGACCATCTTGTGAATTTAAGGATTAAATCCACATGCTATGGTGGCAGCATGGAAGAAAAAAGTCAGAAGTTCACTCTAAGGTTGGCAGCGCACTGCACTGTAGTTGTCCCAGTTTGGTTTACCCACCATTAACTGCTTCTTTGTGATTAAAACAAACTCCTACTTGTTTAAATCAAGGTTTCTTAGATTTTCTTTTCTATAAAGCAAACACAGATGTAAATGATCATTTTTAACAGATGGTATGATTGTATTTTGCAGTGAATTATAAATCAATAGCAAATGTAGCTATTTGATTTTTACTTAAGGCACTGGAAATAAACCAGGCCAACTACTTTGCCTTCTGAATTAACTAACACCTCAAATGACTAATTCATTTGTGTCAACTACACATAAGGAAAATGTTTTCTCTTATCTATACGAATGATTTGTAGTTTGTGAGGATTGTAGATTGGGTTGTAAGCCTTTTTGTAAATAAATCTTTTGTAAAGGCCTAGACTTAGTGGCATTTATGATTTAGAGTCAAGACTCAACCTCATATAATATATAGACAATAGGCAATTATATATATTATAATAGACAATTCCTTCATTGTAGGTAGTTTATTGCAAAACCAACACATTGGACATTAACAAAATCATGAAATATTATATGGACTCTTCAGATGATCAAGCTTTTCTTTCCTAAAACCTAGTAGCATCAATAAACATAACTGAAAAAAAGAAAAAAGTCACACCACCCATACTGTCTCAGCAGGGAGGAGGGAACCTTCTCGGAGTCCTTAGGGGAGGGAATATGAGGATGGAAAAGGTAAAGACAAAATGAAGAATACAAGTTTCACCAAGGGAGAGAAAAGATAGCTCAGGATAGAAGTACACGTAAAAACAGATGTGAGAGAAGGCTCTGGCTAAACCGTGAATAAAGCAACCTTCCTTGTCTATACACTGACAGATGCTGGATCTTTCTCCCAGGGCTTGCCTGATGTCTGCTCCGGGTAACTGGGGGGTGGAGTGTCGGGGTGGGGAGTGGCTCTGGGGAAATGAGGCGGTGGGGGAGGAAGGGAGCCCTGGACACCTGGGGTGAAGAGTGCACTCAGAAGTAAGGTGCCCGGTGTTCGCCCTGCACTGGGGAAACACGTGCTGCTGGCCCAGGACTTGACATCCGTATCCAGTGAACCTGGGACCCAATGGAACCAACACTCATAGGAGAATGTTTTAAAACGAGAAAAATGTAAAGGGACTAAACCTGTCCTAAAGAAATGCCTACCCTCACTGGTTTTCTGGTTCTGTGTCTGTTTTAATAGAGCATGTAGTTATTTGTGGCTGTAACTATTAAACTCAGGTTCACTTACTGCTGAATGGCTTCCTCCAAATAAAGGCAGACCGGCGTGCTGACAGCCGTGCGTGTCCAGCGGCCTTAATTATGCTGCCCTGTGCTGAGGTTTCGTGCGGTTGTCTTGAAGGCCCGGCCGCCTGTCTCATCCCTCCCCCGTCCTCCTCTATCACTTACCAAGGGGCCGCTCGCTTTGATGATTCCTGGCAGCGCTTTTCCCTCCTGGGCGTCATCCAGCTCGCTAGCGTGGCTGTCACAGGTATCACCTGGCTAAGGAGAGAAGTGAAGTCATTTTTATCCAGGCACGTCTTTCCCAATCAGGGCTTCCCAGGTGGCGCAAGTGATAAAGAAGCTGCCTGCCAATGGAGGAGACTTCACAGAGGTGGGTTCGATCCCTGGCTTGAGAAGATCCCCTGGAGGAAGGCATGGCAACCCACTTCAGTATTCTTACCCAGAGAATCCCCATGGACAGAGGAGCCTGGAGGGCTACAGTCCACAGGGTCTCAAAGAGGTGGACATGACTAAAGTGACTTAGCACGCACACACATCTTTCCCACTGTGATGGTTTACTCAATTACACATTACACTAGAATCGTTTTAAAGGCTCAGCCCTGTGCAGATACAGAATTAAGGACTAAAATGTAATGGTAAGAGCATTCACCATTTCCTCCAAAAGGATGCTGATCCTCGTGTCGTGCACTGGAACAGAAATGAGTCTCAAAAGCAGACACCGCTACCTGCCTGCCAAAACTTGCTTTGCTTTTCTCCTCTAACATACGAGTATCATGATCTTACTATAGGATGCTGTGTGTCTGTCTACAAGGACTAAGTGTGATCCTGTGATAGTTCAGTCCAGTGTAATTTTGGTTAAAACGCTACTAGGGAGAACAGCTGGGAAGGCTAGCGTTCTCTTGCTGACGGGGACAGAATCAAGCTGACTGATGCTTCTTCCAGGATGTGGACATGACACGTGTGATGCCCAGACATCCCACAAGCATTAAATATTAGCCTGCATGCTACATGGAGCACATTGGAAAGATTAAAAAATTGGTAGGTCCATGAGAGAGGTATTAGTCATACCAGCCTCAGAGTCCTTATTCTGTAAGGAAAACAAACCTCTAATTGTCTAAGTCAGGAAGCTTACTGATAAAACTATGCTACTTAAAAGTCAGACTTTATGACTATATTTTGGAATGATTTACAAATCAAAAGCAAGAGCATTCAGCGCTCTTTCAATTATGAAACTAGAAAAACATTAGACCGATTATCTCACAAATACATATGCTGAGCCAAATATTTCATTCCCATTCTCTGAGATTTGGAAAGGCTCTGATTTTTCACTACGGAACTATGCAGCAAATGTATTTGAGATTATTCCAATTATAACGCACTGCTCTGTAGGCCTTGAGTATATGCTCTAAGATTTTTTAGCAGCATTTGTGATACAATGGCAAATTTCCCAAAATAAGATGCAAATATTCTATCCATGATTAAAACAATGCTTTGCAAAATTAAACATGCTGGGTATTAATAAAATAAACTTTCACATGAGACCTTAGAAACTTCTTTTTCCGTATTTTCTAACTTTCCCCCAGTGTGTATGTATGCTATTCACGTGAAGAATTCACGTCTCTTTGGAAGTGGAAACAATGCTAAAAAGCAGTACAAGAAAACTTAGGTCAGGATGGAGAACAGAGAGTGAACCACTCCCAAGAGAGAAAGGGCGTATTTTTGTAAGTACAGCTCCAAAGGGCACTGAAAACCAACAAAGTATTCTCCTAACAGATGAAAAATTGTTAGAAATTCCTGGAAAGTGAAAAATAATTTGCTTCATAATCATAGAGAAATTCTCAGCCTAAGAAGATCATAAGACAACACTGCTGGCAAAGAAAGGGCAAATCCACAAAAAACAGACAAACGAACAACCAAACTTAGACTGATAATTACACAGGACAGAAGAGGCTCCAGGGTGACAGCCAGGAAACTTCAGTGTCAAGTGTTTCCTCAGTGAAGGGGCCGAAGACCTCCTGACAGCCCCCTTTACACTGAGCAGCAGGTAGAAGCCAGACATAAACCCGAGGAAAGCCTTCTGGATGAAGTGAACCACCGGCCTAAGAAAGAGGCCGAGTGTTGGGACCATGACAGACCTCAGTATCAGGTCACTCTGGACCTTCATGAAAGATATGGGTGGGAAAGTAAAAGGAAAACATGAATTTTATCTGGGAATGATGTCATCTGTTACCTTCCCTTTGGCACTGAAGGTGTGTGCATGCGTGTATTTATCTGTGTGTGTATACATGTCTACACATACACACATGCACAGACTCATCCATGTATGCTGTTAAAATAACGTCCCTTCACAGACTGTTCACACACCTTACTGATTTACAAAGGGCCCAAAGTCAGCCCTCTTAGTCAATAAAGAGCTCTTTGGGAAAACATCTATATAATGGCAGAGAAAGCATACAGCAAAGACATGTCCTAAAAGTCACCAACTAAGCAATCCAGCCAATCACCAACAATCATCAGTCACTGGAGAAAAATCAACACTATAAAAAAGTTAGCCATGGAGAAAAATCAACATTTTGGGGAAAAAAGCAGCACACAGATAATGGCAAACATTCTGGGAGAAAGAGATAATCGAGGGAAGAGAAAAAGGCTTATGATGATGTAACAATTTCAGAGAGATTTGAGAGACTACTGCAATCATCCTTCAGGACTGCCTATAACAAGGAAGGGTAAATCAGTGCAAAAAGCAGTTGTTCTTATGAATTAACAGGATGATTGCTGAATTTAAAAATCAACAGGGACCCAATTATAACCACTCTTGACAAAAATTAGAAATAGGTTTCCACAGGATGATGTGGACAAAATCTGCTAGCATACAGAACAAATGGACAAAAAGACACGGGAAATGTAAGAGACAATTTAAGAGCTTTGTGAATTTAATGCAAGAAACGAAAAAGAAGAAAAGGGAAAATGGAGATAATCTGGAAGGGACAAGGGGCTGGCCTGTAAAGTGCGGACAGTGTCCCACATAAGACACATGTAAGGGGAAAGGAAACTGCAGAGAATCTAAACATCATTGTCACCATCATCTTCATCAGATCAAGAATGGTACAGGGGTCACTCCTCCACAAACACAGAACCCGTCTCCCTCTGCTGAGAAGGATAATAAAGAGCCAAGGAGAAGGAAACATAGACGCACAAGAGAAGCAAGTCTCTCTCTGTAGATTTTTGCTGCCAGGAGGCCACATGGAGACAGATGTCAGTAACCCGTGTCCTTCTCAGGGTGAAGGGTGTGCTCAGTAAGAGGATCCAGCCTCATGCCAGGAGGTACAGACTACAGCTTGCGAGTCGTCTCTTTTGCTCAAATAGCCTCCGTGGCAGTTCTGAACTCCGATTAGCACTCTGAAACTCTACTAACCTGGGTGAGGTGGGCTCTAGGGAAGCACGTATACCTCCTATGCGTGACTGTGTGTTTTTCCCACTTACTGTGACACTTTCCAGAGGCTGAAGTGCTGTGTCCCCACGATAGATTTACATTTAGAAAATAACTGAAATGTCAAAATATTTCTTATGGTGAGAATTAAATTAACTCTGAAGGATTCAAAGAAGGTAGCCTAAAATTTTCCACTGCGCACTCGGCAGAGAGAACAATGGCTCAGCTGACGGCCTCCCCCAGTCCTGACTCCCGGCAGCCGCAGCTGTGGTTGTTTTTGTCACTGTAGGTACAAGGAGGCCACGTTGCTGTTTGTGGATTTAACTATTTAATCATTCATTCCTGAGTCTGAGACCCTTTTTTTCTTCCTTGTTACAAGATAAGTAAGTTTTTTTTTTCCTTCAAAAATTTTCCAGGTTGCCTTGAAGTAACAACTTCTCCTGACCCCCGGGTGCTCGCACCCCTCTCTTTGTCTTACCAGCTGACCATTTCTGCAGGGGACCGTTGGCATCCTTCCTTCATCCGGGCCCACATCCAGAAGAGGAGCTGGGACACAACAAAAATCATCTGGCTATTGAGAAAAACAGAGAGCATTTTTATTCAGGCACGTTCTCCCAAGGGTCACAGTGCATTCAATCACGCATTATGCATACAATGTGCACGTCCATCCAGACTTGGGGAGACGCCCACAGATACGACTGCTTGTGCACCCAGCACTGCATGTGGCCACCTGGCAGCCAGTCCCGGGACCTCACCACACGCCAGGTGCAGTGACAGACACTGGTCTCTGTGGAAGACACTGTAAACTAACCTCCCGCCCCAAACCCAGTTGCCTGTCTTCCTTAATAGGGTCTTGATTTTTTTTTTTCCAGGAATGTTTGTGTACAATTAGAAAGTATTAATTTCCCAGGCTCTCTTGTAGCTAAGAGTGATCATATAATGTTTCCAGGCCATGAGAGGTAACTGTAATTCTACCAAGTAAGATTTCTGGGAAACTGAAGTCAGAGAGAGAGACACAGTCAGGAGGTACAAGCACCAGGAGCTGCCAGGAACATGGATGTGGTTGTCAGGAGTGGCCCAGCCCCCTTGGTATGCAGAAGGATGAAGGCCATGCGTGAAAGACACAATACAAAGAAGGAAGCTTGATCTACGCTAAAGCGAAGGAACACTCCTTTCAGCTTCCTCATTTGTGCTTGTATAACTCCTGGGTTTTCTGTGCCATGCAGTCAAGCAGGTATATGTGATATAATCATGTTTTTTCCAAAAAGAACTGCATGCTTATGTTTATACAGTTAACTGTGAGTTAGTCCCACCTTTAACTGTTTATCAGTTATGAAATTGAAAATAGATTCGGTTGACTGTTTTGCTCAGTGAAATGTACTCCTGGAGGTAATAACTGATTCACAGCTTCTGAATATTAGAAAAATTCTGTTTGGGCTCATGATGAAATGGATTTGAGATCTTGCACTATGTACCCAAAGGGTGACTTGGTATCTGTGATTTAGTGTGTAAGAGTTCTACTAAAACAAGGCTTAAATAGTCTATTCTTTTAGAAAAGAATTTCACTGAAAATTATATTTATTGACTAGTCAATTAAATTATAAAATTCTATTTGGGCCCATGGAAATACTCATGTTTTTCCTTGCTTGGCCCTATTTTCTAAATTTCCATTAAAGACTATGTATTACTTTTATAATAAGGAAAAAAGCACATTTTTTGGAAGAAACACATACTACTGAGAAATCGACATAAGAAACTTGGATCAAGACGGCATATTCTCCTGCCCCTGCAAATCCCTCAACATGTCAGAGTTACTTTTCTCAAAGAGTAGATCTAGAAACCATGAAACATTTCCATTAGTAGAACAGAAATTGCTGGATGTTCCTGGAAGATAAAAAGCAAGCAAGAATGGTTTGATAAGGGCAGAGAAAAACTTGGACCTGAAAAAAAAGGTACAAGAGAAAAACATGTGGAAGGTCAATGCCGATCAAGAAAAAGCACATCTCCAGAATGAAAATTTAATGAGCAGGAAGGCATCACCTAATTCAGAAGACAACAGCCATTTAGGAGAAGAGCAGGCAGCAGCTAAATGTATTCAGGATTCAACTTAACTGTTCCTGTGGTGACAGACCGACCATCTTCTTCCACCTGCGACCACTGGGCCTGCCTCACTCCCCACTGTCTCTAGAGCTGGGGCTCTAGCAGCAAGACTGGGTTCAGAGAAGAAGGAGGTGCACAGGAGGAAGGCCCCGGGCCACTCCCCTGGTCCACCAGGAATGTGGTCATCTCTCTGCCTTTGCTGGAGTTAAATACTGAACTGTTTACTGCACTTATAAGCTATGGAAAAATAAGAAAAATAAGACTGTTCATAACACTTGAACCCCAGTGGGAAAGTACCCACATTATAATTCCCTTCAAGGTCCAAGTGAAAGGAGAAGCACTGTTTCTATGTGGCTACAGTGTAAAGTTTTAGGAAACCTAGAGGGGCTAGTTACGCATTTTTCTTGAGTAGCTGGGGGATTCAAAAGAAGCTACAGATATTTCTACATTTTGCAGTTTGCCAGGGAACAGGAATTGATGCTTTTGAACTTTGGTGCTGCAGAAGACTCTTGAGAGTCCCTTGGACTGCAAGATCAAACCAGGAAATCAACCCTGAATATTCATGGGAAGGACTGATGCTGAAGCTCCAATACTTTGGCCACCTGATGCGAACAGTCAGCTCACTGGCAAAGACCCTGATGCTGGGAAAGGCTGAAGGCAAAAGGAGAAGGGGGCAGCAGAGGATGAGATGGTCAGATACCACAACCAACTCAAGGGACATGAATTGGAGCAAACTCTGGGAGATGGTGAAGGACAGGGGAGCCTGGCGTGCTGCAATCCATGGAGTCACAAACAGTCAGACACGACTAAACAACGACAGCAAGGGAAAATGAAAAATCTTAGTCTGAAGTAGCCAGAAACAGAAATGGGGAAAGAATGCATGTAGGCCAAGTTCTTAGTACTCGCTTAAGATGATCTGGGTGATAACTGGAAAATGACACTGGAAATTTAAACCCGAAGGGCAAACCTTTCCTTTGATAGGCATCTAGTCCAGGACTTGTGTGTATGGAGCCTGGCCTCAAGTTGTAGGCATTGCCTGTACCCAGTTCCAGCTGGAGACAATCTCACCTTCCAGGAAGACACAGGTTTCAACCAGGCTGAAAGTTCAAACAGCACAGAACTCAGAATGCCTTCCCTCATTCTGCTATAACTCATTATACATGGCAGAAGATTCTAGAACTGTAACCAATATACTGGCTACAAGCCATATGTGACAATTTAGGTTTAAGTCAATTATGATGAAACACAGTTAAAATTTTCATTCCTTACTTACACTAGCTACGTTTCAAGTGCTGATGCCACATGTGGCTGGGGCTATCACACTGGAGAGCACAGAAATGGGTCGTTTCCACTACTTCAGACAGTTCTAAGAATTGGATAAAGAAGGCTGATTGCCAAAGAACTGATGCTTTCGAACTGTGGTGCTGGAGAAGATTCTTGAGGTTCCCTTGGACAGCAAGGACAGCAAACCATTCAATCCTAAAGGAAATCAATCCTGAATATTCATTGGAAGGACTGATGCTGAAGCTCCAATACTTTGGCCACCTGATGCGAAGAGCTAACTCATTGGAAAAGACCCTGATGTTGGGAAAGATTGACGACTGGAGCAGAAGGGGATGACAGAAGATGAGATGGTTGGATGGGCTCAGCAACTCAATGGACAGGAGTTTGAACAAACTCCAGGAGATAGTGAAGGACAGGGAAGCCTGGCGTGTTGCAGTCCATGGGGTTGCAAAGAGTTGGACATGACTGAGCAACTCAACAACAACAACAAAGACAGGTCTAAAGGCCAGGATTCTTCCGGGATGTTGTAAACACACAGGCAAAGCTTAATGCTGTAGACGTGAGCTGCTTTGGCAACACCCCACTCTGGTTAATGTATCTAAGAGAAGACCTGACTGACACACAACCTGTTTTCAAATTAGAGACTGTTTTCAGTTATGCCAGCTACCCAATATCCTTGAAGTTTTAATTTATGTCATTACTGATATCACAAGTAAGCAGATAAGAAACCTAAATCAAAGTGATTAACTAACTGGCCTTAGCCAACTTTATCTGTGCCTGCAGCAGAGTATCAATTTCCCCTTTTCCTATATATGAATCCTAGGTCCATGAATCCTATCTGCATAGAACCTGATATAAGAATTGCACAGAGGGACTTCCCTTGTGGTCCAGGGGTTAAGAATCCACCTTCCAATGCAGGGAAGGTGGGTTCGATCCCTGGTTGGGAAACTAAAATCCCACATGCTCTGGGGCAACTAAGCCCATGAGCCGCAACTACTGAGTCCTGTGTGCCTCAGCTAGAGAAAAAGACCATGCACTGCAACTCAGAGTTACATGCTATAACTAAGACCCAACACAGCCAAAAATAAATGATAAAGAAATATTTTTTTAAAAAAGAATTGCACAGTGGACGTATCCAATAATTATCTGTTGCGTCAATGGTGCAATAAATGGATGAATGAAGTAGATCAGATCTAGCAGTGAAACGACCACAGAAATAGGAGGACGTGACTCACAGCCTTGCAAGTAAAACTGTGGCCCTGGAACTGCCAAGGGTGAGGTGGAATTTCAACCAGCCATGGCTCAGAAAACATGTGAGGTGCCCCTGATTTTTTTTGAATCATTCTCTGGCCCACTTGATTAATGCTGTATCTCACTTTTTACCATTTTAATTTCTTTGAACATAAAGGGTACCCTAACCACTCTCCCATCCCCACCCTCAATTAAAGCAAACCACCCAGACGTGCTCATGAGGCTTGGGCCCACTTCTTCAGGAGTGCATTGCCTGTCCACAGAGCTTCCAGTCAGCACTCAGATTTAAGTAAAGGCTCCCTGGAACCCTCCCACAAAGACGCACTCCATTACCAAAGAAGTTATCCTCCAACTTCAAAAGAAGGGAATAAATTTTGTGTGCAGGGAGCCTGCTGCATAGGAAATAAGAAATAGTCACTTAAGTTTATAAAATCTTGCATGTTGCTGTCTGCTTCAGCTTTCTCTTTTAAAGCTAGAGGATGACTATGAACTGTCCTGGTATTTTTTCCATATTCTCCTCTGCTCCCCTAAACATATCTTTTGAGCCCTGTCCATTACTTACAGGAGATTCGCTGGCTCCGAAGATGTCTCTGACATCCCTGACAGATTGCTTGTTCTTTTTTCTCAAGGTTTGTGTGTAAGTATTGTATCTCTTCTTCACTGCAGCTGCCTGGGTTCGAGTCAAAGTAGAGAGCAAGGCTTTGCCATCTTCCTCCTCATCACCCGAGATCAGGGTTGATAAACCCACGTCTTGCAACCACTCCGCTTCAAGTTCTCCTTCTGTAAAATGAAGTTGCCAAAAGAAGGTGAGAATATTCTGTGACTGGATGACGCATGTATCTGTAAGTCTACACATCAGTGAGTAAGAAATATCAGTAAACGATATAAGAAGACCATCCTGGACTCTGAGGACATTATGCCAAGTGAAGTAAGTGAGACTGAGGAAGACAAACACCACACAGCATACGATCTCATTACACGTGGAGTTTAAGGACAAAACGAAGCAAAAAGCCCAAGAGCACAAATACGGAGAATAGACGGTGTGCTCAGCAGAGGCAAGGAGTCGGGGTGGGCAAGATGGGTAAAGATGATCCAAAGGTACACACTTCCAGTTATAAAATAAGTAAGTCAAGAAGATGTAATGCACAGCATGGTGACCATATTTAATAACACTCTATTGAGTATTTGCAAATTGTTAGGAGAGTAGGATCTTCAAAGTGCTTACCACAAGAAAAACAATTTTGTAACGATGTGTGACAATGGATATTGACTACACTTACTTTGGTGACTATTTCACAACTGTATATGTATTCAAATATCCAATCATTATGTTGTATACCTGAAACTAATATAATGGGAATAGAAGGCCATTGATAAAGAACATCTATAAAAACTTAACAGTTATAACCATTTTTCGTGGTGAATATTGAACCCTTCCCCTGCAAAACCGGGATCACAGCAAGGATATAAACTGTCATCACTTACTTTCATTCAACTTATATGGAGGCCTTACTGGTATGATAAGGCAAGATTAAAAAAATAAAAACATAGAAGCCAGAAAGGAAAGAGTAAAAACTGTCTCTATTCCCCAAAAATCTCTTTGTTTATTTAGAAAATCCTAAGACATTTAGTAGTAGACAACTACTGGTAAGTGAATTTAGAAAGATAATGAAATAAAAGGTCAGGTTACAAAAATCAATTGTACTTTTGCATAAGGAGCAAACAAGAGAGAAATGAGAAAGGAGCGAGAACAAAAGAGAGACACCCATTTAAAAGATCCCACAAGGACTTTCCTGGTGATCCAGTCGTTAAGAATCCACCTGCCAATGTAGGGGATACAGGTTTGATCCCTAACCTGGGACGATCCCACAAGCTGTGGAGCAACTAAGTCCATGGACCGCAACTTCCTAGCTTGTGCTCTAGAGCCCAGGAGCCACATACGCTGAGCCCACACACCCCAGAGCCTGTGCTCTGTTGCAAGAGAAGCGACTGCAACAAGAAAAGAGCCCCCAGTTACGGAAACTAGAGAAACCTATGCGCAGCAATGATGATCCAGGGCAGCCCCAAACCAATCAATCAATACTTGCACTTTCAAAAAACAAAAGGCGAAAGATTTATATGATAGTAAGAGAAACCAAAGTATAAGCAGAAATAAAATTGCTTCTACCAATAAAACATAAATAAACAAAAATTTAAAAAACCCACTAAGAATATGAATAGGCAAGCCACAGATGGTGAGAAAGTATTTGCAATACATATATTTGACAAAAAAGATGAATCCAGAATACACGATGAATTCATACAAAGCAATAATAGAAAGATAATTTTTAAAAATAGTCAAAAGATTTTACAAAGCCAGATAGACAAATGGAGGAGAATAAGCACTAGAAAAAGTGTTTGACATCATTAGTCATCAGTGAAATGTAATTACAACCACAGTAAGATACCTCTACATGTTGCTAGAACCATTCAAGTCAACAAGTCTTAAAGCATCAAAATGTTCAAGGACATGAAGCAACTAGACTTGTCAGACACTGCAGGGAGGAATGTGAAATGGTACAGCTGCATTGGAAAAAGAGTGGCAGTTTCTTATGTACATAATTACACATATTCTATGAAAAATGCATACATCCAAGAGAAATAAAAATACATCTCCAAAAGACTTTCACAAAATTGTTCACAGCAGCCTTATTCCTAATGGCCAAAGCTGTTAACAATCCACAAGTTCACTAACAGTTAAATGAACAGACAAATTATGGCATATTCATACAACAGAATATTGCCATTATGGGTCGAACTGGGTCCCTGGAAGATATGTGGAAGTTCTAACCACCAATTCGGGTGAATGTAAACTTCTTTGGAAATAGAGTCTTTGCAGGTGTAATGAGGATCTAAGCTGAAATGAGGTCATACTGGAGTAGAGTGGGTCCTTTATCCAATATCTCTCTCTAGTTGCTCAGTCATGTCCAACTCTTTGCGATCCCGTGGGCTGTAGCCTGCCAGGCTCCTCTGTCTACGGAACTCTCCAGGCAAGAATATTGGAGTGGGTAGCCTATCTCTTCTCTAGGGGATCTTCCCAACACAGGGATCAAACCCAGGTCCCCTGCATTGCAGGAGGATTCTTTACCATCCGAGTCACCAGGGAAGCCCATTTTGTACTGGACTATACCAAGGGAACATTTCATGCAAAGATGGGCACAATAAAGGACAGAAATGGTATGGACCTAACAGAAGCAGAAGATATTAAGAAAAGGTGGCAAGAACACACAGAAGAACTGTACAAAAAGGATCTTCACGACCCAGATAATCAAGATGGTGTGATCACTCACCTAGAGCCAGACATCCTGGAATGTGAAGTCAAGTGGGCCTTAGAAAGCATCACTACGAACAAAACTAGTGGAGGTGATGGAATTCCAGTTGAGCTATTTCAAATCCTGAAAGATGATGCTGTGAAAGTGCTGCACTCAATATGCCAGCAAATTTGGAAAACAGCAGTGGCCACAGGACTGGAAAAGGTCCGTTTTCATTCCAACCCCAAGGAAAGGCAATCCCAAAGAATGTTCAAACTGCCGCACAATTGCACTCATCTCACATGCTAGTAAAGTAATGCTCAAAATTCTTCAAGCAAGGCTTCAGCAATACATGAACCACGAACTTCCAGATGTTCTAGCTGGTTTTAGAAAAGGCAGAGGAACCAGAGATCAAATTGCCAACATCCGCTGGATCATCGAAAAAGCAAGAGAGTTCCAGAAAAAACATCTATTTCTGCTTTATTGACTATGCCAAAGCCTTTGACTATGTGGATCACAATAAACTGTGGAAAATTCTGAAAGAGATGGGCACACCAGACCACCTGACCCACCTCTTTAGAAACCTATATGCAGGTCAGGAAGCAACAGTTAGAACTGGACATGGAACAACAGACTGGTTCAAAATAGGAAAAGGAGTATATCAAGGCTATATATTGTCACCATGCTTATTTAACTTATATGAAGAGTACATCATGAGAAACACTGGGCTGGAAGAAGCACAAGCTGGAATCAAGTTTGCCAGGAGAAATATCAATAACATCAGATATGCAGATGACACCACCCTTATGGCAGAAAGTGAAGAGGAACTAAAAAGCCTCCTGATGAAGGTGAAAGAGGAGAGTGAAAAAGTTGGCTGAAAGCTCAACATTCAGAAAACTAAGATCATGGCATCTGGTCCCATCACTTCATGGGAAATAGATGGAGAAACAGTGGAGACAGTGGCTGACTTTACTTTTTTGGACTCCAAAATCACTGCAGATGGTGACTGTAGCCATGAAATTAAAAGATGCTTACTCCTTGGAAGGAAAGTGATGACCAACCTAGATAACATATTAAAAAGCAGAGACATTACTTTGCCAACAAAGGTCTGTCTAGTCAAGGCTATGGTTTTTCCAGTGGTCATGTATGGATGTGAGAGCTGGACTGTGAAGAAAGCTGAGTGCTGAAGAATTGATGCTTTTGAACTGTGGTGTTGGAGAAGACTCTTGAGAGTCCCTTGAACTGCAAGGAGATCCAACCAGTCCATCCTAGAGGAGATCAGTCCTGGGTGTTCATTGGAAGGACTGATGCTGAAGCTGAAACTCCAATACTTTGTCCACCTCATGCAAAGAGTTGACTCATTGGAAAAGACCCTGATGCTAGGAGGGATTGGGGGCAGGAGGAGAAGGGGACGACAGAGGATGAGATGGCTGGATGGCATCACCGACTCGATGGACATGAGTTTGAGTAAACTCCGGGAGTTGGTGATGGATAGGGAGGCCTGACATGCTGCGATTCATCGGGTTGCAAAAAGTCGGACACGACTGAGCGGCTGAACTGAACTGATAGCCAATTAACAATGTTGTAACAGTTTCAGGTAGATAGCAAAGGGACTCAGTCATGTACATCCATGTATTCATTCTTCCCCAAACCCCCCTCCCATCCAGGCTGCCACATAACACTGAGCAGAGTTCCCTGTGCTATAAAATAGGTCCTCCTTGTCCCATGCTTTTAATCTCAGGTGAGTAATTTTGCTCTTTTAGAAAATTAAGGGCAATAAAGATTGAGGGCAGGAGGAGAAGGGGTAACAGAGGACAAGATGGTTGTATGGCATCATGGATTCAATGGACATGAGCTAGAGCAAATTCCAGGAGATAGGGAAGGACAGGGAAGCCTGGCGTGCCGCAGTTCATGGGGTCGCCAAGAGTCGGACATGACTAAGAGACTAAACAACAACACAAATACTTTTTTGGTTCCTCTATCTTCTTGTTTAATTTCACTGGAAACTAGTATAACTGACCTATCTTGACATGGCATTTATCTTGTGAAGTATGGATTATCCATTCTCTAAATACATTAATACTAGTAAGTGCTTCAAAGTCAAATATTTTTTTTTCTAGAATTATGCTGGCAATTTTTTTTTCTGTATCTTTCTTTGGTAATTAATAGTTAAGTATGCAGATGTAAAAACCTCAAAGTTAGAATAGTCAATCTGCTAGACAATAATGATTCTAATCCACAGCCAGGTACAGCCTCCCTAAATGGTGATATGTCAGGGATCAATCTGGATGGTTAACAGCCCCCCTTTAGGTCGTGTCACCTGCAGAGAAGAAGCCACCCTGAGCCAGACCAGCAGATACAAACCAGCGGAAGCAGGAAGCTGGTACACCAAAGTCTATCGATTCACTAGTTAGGCTACTCGTGGAACGATGTCTACCAGCCAACAGAACAAGAGAGCATGTCAAAGGCTGCACGGTGGGGACCAATCTGGCATCTCACCATCCAGGGGCTTGGCCTCGGCAGGCGTCTGTTCCTCCTGGGCCCCCAGGCTGTTCTCTTTGATGCTTTCTATTTCCCGCCAGAAATCCTCCATGGAGGCACTGTCTACGGAGGCTTGAGAGTTGGAGCGGCTGAACGCCGGGGACTGAAGGGACTCATTGGAGAGCATCCTGTTGATTCTTCGGCAGCGAGGGATGGACTTTCTGAGGAAAGAAAAGTGTTAAATATCGGTCAATGGAAATCAGTGTCTCATGTGATGAATCACACAAAAGTTTGAAACTGATGGAGAGAAGGTGTTAGTGTGACGGAGAGAGGTTTGAGGGAGTAACCCCCAGTCAGGTGGCCCCACCCTTTTCATCCTAATTCACAATGACTTTGTGGCCATGTGGAAATTATCACAAAAATACTTTCTGTGACTTTTACATACTTCATAGAGTAAGAATTTGCTTATATTAATCAAAACACATATAGTAAAAGTTAGCTTCTGTAAATGTCACAAGAGTGGGGGGGGGGGGGGGGGCGGAAAAGCTGCCTGTGCTTGGAATCCTAGATTCATCAATCACCTTTAGTAGAAATTTCCAGAATTAGATCATTGATCCTGACATTGTACCTGACTAGAAGCAGTTCTAGGTTTACACTGAGTTAGTCAACTTATTTTCAAAACTCAAGAGCATTTCATAAAAATGTAAGATACCCACTTCAATTTTTTTCTTCTGTGCTTGTTAATAAAAATAATTTGAGGTAGTTTTGTTCGATAACTAGGTCATAAGAGTTTTTCACTGAGTTCTTTATAGCTTGACATGACAGAGACATTCTAGTGATTGAAATGCATATGAAATCAACACAGGATATCAAGACAGCTATTGCTTCCTATATTATTTTTAGGCTGTTAAGTCTTTCCCTTTTGTATCAAGACCAATACTGAAAACCATTAGCAAATTCATAGAATTATAAGACAGCTACTTCTTGAAACCGTATTCGATTACCACTGCTCACAAAGCCTAGTGCCCTCTGTACACTATTCAGAAAAAAATATATAGATGCCCAAAACTTTCTCTAGTTATAGATTTTTTTGGAGGGAGAAGGAAATGGCAACCCACTCCAGTATTCCTGCCTGGAAAATCCTGTGGACAGAGGAGCCTGACGGGCTACCAAAACTAACAGATTTTTTTTAGGTTTATTCTTTAAAAATAAGTATGACTGACACAAAAATTTTACAGTCTTAATGGAAGACACAGCCTGTTTTTAAATTTATAAGATGGTGTATTATAAGGATAAAAGTTTAAGTAAAACACAATTTATAAAGCAGAAACTGAAGGTCTTTCCCATCTGTATCACATCATATTGATCTACGAGATGCTTTGTTTTCGCCACTCAAAACCATGTCATAGATATCTTTTCCATGCCAACACAGACATACCATCTCAATGGCTGCATGGAATAGAATGATTTATCTTAGAAATTAAGCAAACACGCAGATATACCTCAGCAACACAAATATGTGAAGTGAGAAATCTGGGAACTATTAAGTGAATCTTAGATGATAAGGAACATATGTATTTAGGATTAACAAGGACTGTTTTCATTTACTACAGTTTCTTACTCATGCAAAGGGAATACTGGTGGAATCTCAGAGAAGAGATCATCATAAACTTCTGCTGAGAGCAGGGCGATTAGATGTGAAATGCAGGTCATGAACATCTGCATAACACACTGGTCTCATCTGAGACAACCCACCCCAAAAATCCTTTAATTGCAACAGTCAACTGTTTTTTTTGGCAAAGAAGTCAGACAGCATTTTGGGGATAAGCACATTTGGAAGAGTTCTCGCTTGTTTGGTGAGGGATCCGAATACTTCCCTTTCACCCCAGGGTAGAGTAGGGACCGTGACCTTCCAGTCCTGAAGTATTACATAACTGCAACGTTCCAGCTCATCCAACACTTTGAGGAGACTTACAGCTTCATACCTCACCATATTAGGATAAACAGAGCTTCAGCTTCATCAGCTGTTTGTAATTTTTTACTCCAAAACAATACCAGGAAAACATTATATGGAAAATAGAATGCGACTGTTACACAGTGTTATATAGCAACTTTTGTTGGGAAAACACCATGAGGTTTAAAATTAGATTTTCAGTGGATGGTTAATTACCATTAAGTTAAAGTGTCATTAATAAAAAAATTATTATTCCATTTCTCCTCCATTATCTTTTAAGAAATACCTTATATAACTATCTGCCTTGAGTTAGTATTTTACAACGTCAGAACAATGTAACTAACATGTGAGTGTAATTCTCCCTTCATTCCTTATAATACCACTATTGTCATATATGTTACTTCTTCACGTTTATATCCCACAAAAGTTATCATAAAATCCTTATAGTATTTTTCAATCATTTACGAAAATGGTAAGTGAAAATAACTTTTTGTCATCTTTTAAAAACACTGACTTAAAAATGCTGAACTTTAATAAATTTCACAAAATCAAGCTCACATAAATCAAAAAAAGTCAACAACTTTTTAAAAGTTAAACAAGTAGACTTTTACCTTTATCCTTTCTGGTGTGCCTTATCCTCCCTACAAGGCAATATAGCTATAACAGATCACTCTAAGCGGTTTTGCCAACCTCCTTTGGTATTTCTTCAGCATTTCTTGTACTATGGATCTGCTGGCAACAAATTCCCTCATATTTCTTTCTGAATGTGTCTTTCATTCACTTTCATCTTGGATGAATATGATTACTGGGCACAGGACTCGGCTGGCAGTTTTTATTGTCTTTATAATCCTTTTAAAGCTGTCATTTCATTGTTATCTGTATTCTTGATTCTGATGGAAAATCATTTATAATCCTTATTGATATTCTTCTAAGTATAATGTTTTTCCTCTCTAACTGCTTTTAATACATTTTCCCTTTATCTTTTGTTTTTAGAAGCTTAATTATGAAATGCCTAGATTGTGATTTTATTTCTATTTATTCTGTATTGTGGCTCAGTTGGTAAAGAATCCACCTGCAATGTGGGAGACCTGGGTTCAATCCCTGGGTTGGGAGGATCCCCTAGAGAAGGGAAAGGCTATCCACTCCAGTATTCTGGCCTGGAGAATTCCATGGACTATATAGTCCAGGGGTTGCAAAGAGTCAGACATGACTGAGCGACTTTCACTATTTTGCTTTAGGTTTACTGAGCTTCTTGAATCTATGGTTGTATGTATTTCATCAGTTTTGGGATAGTCTTATCCATTTTTTGTTCAAAAATGTTTTCTGTCCCAATTTCTCTCTCTTCTTCTGGAACTCCAATAACACAACCATTTGACATTGTCCCAAGTGTCCTTCATAATATGCTTTACTTCTCCCCAACCCTCACCCTTTGTGCTTCAGTTTAGAGAATTTCTACTATCCTCTCTTCAGATTCACTTTTCTTCTACGTGTCCAGTCCTTATTACGTCCACCCGGTGAATGCTTCAATTCTGATACTATATCAAGAATGTCCAATTGGTTCTTTTTAAAGGTTCTATTTCTCTGTTGATGTTATTCACCCTTTACCCATTTTGTCTCTCTTCTTTAACATATTTATTGTTGTCATTTAAAAGTTTTTGTCTCTTAGCGCCAGCATCACTGCTGTCAGCGCATCTGCTAATATTGATCAAAAAACAGTCAATTGCTTATGGGTTATATCCTCTTGTTCGTTTACAAATCTCACAATTTTTTGTCGTATGGCAGACATTATGTTTTAAAGAACCCTAGGAAACAGGAATAAATAGTAAGTTCCCCAAGAAGAGCAAGCCTTCTGTCTGCTGGCTGAAATGAGGTACAGATCACTTCAATCCATTACGGAGCTGAAGTGGGTCTGGGCTGAGCTGTAATTTTAATCAGTTTAAGGTTGCCACTGGTTCCAAATGCTTTGAGGAGATTTACCCTGTGTGTATTACAGGTCCCTCTCTCAAGAGGGCTTTAGGATAAACACCACGGGATTACAGGAATTGCTGTCTACTTTAGAGCCTTTTATGAGCAAAATCCCAAGGGAGAGAGTTGTCAGACGTGGAGAACCAGCTCTGCAATTCAGGCTTTGACAGATTCCGACCTCCACAGTGTCTCCTCTCCCCCTAAAGCCCCTCTGCTTGGGCAGGTGTCATCGTCTGCCCAGCAGTGCAAAGACCCAGGAAGAGACACACACAAAGGAAAGAAGAGACTTCTGGGCTTTGCTCACTACAAAGATCTCTTCCCTCCTGGAACTGAGTTCCTTTAGACTTCTTTGTGTCCAGAGCTCTCCACTATAGCTCTTAAAACATATGATTTTACATGCATCCTCTCTTCTGTCCTTGCAACAGTGAGAAAGATAATCAGCCATAACCTAGTCTCTGTTCTAATTGGAAGCCGCACTCCCACAGAACACTGTAAAACACGTCAGGTATTTTTTAAACGTTGCATTTGCTAATGAACCGCTTGTTCTGTCCAGTCACAAGTTCAGTTGTTTTTAGTGTAATCCACAGAGCATTTATAAGACAAACTTCTTGCTAAGAAATACTTACTCTGTGGCCTTTACTATTTCTAATTTTATAAACAATTTCACACAGAACAATTTACTGTCACACACATTCCATCATTTGATCCTTACCTGAACCCCATGAAGTAGTCAAAGCAAGTATTACATGTCTCATCATACAACAGGGAAAAGGTTATGGCGAGTGAAGCGAAGACACACGAATCCCACCACGAATACCACAAAATGCAAATTCTTGCCTCTGACTTTGAGGCCGGCATTTCTGTCCCCAACCATCTGATCCATCTCACTTTCGATCACTCTCCCCTGGCAAGCACCAGGCCTGCTAATCTCTTCTCAGTTCCTCTAAAACAGCCAAGGTCTTCCTTCCCTTAGGGAATTTTCTCTTACTGTTTTTTTCTGCCAGGAACATTCTCTGTCTTTTCATGGCAAGATGCTTCTCGTCACTCAGCTCCTAATGTAAATGTCACCTCCTCAGGACGATTTAGAGAAAAACTCTAAAGTCCAGTGGGTTCAGGTTTGAATGCAGACTCTGCCACTTCCTAGAGCAAGCTCTCAACCTTGAGCAAGCTACTGAGTCTCTGGGCCTGCATTTCCTAATCTGTAAAATGGAATATGAATCACATACACGCTCTGCATTATTATGAGGATTAGCTGAGTAAATGCATGGCACATAGTAATCCCACATGTTATTACTATAATTTAACTAACTTATTAGCATTTCTATGGCTAGGTTTACGGTCAGGCTATAAAAGGCACTAAAACGTTACTAGGAAAATAATGAAATAAATAAAACTGCACTTATCAGAACTCATCTCTGATCCAACCCCATTCCCAAGCCTGGTTTCTCCAACTCCCTTAGGTCAGAGTGACCACCTGACACAATTCTGGCCAAGTCACATAAGAAAAATCTCTTTCCATGGTTTCAGTGTAATCTTTTGTTTTCCTAATTTCGCTGTTATCCCTTTCTCTTCCTTCTTCTTCTTTACTGGAATGTAGACAAGATGACTAGTGCCTCAGCAGCCATCTTGCAACCATGACAGAAAGGTTATGAAACTGCACTAATCAGCCTTGATATTATTGAATCTCAGAAATAACCCCAGAGGCTGCTTATTCTCTGGACTTCCAACAATGTGAGAAAAAATAAGCCATTTTAAAAAACAACTCTATGTTGTTGTCACTACTATTTGCAGTCCAAATGATTCCTAACTGATATAAGTAGAAGGAATACTTTAATGAGTAATTTGGGGTGGGGTGAGATGAGACACCACCTCCACCCCACTCAGGGGAATATTCAAGTAAGATTAGTCAGTCAGTAATGTACCTCCTAAAGGAAAGTGGGATCTAATATAATGATTTTCCACTTTCAGTTCAGTTCAGTTCAGTCACTCAGTTGTGTCCAACTCTGAGACCCCATGGACTGCAGCATGCCAGGCCTCCCTGTCCATCACCAACTCCAGGAGCCTACCCAAACTCATGTCTATTGAGTCGGTGATGCCATCCAACCATCTCATCCTCTGTCGTCCCCTTCTCCTCCTGCCCTCAATCCTTCCCAGCATCAGGGTCTTTTCCAAAGAGTCAGCTCATCGCATCAGGTGGCCAAAGTACTGGAGTTTCAGCTTCAACATTAGTCCTTCCAATGAACACCCAGGACTGATCTCCTTTAGGATGGACTGGTTGGATCTCCTTGAAGTCCAAGGGACTCTCAAGAGTCTTCTCCAACACCACTGTTCAAAAGCATCAACTCTTCAGTGCTCAGCTTTCTTTACAGTCCAACTCTCATATCCATACATGACTACTGGAAAATCCATAGCCTTGACTAGATGGACCTTTGTTGGCAAAGTAATGTCTCTGGTTTTTAAAATGCTGTCTAGCTTGGTCATAACTTTCCTTCCAAGGAGTAAGCTTCTTCTAATTTCATGGCTGCAATCACCATCTGCAGTGATTTTGGAGCCCCCCCAAAAAATGTCACCCACTGTTTCCACTGTTTCCCCATCTATTTGCCGTGGAGTGATGGGACCAGATGCCATGATCTTAGTTTTCTGAATGTTGAGCTTTCAGCCAACTTTTTCACTCTCCTCTTTCACTTTCATCAAGAGGCTCTTTAGTTCTTCTTCACTTTCTGCCATAAGGGTGGTGTCATCTGCATATCTGAGGTTATTGATATTTCTTCCGGCAATCTTGATTCTAGCTTGTGCTTCGTTCAGCCCAGCGTTTCTCATGATGTACTCTGCATATAAGTTCAACAAGCAGGGTGACAATATACAGGCTTGACGTACTCCTTTTCCTATTTGGAACCAGTCTGTTGTCCACTTTAAGGGTAGCCAAGTTACAAGCCTAACCTCATGCCTTGGTCAGGTCTTGATCAGCACACTCTGTGTGCACTCAGTCATGTACGGCTCTCTGTGACCCTACAGACTGTAGCCCGCCAGCTTCCTCTGTCCATGGGCTTCTCCAGGCAAGAATACTGGAGTGCGTAGCCATTCCCTTCTCCAAGGGATCTGCCCAACCCAGGGGTCAAACCCATGTCTCTTGTGTCTTCTGCATTGGGCAGGTGGATTCTTTACCACTAGCAACCCCTGGAAAGCCCCAGTACATGGTGGAGTTAAACTTCAATCTGGCTGAAGATATCCCTGCCTAGATATACAGGGAATATATCTACATTGCTCTCAATTCAAACATAGTTCAAGAGATTTTAGGAAGAATGTATCAAAATCAAGGATCTCCCCTTCTCTCTGTGAAAGAAGAGGACTGAAACCCCCTTCATCACGGTCAGTGAGAGATGTTGGTGCTGGCACAGCCTGGCCATCTCGAGAAATCATCTTGGATGCCGACCACGCCGGGGCCTGTGCAGCAGGGTTCCTGCAAGAGAAACCCCTCACTCTCTGGGACAGACGCTGGGCACAGCCAGGGTCACGCAGCCGTCTGCCCTCTCAGCTTCCTGGGGAGGCCACCCAGGATGATAAAGACAGAGGACAAATACCTTGTTTTCAGGCCCTGGCTTCTCAATATCCTTGGACTCTAACATGCTTATAAACAAGCTCAACTTGGATGCCTTGGAGAAAGCACTTGAAAGGCGATGGTGATAAAAAGAAGCTATGGTTTCAGACTAACAGAAGCGAGAGCACAGAGGAGATGCCCGCTCTTTCTCTGGCCCCCGACTCGGTCTCTCGCTATCAATTCTGGCAGCCTCTCCTTCGCCGCCTGCCAGCTCTGTTTTCTGTTCTGTTCCCACCTTCCTCCGCTCTCTGAGAGAAGTGAGGAGAAAGCTGATGAAGCCTTTCCCTCAGAAGGTAAACAGGTCTGCCTGAACCTCTCTGTTGGCAGAACGAGATACAGAAAAATGTGTTTGTAGATTAGGGGAGACTTAAAACAGCAAACAAATCTCAGTCACTCAGCATGGAATATTTGAAATGGTTTTGCAAGCTAGAGTTCTTTTTAACCAACTGAGGTGCAGAGCAGCAATTAAATTCTCATGCAGCTATATATCACTTTTGAGCACAGGCACTGGGCTAGAAATGGGAAAAGTGACAATGAGGAAATAACTTCCAATGATTACACACTGCACCCCAGTGTTTATGAAGGAAGGGACTCAAATGTGGCCACAGTGGGGAATGGGGGGTGGGAAAGGAGGGATGAACACACGGAATACAGAGGATTTGTGGGCAAGGAAACTATTCCGTATGACACCATGTTGTAGTAGTTGTTGAGATAAGTTGTGTCCGACTCTTTGAGACCCCATGGGCTGTAGCCCACGAGGCTCCTCTGTCCATGGAATTCTCTAGGCAAGGATACTAGAGTGGGCTGCCATTTCCTTCTCCAGGGGATCTTCCCGACCCAGGGATTGAACCTGTGTCTCCAGCATTGACAGATGGATTCTTTACCACTGACCCACCAGGAAAACCCATACACTTGTCCAAACCCAGAGAATGTAAACTATGGACTTTGGGGGATTATGATGGGTCAATATCGGTTTATCAACTGTCACAGATGAGCCACTCTGGTAGAGGTGCTGTTAACGGGGGAGGCTGGGCATGTGGGGGGGCGGCAGGAAGCGTATGGGAAATCTCTGGTACTTCCCCATAATTTTGCTGTGAAACTAAAACTGCTCTAAAAAGATAACATCATTTTTTAAAGTACTTGGGGAATTTCAAAGTAAAGGCAAACTTCAGAAAAAGCAAAAAGGAATCAAATTTTCAAAAAGGTCCAAGGGTTTAGAAAGAAGGAAAGCTACTTCTATGAAAAGTTACTGGTTGTTTTGAGCAAAGGATAACAATCACAGATGGGAACTGTCACATCTGCTCAAACAATAATCATCTAAACAAGAGACAGGCTGAAATCTCTGCTGTGCAGGCAGAGGATACCACCGCAGGTGAACCTTCTATTTTCTGTTTTAAAACTAACACGCGGTTTATGAGTTTGAGGTATATATTGATGTTGAGGTATATACTGATTTTGCTGAAGCTCACTCAATCACACAAGTGACTCCTATCATATTATCTATAAGGATAAGCTAAAATTATGAGTGAATAACTTGTTTGGTGACACCTGATCATCGCTCAGAGGCTCATTTCTTTTTTTTTTTTTTAATTAAATTAGGAGATGTCCAGGAAAGACTCTGTACAACAGAATGCAAGCAAAAAGCAGCTCTCCCATGTTCTCTAATAGAAATCTATCATTTATCCATTCAGTGACATGTGTCACAAGTCTGCTTTGTGCTTCTCAGATTACTATTCTTCATGTAACCTGGGTAAATAATTTTTAAAGGCTGTATTTTTATATCAAAAATAAGCTACATACATGCAGATGGCACCACTCTAATGGCAGAAAGTGAAGAGGAACCCTCTTGATGAGGGTGAAAGAGAAGAGTGAAAAAGCTATCTTGAAATGCAACATGAAAAAATACTAAGGTCATGACATCTGGTCCCATCACTTCATGGCAAATAGATGTGGAAAAAGTGGAAGCAAGAACAGATTTTATCTTCTTGGGCTCCAAAATCACTGCAGACAGTGACTGCAGCCCTGAAATTAAAAAACACTTGCTTCTTGGAAGGAAAGCTATGACAAATCTAGACAGTGTATTAAAAAAACAGAGACATCACTTTGCTGACAAAGGTCCAGCTGAGGCTGAAGCTCCAATACTTTGGCCACCTGATACGAAGAGCCAACTCATTGGAAAAGACCCTGAGGCTGGGAAATTATGTCCCTAGTCAAAGTTTTCATTAAAGAACAAGAGGAGAAGAGGGCAACAGAGAATAAGATGGTTGGATAGCATCACAGACTCAATGGACATGAATTTGAGCAAACTTTGGAGACAGAAGACAGAGGAGCCTGGCATGCTGCGGTCCATGGGGTCACAAAGAGTCGGACACGACTTAGCAACTGAACAACAATAATAATAACAAAGCTGCAGAGACCCTGTATCTTTTAGAACCAAACTGCAGAAGTGCAGTGTACACTTTATTACATACATACATATGTCTGACTTTCAAAGTGATTAACAGATGAGCCCCCCATTCTGCTGTCCTCTGAGGCTCTGCCTTTGTTTTCCAGCCCCTGTTGTGCCTCTCTGCGCTGTGATGATCTGCCGGAACATAACCGGCAAACTCTCTTCCCCCCGACACCTCTGGTCTCTGTTTACTGTCATTATTACCCAGCCATTGACACTCAGTCATGAAAGGAGAAAACGTTATTCTACTGCCTTCTTGTACTGTTTTTTCAATTTCTTTTGTCTTGCCTCTTTCCAGCTCCAAAAATTCAATAATAGCCAGACAGAGGCACACACGGGATCTCTGGGATTATCAGGCAGTCTCTCTGGCTGGTGTCCAACCCAGCCCTTCTCCACGTGGATGGGCCTTAAAGAGCTCTATGGTTCCTCCTGACAAGGCTTTCCCTGAAGTGGAACTGGCCTTCTTCCTCGTGGGGCCCTGGAACCAGCTCCGCTTTAACCTCTTTGGTATAGAATGAAAAGCAGCATATAAATCCAATTTATTACATTCTGATGGGAGTGACTGGCCTTTGGATGAATAATTATTAACATTCTTAGATTTTTCTCCTTTCACAGTATACTTCTCTACACTCAGACTCACACCATGATGGCTTTCCTGCCACAAGGTCCATTTGAACAATTACTGTTTTGTGTTCCATTTGTTCTCACTGTCTAACTTTAAGACGACTGTTTCCTAACTTCCCTACAAACGGCTTTGAATTGGAGAGCCATAAGTAGGGTTTCCAATGAAACAGAGAATCCAAGGATTTGAGAGCTGAGAGGGAATCTGAGAAATGTCAATAAAACAACACATTTTATAGATAAGAAAAATGAAGCTCAGTGAGGTCAAGTAACTTCTCCAAAATCACACAGCTAATTGCTGAGAACTACAAGGACAGGGAAGCATGGTGTGTTACAGTCCATGGGGCTGCAAAGAACCAAACACGACTTCACAACCGAACAACAAGAACTCCACACCTGGCCTCCTGATGCCTCGTTCCATGCTCTCTCCCCCATGACCACCAGCCTACTGATTCATTTACACTTTATTCTTTACTCACTCACCAAACAAATGAAAACAAAATAAAGCTTCACACTTTCACACTGGAGATTATCCTCTGTGTCCCCTTAATGTATTCCTGAAACAGCACATGATAAAATAAGTGAATTATATTTTTATCATAAAAATGTTGGAAATTATGTCCCGAGTCAAAGTTTTCATTAAAGAACACATAGACCTATGTGCAATAGTGTCCCACAAAATAAAGATTAAAAAAAAAAAACAAACAAACCAAGGCAAGGTTCTCTAAAAGTTCACTAATAATATTGATAAGAATAGCAGACCAAATAGACTAAGATGTATATAAAATATAGACAGCTAATACACATTAAAAACATCTGCTATATAGCCAATAGAAAAGGGATATATTAGCAATATTAAACATAAGTCACATTTTAAATTATCTATTGGTTGGTATATTAGAATACATGAGACTTTATTGAATAGAGTCAATAACTCATTCTATTTTAAAACTATCCAAGGAAGTAGAAGCTAAGACTCCCATTTAACTCAGATTTCCTCATGGCATGTAAAGACAATTTCCAAGTATCCTAGCCAGGTCGAGCTACAATAAATTCTACAGTCACACTTTTATTATGATCGCCATTAGCAATCATCACCACCATCATCCAGCTGAAGGCATTTTGGATTAGCTCTCTACCTCACCCTGTCCAATTTACTCAAGACACTCTTCATCATCAGATAAATTCCTTGAGCAGATCCAAGAGCCAGCAGTCAGAGCACTTCACACTCTCTAAACGCTGTAAAAACAACTGTCAGGACAAGTGTCCTCAAAGACCTCTCACAGGATGACAGGCACAGACCTGTAACCTGAAAGCCCATGTTAACCATGAGCTTTGGAAAGACAAGAGCTGTTATTGTCTCACTTTCACACTGGCTGGCTTGTGGTGAGCTTCATGTGGTGGGGCTCTCGTAGCCAATACCTCTGAAGCTCCCCCTGCACCGGAGATGAAGGTCCTCAGCAGTTCAGTATCTAATCCCTGACAGCAGACAAGCCAACTACACGCCCGTGATCAATACTTCATGCCACTGGGGTTGGACAGGGATTTCAACATCCGTCATCTTAGCCAGGTGAAGCTTTTCCTTTCCAAGAGGAGTACACCAGCCAGGAAGCCTTCCCTCCTCGAAGGCTTACTATTCACTCACTTTCTAAGAACATTACCCTCTTTCTTTACCACTGACTGGGATTAATTATGATACTCAATAATCTCCTGAACAGACTCTGTTATGAGCAAATCCACCAAGCTTTCATCCCCTTAAAAAAAATTACAAATGACAGAAAGGAATTAGGTCTTGCATTTCACTGTATCGACTTTCATTTTTTTAAAAAAAGAAGCTGCCATTTAATATTTTGGCTTTTATTTTCTTTGTTGAATGGGCAAGAGAGTTTCCATTTCTGCTTCCAATTTCCATGCAAAAGCTCGTGTGTGTGTGTGTGTGTGTGTGTGTGTAGTCTCTCAGTTGTGTCTGACTCTCCACGACCCCATGGACTGTACTCGTAGCCCACCAGGTTCCCCCATCCATGAGATTCTCCAGGCAAGAATACTGGAGTGAGTAGTCATTCCCTTCTCCAGAGGATCTTCCTGACCCAGGGATGGAACCCGGGTCTCCTGCATTGCAGGTGGATTCTTTACTGTCTGAGCCACTAGGGAAGTCCTGCAAAAGCTCTTAAAGTAAAGCAAAAATTACCCAGTTTTTGCTTAATAGGTTATTTGTATTTCAGTAGAGCTATAAAATCGAAGTCTACCAGGGCACCTGCTGGCCCATAAAGCATCTATGTATGGACTCAAAAAAGGCTATCTTCTCAGGGGAATGTGGTTTGCCTAATGCAGAAAGGCTGAACCTCCACCTCAATTGATCCCTAGACTGTCTTATTCAATAAACAACTGATACAACTCTATTTATTGTCTGAAGTTTATTTAATCTCTGAAGTCTGTTAAATGACTCACACTTTCCCATTTGTATCCAGTATAGAATTCTTTGAGGAAAATGCCAGTGTCCAGTCAAACTTTTAAAATCATAAATTCAGCAAAAATGTTAGCTTTCTTAAGTGTTTGTAAATGGGGACTTACATTGATTCATTGAGGAAAAATGAATTAATTATGGGAAAGGTTGTATTAGTTATAGTTAATAGGACTTGGACATGGATTTAAAGCTTCAATTCTTTAAGATGTCAATTCTCCTCAAATTGATCTATAGACTTACTGCAATCTCAATCAAAATTAAAGTCAAATTTCTCTGTAGAAATTGACAGGCTTTATAAAGTTCACATGGAAATACCGAAAACCTAAAATAGCCAAAAGAACTATGGGAAAAGGGAAATCAGAACACTACATTCAAGATTTGTAGAACTACAGTGAAAGCAATATATAGTATTATCATCAAATAGGCATACAGACCAATGAAACAGAGGAGAGTCCAAAAATAAACCCACAGACATAATGTCAATCCATTTTCAACAAAGGTGCAGAGGGATTCAACAGGGAGAGAATAATCTTTTCAATAAATAGTGCTGGAACAAACAAGAACCATAATGAAAACAAATATAAATAAAAACGAAAACAGAAACAACTTCTACACTATATACAAAAAACGAAAACAGAAACAACTTCTACGCTATACACAAAAAATTAACTTAAAATGGGTCATAGAGCTAAATGGAAAACCCAAAAGTTTTTAAAACCTTTAGAAACCTTTATGCTTCTAGAAGAAAACATGGGAAAACCTTTGCGACTTGGGTTAGGTGAAGATTTCAAAAAGGTCACAAAAGCATGATTCATAAAATAAAACTGGAGTTAAAATTTGCTCTTCAACTATACCACCAAAAAAAAAAAAAAAGATTCATATGACAAGAAAATATTTGCAAATCACATGTCTGATAAGGTACTTGTATCAAGAATATTTAACAATTTTCAAAATTCATTAATAATAATAAACAACTGAATTTTTTAACTGAGGTAAAGATTTGAACAGTTCACCAAAAAAGGAAATTTTACACAATGTTAAGAGAAAAATGAGATTTTGTTTTCTCCCCGCTCCCATCCAGGCTGCCACAACACAATGGGCAGAGTTCCATATGCTATACAATAGGTCCTTGTTGGTGGTCCGTTTTAAATATAGTAGTGTGATCGGGATGGGGAATACGTGTAAATCTATTGCTGATTCATGTCAATGTATGACAAAACCCACTGAAAAAAAAATAAATAAAAAAATAAATATAGTAGTGTGTACATGACCCATCCCAAACTCCCTAACTATGCTTTCCCCCTGGCAACCATAAGTCCATTCTCTAAGTCTGTGAGTCTCTTTCTGTTTTGTAAGTTCATTTGTATCACTTCTTTTTCCACATATAAGGGATGTCATAGGATATTTCTCCGTCTCGGTCTGACTTACTTCACCCAGCCTGACACTCTCTAGGTCCATCTACGTTGCTGCAAATGGAAAATGAGATGTTTTACAGACTGACTGACATAATTCTATCTCTGATAGTGTCTGATATTGTCCCTGATCTTACCAGATGAAAATTATCTGCCAACATATGCCACTTACTTTCTTGTGTTACACTGACTTGAAGATAGGACTCACTTCAGCTATTAGATTTTAAACTTGAAATAAAAAATTATATCAGATTTATCTTGACATCCCTCAGTCTTTCACCTATCACAGGTCCCCACATGATGCCTGCTTCACTGATGTAAATAGTGAGTTAAGGCGGATGAATGGTGGGTATGCATGGAAATCCTTTTGTAAGCGAATGGTTTATTGAAGACATTGCAGAAAATTATTTTATAAGTGTCATTTTATAATTTAATTTATGTGTTCTAGAAAATTTTGAATTTCATTAAGGAAAGTAAGTTCCTGTCTTCTTCCTTCCAAATTTAAAGCTTTTCCGTTGAACTCAAGTTTGCATTAAAAAAAAAAAAATGTTTTTTAAAAACCATTATCTGTAGTTAATCACTATTTTCTAATTTCCTTTCTCTTGCAGACCTCCATGTTGTAGAACTCGGTTCCAGGCAGTGCCGGCTCCTGAGAGATAACAAAGCTATGCTATTATGGAAGTGAAGAGGAAACAGAAGGCTTGGGAGAGGGAGGGGAAGAAAGACCACACGAACTTCATGGAAATCCAGAGTCCCTGCATGGCATGTATCGTCCCAGAGACCAGTGCCAGGAGGGTTCTGGCCTCAGCTGACATCCTGAAGAAAGGCAGACGCCTGGGCCACAAGAACCTGCAGTGGGCAGGCATCTGTGTCGACGGCCATCTTTTCTCTCCCAGTCTCAGAGCAACAGAGAACAAACTCCAAAAGCGTCAGAGTGATCTGGGTTTTTCCACGTCTAAAGTGGTGCTTCAGGTGGGCCACAGTGATGCCAAAGAAAAAATAAAGGCTGTCTTTCACAAAGCAGGATGGATTTTGAAAGTGGATATAGGTGACCTCGGAATGCCAGGCTTGCTTGACACCAGAACAGTAACAAGCAGGCAGGGACCAACTGACCCCTAGAGTCTGTTAACCTCCAATGAATATTAACCGGACACAAACATACAGATGCTACCCCACTCTGGTAAACTCTGAAGTCTGCCTCAATAAACCTTAGTTTATTACCATTATGTTTCCAGAGCTCCACACCAAACAGACACCCTGGCTCATTTCTCATTTTCCATTTGTTATTTGTTAAACTTGTAATTTTGAATGAAGCATGAAATCACAGAAATGTGTGTGTATATGTGCACACGTGAAAAGGAGAAGCACAAACTGGCAGTTTTAGACTAACTTTGCTAGGGCTTTGCTTTCTTAAATCACTGAAAATCTGATAGGACTTCATTAAATAGGTTAACTTGCCCATCCCATTTGTTAAGACCTACAGGATATTGTGATGAGGTGTTTTGGAAAATGACAACAAAGTTGAAATAAGTAGAATTCAGAGGGGGAAAAAGAAACAGATTAATTATTTAAAAAGTGCAGTGAACTGACTGCTACTGAATTTCTTAGCCTGTGTGACCACCTAACTTTTCTGAAGAAAATGACTAACATGTTGTTATGAGGAAATGTTGTACTCAAATAAGTGGCTATTGATTTAGAATGAGTATACTGTGAGCATTTTTGAAGGAAAGAGCAGGAAGCTTTTAGAAAAGGAGAGATTCACACATAAAAAAGAAAAAAATAATGCCGTTTGCACCAACATGGATGGACCTAGAGATTATCATACTAAGTAAAGAAAGTCAGAGAATGACAAATATCATGACATCACTTATAATTGGAATCTAAAATATGACACAGAAACAGACTCACAGACATAGAAACCAAATCTATGGTTACCAAAGCGGAAAGGGGGGGAGGGATAAACTGGGAGACTAAATTTAGCAGATATACACTACTATATACAAAATAGATAAATAATAAGGTCCTACTGTATAGCACAGGGAACTATATTCAATATCCTGTGATAAACCATAATGAAAGAGAATATGAAAATGAATATATGTATGTATAACTGAATCATTTTGCTATAATAAAAAACTAACACATTGTAATCAGCTATATTTCAATAAAAAAAAAGAAAAAAGTAAAGGAGAGACAGATCTCTAAGGGAGGGGCCAAGGAGACTGAGCAAAACTGCCAATAAGGCAGGAAGGTGGGATTCAGTTCAGTTCAGTCGCTCAGTTGTATCCGACTCTTTGCGACCCCATGAATCGCAGCACGCCAGGCCTCCCTGTCCATCACCAACTCCCAGAGTTTACTCAAACTCACGTCCATTGAGTCGGTGATGCCGTCCAACCATTTCATCCTCTGTCGTCCCCTTCTCCTCCCACCTTCAGTCTTTCCCAGCATTAGAGTCTTTTCCAATGAGTCAGCTTTTCACATCAGGTGGCCAAAGTATTGGAGTTTCAGCTTCAGCACCAGTCCTTCCAATGAATATTCAGGACTGATTTCCTTTAGGACTGACTGGTTGGATCTGCCTGCAGTCCAAGGGACTCTCAAGAGTCTTCTTCAACACCACAGTTCAAAAGCATCAATTCTTCACCGCTCAGCTTTCTTTATAGACCACCTCTCACATCCATGCATGACTACTGGAAAAACCATAGCTTTGACTAGACAGACCTTTGCTGGCAAAGTAATGTCTATGTTTTTTAATGTGCTGTCTAGGTTGGTCATAACTTTCCTTCCAAGGTGCAAGTGTCTTTTAATTTCATGGCTGCAGTCACCATCTGCAGTGACTTTGGAGACCCCCCCCCCCCAAAAAAAATAAAGTCTGTCACTGTTTCCACTGTTTCCCCATCTATTTGCCATGAGGTGATGGAACCAGATGCCATGATCTTAGTTTTCTGAATGTTGAGTTTTAAGCCAACTTTTTCACTCTCCTCTTTCACTTTCATCAAGAGGCTCTTTAGTTCTTCTTCACTTTCTGCCATAAAGGTGGTATCATCTGCATATCTGAGGTTATTGATATTTCTCCCAGCAATCTTGAGCTTGAGGCAGGGTTCAAGCTCAGCAGAATTCTGTTTTTCTCCATCAAGAACAGAGGGAGGGAAGGTGAAGAGCTGTAATGGAGAAAGGCAATCCCACACAGTCCCAGTATTCTCTGAACAAATGCATGCGTATGTGTGCATCTTTATATGTACGTAGATACACGCGCGTGTGTGTGTGTGCACCTGCACATGTTCAAACTGCTTCCATTTAATGAGAACTTCTTTCCAGTGAGTTCTGGCCAGTAGATCCTGGCTGGCTACCACCAGGGCACGGGTATATGCACTTCAGACTCAAGAAATACTGGGAATCTCACCCTTGCATGTTCTATACACTTTGTTAAGCACTTCTATCCATCCGTTTACCTGACTGTCCCCAAACACAGGCCTTAACTGTGACAGTCTGCCTTGTGCCACGAGCTACAGTGTGAATCCAGTCTTCCAATGTCACACGTGAAATGTAACTTACTTGGCTATGGTTTAAGACTTCCCCTGGGAAGCCCCACACTGTGGCCTGTATACCACAAAGGCTTTGGGAGGCCCAGTCTCTAAGTATCGGGTCACCCTTCATGTAGATGGGAACCAGGCCCCCAGATGCTCCCTCTCGCGTTAAGGCTCGGGCTACACCCAGGTCTTCCAGTAAGAAGGAGGCTCATTAAACCACACGTGGACAAAGGACCGCTCTACTACACCCAGCCTCTCCTACTGTCAAGTACAGCCCGCAGTTGCATCCGTGCAGCAGTAACAGTGAATACCTGGCACAGAGGTGCTGCTACTGACCATAGAGCTGAAAGCACTTACAGCTGACTTCTTACAGGAAGTGTGCCGCTGACCCCCGGCCCACAGCAAAATCACACATGCTGGGTGCAGGCTGCAGCTGTGTGCCACCTTAGACAGCCAAGAGGCACCTCTCCCTCCCCCAGCTTTGGAGAGCAGACCGCTTCCTGGGGAACCGAGGCTGTGGGCACACCACTCCCCCAACCTCTCCCCAGGGGCACGGGCTGTGTGCTCCACACTGGGATGCTCTGATGCCTGACTCTCCTCGCTGGACCCCAGGAAGAACAGGAGGCCCTGCTAAAACTCGCCTGTGTTTTTTTCATACTCTGAGATGGAATCTTTGTATAAAGTTCCACTCATCTAGAGAGAAAAGTGTTCTAAGTTCCAGTCTTGGGTTTAGAAAACTAGTTTTTAATAACCCAAATGTGCAGGAAAATACTCCAATGGCAATCTGGGAGAATAAAATATCAATGCTTCAGTTGATTTCTCCAGAAAGCCTGTTTAAATCTGTTTAATCTTCCTTGATACATCCAGGAAAAGCCATAATTGAAAAATTCAGTCACGTGATGTTAGAATTCAGAGGTTTGAATTCTTCTGTTGAATGAGCAAAAAGCAAGGTCTGGAAAGAAAGACTTTAGCCCTTAAAGTGAACCTAAAGAATGTACAAGAAAACTGAAAACCGTGAATTTTCAGTATTACAAGTTAAGGAAGACAATGACTCTAAAACAAAAGCGGAGGATCAAGCTTTTCCTGGCAGGGCTGGTTAGTTCCAAGACCTCTCCGCAATTCACAGAACTGCTGCCTCATTTTCCTGTTACAGCTGAAGGCCGGTGAGTCAGTTTTTAAGACTGACATTTTTTTCTCGTGTTTGAAGACAGGCAGAAACATCAAGCAAAACTCCCTGCAATTTACTTACCACATTACAAAACAAAAAAGATGTGTTCTAACAAAACTTGCTGGTCTGTTATGACACTTACTTTGTGGGGAGGGTCCAAGGGGTTGGGAGAGAAGTAGTGATGATGGGCAGTGAGATAAACTAAAGAAAATATAGACCCAACCTGGCAGTTATCTGAACACAGTCCATCTTCTGTGCATCTGTTTTGCAACATCTTAAGCTTAGGACTGCAACCCATTACACATTCTCTTAAGGAGAAACATTGCTGAAGTGGAAAAACACCTTAACAGTGTTTGCTATTCAATAGTTTTATTTTTCTTAACTGTAAATGAATAAAGAATTCATATATTTCATTTCACCATTGAAATCTACAATGGATAACCCTGCTCTCCCCTTTCATACCCACTGCAGGAATGATTTAATCGAAACTTGAATCCAGGATAAACTCCTAGTTGATGGGTGAGTTCAGGTGTCGAGTTTTCTTTTTTTAATTGGAGGATAATTGCTTTACAATGTTGTGTTGGTTTCTGTTGTACAACAATGTGAATCAGCTATGCATATACATATACCCCCTCCCTCCTGAGTCTGCCTCCCACCCGGGGCATCCATCCCATCCTTCTCGGTCATCGCAGACCATCCCGTTGAGCTCCCCGTGCTATGCAGTCGCTTCCCAATAGCTATCTACTTTACACATGGTCGTGTCTATATATCACTGCTATTCTCCCAATTCACCCCACCCTCTCCTGTCCCCACTGCGTCCACAAATCTGTTCTCAATGTCTGTCTCTCTACTGCGGCTCTACAAATAGGTTCACTGGTAACATTTGTCCAGATTCCACATCAAAACTACAGTGAGGTATCATCCCACACAGTCAGAATAGCCATCAACCAAAAATCTACAAACAATAAATGCTGGAGAGGGTTGTGGAGAAAAGGGAATCCTCCTACCCTGTTGGTGGGAATGCAAATTGATACAGCCACTACAGAGAACAGTATGGAGGTTCCTTAAAAAAATGAAACGTGTTAACTACACCATATGACCCAGAAATCCCACTATGGGGCATATTATCTTGAGAAAACCACAACTCAAACAGACACATGTACCCTAAAGTTCATCCATTTATATTGTGAATTATATTTTCTGAGCCATTCTGGATTACTCTTAACCTTCATGGATCTCCCTGAACAAACTGGAAGCCAATTTACAACCTCTACCGATGAAAGCAAACTGAGGATAACTTGCTGTCTTTTCAGTATCATTGCCCAGAAACACATGCAGTGTTTCACAATTCACAGCGCCGCTTCAAGTGCAGTTGAGATGAGTGAAAAAGGAGAGAACGAAAAGACATTGAAACGGTTCCCTAAAAATTGACTGCAGTTCTTTATTCTCCTGCCACTCAGAACATAACCACCGGGGCCCTATGTCTAATTCTTTTCTTCCACACTGTTTCTATCCACCCTAAACTTGCCTGTTCCCCTTGGGCATGAAAAGATAGAAGAGGAAAAACTAAACATGAAATAGAGTTAAATGTTAAGAGGACCTATGGTCTGAATGGTTAAAATAACACTTCAAAGAAATACTAGAGGAGTGAGTTTCTTCAAGTGCCCTTATTTTGAGCATAAGAAATCCTTATTATTCCCAAATGTGAAAGTCTTCTATAGTCAGCCATAGTCCCGTACCAACTATGGACCTTACACTTTACAGTATTTTAGAGTTTCACATTTATCATGTCTCATACATATTCTAATCATGACGAAATGGAACCTGCCAATGTTAAGTGACTTGCCCAAGGTCACAGAGCAAAGGAGATAAGTCTCCTGGGAAAAAACAAGGAAAGCTTTGGCACCCAAATGATCACTATTAAGGCAACACAGATCACCCAGAATAACTGAGGGGTTTTTTTCAGGATCCTCATTATGTTCTGCTTAATGTTTAAAATACAAATATGAACCAAGTGATTATAAGCATTGGTCTGGAAGCAGCTTTAAGGAACAGATTTAGTTTGTATGTGGGCTGGATACTGCTCTATCAGTCTCTGCTAAGGGGAACTGCAGTACCTGTACGTCTAGTGAATTAACTCAAGAACTTACACTTCAGTGAGGAAAGAAGGAATTGGGGAAATTTACGTAGAAAGGGCAGAGGAAAACTCTATAATCATTTAAGGAGGGAAGAACCAAGAATTCTGTGGAGGTCACGCATCACGTTAATTCCCCTCCATCTCTTGCTTAGCCCGAACTCTTAAAGCTAAAGAATTCTAAGGACAAAGGAGGGGCGTGAGGGGCATGTGACACCGGGAACCCATGCTTCTCGCTTGGACTCTGTCACTCCGCAGGGAGTGCCCTGGAATGCTGTGGGAGAGATTTTTATTGTCAAAACAACTAAGGGCCTTCTGGTATTTAATCAGCAGGGTCAGGAATGCTAGGAGTCTTACGATCCAGTGGACAGTCCTGCACCAAGAAAGAACTATCCTGCGTCACATGTGACTTTCAAATGCCCTGCTGGACAGTGATCACAGGTGAGACACCCGTTTGTAATCACTGCAACCTGATTCAGTGATTCAGAGCCTGATTCAGTTTCAGACTTAATACAAATACTTAATACAAAGTATTTTGCATACAAAGAATTTTCCAGGAACACAACTATATTATAAGTGGAGGGAAAACTCACTTTGTTTTGTTCGAATATTCACCGTTCTGGAAATTCAAGTCCTATGCAGCAAGGCAGGAGGAAGTCCAGTCAGCCTGATTTCCATGTGCAGGGTCCCCATCCATGCTGGCTCTGCCCATCAGAGCAGCCGTCCAACTCCTTCATAGTGCCATCTGCTTGAGTCATGTCCCAACATTTATGCATCGAAATACTTGTCATATAAAATATACTTTCCTTTTATTTTTTTTATCTCACAGTTGGAGCATCATGTTGATGTTTAACATTATGTGCATAAGTTCCCTGGTGGCTCAGATGGTAAAGAATCTGCCTGTTGGAGAAGGAAATGGCAACCCACTCCAATGTTCTTGCCTGGAGAATCCCAGGGATGGGGTCACACAGTCGGACACAACTGAAGTGACTTAGCAGTAGCAGTAGCAGATAGCATATTAAAAAGCAGAGACATTACTTTGCCAACAAAGGTCCATCTAGTCAAAGCTATGGTTTTTCCAGTAGTCATGTATGGATGTGAGAGTCGGACTATAAAGAAAGCTGAGTGCCAAAGAATTGATGCTTTTGAACTGTGGTGTTGGAGAAGACTCTTGAGAGTCCCTTGGACTGCAGGGAGATCCAGCCAGTCCATCCCAAAGGAAATGAGTCCTGAATATTCATTGGAAGGACTGATGCTGAAGCTGAAACTCCAATACCTTGGCCACCTGATTCAAAGAACTGACTCATTTGAAAAGACCCTGATGCTGGGAAAGACTGAAGGTGGGAGGAGAAGGGGATGACAGAGGATGAGATGGTTGGATGGCATCCCTGACTCAATGGAGATGAGTTTGAGTAAACTCTGGGAGTTGGTGATGGACAGGGAGGCCTGGCGTGCTGCAGTCCATGGGGTCGCAAAGAGTCGGACGTGACTGAGCGACTGAACTGAACTGAGGTAGGTTTATTTATTATTTTTGCTGATTGCTGGTCAGTTGTGCATCATTATTTAATAAATCTCTTAATTTTTCTTGTCCAAAAAAAAAAAAAAAAAAGAATCTGCCTGCAACACGAGAGACCAGGGTGCAATCCCTGGGTCGGGAAGATTCACCTGTAGAAGGGAATGGCTACCCACTCCAGTATTCTTGCCTGGAGAAGTCCATGGACTGGACTTCTGGAGGAGCCTGGCAGTTGACAGAGTCCATGGAGTTGCAAAGAGTCAGACACGACTGAGTGACTAACGCTTGGTACTGCTTACACAAGCAGGGCATATTATCGGTAAATTTCATCATGGGATGATAAATGGAACAAATTTGTCTGATAAGGTTGAAAGCCAGGGTTGTAGCCATTGTTTCTTCTCTGGAAAATCTAACATTCCTGGCTTCTTGGACAAGCTATCTCCTGACCCTCCTGAGCCCCTTTCTTACCCTATTTTACTGACTTCTTTATACCCAACTCTAAGCTGCAGTGCTCCCGAGTTTCGTCTGCACCCCCGCTCCTTTTTAACTGACTTATGTCCCCTGCTTACTTTGACAGCTTTGACTAACAACTTATTTGCCAAATGGCTATGTGTTTAAAATTTAGAGCACATGTTTTTGCACTTTTTCTAAAATACAGGAAGCAGCATTAAAGATTTAATGTTAAGTGTTGCTTAACTCATTAATTTTACTTAAGTTATATAGCTTATAAAAATGGTTAATTTATACAACTTTATGCACAAAATTGCTACATAGAAGGTTATTTAAGAAAATTTGGAAGTAACCAGTTAAGGAAATGGTTTGGTATTTTTATTGTGCAACCATCCAAAAGTGATTTTGCAGCCATTAAAGTTATGCTAATGGAATGTCTTTATTATAATAAGACTGCTTCTCATAGCGTTAAATGAAAAATCAGGATCTAAAATTATCTTAACCATATAAATTATGCAGGGAAAAATGACTGGAATGAATCCACTAATGGTGGTTATCTCTGGGCAAAGGAGTATAGATGATTTGTATTTTCCCCTTCATTTTTTTTTTTTTTCATTATCTTCATGATTTTCCACCATGCTCATGTTTTTCCTATAAGGAATTACTTTAAATCCTTTTCAAGCCTTGTCAACAGCATCTGGACCATCATCCTGTTATATTTGACAGCCGTCCTTCCTGGGTATTTTCCCCTCCGTCCATCTTCCATGCTGCATTGAGATGAAGGTTTTCAAAGCATAGATTTGTCCCTTCCCACTATTCCCCTAGCAGGGCAAAGGTCGAGAAACAAATGCATAGGCATGTCATGAAAAGATCAGAGAACTGCTCTCCCAAGTCTGTTTTTTCAGCCTCGTCCCCTGCAATTCCGCACCAACAAACAGAAACCTGCCACTTTTGCTTGAACACTCCGTGGACTGTGGCATTTTCTGCAAGGCTGTTTTTCTCTGACAAGAATGTCCTTTTTCTCTTTTGCTGCCAGGTCAAATAGCACATTTATCCTTTAAGACTCTATTGAAATGCCATTACAGCCTGGAGCTTTTGCCCACAGAGTTAGCAGCCACTCAAACTCTCTTCCCAAATATCGTTGTGGATGCTCTGTGTTAGCACTTATCTCTCGGTATAAGAGAGAAATGACTGCAAGAGTTCCTCTTCTTGGGAAAACACTGTGTTTTAGTCACCTTTGTGTTCTGAGCCCTGATGCTGAGTTTGCGTTCAGGAAGTACTTGACGAGTGACCAAATTAATGTAAGTTGCCAAAAGCTGCAGGAAGAAAATCTTCAAGCACCTCACACACCCAGCTGGCTTGCAGGAGCTGAAGCCAAGTTCCTGACAAGACAAAAGGTAGAAGGAACCAGAATGTGCCAAAAGAAGAATACTAAGTCAAGTTAGTTAGGAGGAAATGGCAGCTGGATCAATCAAAGATTGATATAACTGGTAGTAAGTGTTAGAAAAGATGAACTAATCTTTTACATTAAAATAATACTTTGTGCCTATGTATTTACAATAGATGAGTCTTTGAGAGTTGTGCTTAACACTTTGGTTAAATCTGTGTCTCTGAGTAGTAAAGCAAAGCACTTACGGGAACTACTAGGGAAGCCAAGACACCAAATTAATATTCACGGTACCATCACTTTGCACATCCAGCTTTTACAATCTTAAAGCCCGGACCACATTCCAGATCAACTGAAGCGTAATCAAAGGGGTGCGGCCCAGATGTCAGTATCAACATTTTTTAAAAGTTCCCACTGTTGAGAATCACTTGTGTATGTGAAAACATCTTTCCTCAGCTACAGATCAGACTCACAGAAGGAAGTGAATACCTTCATAATTATTTTCACTGTTAACCTCATTCCTAAAAAGTGACATGCGTGCGTGCTAAGTTGCTTCAGTTATGTCCACCTCTGTGCAACACTGGACTGTAGGCCGCCAGGCTCCTCTATCCATGAGATTCTCCAGGCAAGAAATGGAGTGAGTTGCCATTTCCTTCTCCAGGGGATCTTCCCAACCCAGGATCAAACTTGGGTCTCATATCTCCTGCATTGGCAGGCAGGTTCTTTACCACGAGGGCTACCCGGGAAGCCTGTGAATTGGTAATTCTGTTTTCAGTTTTTTTAAGGAACCTCCATACAGTTCTCCAGAGTGGCTGTATCAATTTACATTCCCACCAACAGTGTAGGAGGGTTTCCTTTTCTCCATACCCTCTCTAGCATTTACTGTTTGTAGATTTTTGGATGATGGTCACTCTGGTGTGAGGTAATATACTTCACTGTAGTTTTGATATGCATTTCTCTAACAATTAGTGATGTTGAGCATCTTTTCATGTGTTTGTTGGCCATCTGTGTGACTTCTTTGAAGAAATGTCTATTTAGGTCTTCTGTCCAGTTTTTGATTGGATTTCTTTTTTTTAATTAAGCTTCATGAGCTGTTGGTATATTTTGGTATATATTCCTTTTCAGGTGCTTCGTTTGCAAATATTTTCTCCCATTTTGAGGACTGTCTTTTCTTCTTCTTTGGTTTCCTTTGCTATGCGAAAGCTTTCAAGTTTAGGTCCCATTTGTTTATGTTTGTTTTCATTCTCATTACTCTAAGAAATGGGTCAAAAAAGACTTGCTGAAATTTGTACCATATGACCCAGCAATTGCATTCCTGGGAGTATACCTGGAGAAAACCATAATACAAAAACATACATGCATCCCAATGTTCACTACAGCACTGTTTACAAAGTCAGGACATGGAAGCAACCTAAATGTCCATCAAAAGAAGAAATGATAAAAAAGATGTGGTACTTATATACAATGAACTATTACTGAACCACAAAAGGGAACAAAATTATGCCATCTGCAGAGACACAGATGGAAACAGAGACTGTCCTACAGAGCGAAATAAGCCAGAAACAGGAAACAAACACCATATAACGTTGCTTATATATGTGGAATCCAGAAAAATGATACAGATGAACTTGTTAACAAGTAATGAGTATGTGTTGAGTGACACACCTGGTCCTCTTAAAAGAAAGGATGAATGAATGAATGGTTAAATCAATATTCATAGTCCAAAGCCGATACTTCTTATTTTGAAAAATCATAATGGTATAAAAATCGCCCCCTCCCCATTCTGCTTGGAAAATGTGGCATCTGTGTTATTTTATTTACATGAATTATGCAGTCTTGAGTGGGAGAGCTGCTTACAGGTGAGAAAGGATGAGGGCCTCATTAGGAACTCCAGTGAGAACCATATGAAAGGGAGATTTAGATTCTTTAACAAGCACTGAAATTAATTCCAAAAACAGCTTAGGAGGTAATCAGTTGGTTTTTCCTTTGTGAATTTCCTTTCAGAAAAAAATCCTCTCCTTCATGTCCTTAGGGATCTGGCTGGCTGTGGGCATTTGCTGCTCAGCAGCCACCTCAGTACAAACAAGACTGACTTGGCAGACTGCTTGGCTGGTCCTGGGAGAGACGCTGCTATTTGTCAAAAGTGACATTAGGATGAAGTCCAAGGACAGGGAATTACAATTGGATATCTGTCCTCAAGACTTTCAAATGTGACTAAAATTGGAAAACACAAGGCTTTTCATAGAACTGTATAGACAGACTTCCTCACATTCAGCAGTTTTGATACTTTGGCCTTTTTTACCACCACATTTTGTTCCTGTCTCTGTTACAAACATGTACCTCTTACTGTCTTCACACTGATTGTGAACAAGTCTTCATTCCGTCACTAAATCCAGTTCAGAGCAAGGAGATGTCATCTTATTCTTTGTATTCTTAACACCTAGACAGTACCTAAGGTTGACAATGTGTCCAATGGTGATGGGGATTTAGTCGCTAAGTTGTGTCCGACTCTTTGCAACCCCATGGGCTGCAGTCCACCAGGCTCCTCTGTCCATGGAATTTCCCACTGACATTCTATGGGCTGAGAGTGGACCAAAGAATACTGGGTGGGTAGCCATTTCCTTCTCCAGGGGATCTTCCTGACTCAGGGATTGAACCTGCCTCTCCTGCATTGCAAGCAGATTCTTTACCAACTGAACATTAGGGAAGCCCTATGTGTGCAATACCCATAAACAAGTAAGAAGAGGATAAGAGGGATGTGAGCTTTGCTCAGGATGAGAAGGTTGGAAGCAGGACAAGAGGAGCCAGGAGAGTTGTAGACTGTCCCTCTAATGAAATGAAGGAGACCACATTCAGAGTAACAAGCCTCAACCCAACGGGGGTCCTGGCCACTTACTTCCTGAGAAGAAACTTACCTTTAGAGCAAGGCTTCCCAGTTTCTAAGGTGCACATAAATCACCTGGGAATCTTGCTAGAATGAAGCTTCTGATTCAGGAAGTCTGAGTCAGAATCCTAGAGCCTGGTCTTCTAACAAGCTCCCAGGGGGTTACAGATGCTCTGGCCCACAGCTCAGACACACCTCAAGCAGCAAGGCTGCCTTAGGACCTGTGCTCTGAATGTCTGTAACTCATGAATTCACCTGGGCTCGTGGCAAGGAGTAGAAAAGGCAAATTCAAGCAGGTTAACTGAGCAGCCCTAATGTGAGCAGCATTCAAGGACGCCAACAAGAGAAGATGAAGGACCTTAGGACTTGGAACCAAGAGGATGCGCCAACACAAGCCCCAGACCAAAACGGGCAAAGGGAGGGAGAGGCAGTTTACTAGGACCGAAGAACTTCGAGGCTGGAACAGGAACAAGAAAAAGGTCATGAAAAACGATATGTTCCTGGGTATCTTGAAAGGAGGAGCTAAAGCATCTCCCAGGGACAAGGACAGAGAATGGAGATCCCAGCCTCACTCCCTTCCCATCCTCTGATCACCTCCCTTGCCTCCCACTGGCTGGACGCAACTGAAGGACCAGGGGGCCAGGGGATGAGCCTCTAGGGCCACCCATAACGAAGAACAGAGGACGGAGTGACCAGCACAGGGAGCCAGCGGACACAGGAACTCCAACCAATTTAGCAAGTCACTATTTCCTGCGGTTCAAAGTAAACACTCTTACAACAGGAGTCGGGACCTGTCTAAGGGGGCTACATGAGAAAAAACTGCGCGAGTCTGTGCTGATTCTGTAGGCAATCTTTAAGAGGAGAAGATTATCAAGGGGCTTGGAAAACAGGGGCAGCTTTAAAGATAAAAGAAAAACAAGCTGACTGCCTGAGGCAAGGGCAGAAACGAAGCCCTGGGAAGCCATTACAAGACCAGCTCATGGTTTTTTGAAAAAATAAACAAAATTGACAAACCATTAGCAAGACTCATTAAGAAACAAAGAGAGAAAAACCAAATTAACAAAATTAGAAATGAAAATGGAGAGATCACAACAGACAACACTGAAATACAAAGGATCATAAGAGACTACTACCAGCAGCTCTATGCCAATAAAATGGACAACTTGGATGAAATGGACAAATTCTTAGAAAAGTATAACCTTCCAAAACTGAACCAGGAAGAAATAGAAGATCTTAACAGACCCATCACAAGCAAGGAAATCGAAACTGTCATCAAAAATCTTCCAGCAAACAAAAGCCCAGGACCAGATGGCTTCACAGCTGAATTCTACCAAAAATTTAGAGAAGAGCTAACACCTATCTTACTCAAACTCTTCCAGAAAATTCCAGAAGAAGGTAAGCTTCCAAACTCATTCTATGAGGCCACCATCACCCTAATTCCAAAACCAGACAAAGATGCCACAAAAAAAGAAAACTACAGGCCAATATCACTGATGAACATAGATGCAAAAATCCTTAACAAAATTCTAGCAAACAGAATCCAACAACATATTAAAAAAATCATACACCATGACCAAGTGGGCTTTATCCCAGGAATGCAAGGATTCTTTAATATCCGCAAATCAATCAATGTAATACACCACATTAACAAATTGAAAGATAAAAACCATATGATTATCTCAATAGATGCAGAGAAAGCCTTTGACAAAATTCAACACTCATTTATGATTAAAACTCTCCAAAAAGCAGGAATAGAAGGAACATACCTCAACATAATAAAAGCTATATATGACAAACCCACAGCAAGCATCACCCTCAATGGTGAAAAATTGAAGGCATTTCCCCTGAAATCAGGAACAAGACAAGGGTGCCCACTCTCACCACTACTATTCAACATAGTGTTGGAAGTGCTGGCCACAGCAATCAGAGCAGAAAAAGAAGTAAAAGGAATCCAGATAGGAAAAGAAGAAGTAAAACTCTCACTGTTTGCAGATGACATGATCCTCTACATAGAAAACCCTAAAGATTCTACCAGAAAATTACTAGAGCTAATCAATGAATATAGTAAAGTTGCAGGATATAAAATTAACACACAGAAATCCCTTGCATTCCTATATACTAACAATGAAAAAACAGACAGAGAAATTAAGGAAACAATACCATTCACCATTGCAACAAAAAGAATAAAATACTTAGGAGTATATCTACCTAAAGAAACAAAGGACCTATACATAGAAAACTATAAAACACTGATGAAAGAAATCAAAGAGGACACAAACAGATGGAGAAACATACTGTGTTCATGGATTGGAAGAATTAATATTGTCAAAATGGCTATTCTACCCAAAGCAGTCTATAGATTCAATGCAATCCCTATCAAGCTACCAACGGTATTTTTCACAGAACTAGACCAAAGAATTTCACAATTTGTATGGAAATACAAAAAACCTCGAATAGCCAAAGTAATCTTGAGAAAGAAGAATGGAACTGGAGGAATCAACCTGCCTGACTTCAGACTCTACTACAAAGCCACAGTCATCAAGACAGTATGGTACTGGCACAAAGACAGAAATATAGATCAATGGAACAGAATAGAAAGCCCAGAGATAAATCCACGAACCTATGGACACCTTATCTTTGACAAAGGAGGCAAGGATATACAATGGAAAAAAGACAACCTCTTTAACAAGTGGTGCTGGGAAAACTGGTCAACCACTTGTAAAAGAATGAAACTAGAACACTTTCTAACACCATACACAAAAATAAACTCAAAATGGATTAAAGATCTAAATGTAAGACCAGAAACTATAAAACTCCTAGAGGAGAACATAGGCAAAACACTCTCCGACATAAATCACAGCAAGATCCTCTATGACCCACCTCCCAGAATATTGGAAATAAAAGCAAAACTAAACAAATGGGACCTAATGAAACTTAAAAGCTTTTGCACTACAAAGGAAACTATAAGTAAGGTGAAAAGACAGCCCTCAGATTGGGAGAAAATAATAGCAAATGAAGAAACAGACAAAGGATTAATCTCAAAAATATACAAGCAACTCCTGCAGCTCAATTCCAGAAAAATAAATGACCCAATCAAAAAATGGGCCAAAGAACTAAACAGACACTTCTCCAACGAAGACATACAGATGGCTAACAAACACATGAAAAGATGCTCAACATCACTCATTATTAGAGAAATGCAAATCAAAACCACAATGAGGTACCATTACACGCCAGCCAGGATGGCTGCTATCCAAAAGTCTACAAGCAATAAATGCTGGAGAGGGTGTGGAGAAAAGGGAACCCTCTTACACTGTTGGTGGGAATGCAAACTAGTACAGCCGCTATGGAAAATAGTGTGGAGATTTCTTAAAAAACTGGACATAGAACTGCCATATGACCCAGCAATCCCACTTCTGGGCATACACACTGAGGAAACCAGATCTGAAAGAGACACATGCACCCCAATGTTCATCGCAGCACTGTTTATAATAGCCAGGACATGGAAGCAACCTAGATGCCCATCAGCAGATGAATGGATAAGGAAGCTGTGGTACATATACACCATGGAATATTACTCAGCCATTAAAAAGAATTCATTTGAACCAGTCCTAATGAGATGGATGAAGCTGGAGCCCATTATACAGAGTGAAGTAAGCCAGAAAGATAAAGAACATTACAGCATACTGACACATGTATATGGAATTTAGAAAGGTGATAACGATAACCCTATATGCAGAACAGAAAAAGAGACACAGAAATACAGAACAGACTTTTGAACTTTGTGGGAGAATGTGAGGGTGGGATATTTCAAAAGAACAGCATGTATACTATCTATGGTGAAACAGATCACCAGCCCAGGAGGGATGCACGAGACAAGTGCTCCGGCCTCGTGCACTGGGAAGACCCAGAGGAATCGGGTGGAGAGGGAGGTGGGAGGGGGGATCGGGATTGGGAATACATGTAAATCCATGGCTGATTCATATCAATGTATGACAAAACCCACTGGAAAAAAATAATAATAATAATAAAAAAAAAAATTAAAAAAAAAAAAAAAAACAAGACCAGCTCAGGGAGTTAGGAACAGAGGGGTCCCAGGATCCCTCAGAGAAACAGGACCAGCAGGTTGGGGCTGGGGGCAGGCAAGCAGACCAGCCTTCACTCTAGTCTTAAGAGATACTTTGTCTAAAACCCTCCAACCCCTTTTTAAAAGTTAGATGCAATATCACTGGTGGAATTTCAAGATCTGGGGAAGAAAGAAGACCTGAGGAAAATAAGAAACAATAATCACCGTAAATGCTAGCTCCTAAAAAAAAATCCAACCAGAAGTTTGTTAGAGACATATGATAAAAATTATATATGTGTGTGTGTGTGTGTACATCTATACTCACACACAGAGAATACACACATGGTTCCTCGTGAGAGCTCTAATCAAGGCTCTCAGGAAAACACTAAAAAACGGGAAAAGCTACATCCTCATTAATTGGATTTTCAACATGCAAAAAACCAGCATCTTTCACACTAAAAGACAGTGTCACCTCACAACCCTGGGGGATGTGATACAGTCCTGGTCAGTGCTAAGCACAGCAGTCCTTCTCGAGTGTGGAGGGCAGTCAGAGATGGCTGGGCTCCCAAGGAAGTGAGAATCCAGTCTGGACCTCGACTGATGAGTCAGATCTGGTTGCCCTTTGCCAGGATGTTATGATATACTGTTGACAAAAGCATCCCCTCTTCGCCACCTCCACCTCCTTCCCTAAGTCCATATTCCAAGAGATATGAGGTGGCTAGTTTACCACTTGCCCCAGGGGAAATTGTTAGAAGGGGGAAAAAAAAGAAAACCAGTAAATAAAGATTCCAAATTCTTGGCTTTAGTTCAAATGAGAGACAGAAATAGTTTTGAAAAGAAATATGAACTGGCAGAACAAGTTTTGTTTGTTTGTTTTACCACCCCACTGCAAACTGGGGGAAAGGGAAGACTTAAGAAAAAAGCACTATATGCAGTTAGAGGCTGCGCGATGCATCCAATCCCCAGAATAAAGCCCCCACGCACCAGATGAGAGTTGGGATCACAGGCTCCCTGCAAATCTGGGAAGCTCTTGGAAGATGCTTGCTCCCTGCTTCCCGTCTTTAATCATTAAGGAAGGCAGATGCAGAGATTGTGAGAGGGCAAGAAGAATCTGGAAAGCGGAGCCTGGGGGGCTAAGGCGGATGGGCTCAGGGGTTCCCTGCCTTGCTGAAAGATGCCGATTTTAGCTGAGAGATGGAAAGAGGAGACTGACTGTTCTATGTCTAACAAGACACTCCTGGCTTGAGGTACAGGTCCTGATGGCGGGCGATGCCCAGCAGGTAGTTTAGACCAGGAAGCCAGGTGGGAGCCACCCTGTGCCCACAGATCCACGCCTGCATCCCAGGAGCGCTGCCTCCGAGTCCACTGGGGTCAGGGGTCAGCTCCGGGCCCCAGGAAGTCAGGAGAGGGGAGCGGAGTCCAGAACCGAGGTCCCTGACGGCCCTACGGAGGTGCTGCTTATAGCACCAGCAGGGAGGGGAAGGATCCCGAATATTCCTGACCCTTAACCAGAAGCAACCTGGCCCGAAATCAGATGGGGTGGATGGGCTGTGGCCGTGACTCGATTCATTTCTTCTGCTCTCTGTCAGAAATGGCGGCTTGGAGTTAGAATACAAACTGTGTTGCCAGGAGTAATGAACGCTATATCCTGTGACTGTGAAGTTCATATGCATTACAAGTGGTTGATTTTTCTCAGCCTCCAACCGCTTAGATGTTCTATGTGAGTATTCGGTGAAGGTCAAATCCTATCCAGAAAGTGCAGCCCCGTGGTCTGACCTGTGCCAGCAATGGACAAGCAGATCCTGGCTGGCCCTCTGGCCTGCATCTCAGTCCCACCTGAGCTCTGACTCAGAGCTGGGAGGGTCTCGCAGGTCCAGCCCAGGTGCTGTAAGCAGCAGCATTGCCTGGAACCACCTGCCTTTCCAACTGCCAGGTCCTGCCTTAGAGGTGACACTCACGGTCATGTCCCATGACACGCGCTGCACGGCCGGCAGCTCCTGGCTCCCCAGCGGGACCGGACCCTTCTGCTCACCTTTTCTTCACAATATCTCTCAGTGCAGCTTCGTGTTCCCGCTGCGGCTTCCTGAACTGTCCCAGTTCTTAAGGATCTCTTCTACATAAGCTGGGGGATTTTGAGTTCCCTGAGAGTGACACCCTGGCTTTTCTCTTGTAGAGGGATGGTGGCGTTTCTGCCAGAGAGTTGTTAGAAAAATTCACACCAGCCAGAGTAATTATGAAGCGATAAATAACTGTCAGAGGCACTACTAATGGATTTTCATCCCTAAATAAACATCTTTCTTGATAAGGACTTGTTCAGTTGCCAAGCTGCGTGTGACTCTTTGCGACTCCGTGGACTACAGCACGCCAGGCTTCCCTGTCCTTCACTGTCTCCCAGAGTTTGTTCAAACTCATGTCCATTGAGTCAGTGATGCAGTCCAACCATCTCATCCTGATAAGGAGGATAATGGTCAAAATGCTTCACAAGAGCAAGAAAACATTTCTGTGACTGAATGTGACCTTTGCTCTAGCACCACAGCAGACCTCATTTATAAAACAGCTGTTTGGGGATCCTGGCATAACTGTACCCTGGGAGCCACATGCTGAAATTTTGTGGAACTCTGATAAGAACAGCATGGAGAGCTCTGAACATAAACACAGTATTCATACTCTGTTGGCAAAAACCAACTTGTGCAATGGTACAGATTCTCGTAATCTTGCTCTATCCAAGAAAATGTGATAAATGGTTTCCATTCCTAAAAATGCCCAGTTTGCCAGCTCTATTTTCATTTTCTATCATGGAAATTCCATAGCGCTGATCAGCAGCCCGAGGAGGACACTTCTGCTTGCTTTGTAGAGCTTCCATGTCCATCTGAATACTGCAATTTGTGGAAATTTCCCAGATAACGTGATATACAATTGGCTCAGCTGGTAAAGAATCTGCCTGCAATGTGGAAGACCTGGGTTTGATCCCTGGGTTGGGAAGATCCCCTGAAGAAGGGAAAGGTTGCCCACTCCAGTATTCTGGCCTAGAGAATTCCATGGACTGTACAGTCCATGGGGTCACAGAGTCAGACATGACTGAGCGACTTTCACTCACTCATCTATATGAATACACAGTGCATCCTTCAATAATATCTGCATCCAAACTACATTTGATTTTTTAACAGCCAACTAACAGGATAAAGAAATTCAAGAGGCAAAATGGATGTCCCCCCCAAGGAAAAGACATGCAAAAAGGCAAAATGGTTGTCTGAGGAGGCCTTACAAATAGTTGAGAAAAGAAGAGAAGTGAAAGGCAAAGGAGAAAAGGAAAGTTATACCCATCTGAATGCAGAGTTCCAAAGAATAGCAAGGAGAGATAAGAAAGCCTTCCTCAGTGATCAGTGCAAAGAAATAGAGCAACACAATAGAAAGGGAAAGACTAGAGATCTCATCAAGAAATTAAGAGATACCAAGGGAACATTTCATGCAAAGATGGACACAGTAAAGGACAGAAATGGTATGGACCTAATAGAAGCAGAAGATATTGAGAAGAGTTAGCAAGAATACACAGAGGAACATAAAATAATAACTTCATGACCCAGATAACCTCAATGGTGTGATCTAGGTGATCACTCACCTAGAGCCAGACATGCTGGAATGCAAAGTCAAGTGGGCCTTAGGAAGCAACACTACGAACAAAGCTAGTGGAGGTGATGGAATTCCGGTTGAGCTATTTCAAATCCTAAAAGATGATGCTATTAATGTGCTACACTCCATATGCCAGCAAATTTGGAAAACTCAGCAGTGGCCACAGGCCTGGAAAAGGTCAGTTATCATTTCAATCCCAAAGAAAGGAAATGCCAAAGAATGCTCAAACTACCACACAATTGCACTCATCTCACACGCTAGTAATGTTCAAAATTCTCCAAGCCAGGCTTCTACAGTACGTGAACCGTGAACTTCCAGATGTTCAAGCTGGATTTAGAAAAGACAGAGGAGCCAGAAATCAAATTACCAACATCTGTTGGGTCATCGAAAAAGCAAGCGAGTTCCAGAAAAACATCTATTTCTGCTTTATTGACTTTGCCAAAGCCTCTGACTGTGTGGATCCCAACAAACTGTGGAAAATTCTTCAAGAGATGGGAATACCAAACCACCTGACCTGCCTCCTGAGAAATTTGTATGCAGGTCAGGGAGCAAGAGTTAGAACTGGACATGGGACAACAGACTGGTTTCCAATTGGGAAAGAAGTAGGACAAGGTTATATATTGCCACCTTGCTTATTTAACTTATATGCAGAGAACATCATGAGAAATGCTGGGCTGGATGAAGCACAAGCTGGATTCAAGATTGCCTAGAGAAATATCAATAACCTTAGATACACAGATGACACCACCCTTATAGCAGAAAGCAAAGAAGAACTAAAGAGCCTCTTGATGAAAGTGAAAGAGGAGAGTGAAAAAGTTGGCTTAAAATTCAACATTCAAAAAACTAAGATCATAGCATCTGGTCCCATCACTTCATGGGAAATAGATGGGGAAACAGTGGAAACAGTGACAGACTTTATTTTTTTGGGCTTCAAAAGCACTGTAGATGATGACTTCAGCTATGAAATTAAAAGACATTTGCTCCTTGGAAGAAAAGCTATGATCAACCTAGACAGCATCTAATAAAAAGCAGAGAAATTACTTTGCCAACAAAATTCCATCTGGTCAAAGCTATGGTTTTCCAGTAGTCATGTATGGATGTGAGAGGTGGTCCATAAAGAAAGGTTGAGTGCTGAAGAATTGATGCTTTTGAACTGTGGTATTGAAGAAGACTCTTGAGAGTCCCTTGAACTGCAAAGAGATCCAACTGGTCAATCCTAAAGGAAATCAGTACTGAATATTCACTGAAAGGACTGATGCTGAAGCTGAAACTCCAATACTTTGGTCACTGATGCGAAGAACTGACTCCTTGGAAAAGACCCTGATGCTGGGAAGGATTGAGGGCAGGAGGAAAAGGGGACGACAGAGGATGAAATGGTTGGATGGCATTACCGACTCAATGGACTTGAGTTTGAGTAGGCTCCAGGAGCTGGTGATGGACAGGGAAGCCTGGAGTGTTGCAGTCCATGGGGCTGAAAAGAGTTGGGCACGACTGAGCAACTGAAATGAACTGAACTGAAGTGAACTGAACAGGATGGACCCTTTATGTCTGCATGATTCCAAGTCATGGACATTAAAGGAAACACCTCTACTGGAACATTTGGGCAAGCAAGCTTTGGACCTGGACTGGAAAAAAAAAAAAAGTACCATAACAGAATTTCAGCCCAGCACCTCATAGCTTTTGACCGCTGCTTAAGCTGCAGAGTTAGGCCAGCATTCTGCTTATAGATGTGAAGTGATGATTCCGTAAGAGGAAGGGAGAGATACCCTGAAAAAGTATAGTCTTCCAAACCTGTCAGAATGAACTGCTGTGACAGGCTAATGTCCCTTAACACCAGAGACTCTATTACTTACAGGACCATCCAAGTAGGAACTGTACTACACTCAGGAAACTTAGAGCATTCCCAGATAGTACAAGACTCACAAACATACTAAAACAGAATAAAAGAGAGAAACTAACTCTAGTCAGCATGCACTTACACCCAGTAATTATACACAATACTCTCTTGCCCAAAGTGGGTAAAATACCTGTTGAACATCCTCAATAAGCCTATGAAAAATATTACAGGAACTGTCGTAATTCCTTTACAAAGGCTTAAGGAGAGTCCATCGCTGGCCTGAGGATTCCGAGCTGGTAAGGGGAAGGTCTGAGATTTCGAACCTGGGCAGTAGGACCTCACAGCCAGAAGGCTTTGCCCTGTCCCATGGGCATTTTCCCGCAGGCTACCTGCAGCATCAGTGCTTCTCATGCAGTGGTCTTTGCTAAGCAGTGGTCTATGAAGGGACGATATGACCAAGTTTTAGGTCCGTTACCGCTCATTACTGGAAGAGCACGCCACACTGCAATCAAGCGTTCTTAAATTTTTAGGACTTGGAAGCTGCCAGTAAAGTTTCCAGGACATTTGAGAAGGAACGTGGAACTCATTAAGGAATCGTCCATCATTTCACGTGGATTTCATTACCGTGCTAACTTATTTTAAAACTAGATCATGCAAACTTTATTTTCGAATGTCCTACAGAAAAGCTGGGACATCTAACAACCAATTTGTGAGTGAGTTACACATATCTCCAGATGATCCCAACCCTTAGTCAATTTACAGAAAGCAAACTGTTCCCCAAGTTCAGAGTCAGTTCCCTGAAAGTGAAACTAGTACAGATCAACGGCCAATGGCTTAGTCACTGTCTAAGGAAGCTCCCCTGAAGGATGCCTGTAATACTTGTAATCATGCTGACTGAGGTTTGGGAAATACCTACATCTAATCTGAGTCCTCGATGTAGCCACCAGATCGGCACACTGCTGAGGAGAGTCTTACCTTCAAGAGTGGTGTCTTTCCTGGGTTGCATCCTTTATCCTCTTTCAGCATCTCTCTATTCATAGCATCCCCAGCTCCTCTCCATGACCTTATCCACTGTCATGGCAACACTCACAGGCTGAAGACCACTAATCTCTGGCCTGGTTGCTCTTGAGCTCTGGCCTTTCAGGATGTCAAATTTTTCTTTGGTATGTTCTCCTTTGGTATGCTCCCCTGGTGGCTCAAGATGGTTAAAGAATCCGCCCGCAGTGCAAGAGACTCCGGTTTGATTCCTGGGTTGGGAAGATCCCCTGGAGGAGGGCATGGCAATTCACTCCAGTATTCTGGCCTGGAGAATCCCCATGGACAGAGGAGACTGGTGGGCTACAGTCCATGGGGTCACAGAGTCGGACACGACTGAGCACCTAAGCAGACATATGTTCTCCTTCACCTGCAACTCATGTGCAGAACTCAGCCCCTCCCAACTGCAGTCACTCATTTTCCCCAACTTCAGGAATGACATCACTACATACCCTGCCATTTGTATTATATTCCCCTTCCTTGCCCTCCATTCTGGACGGGTCCATAAATCAGGGCAAGTCTACTTCAGACACATCTCTCAATCCACCTTCTTCGATGTTGATGCGTATCCAGCGCACACATTTAGACTACATCTTGGCTACTACACCATCTATCTTGACTCCCAAGATTTCTTTTCTCCCCCCATTTGTCTGGCCACAGCACACAGCTTACGGGATCTTAATCCCTCAACCGGGGAATGAATCCAGACCCCCTGCAGTGAGAGCTCAGGGTACTAACCACTGTACCACCAGGGAATTCTCATTTTTTCCTCCTAGTTTAATATCCTTTACATACACTTGCAAAAGTTAAGTTGCTAGAAAAAAAGTTACATAATGCTATTCTCTTGTTAATCATCAGTTGATGTGGCATTCTCTACTATTGGCAGGATGTTCCAAACTCATTAGTTTTTTATAAGAGTTTCTTTACAACCTGCCTTAGCTCATGTTTCAGACTCATCTCTGTGCCCCACTCCAATCATATACACTAAGGTTTGGCATTATGATCTGCTCTTAGATTCCCTTGAATAGGCATCAATAGAGACAGGAGAATACAGTGGTTAAGAAACAGGGCTTTTCATTTGGACTGACATATACTGAATCACAGAGTTACCTCTTACTCATATAATACACTATGTGTCCACTTTGAGACCCAATTTTTCCTCCTCTCAAAAAAATGGAACAATATTGCAATGTTACCGTCAGAATTAAGAAAATGTGTTAGCTATTACAATCCTCCTCATCGTCAGATATATCCATATCTACTATTTAACGTTCAGCAAATTTTCAAAGAAGAAACACTTTATACAAATATATTAGTGTTGATTGGTTTATGATGTCCTCAAGGTTTGTATTCTACAGTCTATAGAATGTCTTGATAGTTTGAGGAAAAAACTGAAACAGATTTGTAGCAATTAATAACTACCATGTTGAAGCTCTTAGAATGTCCACTTGTCTATACCACTGACTTACTAATTCACTGAGTACAGAACTTTCATATAATACGCTATACATTATTATTTTACTTACTATGTGCTATATCTCCAAATAAATCTGAATATAGATAGTTCATCTTATAATTTTTAACATCTCCACACTACCTAACCCAATACAAGATTCTTGGGAGTCCTTCAATAAATACCGAGGTCAGAGTGAGTTATCTACCTAAAGACTGCTGCTCCCCACTACACCAAAACATTTTAAATGCATGAGTTTCTGATATTGCTCCACCGTGATGTTTTTTCCCAAGGGAATAAAGGAAAACAATGTTTTGCAATTTCTTTTATCACACTATATAAAGCAAAATGCAAACTGGCACGATTCTACAGGCACACAGATTAAAATTAGGCTTTGAGTAATTAAGTATTTTAATTACAATGTTGATAAGCAGTTCATAACATTGAGGCTATGTTTCTCCAGACTACCTGCACTCCCTGATACCCGTAAGCATGCTTATAAAAATGGTGGCTGATATCTGACTGCAAGCAGGAAAAAAATCTGTGTGCTGGCTCGAGCTGGAGACCATCTCACAATGGCTCTGTGGGAAAATGCTGTTCCTCGCCAATATTCTGTCTCCACAGATTCACACCTATTTCCTCTGATATTCACGGTTTGAAAATTTTTTAAAAATCATGTTCATGAGTTATTCTGAGCTTCTTCAGTAAAACTGGCTGTCATGAAATTAAAAGATGCTTGCTCCTTGGAAGGAAAGCTGGGACAAACCTAGATGAAGTGAAAGTGACAGTGTGAGTCTTTCAGTCCTGTCTGACTCTTTGCGATCCTGTGGACTGTAGCCTGACCTGCCAGGCTCCTCTGTCCATGGGATTCTCCAGGCAAGAATACTGGAGTGGGTAGCCATTCCTTTCTCCAGGGGATCTTCTCGATCCAAGGACTGAAGCCAGGTCTTCCTCCTTGCAGGCAGATTCTTTACCATCTGAGCCACAAAGGAAGAAGCATCCCTTTGCTGACAAAGGTCTGTATAGTCAAAGCTATGGTTTTTCCAGTAGTCATGTTTGGATGTGAAAGCTGGACCATAAAGAAGGCTTGGCACCGAAGAACTGATGCTTTCAAATCGTGGTGCTGGAGAAGACTCTTGAGAGTCCCTTGGACAGTAAGGAGATCCAACCAGTCAATCCTAAAAGAAAATAACCCTGAATATTCATTGGAAGGACTGACGCTGAAGCTGAAGCTCCAATACTTTGGCCACCTGATGGGAAGAGCCGACTTCTTGGAAAAGACTCTGATGCTGGGAAAGATTGAAGATAGGAGGAGAAGGGGACAGCAGAGGGTAAGATGGTTGGATGGCATCACTGACTCAATGGACATGAGTTTGAGCAAGCTCCAGGAGACAGTGGAGGACAGAGGAACCTGGCATGCTGCAGTCCATGGGGCCACAAAGAGTCAGACATGACTTAGCGACTGAACAAATGACCAACGACAGAGACAGCTAACAATTATCAGCAGTTACTATGCAGCAGACACCACCGAAAGTGCTTTAAAAGGTACTGCTGCTGCTGCTAAGTCACTTCAGTCGTGTCCAACTGTTTCAATTCTCCTCACAACCCTATAAGGTAGGTACTAGTGTCTGTATTCTACAGATGCAACAGCCAAAGGTTAGGGAGAAACACCCCTGTGCCCGTGATTACACCATTGCTAAGGGGTTCGGTCTGGACAGCACTCAGACCGTCCATTCTCGGGGTCTCTGCTCTCCACCACCACGCCACTCTGCTCTCATAAAGTAGAGTTCAGTAAATGCTATGAGTTTTGGACAACACATCAGGAACTCAAAGGAAGGAGAGATGACTCCCTATTAAAGTTCAGGGAAGACCTCAAGGAGAAGATATGCAGGATTCAGACAGGCAGAGAGAGGCATGTGTGAATTCTGGGCCCCAGGTGAACAAAGCCACAGAGCTAGGGAGGTGCAGAAAGAGGATGGGGTGGACAAGGAGCCCACTGTGGCGAGTGGTGCTCAGAAGGCACAGTGGGAAGACCTTTCAGGTGCCACAGAGAGGTGCTCTGGGCCTTTAATCACTAGGCCATGAAGAGCCTCTAAAGTTTCCCTCAACAAGGTCACATGAGCAGAAACAGTCTTTGGGAAGAGTTATTAGAATTTTTTTAAAGATTAAACTTTTTTTCTCTCAGAAGATCATTTTCCTTACTTCTGTAAAAGGTTATTTGGGGATAAAAATCCCAAAGTCAAGACATTCTCCATTGGGAGGACTAAGGGACTGAAGCTAACAGGATGAAACTTAATAGGGATGAGAACGAAGTTCTGCAACTTCAGCTGCACATGTTTAGGATGACTGCTTTCTGGCATGAGTAGACATCGTGTGAAAAAGACAAAGGGATGTTGGCCAAATGGAAGGTCAGTACAAGCCAAGACCATCACATGGATGCCAAGAAAACTACATAATTGAGTCTTAAGTCCCATAGATGTACAGACAGAAAGGGGAGACAGTCGTCCTGAATGAAGCAGAACTGGAATTCTGCTCTGGGCACCACATGGGAGAAGGATACTGATGTCCAGGACTAAATTCAGAGCAGGGTGGATGAACAGAGATCATCAAGAAGCCACACCACATGTGGAAATACTGTGGACGTACTGGAGACATGTAGAAGGCTCCAGGACGCATGTGGTTTCGAATTATGGTGCTGGAGAAGCCTCTGGAGAGTCCCTTGGAGACTCCAGTCAATCAAACTCCAGGAGATCAAACCAGTCAATGCTAAAAGAAATCAACCCTGAATATTCATCGGAAGGACTGATGCTGAAATTGAAGCTCCCATTCAGACCCTTCTGATACTCTGGAAATTATACTACTTCCTGAAAAAGTTTAGGATGGGATTGTCTAATATTGATGTCTGGGTTCTATTTCATAGATTAGAATGCACTTCGAAGGGGCTGCAACCTCTTACTGGTAAGGGGTCTCCACAGATTTGCCTAATTCAAAAGAAGGCTATGCTTTAGGCCTTTTGTTTTGTCAGAAGGACAAAGAGGAGGACAGCAGAAGCAACAGCAGCAGCAAACAGAGATGGGTCAAGTGATAAATCCTGGAATATTTGAAATAAAATACACTTAAATATTCATGCGTGTGTGCGGGCTAAATCACTTCAGTCGTGTCTGACTCCTTGGGACCCTATGGACTGTAGCCCGCCAGGCTCCTCTGTCCATGGGATTCTCTAGGCAAGAATACTGGAGTGGGTTGCCATGCCCTCCTCCAGGGAATCTTCCCACCCAAGAGATCGAACCCAAGTCTCTTAGGTATCCTGTACTGGCAGGCAGGTTCTTTACCACTAGCACCACCTGGGAAGCACAAAATATTCATACCTACTGAATCATTTGAGGTTGTCAAAGAATGAGAGACAACTGATGCATGCCATGCTATTGCACAAGAAGAATCTTCTGAAGTGCGCACACGCTCTGCTGGCCTCATGATAATTACAGTTATATTGCTACAAAGCCCCTGGCTGACTATTCCTGTCACTCCTGTGGATGCCTGCCTGACACCAGGCTCTCTAACTACCTTCAGCAGGCAGGACTGGCATGGGGTTCCTGTCTCCATAACTCCAGGACTCCTGTCCAAGTTTACGGAAGCCCTTTTTGGGATTAGCATTACAACTCATGGAACAAGAAGAAAAACAGGGTGAAAACAACTCTACTATCACCTACTTATTCCAGAAGTTTCAGATAGTTAAATACCACTTCAGTACACAAATAACAGATACTGAACCTTCTGTCCTTTAAAGCAAAATAATGGACTTTTCATGTCCCAACTAGTGATTGCTGGACTCCTGGAAAGTCTAAAACAGAAAACTGCATTTAAGCAGGAGATGATTTTTGCATATCTGACCTCAATTTTACTACCTATTTTCATAAGAGAAAGAAAAACAGTTGAAGTCTTTGTGTTCATTTACTTGTCTATATCTAACAAACAGACCGTGCGTAACAGGGAGCTTCATAGCTCACAGAAACAAGACCTGTTTACCCTGCTCACTTATAAGACCTGAGTCTGTCTGGAACCTGAGCTTTGTAAGCTTATTATTAATTCATCACTCAAGTTGCCTAGCAATGGAAATCCATCTCATCAGCACTCACATAGTCTCAATAGTTTTTCCCCCTTCGATGATCCACAGGCTTCTCTATCACTAAGAAACGAGTCCCTTTCTCTCGCTCTTCCATCCTTCTGTTTAGACAAGCACTTGGGGGCCATGGTCAGCGCTAGTTTCTCTGTCAGCGGTCTCACCTCCAGGTTGCACAACACCTTCAGAGCGAGCTGAAAGGCTTTTGCGCTCTGTCTCCCAAGACGGCAGTACTCTGCCTCCCGTCTTTACTGTAACAATAGCGCACATCTCAACTGAGCTGCCTTCACTCCCTGCTTCTGGAAGATTTCCAGGCAGGGTCTGTGTTGACGTCAGCAAGGCTGATTCAGAACACTACCTCCGGGGGTTTAACCAGGCTTTGAAACACATTCCTGCACTCAGCTCAGCTGGGGTCAGTAGGAGGCCTTCCAGTAAATCTGGTACTTCACTTCATCATTCAGCTTATTGCAGAGGGGCACTGATTTCCTTTTAGCTCATCCTTTAAGCTATTTTATTACCTTTCAGATGATTTCTGCTGGGACCTTGGCTGTTAGAGCCTTGCATTCTTATGCCCACTGCCTTCTGAATTCCTTATCTGCAAAAATTGTGCTTGCTTGGGTAACCTAAGCGTTGTTGTTCTGTTTTCCATCTGATTTTTTTTTAAACTTTAGGATCATAAAAATTAAGTCCTTTGTTTATATATTTTCAAGTCTAAAGAGAAGTCATATCTTGTTAAATTTGCCTTTGATTAGCACAGTTGCTCTTCAGTTCATCCCTGGGCTTAGAGCTTAACCAGGGCGTTACCAAATTTGTAAAGATAGGACACATACAGAGAGGGCAGGGCTGTGATTAGATACAGAACTAGAGGGGAGATCACAGTGAAACCACAGAACTGTGAAACTGAAAACTATTTATAAATATAAAGCCAATTCCTTATTACTTCCAAGATTCAAAATTACATATTCTTTATTTAGTAATAATCATCAAAGCACAAAAATATAACTTTATTTTCACAAATAAATGAGTGCATCAAGCTATTTCCACAATCCTAGATATCATGCTGAAAATTTATCCCCTGTTATGAACCTTGGTTATGCTTACTACCCCCTGAAATCTGTGATAAAACTAAAAATAAATAAACAAAACAAAGACAGTATTTCAGTTAAGCAGCCTTTCTTACCACATTCTAATCTAAAAAGAAGTCTCAATGAGGCCAAAGTAGACTTTACCTTTGATGACAAAATAACACTAGTAAAACAATTTAAAAACAACAAAAAAACAGACTTGCAAAATATAAAGATGATGCTACTTAAATAAAAAGAACCCAGAACACAGTGAAGCAAATGATTCTAATCCGATTCAAAGGAAATGAGTTTCAAATAAACAACAAAACCATCGTTCCTGATTCTTCACTTCCCCCCAAAAGACAACACAGAAGACAAGAAAAGGCAGAAAAAGAAAACAGAAGTGCAGTAAGGAGCCTTGACACATGGCTCTTGATCACAGCGCTCTAAGAGTTAAACATGAAACGAGGTAAACAGACCATGGAAATCTTCCTGGGGAGAGCATGCACTTGTGTTTCTTGAAGTAGACCCTCTGCTTGCAATTAATCAGATGAATTTTTGGTGTTGTGTGTACACTCTAACCCAGGCACCAATGTCTCAAAGAAGCTGCCTAAGAAAAGAGCAGAAAGAGGGCAGGAAAAGATCAGAGGAAATGGACAGAGGCAGTCACACAAACCCCACACCAGATTAGGGCAGGCACAAAACAAGAACCTCTTTCTCACCCACGTGTCTTCTCCATGAACCAGGCCAAGAGACTCAGCCATTTCCCCTTGGCGCCATTTGCCCCAGCACTGAAATCAGAGGAAAGACTGGTAGCCCCACCAAAGAAATGTTTTAATTCCATTAAAGGGTGGAAGAGCTTGCTTGGGTAATAGAGTCTCCCTGGGCAGATGTTTCTAAGATTAGATAATCATCTGGAAAGATTAGATCAGTTTAAACACTCCTAGGCAAAAACAGGAACTGGAAGCAAAACACCTCCAAGTCATTCATTATTAAGCATCTATTAAGATCCCATTTTAACCAGTCTTCTCAAATTAGTAACAGGGTGTACCTACTTCCCTTCTATATTTGGGCTTTAGAAACTTACATTCACACCATAACAAAAACAGTGAAAGGTTAAAAAGTTAACCACTTACTGTCATTTAATACTATGCACCAATAATCTAATGAAAAAAAAAAACTATGAGCCCCACCCATGCATTCACTGAAAAATGGATTTAAAACAAACAAAAAAGTTACAGCAACTGTCTGCTTTCTCCTTGCCTCTTATAAATGAAAGGGGAGGGGGAACAGTCAGCAGAAAGAAGCCTATAGCCCAAAATATTAATTGAGGAAGTGCTCTGAAACTTACCTCTTAGCAGGTTAAGAGTGTCATGAATGCTATCAAGGGAGATGGACACTCAAAACATCTCTGTGGCCGGGTGTCCTCATGGCCCAGGGGTGGGGAGGCATCTTCCGGCCCACTGCACACCACCCCCCCACCCCCCCACCACCTGCAGAGTTCTGCCTCTCTGTCCCGCGGCGGCTGCCTCCAGCTCTGTGGGCCAGAGAAACAAAGGGCTGCGAGGGAGCCTCTCCTCAGAGTGAAGAACAATTCCCAGCGCACGAGAGCTATTTAAAGAGGTGGTGCCTGCGAGACCAATGAGCCTTCCTGTTTGTGTCCCGGCTCAAATTTTCATCCATTTCCGAATGAAGACTGCAGAGTGTAATCAGCCCCGAGAAAGCTGAGATTTACACAAACCTGTGCTGTGTGCAAGGGTGATTTTTTGAAATGGTTTTTCCCTTTCCTTCTCTTCTCCGCTAAGTAGACATGAGGCTTTATTAAAAGCACTTTGGGGAAAGTCAAAATCAAAACCTATACCTGTTGTGATCTGGTAAAAGTTGTTCTAACTCCTGAAAGTTTCTTAACCTGAAGTGTAAAAAGGAAAGACTGTGTGGATGATTGATCCAATGTCTATCAAGTAAAACGCAGAGAAAAACCATGAGATTCATGGTCGGAAAGTAACGGTTTGATTCAAAAAAACCGTCATCGTTTACTAGCCTTCAGTAAAGAAATCGACCCAATCTCTTTGGGTCTCAGTTTCTTTGCCTGAATATATGGGATCAGTAACACGTGCTTGTGAGGACTGCGTAAGATGATTGGAAAAGACCCCACACTGTGCCCAATAAAGTCAGAGTATGTGGTCATTACATCATGGCATCCAGGTACCCAGTGGTTGTTACAGACATTAGTAGTAGCTGGATAAAAAGAGAGAAGCCTGGCGGGCTACAGTCCGTGGGATCACAAAAGAATTGGACACAACTCGACGACTAAACAACAACAACAAGAGCAAATACCTCTCCTCACTTCTCTCCAAAATTACACAAAATAAAAACTATACAAAATTACACAAAATATGCATTTGTTTGCCTGTGTGCTGACTGCCTCCCCACTGGCACCCAGGCTGCCAGAGTCAAAGGCTTCACTGGGAATGCTGGTTTTTAACAATAGCCCCAGTACCCAGAACACTTTCCTGCACATCAGTTCAGTTCAGTTCAGTTCAGTTCAGTCGCTCAGTCGTGTCGGACTCTTTGCAACCCCATGAATAGCAACACGCCAGCATATAGTAACATGCAATAAATAATTGCTAAATAAATGAATAGATAAATGCAACATTTCTGGCAAAATCAAGCACAGAGCTCTACACATGGTAAGCCTGTAACAAATATGTATCACATCAGTGAATGTACAGCCACTTTTTTTTTTTTTAATAGAAAAACATCCCAGGAAAAATGCAATGTGATAGAATTTTAAGACAAGTTGGAACTCTGAAAAACACTTCAGATAAATATGACTGTATGTTTTGTTAGGTCACCCAGTTCTAAATACATAATTAAGATGGTTCTTGAAGTGAAGTGAAGTTAAACTGTTATCATGTTCGACTCTACAACTCCATGGACTGTAGCTCACCAGGCTCCTCTGTCCATGGAATTCTCCAGGCAAGAATACTGGAGTGGGTTGCCATGCCCTTCTCCAGAGGATCTTCTCTACCCAGGGATCGAACCTGGGTCTCCTGCATTGCAGGCAGATTCTTTACCATCTGAGGCACCAGGGAAACCCACAAACTTCTTACTCATGGAGGAACTATTTCAAGAACAAACTCAGCTAAACCTTTTCAGCAAATTAATTCATATTGGATACTGTAACTAATATCCACAAACTTCTTATCTCATGGCTACTAGTTACAATATCCAATGTGAATTAATTAGCTGAAAAGGTTTAGCTTAATTTGTTCCTAAAATCCTTCCTGTTTTCGGGCCTGTTTTTGTTCATAGTGGAAACTCTCTTTCTTTTGCTGTCCTTTAAGTTGGAGTTTGGTGGTGATGGGATTGGATGAGAACTCATTGATTTTTTTAAAAGCATTATCCAGACAAGAAGGCTAGAGATGCTTGGTCGCTTGTGGCTCTTATGATCCGACTACTGATGTTTAATATAACATAACAACATGGCCTGGAGACAGGAGGGTCATGGGGACCTGGAACAATAGATTTAGTTTGGAGCCTTCACATTATTGCCTGAATCCAGGTCAGGCTAGTTCAGGTCACTAGAGACTAAAAATCAATTCTTTGATGGCTGCTCATTAATCTATTACATGTAAGGAAGAAAGCAACTTGAGTGGATATTTGTTCATTCTATAAAATTACCACGAGAGGCAAGATCCTGAATCTTAAAAGGTCATGTGAAACGTAATTCCCTCTTCGAAGGGTTTCTCTTGCTTTGCTTAAGAAACAGGACCCCACTTCCAAGTTTCTCTTTCCTTCTCTGCACTCTTTCGGGCTCCTGCTTTATAGACAGAATAAGAGCTGTCCTACCACAGGTCTTTCTACAATCGTTAAAAGTGGAATATCAAGATTTAAAGTTGCTCCCTTTGAATGAAGTCATTATAGTTTCAAAATATGAGGAAGCGCCTCGTGATCACTGAACCTGAAAGTTCTACTGGTTTTGGCCAGCGAAGAAGAATCTCTGAAGAACAGAGAGTCATGACCAAATAAAAACAGAATTTATTACCTTTAATAACTGTCTGTTCTGTTTTTCTAAGTTAGAATTTTAGACACTGATGTTAAGGCTTTCTACATCCCTCCTCCTCCTCCTCTCATGGCGCCCCCCATGCTAGAGAAATTTTTAATTGAGTAATTAATGATTTTAAAGAAGTTTCTAAATCGACTTTTGACAGTTTCCAGCAACAAGGCTTTCTCACCTTACCTGTAGTTTCCAGCCTAATAAATATCAGTCTACATGGAGCTTGTGAGTTCAACACTGAGGGTTATCAAGTGAGGCTTAAATGCCTCCAGAAACATGCATGATTGTGGGGAGTGGGGGGGTGAACTGTGAAAACTACCATCCGGTCATCAAGTTTCTTCTTCATCTAATGAAGAAAGAACCTCTTTAAGCAGTTCTTCGAGAAGTTCTAACACCCTCCCCCTTCCCTGGGGAAGCAGATGTACCCTGCTAGCTGTTTTCTATAAAACAGTTTTATTGCCCTAGTTATTAATACTAACAGAGTTAGTCAAGATATCATTGTGTATGGTTAACGAATAAAAAGAAAACTTCAAGTTACTGATTACAGGGTCTCCTTACGCTTATTTCTATCAGTATTTGAGACTATAGATCTTATTTGAATAAACATTTATCTAATGCTACAGAAAGCACAAAAATCAATCTGGTAAGGGACAAGAACTTATAGGCATGACTAACAGGAGCAAATATCACAGAACACATTATCCCAAAGAATATCATTACTAGGTATAATACACTAGACAACAGAACGATAATGAATATTTCCTTTCTGCCATGTGTTGTTGTATAGGGCAGCACATCTCCTGTCAGCTGACTCGAATGAGTAAAACAAAGTCACATTGAAAGATTAATCTTATTGATAAGGATGCATTTTGATGGCAATTAATTCTAAGAGTTTAGGGCTATTTCTTTTTTTTTTTTTTTAATTTTTTATTTTTTATTAGTTGGAGGCTAATTACTTCACAACATTTCAGTGGGTCTTGTCATACATTGATATGAATCAGCCATAGAGTTACACGCCTTCCCCATCCCGATCCCCTCTCCCAGTTAAACACTTTAAAGACATAAGCGTTTTATGTCTTATAAACATAAGCGTTTTATCCTCCATCAATTCACAAACTGGTGAGACAGGTACAGAAACATCGAGTACACAGTAGCATGTAGTAAAAGAGAAAGGATCACCAAAGGTCAAGAGTGCAAGGCAGGAGAAGGGAAGGACACAGGGTCAAGGGCTTTGTCACTTCCAAGCTGTTTGATCTTCCAGAAACTTCATCCCTCTAAGCCTCACTTTTCTCAAGGATAAAGCAGAGATCATACTAGTATCTGCTTCCCAGGGCTCTGATGAAAATTAAATGAATTTATGAATTCGTTTCACAGCCTGTGTGGCAGCTGAGCCTGTGGGCTGAGTGTACGACTTTGGGGGAAGGATGTCTGAACAGTACAGCTCTATGACTTCCACATTTTAGGACAAACGGCATGCCCAAGGACAAAGAGAAATATTTTTTGAAGATAAAAAGCTAAATAAATTCATAAGAAGACCCTGACCATCCTAAATGTGCATTCACTGAAACAAAAGGCTTCAAAATAGTTGACGCAAAAACTCTTAGAACTGAAATCCCAGTAACAGTTGAAGAGTTCAGTACTCCATGCTCAGCAACAAGACATAGAATAAGACAGAAAATAGAAAACTTAAATAGCATCAACCAAATCAACTTAATGGATACTTTTAGAATACTCTTATCCAAAAGAGCAGAATATATTCTCTTTAAGTTTACAGGAGTATCACCGAGATAAATCATATGCCAGATCACAAAACAAAGCTTTATAAATTCTGAAGGATGGAACTCATATAAAGTATGTTTTCTGATGACAAAGGAATTCATTTAGAAATCAGAAAAGAAAAATATCTAGAAAATCCCTAAATATTGAAAGGTAAAGGACACACTTTTTAAAAACCCATATATCAAAGAAGAAATCCCAAGGGAAATCAGAAATTATTTTTAACTGAATAATAAGAAAACAACATATCAATATTAGTAGGATACTGCTAAAGCAATCCTTAGAGGATATTTTATAGAATTAAATGGTTATTAAAATGGAAGACAGGTCTATAATGAATGACCTAAGCTTCTATCTTAGGAAGCTAGTAAAAGAAGAACAAATTAAGCCCAAAATAAATCAAAGCAAAGAAATAATTGAGATAAGAATGAACAAAAATTAATGCAAGAAAGATTAAACAGATGAAAGAGAAAAATTGTTTAAAAGCTAGGTTTGGGAAAAGATGAACAGAAATGGTAAATTTGTAGCTATTTTATCAAGAAGAGAAAAGACAAAAATTAGCAGCATTAGGAAAGAAAAAGAAGATGGCCCTAAAAATCCTCAAGACAGAAAATGGACATTAACAGCATACTATAAACAACTATGGGTTTCCACAGTGACTCGGTGCTAAAGAATCCTCCTGCAATGCAGGAGACACAAGTTTGATCCCTAGGTCAGGAAGAGCCCCTGGAGGAGGAAATGGCAACCCACTCCAGTATTCTTGGCTGGAAAAATCCCATGGACAGAGGAGCCTGGTGAGCTACAGTCCATGGGGTCACAAAAGAGTCAGACACAACTGAGAGACTAAACAACAACAACAACAATAAACAACTATAACCCAAGAAATTCAACAACTTACATGTAATGGACAAATTCTTTGAAAGACACAAACTACGAAAATTGACAGCAGAAGAAATGGAATCTACCTATATTCATGTTGAATACTGACTGATGACTTCATTATACTTTTCACACAGTAGTAATTAATTTATAGATAAGTGAAAACTAGCCTCACCAGTGTGATAACCTCAGCTTCAAAAGTTCTTATGCCAGTGAAAATTAAAAACCTGAAAGATACTGCATGGCTACAGATACAGCAGGAAGAGAAAATTAAGGGTGAATGAATACAGCCAAAGTCATAGCATTTGCATAATTACAGCAAAATTATTATTATTTAATACTCTTAATTACAAGCAGGTTTTAAAATAGGTTTTAATATGTGTCTAGATCTCAACAGATCTCTTTTTCGTAATTAAAAAGTTTGGAAGTGAAAGTATTGCTTCCGTCACAACACAAAGGGTCCTGAGTAGATTCCTAGGAAGGAAAGAAGCAAGGTGATTGACAAGAGGAAGTGTGCTTTGAGTCCAGGAGAGCAAACAGTTCTTGTTTACTGCAAGCCGTGAACAGCCAGCTTTGACTATTAGCAGCTATGTGCCAATGATTACTAACTCAACTGCATAGTGAGGGCAGGAAGTCACAGGACGACTGTTGCTTTTATGCTGTACTTCTACTAAAACTTGATTTTATTGCCCATTTCCAATAGCTCTTGGGCTTGGGTGGTAAACTACAGCCTTTTAGTAATTCTGCAAAGGATGCAGCTGGTGAGAAAAATGTAATCACATATGAATCCAACAAGGAAGAACAAATAAAAACAAAACACAATTCTCCACTTACAAGTCAAACAAGTTATGTGCCTTACCTAAGAGGTTGTGTCTCTAAATTCTAATCATTAGTGATCACTAATAAAGGAAACATTTTATTTTCTCAAGTGTTTATATTTCTTATATTGGGAAGTCAAACAGCAGGCTAGACTTTTCATAGGGAGATATGTACAATCAAGATGTCATGCAGGCTTAAAATAATGACAATAAAACCCTTTAGGAGTGTGCTACGTTCTGATTAGGTATTTTAAGTGCTTTACATGTACTAACTAATCTCATCCTCTGTACCACCCAATGAGATTGAACTACTACTTCCATCATTTTACAGATCAAGAAATAGAAGCGCAGAGAGGTTATATAACTTGCCCAGGATTGCACAGCTAGGCTCTGATGCTGTAAAAACTGAGGAATAATTTCCCAATGTGCCAGTTACTACCTCTGCTTTCACATTACAGGAATTAACATTTTTACAAGTTTTGGGGCTTTTTTTTTTTTTACTTCTGGGAATGACATTTTTTGCCTGTATGGTTTTAACCTGAATGAGGAAAAATACGATATGAGGAAACAGTACTACAATACAGGTCTGTGAGCTTCTCAGTAGCAGGCTATTTGCTGGGATGAAGAGCATTTTCAGTAATACAGCAGCATGCTCCCAAGGCAACAAGCCCATCTGTGAACAGTGTAGTGAGAAGGTGTTAACATTAAAAGGCAAGCAAGGTGGAGCCGAGACCAGCGAAGCTGCCTGTCTTCCCGGACCCAGAGGACAAAGAAATCAATTCAGTCTCAAAAGCAAAACTTAATGAACCCCCACATCTTGGAATGAGCAAAGGATGTGACATCTGTCTACAGAAGCTTGTCTTGGAAACTCGATCTGTAAGACGAGAAAAATCATACTTGCTCAAGTATTCTCTTTGAGTAGAAGACCTACAAGGAAGATGCAATCACTAGCTGATGTTTACATGACTGCTGGAAGGGAAAGGGAAAACACTAAACATTTATCGAGCCCCCAGGTTGAGCCCAACACTGTTGTGTTGTTCCCATTTCACCTGATTAAATCTTGACAGCGTATCCAGAAGGTATTATTCTTTCCATTCCTAAGGTCTAGAAAACCCGAGGACAAAAGAGGTTATATAAAGTGCAAGCAATAGATGTTAAAGCAAATTCTGTACCTCAAGCCAGAGAATAGGGTATAGTTCAGCAGGTAAAGAATCTGCCTGCAATACAGGAGACACAGGTTCCAGCCCTGGGTTGGGAAAATCCCCTGGAGAAGGAAACGGCAACCCACCCCAGTATTCTTGCCTGGAGAATTCCATGGACAGAGGAGCCTGGCAGGCTATGGTCCATTGGGTTGCAAAGAGTCAGACATGACTGAAGCAATTTAGCACACGATTTAGCAAGATTAAGATTAAGAAATTAACTCTTATATATAAATCTTAGTGTGTGGCAGTCATTGTTCCAAGGTCTTTACTTACAGTGATGTCATTAATCCTCATGATAAGTCTACTAGATTAATTCTGCTATTAATATTATCCCCAATGAGGAAATTGAGCAGCTGAAGAGCCAAACAACTTGCCGAAGTCAGTAGTAGAGCCAGGAAAATGCTCATCAACACTGACTTGGTTCTTTTAAAGCTAACAGAGGGGAATTCCCTGGAAGTCCAGCGGTTAGGACTCCACGCTCTCTCTTCTGGGGCTATGGGTTTGCTTGCGGGTCAAGGAACTAAGATCCAGCAATCTGGGATAAATAAAAACATGGACCACTCCAGGTTCAGGATGCCTCAGCCCTCTTCAGGATGAGAGTCACCTCATCACTGAGACTTCAGTTTAAAGATTAACCTTTCGGTGTCTTTCTGCATTCTTGCCTACAAAAATAAAGTCTGCTCAGCAGGTTAACTGAATAAATAAAATGAAAGAAGTCCACTTTAAAAAAAAAAAAAAAAACTGCTAACAGAGTTGATCATTTCAATACTGGAGAGGCTGAAAGTGAAACCGGCATAGGACCAAAATGGCCCAATTCCTTTGTAACTAATATATGAACCCCAATAACTGAGACATATACTAATTTAACTGATTTTTGTGTTTCTTGATAATATAGGGAAACTACTTAAATGTTGTCCCAGAATGATATTCATTTTAGAAAACACAGGATGTATTTCAGAGCATCTGCACTCAGGCATAGGATGACCATATGTGCTGGCTTGTTTAGAAAAATTCCAGTTTATACCCGCTGTAAACAGTGAAAGACTTTATTTCTCTTGGGCTCCAAAATCACTGTGGACAGTGAGTGCAACCATGAAATTAAAAGACGCTTGCTCCTTGGAAGAAAAGCTATGATAAGCCTAGACAGCATATTAAAAAGCAGAGACATCACTTTGCTGACAAAGGTCCGTAGAGTCGAAGCTATGGTTTTTCCAGTAGTCGTGTATGGATGTGAGAGTTGGACCATAAAGAAGGTTAAGAACCAAAGAATTGATGCTTTAGAACTGTGATGCTGGAGAAGACTCTTGAGAATCCCTTGGACTGCAATGAGATCAAACCAGTCAATCCTAAAGGAAATCAACCCTGAATATTCATTAGAAGGACTGATGCTGAAGATGAAGCTTCAATACTTTGAACACCTGATGTGAAGAGCCAGCTCACTGGAAAAGACCCTGATACTGGGAAAGACAGAAGGCAGGAGGAGGAGACAACAAAGGACGAGATGGCTGGATGGCATTATGGACTCAATGACAGGAGTTTGAGCAAGCTCAGGGAGATGGTGAAGGACAGGGAAGCCTGGCGTGCCACAGTCCATGGGGTCGCAAAGGGTCAGACATGACTGAGCAACTGAACAATACCTGCTGATCAGACATGATCGGATAGCACTTGCTTTCACTTTCAAAAGTGTCCCATTTTGGACAATAAAGTATACAGTCATCTCACTTCAGCACAACCAGTACAACTGGCACAAGTCAAATTGCACAAGATTTAGAGCTAATCTCCTTTTCATATAATTTTCAAGTCATTCTTTTCAGCAACTCTAGAAGCTATTGGTCTATGCCAACAACAACCAGCCCTTGGTTCACTTTTCACTGTTAGTACTGATTCTTTTATCTTTATGTACATTTTTGTTTGTTTGTTTCATGGTCCCATCTCCATGCTTTCTATTTAACAATAATCTTCCACTTAAACGTTTTTCCTATGGATAAAATGAATTAGGATTACTGATTAACTCTAAAACTTCTAAAAGGCAAAATCAATACAAAACAAACACCCTCCTTCCCCAATTCAAAACATACCTAATTTTAAAACTTTCTGGGCACCTAAAGCCACGTAGAGTTGTCTCTATAAACGCCAGTTTAACATCATATATGCTCACAAAAGAAAGAGTTCTACTGACCTTTCCATCTCATACATTTTACAGATTTGGTATATCACCACGGGAATTTCAAATGATCTCACATTCATCTTCTGAGAATCAGAGTCTGTATGAAAACTGATCTGTGTTGCACTTGGTTTAAATAATTCTGATTCTTTCATTTCCTTATCCGAAAATTTGTCATTTTTAACATCATGAGCTCAGTAGTCCTCTTCCCCATTTCTCTTTTTTTCTGCCTCCTCCTACCTTCAAACACTTCATTTCCCTCTGGCCCTTTGGCCAAGTTACTGTCTTTCCTCCTCCAATACTACCCAGCCTATGACGACCACTCAAATGACACTTCTGTCCTTAAAGATTCCATTGTCACTTTTAAGAAATAAGTAGCTATTCAGTTTCACTCTCTGACACTGTGCTTCCAGTAACACCCCCAACTCAGCAATTGCCTTAGTAGGCCTATGCTGTTTCCTTATCACTTTATAATTCTTCTGAAAAATTACTTACCTTTGGGCTCCTGGTCTCTCCACACTTGGATGAAAATTGTCCACTCAGATAGAGTCTCCTTGGGAAACAGCTGATGATAAAGCTTCCCAGCTCCTGGCCTTCACTGACCTTATTGTTTATGAAGATCCTTGGGCAACTGGGATCTTCAGAAAGAAGGGAGGAGAGCCCTGCCCTCCATTTATAGAAGATCGGTTCCCGTGTCTTGAAGCACTGGATTGCACCACTTTACTCTAACCTCGGTCCACACAGTCACTGATGCTGGAAGGTACAGTCATAACAAGTCACCATGGAGCCAATGGAAAGTTGCTCCAGGCCAGTGTGAATCAGGATGATGGAGACAACAACCTACCGTGCCCTGCTTAAGGACTTAAACATCTTGACAGTGTTCTCTCTTCCTAAGTCAGCACGGGTTCTTTAGATCTTAGCATTTAAATTCACCTTGATTATGATACCCAATACTGAACCATATTCATCTTTAATTTCCACTAAATGGCCTCAACTATCCAAAGAGGTTTAATCTCACCGTGATAATGACGTATCATTAGAGGTTTCCCTATAAAAGTTGCTTTGGATGTGTGGTATCTTTTTGCAAGAAAGTGCTGTAAGGTTTGAAGATCACATTTGGTAGAAGTGAATTTCATTAGAGATGTAAGGAAAGTAATTACAGCTTCAGAGTCACATGGTCAAAGACAAATTATACATTCCATTCTATAATAATGTTTTAAACAGACATTTCTTCCTAACTATCTGTTACCTTGCTCCTTCATGACAATGGTCTTATTTGTGATAAGTAGATATCCAGAAGAAAGCTGGAGTCCTTGCAAACAGAGAATCAATTGTATCATGTATTTTAGAGCTACTGAGGTGATACTTAAGATAAGCACATGTTCACTAACACGTAGACCAGACTTTGACCAAATCTTAATCATGAAAAACGAGTACGCTGTGTGTGTCAGCTTTACTATTAACACTCCTACAGGAATTTCAGCAAACTCTTTGTCTTTTATGGACAGAGACAATATTTATCTAGACAAAAATTGGTATGCTTGGGGTGAAATGTTTTGCAGAAGACACAGCTCTGGGAAGACCATCAGAATTCAAGCTTTAAAACAACAAAAAGAAGACACCTCAAATCATTCCACTTCATTTCTCCAAATGTCATCCTTTCAATTATCTTAAAAACATTCATTTTACTAAAAGTAATTTTTAAAGATCACTCTCTAACTAAACCACATACTATGTGAGGCTTCATACATTATATTCTTCCAACTATGGACTGCATTTACTGAATAAGCTGACAATTCACAGTGTGATATAGAATGAATCATAGGACTGCATTATCCCTAAGAATCACAATAAACACAAGGGACAGAGAGGAAAAAAAGGAACTTGGTTTCAATTTGGTCTCACTGAAAACACGATACTTGCTCTTACTGTCACTTTACATTAGATAGAACAGAAATGTCTAAACAAAATTTTTGAAAGGCTAATCTGAAGAGTTATTTTTAATTAGACACAAGCAGTGACTCTCACATCAAATTAATTTCTTTAACCTTTTACAACTGCAATACTGTATTGAAAGTATCCAGAAACACTTAATAGTTTCTTTCAAGGACACTTTCCTTCAAAAAAAAAAAAACTACGAAATAAGCCCTCGGGTACCATTTCACACTGGGCACCTGGGGTATCCACAAGGTTCTTATTTCTCTGTGCCCTCCCAAATTACAGCCTCGACGCAGAATCGCTTGACTAAATGGGACTTCTGTAAGATACAAAAGCTACTGATTTATTAAGAGAGGCCTGAGGCTCTATTTTTACTTCACCTAACACTCCTATGCATAGTGCTTATCACAATAGAAAAAATCATCCTCCATCAGTGACTAAAAGACAAAGCAGACAGAATGATTGTGTGCATATAAAGAGGGAAAAATAAATGCTCGTCCTGGTGGGATGCTACTGAGGCACCTCACAGGAGCCTGCCCTCTGCGTTCCTGAATTGTGGCCAAGATGATCAAGACGTGCTGGGAGGAAGAAGCCACTGTGTGGTCACCTGTCCGTGCTCCTCCCCTGAGGAGGCAGAGCCTGGGAGTCACCACGCTGCGATTCCAGCTAAGAACTGGCCTGGCACTGGATGAGGAGTTTCCAGAGCCCACCGCACAGAATCCCTTCTGTTTAGACAACATCCTCATGGTGCAGGGGCTGGAGGGGGCTCGGCAACCAGCCCTGCTGAGCCGGGAACCTGTGTTACACTGCACGAGGTCTGTGTTCACTGAAGACATGAACGGTCTTGGACGCAGAGAGGAAAGACTGAGTCAAAGACACAGGATCAGCGGGCACGCGTGCTAAGTCGCGCAGTCGCATCCGACTCTTTGCGACCCCATAGACTGTAGCCTACCAGACTCCTCTGTCCATGGGATTCTCCAGGCAAGAACACTGGAGTGGGTTGCCATGGCCACCTCCAGGGGATCTTCCTGACCCAGGGATTGAACCCTAGTCTCTTAAGTCTCCTGCGCTGGCAGGCAGGGTCTTTACCACTAGCGCCCTCTAGGAAGCCCAGAGACAGGATCGGACGCAAGCTCAAATTTGAAAGTTAATCTCTAGGCCTTGGTTCACCTGTGATACCAGTGATGCAATCACAACAAATAAGAATGTCTGTTTCACTTCACTGTCTGATTTTGGGTCTGGGCTGTGCTGTGCTTAGTCGCTCAGTCCTGTCCGACTCTTTGTGACCCCACACACTGTAGCCGCCAGGCTCCTCTGTCCATGATGATACTCCAGGCAAGAACACTGGAGTGGGTGCCATGCCCTGTTCCAGGGGATCTTTCCAACCCCGGGATCTTTCCAACCCAGGGATCGAACCCATCTCTCCCACATTGCAGGTGGATTCTTCACTGTCTGAGCCACCAGGGAAGCTTGAATTTGGGTCTGAGGACCCAATAATTTATGATAACACTCACATTCTTTTGAGACAGTTTCAGAAACTGTGGTTATTCGATTCAGGAGTGGAAAGAATTCCATTTGGCTCCACTCACGTTTTCCTCTCAGAACAGAAATGAGGATTAGTAAAAAGCATAGCTGAGTAGAAATCTCACCAGTCTACCAAGGGAGAATGGGCCCTGGCCAGTTTGTAAAGGGAGTTAAAATTAAATTCTTAATACAATTTAACATCAATTAAATGCATGTAATGAGAATGACCACCCTGAAATTAATCTATTTAATAGTTAAAGTATAATCAAATTGGTCTGTTCTACAAATGTAGTGCTCCTTCCTTTCTTATTAATTACTATTTTATGAAGTTGGACTTCCCAGATGCCTGGAATTCTTTAAAAGATTTGTAGGCATGTCTTCAAAATGGGGTTGGGGGGCAGGGGTAGAACTTCTATGGTGGTCCAGCAGTTAAGACTTTGCTTTCCAATGCAGGGGGTGCAGGTTCGATCCCTGGTAGGGGTTGCTGAAATCCCCCATGCCTTGTGGCCAAAAATCTAAAACTTAAAAACAGAAGCAATATTGCAACAAATTTAATAAAGACTTTAAAAATGGTCCACATTAAAAAAAAAAAAAAACAACCCTCTAAAAAAAAAGAGACTTTGCCATTTCTTATAGTAGAAAAATGGTCTCTTGTCTTAGCAACTGCCAATTGGAAAGGAAAGTCATCTAAAATCAGAAAGGAAAATGACATGCCAAGTATCACGGTTTACACCATCGCAGAGACAGCACTATCGTTTTCTCTGTATGGAGCCACTATGATGGAGCCACCACTGACCCTGGAGGGTCTGGTAGGGCCATCTCCAGGTGGGGCACACCAGGAGAGAACCAGGAGATCCTTCAAACACCCCAGTAAAGTAACATCGGTTTACCCCAGTAAACATCGGTTTGAAATTTCTTGTTGACTCAGCTGGCAGGGCTCATTTTGCCTTTCAACACCCCAGCGCCAATAATCTCAATTTTTGTGTATGTTCCTCATCACCATCATTTCCCAGTCTTTAAAATTCTATCCTCTAATATCCTGTGAATCATCCCTGGTTACACAGTCCTAAATTAGATGCTGCATTTTAACTAAAGGGAGACACATTATGTCCAAGAACGACTGCCTCAAATGAGGTCATGGACACTCTAGTTTTACAGTACGAAAAACAAAAGGCATTTCCTTTTTCTTTCACGTCCCAGGGATTTTTTTTTTTTCTTTCCTTTACAAGAGAGAAAATCTAACAAAGTGAAAGCATAAGCAACTGATCATGTGGAACCTGACCCTGATTAGCATTTCCTTGTGCTTCTTCAGTGTTTCATTTTCTCTTCCTCATTGTGAGAAACTGCCTTCTATGATAAATTTAAAACTAGACTTTATTATCTTGCTTTCTAGTTTGGGGGAAAAAGTCATGTACAGCCCCCCCCACCCGCCCCGACTCCACTCCACAGGCATGCTGCTGGGCAGGGAGGAGACAGGACGGCACGGTGGCTCCAGCGCGCAGGGGGGCTGCACAGCGTGGGGGCAGCTACAGAGCAGTCACGGCATCTTAATCATCGGGAACAATGACCTGAGGGCAGCACAGGCCCGGATTCACCAGGAGCACAACCAAGAGAAACTGGATACAGACTGGAGGAGAAGGAAGAGAAAAAGGCATCAGGGCAGATGTTTCTAGACAACACAAGCTGTGGCCCAGCCCCCACGGACGACAGGACGGAAGCAGCGGAGAGAAGGAGGCGGCTCTTCAGGTAAGGGGATGTGGGTGTGTAGAAAGCAGGCAGAGGAGGCTGGTGAAGAAGCACAGGCTCTGCTATATTTTGTGGGTGTGTGTGTGTGTGTGCGCTCGCGTGTGCTCACTCAGTCGTGTCCGACTCTTTGTGACCCCATAGACCGTAGCCCGCCAGGTTCCTCTGTCTGTCCATGGGGTTCTCCAGGCAAGAAGACTGGAGTGGGCATACTCCAGGGCATCTTCCCCACCCAGGGACTGAACCCACGTCTCTTGTGGCTCCTGCACTGACAGGTGGGTTTTTTTGTCACTGCGCCACCTGGGAAGTCCAGGATATGTGTATTTTACCACAATTTAAAAAAAATTAAAAAGCAGCAGCAGCATAGGTTTTGGAGTGAGGCTGCTCTGCCTCACTGGGGCAAATTACTTACCTTCTGCATCTGTTTCTAAACCTGCAAAATGAGAGGCAAAACAGGACCTACTTCCTGGGAGTGAAGCCCCCAGGGTTTTAATGCACAGACAGCACTGGCAGCCGCGCTGGCTTTATAGGACGTGCCCAGAGACGGGTGAGGGCACGGTACCTGCACGGGCGGGAGAGTAAGCTGTCTCCTACAGAGAAGTCCAGGAGACAGAGAAGAAAGCCAGGAAAGAGAACTGAGCCGAAGGCCATTGTTTTGAAAATGCATTTTGTCTTTTTCTTATTGTGTCTCTACATGAGGCCATGGATATTAACTAATGACAATCATTTCACAATGTCGGATAACTATGCTGACACCCTAAATTTACACAGAGCTATGTGTTGATAATATCTCAAAAGAACTGGAAAAAAAAGTTATTTAAATTTTTTAAAGAAACCACATTTTGAAGGTAGCACTTTTTCCTTTGTGAGGTCCTCACTTAACTTTAAATGAGCACCAAGGGTATATCCTTGAAGCTACCTACACTTGACAATATGAGAAAACCTGTCAGTGCAAAATTATTATATGTCTTCCAGCATTAAAATACTAATAAAAATAAATGAAAAAAAAATTGAAGCAGGTACATAAAATACTCCTTTTCAAAGGACAGACTAACCACACTACACTAAATGTGCCTTCTGTCCCATGGCCTGAGAAGGGCTGCAGTCCTAAATCAATGGATGCCACACATCCCACGAACACCCGTGTCTGGTTACACACACATCATCTGACAGTCTGTGGACAGAGTGTCCTGTTGGAATACCGCACGTTCTATGGAAAGGAACGACAAGACAATATGAGAAAATATAATGAGTCTTTCCCATAAAAAATGACAGAGAAATGTTAGAATATGAGAGACTTGAACTGCTTAATATCTGTTTCCCCACTGGAAAAATAAGGCTAGATGTTTTCTAAGGACTCTTGGGATCTCAAATATGCTATAAACTGCTTGATGAACAGGCTGTGTGTAATCAAGGCACAAGAGAAAACCTTATATAAGGATAAATATCTGTCCAGTCCAGAATTCTGTCAGACCACACCGCCAGGGAATCATTGTAGGCGAGAGCAGTATCTGTTTGGCTCCTTCATTTCTAACTTCCCTACAAAGACATGCTACTAATTTGCAACTCCTGACTTCAGCTCACCTTTCCTGAATCTATTTTCACTGTGGTACAGCTACTGAATAGATAATGTGCAAACAGACCAGGTCATTTGTTGGCTCTAATTAGCTTTCAGCTCAAACTTTTTTTTTTTCCCTTGTGGTTACAATTATATCGCTCAGAGATAAACCAGAGCTTTAACTCCAATCTCAGAAATGCTTCATTGGCATAAGCAAACATCTTCCTGTCTGTCTTGGCATACAAGACTAGGGACCAGTAGTCTCAAATGCAGAGCACACACCTGCACAGGGACCCAAGAAAAGCACAGAAACTCCCACTCAGGACACCGGGCTTGGAGTGTGGGAATGAGGGTCCAAAAAGAGCCCGAACGAAACAATTTCCCTCATTTTCCTATTAGAAAACAGTTACACAATCCCCGCCCCTCACATGTGAAATACTCAAAGATTTCTGCTCCCTCTAAACCTTCCTTGAGAAGTGGCTAAAACTCAGTACTTTCGTTAGATGCTGACTGCCAACATTTTCAGCCCTGAGAACAGAAACACCCCTTTCATACAAGGATTATTCTATAAGCTCAAGATACTCCCAGCTTCTACACCACTGACTTTCTCACATCAGCCAGAAATGACCAAGTCCAGACACTGGCCATCATGACCATGCCACCCGGAAGGGTCCAGCCTGTGGGGACACACACAGAACAACAGGCATTCTAGCTGTTTCTCTACTGAACTTGTCGGCACTTGTTCAGAGCTCATCTCTAGGTCCTGGGAAGCACACTTGATATCATGAGAGCTCTCTCCAAGTATATGAAATGGTCGGGCTAGCTACACATGTAAAGATATCCTAGATGGAAACAGAGAGGAAATTTTGAATAATCTGACCAACATCTTCTTAACCTGTGGTCCATGAACCACATGAAAAATGCATGCAAACTTGCACAGCATACGTATGTGTACTTTTCATAGAGGTCACTGGTTTTTACTAGCATCTCAAAGAGCTCTATGACTTGAAAAAGCTAAAAACTACATGATAAAAAAATAACTCTTCTTGTTTCGATATGTAAAAATATCACTCAGGTCCCCACACTAGAGATATCAAGAAAACATAAAATACATCACCTTTGGTTCTCATTTGTATATCTTTGAGCAATTAATTCTAAATTAAAAGATAGCATTTGCCATGCATGCTGTTTGTGAAAAGTTATCTTGCTTCAGTAGTTCATCAAATAATTTTGACAATACAATTTGTAATTTGGCCTTAAATAAATTCATACACACACACACACACACAAAGATATTCTGTACATAAAATAGTTCCCCAAAATAGGTATTGATGCAGTAAATGGTTCATTTAATTGGATACTTGCTAAAATTGAGGTCTAATCACACTTGGGTATGTGGAGAATTCTATTCTAGGGGTAGCATAATTCCAGGAAGATGGAAAACCTGTAACTGGATCTCTTCCACCACCTTCCGAAAACAAATAGGGGTGCATTCCATTGCCCCAGCAGCCACGGGCTTAACTGCAGCTGACCAAGTTTGAGATGACCTACAAAATCTGCTCTGTTATTAGCAACATTCTTGCCTTCATGGAATTACCAGAATGCATGTGACAGTCAGGGTTTCGTTAGTGTTGAGCTAGTCTTCTGCCCACCTGCCTGTATTGCTCTGGTGCACAATGCTAGGAAAATTCTGTCATCCACAACACCCAGTTGTGTCATCCAACCACAAGCTGAGCTAACGGGGGTAACAGCTATGCTAAATGTGAAGCCTAAGGATGGGACTCTGGCTGAAGTACTTGGATTCCAGCATATGCTTATGATTACCATTAAGCCAGCTACTCCCACAGGACAAGCTATTTCATATGGGTTATTTTGGTTACAAGGGGGTGGGGCTGAGTAGGGGGTGGGTAATAAACTCTCCTACAGTTTCAAAAGAGTTAAGTTTATGTTCCAGTCTGATTTTCACAAAACTAGTTTTCATTCATTTTGAAAGAAATCTATACAGAGTTGAAGGCACTGTCCCATGGTGAGGTACTCTCATTAATTTACCTTCATTGGTTTGGCCATAACAACTGACACTGACATCTTTGGCTATTTGTTGAGCCAATCACACCCTGCAAATAAAATCTTGCAAATATTTGTATAGACATTCCCACTACTTCCCTCACCAATTCCTCAGTACATCCAAGCTAGATTATGAGACCCCTTGTACATCCTCTCTACCCTACACCCTAACGGTACACCAGTATACCTACATTACCCAGGATACCCACATGCCCAACTAAAACACCATTCCTCAGAATTAAAGCCTGTGTCCTCTCCAGGAGGCATGAAGCTGAACAAGACATGGTTCCCAAAGCCCTCAGGCTCCCTTTTTAAAAGCCCCTCAAGCACAGAAACTCCATCGTGTTTAGCTGTGATCCTTCACAGTGCCCTCAGGAGAAGACACTCAGAAGACAAGTGCTAAGAAAGAAATTCAAAGAAACAATAAATGGATGAATGAACTGAAGGACAGAGACTCTAGAGGTCTATTTTCTTAGTTAATTTTCTTATTTGTTTTTCTCACACACTTACATCATTAAAACAATTATTGGTACAAAAGTGTTTATTATACTCACTGTTTAAAATCAATTAATGTGTTTGCTAAATGTAAAACTCTCACTCTTTCTCAGCCAGCCCTTGGTTTGATTTCCAGAAGTCAAAGCAAATTGAGCAAGAGCCAAAAACAAATGTGCTTACTTCCCAATTTTGCCTGGGTCTACAACAGAGCTAAGACTCCAGATTCTGATGCTGTGACGAATTTTCATCTAAACCTGCTCCCTCATCTGAGCCTCTCCTTTATGCAATAGCCAATGTCTGCAGGACAGCTGGATGACAAACACTTATAACAATAAAATGAAACCACCAAAAGGCCTACATACACTTTTTACCACTTTCAAGCTCTAATGAAATGATGTGTTTGAATCTCAAAAACCATTATTCTGAGTAAAGGAAGGCAGTACACAAAACAGTGTCTACTGTAATGTTCTGTTTATATGACTTCCAAGAATAGGCAATACTAACGTATGGTGGTAGAAGTCAGAAACTGGCAGGATATAAGCGGGGTGTGAAGGACATTTTTAGAGTGATGGAAATGTTCTGTATCTTAACTTTGGATGGTAGTTACATGGGTTAAAAGTCAACTAGCTGCATCAACTGTGAATTTCACTGTACACTGAGTATATCTCAACTTTTAAATGTATTAAGTACTTTTAATGCATTAATACCTTTAATACATAAGTACATTTAATACTGGAGTGGCTACCAACTCCAGTATTTTTGCCTAGAGAATTCTATGGACAGAGAAGCCTGGTGAGCTACAGTTCATGGAGTTGCAAAGAGTCAGACATGATTGAGTGACTAACACTTTCACTTTTTTCAAGTGACTATTATCACTAAATAAAAGCTTTTTTGAGGATATGTCTTCAGAAATCTTGAAGATCTTTAGGATCATTGCCATTATATTAATTTCTCGCCAGAGGAGTGGTTAAGAGGTTGAGGTGACAAGAGAAAGGAGAAGGTAGGTGGAGGTGGTTCTTGGCCTCCATGCCCATCTCTCTCACAGGCACGTGCTAGCAATAAGTCCTCAGATATCTCAATTGGGGGACCTGGTCTTTAACAAAAAAAAAAAAAGCAGAAAATGAGGAAATAGTTGAAACATATTTTCCTTCTTAAATTGCATGTACGTGTTGCTGGACTATTGAAAAACACAGAGAAAACATACAACATGCTCACATATTTCCTGGAAATCTTTGCTTTATTTAAGTCATATCAAATTTATTCTAATTTTGTGCCAATATAAATAGAAGTATGATATTAAGAAAATTTATCTTTCAAAAATTAAGTTATGAATAAATACTGTTTTAAATATGAACAAAAAATCATAAAAGGCCATGGCAGTCTTCAACAGTACCTAACACCCCTATTAACTGGGCTGTGTGTGTGTTAGTCACTTAGTTGTGTCCGACTCTTTGCAACCCATGGACTGTAGCCCCCCAGGCTCCCCTGTCCATGGGGTTTTCCAGGCAAGAATACTGGAGTGGGTTGCCATTTCCTTCTCCAAGGGATCATCCCAACCCAGAGACTGAACCCAGGTCTCCTGCATTTCAGGCAGATTCTTTACCACCTGAGCCACCAGGGAAGCTATTAACTGGACTACCAGCTTACAATCATCTGTAAAAGAAAAGTCAGTTCTGCTTATTGGACAGGCTGTATTTTTCAAAGAAAATATGAGAGGCCAATAGCTTACTGACAGGTCATTCTGACTTTGGTAGCTTCTTTGAAATGAACCAAACTCCAATTAAGAATAATCAAAGGTATTACATGAGACAACAATACATGCTTCCTGCACAGACCACGGAAGTACCCAAGAGATCAACTGCATAAGAAGTTAATGGAGAAAGGGAAAGATGTTATTACAAAATGAGGACAGGTCGGAATCCATGTTTTTGGTTAAAAACCCAGGATTACCTGATTGCCTTCTTTTCCAACTTAACCATAGAGAAGAAGAGAATTTCTGTTAGGAGAGATCCTAGAGGTCAGCCTGTAGAAGTCCTTCATTACCCTAATGAGAAAACTGGACATGTAACCAAGTTCAGTCTGCCTCCATCACTTTCCCCAGACCGCACAGTGAGTGGTCACTGCCCACCCTGGCTGGCCTCCCACTACCCAGCCTCAGCACACCAGCAACCCATGGCTACTTGTGCCGTTCTTTTTCCTCAGACTGGTTCTCCTGACAAAGCACTCTTCCAGTCTCCTTCTTCCTGCTAACCCAGGCTCATTCTTTAAGACTTAATCTAGCTATGACCCCTCCCAGATGCCTTCCTTAACCCCTTCTTATCCTCATCAATGTAGCCCCAAGTGTTAGTTACACCTTCTCTGCTTTCCCAGAGTACTTCATCCAATCTTCCTCCATCCTTCTTCCCACCATTCAAATACTGAATGTCCACTCTGGGCCTGGGGGCTAATGCTGGGACACAGAGAGACAGAGACATCACTTCTACTCTCAACGAGCTGTACTTCAGATGCCACTGAAATGCCTGTTGACGGTCCATCTATTCTCACTGAAAGACAAGTAACCATTTTTGCAGACCCAGAACCTGATAGGGTATATGGCGTACAGAGGCTCAGTAGCTCAGTAGCTCATACAGAGGCTCAATGAAAGGCTCAGTAGCTTTTCTGATAAAAATCAGTTCAAATTCTTTTTGTTTTAATAAGCAAGTGACCCTTGAGCAAAATTTAATCTTTAAAATAATGGAGGATATATTTACCTTCTTTTAATTATCCATGCTGCTCTCAGTTTTATGTGTCAAAGCATGTTCATTTACAATTGTTGCCAGCTTTGATGTCTATCTTTACTTCATAGCATATCACCAAAGAGTATGTTATCCTATGACCAAAGGCTAGTTTAGTAGATTCTGGGAAAGCAGGTAGTATGCAAAATCAGGGTGGTATATTCCCCAATACAACACCAGTTCAATATTTTGAATACTTCTAGGCTAAAAATTATAGCCAATTATGAAAATATGATCATATTTTTAAAGTACCTTCACTATTATGTAATGAATTAATTGCTCACTTACTCAATAAGCATATATGTGCCAGGGACCTGAGATGAATAAGACCTAGTCCAGGGCATCAACAACCTCCTCTTCTTTAGAAAGGTCAGCCACATTAGGTCCATTACAGCTCAGCCTATTAAGTAGCGGGATAAGTGCAATACCAGAGGAGTATAAAGGCAGACAAGGCTCAGAGGTGGAAGTGAGCAACGTGGCTAGGGGAGGAGGCAGCCCTCACAGAGGAAGTGAGGCTGAGATTTTGGAAGACTTCCCTAACAGCTCCTCGGCCCAAGGAGAGGCCACATCTACACAGATCAGCCCCCACAGGGTTTACCCAGCAGCAATTTGTTAAGACTCTACTGAGTGTCAGGCTCTTTATCGGGGGAGGAGGAAGGCAGTGAAAGAGCCAGCCATGGGGTAAACAATGCTCCCTTCCCAGAGGCGCTGACACACACACCACTGTGGGCCTGGTGATAAAGGCTCACCCCACACGCAAAAGTGTTATCTCGGGATTATAAGCAGGAGCTCAAGTGTGTTCAAGTCGCACATTTTAGAAGTGCTAGGCTTCTTTCCTGACTTTTGGCCAATGTTCAGTTCATTTTAAAAGCTCCACTCTTGGTCCTGCCTTCCTCTCCTTCCACCTTCCCACAGCTAAGCTTTGACAATAGGTTCCTCTGGCCGCCTCTGCTTCCTGACCTCAGCCACTCTCCAACCTGCAGCAAACAGGCTTCCCCCTCTCACTTCCACCAGAACCGGGCTAGCAAAGGTCTCCATTGTTATCTACACTACAAAGCCTGCGGACAATGTTCAGTTTTGACCTTACTGGTCATTTAGATACCTCATACAGCTGTCCACTCACTCTGAGTCTGATGCCTGGGCTTCCAGAAAGTTCCCAAATAGTCTCCATCAGAGGCCCCCAAAGCTCTGCCTCACTCCACCTGGCGCTGCTCCTTGGGTTCCACCTTCGCTACACTGCTCTCTCTACAGAGACGCCATAATCTCCTGCCAGATCTCAGTAAGTCCCAGTTTTAACTGTCTCTCAAATGCTGAAGTCTCCCACGAGTAAATAGCTCAGAACTCTCAGCCTTGATCTCCTGCCCAGGTTTCCAACTTGTATAGCCAACTATCAGCTGGGTACCGGATGTGAAGAGCCGATTCGCTGGAAAAGACCCTGATGCTGGGAAATATTAAAGGCAGGAGGAGGAGGGAACGACAGAGGACAAGATGGTTGGATGGCATCACCAACTCAATGGACAGGAGTCTGAACAAACTGGGAGATAGTGAGGGACAGGGAAGCCTGGTGTGCTACAATCCACAGGGTCGAAAAGAGTCAGACATGACTTAGTGACTGAACTGAACTGAACTGAACTGAGCTGGGTACATCAGCTGAGTTCCAAATTTCACAGGCTAAATTTCTCCTGTTCACTTTCTGCTCATCTATCAGAATTCTCAATTTCAGTTCTTTGTGACCCCATGGACTATACAGTTCATGGAATTCTCCAGGCCGGAATACTGGAGTGGGTAGCCGTTCCCTTCTCCAGGGGATCTTCCCAACCCAGGGATGGAACCCAGGTTTCCCACACTGCAGGCAGATTCTTTACCAGCTGAGCCACCAGGGAAGCCCAAGAATACTGGAGTGGGTAGCCTATCTCTTCTCCAGAGGATCTTCCCAACCCAGGAGTCAAACCGGGGTCTGTGCATTGCAGGCAGACTCTTTACCAGCTGAGTTACGAGGGAAGCCTCAGTTCATAACACTCCAAAACAAAAACTCAAGTGTTTTTTCTAGTCCTCTGTATGCATTAATCACCAAATCACACCAACTTCATTGCTATTTTCCCCACAGGCTCTATTACTCCCTTCTATCCGTATCCTCATCTAGATGCTCATCGTCTTTACTTGGATCAGTGCATTAGGTTTCCAAACTGTGTCTCTGCCCCACAATCATGGTGCACCTTAAAGCTATCAGTTCCTCTCCAGAGAAATAAAGACAGGGGGATCCTGGAACAGAAGCAGCAAACAGTTACAAGACTACAACTGTGAATTTATGGATTTTAACCCAACAGCTCTGAAACCAGATTAAAACTGTAATGGTCTGAACTGGGTATGAGCAGAGAGGTGGGGGTGGGGAGTGGAAGACATAGAAGAGAGAAGATATCAGTGTAAAATTTAGATTAACTGAAGAGAGTTCTTTCTTAAGATCCCTTCAAAAGTCCTCTGAGTAGCTAAGTATTGTATTAATACTTCCATGAACTCTAAAGAGAATGGGTGCTAATGCTCCTTAACTTCCACAATAAAAACTTTTTTAGAGTCTAGATAAGAGTAGTATCGTGTCTATTTAGGACTGTATAATTGAAATCAGCGTCTCCAGGGCTTCTTCTAAACAATGACTTATGTTGTTTTAGCTGGTGTTGACTCACTGCCCCACAAAGGATGACACAGCTTTAAACAAGCAGAGCGTGGCCTGCTTTTTCCAATTACCAGCTTCCAGCAACTGAAGAGGGGGGAGTCCTCTGGCATGGGGCTTTCTGCAACTAAGCACAATTTTGATTTTACCAAAATAGTTGCCAAGTGGACCTTGTAATCACTGAGCTTTCTAAGTGAGGAGGAGAGAAGTGAAGTCGTGGTATGTTAAAAATCACAGGGGCCAGGCATCATCTGTCCTTTCAAAACAGAATCTGTGGAAACTTAACAGTCAGCGCTTTTCCCATTTAACTGCCTGCTCAACTGAGGTCAGCAAATGTTTTTCTTTAAGATGCCAATGAAAAGTCACAGCGAGTGTGTTTTCGAGACTCTCCAAGTTACGTCTGGTGAGATAACGAGCGTGGGGAGTCGTAATAGTGTTTGAAAGGAAGCTAAGGAAAGGTCGTTCTCATAAAGGTCACCACCTTTTCTCCAGTTCTGGACATTTAATGGTCTCCCATCAGGTCTCCGGTTTCCCCCGCCTCCATGTTTTCCTTGCTGTTGGCCTGACTGCTCCCAGAACATTTGTCCATGCCTTGGGCCAGCGTAGGTGCCACAGTAATGACAGCGGGTGACCAGGGGTCGGCAGGACAAACTCAGAGCCCTGACACATTCCGCAAGGCCCTTTTCCATTCTTTGCTTCCCAGCTGAACCACAGAGATTAGTCCTCACTCATTACTTTTTTTTTTTCATGATGCTCAGTGCCTATTAGTAATATACTCTGAACAACTCGGCTGGTTAAAAATAGAGAACACTTCTAAAGACATGGCAGTTGGCAGAGAAGCCCAGACCACACTGTTTATGTGTAACTAAAATGACCGTCCAGTCTTTAATAGTTCCAGTGTTCTGAAAAACAAAGCTGATCAAAACGAATACCCTGGAAAATGAACGCAAGTGCCTGGAGGCCACTCTGTGGACTCTGAGCTCTCCAGAAGATTCAAGTCCAGACTGCAATGGGCCCTGGGTTTGTTTTCTAAACAGAAATCCTTGAAGCCCAATTTCTGTTCAGCATCATCCGTGGCTCCAAGGTCACTGAGGGACAAGGACTGTGCTCACGCAGACAGGAGACCAGGGATGGCCCGGAGTCCAGACTGGACTGCACAATCTAGCTGAACTTATCCTAAGTTTCCAAGCAACATGTAGAACAGAACTGGTCTGCACAAAGGCATGGTCCAGGAGGTGTTTGTCCCTTGGTTGGTTTCAGAGTCAAGATAAAATGAAAAACATGACTAAATATTTCTGTTCAGTTCAGTCGCTCAGTCGTGTCCGACTCTTTGCGACCCCATGAACCGCAGCTAAATATTAGGAGAGACAGAAGGAAAACCCCGTTAATTCTCATGGAGCCTTGTTTCTTAACCTGCGTTAAGAGCTGCTATGTCATAGATCACATGGAAAGAATAAAATGAAAAATATGTTTTCAGCCATAGAAATCTGTCTTAGTAGTTAGAGAAAACAATTGATAAAACTAAAATGAAAAAATTCTAAGAACATGAACCTACAGGTTAAAGGATTAAAAAATGCCTTCCCTTCCTTCTGCCTAAAAAAAAGAGCCCTGGGAATATCTCCTATAACTCAAAATTGCTTGGATCTCACTTCCATGGTCAAGCTAAATGACTTCTATAACACATTTTGTCCATTTTTAAAATACTGTTACCTAAATAAGACTGCAAGAGGGCAAAAATATAGCTTTTACATTTTTTAAAAATCCTGTTATTTTACTTCAAGGGGTAACAAAATTTCGGAAACTATATCCATTCATAATTAACTCACTCCATGCTTATTCCATTTAAACAGAATAGTCATGATCGCAAAAAAGATTAAATCAACACTAAGCATAATATCTACTGTGGGAGAGTTACTATTGCTGATTGCTAAGTGGGGATATGATAATGCTGTCCCTGCTCTCAATAAACCTATAACCAAACTGCAGCAGAAAAACACTAAATCCATAATATACGAAATAATGTTTCAAGATTTAAATAACAGGTTATAAGCACCAGTTTCGGAAAGACGGTCATCACCTTGCTATGTGATCTCGGGCTGATTCTCTGTGCCTCAGTTTCCTCCTACGTCAATGGACTGTGGGAAGGATTAAATGAAACAGTATGTGCCAAGCTCAGTAAGCTATCAATAAAATGAAAACTTAAAAAAGAATTGATACCACAGGACAGCATGTGATGAATTACCAAGTGATCATTATTGTTATGGTAGGTGAAAACTCTTCTGGCTACTACTGTCAAGGAAATCTTCAGAAAGGAAGTTTAGTCCTTACTTCTTTAACTACATTTATCCTCTTCTCTTTTGCTTTATATCCCCAGCCACTTAAACATGGGTTCAGTCCCAACCACTGACCTGTTAACTTTGGCTACTCTGTGATTTTTTTCAGTATGGTAATGAAGGTGGGGAAAAGTGGGAAGGAAAGAGATCAAACATCATATTATTAGTTAAAATGGCATTTTAGTAAGTTTAACCTTTTGTTCTAAACACCTGTCAGGTTTCTCTATAGCTCTATAAAAATATAAATCTGTTGATTGGTTTTTGTATAAAGACAAATGCATGTCCATTGTTTTCTAAGCACTGAACAGGAAACTTCGAAGGAATTCATTTCCTTATACATTACAGAGTTACAAGAGCAAATCTGGTCCACTGAACAGAAAATTTAACATAGGAATAAAGATTTCTCTCTTATACATAAAAGATATACAACTTAGAATGACTAAGACAGTACGCATAGATCTCAGGTGTCGGACAATTTAAAACTACTACATACTCCTCCCTCTGGTTTCCAGTTCCTCCTTCTGCTTCCTGTCCTTGGTATTGCGTGTTTGTGTGCAGTCATCATCTATCTGTCAAAGGGATCAGAAATGGAATGCACAGGTTTAATCCGTTATTAAGAGCAACACGAGACACCACAGCTGGTTCTCAACTTGACATTAGTATATGTCCTCCCACACTTGGAATTACTTGGCACTGAATGTCAAATGGACAGTCTTATCTGTAATATTCATTTATTGAAGAAAGATGTAAAACATCTGATACTCAAAGAATATGTCATAAACTGCGAATATTTAGGAAAATGATATTTAATAAAAACAATCCACTATTTTCTTTAGTTTCCACTCTAGTAGAAGTTTTCCGACACAACGTTAATATTTTGATGCACATCCTCTAATATTCTCAGAACAATGGATGCATGGGATTCCATGTTATAAAGGACAGAACATTATACAAAACTCACTAACTCAAGTAACCAGAACACAGCAAAACACTGAATGCAAACAAGAAAACCAAAACATTCTCAAAGAAATGGAAATAAATGCTATCAAGATCTTTCCTTAGGTTATACCTTTCAGTCGTTTGAACAACATCTTCTTTACACAGTTCTAACCAGCTTGACTATCTAATCAAAAGTAAATCACGAAACACATTAAAAATAGCAATATTAGAAAGAACAAAAGTACTCTAAAGGCTTTAAGACCTGTCTGAAAATAAAGAAAAAAATAGCAACAATAAATAATATTTAAATTGAATTACATAAGCTATAAAACAATACACCAATATAGGCTATTTACATTTTTTATCCTTTAACTTCATATTGGAGTACAGTCAGCTAACAATGTTGTGATAGTTTCAAGTCACAGCAAAGCAACTCTAGGCTGTTCACTTTTAAAGCAAACAACTTCCACATCAGTCAGTGACTATACTATAGCACTGTAATTCTCGGCTTAATGGTGACAGTCATTTAGGAAAAGTTCTTTTGTGCACTATTTGAAGATACATTTGACTCATTATTTTCATCCAAAGAGACTCAAAAACAAAACAAAGTCTATTGTTTAAATGGGTAAACTTTATTGCCAAAATTTTCTTCTGAGAAACATTTTATTCCCTTCCATTGCTTTTCTATAGAACATTTTACTTCTTTTCTTGGCTATAACTGGTATCAAGAGACCACAGATTGAGAAAACAGAGAATGGAAATGATTTCGGAAGTGAAATAACTTGGTTGAAGGATGAACTGAGAAGAAATTTTTATTATATGAAAACTAGAATGTTTATTTTCATTGTGACACATCTGCAAACATTCAAGTAACATCTCAGGACACTGCTAAGGGGAGAAGATTCCCATCAGAGCATCCTCGGTGGCAAGTCAGACAAAGTGGACGCAAATACCCACTCTCTCCAAACACAGCATTTACTTCAGCAACTTTGCTTCAGTCGTGTCTGACTCTCTGTGATCCCGTGGACTGAAGCCTTCCAGGCTCCTCCGTCCATTGGATTCTCCAGGCAAGAATACTGGAGTGGGTTGCCACGCCCTCCTCCAGGGGATCTTCCTGACCCAGGGATCAAACCCACATCTCACATGTCCTGCATTGGCAGGAAGGTTCTTTACCACTAGCACCACCTGGGAAGCCTCTTTTATACTAACCATGGAATAAAATTTTGCTTCCAAAAAACAATGTACTTTGAAAATTAGGAAATTTATCATTATAGGTTTCATAAACTCAAACCAGGTAAAACTAACCCTTTTTATTGTATGCTGTAGCAAAGCTGAAAAAAAAGGTAGGTTAAAATATATTGGTTGACTTTTTAAGGGCAAAAACGGCACCTATAATAAGATTAGAGAGAATACTGAATGTAGATTTTATAGTTTGTAAAATAAATCAAATGTAGAAGGAATGAGAAAAATAGAAAATCATTAGAAAATCACTATAATAAATGTTATTGGGAAGATCCAGATATGGACAGGAAAATCAGAGGATGAAAGTTTGAGGAGTGATAGGATGTTAGCACCATCAAAAATTCTCCCAAGATACTGATTAATTTACATAGGGAAACCTGGAAGACAACACTTAACCGGTGATAGAGCTAACATGAACAAGACGGTGATATCATGAACCCCCAAAATGAGGTACTGAGAAAGGTCTGACATCATTCAGTGGAATTCTCACCCAAAATGCATAATTTCTATCCAATCAAGAGAAGACATAAGACCAATCCAAACTGAGGGACTGCCTATGACAACCAACTGGTCCTCCTAAAGGGCCAAGGTCACAAAAGACAACAGACTGTCGTGGATTATGCAGGAGGTTTGGGCGTCATGACTAAGTGCAATACAGGATCCCAGATTCAATCCTACAACAGAAAAATCCCAATTCTAGTGGAAAATACTTGTGGAATCAGAATAAAATCTATAGTTTAGTTACTAGTACTGTTGTTGTTTAGTCACTCAGACATGTCCAAATCTTTTTGACTCCATGGACTGTAGCCCGCCAGGCTCCTCTGTCCATGGGATTTCCCAGGCAAGAATACTGGAGTGGGTTGCCATTTCCTTCTCCAGGGAATCTTCCTGACCCAGAGAGAAAACACAAGTCTCCTGAACTGTCAGGCGGGTTCCTCACCGCTGAGTCATCTGAGAAACCCAATAGTACTGCAGCAAAGTTAATTTTTTGGTTTTCATAATGGAACACAGTTCTGCAAGTTGTTAATCTTAGGGGAAGTTGGAGAATGTTACATGGGGACTTTCTGTACCACTTCTGCAAATTTTCTGTAAGTCTCAAGTTATGTCAAAATTAAGGGACAGTTCTAATGAGATGGATAAAACTGGAGTCTTTTATACAGAGTGAGGTAAGTTAGAAAGTGAAACACCAATACAGTATATTAACACATATGTATGGAATTTAGAAAGAAGGTAATGACTACCCTATATGCAAGACAGCAAAAGAGACACAGATGTAAAGAACAGTTTTTTGGACTCTGTGGCAGAAGGTGAGGGTGGGATTATTTGAGAGAATAGTACTGATATTCTCATATGGTAATGTATATTGCCATATGCAAAACAGATGACCAGTGCAAGTTCTATGCATGAAGCAGGGCACTCAAAGCCAGTGCTCTGGGACAACCTAGAGGGATGGGTTGGGGAGGGAAGTGGGAGGGGGGTTCACGATGAGAGGACACATGTACATTTGTGGTGGATTCATGTCGATGTATGGCAAAAACCACCACAATATTGTAATTAGCCTCCAGTTAAAAGAAATTAATTGATTTAAAAAAAATTAAAATTAAAAAAAAAGAGTTAAGGGTAAGTTAGCATCTTCATCCACAGGAAAATGATTCTACAACACTCTAAGTTCCCTGAATTTGTTCAGATACATTGAGGATTAATGATCAGAGAGAACAGAGCAGGATAAAAATGGACTGAGCAACTGGCAAAATATTTAGCCAAATGACATGATCAAAGGAAATGTGCCAGATGTTTTCCAACAGCTCTATACATGGAGACACCTACAATCAGCAAGGACCCTGCTGTAAAAAGAAACCAGAGACACCCACGCTAGTTTCAACTATCACATGAGGAATGATCTCTAAATACCTTATTCTCTCCTAAGAAGTCTAGTTCCATTACTCTTTCTGAATCCTCTAGAAAATTATACCTACTAGGCTCCAGAATTTGGTGTACCTGTGTGTATGTTTGTAAGCTCACAGAGATCTACATTAACACTTACTGAATGAGAGTCGGCACCTTGAAATAAATGTCTTTTTATAATTAATTAATTTCTTTCCAGGAAAGGCCCCATAAATATGTCACAAAAAGTGGTTAGTTTTAGTCTTCTCCACAAATAAAATATTTACTTTCTATTCATCACTAATTCCAATTTAATCAAATTATCCCCATTAGGATGAACAGTTATGCTACTAGGAAACAATATGCCCTGGACAAAAGTTTTAACATTGCTGTAGAATTATAATTCCTAGGACAACCTTGGGGAGCTTCTCTATTTGTTTTTGAGGAACAGCTGGCTCTTTTTCCTACTCTATTTTTGTCCTCTTTCAGGAAGTTTATGGTATCTTTGGAAAAACATCAGAAATACTCATGGTCATTTAAACTGTACTTTCACCAAAAAATGTTGTATATGTTACTTGCATGTAATTTAGGAAATCTTTGAAAAATAAAATATCTACCTTTATCTTCAGCTACTTTTCATTTTCTAAGTCAAATCATTTTGAACATACATTTCACTCTCAATTCTGAATAAAGGTCTAGGAACTGAGCTTCCTAAAAATCACATGATTCTAAGGACAATTCCAACCATCTGTTTTAACAGAACTGAGAATTTATAATCCTTCATTCTCTTTTGTCCTTACAACAGAACGTAAATATAGATGTTTGTGAAATAAGGAATTGCTTTTTCTCTCCCAACAAATGCTTAGTACTTGAGTCTCTCCTGCATGAGTAAGTATGGGAGATAGGTATCAAAAACATTTTACTCTTCTTGACATCAACAACTGTGATTAAAAGTGGTAACAGTAATAAAACAGCTAACAATTATCAATCAGTTGCTTCCTTGGTGTCAGACACGAGTCTAAGTAGCTGAAGCAGGCTCCCCAAGGTCACATGGTGGGAAATGGTGTAAGTGATGAACAGAGCCTGGCAGTCTGACCCCAAGCCTGGGTAACTGGCAAGTGTACTTTATACTGGATACTTTAATAAAATGGGCAGGCCCCAAAAGAAATTACAGTGGACACCCACCTTCAGTGTTGAAGAGTAACAGGGAGAGGCGTGAATGGAGAAGCCCCTACTCAGCTTCAGCCTGTGGAGGCCTGAGTTGTTGGATCCTTTGGGTTTTTTTTAACGGGAAACTGAAGTGCATATCTGAAGCCTCTTGATTTTGAAATGTTGCCACTTATTTGCAGCTTTTTTCTAAAAATCCTACTGGTCTGAAAGGTACAGGGCTACATTCTCAGCTCAGTTCAGTTCAGTCTCTCAGTCGTGTCTGACTCTTTGTGACCCCATGAACCGTAGCACATCAGGCCTTCCTGTCCATCATTCTCAAGGCAGGCTCTTTCATTTCATTCATCGTTGTATCACTAACGCCTACTGTATTTCTGGCACATAGTAGGTGCAAATAGGTTGACTCATGCTGTTAAAAATGCTTCCACTTTACCTTGGCCATTTGGTAGAAATTCAATAACTTACTGAGTTCCTACAGTGGCTGGACACTGATCTGGGCACTCAGGATACAATAGTGAAGAAAAGAGAATAGAAGAGAGAGCGAGAGAGAAAGAGAAGGAGAAAAACTATATTCTAGTGGGGAAAAAAAATAGGCCAAAAGAAAAAAAAAAATCAAAAGCACATAAAGTTAGATGAAGGATAGGCTTGGAGAAGCAGCAGATGACTTGCTCTGAAATAAACTACGCTACCCAGAGCTAAAGAATGCTGATACTCAGGAAGTCAGATACAATAGCCCATGCTTCCTAACGCCACCCTGGTCACTACTGCACAAATATGCTACACATATGTAAGCAATTTCAAGGAGAGGGTACTCTTGAAAGAGAGAGTGCTCTCTTCACAAATGGAACAACACATTCTTGCTCCTTGGCTTGAAAGGGAGTATTGATCAGTAGTTAGTGAGTCAAAGGTTAATAATTCAGGCCTGATTATTTCTGTTATCAGACGCATGATTGATGGTGTCCTCGGGCTCCCTGTAAGAACAGGGACCTTCTTTGGATTGCTGTTACTGAGAACTGAGGAACTGAGCTATTCTCTCACAATTTGGTTGCAGGGGGCAGGGTCATCTACCTCTTGCATCAGAGGGTGAGGGGCACAAAGGTTCCCCCACAGGGGGTGCAGGGCAGTCACCAAAGATGCAAAGTTGGGGCAACGTAAGTCTAATTGGCAACTGTAGGGTAAAGCACCAGCTGGGATAGGCAACTCCTGCTCTCATGTATTATTATCCCAGAAGACCGCATGCTGAGCAGATGGAACGTCTCCAGTCTGCTTTGGAAAGGGATATAATTTCGGATAGCCCAAAGGGCATGATCTGGCTCCACTCTTAGACAGCTGCAGAGGGCTACAGACGGGGGCGGCCACACCAGGACCAGCTAGCAATGCGCAAACCGGACCCCCACCTCTCGCCAGTATGTCTATTTAGTTACTCATAATCTGAGCGATTAGAGTCGACCATCATGCTTAGAAAAGAAAATACCCGAAAGACAAACACTAGTTTGTACCTTCAATTAGCCTTTAAAATAATGTGCATGGTTCTTAAACCTGGAAGAAGAAAATGTTATTTTCTCATTGTCTTTATATAAAAATTAGATTTCACTCAGTCTGCTCTCTTTGGAAGAAATGATATTTTCTTTGTTAGCCAAGCCCAGCCCAGGTCTCATGCCAATGCAAGTTGTTCTTCTCATGGATGCTATCCAAGAGGATACTTCTTGAAATAAAGTCACAATCTGCTGAAAGCCTTGCAAGTCCATTAAATTAGGAAACAAGTAATCCTTATCACAACTAAAGATAAAAGCAAGAGAAAAAAATTACTGAAAATAAACATGCAGAAAAGCACACCACTCAAACTCCCCACTGGTAAAGAAAACCATTGCTCAATGGATGCACGGCAGATAGTCACATTTAAACAAATACTATTTCCCCTAAACATGTGTCAGAGACATCAAACCATCTCACTTACTAGTGTAACATATCTGACCATCCAAAGTAACTTTCTAAGGGTCTCACATTGGTTTACTTAACAGAAGTCTTGCCAGCCTTGATCTTGCGTCAAACAGATGAACACCAATAAAGTAATTAAGCTAGATCCCTGATTTATGAAATCTAAAATGCATATAGTGAAAAGCTTTCAGACCTCTTTTGACCCACAGGAAAATTAGAACTGCATTTATAAACAGTCAACATTAGCAATAAAACAACAGGGATACTAATGTATGTATACATTCAAAAGGGTTTTTTTTTTTTTTTTTTTTAATCTACAAGTAAAATCGTTTTTAAAGGTCTACCGAGATTTCCTTTTTGGAGAATCTCTCCATCTGTGTTTTAGCTAATGTGAAATGTTACTAAAAAGTTCTCCATAGTGTTTGCAGGTTTAAGATAATACATTTTACTTTTCTATTTTCTGCTGCTGCTTCACTTTTAAAAAAATTCTCCAATAGTTCAATAGGTGAATCTGGCAGAAATGAGGCATATGCCTATTACCAGCAAGTTGTATCTGAACATAACTCTGCTAACCTCTCCTGGCCAACGTCTTCAGAGGACAATACAAAGAACCACAGGCTCACTCATCGCGTCCACCAAAACTTGAAACCACAATCGGACGATGGTGGTCCTCTGCTCTGGCGGAAAACCCAGCTGCCTGTGAAACCACCACCCCCCGCCCCCCAGCCCAGGAGACCCGTGCCGGGTGGGCGATGTGGGTACCTGCTGCCGGGGAGGCTGGCGGTCGCCCGGGGCGCGCAGCGCGGCTCGGGGCTGGGCGGCGGGGGGCGCGCGTACGAGTGGTAGGCGGTGAGCACCACGCCGCCCGAGTCCTCCACTTCCATCGTCAGCCGCGCATGGCTCCGCTCCGGCCGGAGAACAAAGGCGGGGACCAGCATGGGCCAGCGCACCGGCCCGGTCCCCGGCGGGGCGGGGAGGCGCGGCGGTCGGGCTCCCGGGGCCGGGGCTCCTCCCGCAGCCGGGCTGTCAGGGGCGCGGGCTCGCCGCCCCGCCCGCCGCGCGGCCCATTAGCATGGATTCGAGTCCACGCCCACCAGCCCCGGGGGCTGGGGCGGGGAGGGCGAGGCGGGGGCCCGGGGTGGCGTGGGGGTGGCTGGGGTGTGGGATCCCCGCTTCTGGGAAGCAGGAAGCCCGCAGCGATCCTCGGAGGCTCGCGCTGGCCGCTCGGGTCAAGTTTTTCTGGCTTTTGTTTCTTTCCCTTTTTCCCTTTCTCGCCCCCGCCCCCACCCCTTCCAGCGGGAGGCTTATCCCGCGGCCGGGAGCGTTTCCTGCTCGGCAGCTTGGAGCCGAGAAAAAACCGCGCCTGGGAGCCCGCGCTGAGCGGCCGAGGGGCCGCCTCCAGCGTGGGAAGGAGAGGGAGAAGATGGGACTCTCTCATTTAAAGCATCCACATCAAACATTGAAGAAGCGGATTACGTTGCTGTTTACTTAGTCCGGTTACAGTGGACTTGATTGCCTCTGGGGCAGGTACCGCCCTCCTGCGACAAGCTGAGCACCTCCCTCACCCTGGGTGCCACAGCCACCAAACTCTGCCTCGCCCCGCGTCCCTGCCCTCCTCCTCATCCCCATCAAATTCAGATACTGCCTTCGGCATGTCAGAAAACTAGACTTGATCCTTAGGCAAGAAGGAAATGGCAACCCACTCCAGTATTCTTGCCTGGAGAAACCCATGGACGGAGGAGCCTGGTGGGCTACAGTCCAGGGGGTCGCAAGGAGTCGGACAGGACTGAGCGATTTCACTACACTATCCTTAGGCGAAGAGAGCATGTTCTTCCCAGAGGTGGTTATTGAAGAGGGGTCCAGGGACCCGGCAGGGAGGCGGGTAAAGGTGGCATATTCGGAAATTTGGGGTCTGAAAAGCATCTTTAAAGAACACTCTTCCTAACCAATGAAAAAGAGAAGCAAAACCTCTCACCCTACAGAAAGGCCCACCCTGTCCAGGCGCTTGACTTGATGGCTCTTATTCTCCCCTGGGAACCTAGGTTACCCCTTACTTAGGGGTGACCTGGGTCCTGCTAAGACTTAACCTCTCAGGGTCTGTTTCTGTATCCATGAACCAGAGGGTAGTCTCGCCCTCTGTACATGCTGGTTCTCTCTCTGTTGCTTCCTTCACTTTAACTGAGAAGGGAGACATTTGTTTTCACTGCCCTTTCAGAAACAAAAGGGCAGACAAAAACAAATGATCATCCAAAATGGCTTTTTAGAAAATGTTTGGTTGATTAAAAGGTGGGATAATAATGACTAACATTTACTGATCCTATACATTGGCTCTTTGAACAATCCTGTAAGGTAGGTAGTGGGGCTTCCCTGTGTGGCTCAGAGGTAAAGCAGGAAACACGGATTCAATTCCTGGGTTTGGAAGATTCCCTGGAGGAGGAAATGGCAACCCACTCCAGTATTCTTGCCTGGAGAATCTCGGACAGAGGAGCCTGCCCTGCTACAGTCCATGGGGCCCAAAGAGTGGAACATGACTTAATGTCTAAAACAACAAAATAAATCCATTTTATTTAGAAACCTGTCTAGTGCAGTTTGGGACAGCACCAGTGTATTCAAATATATTATTTCTTCAGCAAATAAATGACCCTAAGAGGAATAAATAAGGTCTACCAATAGTCTTATATTAATCAAGGTCAGGTTTGTCACCAAATAATTTTTGACACTAAACTTTTTAAAAAATGTGTGACTTTTACAGCTTTCTGATTTTTGGAATGACCCTAAGGAATTAGAGTAGCGGAAACTTTCCCAGGCATGGAATTTCTCCTTGGCATTTTCTGCTTGTTCCTGAACAACAAACTCACAATTTTAAATACCTGCAGTGTATGTCCTTTAAAATATTTTGGCCATGACTCAGTCCAATGTGGCAGAGTGCTCCCCGATGCTCATTTCAGGGGCCTCCTCTGCTTTCTCTTGAATATTCATATTTTAGACACCCTGAGGTCACTTTGGCTCCTCCCTCCAAACAGTGATCACAGCTGTCATTTCTTTCTCAAAATGTCTGCCAGCCCTTCTTTCTATGATCATCACTGCTGTCTTTGTTCTTGCGTCGCCATCTCTTTCCTGGGTGACAGTGATCTTCCCTCCCTTCAACCCTCCCCCACATTCAAAGTGCTGGAAGAGTGATTTTCACTAAACCCAAGACCCCCACCCCCACCTTTTCAAAAACCCTCAGTTGTAACCCACTTGCTGCAGAATTAAGTCCAAGTCCCTCAGAACAGGTTCTCATTCTCCTGTTTTGGTCACCTACTGCTTTTTCACTCCCAAGTCCTCGCAGCCCACTTACACCAGCCTTTCTCAAGTTCTTGCCTTGACTTTGCTCCTCCCTGTCCTTTTCCTGTCTGGAAATCCTTAAAACCACCCACCCACCCCCAAGAAGTCTTCTCAGGTGTTCCAAATTCAAAGGAACCCCTCCTCCTGCCCTCCTGAGGACGCCGCTCCTGCTCCTGTGGTGGGAACCGCCCCATCTTGCCATGCACTGAAAGCAGTCAGCCAGAATCGTGTGTGTGCTGAGCACATGCCCGGTTCTGGACCCTCATCACACGGAGCCACCAGGGCAGAGGGGTGCTCCCCACTGAGCCCAGACCTGGCCGTGAGATCGTCTCAGAGGGGAGCCCACAGCAACGAGGTAGGTTTGAGATGAAACTTTGCTAGCCCAGGGTGGTACCACTATTCCACAGCAAATCGGTGTCTTCTCCTAAGTTGTTTTCCCTAAGTTGTAAGCTGTTAGAAATGCCAGTGTCACATTTTTGTTGCTACATCCCAGAGCCCATGTTTTGCAGAGTTCTGACTCAGTGATGAAAACTGCTAAGTGAACACAGAAATTGATGAATCAGTGAATGAGATAGCACTCTTGAGTGCAAGAGTTCCAATTTTCAGGGTAGCCAAGGGATTATTATAAGTGGTTCATAAGTCTCTATGGGACTTCCCTTGTAGCTCAGATAGTAAAGAATCTGCCTGAAATGCAGGAGACCTGGGTTTGATCCTTGGGTCAGGAAGATCCCCTGGAGAAGGGAACAGCTGCCTACTCCAGTATTCTCACCTGAAGAACAGGCACAGAAAACTGGGGGAAAAAACAGTTTCCCCTATATGTATTAATATTTTTTGAATGTGGGTATGTGCTGTTGACTTAATAAAGGATGACTCTATAAGCATTTTTGAGTTTTGGGGTTTCATAAAGCTGGTGGGGCACGTGTGTTAGATATTATAGGAAACGTGTGTGCATGCACAGTCATCAGTCGTGTCCACTTCTTTGTGACCCCATGCACTGTAGCCCACCAGGCTCCTCTGTCCATGGGATTCTCCAGGCGGGAAGACTAGAGTGGGTTGCCATGCTCTTCTTCAGGGGATCTTCCCGATACACAGGGAGCGAACCCTCATCTCCTGCGTCTCCTCATTGGCAGGCGGGTTCTTTACCACTGTGCCACCAGGGAAGCCCCATTACAGGATACACTGCACAAGATACTCACCTTTTGCACTTCAGACCCACTCGCCACCCTCACACCCCTGCTGGTGCCGACGGCTTACTTTCTGGTCTGCCTCAATGAGCTCTCTTGCCTTTGGCATCAGGTAGGGTGCAATCAGAGAGGCACCAGCAGAAGATCTTGAGTTCAGTTCAGTTCAGTCGCTCAGTCGTGTCCAACTCTTTTCGACCCCATGAACCAGAGCACTCCAGGCCTCCCTGTCCATCACCAACTGCTGGAGTCTACCCACACCCATGTCCACTGAGTCAAGGGAGAGGGGAAAACCAGGGTGAGTGTGTATTTCCCAGGCTCGTCTCTGCGGTTCTGCTGCCGGCCAGAACTCTCGACTGTGACCTCCCTTGTTCTCTCCCTGGATTCCTGAACTCTGCCTCTGTCTGGCTCTTCACACCTAGGGCGGTACCAGAGCCTGCTTCATCACAGAATCCCTCCCTCCTGCCCTCATGCTTCTGTGCTGGCCCTTCACCCACCCATACACTGTTCCAGACAGTCCTTTATCAAACTCTGCTCATCTGCCGGGGCTGAGTACCCCAGATCCTGCCTGATAAGTAACCCCACGAGATCTGGGCGGTGCCCAGTGAGCATAAGCAGCAGCACGTCCACAGTCGGGTGCAAGGACTCCCACATGAGCAAGAAGTACACACGATAAATAAACTCCCATCAGATCAGGTGCTCTGCGCCAGGTAAGTCCAGGTCTGAACAGGGTTTTACACTCAAAATGAGTTATGGAAAAGCTTCCAGACCTGAGAGCTTTTTGGATTTCGGAATGACAGATATGGGATTGTGGAACTAGTAGATTCTGGACTGTGGACCGAGCAGTCACATGTTTGACTTGCTGGAACCACTGGGCCAGGGATGACCGCACAAGAATGTGACTGTTGATTTGCCCTTGGAGTGACCAGGGACCCTGGGAAAGATTCTCATCCGGGAACTGGGTTGATATATTGCCCTTATGGTAGACAGTGGCCATTAAGCACACAGAAATAGCATTTCCAGCTTACTTAGACTAGGGACCACAGTAGAGGGAAAATGCTCGTTTGCTGCACAACCCACTCCAGTATTCTTGCCTGGGAAATCCCAAGGACAGAGGAGCCTGGAGGGTTACAGTTCATAGGGTGGTAGAGTCAGACACGACTGAGCATGCATGCACGAATGCACATGTATACAATATATAGTTTACTAACTGCTCTTAGAATTCACTGTTTCGTGCTGCCTTGTAAATCTGTCAGTGGAATCACATGTATGAGGCGTTAGAGGGTAGTGACATACGTGATCTACAGGTGCACAAAGAGTCTGCACTTTCACATAAACAGAGGGGGAAGACTGGTCGACCAAAGAGGGTCAGACAGAGTTGAGTCTGAGTTTGGATTATGGATTTGCTACTCACTCTCCGTGTTAATTCTTCCCGGTTTTAATTTCTTAATTTGAAAAGCAGGGAATCTCCTCCAAGAGTTAACAGACAGTCAGATACATGAAACAGCATCTGCCAAATACCAGTTCTGCCTGGTTCTGAGCTTGTCACAGGTGCTCAGCAGATGTGGGGTCCCTTCTCTCTCCTGCCCCACCCCCTGTCACCTGTCCTCCAACTCAGCCTTTCTAGAAGCATCATTTGCGTTCTACCTTCAAGACTAAACAGCCTTCTCTTCAGAATTCCAAAGGTATTTCATAATCTATTCCGAGGGATGAGTCAGATTTAGTTCACATTAATGAAGCTTATCTGGAAAACCCTCACAAACTCTGGGTGCCAAGCATAAGTGACAGGGCAGTAAGATGATGAAGCACGTATGTAGTCCTACAGAGCCGACCTCACCAGGAAGGTCAATGACACAGGGCCTTTATGCAGGAGTTCGTCATGGACAAAAGGAAAGTGTCTCTTGTGGCTGCTTATCTGGCAAAACTGCTGCTGGGATGGTCGTTTAGCACCAGAACAGGAAGACAGCTGTGGCTGCCGGAGTCCCTGCAATGCTGACTGCCGGGCTCCCAGCAAGAGGGTCTGAGCTTTCAGAGCCAGCAGAGCTGTACTGCCGGAAATGAAGGCACAGTTCTCACCTACCTAGAGAAACGTGCCAATCCTGTCAGAACTCGACCTCACACACACATTCACCACTTCCTCAAAATCCTCTAGAAAAATTGGATAAAAGTAGGTGGAATTAATGCAAAATAATGGAAATCAGTCCTGAATATCCATTGGAAGGCCTGATGCTGAAGCTGAAACTCCAGTACTCTGGCCACCTGATCCGAAGAACTGACTCACTGGAAAAGACCCTGCTGCTGGGAAAGATTGAAGGCAGAAGGAGAAGGGAACGACAGAGAGATGAGATCATTGGATGGCATCACCGACTCCATGGACGTGAGTTTGAGCAAGCTCTGAGGGTTGGTGATGGACAGGGAAGCCTGGCATGCTGCAGTCCATGGGATCGCAAAGAGTTGGACATGACTGAGCGACTGAACTGAACTGAATGCAAAATTTTATTTATGTGAACAGGAAATACTTTAATGAAACAAGTATTTTAGAAGTATTTAAAAGTAATGACTAATCCTTTGTCACTAAGTCAGATGATAAATCTTGAATTTCTACCCTGAAATATTTTTTAAAACTTATTGGCACTAATTATACAGATTTATTTTCTGAATGCTCTCAAGAGGACACACAATTTTTAGACTACTCTGAATTTCCTATTGTTTTCTTAAGCATCTGTTTTTAAAAAGACATCAGGATCTATTTTCCTTCAGCAACTGTTCTGTATTCTCTGATCAGTTTTGTGATCACATGAAGCAGACTGTGTCATTATGAGAGCCTGTCAGCCAGGCCGAGACTGGTGTTATTTATGGGATGGACATAACTGAGCCACTGGGAATGACTTAACTGAGTGGCTTAAGTGACTTCTACAAATAAACTAAATCATTATTGATTGGAAATGAATCACTACTAATAGAGCCAGGCAGGGTGGGAGAAGCGAACAGACATGAAACTTTGGTCTAAAAAGATTTGCACTATGAAATATTTTCTACAGCACCATGTTTTGCAATTATACAAAGGCTTTATTTATTTATCCATCCATCCATCATAAGAACCTACAACCTCATTGGTACCTACAATGCTAAGCACTAAGAATATAAAAATGATGAAGAATTTGAAAGCACAGTCCCTGCAGGGGGTAGAGTGGGGCTTGGAGAAGCAGGTCTTCACAGAACCCAGAGGAGGGAGGTGATGCTAGAGATGGGTGTTAAAAGATAAATAACTGGTCAGCTCAGGAGTAGGTGACTGGAGTTGCAGGGGATGGGAAGAAGGACAATTCCAGAGAGAGAGATTAGACTGAAAAAAAAGCACAGAGAAAAGAAACAAGTTGGCACATTCAGGGAAAAGCGCTAGCCACTCAGTCCTGTCCAACTCTTTTCGACCCCACTGACTGTAGTCCACCAGGCTCCTCTGTCCATGGGATTCACCAGGCAAGAATACTGGAATGGGTTGCCATGCCCTTCTCCAGGGGATCTTCCCAACCCAGGGATCGAATCTGGATCTCCTCAGTTTCAAGCAGATTCTTTACCGTCTGAGCCATCAGGGAAGCCTGCTTTAGTTTAGCTTTGCTGGAGAATAAAGAGTAGAGAGAACGCTAGAGACGAGGCTGAACACAGTGGCCAGGCCCTGGGGGGATCTGAATGCCCAGTGAGGAGCTCAGATGGGAAATCCATGGCAGGCTCCTGACAGGGTAGAACCAGGATGTAGTAATACTTGTGCTTGTAGATGGTCCTTCCTGGGTTCTCCATAGTGTGTTCTTCTCTCAACTCTCCTGGGCTACATCTCCTGTGATTTTTGGCCTCCTATTGGAGAAGGCAATGGCACCCCACTCCAGTACTCTTGCCTGGAGAATCCCATGGATGGAGAAGCCTGGTCAGCTGCAGTCCATGGGGTCGTGAAGAGTCGCACACGACTGAGCAACCTCACTTTCACTTTTCACTTTCATGCATTGGAGAAGGAAATGGCAATCCACTCCAGTGTCCTTGACTGGAGAATCCCAGGGATGGGGGAGACTGGTGGGCTGCCATCTATGGGGTCGCACAGAGTCAGACACGACTGAAGCGACTTAGCAGCAGCAGCAGCAGCAGAGAAGAGTATACACTGTGGTCTGGGAAAGAAGGAAGCCAATTATGACTGTCCAGATGCTAAGCTCCAAACAGAATCCTAAGTCCAAGAAGCATTTTAAACAGCTATTGAGAAGAAGTTTAGCTTAATAAACTGTATAAGTGCCTCAGAGGGGAAGCTGAGGAAAAGACTTCATCTGCCATTAGCTCATCCTTACAGGGAAGTTACCTGACTCATGGGCTTCCCTTATGGCTCAGCTGGTAAAGAATTCACCTGCAGTGCAGAAGACCTGGGTTCAATCCCTGGGCTGGAAAGATCCTCTGGAGAAGGGAAAGGCTACCCACTCCAGTATTCTGGCCTGGAGAATTCCATGGGCTGTGTAATCCCTGGGGTCGCAAAGAGTCGGACACGACTGAGCGACTTTCACTTCCACTTTACCTGGCTCATTAGCAGGCACCCTGGGCAGTGCAGACCACCCGATCTGGAAAGTGATGGAGTAAGGACACTAGGCTGTCACTGAGCTGGTGACAGAAAAGCACAACAGTGAGACGCTTGGGGACAGCTGTGGCCTGCGGGGCTACCAACAGGGAGGGAATATTTATTACAAGAGTTCTCTGGTTGCAAACCACAAAAATATTTGATTCTGAAACAAGGAAGAATGTTTTAGAATGGTCGTGGGAACATCACAGGATTATGACGGTCAAACTAAAGAACAAGACTTGGGGCAGGAATGAGAACACAATCTTGCCAGAATACAGACTTGCCTCAATCGGTGCTTCTAGTAAAACGAACCGATTTTAAACTTTCTTCCATCCTTTCTTCCTTCTTCTCAGAATACGGAGTTTCAGAATATTGCATCAGACTGGCTTAGGCTGCATACTTACCTTCAGGAAGCATGGAAATATGGGGGTGGGGTCTTATTTCCTGAAGTTAACAAACAAATGGACCTGTGATGAGAACAGGAAGGTTCAAATTCATATTTATGAGTCTGTCCTCAAACAGGTCTCAGACTACGTCGTCCGTTATGACTTACATGACCTGAAGTGAGCCACATGGGTCTGGAGAAGAATCACTGAAACTGTAATCTTAATTACAAGATGTGAAATGTAGGTTTGAATTACAAGGTTTGAAGCAAGGCAGACAAGCCAGTAAACCCTATTTTTTTCCATTTAGTGCCATAGGACTAGGAGCCTTTATTTAATCTCTTTGGTATCTGATTTTTCCTATCTGTAAAATGAGATGACAATATACAACACACAGGGTTATTGGCCAGGATTTAGAGAGGATATCGTGCAGAATCACTGCACACATCATGTTCAATAAACAAATGCTCCTTTTATTATGCATGGATTCCAAGACAGTGTTATTTCACCTTCCTCTTTGTTGGCAGTACCTATTTGAGCTTCCAAGGGAATTCGATAAACTCCAGCCACCATTGTTAGTCAGATAGCAAAGACATTTCAATATACTCCAAAAACCATAAATATTTCTGCAGAAAGGGTTATGAATGTAGCAGAACAGTTCTTTGAAACTGAGCAGGCATAGGCAGATAGCAAGAAATTGATGTTTATTAGCTGAAACGTTATTCAGTGAAGTCCCTAGTTATTATTATCATCCAGTTCAGAAAACTCACAGACAACCCACAGCCTTGGCATCTCTAGGCCAGAATCCTGGCAAGGTCTCCAAAGAGGAAGTCTTGACTCACAACACTGGCATTCTGGATTGGTCATTTCTGGTTGGGTTCTCAGAAGCCTGCTAGCAGACTTAGTACAGCATCTGGTACAAAGTAGGCTCAAATGGCTACTTAATGAATAAGAAGCCCTAGTTTATTCCATCCTCACTTTCTATACAGCAAACATAAGATGAAATTACAGGGCCGCTACCCTCCTGTGCCTTTCTCAGAAAAGTAGGAGAACTCCAAAGTCATATGAGAGCAGTTCAGTGGCCACAAAAATAGAGACTTAAATGCTGTGTAACATATGTGCCTACAGTTGTGGGATACAGCCCTGCTAGAATGCCTTTGAAGAGAGGAGGGTCAGACTGAATTAAGTAATAGCTGTAGTAATAAAACTTGTGTTGATAGGAGAGGACAGTGCTGATCTCTGCTCTGGCATCTGCTGGCCATGAGACAATATGAATCAGTTCAGTTCAATTCAGTTCAGTCACTCAGTCATGTCAGACTCTTTGAGACCCCATGAGCGCCAACACATCAGGCCTCCCTGTCCATTACCAACTCCTGGAGTCCACCCAAACCTATGTCAATCTAGTCGATGATGCCATCCAACCATCTCATCCTCTCTCATCCCCTTCTCCTCCTGCCCTCAATCTTTCCCAGCATCAGGGTCTTTTCAAATGAGTCAGCTCTTCGCATCAGGTGGCCAAAGTATTGGAGCTTCAGCTTCAACATCAGTTCTTCCAATGAACACCCAGGACTGATCACCTTTAAGATGGACTGGTTGGATCCCCTTGAAATCCAAGGGACTCTTAAGAGTCTTCTCCAACACCACAGTTCAAAAGCATCAATTCTTCGGCACTCAGCTTTCTTTATAGTCCAACTCTCACATCCATACATGACCACTGGAAAAACCATAGCCTTGACTAGACGGACCTTTGTTGGCAAAGTAATGTCTCTGCTTTTTAATATGCTGTCTAGGTTGGTCATAACTTTCCTTCCAAGGAGTAAGCATCTTTTAATTTCATGGCTACAATCACCATCTGCAGTGATTTTGGGGCCCAGAAAAATAAAGTCAGCCACTGTTGCCACTGTTTCCCCATCTATTTCCCATGAAGTGATGGGACTGGATGCCATGATCTTAGTTTTCTGAATGTTGAGCTTTCAGCCAACTTTTTCACTCTCTTCTTTCACTTTCATTAAGAGGCTCTTTAGTTCTTCTAAAGGGTGGTGTCATCTGCATATCTGAGGTTATTGATATTTCTTCCAGCAATCTTGATTCCAGCTTGTGCTTCTTCCAGCCTAGCGTTTCTCATGATGTACTCTGCATATAAGTTAAATAAGCAGGATGACAATATACAGGCTTGACGTACTCCTTTTCCTATTTTGAACCAGTCTGTTGTTCCATGTCCAGTTCTAACTGTTGCTTCCTGACCTGCATACAGACTTCTCAAGAGGCAGGTCAGGTGGTCTGGTATGCCCATCTCTTTCAGAATTTTCCACAGTTTGTTGTGACCCACACAGTCAAAGGCTTTGGCATAGTCAATAAAACAGAAATAGATGCTTTTCTGGACCTCTCTTGCTCTTTTGATGATCCAGTGGATGTTGGCAATTTGATCTCTGGTTCCTCTGCCTTTTCTAAAACCAGCTTGAACATCTGGAAGTTCTCGGTTCATGTATTGCTGAAGCCTGGCTTGGAGAATTTTAAGCATTACTTTACTAATGTGTGAGATGAGCGCAATTGTGAGGTAGTTTGAGCATTCTTTGGCATTGCCTTTCTTTGGGATTGGAATGAAAACTGACCTTTTCCAGTCCTGTGGCCACTGCTGAGTTTTCCATATTTGCTGGCATATTGAGTGTAGCACTTTCACAGCATCATCTTTCAGGATTTGAAATAGCTCAACTGGAATTCCATCACTTAATATTTATTCATCCTTCTTCCTGATCCTGAGAACCACTCTAAGTGTCTTCACGTAGGAACCCTCCTCAGGCCCTGGGTTTGGATGGGGCACACGTGGGTCCCCTTCCTCAGTGTGTGTCACATGACCCAGGCCTGGGGGCGGGATAAGAATAGGACCAAAGCTGGGTCACTTCCCTGGGCCCTCTGCCAGATCTTTGAAACAAGCATTTTTCCATTCTCTGTGAGGATAATACAGCCCTGAAGCTGCACACAGCCAACTTGCTTCCACAAAGCTGATCAGCTCTATCCTCAAGTAAGGGAGAAGCAAAGATCGTGGGGAGCTTTTGAACCTCTTTTCTAAGGCACGTCTGAAGCAAATGCTGCTGCCTTTTTTTTGCAGCTTGAGCTAGTGTGAGTTGGGCTCTTATTACTTGCAACCACAGAATAAGGACAACAGTGGGCATTCACAGGGTATTCAGTAGGTGCCATGTGCTGCACTAGACTCTGGGGCTCACTCAGTACTTACAATAACCCCACGTGGTGGCACCACTGTTAGCGTCTTCTCCTCTTTACAGAAGGGAAACGGGAGCCCAGCGAGGTGAATTCATCTAAGGTCACAGACCTAGAAAGAGATGTACTGAGGATTCAACCTGGGTCTAGGCACTTAGCAACAACACCATGCTGCCTCTTAAGTGCCCAGACAAACACTGTGAACTTGGGCCAGGGATGCACCACCTCTAAACCTCCAACATGAGGAGGAAATATACATTTTCTCAGAGTGGGCTCTCAGTAAGCAGTAATGATTGCAGTATTTATAATTATTCACTACTTCATCCCTTTCCTTCATTCTGAGTGGTGTTTGGTGAGTGGGAGTAAACAAGTTCATGTTTATCAACAGCTTGAGGATTGGGGATGAAAGTTGGGTTCTAAGAATCACGGGGCTTCCCGGGTGGCACTGGTGGTAAAGAACCCGCCTGCCAGTGCAGGAGACATAAGAGACGTAGGTGCTATTCCTGGATCGGGAAGACACCCTGGAGGAGGGCATGGAAACCAGCCCCAGTATTCTTGTGTGGGAAATTCCACAGAGGGGCCTGGTGGGCTACAATCCATGGGGTCACATAAAGACAGGACTGAAATGACTTA